>NC_138238.1:34276767-35543155 GCF_964197995.2 Scardinius erythrophthalmus
AAAGTATTTATGCTGAGGTGAGGCTTTAACTCAGTATCATACTGGATGAACGTTCAAATGAGTCAGTCAATACTGGTTTCTGAGCATTTATTTACTTTGCGTCATGTATACGTAAGTAGGCTGATTTGTTTCTCTTTTGTTAAAGCTAAGTGAGGATTTCGTTTAATCCAACCTTTACTTTCATTTTTTAGTTAGCGCACTAGCTTTTGTGTTCTCAGTCTTTACAGTATGAGATAATATTTTTCCCAGTGCTTAAGCTGTTATCCCAAGCATATTTATTCTTGATTGCTTAAGCCTTATGCTTAATAATACATATCCAACTGTTCATGAACGAGTGATGGATTTAACATAATGCAGTCATTTCGGGGCCAGTGAATGAGATAAATGAGCCTGAAATTTGTGCTGATGATTTTTAGGAATGGAATTTTCACTAAGCAAAAACCCATTTTAGATATTTCTTTTTATTTACCTTTGCAGGATCTTTTGTATACATTCCCTTTGGGATTGATTAATACGTCGTCTATATGTCTATACTTGTTATGTTGATGTCACACCCATTAATGAGTTCCTGTAGGGTGGTGTTATGGACAATGATTTATTTTTATAAATCCCTCCTGCTGACACGCACGTATTAACGCATGCATCAGTGTGTGTGTGTGTGTGTGTGGAGAAAAATGGAAACCTAACATAAGCCTGGGTGCAGCCATATTGCCCATGGCATACACAGTGTAAGCCTTCCCATTATGCTTGCTCTGTTTTTCATTCACTGCTTTCCTTCTTCGTTTCTTTCCCTCTTCATCTACGTTCCACACTTGCCGCCCCGAGTGTGACAGGTTGCTCCTCATTTTTGGCCATGGAGAATGAGTTCAATCTGTCCCACAGCTAAAAGGGTTTCCTGTGTGATTACGCCTCGGTTTCCATCAAAGTGTTCCTGTCATCAGCTGAAGAACGCCTCTCACATCCACCTCAGACAGTGCTTGAATATGCATCGCTTGCGAATCAAACCTACTTTATGTGAATGCTGATGCAAAATGTACCTGCGATATTGGTGGCAACAATCTGAAATCCAGAGCATCGCTGCCAGTTTCCATTTGATCCATAAATGTGATTGAAAGCACATAAACAAGTGCCACACAAGCATATGCTTTTGGCTTTTCCAAGTCCCTCCTTACACATATAACATAGGTCTGGAATCCATCACTTCACTATAAAAGCTGTTTGGCAAACCGGTCTTTGGAAATAAAAAAGAAAATCCTTTTTGCATGTGTTTATTAAATCTGTTGACAGCCAAACTAATAACATTGTGTAAAAACCCATTGCATAGATTTTGATTGTCTGAGGTTATGGAAACTGCGTTAGGTGGGCTCTCTGAGTCAGCCTTAAAGCGCGGCTGGTGTTTTTCGTGCGGGCGTTCGGCTGAATTCTTCCCAAAGGACAATTTTGGGTCTCGGTCTGCGAGGTGTTTCTAAATTGAGTGCACATTCTGGCAAGGGAACCGTAAACTCCTACATCGTTAAGGACACGTCTCAAATGTTTGTGCGCTAATGTATTTGCAGTGAAATGAAGTTAAAGCTATAAGTTATATTATGGGGGGGGGGGGTGCACATACACTGCCACTCAAAAGTTTGGGATCGGTAAGATTTTTATCGTTTTTAAAAGAAGTCTCTTATGCTCACCAAGGCTGTATTTGTTTGATTAAAAATACAAAAGAAAACAGTAATATTGTGAAAAAATATTACAATTTAAAATGTTTTCTATTTCTGTAATTCCTGTTATGCAAAGCTGAATTTTCAGCATCATCACTCCAGTCTTCAGTGTCACATGTTGGATCCTTCAGAAATCATTCTAATATGATAATTAGCTGATCAAGAAATATTTAGTATGATTATCAATGTTGACAACCATTTTTTTCATGATTCTTTGATGAATAGAAAGTTCAAAAGAACAGCATAGCTTGGGGTCAGTAAGAATTTTTTTCATTCATTCATCATTAAATTGATCAAAAGTTACAGTAAAGACATTTCTAATGTTAGAAAAGATTATATTTCAAATAAATGAAATACAACTTCATCAAAGAATCCTGAAAAAAATAAATTGTCCACAACTGTTTTCAGCATTCATAATAATAGGCTAATGAATTTTTTCGAGCATCAAATCATCATATTAGAATGATTTCTGAAGGATCATGTGACACTGAAGACTGGAGTAATGATGCTGAAAATTCAACTTTGATCACAGGAATAAATTATATTTTAAAATATATTCAATTGGAAAACATTTCTTTTAAATTGTCATAATATTTAACAATATTACTGTTTGGTTTTTATTTTTATTTTAAATCAAATAAATGCAGCCTTGGTGAGCATATTACAAAAACATTAAAAATCTCACCGATCCCAAACTTTTGAACAGCAGTATAAATATATATATATACACCTATAGTAATTAACGCAACTTTCACGCACAATTGTCTAACATATAAACTGTGTGCTCCTATTTCAGTGTTGTTAAGTTGAGGATGTTTTCAGCAAGCAGTTTGCTTCGTACACTCAGATTAACAGCATTAAAGAAGGTTATCAAATGTTATCATTCAAATGAAGTGAAATGCACTTCCCTGAATGAGCGTAACTAATAGATATCACCATATTCCCCCTGTTGATTAATCACAGTTAAGCTGTATTACAAGTTTTTAATATGCAAATGTGGCCTTATCTAATTACATGTACATTTCCAGAACAGAAGAAAAAAAAACCCTTCAGAATATAGATAGAAATAAAACTAAAGTTTGGTGTATGAAAGTGTTAAGTGGAGATTTCTGACTGAATGGAAACTGCCTATGCATTGGAATTGAAGTCTTCAGACGCAAATAGATAAAGTGTTATAAATTATACTCTTAAATTTGTATTTTGGATGTTTTTTTCTACTAGTCTTTAAAAAAGAAGCCCAAAATCTTCAATCAGAGCAGTGCATGATGGTTTTGCCTGTAATGTTAAATATTGGTGTGCCTAAATCATCTTCATGCTAAATGAAGTCCAATTGTTCTTTTATCAAAATCTCCCAAACAAGCTCTCTGGAAGTCATTTCATTTCAACTCAGTTTAAATGCATTTTTTTACGCTGTGATTGTTGTTGTCAGACACACGCTTCACTGCCTTCATAAAAATGGCAGGGTGGAACAATTGCTGAGCGCGCGTGTAATGAAACACAGCAGTGTCACTGAGTCCATGTCTGCAAAGACTGTTCGAGTGTGTCAAGGGTGTCAATATCATATAATCAAATACGTTATAAAACAGACCACTGATTCCTGTGTGGCGTGGCCTCATAATGTGGCCTCAATTGTTGCGTCATCTGAGATGTATTTTAATGTTGGTTTTTTTGTTCGATTCTGTTTTCTGAAGGTAAAAATATGGTTTCAAAACAAGCGCTCCAAATATAAGAAGATAATGAAGCATGGGCCCAGTGGACCTGAAGGGGAGATGCTCCACACCACGTCCTCGTCCTCTCCCTGCTCTCCGGGTCTGTCTCAGCTCTGGGAGGTCTCTATGGCCAACAAAGTGCCATCCATGCACCCAAGCAGCTATATGAACAATTACGGACACTGGTATCCCTCACACCACCAGGATCCTCTGCCCAGACCTCAGATGATGTGATTGAGCCAGAGAGACTCCTTCGTTCCGTGTGGACACCTGCTTAACCTGTGAAGGTGTTTTCCTTCGCAACTCCATCATGTGTTTTATTGCTTGGTGTGTTTGAAAGGACTGTGTTTTAACTCTATGCAAGCAGATGCCCCTGAAACACATATTCAGTAGCTTTTACAATGTGCTTGAAATAAAGGATTTCTGAAAGGATGGATGTGCTGCTATGTTATGAATGATTTACAGACATTTTCAGAATATTGATGTTGAAATTTCGATGTCACCATGGAGGTAATAACGTTTGTTCTTATATTCAAAACGGGCCTGGTACAATATTGTATGGTATGCCACCATAGCTTATTTAAAAAAAATGATTGATTTGATTTTTTATCATATAAAAATATTATTATTATTAATAACAGTAATAATAAAAATAAAGTCAAATGAATGTATTAGGTTACATTATGTCTTTTAAATAGTAGCGTTTTGGAATAAATTGATGATAAATTGAGATGCTTGCCTTGAGATCGAATGAAACTGTTAACTGCATAATTTACATCACGCCATCACAATTCACAGATTTATGTGTTCATGTTCTATAGATTTAGCATTTTTCTCGTTGTCCAGCTGTGGGCTGACTGGAGGTTGAGATTTATGAATTATTTATGATCAAGGCAATGACTGTAAGATGAGCTGTTTTATTTTATGTCACCTGAAGCGCGTGTTATTTTCTTGGTTCTGTACGCTTATTATTATAGCCAACTTGAAATATGAATGGAATCGTGTCTCGTTTAGGCCTGTTTGTTGGAAATTTCTGATACAATGTCAGTATACGTTAAAAGTTGCACCATAAGATAAATATTTCAGGTAAATAGGTCCGAGTTTTATTTTATTTTAAATAAAATTTATACATTTTTGCATAAATAAATTGCGCGCGCATGCGTGCAAATGAGCTAACAACAGAAAGATGAGTAGTGAATAATAGGCCTACCAGTTACAATCAGATATCCGTGTTTCCATTCAAATGGACTATATTATTTAGTCAGAATCGTAAAATGTGGTCCATGTGATGATAAATACGCGATCTTTTGGCTATCGAATTTTAAGTGCAAGATGTTTCGCATCAAATCAGCACACCTCTGCTTTTCCACATCTTATTTGTTCCTCCTTTCTTTATAATGTAATGTTAAAATAATGCAATGTACTGATTGAGTGGATGTCGTGATGTCAGCATGATAAATCACTACAACATTCAATCACGTGCTGGATGGAAATTAGATGTACTTATATGGACATTTCAGTACTTAAACTAAACACAGTGAACAAGATGTTTGAGTTCAATTAAAACAGCCCACATTACGTTGATGTTCATTTAATGTGATTCACAATGATTTATTGCGTGCTCATTTCGTATCGATGTATTTTGACACAGAAAAACGCAACGCGACTTTTTGTTTCAGGATAGGCTACATATAAATGCTAAGTCTAACTACAGGTTGTCAGGGCTTCAATAAATTACAGTCCATCAATATTAAAAGCAATCAGGAGACACCTTTCGTATCAATGTATATGGGACACGTTGTTCTTGTAAGTCTAAATACAGGTTTTCAGGCCCTCTAAAGCACAATTAAAAGCTATTTAAATTGTTTGTTAGCGTATAGCGATTATTAAACCGGGTTGTGTTTTTCTCTATTCCACTGTAATGAGATGCCCACCTGGAGGAATGCGGGTCCACTTGACCTGACTTTGACCCAGCTCACTCAACAGGGTCTTGTCTAAACAGCCTTGTTTAAACAGGCATATTACAAAGCATCTCTGTCATTTCAAGATCTTTAGACGCAGTTCGGCATGCTGTGGGGCTCTTTCAGCATGAAATAAATCTGTTTTTAACTGCAATAATGTAAATGAAATGTATTATATGAAGCATTCCAATATAAAATAATGCCTGCCACATGCAAATAACAGAAGTTTGAAATAAACAATAAATAATCCTTTCCCCGCATGAAACTCTTAATATCAAGTACAATAACAGGCCTAGACATTTATGAGCTTCTGCAACATATGTGGGAGATTTCCATGCAACGAGTCCCACAGTCTGTTATTTCCGAAACCGTGCTCATCTCAGCGAAACAAGAAACCTAGCGCAGTCACTTACCTCCTCTCTCTCGACAGGTAGCAAACCACACTGAGAAACTTGTCTACGTGGAAACCATCTCTCTGCACTTAATGTTCCTAAAATTATGGAATGATTTTAACGTGCCCCTCTTTATATACTCCCGTCCCTGAGTTTGATTTGTGGAGTTTATGTTGCTCTGTTCAGATGACAGTCATGGGAAGAGAAGACAAGTGTTTTTGAATGAAGTAGCTTGCTCTCTCACAAGGGAAATTATGGGCAATTTTACATCTCGAGATTAGAATAATGGGTGCTCAAGTCGGACGAGCAGAGAAAAGGGGCTTTCAAACAGGGCAATTACGTGGGAAGCTGATTTGGGAGAGCGCTAAAGGGTGATGGGAGTAAAAGGGGATGAGATGGACTGATAGAAGTTTCAGAGATTTCCAGCACTCGGAGGTGCCTGATGAGTTTTAATAGAAACGCATCTGATTCCGAATGGATTCAGAGGCCTGGAGGAGATTTGAAGGACAGGGATGAAAGCGGTTCCCGAAATCGTCCCCGGTTTCTGGGGTGAGAGAGAGTTCAGTGGTTCACAGCTGTCAAGAAAACCTCTCTCATTTGATGGTATTTACATTTGGAGCAGAACGATGCTGCTGAGTGATGCCTGCGGACTCGAGCTTTGAGCGGGTGTCATGCAGCTGCCCTCTGTCTTTACATGGCAACATATGCATGTCCCAACCGCAGCTGACCTCCTGTTCAACCACCCCAGAGGCCTCCGGTGCCATTTTTTGGATACGGTTTCTCGTCAAACACGTAAAGATTGGCCCTGCCTATCTTTATTTAGGTGTTGCGGTGCATTGAATCTTAGTATCATGTTCAAGTTCAACAGTTCAGGCACGGACGGAGCGCACAGGGCCGTCGAGGTGACCATGTCAGCCCACACACCCAGCTTTTGGGTTTCTCTGAGTGAGCGATGTGTCCCAAGACGACGCCATCTAGATCATAGCCTGTAATTGAAGGGCCACACACCACGAACAAGCCCAACGGAAAACAGATATGTTACATACGGCCCAACTTCAACTGCAAATATTGTATCAAACAGATAGCAGCCGTTTCTTTATGGACCCTATGGCATAACTATACCTCAGATGAAAGTGGTAAACACATTAGAGGGGATAAAATGTCTTAGGGTTTGAGCTATGGCCATTGTACACAGATGACGGGATTATCATGTTTTAAAGGGAGCTAAGTGGCCTGACAGGTTTTAGGTGTGAATATGACTCTTTCTTCTCTATTGGAGGTAGAATAGTAACCCAATCACATGCAACACTGAGGCGGGTATTATAAGATCTACATGACTAATTCCACAGCTATGAAATGCCCAGAAATGACTCACGGTTGACCAACCAACAGCCAACCATCTTAATTAACTGAATTAACTATCATGACATTCATCTAACTACTGTGGCCGCTCACGTTTTTTTTGTTTTGCTTCTGTTTTTGTTCTGTCAGCATCCACATCCACCTTTGAATTTCATAGCAGTGTTTTTGGGCAAGATTTGCAGCACAGATGGACTGTTTCTCCTTCTTGTACTAAAGCTACAACTGTTGCTGTTAAACTGAGTGGAAAGTTCTATGTGAAACATTTCGTGCTGGAGTTATTTTAGTAACTATTTGGCTTGTCCCAATATTTAGTTCTAAAGCAATACCATTTGCCATGATGTGAGTGGTCACATGCACATTACCCATTTACATATTCAAATTCCCTGGAGAATGGTTTGGAGAATGGAGAATGTTTAATAACCAACCATAAACACGATTAAAAAGAGAAAAAAAAAGGGGGGGGGGACTATAGGCCTGCCATAAAAAAATAAAATAAAAAACAGATTAAAGAAGAAAAGACATTCCCACTGATGAATAAATTAATATCCGAAAATAGGCCTATTTCAATATTGAATGTTGGTCTGTTTATAGGACTCCAATAGAGCTTCAGCATTAGCGGTTAGGCTTATGATTTGTGCATGAAACGAAACCAGATTATTTCATGGTTTCTTTGGTTCAAATTATGGTTTTGCGTCCTTTCCATTGGCGCCCAAAACCAGAGGGCGTTTGTACTTACAACAACTTACAAACGTACTTTGTACGACTTGAGTTCAGTATGTTCTCTGTTTTGCACATGAAACAATGTGTCGAGATTTTTTTATAATTGTTCCATCACATATTTAGAAGACCGTCCCTTTTACCAGACTAGAAAAGCACAGGGTGTTCAGACAACACCTTTTTCTGTTTTTAATTATAATGAATTGACATTAAAGCGCAGTGAATGACGAATGAATGAATGCTTCCCGTGAAATTAATTATGTGCATAAGAAATACAGGAAAGGCGTCTTTGTAGTTTCGATTTTCGAACTTTTAGTCAAATTGTAACACTTTATAATATCTTTAAAACATTAGCAAACATTATTGAATTATGGTTAACAGTTCATTCATGTAGGCTACATTACAATAGCCTAGAATTGTCTTAAAACCTTGCTTCCTGCATTTTCATTTTTAGGCTATTCATAAATGAATTTAGGCCTGCATGCATGAACTGATATGATTTGATCATGTTTGTTTTGAATTTGAAAGTTACTATAAAGTGTTACACAACACTTTTATGGTCAGTTATGAGTTCATTTTAAAGCGCACAAAATGACCATTCTCTATTTTTACGTTTTAATTATATTATTAGGCTACATCTGATTTTTGACACGCGAAAAGTTTCTATCAAAGCCTTATGACGGATACTATTTTTTTCACACCTAATTTCTCAGTGGTGTTTTGGCAACTGGACGATATCTGTCCAATTTCCTTAAATAAACATCAACAACACGTGTTTTCAGTAGGACTTACAGGAATTAAATTCTTCCAGAAAACATCTGATGCTGGTAAACTCCAGACCACCAGAAACACACCAACCTATCGCAGACGGACCTGAGACCTCGCGAACTTTTCACAGTTGAATTAGCCTTAAGTTGTTGCCAGAGGCATTATATGTCCATAGAAACCGATGGGACACGTTCCCCCTCCGTTTTTTTGAGTCAAATGGATTTTAAATGCTGCTTCCAAAGACTAAAAAAATTACATTGATACGATCATGTATAGGTAGGTGAGTTAATGAATTTACCTCAGAGCGGCACGTCATCAACAGCTAAATTCGCGGTTGTCGTGTATCCATATCACACAGTGTTTTCAACCATATAGCCTAGTGATTAATGTTTATTTTATGTTTCTGATCTTTAAATACACATAGTAGGCCTAGCCTACTACCAAAAAATACACACTGATGATAATAATCCTATAGGCATATAATTTGACGATGTGTTTATTGAAATCACATAGGCTACACATAGATTATTTAATTATAAAGTTTCATCAGTTTTTTTCTTAGTTCATCTGAAACCTTACTTTCATGTCTTTTGAGAGAAGTGGCTGAATTTACTTGTAAATCCGACAACTCTGATTCTGTATTGCAGTGGCGCCCGTCGCCTGTTATAGATCATCTAACATGGGCTATTATAAAGTTCTTAAAACGACAATAGCCCATAGTCTATACATTTTCTCCCCAGAGGCAAATGCGTAAAATAAACTAAATATAAAACATGGACGCATGCTATTGCTTTGCTTAGCACGTGGATCTTTGAGTAGATCAAATTCGTACAATAGGCTATTAAAGTTTTATATTTCCATATAAAAAAAAAATCAATTAGGTTTGAATATACATGACTATGGAAGACACTAAATCTCATCTTAGTAGCCTACTTTTGATGAATCGGTGCACTACCGGATTATAATTTCACATTTTGTTCTATAGACTAAAAACTAAATTAGCAAATGTTTCTATTTATTTCCTATAATTGGCTGATGCATCATCATCCTGCACATGCTAAACTTAGGCCTAGCCTATATCTAAATATGTTACCATTTAAAAGTAGTCCTAAATGCACATTGTTCTTATCACTGTTCATCTTCCCTCATGTTACCCTATCTGATATGTGGTTTTTTTTTTTTTCACGTTAATAGGTCTACATTAGGCTACAGAAAGGCATAGGCCTATAGACCTTATTCACAGCAGCGCCATCTTTTTTTTAACGGGAATGAAAGTGAGACTCTGAGATCGTGTTGAGTCTTCAGTGGGACTTACTGTTATTCAATGTGTTTTTTGGATTATTATGCTGATGCAACACGAACATATCTTTCCGAGAATTTCAGTAGACAAAAAAACGACAACAACAACAACAACAAAAAACAGACAACATGAGCTGTGGAAAAAGCTGCGCAGCCTCGCTAATACCTCGCCTACCTGTCATGACGCTGCTCTGAATAAGGTCTATACACATTAAAAACCGCGGGAAGGCGGAATCTGGGAGGGAACAGGTTAAATGCCGCTTTGAAATACCATCGAGCTGTACTCATTTGCATATCTACCTGTAAACCTCATGGGGTTTTTCTGGGCCTACGTTTGATGTCTTTGTTTGCCCTGTCTATTCTTGTTGTGACTGACTATCCCTAAAGCGCAAGGCTTTATTTCAGTAGTCACCCCCTTCTTCGCTGTAGTCTATCTTGTTATCTGCCAACAGAATACTAATAAAATCCAGTGACTCCAACATGTCTGCTCGCCTGTCGCCTCCTACAGCTTCTTTGCACGCAGACCTACCAGGCTGATGCATGCAAACACATCACAAAATAACATCTGTCTGACTTAACCCTTTCCTAAGAGCCGGAACAAAGCGATATCACTGCATATTTGTAAATCATTTAAAACAGAATAGATCAAATGTGTGTACAATGGCCGATTTTTTTTTTTTTTTTGTAACATAATATCAGGGTAAGCTGTGGCATTAAATGAAAGTAGTAGTAAAATAGGAAATATTTTCAATTCTCATTTATTCAGCTTGACAGAATAACAATAAAACTACTTACAGGAATATAAAAATGGTTCGAGCACCACCGTGCAATCTTTCGAAGTGACACGAATTTAGTGGTTCTGTTTTATTTAAACACATATGTACAGCTTTCAACATTTTGTACAAGTCTTTATAACTTATGTCCTGAGTCTCTGACGCTCGCGCCGTACCAGCCCACATTGTGGGTGGCGTGACTGATAGCTGAACTATATAGGCTACACAATTGGGGTTTAATCATTCTTTAAAACGTACTTTTTAATATTCATCCATCAGTGAACAAAACATGAAAACAAAGGAAGTCATAAAACATAATAACTTAAAACCACTCTAAACTTCCTTTACATGGTTTAACCTACACCTATGTGCATATGAAATAGGTCGTGAAATAGTAGCCGGGACACATTGAAACATCGTTGTTATTATTATAGGCTACTGATATTTCAACACAAAGCATTCATATCAACAGATATGCGTTTAAACAGTCCACAAAAGGTGTGTCGTTCCCCCAGATACTCGCGGAGCATCTTTCAGCTTATTTCTGTGGAGTTTTTCAAAAGTCTTTCCAACTCTTATATGAAACTCTTCCACCAATGTCTGTTAATACACGGCCCCCGCGCTCGTTGCTGGCCCTGGGTGGTGCACTGGATGCTGTAAATGTGATCCCTGCTGGTACCAGTGATTGCTGTAATCTTCCATGTAGGGGGGTGTGGAACTGAGGGGTGGCTGGGGGATCTGGCCCCGGTTGACCTGGCTAGTGTGCGCGTTACTGTCCCAAACAGCCGGGGATTGAGGGGAGTTGCAGGCCATGGAGTCGCTGGCGTTCGGGCTGTGATCCAGCGGAACCTCGCCGTTCTTGTAAAGTTTCTTGAACTTGGATCTCCGGTTCTGGAACCAGATTTTGACCTGTTCAAAAAAAAAAAGAAAAACGACGTTCGCGTCAGTTTTCTTTTGGACATTGTAAACAATTAAAAACGAATAATTAAAATTGAAATGCTTACATTTTTTAAGCGAAAAACGATAGGCTAGGCTAAATTTATCGGGGTCAGATCCCCCTAATAAAAGTTTGAAGTTCAAACCCCCACAAAGGGATCTTGGTATATTAAGACCTATAAAGGCTAGGCTACTTTATTTCCATACAAGACAACATGGTTTCATTTCAATGTAATAAAATAGAGTTACAAGTCAAAGCACGTATTTTGGCATTTCGATTATAGGCACACCAAACGGAAGTCGAAGGAACCATAAAAACAGTTGCTCATGTGCTTTTGATCATTTTTGATATTTTTATGTATTAGGTAACTATAGATTTACAAATCAATGACAAACACTTTAGTGTTTAAAAGTATTGTGTGACGATTACCTCGACAGACTGCACCCCGAAAAGTTGGCCTATCTTTAGTCTGCATTTATTTAAATCTTTAAAATCCTTTATAAGGCTAAACTTATTTACATTATTACATCATTTGCACACTGACTTTGAGTTAGATTACCAACGTTTAAAATTACAAACAATAACGAATAGAAACAAAGATGTTATTAATATAATGATGAAATTATTTTTTTACAGTCTAAAAATTGGTCATATTATTAGCTTTTATGAGTAAGCCGTCAATTTTTAAAAGCCTTTCCATAGCGACATATTGTGGTAAAAAAAACAACAAAAAACAAAAACAAATTGTTGATGTTGTTATAAAACATTACAGATGAATTTTAAACAATTATTACTTAATTAATTATGATGGTAAAAAAAAGAACGATCAATAACATTTCCACACATCTTTTATGGCCTGATAAGACGCTGCTTATCCTTATCTCAGTGTGCTCAGTGTCAGCGATTGAAGTGCAAGAAATCGCTTAAAGCTGTTAACACAATGTCAAGTGTCAGACGAGTAATTATGTTAACAGTATTATAAGTGAATGTGAGCTGCAGTGTTACCTGTGTCTGCGTGAGCCCCAGCTGTGCGGCGAGTTCCGCGCGCTCCGGCAACGCCAGATATTGCGCCTTCTGGAAGCGGCGCTGCAGCGCGGCGAGCTGGTAACTCGAGTAAATGGTGCGCGGCTTGCGGATTTTCTTGGGTTTTCCGTTTACCATCCGAACTTCAGTCTCAGGTTCCTCTTTGACTGGAAAGAATAAAATGACAGACCACGTTATCTCAAAGTAGGATCATTTCAGGACCTAAAAGAAAACCGAAAACTGATTGGTTTCATTTTTGGGACTAGAACCAAAACATTCTCGTTAAATCGTTAAACAATGCTTCTTTAAAATTAAATGAGTAAACTGATACATGTAGTATTCTAGCTCTGGTAGGCAGTAGCCTATCAAACGCAAAATTTGAGCACAAACAGACTATAGCTTAGTTAAAACATCTTCAATGAATGGCTGTATAATGTAATATAGGCCAACACCGACAATAAAATATATGATGACATCTATAGCCGGAGCAGCGAGTAATAATGATTAATCGTGTTACAGTCGCAATAAAAATGTCATGGGCTAATTGTTTTACAGCGACCGCAAGTCTGTTGTGATAAAGAGGCAACTTTCTACCCTTCTGAAGTATATTTTATTTGAACTACGTCAATTCTTCAATGGGATAATAATACAGAGTACAAACAACCAAACAAGTGAATTATTTAGGCTATAATAGCCGATTTCTTTTTCTCAAAAGAAACGCGAACTTGCGTTTCTCGAGCCGCTCACAAACACGATTGTATAATCTCTAGAAAAGTATTATTTAACCCGATATAAAGAAGGCAAATCCAGACAATTTGTAGATGTATAGGCATATAGTCTACCTCCTCTGGCATATTTTCTGAATGTAATATCTCACCCGCGCTTTGTGGTGGCGTCTGCAGGTCTCTGCTGTAATGTCCGTATTGTCTGTAAGTATTGCTGTAAGGATACTCTGTCTTGGTGGGGTAAGGTCCGGCTGATGCCCCCATCCCAGACAGATTAAACTGGTGATATGAATTCATCTGTTGAGAGTATGGAGGACTCTGGTAGTATTCGTGATGGCTGCTGTAATAACCCATATCTGTAGCCGAGGACTCTGGAAGAGTCGGAGAGTCCTTAGAAGTCGGATGGCAACTCATAGAGTTCGAAAGATCGGTTGAAATACCGGGTATCTTCCTGTCATATGTCGGTCCACTCATCCTTTAGGGGAAATAAAACAAGGGTCGTCCACTTTATTTCCAGGGCAGACTTGAACGAGTCATGCAGACGTTTCGATCAGGACGATGCCTGTAACACAATCCTTGATGAGCAGCTTTCTCTAACTCCCTCGGTTGAAGAACTGAAGGTAATGGCAGGAATCTGGTATGAGAAACTCTGAATTATAGGGCACATGGGTGGACGCTTGGCTCCTATTGGCTCCTCGCTTCTGCTTCTGCTTTTTCTTTCTCTCTCTCTCCTTCCAGCCCTGAGGGCGAAGCAAAGACTCCTCTCCGCCTCTCGCCCTAACGTCTCCAAACTTCAGCTTTTGGGATTTTAGCTGTGAAGTATAGAGCTGTACAATGTAAAAAAATAAATATGATCAATAAGTTATGACAACATGTGTTTTTTACATTGACTTAAAAAATGAGTCTGATATAATTTATTTAAAAAAACGAAAATTGTTTAAATTATTTTGATGAGTTAAAGCAGTTTAATGTAATTTAAGTTGAAATGACTTTAACATCCATGTTGCTTGTAGCTACTCACATTTTTTTGAGTTATAGTAAAGTAGGCTATGCATGTTTTCTTGGTGCATTAAAAAAATTCAGTCACATTAAATAATATAATGTAGGCTACTTGTAACTGACATTTATCAGAATTAAAACGATAAAGGCTATTTATATGTATAGGTGTTTAAGCTATATTTAGGCCTATTATATTATTTAATGTGACTGAATTAGGTTGCATCAACAAAGGTCTAAGTTTTTTTTTAAAGAGTCAGTTAGGAAATGACACAGAGATCTACACTCTTAAAAATAAATGTTCAAAAAAACAAACAAAAAAAAAAAAGTTCTAGTTATATGAAACAATCGCTTACTGGTGGTGTTTAAAGAACCAAGACTTAACCTATCTGAAGAAACTTATAACATATCAAGACCTTTTTCTAGCCAACTTGAGAACCTAAAACAGTGAAAAGGGATCTTTCCTGAACCAAAGCTGCTGCAAACAACCATTCAGGAATCTTTATTTATAATAGCGTGTGGAAGGCCAGACGTGCCTGTTGTACATTTTACAAGGTAAACCTTATAAATCATCTTTAATTTAGCTCAAATGTAGGGCATGGTTGGCTATGGCTGACAATCTGTTGGAGACATTTTGATGTGATCAGTTCACTTGTTTTCTGGTTGAGAGTGTCTGCGGTGAAAGAGGTTGGATGAGTTTATCTGCCTCTCTGATCACCCCTGTGGCTCTCACTTGTGTACCCTCTTTATTATGGCAAGGCGTGGTCCCAGTACATCTTACCTTCTTACACCCATAAGCTTTATCAGCCGCTGACCTGTAAATGCAAACGTGGAATGGACGAGAGGACCTGTTTACTGCTCCGCGTTATTTATTGTCAATATGCAAATGATATGATATGCACGTGAACGCGCTGCTTCACGGTAAACGGGCTCCTCCTGCGAACTTCAGCCGCAAGACATCGGGTTGTCACATACCTGATGTGCACCGTCGTGGCATGTAGTCAAATTCCATGGAGTCTTTTGAAAGATATGCAAACCATTCTTGAGAGCTGGGACATTTTGTGCTATATGTCAGTGTCAGGTATTCAGTTAGTCAATTCGTCAATAAAATACAATGTTAAAATAATAATACATTTATTTAAAAATAAAAACAAACAAATTAAGTCAAATCGTCTTTATAGCTAAAGGTTTAAAATGATCACACATTTTAAATGAGTATGTATACCAACATTAAATTGATGCCTATTGTGAAATGAATATTGTATGGTAGTAGTTGTGCAGCAGCTGTCCAGGCATGTTCTGAGCGCTGAGATTTTTGGTCTGATACTGCCTCCTTGTGGTTGTAGTGCAATAATTCATACTGGTGGTTAGAACTACATTTCTCCTTAAAGGGATAGTTCACCCAAAAATGAAAATTCTGTTATCATTCACTCACCCTCATTTTGTTCCAAACCTGTATGAGTTTCTCTCTTCTATTAAACACAAAAGAAGACATTTAGATTAATGTTTTTTCCCTACAATGGAAGTCAATGTCTGCCGTCAACTGTTTAATTATCAACATTCTATAAAATATATTTTGTGTTCAGTAGAAGAAAGAAACTCATATAGGGTTGGAACAACTTGAGGATTTGTAAATGATGACAGAATTTTCATTTTTGGGTGAACTATCCCTTTAAGTAGAGGAGAGTGAAAGATGAAGTTTCCACTGTTATTGCAGGAGAATTTTTTTAATATAAAAATCAAAAGGCACAGTCTGAAGGTGTCCTGTGGTTTCTGGCACCAAGACGTTAGTAGCTGGTCCTTCGAGTCGTGTATTGTGAGGTGGAGCCGCCGTGGATCGAACTTGTTCCCACAGATGTTCAACTGGATTGAGATCTGGAGGATTAACAGGGAACACCGTTGTCATGAAGAGTGCTGGTCTGCAACAATGTTTAGGTGCCACATGTCAAATTTACGTCCACACGAATGACCGGATCCGGGGTTTCCAGCAGAACATGCTCAGAGCATCACACTCCTTCCGCCGGCTGGTCATCGTCCCACAGTGCATCATGGTGCCATCACTTCCCCGGGTAAATGGAGCACACGTGCACGACCGTCCACATGGAAAAGAAAACGGGTCTTCCACTGCTCCATGGTCCAGTTATGATACTCACGTGCTCATTGTAGGTGCTTTTGACGGGGTATATCATCATATAGCCTACACTCAGCCTTGGGCGTCCAACAGTCACCGGTTTGTGGTTTGTCCCTCCTCGGACCACTGTTGGTAAATTCTGACCAATGCAACCCACAAGCCTTGCCGTTTCACAGATACTTTGTCTCGGTCAGCTTGCCATAACAATTCGACCCTTGGTCCTTGTCGCTCAGTTGCTCAGATCTTTAATCCTGTCCATTTCTCCTGCACCCAATACTCTTGTATAATCAGCAGGTGGCGCCAGTAACACAGGGTTTCTCTGTAATCTCACCTGCACTGTTAAAGTTACTGTTAACCTCAATTTTAAATGCAGGAAATTATGCTTTAATTAACAAATAATGCTTAATAACCATTACATTAATAATAAATAATGAATTTTGCTTTGCAATTATGTGTGCATGTTTGCATTTTAAAACCAAAACTTTCTGCAAAGTAGGCCTATAGCTGTTTTATTTTGTATTATTATAACATTTATATTATATGTTTTTTTTCTTCGTTTTTTTCCATTATACATGTAACAACATGAATAAAAAAGTTTCCTGTCGCCTCTTAACATTGGTTCATTCTTGCTGGTCAGTGGAAAGACTGTTATCTGACATACGCCTGGAAATAGACTAGCAGAGGATTAAAGATACTTGTTCACAATTTCCGACCCGATCTCCTGGCACTGCATATCTCTAGCATGAGTTCATGCTTTTATTTGGCGTGCCTTTTTATACGCAAAAAGTAATCTTTTACGTACATCTGGTATATTTCGTAGCCTATCATGCTACCAAAAAGTGTGTATCCCACTGTATGCACAAAGGTAATTTCTACAAATAAAGAGCATGCAAAATGAAAGCATGAACTCGTACTATAGATATGCAGGAGATTGGGCTCCGCTTCCCCTTTCTCAGGAAATCATTGGGCATTTCTCTGATAGGCCTATATCATGATCTATGAGAGTTTGAGGACTCAGCACTTAAAGAGAGATGTTCAGAATACACAGAGTCTTTTTAAAGTCTTGATGGAAGCTCTTGTAGACCTTCTTTATTTGATGTTTGAAGTGTTTAAACCTCTCATTTGTGGCTTGGCCAAAGCATTGAAGTCTTCGGGAAAGCCTGCAATTACAGGATGAGTGTACAGTTCCACTGGTCATCCAGGTTGAGCGCAGTCTTTTGTTGTGACGATTACAAATGGTTCCGTCTTTCCTCAAAGTGCGTAATTTCCATTAAGCACTTCCAAATCCACCGGAAAATGTGCACAGCTGCGGCTTAACACACTGCCTTTGGCAGGTAATGGTTGTTAAATTGTTGATGAATTAAGCGGCGATGTTCAGATGAAAACATTGTTACAGTTTCTGCGTCCGAAATCGCATAGTCTCTTGAGCAGAAACTTATTTTGAAAAAGTACTTTGCCAGCTCTAAAAGAGTATGTTCTACATAGTACGGGTGTGTGTGGTAGCCTATCAATGTAATCCGGTCATACTACATTCACCATGTTGTCAGTATCATGTGACCTACCAGCGTCAGGTGGGTTGCTTCACTGCCATTCACAAATCCTCTCCCGTGGCCTCATGGGATAGTAAAGTGTCCATGATATGCACACTTCAGGGTCTCGTCAGAAGAAGTAGGTCATCCGGGTCCTTTTTGCCCACTCTTTTATGAGTACTGGATGCAGCCAGTGTCTGAGAGTGTTTTAGTATACAACTTCCTCCAAAGTGCATAGTGCATGCCTTCAATAGATTCAATTTAGTTACTGTATTTCTAAATGTATAATGTAAATGTATTATACATGTCTACATACGTATGTGGTTGGCTTTTTCATCATTTTCTTTTTTGAAATATGCATTAAAAATGTGTGTGAACAAGTGCATACATGTTCTGACGTCACACACTAACTAATGAAGGGAGGATGAGAGGAAGAGGAATTTAATTAAGGTTGGAGAGGCAGGAAACAACAGCCCTCCCACTAGTGATTTTTTTCTCTCTTTTTGTGTGCTGAAAACCAACTCAGTTTCTTTGAGAAAAAAATCAGAGAGCTCTCAGAGATAATGAAGTTCAAGGTTCTCTACACGCTTTCAAGTACAGACTGAACAGCAGGCTTAAACAACGGGAGCTCTGCACGTTTTTAAAGGGATTTTTCCTCACAAAAAGTATAAAAGAAAGGAAGAGAACTTGAACAGTACTATATCTTCATTAGGAGGGCACATTTAATATGAAAACAGAATCTTTCAGCATCTCAGCTGTGCTTCCAAATACGAATGCTGTCTTTTAAAGTGTTTTTTTCTATTTCGTTTAATCTTTGTTTCATTCATTCTATAAGGTAGTTCGAGTGCTCACAGGGGTCGTAAAGATTGCTGTGGGAGGCAGTTTAGGGGTTATGAGCTCTCAGTGTATAGGGTGTTAAAGGAACAGCCCAAGCAATACACTCCCGGAGGACCACAGCTGTCGAAGGAGTCAGTAAACGACTGCCAGCTGTGGCTGGATGTGGTGAATGAAGTTTTTGCTTGATGCTTTACTATCCTTTACTAACTTTCCTACCGACACACACATATATGAATGCTCACTAGCATTTACCATCTGTTAAGAGTGATATAATGATTTCTCATGATGTTTCCGCTTCTCGAGCCTTCATCTTTACCCCCTTCACAAGTACAGCTGACCTCTGACCTTTAGCCTTACATCATCTCCTCCAAAGGGATCCCGGTTCACAGCAGGTGCAACTCACGTCCACACAAATATACTGCTCCATGTTCTTCTGCACAAATACAGTCTGCTAGAGCAGATTTTTTTAAGATCATAAACAGATTTGAATGAATTTCTTTTCTTTGGTGCTGAGACATCATAAAGTACCCGTATTATGCACATTTTATTTTGGAGGTCTCCTACGATAGGTTTACATGCATCCAAGTTCAAAAAACAAAAAAAATCATGTTAATTTTCTCATAATAAACATTGCACATCACGTCTTTTCTCCCAGTGTCTGAAATGGTTTGATAAAGCATTCGTCCTCTCTAAACCCCTCCTTTCCGCAAGCCTACTCTGCTCTGATTGGTCAGATGGCCCAGTCTGTTGTGATTAGTCCAGCGCTTACAAAGCTTTGTTTGTTTATGGAAACAAAACGCCCATTACCATCTGAATTATTTTTTGGGAGGCAATAGCTCCATTTGTCACGCACTTTGATCTTTGAAACTTTGCAGAGCTTTTACATACACAAACAGCTATATTACACAATATATAAATGGTAATTATGTAGCTTATGTGATTTTTTGGTTGCTCTTTCAGGAGACTTAATTGAGCTCTTCATGGACTAATACTTCAATTATAGGTGTTTCTCTTAAAATTTCTCAAGATAAATTCAATTTAGACAGAAATAGGACAATTGCTGATATACAGTAAAGGTATAGCGGAGGATTTTCTTTTTCCGGGTGGATCATCAAGACTATTGGTCCTCCTAAGTGTCAATCATTCTGGTGATATGTGTACGTAAGGCCGTCGTGCGTGCTCGTGCACACGATTCACACGATGGCGTGCGCTCAAAACACAGGTTGGGCTTCCCACTGATGCCTCAGTCGCGAAGTTTCTACTTGACAGGTAAAGTTTGGCATGCTATTTGGAGAAATCCATTTAAAATCACTGCTAGTAAAAGTAAATGTAAGTTATGATTAGCTCGTGCATGCTCTCTCGTGCACACGTTTAAAGGGGTGGTTTACTGCCTTTTTTCTTAGCTTGATTATGTTTATGGGCTGCAATATAACATGTCTTCGTGTTTCGTTTGTTAAAAAACGCCTTATTTTTCATAAATTTCACCTTTATTGTAAGCCGCTTCCTCCTCTGTCACTTGAACGACCGGTTGACTTCCTGAGTCTATGAAACCACTCCCTCAGAAACAGGCAATGAGCTCAGATTGGTTAGTTCGGCCGGTGTGTTGTAATTGGCTAAACTGCGTCCGGAATCTTCACGCCCATTACCTTTACGGGCGACAGTTGCATGTGCTCCGGACCCGGTCAAATGTAATGGTGTCAATATTGCCTCATCAGTTTGAGCCAGAATCAGACCCAGAGAGCGGTGATGAAGAGAGTCAAGCAGAACCTCCGCAAACACGGCTCTTACTAAACGTTTCTGAATGGTAATTTTTTTTAATTATTATTATTTTCTCAAAGAATTCCCATACGCTGTTACTTGAAAATGCTACTGCTGTTTGTTAGCTTTTGAGATACGCTTTCCCCCTGATTAAACATTTAATATAACTGAATACGTTACATGACTGAGTAATACCGTTTTTTAAAGATATTGTTTTATTGATAGAATGAACAACCGTTTAACTATTCACAAAAATTACCGGTAGTTTACTCAGTTTGTCGTTTTCTTTAGGTGTACATGTGATAACAGCAGCTGAAGTTCGCTGTTGCGATAATTTTTTGAAGTTTGTACACGTTTCTTATACACACAAAATAACATCGAACTAACTAGCTACTATAACCAAACAGCTTTGGCATTGGTTTGCGTTCTTGATCAAATCAAAAAATTACGTCATAAAGTATACATGGAAAATACGTTTACAAAATTTGTACATATACAAATTCGGGTCCAAAATGTTTGTACGCGTTTGTCATATACTAAAGCCAGCGCTGGCATTTTTTTACATCCTTGATAAAACTAAAACGTACGTCTTAAATTATACAGGCAAATACATTTAAAATGATTAAATCTTACTTGCAGGTTGTGGCCTCTGGTTTTAAAGCTGTAACTGCTTCATGTTGGAGTAATAGTTTCTTGTTGAATCCGACATTGAACTCGTGTAGATTCTGGAAGCTGTCTTCCGTAAAATGCGCAGCACAGAGAGCTAAACTACGATTGTAATTGTCAGGAACATAACCAAACTTAAATTTTAACCATTGTTGATGAACTACAGCGTCTGTAGGAAGCCTGAACACAGAAGACCTGACAGCTACAGCTCTCCACTATAACTCCTCCTCTTCGACAGCAGAACATGTTCCGGAGGGAGGGTTGATGTAAATGTATGGGTTAGTTACGTATAAAACCCGGGAAGTATCTCGTTGTAGTCCCATTCGAGTCGTTTTTGTAGGCATTAAACTCCCTGATTTTTAAAAGACAATATCTCTGCTTACGTTGAACTTTCAGCGCAGCAACTTTGCAGATACTGTTCATGCACCAACAGCAACATTACACAGTATTTAAAATGAAAAAAGTGAAATAGCAATCAACCACCCCTTTAATAGGCGTTCCCTCTCGAGTGTTGCGCATGTGCATTTTTTCAAAAAGTGGAGAGGGCGGTTCTTTTCTAAAATTCGGGAAAATCCTCCGCTATACCTTTAAGGATCCATAAAATGAATGTCAGATCAGTTGTTTTTAGAAAAAGTTTATATAAGAAAAGAGTTTATATTGAGATCTCTGAGATTGATTGCAAAAATAATCTGAGCAGTGTTTGAGATGTTGTTCAGACCACTATAAGATACACATGTGAGATTACAAGGGCACTTTTGAGAAGAAGAAAAATCGAAGAAACCATTGCTCTAGGAAAACAAATGAGATGTTTAAGAGATATTCCGAGATTTTCCTTTTGGAAAAGAGCTGGCTTTAATAATGCTCACTCAAGAGAATTCCACTGCCTTCACAATTTTATTTAAAGAAATTTGATGTGAGACTAATCTGAGAGTCTATTTACTAAAAAATATCACATTGCTTCTCTTCAGCAAGAATAGGATCTGCTGTGTTTTCTCTGAAGCTCTTGTAGCGCGGCATTTTCTAAATGTCTTCGTCTGTTCCATTCTCGGTTTTCCAACTGGTATCTGAAGGAATAGACGGCACAGAAGCAGCTGGTTCCTCTGGGTAACGCGAGCGTGCTTCACAGGAATGTGTTCATTTCGCAGGACTGACTCGTTCTGAACTGCTGGACAGAACAGCTGTGGTGGGACAGCCTCAAAGGGGAGAAGGGGGTCCCTCTTTTCTTAATGAACTCTGTCAATGCATTCAATCTCTTCTCATTCTTTAGCACCTCTCAAGCCTTCAGCAGCTACCATGGTGGCATTTTGTGCAGCAACTGTATGTTGAAGATCTCAGAGCTCAAACCTTTTATAAATCAATTAGCAAAACCAGTGTGTGTGAATCAATCAAGCCTACGTTTAAAAATAAATGTTCCAAAAACAGGTTTTTGCAGTCATGCCATAGAAGAACCGTATTTTGGCTTGATATCTAAACAGGGGTCACAATGCAAAAAAGGCAGTTAGGTTTAGGTTTAAGACATGAAGGAAATAAAGAATATTGAAAAATAAATAAAAGTCTCAAAAAATAAATAAATGTCTTAAATGTTTTTCATTTGGTGCTGATTTTATCAATGAAATAAAAATGATTTTAAGCAAATTTGATGTTTATAGACATTTAGTTTTGATAAATAAAAAAATATATTTTATTATGTTTAATTTTCATGTTTACACACTAATAATAATAATTATAATTATTGTTATCATTATTATATATATATATATATATATATATATATATATATATATATATTATTATTATTGTTGTTTTTTCACCATGTTGTGCAGCGATTTTTGTCAGTCTATATCACAGTCCATTTATTTACTTCACAATATTTTAGCATTCTTTTAAATCATTTCATTTGAAAAAAGTGCCAGGTGTTTCTTAAAATCAGACACACAAAAAGCCCTGCAATACTGCAATAGGAAGTATTACAGTCTAAAGAAGAAGCCTAAAAGTCTGTTTGCTACTAAAGATAATAAAATGTGTTATTTGCGGTCTGGCCTCCCAGACTGGCCTGTTGTGTTTGCTGTTGTGCCAGGCTTTGGCCTGTGCTCTGCTGTGCTAATGAATGGGCATGTAATGATCTGAAAGACAGATTCAATTGAGTGTGAAACATATAGGTTTGTGGAGCGCTCTTCTGTTCAAAGAGAACAAAGACCTGCTCTAACACTCAACTCTTCCCGTCTTAATTTGTTTAACGTACTTCAAAATCCTAGGGATTTCTCAGACCTTTAAATCTACTTTCCCAGAAACTTATCCTCAATTATGAATATGGAATAGTCGTCTCACTTCAAAACAAGGTCAAATATCTGCTTTTATGTTCCATGGATGTTGTACTTTCTTTAAACTCCCACCCATGACATTCCTCAACACAAACCAGTAGAAGTATAAAGATGAGATTTACACAAATAACACACTGCTGCTACTATGTTAATATGAAGGAATTTTCTGTATTGATTTTTCACAGGTGTTTTACCTGTTTTATGAATTACGCATTGCATTAAGTTGTGTTTTAGGGTTAAAGGTAATGTCTGTAAACTTAAAGGATAATATTCTGACATACAACTACCAGTATCTTTTCCATTTATTTACGTTTTTATTTTTATTTTTTTGTAAAAGAAAAAATATATAGATATATATAGATATCAGACAGATATCAAACCTAACTGCTTGGAAGTAACTGGAATCTCTGTTTCAAGAAAGTGTTCTTATAAATGTGAGACTGCAAAGAAACCAACACCTCAGTTTTGCACTTCATCACTGTTTTTTTTTTTCCCCAAATGAAGGTCAGACAAAATCCTCCTCAGTTGCCTTTGTTGTCATAAACAACAGAATGTGCACAACGGCACTTTAGATACCTAGTTCAGATTTATATTATTATGTCCCAGTCGCTAACATTTCCCTTCAAATAAACGTATCAAATCAAATAATATAACTCATTATATTTGATAAACAATTATAGCTAATTAATTCCAAATCTTTTGTAATGATAATGACTATAATTTCTTATGGATTTATTAAAAAGTTCGGTCTCACTTTATATTAAGGGTCTTTAACTACTATGTACTAACATTTTAATTAATCATATGATACAATACTTATTGTGACCATACATGTTTTTACATTGTACTTAAAAAAATGCCTGCCTGTAATTGCATCTGTTTTTATGTCTATAATTATGCTACTGACCTTAACCCAACCTTAAATCTAACCATACCACCCTAACCCGTATCCCACCTCAATAGCAGCAAAAGAGCTTTGCAATACAACATGAACAAGTACATTGTACCTAACATTTTATATTTAAGTATACTAGTTAAAGATAACTACTAAAAAAAAGTATAACCAAAAATTCATTCAAAAAAATCTAAATAAATAAATATATAAATATATATATTCCGCCGAGATAGCCTCAATCACCCAATGAGACATTCTTTGTTTGGGGACAGCAGCCCCTCTCTTTATACGACCAAAACACACAAACAATTGCTCTTATCTACGCTACTGGGCTGAGCGGTCGACATAGACCTTCAGTGCCCTGACCAGGCAAAGGCAGAGAGACCGTGCATCACTCCCAGTCTCCGAATCAGGAGGAGAAAAAGCCTCCAAAACGACCTGCTGGGAACGAAAAGGGATTGACACGACCTTAGAAACGTATCCGGGCCTGGGACGCATCAAGACTTTAACCAGCCCCGGGGCAAAGTCCATACAGGAGGAGCTAACAGAAAGAGCCTGCAGGTCCCTTATTCTCTTAAGAGAGGAAAGGGTCACCAAAAGAACTGTCTTAAGAGTCAAAAACTTCTCTGACACAGATTCTAATGGTTCGAACGGCTGACCTGCCAGATCTTCCATAACAGTGGCTAAATCCCAAGAGGGAATTCGTACAGGGTGGAAAGGCCTAAGCCGTCTCGTCCCTTGTAGAAAACGAGAAACCAGGAGGTGACGTCCAATGGAAACACCTCCTATTGGTACATGCTCTGCCGAAATAGCCGCCACGTACACTTTAAGAATTGCGGGGGCCGCACCCTCCGAAAAACGACTTTGCAGGAACTCCAGTATTGAGCTCACAGGGCAATGAACTGAGTCCAAGTTGCGCTGGCTGCACCAAGAGGCGAACAGCCTCCATTTATAAGCATACAGGCGCCTCGTAGAGGGGGCCCTAGAATTAAGCATAGTATCTGTAATCTCAGCCGAGAGTACAGAATACATTAGAGCGCCCCGCTCAGGGCCCAAACCCACAGCTTCCATAGATCTGGACGGGGATGCCAAATCGTACTCTGGGCCTGAGTCAACAGATCTGATCTAAGGGGAACCTCCCACAGAGGGCCGACTAACAGACTGACCAGGTCTGAAAAGCATATCTGAGTGGGCCAAAACGGGGCCACCAGCAACAAATGTCTCACTTTGACTTCTTTTACTCTGAGGAGGACCGCTAGGATTGTAGTTTCAATGTACTATTGCCAAGTCCTGAGATTGAGCTAATATCAGTCAATCGTCCAGGTAGTTTAAAATTCAGACACCCTGGAGCCGAAGCGGGGCCAGAGCTACGTCCATATCATTTGTAAACGTTCAAGGAGCCAGAGCCAGTCCGAACGGAAGAACACGGTATTGATACGCTTTGCCCTCGAAAGCGAACCTGAGGAACTTCCTTTGGCTTTTGATGACCTGGATGTGAAAGTACGCATCCTTCAGATCGATAGTCACAAACCAATCTCTGGTTTGGACATGAGTGGCGGAAACCTCTACAACAGGGAACTGTCTCATCGGTTAAGGTCGGAGCACGAAGGCCACAATAAGAGAGGTGAATACGCAGAGAGGGCCAGGCCTCCAAGGACGAGTGATGGAATCAGGAACTATTTCAGGGGGCCTGGGGTCGAGAGCTCTTGGCCGTCGGTCCCAGGTCTATCCTTCTGCGTCATGAACGAAACGGTGGATGCGTCCTAGGGCCCCAGTCTCAGCGAGGGGGCCTCCATAGGTGATGGTTCACTTCACTGTGCCTCACAGGGGCGTTGTAGGGAAGACGAGTGTGAACGGACTGTAGGTGGTTGTTGCTCGCACTCCCTAGGCCTACGTCTAGGGATTCGTGCCGAAGAAAGCTGCTTCCAAGACTTCGAAACCTTGTGGTTGGAGGTATTGGAAGAAAGGGAGAGGCCTACGGGGCTGGGCTGGGGCGCGGCTAGTCAAACAGCGATCGTCCAGCTTCGACTGGTCCTGAGTTTGAGCAGGCTCGCTGTCCCAATCTAGCCCCAGCTTGTTTACAGCACAAGTAACCATGTCTAACAGCTCATTATAGGACGGAGAAGTGCACTTTTCCTGTCTGCTCAGAGGGAGAGAGACACACAAATCACCTATAAGTTCCTCAGAATCAGAGACCGCCGTAGACAAAATGTCATCATCAAACCGACCACAACCAAAAGAAATTGCATCGCGAGCTTCTGGAGAAGGCTGCAAATCGTCACGAACAAAAATGACGGGATGACGGGAGAGAAAAAGAGAGAGAGAGAGAGAGAGAGAGAGAGAAAGGGCGAATATTCCGTCTGCTCGTTCTCCATGCGCTTGATCTCATAATCGTCGCCCCAAGCATCCATCTCGTGCGGTGCCTCGGCAACCGCAGAAATGGAGAGGCGGGGGTTAGAAGCGAGGCCTTCTTTCCTCAGAATGCAGGTGAGTCTAGAGCGCAAAACTTTCAAATCACAGTGACTACAGTCAGATAGGCCGTTAAGCGCCACCTGGGCATGTTTAAGATCCAGACATTGCACACACCTGTCATGAGTGTCTCCTCCTGCAATGAACCTGTCACACAGGTTGATGCATTTCTAGAAACTCATCGTATCCGATTGAGAGGAGTGGTAAAACTGTGGTAAAACAAACAGGTTTTCCTACAGGCAACAGAAAATCCGCTTCCTGAAGGAATAAAATCTGAGGAAATAGCGCACAGCACACTAATACGAAGCATACGTGACGTATTCTTTGGGTGGTGCTAAGCGCTATTGGCGTGATGGTTTAAGGGCTTCAACTTTCGTCCACACCAAAGGTGTTCCCATAGCGATATTCGCATTGTTGAGAGAACAATGAAAGGGAACTATTTATGTCTTTGACCCTTTGACTTTGTATTTGATATATATATATATAGATTGTGTCCTGTTTAATTTAATAGTTTTTTTTTCTGAGCAAAAAAATAAATTAACTTTGACTTTTGCCTCAATAAAATAATGCATTAATATGTACTAATAAACAACCCAATATCCTAGTAATATGCATGCTAATAAGCAACTAGTTAATAGTGAGAATTGGACCATAAACTAAAGTGTTACCGAATTTTTCATTTTGTAAAACTGACAGTTGGTCAAAGAGGACCACAAGAGCATATCTGATAAAGAAAGTTTGAACCAAAGCAAAAACTATTTTCCAAACAGAGTATTATCTTCCCAGTGCAGAACACCATGAAAGCTTCAAAGCTCTGAAAACACTGCGGACATTCTTTGTGGTCTACACTTTGCTTTACTGCCTTTTTGTTGTCAAATAAATACATGAACTAAGCCGGAAGACGTGGATTAGACATGTCAGAACAGGAGCTATATAAGCAAAATAACCATGAGTGCTCATATAATATGGTTGCACACTTATTAATTGTAAGGTATCAAATTCTCAGTTCCTGTAAAGTTGCTCTATGGCCACGATCATGGATTTGATCACTGACTCAATCAACGGCATAAGCTTGGTGCGAGACTGACTAACTGACTGGGTGACCAATGGCAGATTGGTGAATATTCTGGAAATCAATGATTTTATTTGCAGTCTTGGTGACCTTGGTGGTGCAGATATTAGACGTGCTTGACCTTAAAGGACTGAGCTCTTTGTTTGTCACAGACTGACTGTTACACTGTCAGTGAGAATCATACTGTCTTTCACAAGCCTTCATGTGTCATTCTCAAAATATGGTGACAAACCTGTCCTTTGAATTTGAGTCATATTTTCAAATAGTCAAGAAAGTAATGTAAAAGACATTCAATATTTGAATGAGTCAAGTGCCTGAATAAAATCTAATCTGGTACACCGCCTTTATGGCATTTACAGTTTGTCTACATGCAAATGCAAAAGCCTTTCAGAAGATTTAACTTATTGTCCTACACTTATAGTCTTTAACAGTGACCATTCCTCAGCAACAATCTTAATACAACTCATTTAGACTACAAAAACTCACATTACAAGATTATATTGTCATGTCTGGCCCTTTTTGAATTCAAAAGTTGCCACAATGTAAAGTTTCTCTGATACAGCACAGTGAAGCAGTAAAGGTCACACTAGGGCTGGAAAACTTGGCAGGGCTTTAAAAGAACTCAGTGCTCTCACATTTGGAGAGCACTGCGCACATAGCAACCAGGGTCTCCATGACAACGGCAGGCCTTGTTATCTAGGTGCGGACAGGAGTGAAGCCACTGACCGAAATTCTGAAAGCGGTACGCACTGCAGACTTGCTCAGTGAATCTGTACAATAATGGACTAAATTCACTTAGGTTAAGTAGATCAAGATATGCTTTATCAGCAGGATTATTTGCTCTTCCACCGATCCAGACAATGTTTGCTTTATTATTGTTTGAGGAAGCCGCAATCTGTCTTTCTTTTAGACATTACTGTATAGAGTGCAACAGTCGGGTTCCAGTCTGGAAGGAAAAACTCCATTCATTTTTCTCCATAAGGAAAATGATTTTGAACGAAAACGTATAAACCTTTTAAGACAGACCTACTGTGAGCTATGAGGTTGGTAATCCATGGTATTTGCTTCTGCTGAAGCCATCAGCCTGCATTATTTTTAAAATAATCGTGTTTAACAGTGGAATTCCTGGGGAAAAACTTCATTACCCATAATGCTGTACAGAAAATTACACCAATCAGAGAGCCTCCAAAAAAATAGCTCTTTAACTCCGCCCATTCCCATGAAGCACTGCGAATGGCGTAATCGAGTTGATCGACCAATGCTTTCAAAATACTGAAATGTTTATATAATATATATATATATATATATATATATATATATATATATATATATATATATATATATATATATTATATATATATGTGTTAATTTTTAATGCCCTAATTTGTATATATGGCCCTAATATATATATATATATATATATATATATATATATATATATATATATACTGTATACATACTGTATACATACTGTACAAATTAGGGCTTTAAAAATTAATGCCTTAATGCAAGTGATACATTTTTTTTCAGTTTAACAAGTTAAAAATATTTAAAGCAAAATACTTTTTTGCTTCAAATCAAAGTTTGTAGTGTTATGATTCTCCTCGTAGCTGATTGGCTTGGTTCATGGCTTATAACTCTTTAACGAAGACAATTTTAAAATCCCTATGGGAAAAATGAATGACAAAAAAAAAAAAAAAACTTCTGGAACCAGCCCTGCTGAAAAAGGGGGCAGGCACTAATGCACTCTATTGTTAGCTCGCATATTTACTGTGGCAATGAATACTTGCTCCGACTCGACTGCTTTTGTCTGTATTCAAACTCTTTTGTTTGGACAGTGCAAACAAAACCCTGTTTACGCCAACTGACAAAGTCTAAAACGGATTAACAACTGATAACCCTTAAAGGCCTGAAGAAATAGACATACCCATAGCCATGGGGTTCAAAGGTCATCAGGACTGTGCCATTTAAGAACAACGTAACAAGCCTTAAAGTGATCAGAGATCAGATTTCTCCCTCATTTATCTTAAGTGGCTAAACTGATCTCACTGAGAAATGGCCCTAAGGTAACGCCTATGCATTGTCATTCAGCCTAGAAGATGTTTGGGCAAGAGAATTCCTCTTGTCATGTATCTCTATTATTTGTAGTATTTAAAGGGATAGTTCACCTAAAAAATTTAAATTCTGTCATCATTTACTCACCCTCAAGTTGTCAAGAAGAAAGAAATTCATTCAGGTCTGGAACAACTTGGGGATGAGTAAATGATGACAGAATTTTCATTTTTGGGTGAACAATCCCTTAAATCACTCTCAAGGTGTTCCAAACTCGTATATGCTTTTATATTATGTATTTAGTTTCATGACGTGTAATGACATGATATTTCCAATATTTCTATTGTAATTGTGCTGCTCGTTTTCACACTTTTATTAGCAGAGAACGGACAATTGATATATTAAATGAACCATGATTGTGAAACCAGAAGTTTCAAGAACCATTTGTTCTTCAGTAAAACCAATTTATTGAGGGGGAAAAAAGGAAATACAATGTTAGTTTACATTTTGATTTGTGGTTTTTACAAGATGAATTTAGATTAGAGTTAAATCTTCAACATGGCAATTCAAAACTATTTGGCAAATTGGTGGCTAATTGTTAATTTTTTATACAATATCGTACGATCTGCTTTTGTTCCTCTGACAGTTATGTTTAGGGATGGACCTTTGTGCATATTTTCTTTTCTAAAAATTTGCATTCATTCTGTTCATCAGCACCACCAAGTTGAACTTTTATGTAAAAGCAGCAGCTCTGGACACACTAAAAGTGCCATTCTCATTGGCTGCTTACAGTGTTTTTCACAGTACAATGAAAAATAGATTAGAACACCATGAAAAAAAATCAGGGCATGTATGTTTTCGTCTGTCTAAACAGCAGTTCATTCAAACTAAAATTTTAATCGCACTAAACATTCGCTTTGCTGTGAACAGGCCTTTATGCTGCAGTTTTGTCACTTTAAAACTTTGTTGTATGAAAATGCGTGGAAATTCTTCAATATTTCTACTTTTGTGTGCCTTTTACGTGTATATAATGACAGTATGTTTTGGGGAAAGGGTAAAACTGATTCTTTAATTTGTTGGCAATAGCCAATTGCTTTGGGTAGAACACTTTTATGAGTTAAAAATGAATGAGAAATAAGGGTGCTTTAGGCTATATTACTCAATACATCCAAGTATGTACTGTGGTTAGACTCTGTGGTGAACCCTAGGGCCTAAGGTACTAGGGGGCTTTGTTTCGCGAGAGCAGTCAGACTGGTGTTGGTTTACTCAGAGTCTGGGCCTGGGAAACAATACAACTGACATGTCTATCGTTACAGAACTGTACACTGAATTAATCCATTAACATATTGCTACTAACATCCCACTTTTTATCTCTACCAGCAATGAATTCACAAGTCATTTGTGTCGCTAAGTCTCATTTGCTGTGTAATATTCACACTCACGGATCCAGCTCAGCATTCCCTTCATGCATATGTAAAAATGTTGTTGTCATGGGCAAGAGTAATATCTGTGTCCATAGAGAGAACAGAGCCCGACTAGATTTACAGAGCTCACTGTGGAGCAGGTAACATCATCTGTCCATCTGAATAGACTGAGATATATACAGTATGTGCGGTTGCTTTAGGTGCGGTGAAGAGCTGGGGGGAGTGTATTGAGACCATTTTACAAGCCTGTATGCTTTACTGACAAAGACACTGATAATGCAAAGCCAGAGGATCCAGTATGACGGGAAAATGGAGGAAAACAGTCACTAAAACAAGATTTAATATGATTGGTGCTTACCATGCAAAAGCTGCTGCTGCAATGATAAGGTGGTGATGGGTGGTTTCTAAGGTGTTGCTATAGGCGTTGACTCCCACCAAGTCTCCAGGATATTCCCGTCTCTAGATATGCCAGTCTAGATTTTTTCAACACAATCTAATGGCAATTCGTATATATATTTTACGTTTTGGCAAATTAAGGGCCAATTTGTGTGAATTTGTCTAATTTCATTCATATATTTGTGTGATCTGCTTATGCCCCAGTGACGGTTATTTTTAGGGGTGGACCTTCATGCTTACTCATTTCTAAAAATCGTACATTTTTGTATGATTCACACTGTACGAATTTATACGAAACCACCACCTTGTAAACTAGTAACATTTGCCTGTGAGATTTTTTTTTTTTTGTGCATATTTTATCATCTTCCAGTCAAAAATCAAAAGCCTAATTGCTCTGAAAAGTAGAGCAACTATCGTTAACAAATTCAGGCGTCATTTATGTCTGTAGAACAAATGTATGTGCAACAATAGTGATGTTTGCCTTAGCAAAGGCAAACTGTATTTCAGTCTGGTTATAAAACCTGTTTGATATGAAAATCTTTACCCCAAACATATTTTCTGGAGCTTAGGAGTATCTCTGTAGTGTGATCAACTTGGCCTTTGCCATTTACAAGGCACCATCTGTGCTTTGCCATTTCCATTTTTGCCAAAAACGTTTGAGTGTTTTCAGTGTATTCCCCTAAATGGATAATTCTAAAACAGTCTAACGACTTTCATGGGCATACAGTTCAAGGCTTAAGGATAATCCGAGAACGTCCAAAAAGCACATCTACAGGGAATATAAACTAGCAGCAAATAAAAAAAATATAAAAAAAAAACTTTTTTAATAGATTTAGATCTGCTTGGAGACTCATATCTGCTGCTGTGTTTTCCCAGGAGCTGGAGTCTTCCTCCCTGTTACAGAAGCTGGATCAGTCTGTCATTTTCCTGTGATCTGCTATCTACAAAGCTATTATTTCAGTTCAGATGGTGAATTCTTTCCCCTCAAAACCATCCGCACCTCCATCCCCCACCCCCCTGGAAAAAGGGAGGAGAAACTCCAAGGCATGACAAGGCAGATCAGAAAGAGAGGGTGGTGGCGTTTTAAGGTCCCTGACACACGTGGGATCAAGCCTTGTCCCAAACCCACAAGCAGACAAACCTAATCATAAAACTAAGATTGAAATCTCTGGTAATGTTATTTTGAATGTTGCTTCCTCCCTGGTCTATGTTCAGTCAGTTAGACCTGGGGATGACCTGGGGTCAGTCGTTGGTCTGTTTTTAGTATTGCTCTTATCAGGACTCTTTAGTGTGACGGCACCTCTGCTCCAATTAGAGTCTCGATTCTCATGAGGAGCTATCACGATTAATATGAGCAGGCTGATATTCAACTAGTTAATCTTATGTGAATCTACACTGAATCTTACTGCTTTCTGAAAAAAAAAATAAAACTTGTTTTTTTGGCCCAGTTTTTATGTGTTTTATGAGCGATATATTTTTTGCTAAGTTTGTGCCATTCAAGTAAATCTCACAAAAACCTCTAAAAATTCTAAATGCTATTTTTATATAATACAATTTTACTTGGGAATCCAGCCATTTTAGGGCGAATCCATTGTAATGTTATTGACAATTATGCACATTTTAGATCAACGCCGAAAAATATCTTTTTCATTACCGTAATGTCAAAAATGATTTAATTTATATATATTGAATTCTAAAGTATTTATATGCATCATGATAGTATTTTTACCGATTTTGTAGCCTAAAAAAAAAAACACTCACTGTCACATTATATTATTAAAGAATGTGCTTAATTGTCATGGAAATAATTCCATAAGTAAAAAAGGTAATTTTATAGTCCTAAAATAATCAGATTTTTTTTGTAAATCCTTAGATTTTGTTGTGAAATGTTACTTGGACGTGTTCTCTCGAGATATGTGGTAAAATATGAACAACAAAACCTTGAAAAATTCAATCTTATGTACAGCAGCAACAAGTGAATGCTTATAACAGTGTTGTGTGTGTGTGTGTGTGTGTGTGTGTGTGTGTGTGTGTGTGTGTGTGTGTGTGTGTGTGTGAGAAAGAGAGAGAGAGAGAGAGAGAGAGAGAGGGGGGGGGCGGCGGCGGGGGGGGTAGAGAGAAGAACTTTAAGGACTCTCTCTCCTTATCAGACTTGTGGGACACTTCTAGTCCTCTATTTGTGGAAGCGGGACTAGTAAAGTGTGGCGGGAGAGGCAGCTCGTAATTCGCTTTGAGGGTGTGTGGAGGCGGAGAACAGAAAACAGCAAGAAACACCTTACAGCTCAGTGCCAGAGAGTGAAGAGAGGGAGACGCTTACCTATGACTGACCAGTGATTGACCAGTCCACTCTTTGGCTTTGGCTGTGCAAGTGGAAGAGAGAGAGAGAGGAATATTAAACATGGCTGGAAGGTCTCTGCACTTGTGCGTATTCGTAATCTACGCGATTCAAACGAACACTGGATTTAACATTGATGTGCAGTTCCCGGTCATCAAAGAAGGAAAAACCAAGGGCAGTTTATTTGGATTTTCTGTTGCATTGCATAAACAGACCGAAAAGACCAAGAAGAACTTGTAAGTACCCTCAGTTGCTTTGCGGAATGATACACTATCACATTTGCTTCTTTCTGAGCTGATCTGATACAGACTAGAATAAGGAATAGCCTACGCTATAAATGACTAAACATATTCAACATTACAAACCTTTAGATGTTTATGCTCCTTACATGGATTCATGTATGAATTAATATCTAGCTGTGCGCATGTAAAGAGAGAGAGACAAAGAACAAAACTAGGCTACCTCTTTCGCACCTGCAGTGTTAGTGGTGTCCGATTCGCGAATTGTTTATTTGAGCCGATTCTGTTGAATGATTCGGTCGAACTAATTCACAAAGCTTTCGTTGCCTATTCTGTATTTTTGTATTTTGCCTATTATTGACTGTACGATAAGGGGCAATTCAAGAGTAAAACTAACAAGGCAACAATAAAAATCTCGAGTATTATATTTCTAAATATCTTCATTAATAATTGGCTATTGTAAACAATAATGTAGCTGCATGACTGCTGATTTCTAGCTGTTCCAAACAGCTGGTAGACCATCTTTGACCAGCAACCAACAACCAGCTGTTCACACAAGCGCAGCAACCTCTCAAAGCATCAGTATTGATTCTTCAGTGACTCGCATCATTGAAACAATCCTCTTAACGAACCAACTGGCTAAAATGAATCGGACCTCTTAACGCTACTGCGAAACGCAACCTTTTCTAACTAGCTATTTACTCATCTGCAGTATTTAATTTCAGTTATAAGCCTATTACCTTCTGAGTTGTACTGCTTTATATATGTGACAGAAATGTGCAAGCCTGAAGTTCTCTTAAACTAAATGTACTAACAAAAAATACCACCATGACACCTTGATACTACTATTGTTGTTGTTGTTTTATCTTATATTTTTGGGGTAATGACGTTGGCATCGAGTAGCATGTGGCATACAACTATCATAAATAATCATTCAGCGCTATATGTCACAATACAAATATTAAGATTTGATTCCATGGTACCACCACTGAACGTTTCTGACCTGTTAAACTTTATAGGCTCATTTAAAAATTGTTCTATAACACACGGCTATAATTGACAACTTTTTTTATAATAGCCTACTATTTATATAATTTAGTGATGTATATCGGTTTACAATTTCTACAGTGTTCTAGTTACCCTGCTAAGGTCATTGTAATACAAATCCAGTGAAATAGCCCGGGTGTTAACGCACCAACAGACGCCAAGAACAGTCAAAACAATAGGACTGTAGCTGGAGAAGGCAGGACAGAGTAACCTACTGCAACTTTTCATAATCATTTTCCTTCTAATGAGAAAAGCCTGCAGCTTCAAAGTAGCCTAATTCAGATGGGTCAGATGAACCTGTTTTAGACTAATTTTACCTTCGCCACTGGACTGGCTAGGCCTATGCCAAAGAAAAATAGGCCTACACCTCAAGACATGGATTTAAAGCTGGCTGTGCTTTCGTAAAGACAGGAAACAGTCTATCGGATAAACATAATCTACTTTCTTTAGGCTTTTACAGTTGCTTTAATATGATATCTGGTGTCAGCAGTGTTCAGTTTTCTTGCTTCAAAGTAAGGTTTTGTTCGGCAGAGCTCTGTCATTCCCTCATATCCTGTGCCGGTAAAACCTGTTGCCTGGAGAGACTGTTTATGCTCCTGATAAACCTATTACCCTCTCTGTGGTTGCTTTCAGAAGGAAAACTCTCAGCAATGCCTTGCTGCTATATATCAAAGCATGCATATGTAGTACCAGAATTAGTGACATAAATTCGGGTCAGCACCTCTCTTTAGTGAGAAAAAAATGTATTGAATGTGCTGTATGTAATTGTCGCTGATGATTTTTTTGAAGCTGTCAGTTATGCCTCTGTTGTGGGATGGTAGGGAGTTCCCCCAAACAGCTCTTTCCTTATTTGTGATTTCCTGCTAATTAAGAGCCTATCATCTAGTTTCATCTATACAAGCCCTGAAGGAGGCACTTTCAAAGAACTGTGGAATCTCCTCGGCACGTTTTTGCAGACGGTGACTCTGCTTTGAATGTAAATCACTTCTTTTTTTGACCTCTCTGGTTCATCAAGCTGCTATAAATTTGCCACTTAATGCAGTGTTATTGTTGAAGGACTGGATCGATGGGCTCTGCAATCTGGGGAGCATGAAATTGTCCAGGCTCTGAAACATGAGAGGGGGCCACATGGTCACAGTGACGTCCATCACTCATAGGCGTGTGGGTGCACTGGTACAGAAATGGTATTTTGGATCTTTAGGAAGGCTAGATGGGCAGATAATGGGCAGTTAAAGAAGACCCAGCTGTGTTCACTTTAACAGCCATCTAAATAGACCCTTTACCCTTTAGAAAAGATGCTTTACATGCTATAAAACTGACAGCACGCTGGCTTGTGAAAGGCTAGCTAATAAAGTCAGTGCAGTTTATCTCATCATGAAAATGAGATTGTAATTTTACAAATTACAACAAATGTATTTTTTTATACATTATAATGATAAAGAATCTTTAATATTGTTGAAGTTAAAAATGAAAGTTCTAAATTCTGACTTTATGTATATGTCATTATATATATATATATATATATATATATATATATATATATAAAGGTTTAACTAAATTAACATACAACTTTTGATTTTATGTTTTAGCGAATGTTAAAAACTAACATCAACTAAGATTAATAAATGCTTTATATGTTTCATTGTTAGTTGATGTTAACTAATATATTTAATTCATTTAACTAATTGAATAAACCTCATTTGTAAAATACAATGGTAGAATTAGTTTTAAATTACTTCAACTAGATTTAAATTTGTATACAATTTTAAAGAAAAATTATCCTGTTGATATCCTTGATATTTTTGGGTTTATTTAAATGAAACAATTTTTTTTTTGGATGAATTATTGGATGCTTTTAATTGTTTTGCTATAGAAAAGAGCACGATATTTGTTTTTGGATTTTGGTACTGACAATTTGGGATAAAATATGCTTTACAATATATAAACAAAATACTGTTGTAATTAAAAAAAATGCCTGAGGGCATTGATGCATCTTATGAAAGACATCTAATCAAATCTCTCTTTACTGTAGACCATGTTTGTCTTAGCAGGACACTTCCCAGACCCCTCTCTTCTCTCGGCATATCCTGGGAGATGGAATGTGTTGGCTCAAACTGAGGCTTTATTAATGAAAAGAGACAAATATATTTCTCTGCTTTTCTAAATTTTACAATCAAAAACCAAATGTCTGCACTCTCTCACCACAGAGACAGTAATTAGATCTGGTTTTAGTTGAAGTGTGAAGATTTAAATAATGCAGGAGTGAGGTGCGATCACCCTCTTACAACATGCATTAACACTGCTTTTAGAGCTTTTAGTGTGAAATGAAGACATAAGAGACAAGGGAGGTGAAGGATTTGCTTTTCAGGGAATGACATGGTGTGCCCCACTCAGGGTTATCATTTTTTAACTAAAACAAAAACCATAAAAAATTTTTAAATATTTGATAACTTGAAATAAACGTAAACTTCAAATAAAATACATTAAAAAACTTTAGCTTATTTTATTTCAGCTATTTGCCAAGGCAAAATTTCTTATTTACATTAGTTTAACTTAAAGTAAACTAATAAAACTAAAGTTAATTTACACGACAACAGGATTTTGGTGGCCTGAAAACACAAACTTTGAACGGGTTTCAAAGTGCAAGAATTTTGAAAACGATAGTGTTACCGTCTCCGTGTAAACTACAAAAACGCCATGCGTATTACGTATTAGTCACGTAGCCTTTCTTTACAAAGTGACATCGCCAACTACTGGCCTGGCAGCATAATACAGCGTTTTTAGTAATTTTCGCAGATCCGTTGTCGTCTGTACGCAAAAAAAGCAAAGGAAAAGCTTTTCCGTTTTTTAATACATCATTGTTGTATAAATGTACAATAACACTGATATAGAAAACCATCTTCATATCATAATTGTGGAAATTGGTCCAAACGAGAACATGAAGTAAAAACTTGCTTCTTATAAGTCATGTACTTATCATGTATTTTACTTGGTTTTGTCCATTAGGTATGGGTTGGATCATGAGAAGCAATTCATTATATTTTGATTAAAGATACCACATACCAACATTTTTGTCTTTGGAATAAAGTGCACCAATGAATCATGCACACACAGTGGTATTTTTTAAGAAAGTATACAAGGGGTCATTTTTAATTTCAGGTCTGCTAGAGTAAACTGTTCATATCCCTACTTGATCCCTTTTCAGAGATGGCAGCCTTTCAGAGCACAAAACAAATATATACCCCTCTTACAACCTCTTTAAACAGCTCATTCAGCATGGAGTGCCCAGTGGTTCTTTATGTCCTCTTCCTGTGCAGAATCTAGTGGTGTTGTGTTCAGCTCTATGATTGGTTATTCCAGTCTTCTGACCCTGTGGAATGCTGAGAATTCCTCATCATGCCCTGCTCAAGTGGACCTGCCAGGTTGCAGGTTGGGACAGGACGGGAACCTCTCAAAAACAGAGGAGGATTACAGCGCTATTAGAGGCCTGAAACCCAGACAGACATGCACAGTCATTTGGGCCTCAGAGTGAGAGTTTATTAAATGCTGGATGTGCTTTTGTTTTTTGATGGAGAGGAAGAACAGATCAATGAGTCTGATTACTCTGAGTCACACATTTAATTAAATTAAGGAAAACGTGTTGCCAGGCTTCAACTGTCTGCTAACCGTGGCTTAAGGCAATGTTCTTTCATTCGATTGGCATGATCTTCTTATTAGCTATGTTTCCATTCACCTCTTTTTATGCACATTTTGGGATATCGCTGGATGGAAACGCCAAAATGCGCATAAATTCTATAAATGCGCATAAAAAAACGTTTTATCCAATAAGAAAACATACACATAAACTACGATGGAAACATTTGTTGCTCAGCATCTGAAATGCTGTTTTGGTTGTTCTGAAATGCCTGAGCAAAGTCTGTTGTAAAAGTGGTTCAGTATAATTACCACCCAGAACTGTCTTACACGACTGCCTTCCCATCTGCCTCCAAAAGCAAAATAACTTTATTGTGTTTCGTCAATTTATTATGATTTATTACAGTTTATTACAAAGTAATGCATTATATACGAAATGATTTGATATTGTGGCTTCTCTTACTGCAGCAACTTCCATTTTTCTTAGTGATATTCAGTGCTAGTTTATCAGGAAGTGACGATTTTGTTCTCTTCAACTCACTGGATGGAAATGTTCTTATGCGATATTCCAATCGCAGCTTTGGATGGAAACATATTGAGAGTTTAAACTCGTTGGTAACTAAACATTCCATGAACATATCGACTCCCTCTTAAAAAACAGCACTCTTGCTCCATAAATAATTCAAAAACTCTTTTTCCCGGTATTTCATTCTCAGCTCCCACAATCCTCACTGGCATACCTCCCTCATTCTGATTGTTTATGTACAATAAGATAGAAATAATTAATGAGCTCTAGAGCAAATGTTTGCATGGACTTTCACATTCCCAAGATTACTTTCGTATCACTATATTTAAACGAGAAAAGGACTTTGTTTATGAGTGAATAAACAGAGAATGAGCTGTTCACGGTGCTTCGGTGCATGGCATGGATACGTGAGATTTGGCAACCCTCCAGCATTCTCATTTTTCACCCCAGCCGTTACACTGTTTGATTCAGGTGTGGGTCTTTCAAAGCTCCAGCTGTGTACCATGATGATACCCTGCAGCGACAATGACATTTAATCCAATTCTTTTTTTGCCCATTCTATTTTTACAAGTGATAATAGACTTCAGGAACAAATTTTTAAAGCAAAGGATCACTTGTTGACCCTCATGTCATTCCAAACCAGAGCTGCGTTTCCCAAAAGCATTGTTAGCCAACGGTCGTAAGTTCGGTCGTTATCAGTTCAACGAGTCAGTTTTTCCCGAAAACATAGTTCTAATGAACATTCGCAAACAGCATCACAAAGTTGTGTGGTTGGAACGACAGATCTCGACCTGTGTGTAGAAGCATAGTTTCTTGACATTCATGCATGTTTGCATGACATGTGGACTCAATAAATCCTTATCTTGACCCTAACCCTAACCCTAACCCTGAACGGGAAACGCACCACAGTATGGCATTTTTTTCTTTTTATTTCTGTTTTTGCCAGACAACCATCTATTGTTCTAAGAGAGTGCATTATAAATAATCTGAAGAAAATGTGATTTGTGCTTGTCCATTTAGAAGTTCTATGCTTGAGTGTTTTTGGAGGATTGGTAAGTGGTTGTTAGGGTTTTGTAGTTGTAATTTTTCTAACTGTTGTGGGACAGTTGGGACTGAAGTCTGTTTTACAGATTATCTCAAGCTGAGCTGTAAATATCTGGCCATCAAAAGACCCCTACTGGGAGGATCATGAAGTCCTCACCATTCTCATCAGGGAACTGGCTTTAATTCTCATCCTGAGCAGATTATATCAGATGAGAAAGAGTGAAGGTGTCTCACGGATAAGTGAAAATGGGCACCTAGGGTGCTGGATACATCTGGTTGTCCGCTCATCATTACTCAATGCTCTCAGGAAACGTGATACAAAGGGCCCACCTTTCAACACGCACAGGAGAATACTAATTCATGACCCCAGAGTCCAGACACTCTTCACAACACAAGTTCATCATGAAACATCAGGCTATTTTGTTCCACGTTTGATCAGAATGAAATGTTTTAAGGACTGCCAAACATTATAAACACAATATTAAAGGAACCGTATGTGATTGTGGCCAAAACTGGTACTGCAATCACTTTCAAATTACTGTAGAGTAGTGTATCCCCTCCCCCTCCCCCCTGACTCGAGGTTGCCAGTTAGGCTGCAGGATCCAGCAGGAACGTAGGCTGCTACAAGGAGCTTCCAATGGCAAGTGACGAGTCCTACACAGGCCCGGCGTCAAGGGGGGGCTTGGGGGGGCTTAGCCCCCCCTAAGATGATCTCAAGCCCCCCTTGCGGTGATCTGAATGATGATTATGTGACTGAGCGTTCGTGCAGGGTTCGCCTAAACACTTTATGAATAAGATAACAATAAACGAGAACTGCCTGAACTGTTCTTTACTTTAGGCTATTAAACGTCTTTTCACACACATGTGAGAGGAAAATCCGAAGACCGTGACACCCCAAGTACGCAATGCATGACCTTAATTGCCTATCTACTAGCCCCGAGGTTAAAATGCATTGCACACATAGAACGAGCGCCAGCACATCCAGAATTAATGTGCATATACACAATCAAACATAAGGTCTGTTACAATTATTAGGCTACTTTTATTATCAAATCAATATTAGGCTACAATTAATTAGCCCCGCAATAATCTCATATAGCGCATCACTGCATAACCGACGCGCAGCGATGAAGATGTTATATTAGTCCTCATTTAAAAAACAACGTGTTTAACATGAAATAATTCTCATTTTTTTCACCATGGGCCACAAGAGAAATATTAAGAAAATAAATTAAGGTTAGGCCTATACGTTATCAGCACATGTTAAGTAGATTCAGCTCTCATCGGTCAGTTTTTAGTTTCACTTTCTATAGTGAAAAATTGAATGGGATTTGATAGTACTTCTCCACCGACATAACTCACCTTCGCTCAAAGTGCTCGCCTTAATAGTTTAAAACGCAAATATGTCAAATGTTGCGACGTGACGTTTTTCTTTTTCAACAATTGCGCAGAATGATGGACAACAATCACATTTCGCCGCGATATCCCCACGAAATATTTCCAATCACATTTCGCGCACGTCTTATTAACCCCCCCCCCCCCCCCCCCCGTCGTCACGCAAGCCCACCTAAAAATTGTAAAAGCCCCCCCAAGTAGTTTGTCCTGGAGCCGGGACTGGTCCTACACGGTACGTTTTTTTCCTGTTAATTATGTTTATACTTCATGAGAGATGTTTTGCGTATTTCAGATTCATAACGAGGTCTTTTAGGTTTCGTAACGTTAGACATTTTTTATCCGACACGTTTGTAGCTGCAGCTGTGGTAACTAGAGCAGAGCTGGCAACCCGGATGCCGAAACACTACTGACTTTGTGATTGGTAGATAGGTGGAGGGTGGGGCATCAGGCTAAAACACAACATGACAACATCAACATCAGTTGAGGGCTGCAACTTCACTTTTAAATGACCACAATATCCTGGCCGGACTACTGTTGTCAGTGATATAAGTATTTGAAATGATAACATGATTTCTTAATGTCTAGTGACATATCAGGGCCATTTTATGATGAATTGAAGTACATTTCTTACATACAGTTCCTTTAAGTGTTGAATATTCACACTTAACCTACTCAGTGCAAACTTTGATTTGTACAGTATGCATGAAATCTACAGTAGTATCTTTAGTTTTTGTAAATTTTTGTAAAAAGATTAAAGGTTTGCAAATATTGAGTTACATGTATCGAATGTTCAGAATACAAATAACCAACAGGCATGTCATAGTACCATTTGCACACTGCATCACAATTGGTCATTTTTTCTTACAATCATTTGCATACAGAATTATGATTGGTTAACTTTGTTAATTCTTTTGCTGTGTTGTAACCACTGCTGTTTCCTTCAGGACGTGCAAATCTAGTTGTATGTTAATCCTCCTAGCGTGTGTGAGGTTGCAGTGCAAGTCCATAGCCTACGTCTCTCATCAATATTTTTCTTTTTCCTACTGTTTGCAAATCAGTGCAAAGACAACCGCGTAATCTGCAATTAGTTGTGTAGTTGCTCACCAACATGGCAGACTGGTTGGCTTATTCAGCATATTCATCCGAGCACTCCCACCTATACCAATAAGCGGGCAATGGTGCATCCAACACAAATTAGCTAAACAAGAGTCAGCAGCTTTCAGAGGGCCAGATTTAAGTCTCCTACAGGGGAAGTGAGAGTTGATGGATGTGCTTTTCTGGGGCCACTCAGCATGAGCTTCTGATCAGTATGGATTAGATAACTGCAGCTGAATATGTTCAGGTCACCATGAAATGTATTTTGCTCTGGTCATTGTGGTCAAGTCAGACTTCTGACTATTGACATAAAGTCTGGTCCACACTGAAGCTTATTCTGGCCAATAAATACCCTGAAACTGACATGAAAACTGCTGTTTTAAAGCAGTAGAAAATAGTTGACAACACAAATAATCTGACTAATAACTATTTACACTGCACAATTAATCGTATTTAACCCAAGGTTAACTATTTAACTAGTGTTAACTAGTGTGAAAAGCCCTCCTGTCTTCCCTCACAAGGCCGGCTGCTTGTGCTTATTTGCTGCGACTAAAGACCCTGAAATACTACAAGCGAAATCAGGGCCCGTATTTATCAAGCCTCTAAGTATTACTTTTTTTTGTTTGAAACTGTTTTAATTTACTTAAGAGTGAAAAAATTATTGTCTCAAAGCTGCGCTTAAAAGTTAGTTATCAAGTCGTAATTTAAATGAAGTGTAGGTATATAATCTTAAGTGTCAGTCTTAGAGATGATTCACGACACTTTAATGTGCCACAAACGGGATTTTGGATGACGAAATTGGCATGGACCAATCACTGAATAGATTTCCTTATTTAAGAATATTCTCCGATTTTCACATTAAATGGTGAAAGGAGTTTACATTCAACACACATTTAACAATAAATATTTTTCAAAAGAATACATTATGATACACATTGGAAATGAAAGATAAACACATTTTCCACCATGTCCATGTTAAACTGGTGTGCTGTTAACTGACCTGCCTATATATAGCCTAGATTTTATGATATAATCAATCACCATGGATTCCAAAAGAAAACCGAACTGGCGGGAGGAAGCGCAAATGCTTGCTGAATTAGTGGAACAGCAGAAACATGACATAAAAGGCAAGTTCAGCCCAACATTAACCAGCTCTGACAAAGATGATGCCTGCTCTGTCCAAACGATACCGTTTGATTAACTGCTCGTCGTCCAACATTACAAAAACATTCTTCCTCTCCTGAAAGATTCCCTCACGTCTCTTGTCTCCTCAGTACCTTCACAAGCCTCTACTGGCAACTCCTAACCACTTGAGAGACCTCTCGACCTGTCTTAAATGACTGGGAGAGCAAGAGTGATTCTTAACTTTAAGAAATGTAATTACTTGCTTTTATACGTTTAAAAGTAGGAGTAAATTACATGAATTCTTAATTAATAGAATTCAAATGCTATGTGGTGGGGGATTCTCTTCAGGATGTTAAATTGTCTGTTGGAGGTGTTTCCATCTCTTCTCTTTATGGTTGCTGATGTCGTGTTTGATAACAGATTTCTTTTCCTCTGTCTCTTTTACTAATGGTGGTTGGTGCTGCTCTTACAGGATGTTTGCCTGCTGGAAAAGCCACTGACAGATGTGCCTGTATGTAGACACACACCTGAGAGACACAACAACAGCTCTGGATGTTGCTAGTGTCAACATTGGAACTGGAGCATCATTTCTGTTAAGAACTGTTCTGACACGGCTGAAGATCCAAACGCAGCTTTTATTTAGGATAATTCACAGTCATAATCCAGAAACAGGCACATGGTCAAAAATACAGGCAAACAATCCAAACATAAAACAAGGTCCAAGAAACACAGGCAAACAAGGTAATCCAATGAACAGGCAAAAGATCAAAACCATGAAAGAACGCTCAGAATTGCAGTTGTAACACAAACAAGACTTTGCAACAAATGAGTGGAAACACATGGCACATATGGCTTTTTTTCAGTAAATATTCGGTTAAATTGCTGTAACGAAGATCTCATTGATTATGTCAAAAAAAAGGCCTTATCTGAAAGTTGAAAACTGTTTGAAGAAAAATTTAAAGAATGGGGGTTAAATTTTTAGTTAAAGGGGTTAAAAACGTTTACCTTTCTTCATGGTTGCTAAAGGGATTGTGAGAGATTGCTAGGTAGTTGCTGAGGTGTTTATGCTGCCTTCATGTGCTATCGAAAATTTCCTACTACCCACTTCTGAAGTCATGATTACGAGCTCCCCACTGTATTCAAGTGCTTTAGGGGCTGTTTACACGACACCGTTTTCAACTAAAAATTTATAACTTTTTATGCGTTTTGGCCGTTCGTTTACACAACAACAGCGTTTTGGGTGCCTGAAAGCGCAAAGTTTTGAAAACGTGTTTCAAAGTGCAAGTTTTTGAAACCGGTCTCCGTGTGAACAACAAAAACGCGAATCTCTGAAGACGATGACATCATGCACATTAGAGATGCGCGGATGGCGGTTACAGCCGCGGATAAACCGCGGATCGGGCGGATGACGTGACGAAAAATTATATTTTAATTAAATTCGGGCGGGTGGCGGGCGGGTGGCGGGCGGTTGAACCAATCAAATGAAAAATATATGTATACACCAATCAGCGGATGGCGGGCGGGTGCGGTTTTGAAAATTGGTCAAAAACGTTGGTGCGGATGGATGGCGGATGGATGATGAGTTTTGTGATGCGGTTACGGATGAAATAATAGCCCATCCGCGCATCTCTAATGCACATGCGTATTACGTGTATTATGTGTTACATATAGAGCTTGAGTGATCGAATGGAATTCAAGCGTAGTTCAGGCAGACCACTGATCGCTAAACAAAATCAGCTGACGCTCAGCTGATTTGTTACTCCACCTACTCTAATCTACTATAGTATTTAAGCTCGTTCAACAAATGCTCCGCAGTCTGTCGCACAGACATTTACACCCACCTCCACCCCTTCACCTCCTAGCATCTTCATAATAGAGCAGTGGATTCTGTATAGAAACTCTATGTACGTAATCATTGTATCCAGTTCTGTAGACATATGCTAAGAAACATTTATTAAACGGCTTGGGGGGATTTGTGTCTCAAGGATGTATCTCAAGGATGTATCTCAAGCTGTCTAGAATGGCAGCTCGAGCACCTTAGGGCCTCTCGCCAAATCCAAAGATTGTCAATAAATTTAATTCTCAAAGTGGTCCTGACTGAACTAATTGCCTGGCAGCAGAAAAAAGGTTTTTGGTCGTTTTCGCGGATCCGTGTGAATGGGAATCATTTTTACAACAGTGTCGTCTGTATGCGGAAAATTCCGATTTCCGATTTTTTATTGAGTTTGACCTGCCAATATACCGATTTTAGCCGATTCCGATTTAATTTTTTTTTAACCACTTTACAGCACACACAAATATTTATTTTCGATCTTTTCTTTAACCCTTTCACGCGTAAGTTTAAAATATTCTAACTGACTCCCCCACCCTCAGAGTGAGTTTTTTCAAGGCGAACGTTTCCTTTAATGTTTTCATGACGACGCGTCACGCGATACACCGCAGCCACTATAATACTGTACTGTATGACAGATGTGTCGCTTTTATTTCGCTTTTCTTTTTTTATTCAAAATATTCACAAACTTGCTTAAGTTACCATGTCATCAACTAGCCTATCTGATATACCGATTCAAGGTTTAAAAACCTTTATAAATAATCTTGATCTATAACATGAGATGGGCGCCGCAATGTTGTCCTGTCAGTCGGATTTAACTTACAGCACGTGAATTCATCAGTTTCTCCCGAAATAAATGCAAGAAAGTGGCCGGTGAACTGAGAAGAATAGAGTAAACTTTATAGTTACTTCCATTATGTTTGTCTGATATGAATAACACATGTCGTCAAATTATATTTGAATAGATTGTTATGGCTGCTTCCACAGACATCAGTGTCAATCAATCAATCAATCAACCCTTTATTACAGACTCAAAGTCCAATATTAAAAACAAAACAAACAAAAACCAAAAAAAAAAAAAAAACACCAACAACAACAAGACAGTCAACATATACAACCCATACAATCCATCACAAACATCTAGAGTCACTTAATACACCAGTACCAGTGTCTCCACAGCTTTGACTGATATCGTGTAGTACTAACCCTTATATTTGATAAACACACAATAATTTTGTTTTTAGAAGCATTAAGCCGGCAGATAAATCTATACATAAGATTACGTAACAATGCTTTAAAAGTGATTACTCTTACACTCACAAACATTTCACTTGCACTATGCCATCTAGGTCTCCTTAGTAAGATTCTCATTGCGTCATTATAAGCTACTTGCAGCTTCTGTAAACTAGAGGTTCTGTAGTTACACCACAAATGAGCAGTATATAATGTTGTACAGTATGCTTTAAAAAGTGACACCTTCACCTCATCTGAACAGAAACTAAACTTACGCAACAGTATATTTGCCCGTATATATATCATGCGGCGCTGCCTCTCAATGTCCTCATCATCTGTCATGTGCTCAGTAATAATATGTCCAAGGTATTTTACTTTCTCACACACAGTGAGACTCTTGTTAGACAACTTAAAAACTGGAAAATTTATACTTTTATCCTCCTTAGTTCTGCAAACCATAACCATACTCTTATCAGGATTATATACAATATCATGTTCAAGACCATAATCAGAACACACATTTAAAAGCTGTTGAAGACCAGCACTGCTAGGACTAAACACCACAAGATCATCCGCATACATAATATGATTCACTAAAGTATTCCCACTCATACATCCAGTTTTACAAAAATTCAAACATTCAGACAGCTCATCCATGTAAAGATTAAACAAAATTGGGGACAAAATCCCTCCTTGTCTCACCCCGTTACTGACCCCAAAAGGGGCAGAGACCTTATTGCCCCATTTAACTCGCATCAACTGGTGGGCATACCAATAGGCCAAGATTCTTACAATGTATTCTGGTACCCCTCTTTGTCTCAATTTAAAAAACAGCTTATCATGGTTAACCCGATCAAAAGCTTTAGATGCATCAATGAAACACATAAAAACTGATGAATTTTTATCTCTATACTTATTTACAATTTCCTTTAGTGCATAGATGCAAAGATCAGTACCATGTTCAGCCTTAAATCCAAACTGATTGTCTGTAGAATTAATAAACTCATTTAACCTATCCAACAAGATTTTTTCCAAGACTTTAGACAAAATACTAGCTAAAGCTACAGGTCTATAATTATCTAAGTTACCCACCATTCCAGCTTTGTTTTTAATAACTGGTACTAATAAAACAGACAACATTGAATCTGGTAACACATTGTGAATCAAAAATCCAGTAAGACAAACAGCTAATAGAGGGGCTATCCTCTTACTTCCATATTTAAGATGTTCAGCAGAAATATTATCTAAGCCACTAGCTTTATTTTGAGGTAATTTGCTTATAGCTTGATCTACCTCATGTGACATAATCACTATTGGATCATTAACTTGGTGATCGCCCCCATTATAATCATTTTGGATACAATTAAAAAGACTACAATAATGTTGTCTCCATAATTCCGCAATATTCTCTGCCCCAGAAACTCCATTCAAAGTACAAGGAAGAGACACTCTGCAACTATTGAGAGTTCTGACTTCTTTCCAAAAGTCAGTGATATTATAATTTAGGAGCTTCATAGCCATAGAATCAGCCCTTAAAATTTGCTCATTTTTGCAAATAAAACGAATAGCATACTTATATCTTGCATTTGTAGACTTCTTATACTGAAGCTCTGGCCCATGCCTGGGTCTACCTGCCGTCACCCATAATTTATATGCTTTCTGGGCTTCGGCTTGATATTTAGCTACATATTTACTCCATCCAGGCCTAGCCTTATTAATTATACCCTTCGATTTAAAAAATGGCTTGCTACAACCATGTAAGACATTAACTATATCATTATACATTGAGCAGATTTCCTTCTGATGATTTACATCTTTACAGTTAACATCACTACACATTATTGCATCCCTTGGTAAATGAATATTACTCAAGCATGTGTCTGTACTTACATAATAGGCTAAAAGGTCCTCCTTAGTAAGTGCTGACCAATCCATTTTTACTGCATTGATATTACTTTCATTATTAGACATCGCTATAAAGTGATCAACATTTATCACAACAGACACAGGTATATGATCAGTTGTTACGGTGTCATATAAAATACTCATATCCCTCAGCGAGTCATGTGCATCTGCTGTACTAATGCAATGGTCCAACCATGATGTAGTGTTCCAAGCCTCACTAACAAAGGTATAGCTATCCACAGGTAAACACACTTCACTTGATAAAATGAGGTTGTTATCTTGACAAAATTGAACAATATGACTAGAAAATAATGATTTTCTGTCCGAAATGTCCGCATTCATGTCACCAATGACGTACACACTGGAAATAATAGAACTTTCAATAAAAGAACCAATAAAAGCTAATCTATTTAAATATTCATCTTCATTCTGATGGCATTCGTAAGGTGTATACACATTTAGAATGATAAATTTCTTATCTTGATAAGTAATCTGTATTGCAATACACCAATTAACATCCAATCTAACCACCTTTACCAATGAGTCTAGGGTTTTTTTTCCACAGTATGGCTACACCACCAGATATCCTACCTTTAATTAAACCCATACCAAGATCTGTTGTGGATTCACCAGCACCATTGAAATTATCATTAAGAGAATTCAATTTATCCAAATCCTGCACTGCTAAAAAAGTCTCTTGCAAGCATAAAATGTCACAGTTCTCCAAAAGGCTGTCCACAACCATACGGCGAGCTTTATCCCCATCACTCTGGCCCACACGCAGACCACGACAGTTGTATGACACAACCCGAATGTCCATGCTGGTACCAGGCGTTGTTTATTCTACCCGAAGGCACACACTTTCCCCATCGACTGGTGCAGAATTAGACCCAGTGGCACCCACTCTACGCGGCTCATAATAACGTCTAACAAAAGCCCCTTCAGGCCAGAGCTGCGGGTCATACATTTCACTAACTTCATTACATTCAGCAGATACTTTAAATGAACTGTATCTGCTTTGCATAGTTTCAATCTTCTGACAAGCAACATCACGACCAAGTTTTTCTTTCAAATACTCAGACAAAGTCAAGGCATCTAAGTCAGGTGTAAACTTGGAGGCAAAAACACTCACCAGTTTGGTCTTCACCATTCTGATTTTGCCCACATCTCCAGTACCAACAACAGACATGACATTACCTGACTTCTTCTTGTGCCTGAGAATAACAGGAGGCAATCTTGTTTTCATGACAGCAGAATTCTCAGCACCTTGCCGACGACCCTTTTTCACCACACGACTCCACTTCGGAGAATCCGAGGAAGATGTTAATCCTGTTGTCTGTTGTAATCCCATCGTCACAGCACTTTCCACTCTCTGAGCATTCAAGGATAAGGACCTCTCCACAGCAGCTCCCTCGCCATTGCCCGTCTCCAAAGTTTCCGCCGATGCGGCCCTGAGTTCCGTACCCTCAATCTGTGTAGCTCCGACCGCAGCTGCCGCCACCTCCGAATCCGTTGATTGCTCTAGAGCGCACACTCTTCGATTAATATCCACCGAAATAGCTCGTAGATCTTCACCCACATTAACATGTAGTTGCATCGCGTGTTTCATAGAGCAAAGCTCAGCACTCAGCTGCTCCATTCTTCCAAGCAAACTTGAAACGTCAATACTCTCAAAAGACACTGGCGGCAACTCATCCAAATAGTGAGAAACAAATCTGGGGATATCTTCGCCGCATTCGTTCATCACTTTAAGACAGCTTTTTATGTTATTAACATCTTTCTGTGGCCCTTTATGAGCAACATTCCGTTGAGTTGTAGGACATAGTTCAAACAGTACCTTCTTTGAGGCCTCAATCCAATCAGAATCAAATGTTTTTGCGGCCAACAGGACAATTTCATCCTGGCTTAGGGTTTTAATTTTAACAGCAAGAAAATTAAGAAGTTCATCTTCAACAATAACTTTGCCGTCAACAGTGTTATATATCTCAGGTTTAAAACGAGAACGTTTAAACACAGACGCAAACGAAGCCAACCCTCGTGTCGTATAGTGTGTATTTTACAAACTCCAAATGCATTGTTTTACTCGTGCTTATGTGTATTTAAATATCTGAAATCTAAAATAAACATTATGAGGTTGAAAACACTGCTTAGTTGTGATATATGACAGCGCTGAACGCGTCCGACTCTGGCTCAGCGCCAGCCAACACACTAAAAGCACAGTTTGAATCTGGCAGTTATAAGACGTCACTGAACATTCTAAATGTGGCACCGTACTCTCAGGGGCACAGAAATAAAAATCCCATATATGAGACCTTACGTACCGCTCTAAAGGTTAATCATGCGGCGCCCGAGTGCATTTGACCGGCATAAAATCGGCATATGTCAGACTTACCGGCCGGTCGCCGGTCATGGCCGATCACGTGAAAATCGGCCAATTCCGGTCACCCGCCGATCAATCGGTGCATCTCTAATACGTACCCTTAGTCAGCTTGCTGACGACTCTGGAATTTTGGTCAAATACAGGCTATTTTTTCGCTGAGTATAAAACATACAATATGCTTAGCCTCGCCTCCACTCACTCACAGTAGCTCAGAGATCCGCTCGTTGATGATCACACGTTGACGTGATTGGTTAGTTTGTGACGTCAGAAACACCACTGATTTCAAACCGCGTTTTTGAGATTGTCTTTGGTTCACTGCAGTTTTAAAGAGAAAATACTCAGCAATGGTGTTGACTTATGAATTTGCACATGGTTTGTCTTAAAGTATATTAAAAACACAATATAAACATATAAAACAACATTAAAAAATGTATTTTCTCCACAGGGGGACTTTAATAAATGTTGATCTATTACGAACCAAACCAGTTATCCATGCACAGTGACAGACAAGAGAAAGAGTAATATGGAAAATATAAAAAATATGGAAACATATGACATTTTTCACCAATTATACTTTCTCTTCCTTGGGGAAACCTCCACACTTGCTTTGTGGTACTATTTACCGTTTTTATTGAATGTATTTCTGAACAGTTATATGGCAGTAATGTTGATTGATGCTCCATAGTCGTGGCTCTCCTGCTCAGAGTTGTAATTATGCCATTTACAAAAGGCTAAATAGATTAAGGACTTTGTTCCCGGCTTGTATTGTCAAATTCAATATGCCATCTGAGTGGTTGTATTACCCTGTTTACGGTATTTGTACAGAAATGAAAATCTGGTCAGCGGGGAACTTCACTGAATAATCCAATCACCAATAATTAAATTCATTGAACAATCTATTTATAGAGAGAATCAACTTCGGAGTGGAAAAGGAGCCCTGGCGTGACTGTGTTTTTAGCTATTTTAGGCTTGTCTGACTCTTGTGCCAGTAGTTTTGTCATGGAGCTGTTACTGCCCTTCAGGCTAATTCATAAAATAACCGCAAATTCAAAGTGTAGGTTGATATAAATAGGCTTAGTACTATTACTTAGAACAAATACTTCTATGATGATACTTTTTCTCAATTTGTGAAAAATCAAATATACAAAAAACAATGCAAGTAAGTAAAAATAAAAAGTTTTTTGAAAACTAATTTGGGATAACTTGAAAATAATGGAAACTGTAAAATGTTTTCTATTTTGACATGTTCTGACAAGTGTGTGAATCACCTGATCTAATCTGATCATATTTCCATACGGGCATGAAGTTCACTGATTCATCTCGATAAGATGTCTACGTTCCATTCTAGACCGGTTTAGTTGAACATACACTGCTTACAGTGATCTTGAGCTATGCAGGTTGTTTGGGTTTTGCCTTATCACAACGCTGCTTGTGTGTGGACTGAGTGAATGAGATGCCTGCTTTGCATAACAATTCAATTCATTTCCATCCTGCCCCCCATCCACCACTCTTGAAAAACAGGTAGTTTTGCTCCAAACTCATGCCATTAGCTAAGCCGTAAGTTGTTATGTGTTGGTGCAGTATCTGCTCTGAGAAGTTCAGTAAGGATCAGTAAGCCTGTCACTTTGTCACAGGGCTTATTCATCACAATCCCAACCTAGTGTTGTCACGATAGTGGAATTTCTAACTCCCAATACAGTACCTTGAAAAATAGATTTGAAAATGAGTTGTGAAACCATTTTAAATGTTTCAGTAACAAACTGAAGTTTAAAATCATTGGTTACCCGTAAGCCAATCACATAACGTTTGGTTCTGACGTGTGTTATGAGCCGGCTCAGCCACATCAAACTTCCACTGTAAACACATGTTGAGCGAAATACCGGAGTGAACATGGCTGTGCGCGACTTTTGCAGATTATGTGAAGTAAATCTACGCATCCACGGTACAATCAGCGTCTACGTCACGGCAATTGTCGGTGAATTTTGACATCAATACCATAGGGAAAAGCTGCCATAGTCATCATTTTTAATATTATCTCATAATTTGGCAGCCAGTATATTAGGCTGCTGTCACTTACTGTTTGATATAGCCAACATAATTTTCTTTATGTGCGCGCTTTTTGGTTGTGAGCACAAAATCTACGGGAATGAGTAAAATTATGCGCAATATGCATAATCCCACGCCGAAAAAAGTAAAGGGATACAGGTTTGTGTGTCAGAGAGATGAGAGAGCGAGAACGCGCAGCTGGTATTGTGTATCCTGCGGAAGAGTTTCAGATATTTCAGTATCGATATGTATCGAAAAATCCATATTTTTGACGGCACTACATTGCACTTAGTTTATTATTTCAGATGTCTTTTTATAAGACTACAATTGAAAAATGTATATAATGTATATTTTATAAAATTCAACCCGCCAAACTGGTTAGTAGGAGTGACTGAGTTACACGCCACTGCTTAAATACACCAGCATTTTGCGGGTTGGTGGGTGTTAATGTTATAATGTGATATGTTTGAAATAGATCTGCTACACTGCTGCTGTTGGTTATTGCTGCTTTTGCTGCTGCAAAGCAAGTACGGGACTTTCTACTGTCAATACGCTGCTGTGAGCATTTAAGACATGCTGCTGCTGTACAATATAGCATACATGAATTCCCCGTAGCAGATCTATAGGTGGAGCTGGGGAAGATGAAGGGTTTCTGAAAGCGCGCTGCAATTGCTACAGCAAATGACCAGTATTTTAAGGTTGAGCAGCAAGCTCATTTGCTACTGATACAGCAGGAACCAATCAGCTGTGCCCTATAGAGAACTATGTGATTGCAAGAAGATTGAGTTACGAACCTATCCTAAGCCATTTAGAGTTTCATGACAGGACTTTTATTGTTGATAATCCTTCAACCTACTAATACTTTGAACTAGTAACTACTAAACATAAACCACCTTACATCATGCCAAAAAGTGAACAGTGCCTGTTCTTAATGTCAGTCTCACAGTTCACTTAACACCCCTGCTCTCAGATTAGTTTAGCATGGCATGCCCTAATTCCTCTCAGCATTACAGGGACAAACTGAGGTCATGCTTTATGTTGTTGTTGTTTTTTTTCACAGACTGCTGTGGTTGTTGGCAAAAGTTAAAGTTAAAGTTAAAGATGTATTTTTTGTCGATACAATGCAAGTCAATGAGGTCCTGTATTGTTTGGATTTCAGCATTCCTCAAATGATATGCTATGAGTAAATGAACAGGTGAACCAACCCTTTAATGCTACTATGGAGGTCACCAGGGTCATTCTTTCCTATTTTATGGGGAAATATTATTAAAGCCAATATGTATTAAAGAAGATATTTAGTCAATATCCAATTGTGAATAAAATGTTGCATCCGTTCGTTGGCAACATAAACATTACCGTGCAATAGTAGGCCTATACATTCACCATGCTATAGTCAGCTTGCTGACAATTCCAGAATTTCAGTGAAATAAATGCTGTTTTCGCTGTGTAAAAAACATACAATATGATTCATATGGTTATTTATATATGCAAATTTACATGACTGGAACAGCAAGAGAAAGCAATGTAGATGTGGGAAAAACTTATAAAATGTATCATTCACTACAGCAATTGTTCTATCTTCTGCCATGTTTAATGTTTATGGCCATCTCAACTTGGAAACTTGGGTATCAAAATTATCCCTGAGTGTCCCAGTTATAAATGCATCTTTAGAGGGGATTCATGTCCAGTTTCCTACTAGTAAACTTGAATTTATGGCAATTCCAAAGGCAGCATTTGATGTGCTGTAACATTCAGTGACTGAGAACAGATAAAATACAAAGCAACATATGAAATGGATTTATACTTTGTTGACTCTCAGAAGCTCTTTTTTGTTAATGCATCAGGCATTTGGGTTGTGTTTGATGAACCAGATATGAAGGGAGTGTGCAGGAAACCTGTGAGAAAACAGACATTACTAACACAGTTTTGTTTGGTGTCACTATTGACACACTTAACACAGCTTTCAATTTAGTTGAACAGTATGCTCGAAACGCTTTACTTTGATGTTATACACCAATCGGTCTGCACAGTACTGCTTCAAGTCGAACACCATGTGACTTATATAACCCTATGGCTCCTTGATTTGTTTTTGTTTTTTCAGGCAGAAATGTTTCAGGAATTTTAATCCCAGCTGTTCAACTGTTCTTTATCTGACAATTTTTTTTTACAATTTACAGTGTTACTGCATACCGATAGCTTTATGTGAAAAATGCAACACAAGTTCATTGCAAATGTGACTGTGGTGGCATTCCTACATTTCACGACACTTTCAAAGCGTAATGTCCAGTGAGCTAAAATCACATTCAAAAGTACTGAAACAGATGAACGTTAATCTGGCCATGTTTTATTAAGTTGCTTGTACGTATTGCGGCAGTTCAGAAATGTAATGTCCAGTTAGAAGTGCTAAAAGACTAATGCTCCTTCACGTTTGAAAATAATGTAGCCTACCACCCACACAAATCCTACCATTATCCTAACTGATAGTACGAAAGTAAACGTGATATAAGAATGCATTTGCTGAAGCAACAATTCCATTTAAGCTTGCTTCTACAAGAGCTTGAGCTTTTACTGTGTCTTGTGTTTTACAAGTGCAATGGTGTGTATCGTGTGAGCACTGAGGAAGTTTACTACATCAGAAAAGCAATGCATATGGAGCTGGTTATATGATGCAAAGATCAAAATGTATTAGATTACAAATCGTGCACTATGGTAAAAGTGTTATTGTGCAAGGAACCGTGCAAAAATAGTCTTTATTAATCGATAACCTGGCCCTGTAATCATAATTTGTGTGAAAAAGTTGTTGGTGTTTCTCTGCCACTAGTGTTAATTTACGCTGGAATCTGAAGTGAATTGTATGTGTAGGTGTGTTTTTGGAGTTTTGGAGCTTTTGTTTCAGTTATTTTCTGTAAGTGTTCCTCCCTCTCCTCTGCGGTTTGCTCAGTGTAAACACTAATGTAAGCAGCAGGGTATCGGTGCTAGTATGAGACAGGTATTTCAATTTTGGGGAGGAGAGTCATTCCTGCAAAAACCACTGGCAAATATTAGTCATGACTGATTATAGGTTTGGTTCAGAACTCTCACCTGTGAAAAATTCCTATAATGCCATTTTACTGTGGGGGTCTTGTCTGAACATGAGCAAACTGCACTCTGCACCATTTATGGTGCCAATAGTCTCACTCAGACGTCCACTAGAAAGTCACCCTACACTCTTGCTTTTCTGAAATAAGGAAGGATCTCAGATAGTAGATACTGCACCTCAGTTTGTCTAAGAAAAGCGGACTCACACCAGTTTATCCTTTATTATCAGTGAGGCATGGGCTCGAGTTTTACAACTCAACAAGTCCAAACTGTACTAGCTAAGATCACTGCAGTGACACCTGGTGATAGTGAGTGTCCTCAGGGCTCAGAAACAGTTCCCCTGTCTCTCATGACATCATTCACACGCTCTCAGAGCAGAAGCTGAATTCTTCGCTCCAAGGGCAAATATGTTGCGGTTTTAGGTGAAAGTTAACATTGAAACAAGGAAGGAAACTGTTTAAAAACACAAATTTGTACTTAATAAAAAGCTTTATACCTAATAAATGAAATACGTTTAAAATCATGTTCAGCAATATACAGACTCATTCATATCATTAGCCTACTAGTAAGTGGGACGCCTCATGGAGGCAGACATGTTGAGATCACATGAGCTGTGTGAATATCCCACGTTAGAACAGATAATCACTTGAGTTCAGCTTGACAAAATAGCACGTATAGTTTGAATGTCATGATAAAATGTACAGAAATTGAAAGCTGAGACTTTAGCCGCATCCCAATTCGCATACCATCCGTCCTAAATAGTATTAGGATTAGCGTGTTCCAAATCGTAGTATGTTGAAATGAGTAATTGGGACGCAGCATTTGCTTCTTAAAGAAACACAAAACTTATTGTGATTATTGGTGGAAGGCACACTACAAATAATGTTTAGTTTGTAAGCTTTGTTCATGCATCAACATCAACAAGCACAGACTAAAAACTGATCTTGGGATTTACAGAAGGAAACAATATCAAATTATTGTCAACAATAGGTTGTCAACTCAGCCTTACTATTTTTAAATCTTACAGTTTTGCAACAACAACACAAATTTTAAAGAACATGCTAAACTAATTTCCACTTGGTGTTGTTGGTAGTTGCCAGGGTGTTACTATGATATTGCTAGTTTTTAATACTGAATTTTGAAAGATATTTTCACTGTTTACTTTTACTGTTCCACTTTCTAGTGCCCTTCTGTGAAGGCCAAAGCAATGCATGACTCTAAAGCCCTGAGTCATGTGAAAGAGCCTTTAGCAAACACTATTCAGCTTGCTAACATATTTGTCATTTGCTTTTTTTTATTTTTTATACCTATAGGTCCAAAACCGGTGCAGTTTTGTTCTAGTATGTATTTGATCAAATGCCATGGTGGCAGGTGTTTGGTTACAGGACGTCTCTGCCGCTTTATTGAATCGCTTTATCCTCAAACTCATTCTCATAAAGCTTGCAAGAAATGAAAATAAAAGGTCTTCACTGCGCCTTTCATTTCAAGTCCGGGCTTGTTTGCCTTCTCTAATCCTCCTTTTCTCCGTTGCTTTTCTAGACCATACACTTTAGAATTTACCCCCTATGGTCATGTATTTAGGTATATTAGTTTGTGCTGGGTTTGATCTAAATCAGGAACTAGACAAAATTCTGGTTAGATTTGTTCTGAAACGAAAGTAGTGTTAGATATTTTCTTATTGTGATGTATTTCTGAGTGTAAAGGATTAATGAAAAAGATCAAATGTAGGGCGGGGACTTGAATCGATGCATCGGTTGTTGATTGGATGTTGAGATGTGGGCGTGGCACTCAAAAGTGGAGCTTGCAGAGGCGGGGTTTAACCGCACTAAATGATTGGAGAAGTCCTGTATACATCATGAGAGAGAAGTCTGTCGTTTACACTAGAAGGTCCAGTTATGACATTTTGATTAAACATTGCGAGGTAAAAAAAATAGCACAGATAAATTATTTATAAGGTCTTTAATATGCAGTTAGAAAACAGATAGGATGAATTTTCATTTAATGTTGACTTTAAGCCAGTATTACGAAAAAAGACATTACATGCTTCACAGTGGTATCAATCAATCTAAGTCTTTCATTCAGCATTTGCTGTTTTTCTGTAGGCTCTTAGTCGGGGCGCCCCAAGAGAAAGCCCAGCCCAATCTCAGCAAATACAACATTAATGAAACTGGAGCCGTGTATTATTGTCCCGTCACTACTGAACAGGATGACTGCCGGAGGATGGACCTCATCAGTGCACGTAGGTATTCATATTACTTGCATGTAAAAGAACAAATAATTTGATTTGTGAAAATATATAATATACACTACCGGTTTAAAGTTTGGAGTCAGTAAGATTTTTAAATGTTTTTGAAGTCTCTTCTGCTCACCAAGGCAGCATTTATTTGAGCAAAAACACAGTAAAAACAATAATATTGTGAAATATGATTACAATTTAAAGAAGTTTTTTCTATTTGAATATATTTTAAAATGTAACTTATTCCTGTGATCAAAGCTGAATTTTCAGCATCATTACTCCAGTATTCAGTGTCAGATGATTCTTCACAAATCATTCTAATATGATGATTTGATGTTCAAGAAACATTTCTTATTATCAATGTTGAAAACAGTTGTGATGCTTAATATGTTTGTAGAAACCATGATTTTTTTTTTCAGGATTCTTTGAGTAATAGAAATGACAGCATTTATTTGGAATATAAATCTTTTGTAATATTATAAATGTCACTGTTATTTGATCAATTTAATGTGTCCTTGCTGAATAAAATTATTAATTTGTTTAAAAAAAAAATCTTACTGACCCCAAATGTTTGAATGATAGTGTAGATGGTTTATTTATGGTGGCATTTTAGCTTTAGCCAAATATCATTCACAGTGTTACTGTTGCTCAAATGACTATGGACATTTAAGGCATTCTGTTCACAGATTAGATAATGTGTCTCACATCTGCATATCACTCTAAAAATAATCATCTGGAGGGCTCAGACAGCCCTGACAGTTTCCCAAAATTCCCTGCTCCCGTTTTAGACATAAGTGAATGTTAAAACAAGCTTCAACACAGCAACAATAAAATTTACCAGTCTGAGTGGTGTCTCGTTCCATATTATTCAAAATACCTTTTTTACTCTAGCCTGCCTTTCTCTCTCCTCTATCAGGTCAGGATGATTGGCTCATGTTGCAGGCAGGTATTTAGTTAAGAAATAACTTGATACGTTCAGCACATAAAGCATAGGAAGTAACTTGGTCTGCAACTTTAAAGTTAAAGTAGACTTTAAAGTAGAGCTAGCATTTTAGTATAATTGAAAAAATTGAATTAGTTCTTGTTTGCTTTTTAGCTTTAGTACTTTCTGTGTGGGATAAAGTATGCAAAAAAAAAAAAAAAAACATATCTTACCAAACACACCGCAATGCCCTAGCAACCACACTAGATAATTTTGCTTCAGAAAATGTATTAAAACACGCAGTCCCTGATATCTTTTGAATTCATGGGTAATATTATGGCTATTTACAAGACTAGCACGTATCTTTTTCAATCACAAATATGTCACAGCTTTTAAATTCCTAAGTGCCTCTGTGTTCTTGCCCTCCAGCTAAATGAGGCTAACAGTGAGGCATTCCTCTTGAGAAAAAGTGCATTCAATTGTACTGAATGTTCACTTGTAGAGTACTTCGAATCTTAAAAATATATATTTAAAATCTGTACTTGCAGATAATATAATACAATACAATACAATAAACAAAACCAATTTAAGTGCACTTCAAGAGATACTCGTTAGTTTAAAAAAATGCACTTTGTAATAATGTCAAAAGAAATGTTTCACTTTAAAATACATTTTAAATCATAATGTTTTAATAATCTTTTGATATTTTAAAGTACACTTATTTTGATGCTAAAGCACATGTAAAGTACCTGTTTATAATTTTGAATTTTGAGTAACCTTTAACCATTTTTCAAATAGATGTAAATATGAAAATAATTCCTAATTAAGCAGATCAAAAGCACTCTTAAGTGTAACTAATATCATTTAATTTAAATTTAATATATAATACATTTTAATATAATTGTAAATAACATGCAATTAAGTCTCAGAAAAACGTTCATTCAGTATATTCTTTTAAAGTACATTATTTCTCTAATAAAACTCTTTTTAGAAATGACATTACTTTTCACATGTTGCTACATGCGAATGTTATTATTATTTCTGTTTGAGAATATCTCTCAAGCCAGAAACTGAGCACTCTTCAACGAACTCATTCAGATTTTGATGTAATGAAATACTCTTTACAGGCAGACTGAGGGAATAAAATATCTGCTCTCTGATGGAGTTTGTTTCTCCTCTAGCGCAGTCAACGGAGATGGTGGAGGGCATGTGGCTGGGAGTGACCGTGGCCAGTCAGAGGAACGGAGGACGTGTGCTGGTGAGATGAGATCCATCTTTGGTTCCCTTTTATTTTAGTATGAACATTTTCAAGATCATCGCTTGAAATTCTCAAACAGAATTGTAAGTGTCGGACCCCTTCTCCGGACTCAATGAGTAGGTCAGATGTACTTTAGTTCAAACCCTGCTTTTACACACCGGCCTGTCATTATCAAGTAAGCTTGAAGACCTTGATTAGCTGGTTCACATATCTTTGGTTACAGTTGGAAATATTCTTGAGGCTGGCGCATCACCTTAGTGGAAAAAGAAATGAATACTTTTATTCAGTGAGGATGCATTTAAGGGATAGTTCACCCCAAAATGAAAATTCTTTCATCATTTACTCACCTTCAGGGTGTTCAAAAAGCTGTATGACGTTCTATCTTCTGCTTAAAGGTGCTCTAAGCGATGTTGGGTGACCTTGGATCGAAGTATTGTCAAACAAAACAGAGGCTAGCTCGACCCTCCTCCTCATCCCGTCCCCTCCCCCTCCCTTCCGTGTTTCCTGAAACAGGCTTTTCCGATGTAAATTCGGGACTTCGCGAATTCCTTCTACTTTTCCCTCTTCTTTGCTATTTGTTGATCGGAACGTTGTCTCTTTGGTCGTGTGTCAGCCATATCAAAATTCAAGAGAATATAATTCTAACGTTAGTCGTTGTCGTTGTCGTTGTCTAGGACATCTCTCCTCTAGCTAACATCCCTCTTCATGCTTCTCTCTCCTCCACTCCCTAAACCCCCCTTCATGTGCACGCACACTAACCCCCCCACCCCCACCCCCAAATCATTCTTGTCGGTTATTGGCTGGAACACTGTTTGTTATGTTTCGTGATCCAGATTGGCCCAGTTTGATTTTCTTGCCGTTTGTGAAACCTGGGCTGTCTACAGTGTTTTACAGTGTGTTCAGGGGACAGGCAGCTAGCAGATAGTGAGGAGATGTTTGCTGTATGTGACGAAAAATGTTTTGACCTAAAAAACATGTGACATCGCTTAGAGCACCTTTAAGTCAATGGGGCGCATTAACTGTTTGGTTACCAACATTCTTCAAAATGTCTTCTTTTGTGTCAACTTGAGGGTGAGTAAATGATGACAGAATTTTCATTTTTGGGTGAACCATCCCTTTAAACTTATCAAAAGTGATAGTAAAGACATTCATACGGTTAACAAAGTTTTGTATTTCAAATAAATACTCTACTTTTGAACTCTCTATTTTTTCAAAGAATCTTGAAACGATTTCTGAAGGATCATGTGACACTGAAGACTGAAGTAATGATGCTGAAAAATCACCTTTGCATCGCGTGAATAAATTACATTTTAAAATATATTCAAATAAAAAACTGTTCTTTTTAACTGAAATAGTATTTCACAATATTACTGTTTTTCCTGGATTTTTGCTCAAATAAATGCAGCCTTGGTGAGCAGAAGAGACCTTTAAAAAATATTTTGAGGTTGTGGTCAAAATACTAATACTAATCAGAATTCCTCATGTTCATCTCTTCTTTCATGTTGGCAGGCATGTGGCCATCGCTATGTGAAAAAACTGCTGGGCGTTGAAGAACAGCAGCGTATGGTGGGCAAATGTTACGTGCGGGGAAACGACTTGACCTACGACCCTAATGATTACTGGCAGTCTGACACTTACGAGCTGTGCGACTTCAACTATGACCAGAACTTGGAGGGCATGTGTAACATGGGCATCTCAGGGGGCATGACGGAGAATGATGTGTACTTTGGGACCCCTGGCAGCTTTGTGTGGCAAGGTGAGTAAAAGAAGTAGTTTGGGAAAATCCACAAATGGTTCATGTGGAAAATGCACTGGCTTCTTTAGTGTGTGTCAGCTCAACATTATCACATAAAAAGAGGGTCATATTGAAAATAAAAGGAATTCTTCTGTTTATAGGCACTGTCCATATGAAAAGCAGAGACAACAACACAGATTTTGACGAAGATGCCAATGAAAGAAGCTTCAGTATGCTAGGCAAGGACAGGCTCAACATCTACATAGGTATGTACTGTGAATTTTTACTGTGAATCACATCTTGACAATGTTGGGAAATAACTAGTAGCTGTTGTAACAGTAACAGGAGCTGTTGGTGAATGTAAAAGGTCTTAAGTGAATGTAAATGATCAAAGTGCACAACAAATAAAGTGATTGTCTCCTAAAAGAAAGAATCGATTCTGAACTGTCGAAACGAGTCGTCAGTAATTCCAGTCTCACTTCCTGTTACAAACCTACGTCACAATGTAACAAATTTGCATAATGCCAGCCTATGGTCTTCATTGCAAACAACATCTACTCTGACCCGTACACAAATAATGTAGTCTGAGACGGAAAGAGTTTGGTTTGTGTTGTCGACATGTCGAGAAGTTCATGTTTTCAGTGCTGCGAATCCACATTGCATGCATTTCCAAATTGATACGGTAAAACCGACGCCATCGTTACTGTTCGTATCACTGTGTATTAAGTGCTGAGGAAGCCTCCGGCGCTGAAATTCATGTATGGGAATGGTCGTTTTGTTCCCGACATGCCGTTAGTGAGTGGTAGACCAATCACAACAGACTTGGTCGTCTGACCAATCAGAGTCTCAAGGAAAGTAGGGGTTTAGAGAGACTGAATCTTCGAACAAACAATTTTCACACTCTTTGAGAAATGAGGTGATGCTGCAATGTTTATTATGAGAAAATTAAAGTGTTTTTTTATCTTGGATGTATGTAAACGTATTGTAAGAGACCCCCAAAACAAAATTAGGAACCTTTAAAATAGCATAAAATACCTTTAAGGTGGAGATGCCGCTGGCAAAACCAGCAATGCAGGTTTTAGAGGTGGCGCCCCGACAAATTTTGCAAGAATCACGACTTGCTTTATGGCACGACGCCACATACATCAACAACATATGAAGCAGACTCTATGGAAGACACTAACACGCATTTCAGACGTGAATCATGGCAGAGTCGACGAAGAAAGCGCGGTCGGAAGAGAGCAGAGACGGCTCTGAGTGAGTGGTATTTACGACAGTAACATTAAATACAAGTACTCTACAGCGACTCTAGGGGTCGCTGTTTGAGAAAAACGGAAACTGCACAGTGTGCCTTTAAATAAATGCTGTTTAATGTCGTCTCTCATAATTTTGTTTCAGATAAATACAGCACTGTTTTCATTGAATAAAATAAAATAAAATAAAATAATAATTGTAGCATAACTTTTTCCTCCTTTTGAAAAGAGTCTCTTGACTGTAAATTAACTTTATAGTAGCTTGACAGGCTACAGTTGGTCACACACTTCGCAGTTTGAGAACACTCATCTCTTTCCTCAGGTTACTCTGTGCTGGAGGACACGAAGTTACTGCATCGCTCTGAGTACACTGTGGTGACGGGGGCTCCCAGAGACAATTTCAAGGGTTCAGTGATCCTGGCAGAAAAACAAGATTTGGTTCTTAACCCACTGATGACGATCCCAGGAGAACAAATAGGGTCGTACTTTGGCAGTTGCTTGGCGGTAACAGACCTCAACAATGACGGGTAGGTCACTGTGGAACTCAATCACTGTATTGTTACTGTAAAAGTCTTTTTTATTATAATATCATAGTATTTGATGTTTATTTGATTTTATATCACATCAAATCAAGTATACATATTCAAAAGAACACATCTTAGTTGTTTTTTTGTCCGTACATAGAAATTCAATGGGATCCAATTCATCACTGCATTGTAAGACTTGATGAGTTAGTTCAACTCAAACCGTTTGAGGAAACCGATTGCCTTAAATCATTTAAGTTTATTAACTCAAACAATTTAAGCATAAAAAATTATTTGATTTGTGTCCAAGTAACTCAATACCTTATTGTTAAGATAACTTGGATAAATAAAGTTAATAGTACTAATTCCATTCAGTTAATATAACTTAAATCTATGAAGTACACTGTAAACCCGAATAAGTTAGCAGAACTCAAAACATTTAAGGCAATCAATTGCCTCAAATTTTTTAAGTTCTGAAATTCAAAGTTTAAGTAAGCAGAACTAGCTGATTTTTATTTTGTACTTATACATTTTAATTGTTCTTAACTTGAAATGTTTGAGTACATTTATTCATACAATTAACTTAAAGTAACAACATGTAACTTTTCAACCTTCATAATATATTTCCAAGACCCTTGTGATAGTACATCGACTTACAATAGGTTGAATGAGACGTCTGCCAGAGCCTGACTGGGTCTGTATCGCTTTTACTGGCACTATGTAACTTCGGGGTGCGGGTAGTAACCAGCGCTCAAAAAGAACTACAAAATTCGACTGCTTTACGGCATACGTCACTTTGCCCACCACTTCCTCAAATGTGGCCAACCAGCGCGTTTGTTTTCGTACGTCTGTTTTCGTCATGGCTGAAGCAGCAGCGAAACGTAAGAAGTCCAAGGTTTTGTCGGAGTAGAGTCGGAAGAGGAAAAGGGAGAGTGATAAACTGAAAGGCAGGACGAGGATCAATATTGGTCGAGCGTTTGCTCGCTGGCGTGAGCTTATGGAGGAGGAGAGTTACCAGACCGATGCTGACTTGGCCGTCATGCTGTTGAACTAGTAAGTAACTGTAAATTGCTTGCATACTATCTTTAGTTTTTCTAATCTGTTGTCTGCCTGGCTACGTTACGGAAACTATCTGGTCCTCCATTTATTTATCTTCATGAATCAGCTAGTAGATGAGCGAATTATCAATCTGGTAGCTAGTAAACACTAACATGGTAGTTTTAGATGGTTAGGATGCTATCGCTATCATTCTCGTTCAGATTTGAGCATTGCAATCGACATGCAAATCGCAAATGTTTGAGTTAAAATGTTTAGTCTACTAAACATGTATAAATTATGAAAGGGGGAAGATTAATAATATTATCATTGCCCATATGAAAAAAACCTGTATGCTTCATATACAGTAACCGTAAATCATTTTACGACAGCGGTAATGGACAATTCCGCTTCCAACCTGTAGGGCGACCGCAGAGGAAAAGTTCCATGATGTTGCTTTAAAACTTTCATGTAATCTCAATGTGAACACTTTTATTAGTATAAACTTAGTTAGCTTTAAAAAGCTAATCTGCTATCATACTAATTTGCTACAATATTAGCAATAGTATGTTATACAGAAGCTCTTGCTGTATGAGCGCAACAATATAAAGGGATTATTTGCTCTCAAATCAAGCTGCATGCACCACTTGTCACCATGATGGTAACTATCCTAAAGCCAACATTAACAGAAATTCTTCTAAATTAGCATAACAAAACATTAATCACTACTAAATCTCACACTTAACATTAATCTTACACACAAAAAAACCCCATTATATTACACTTAATTTTGGCTTTTACTCTCCCTTTCGAGTGCCATCGGCAAAGCATGCTGGGAAATAGACATCCCAGCTGTTTCAGTTCAACTTAAGTTTGTCTAAATTAAAATACAGTGCTATGCATACGTTTAGACACCCATGCTAAAGTTGACTAAAAAGAGGAATAAAAAATCATCTTTTGGAAATTGAACTTAATGCCTTAATTAAAAAAATTAGGAAAAATCCAACCTTTAAGGACACCAGTTTTCTTTGTGAATGAATAATGTATCGTAAATAAATAAATGTTCTTCCTTAAAATACAGGGTGCATAAGTTTGGACACCCCTATGTTAAATTCCCATAGAGGCAGGCAGATTTTTATTTTTAAAGGCCAGTTACTTCATGGATCCAGGATACTATGCATCCTGATAAAGTTCCCTTGGCCTTTGGAATTAAAATAGCCCCACATCATCACATAGCCTTCACCATACCTAGAGATGGGCATGGAGTACTTTCCATAAGATCATCTCTCAATGCAAATCAAACCAGCTATTAGGCTAACTGAAATAAAACCATGCCAATCTCTAGGTAACTGGCCTTTAAAAATATAAATCTGCCTGCCTCTATGGGAATTTAACATAGGGGTGTCCAGACTTATGCACCCTGTATTTTAAGGAAGAACATTTATTTATTTACGATACATTATTCATTCACAAAGAAAACTGGTGTCCTTAAAGGTTGGATTTTTCCTAATTCTTTTAATTAAGGCATTAAGTTCAATTTCCAAAAGATGATTTGTTATTCCTCTTTATAGTCAACTTTAGCATGGGTGTCTAAACGTATGCATAGCACTGTAAATAATTTCATAAAACTCAAAACAATGAAACAGTTCAGTTTACTTAAAATATATCAGTTCTGTGAAAAAGAAAGTGCTAAATACTCCTAAAAGTTAATTTGACTGAACTAATTTGTTTAATTTAAGTTTGTCCTACTCAAACCAATTAATTATTTTGAGCATCAGGGTTTACAGTGGAAAAGCGCTAATCACACAGTTTTGCACTATTGGTGAAATTTGCCAAAGTCACTGTTTGCATATCAAGTAATCTGTTATCATCACAGTGAATTGAAAGGAAGTACAGTAAATCAAAGCATGTCTGACGTTCCCCATGCACCCTTGCAAAGATCCCATTGAGCTTTAGTACTTGAGCATGTCAACAGACACACGGCTGAATGCATTTATTTGGCAGCTTTCTCATTCTTTACTAAAGCTTCTGTGAAAATAAACATGAGTCATTCAGACATAACATGTCATTTGTGTGGTTTCATGCTGTTGTAGCTGGAACGACCTGATCGTTGGAGCGCCGTTCTACTTTGACCGCTACAAGGAGGAGGGAGGAGCTGTTTACATATTCATGAACGAGAATGGTTCCTTCCAGGAAAAATCCAGCTTGGTTCTGAAGGGGGAAACAAAAGGTTCAGGTTTTGGATTTGCTGTTGCCGCAGTGGGGGACGTCAATCAGGACGGATTTCAAGGTAGCACACCTATTATGAATATGCAATTGTTTGAAAACGCCATTTTAAAAATGTATGCTGTCATAAAATATGATCATATTATGTATAAGCATAATATATGTCTTTCATATATTTCAAAATAATTTAATACTTGTATTCAGCAAGGACGCATCAAATTGATCAAGTGACATTTATAATTTACATTTACATTTATATTTTGAAGCAGCAACAACTGTTTTCAACATTGATAATAATAAGAAATGTTTCAGAAAATTAGCTTATTAGAATGATTTCTGAAGGATCATGTGACTGAAGACTGGAGTAATGATGTTGAAAATTCAGCTTTGCATCACAAATTATATTTTAAAATATATTCAAATAGATAACAGATATTTTAAATCATAATAATATTTTACTATTTTACTGTATTTTTGTTCAAATAGACGCAGTCTTGGTGAACAAATGAAATTTTTTTCAAAAACATTTTAAATCTTACAAACACAAACTTTTGAATGGTAGTGTATATGCAAAGTGTGTAATTTCATGTGATTCATTTCATAATGCTGCCATCTGGAGGCCATGGAGAGTTAATCATGTGTTGTGGGGTTTGTGTCTTGTTTTGTTCATTCAGATTTCGCTGTTGGTGCTCCGTTCCAAGACTCTGGGAAAGTCTTTATATGGATGGGAAGTAAAAATGGAATAAGCAAGGAATACAGCCAGGTAAAGCAAAACATCATAGGATTTTTATGGAACAGCTTTACTTTAGATTTTGGAGTGACTTTTCTACAGCTACCTACTGTTTCATGATATCATTGATAACTACGTGACCATAGACCATAGATCAGCAGATGATCATATCTGACATATCTGGACCTTGTATTAGAGAGCGTGAGAATAAGAACGGTTGATTTACTGTATGCTCTTTCTCTTAGGTGATAGATGGGAAATCAGTAGGTCCCAGTGGCTTTCAGACGTTTGGCTACTCTCTCAATGGAGGAATGGATATGGATGGAAATGATTATCCTGACATTTTGGTGGGCTCCATGGACGACCGCATCGCTCTCTTGAGGTTCAGTCTTTCAACAGTGTTTTGTATATATAGATGTTAAAGGGTTAGTTCACCCAAAAATGAAAATTATGTCATTAATGACTCACCCTCATGTCGTTCCAAGCCCGTAAGACCTCCGTTCATCTTCGAAACACAGTTTAAGATATTTTAGATTTAGTCCGAGAGCTTTCTGTTCCTCCATTAAAAGTCAATGGACGGCATACTGTCCATGTCCAGAAAGGCAATACAGACATCATCAAAGTAGTCCATGTGACATCAGTGGCTCAATCTTAAGTTTATCAAGCGGCGAGAATACTTTTTGTGCGCAAAAAGTAAACAAAAATAACGACTTTATTCCACTATTCATTTCCTTCTCTCTGGGCCTCGAGTGAGTTCACGTAGTGTTTTTGCGTAGCGCGTCTGTATTGTACGTCACACGCATCACACATGACCAGCGTCGGCCAATAGTGAGCCTACGTGTGACGTACAACACAGACGCGCTGCGCAAAAACACTACGTGAAATAGCTCGAGGCCCAGAGAGAAGGAAATGTCCTCCATGAGAGATACGAGACCGGTGCGTTGCGACTAGCCTCGTCCTATAATAGAATATTTTCAAATATTCTTTTTCCAAATGTATATACATACAAATACTTTCAATCAAAAGATTGGGCACACTTAAATGTATGTTTCTCATGACCTTAAAATAACTTTTTGGTTCTTGAAATTTGTTCTGTAGACAAATATAAATTATCAAAGCTTATCAAAGGATTGATTGATTGATTGATTTAGTATATTATATTTTGTCATTTATAATAATTTTTATTTATTGTATTTAGTAAATGTATGTGTATATTATATTTTATCTCATTTATATTTATTTAAATCTATAAATAAATAAATAAATGTATTGTTATTATTAAAAACCACAATATTTATTTATTTACTTACATAAAGTAACTGTCAAACGTTTGGAATCATTTCAATCTTCTGCTCACCAAAATACCTGTTTTATATGTGAATATATTTTTAAATGTTATCTATTCCTGTGATGCAAAGCAGAATTTTCAGCATCATTACTCCAGTCTTCAGTGTCACATGATCCTTCAGAAATCATTCTAATATGATGATTTGATGCTCAAGAAACCATTCTTTTTATTATTAACGATACCATTTTTGTGGAAACAATGATACCATTCAATCATTTGTGGTAAGTTAAAGGAGAAGAAAAATAAATGAATACATTTTATTCATCGATGATGCATTCAGTTGACATAAGTGACAGTGAAGACATTTATAATTAAATAAATGCTTTAATAAATACATTTAATACATTTTAATAATAGCTCTTTATTGAACTTTCAATTCATCAAAGAATCCTGAGAAAGAAACACCAATTCCACAAAAATGTTAAACTGCAAAACTGTTTTGAACATTGATAATAATAAAAAATAAATATTTCTTGTGAACCTAATCATCATATTAAAATGATTTCTGAAGGATCATGTGACACTGAAGACTGGAGTGATGATGCTGAAAATACAGCTTTTCATTACAGAAATAAATTACATTTTAAAACATATTACAATAGAAAACAGTTATTTTAAATTGTAATAATATTTCATAATATTTCTATTTTTACTGTATTTTTGATGCAGCTTTGGTGAGCATTAGAGTCTGCTTTTTTAAAAACAAACACATTTTAATTGTTTCCAAACTTTTGACAGGTACTGTATATACATACATACATACGTATTATACGTACGTACGTACTTACATACATGCATACATACAATAATAACAGACAGCAAGCGGTCAACAAGCATCCAGATGAACACCAGAGACCAAATGGATGTGGTCCCTGCGTGCTTGGAGCGCCCCCTGCTGGTCACAAGCGTTCTACTAAAAATCAATCCGTTCTGTAAGATAACCTCAAAATATGTGATGCTTGATGGGTGTTTTCCAGGTCGCGTCCGGTCATCCACCTCTCCAAAAACTTTACAGTGGAGCCGAAGATTGTGATTCCAAGCCAGTGTGTCAATTCCTGGTAAGATGCACAATGCACATGCATTTGATTTTTCAGTATTTCAGTCAAATCATTATGTTATACTTGTCCTGTAGTAGCATTTCAAATAATTATATGTTATTTTTATAGCATAAAGGTGAAGATGTGTTTCAGTTACACTCTCAGCAATGGAAACAGAGCCTTCAAGAAGGACATCAGTAAGTGAAACCCTGATTCAGGAGTGTTTCATCTGTGTTTTATTGGATTTCCCACACACTGTTTGTTTCGTCCTGCTACAGCGGTGAAGTACATTGTAGACGCGGACCAGAATCGCCGTGGTGCCCGAGTCCGTTTCCTTGACAACAAGCAAAGCACATTTACAGGCTTTCTCTCTTTCTCTGCTCCCGCATGTCAAGAGCTGGAACTTGGTGTTAATGTGAGAGACCACCTGCTCAGACCACCATGCACATACACTACACACACACACACACGCATGCTTGAATATGTGGTTTAAGGGCATTCTCCATAGGCGTAATGATTTTTATACTGCACAAACTATATTCTATCCCCCTACCCATCACAGAAAACTTGTGGTATTTTTGAATTTTAATAAAAAACGTTTAATATGTTTTTTAAGTCATTTGGTGTATGTGGACACGGGAGGTGTCCTCTTAAACCATGTTTACATTGTAATACCCATGTGATTATACACATTGGTGTGCTTATAAACCATATATACAAGAACGCACACACACACATATTCACACTGATGCAAATCCTGCATTTAGATAGCCATAGTAGGGTATTATTTGTCTGATGGCAGTAATTATAACAATTAATATTAATGATAAATGTATATATTTATTTTTTAATGATATATTACATTTTATATAATTATGCATTTATTTCTAAATAAATAAATACATTAATTGATGTATTATTACTATTAATAATTATTATGTATGTTTGTTTATATTAATTATATAGTATGTTATACAATGTATATTCTTTTATAAAGAAGTAAATTAATGAATGAATAAATGTATTATTATTATTATATTTAACTGCAATAGTGCATGCAATATATTTAGTATAATTTATAAATAAATGAATAGCCTAAATACATTAATATGATTATTATTAATTATTTATTTATATTAATTCTATATTATGTTATAAAATAAATTAATGTTATTAAATTTAATTAACATTAAATTCCAACATAATTAACAATAATGCATGTATTTATTTAAATTAATTTTATAATATATTTTAGTATAATTTATATTTATAAATAAATTAAAATCATTATTATTATTATAACAATAATTATCTATCTGTCTAGGAAAAGAAGCCAACATATATATAAAACGTATACAGTATTATAATTGTATTTAATGCATACAGAAAATTTGCTGTCAAATTGATTAGTCGCTATTGATTTACATTTATATTTATATACAAACTTTCAAATCGATCTGAGTAGTATGGTATGGTAGTATGCAATTCTGAACCAGTGATCTGTGTTTAGTGAATGAAAAGAGTTTTTTTCTCCCCTCTCCAGACTCCAGTGCTGGACAAACTTCATCCCATAGTGTTCACAATGAACGTGTCCCTGCTTGAGCAGAAAGCAGCAGCACAACAAACATTACAGAACCTGGACGCTTTCCCTGTGCTGAGCGGCCAGCAGAAGCAGACTGACAAAACTGAGGTACAAACCAGTCTGCTTTTCCATCAGCCGAACACAAACCTCTGCTCCAAGGTCTTGAGTGTGCTTTGCTGTGTTTTTCCTCAGATCAACTTTCACAAGGAGTGTGGTGACGACAACACTTGTAGCAGTAACCTGCAGCTGAAGGCCATATTTGCTGATGAGAATTACATTCCCTTCCCAAGGTGAGGATTCTTGATGGAAACTGCTTGATGTGAATATACACACACTGACATGAGCATTTATTCAAAGATGGAGGTTCCACAGCTACAATCAGTTGTCTTTTGAGTGAAAGCAGTAATTCAATTATTATTATTATTATTATTATTATATACTATTATTATTTCAATTATCTTCTAATTTTGGCAGGCTTATCCATAAATCTAATGATTACTGTAAGTTCCAATTGTGTGCCATGTGAAACAATGTTCAGAGTGGAAAAGTACTGCTTATAGTGTAGTGTTTACTACATAGTGCCCACTATTTATTAAAAACATATTTTTAATAAATGAAGTCTGAAATCTGATTATTTTAAAATTATATTATATTATATTATATTATATTATATTATATTATATTATATTATATTATATTATATTATATTATATTATATTATATTATATTACATTATATATTGCCAACTTACCAACACAGTATTTTATTTTATTATATTATATTTTATTTTATTTTATTTTATTTAGGGTAAACTGTACAATTAGTTAGTAATTATTGCAAAATAAACTATTGGCAACTTACCTATATCATTATATTATTTGTGGTGTAATGTACAGTAAGCCAGCCACTATTGGAAAATAAACTTACCAATGTTTTTTTTATTTTATTTTTTATTACGTTATTATTTGAGAGGACAGGAGAGATATGACAGACATGAGAGCAGCACATGGACTAAAAATAAATGAATTAATTAAGTCTAAAATCAAAGTATCTACATTTTATTTTAATTTACAAATTAGCTAGTCCTCCTCAAAAACTATTGTTTGAATACACATGGAAAATATGCTGGATGTGCTGGTTTGTTCACAGTCAAACTATGGAGTTCAACAGTAACATTAAGAAGCTGGTGATGATGGTGGACGTCACTAACATGCCCGATGAAGGCAGGCAGGCCGAGGACGCCCATCAGGCCACGCTCAACATCACCATCCCCCCCACACTCATATACTCAGGAGTGCGCGCTCAGGTGAGTCCACATGGGGACGCTGTTTCACAAAGATGATCTCTTTCACGTCTCAAACGTTTGTGCTTTCTTGAGCTATGAAAGAACAACATCTGAGCAATACAATTTTCTGTACTATTTTCACTTTGATTTGGGATTTGCTTCGTAAAATATGTTTATTGGTTGCTACATTTGAATTTAATTTCCTGCTTGAGACTTTTTCTAGTTAATCATATTAATTGATTCATTTCAATGCTGTTCTCTTGGTTTGTCTTCATTACAGCCTGGTTTTGATATTAAGTGCAGCGCAAACGACACCATCATATGCGAATTGGGAAACCCATTTAAAAGCAAACAGAAGGTAGCAGTCTTACTTTAAACTGTCCAATGTGTGACCTTTCTGAAGATTTGCATGTACATTAAAAAAGCCTCCCTGATTACTCATTTTCCACGGGCCATTTTAATGAACTCAGCTAATCAATTGTACAGCTGAAATGTTTTGCTAATTTATTCTCTCTCTTGATTTCCGTCTACACAGACCTCATTGAAAATCATCTTTGAGACCTCTGGTATAACACTTTACACAGAACAGATTGAATCTCAACTTCAGCTCTCCACGTACGTATGCAGTAACTGAGATGGTTTCTGGTTTATACAGTATACAGTTCCCCTCAATTCCCCTCAACAAATTGTGCATAAAAGACTTTTGATTCCGCAAGTCGTTTCTGCAGGTGGTTTTCTGTTACGGTGACTGACTGAACGGTGTTTGTGTTTGTCTTCAGTATAAGTGACCAGAAGGACCTGAATCCTGTTCCTGTCACCCTCAGCGTGAAGAACACAGTCCTCACTACCTTTTCCTTGTACGTACCTTGATATATTGTTCAAAATAAGAAAAAAATATTTTGATGATTCATCTGTGCATGTTAACCAAAGGCCATACTGCAGTTCTTTACACACATAATTCAGTAATATATGGGAGTGACAACCGCACTCTACAACCAAATTAAAATGCAGGTAGTGACAATCAAATTTACAATAGTTCTACACAGTGTGTAAGGAAGTGAACTGAACAACTAGTTGTTAAGGACGTATTTAAACATGCACAGGGAAAGATATACAAAGTGTTTACTTACTTGTTTTACCAAATCTTGCAAGAAAAAAACAGCGAACAAGAACAAGCCCATAATAAACTGAAATAAATCAAAATGCTTTACATTGAAAATAAGACCTAAACATGCCCACTTTAAAGGTACAATATGTAAGAATTTTGTATCAAAATATCCAAAAACCACTTGCACAGTGTTATATATTTCTTTCAATTGTGTACTTCCATTATCCTGAATGTTTCCAAGAATTTGAAAAATTCAGAGAAATTCACAATTTTAAAAAGTGCCCGTCCCTTTTCACTTGTCGCCTGTCAATGACGTAATATCCGCAGGTCGATCCGCGTTTTCCCTGGTTTCCGCTCGTACTGCCTTAGTAACCATGGCGACAGACGTCGACAGCTGTGTTACGTCTAGTGGCACGCTCACACTGTTGTTGTTTCGTTCAAACATTATGGACCATGGCAAGCAGACTTTGGGACAAAAGGAGAAATAAAACGAGGATCAATGTTGGCGTGGCGTTTTCGAGATGCCGAGAGCTCCGCGTGTTAGAATATGATCAGTGTGTTATTCTAATGTTGATCTAGCTTACTGTTACTCTCATATAGCCAACAAACTAACACATAGAATAACATTATAACTTTCAACTCACTCAAATGCTGTTTAGTATGATAGTGTAACGTTAGACCAAATGAAACAGCACTGCGTTACCTCACTGTCACGGTCACCAGCTGATCTCCACCTCCTCACTACATTTCCCATCATCTTCCCTGGCCCTCACCTGCATGCACTTCCCAATCACAGAGATCACCTGTCACCTGTCACCAATCTTCACTGATCATCATCCAGACCAGCACTATATAACTCTTCCTACTGCAGTTCACCATTGTCTGGTCCCGTTGTTCCCTCAAAGAGTGCGATACCTGCCAGAACGATTTGTCTTCAGTCATCGGCTTCCTTCATCCGTTTTCAGTCATCTGCCTTGATCTCCATTTCAGAACCTGCAACAGATAAGACCATTACTCATCCAGAACACTATTCATCAGTTACTCACCTGCTTCCATCGTTGCGATCACATACTTCTGCAAATAAATCTGTTGATTACTTTACCTTTGTGAATCCTTCTGTTTTATGACACTCACAATTTTAATTTGTCAAATAAACTGACCTGTGTGAGTATTAATTCAGCACTTGCGGGTAGTTCGGTAGAATGAAATGTCCTCATTCCTTTATATCCGCGGGACTCTCGTGTGGCGCTGATATGTCTGTTATTAGCAATCGCGACCTGCTTCATACTACAGTCACGTTAAAAAACATGAATGCAGCAAGTCCCATCATTCTGCTTATCTCTGCGTCATCAACCTACACATTTGTTATCGTAAGAGGTTAGCGCCCCTAGCGGCAAAAAAATAAAAGTACATATTGTAGCTTTAATAAATCCATAAACTTGATCACTATAAAAACACAACGCCTCTGTAGATGGTAGTTTAGTTAAAATTGCAGTCTTTTGTCGCTGTAATATTACTTTGGTCAAAATAGCGGATGCTAAACACGCAAGATGCCAGAATGACGCGATAGTATTTAAATGCAGTTGTCACTCCTGAAACTTTACAGTGTGTTCGTGGCCAAAAAAAAATGTGTTGCTGTGGATAAACCCTTCAGGTTTAATTTGAATTTGAATTTTTTGTTTAAGTTTTTTATAGTATTTTATTTCATTTAACATTTATTTTATTTCAAGTAACAGATATGTTTGATTCATGGTTTCAGTTTAAGCTTTAGTTAACTATAATAACTCTCCCTTAAATGTATCACATATATTATTAATGCACTGTTAATAAGTCCTCATACACTCTTCCTTCATTGCTCTGCCCCCAGAATGCACAAACACGCAATGCAAGAGTAGATGTCTCTTTATCATAGCTGAAGCTTTTGACAATATTCTAATTTTGGGGGACTTTAATATCCATGTGTGCTGCCCTTCAAAGCCCCTGGTCAAAGAATTTTTTTAATTTATTAGAGTCATTTGATTTTTTACAATGCGTTTTGGGTCCAACTCATGAACGTGGTCATACGCTTGACCTTGTATTATCTCGGGGTTTCTCTGTTGATAGCATAAAGATTGTTGATACTGTTTTTTCTGACCATAAGACTGTTATCTTAAATTCTAACTTTCCTTGTGGTGTGCTGGATAATATTGTTTCTGCCTCGGTTTCATCTCGCATTCTCAATCCATGCACAGCTAGTAGTTTTTCAGCTGTTTTTAATGTCTCTCCTTTTTTTTCATTGATCGAGTCACACTCTCTCTGCATGGGTTTAGAAGAGTTGGTCGATCAGTTTAACTCTTCTTGTTTAGAGATTTTAGATGTTGTGGCTCCTGTCAAAGTCAGGGGGAAAAAAGTAAAATCCCAGCCCTGGTTAAACAGTACTACCCGTGCTCTTAGGCAGGAGTGTAGGAGAGCTGAACGCAAATGGGTTAAAGATAAATTACAAGTCTCTTATGAGATTTTGAAGAACCATTTGAACGAGTATCAAAGAGCTGTTAAATTGGCTAGATCAAATTATTTCTCTGTCATCATTTCCAGACACTGTAATAATTCTAGAGTACTTTTCTCTACTGTAAATGCTGTTCTTCACCCTACTGTTACTCCTTCACTCACTCCTTCTGCTGAGGTGTGAAGAGCTCTTAAACTTTTTTATTGGTTAGGTTGATGGAATTAGATCTCAGATTTCATCTGTTGGCAATAATTATATTGCTTCTGTTGACCTTCCGAACCAATTAACCAGTTTTATGCCTGTTTCTTTGCAGCAGCTTAATGATATTACTGCTCATATGAAGCCCACCAGGTCTCCTGGTGATGTGCTCCCTTCTTCTCTGTTAAAGAAAGTACTTGATTCAATTGGCCCAAGTATTCTGTTTATTATGAATACTAGTTTGTCATCTGGTGTTGTTCCGGTTAGTTTTAAGCATGCGGTTATTCAGCCCCTTTAAAAAAAAAACGGCTTAGATCCCTTTGACTTAGTAGTTATCGTCCGATTTCAAAATTGCCTTTTATTTCTAAGATATTAGAAAAAATTGTGAATGCACAGCTTAATGATTTTTTAACGAGAAATAACATTTCCGATAGATTCCAGTCAGGTTTTAGAGCTGGCCATAGTACAGAATCTGCTCTTTTGAGGGTCTCTAATGATATCCTGCGAGGTGTTGACTCTGGAAACCGTGTTGTTTTGCTCTTGTTAGATCTTACAGCGGCATTCGATACAGTTGATCATAACATTCTCATTGATCATCTTAGGGATCAGGTTGGTATTCAGGGCTTAGCCCTGAAATGGTTCTCTTCCTATTTGAAGAATAGGACTTTTTCGGTCAATTTAGGGGATTATTTTTCTTCCGTTGCACCTCTTGTGTGTGGGGTTCCACAGGGCTCTATACTGGGACCAATTTTATTTTCCCTTTATATGCTCCCTCTAGGTTTGATTTTTGAGAAATTTGGGATTCAGTATCATCTGTATGCGGATGATTCTCAAATTTATTTACCACTTAAACATGGGCATAAATTTGCCATTCAGTCTCTTCAGGCATGTCTGGCCGAAGTTAAGTGTTGGCTTGCGAATAACTTTTTTCAATTAAATGAGGATAAGACCGAGATGATTTTATTTGGAAATAAGGGGTGTGTGGATGATGACTGCCTGGGGTTGTTTCCTGGGAAAAAAATGTCTAGCGTGAGGAACCTTGGTGTCATTTTTGACTCAGAGCTTAAATTTGACCGGCAAATCAATGCTGTCGTTAAGAATAGTTTCTTCCATCTTAGATCAATATCTAAATTGAAATCTATCCTTTCTTTTGACGATATGGAGAAGGTTGTTCATGCCTTTGTGTCATCCCGTTTGGATTATTGCAATGTGTTGTATTTGGGTGTGAGTCAGGCTTCTCTCTCCCGTTTGCAACTCGTTCAGAACTCAGCTGCTAGACTTTTAACCGGTACTATGAAGAGAGAGCACATTACTCCAGTGTTAATTAAATTACATTGGTTACCTATACGCTACAGAATTCAATACAAAGCGTTGTTGTATGTTTTTAAGTCTCTGCATGGTATAGCGCCTGAGTATGTTACTGATTTAATCAGCCGCTGTCAATCCAGTAGATCTTTGCGCTCAAATGATCAATTGCTTCTCATGGTTCCGCGATCCCGTTTAAAATGTAAAGGTGATCGGGCATTCTCTGTTGCAGCTCCTAGGCTCTGGAATGACCTTCCTCTGTCTGTAAAAACGTGTCCTTCATTGGGTGTTTTTCAGAGTGCGCTTAAAACTTATTTGTTTTCTTTAGCATTTGATAATGCTTTGTAAGTTGTGTGTCATTTGTTTGCATTGTTTTTATGTTTTTGTTTTTATTTTCTCTTTTTATATCTTCTGTACAGCACTTTGGTTCCACTTGTGGTGTTGAAAGTGCTTTATAAATAAAGTTGAGTTGAGTTGAAGCGAAGCAAAATAAAGAAAAGCTTTTCTCTTTTGTAATGTTTCTCAGCCATCTCTCTTTCTACAGTCTTTCTTCAAATCTCCCTCTTGCTCACTCTCTCTTCTCCCCCATCATGAGTGGACACGCCCCCTCCTGCTGATTGGCTACAAGTGTGTTGTGTCCACTTTCAACAGCGCTTCTCAGAAATCACTTACTGCACCTTTAATGCTGTGATTCTCATTCTCTTCCTGTCGTGTGCAGAGAAAAGCCAGTGATTGACACGTCCTTCAGTGGAAGTGTGATTGGGGAGTCTGCCATGAACAGCACTAGTGATGTGGGGAGTCCGCTGGAGTTTGTGTTTCGTGTGAGTGTGGCTTTATAGGTTTGTTTGGACACACACCAAAAATGATTTTTATTTTAATGTATCGGGCTTAAATCATTTTAATTGTATACAATATTTAGCTGGTGCAGATTCTCAAAAAATCTAAAGTAGACAACAATACACCAAAATGAGATCTGAGCCCACTTTTAAAGCAATAGTTTACTTAAAGGGATGGTTCGGAGTAAAATCAACCTAGGGTCCTTTGCACTATGACCCCGAGCCAAACACCCCCCCAGAAGCCTTTTTTTCCCTAGGCCGAACATTATTAAAGTTAGAGCTTATTTAGAGATATCAGCCGGATGGCTTAGTGCAGGCGCTAATGGATCCAAGGATGTATCTCGTAAATTACCCCAAAAAAAGTCCTGGCAGAAAGCGATGCATGATAAGGATGTATTGTAACGCCGAATTATTATTTTTTCCGAAGTGTTAACAACTTAGTGTTAACTGATAATTGTTATAAACTGGTACTACCAACAAAATATTAGTGCATTCCTGGAACTGGGCATCGTTACACTACATCCTTATGCATCGCTTTCTGCCAAGACTTTTACGCGCTTTTCCCAAATCACGGAAGTGACCTCGACGTCTGGGTTAGCTGTAGCTTGAGCCGTCATTTGGCTCAAGGTCATGGTGCAAAGGACCCTAGGTTGATTTTACTCCAAACCATCCCTTTAAAAATTAACATTCTGTCATAATTTACTCACCCTAATGTCGTTCCAAACCTGTATGAGTTTCTTTCTTCTACGAAACACAAAATAAGATATTTTAAGGATTCTGTTTTTGGTCCATACAATAGAAGTCAATGCTCACCAGAACTGTTTGATTGCCAACATTATTCATAATATATACTTTTGTGTGACATGAGGGTGAGTGAATGATAATGTAAGTTGTGGGTGAACTATCCTCTTAAGCTCCCTTTAATTAGCTCAAACGCTAAAAAAGTTATTTGTGTTCACATTCCAGGTGAAAGTGCTGGGAGAACCTCTGGGAAATTTGGGAACTCTGATGATTGACTTTGTATGGCCATTTGAGGTAAGCAATGGGAAATGGCTGCTGTATCTCACAGAGATAGTGATCAAAGGAGCGAAGGAGTCCCGCTGTGTCCCACCAGGGAAGATTGTCAACCATCTCAACCTCACAGTGAGTCTGAGGAAATGGATACAGCAGCCCACAGTTACTCGGTTTCAATTTCATTCACTTCATTCGGTTGTCATCTCTTCCAGTTGTCAGATCAAGGTACTAAACGATCTAAGAGAGAGGCGGGCTCTGCGTTTCCCCATGCAGAAGCTTCTGTTAAAGTCCTGGGACCTCGTAAAGTGCCCCATTTGCTGGTGAGGCAGACGTTTGCTCTCTGAGGAGTGATTTTCATAGTGTCCCACCAGTTATTTCATCATCCTAATGTCTTTTATCTCTGTTCAGGAGTGTTCAAAGAAGACGGCCCACTGTCTGACCTTCTCCTGCCCGCTGCACAACATGTCGACTCAGGCGGAGATCAGAGTCAGGTCACGTGTGTGGAACGGCACCTTGCTGGAGGTTTGTACGGTAGCTGTTTATCAAGTACTCTTTGTCGTGGTGCTCACTAAATGGCTCCTGGAATCTTTGTGGTTTTCTTGCAGGATTACGCCAATGCCTTGCGAGTGGAGGTAAAGGGGCAGGCCACGTTGAGACTGCTGGCAGACAAACCGGCCATCAAAATGGACAACCAGACCAGAGAGGTCAGAGCTGTTCACATTAAAGTTCACACAATAATGAATGATTTTCTTACCCTAATGACGTTTCGTAGTTCATAACCTCCATGGACTGTCAATCTCCAAAAAAAGAACTGTAAAAGCACCATTAAAGTAGTCTAGACCAGGGGCTTTCAAACTGGGGTCCGGAGACCCCCGAAGGGGCCGCAAGGGAGTGACAAAGGGTCAGTGGAAAAATTGACAGTTTAAAAAAAAAGAAAGAAAAAAATATATATATACACACACACACACACACACATATATATATGTGTAATATATATATATATATATATATATACACACACACACACACACACACACACACACACACACACACACACACACACACACACACACACTCACCTAAAGGATTATTAGGAACACCTGTTTCTCATTAATGCAATTATCTAATCAACCAATCACATGGCAGTTGCTTCAATGCATTTAGGGGTGTGGTCCTGGTCAAGACAATCTCCTGAACTCCAAACTGAATGTCAGAATGGGAAAGAAAGGTGATTTAAGCAATTTTGAGCGTGGCATGGTTGTTGGTGCAAGACGGGCCGGTCCTAGTATTTCACAATCTGCTCAGTTACTGAGATTTTCACGCACAACCATTTCTAGGGTTTACAAAGAATGGTGTGAAAAGGGAAAAACATCCAGTATGCGGCAGTCCTGTGGGCGAAAATGCCTTGTTGATGCTAGAGGTCAGAGGAGAATGGGCCGACTGATTCAAGCTGATAGAAGAGCAACTTCTATGGTTTGCACACAACACGCACAACCCACAACACGCACAACCTTGAGGCGGATGGGCTACAACAGCAGAAGACCCCACCGGGTACCACTCATCTCCACTACAAATAGGAAAAAGAGGCTACAATTTGCACAAGCTCACCAAAATTGGACAGTTGAAGACTGGAAAAATGTTGCCTGGTCTGATGAGTCTTGATTTCTGTTGAGACATTCAGATGGTAGAGTCAGAATTTGGCGTAAACAGAATGAGAACATAGATCCATCATGCCTTGTTACCACTGTGCAGACTGGGGGTGGTGGTGTAATGGTGTGGGGGATGTTTTCTTGGCACACTTTAGGCCCCTTAGTGCCAATTGGGCATCGTTTAAATGCCACGGCCTACCTGAGCATTGTTTCTGACCATGTCCATCCCTTTATGACCACCATGTACCCATCCTCTGATGGCTACTTCCAGCAGAATAATGCACCATGTCACAAAGCTCGAATCATTTCAAATTGGTTTCTTGAACATGTCAATGAGTTCACTGTACTAAAATGGCCCCCACAGTCACCAGATCTCAACCCAATAGAGCATCTTTGGGATGTGGTGGAACGGGAGCTTCGTGCCCTGGATGTGCATCCCACAAATCTCCATCAACTGCAAGATGCTATCCTATCAATATGGGCCAACATTTCTAAAGAATGCTTTCAGCACCTTGTTGAATCAATGCCACGTAGAATTAAGGCAGTTCTGAAGGCGAAAGGGGGTCAAACACAGTATTAGTATGGTGTTCCTAATAATCCTTTAGGTGAGTGTATATATACAGTATATACTGTGTATATATATATATATATATATTCATTTGTCAATTAAAATAAATAAATAAATAAAACGTATTAATATAAATAAAAATAGATTTAAATTAAATAAATAAATAAACAAACAAATAAATAATACATTTAACAGTACATTACTATAATTAGTAGAGAAATATATAATAATGTAACTTAATAGAAACTAATTTTTCAGTGGATAAATTGGGAGATTCCTTTTACATTTTAGGATGAGGGTCCCCCACACGAGGATGATTTGGGTGTCCGTGGCATCTAAAAGATTGAAAACATTATTACTCTCTAGATGACTTGTGCACTGTATTGTATAGTAAGTCTTCTTAAAGGGGTGGTTGATTATGATTTCACTTTTCTAACTTTAGTTAGTGTGTAATGTTGCTGTTTGAGCATAAACAACATCTGCAAAGTTACAATGCTCAAAGTTCAAAGCAAAGGAAGATATTTTCTTTTAAAGAAATCGCTTTTTAAGGATTACAACAAACGGCTGGTAGGGACTACAGGACATTCCTCCCAGGTTAGTGACATCACCAACCCTAAAATTTACACACACCCTGCCCCCGGAAAAGCATTTATTGATTATCATGACAGAATATGCTAATCAATGACTAGAAAATAACTACACATAAACTACATACATTCATCAACTAACCATTCAGAAATGTCCAGTTGCATTCTACATGTTGTCACTTCTTCTTGAGTCTCTCAATCATTGTCCGACTCCGGTTTGAACATAAATATTGACATTTTCAGTGCATGTGTGTGTGAGGTAAAAGGACACAAGCTGATGAAGCTCCGCCCTCTGTGCCGGGAGCAGCAGCTCATTTGCATTTAAAGAAACAGACACAAAACGGTGCGTTTTTGCTCACCCTCAAAAAGTGACAATTTTAACATGCTATATAAAATATCTGTGGGGTATTTGAGCTAAAACTTCACATACACACTCTCATTTGACATCTTGTGAAAAGGGCATTATACCACCCTTTTAAATCTTGTAATATACTGTACAATTCAAATTGACAATTAAAGTGTTACTTTGCTGATTTTCAAAGTGCTATATTGTTACAACGTCGGTAGGATATGTAAATGAACAATGTTTACTCATTCTCCATGTTACCTGGATCGAAAAATTCACGTTCATTTGTCTGCAAAATCCCACCAGATGACGCAAAACGCGTGAATACTACAGATCGGCATTGTTCAGCCTACGGACAGTTTGATTAACAGAGGGTTATTAACCAAACAGTTATTGTAAGAGTAGGGTTTTCACTGGAAATGGTGCTTTTTTGTGGTCAATATAAACTCTGAATCCTCATCTGTTTATTTTGTTCCATGGAGTGACATGAGAGTAAATAAATGTTGACTGAATGTTAATGTTTGGATTAACTGATCCTTTAAAATATTCACAGTGTAACTCCTAATGAGATGGCTAAAAGCTCATCTATTTTGAATGTCCTTTTGTCTCTGTAGTTTTCAGTAAACATTGACCCGGTGCTGGGAGAGGAGATGCCGTATGAAGTTCCTCTCTGGATCATCATTGTTGCAGCGGTTGCAGGGATACTGTTATTAGGCATCATCAGTCTCATTCTGTGGAAGGTATTTGTGCACTTATATTTGGTCAACATTCCCTCAAAATCAAATAAGGAATGTTAAAAAAAGAAATAATTTGCCCATCATTTAGAATGATCAGAAATCCAGGTCAAAACTGGGCTTGGAAGTATTATGTTATTTACTTGAGATGAGAAATGTTATACAGACTAGACAGAATTTAATTAATTGGTCACGGGTGTGTGCTATTTTATGATGGCACTGAATATGGATCGTCTGGTCCATCTGAGTTGATGTCAGTGTTGGGGGTACGTTACAAGTAACGTGAGTTTCGTAATCAGAATACTTTTGTTTTTCAAGTAATGGATTACTTTTAAATTTACAACAAACTTTCTGAATTACTTTTTTAAATAAGTTACTTTGTTTTTCCATTTACTGACTGACAGCTTTCCTGTCTCCATATTGAGAGAAATCAGGAGTAAGTGCAGAGGCGTTGTGTGCACTGTGAGAACATTACGGTAATTTTAGTTCTTGACTAAATGTGAGCAGGCATTTACGCATCTCTCTAGCACAAAAACAGATTCAGTAAAAACGGTGAAATGCAATCTCAGAAAATTACACAAACCTGCAATAGTTAAATATGTTAAATTCTACAATTATACTTTATGTATTTAATATCACTTTATTAACTAATGTCTTTGCTGCTGACCTTTGATGATCAAATTCAGCCATACCAATAAGCAAAATAACTTTAGTTAAACATCGCATTGACTTAAGATAGACATTGAACTTTCTTCTCCTGCATTCTATTATTCTGCAATCCAGAACAGCAGCACAGCTGAAAGGTTTGTTTGAGCTGCGCCTTCTACTGTACAGGCGTGAATCTTTTGGTGTGAAAGTGCCTTTACATTTGCAAAAAATATAACATAACACATAACTAAGTTACTTTTTTAAGGAATAATGCTATATATATATATATATATATATATATATATATATATATACATACATATATATTATATACACACTACTATTCAAATGTTTGGGGTCGGATTTATTTATTTAATAATAAAAAAGTAATATTAAGAGTAATATCATTACTCCAATGCATCCTAACTGGAAAAAAGTATTAATTTCTTTAAAACAAAAAAAAATCATACCGACAACAAACTTTTGAACTATAGTGTATACCATTAAATAAAATTACCTAAGCATGAAATAAAATTTTGATCATACCATCCACTTTTAAGCATTTTTCTAAAACATTTATCTATAAACCATAAATTAACCAAAGACGGTTAATAGACCCATATGACAGGACAGATTTAAACCACATGCTTGCAGTCCATGAAATTCAATTTTACTGCACACCCTTGATGTGAAATGTCACCGCATCTTGTTATTTAAATTAGTAATACATGTCCCGCCTTGGGCTCCGCCCCTCCTCCACAGTGTGGTTTCTTCCGACGGGCCAGCAGGAGGGAGATGTATGAGGCCAAATCCCAGAAAGCAGAAATAAAGATCCAGCCCTCTGAGACAGAGAGGCTGACGGAGGAAAACTGAGCCTGCGGGGCCCGTGGGCCGCTATGGCAGCACCGTTAGGGCCCTTCGGTAAAGCAGAGCCAGGATCTCTCCCTGGTTAACATACGCTTTTTCTGACTCTTCACTTTGGAAGCCTGTCACTCACATTCTAACTCCGTAATCCATTCACTGCCAGAGTCAGATAACAATCTCCTCTTTTCTTATTCTATCTTGCTCAGTAAACTAACCCTAAATATTTCCACGTAAAATGGACCTCAAATGGGAATCAATGCATTTTTTTTTTTTCATTAATGAAATTTTACGTTTCAGTACATTCTTTTTTCCACTGTAATCTGCCCACTTTTTCAGCGGCTTGGGTTTCCAAAAGTATTTTTTCCATTCATTTTTCCCATAGGAATTGTAGACTTCGTTATAAGCCATGAACCAAACCAGCCCGCTACAAGATGAATCATAACACTACAAACTTTGATTTGAAGCAAAAAAGTATTTGAAAATCTGACAAAAATGCAAAGGTACAAGACTGTGTACTTAATGGCTTTAATGATGGAAAGAACTACAATCCCATGAAGCTTTGCGAACAGCATAATCAAATTAAAAAGTATTTGAGAGCGTAGGGAAACTGACTCGATTGTGGCATCCGGAGTGCTTCATGGGAGTGGGCGGAGCTAAAAAGCTATTTAGGCGAGTTTTGCTTTTTCCCGACTCTTGATTGGTAGAATTTGCTGTACAGCATCATGGGTAATGTAGTTTTTCACCCACATATTTTGCTGTTAAACAATTATTTTAAAAATAAGTTGAAATAATGCAGGCTGATACTTCAGCAGAAGCAAATACCATTGATTAACAACCTCGTAGCTCACAGTATGTCTGTCTTTAAAGTTTTATCCTTAAAGATAAATTTCCCTATGTAGAAAATGAATGGAGTTTTTACTTCCGGGGCCTGACTGTTTCATTCTATTGAAGCAAAATATTCTTTTTTTTTTATTTTTTTTATTTTTTTTTTAACCTATGATCTTTAATCATGTTTATGCATTTATACAGTTACATATTCACCGCAAAACTAAAATTTTGTCATCATTTACTAACCACATATTATTTATTTTCTTCTGTGAACACAAAATGATATGCACAATTTCCAAGCTGCTATTTTTTTTATCAAGGAAAGTGGATTTTTACTGCAAAGCTCCAAAAATGACAACAAAAAAAACATAAAAAAAGTATGATAAATATGACTAATGTCATTTGTGCTTGCATTCAATTAAAATTTGATGCCAGACAACTTTTCACATGTTTTGTGTCACATGAACAATCATGGCCAGCATATTTGAACAAAGCAAATGAGAAACGAAGGAGTGAAATTAAGTTTTTCAGTGAATAACAGTTTAAATTTTGGTCTGTTTCTCACAAATTTATCAAATGGCTTCACAAGATCTGAAATATAGTGCACACGTCATATGGATTACTTAAATTGGTATTGCTTTTGTGACGTTTTTCTGAGCTTTGCAGCATACTTTCATGAAAACCACCTCAAAAAATAGGTTAGGATGAGTAAATGAGAAGAAGCATACCTGTTACTCTTACCTGAATTATTTCTTTGATTCTCTGTCTGTCTTGCGCAGTGTGGTTTCTTCAAGAGGGCTGTTTACTACAGGATAATGCCAAAGTACCACGGTGTGAAAATACGCAAAGAGGAACGCTATAACTTGGCCTTTCAGCCCGAGCAAGAACTGAGCAAGAAACTCTGGGTCACCAACTGGACAGAAATGCATGAATATTACTACTGACCTCTTCACCTCTCTCCGTCCAGAGCCAGGGGAGCGTGACGATTGGAGGATGTATTTTGTTAACCCCGGACAACTCAACAGACACTGGACACTGGCGTTTGGAGCCATCATTCACACGCAGTGAGCTATTGAGAATATGTTTTGAAATGTTTGTTGGTCTGTGTGCAATATCATGTTTTGTAGACCATTAAACCACTTTCAGCAAAGCCAGATTTTCGGCATTGTCTGGGACGTCTCTAACCTAGTAATGATGAATTGATTTATTTGACTATTTTTCAATCTTCATGAACATGTGAATATGTGTTGGTTTCAAGCGTGTGCTTTATTGCTTTTTTAATTTCATTCCACTATAATAGTTTTTGATGTAATCAAGGTGATATACTAACTTCCCCCCTTATGTTGAGGTCAGAAGATGTCTGCTATAGTTTACCTGCCAAAGCAGTGGGTCATTTTTACTTGACATTTCCATCATGCTATAACTGATCTGAGAGCTGTTCTCATAAAACAGCACTGAGGAAATAGACACGATTTCCAGTTCTGCTGAATTCAATTGCATTTTGTTTTGATGCTTATTTTGTAACACTTGTCTATTTTTCCAGCTACTTCCTCCCATGGAGAAAGACTCTTAAAAACAAAGGTTCTTTATTGGCATCAGTGGTTCCATGAAGAACCTTTAACATCCACTGAACCTTTCCAGCGCACAAAAGGTTTTTTAAAGTGGAAAAAAGGTTCTTCAGATTATTAAAATGAACATTTTTAAAAAGAAAAGAATTTATCTTATAAGAACTGTTCACTGAAAGCTTCTTTGGGGAACCAAAAAGGGTTCTTCTATGGCAGCGCTGTGAAAATCTCCTTTTGGAACCTTTATTTTTAAGACTACAATGTCTAAGTGTGTAAAATGTTTGCTCAAATCATTATGTTCCTATCAGAATTTGTTGGGTGAATGAAAAAAACCCTCAAATATATTTCAGTCATGACAACTCTTGGAGTGTATTATTTAACCAACATTGGTTGATGGTCCCTTTTGAACATTCTGTTGACTATAAGTAACTTTACAACTACATGTCAACTAACTCTCATTAGAGTATTAGACTGTCTGTTTAATATCTGCTAACTCTTTATTGTGATGTTCCCCAAAAAGAGACATTACTGACTGGGGCAAGTACGTTTGCTTGATTTTGGCAGACGAGATCTGCTACGCTAATGCTGAGCAAGTACAAGAATTGTACAGATCTCTATAAGTGGTGCTGGGGAGGAGGAAGGATAAACAGAAGTTTTCATAATCGCGCAGCAGGGCGATCACAGGCTAAGGTACGAAATACTGTAGCCTACATGTTTATTGATTGAGGATGGATGTCTGGTCAGCGTTAGAGGAACCAATCAGCGCACGTTTAGAGTTTCTTGACTGAAATATGTTTATGTATATATATATATATATATATATATATATATATATATATATATATATATAGGATATTTTGTTTTGCGTCAATTTATGACAGTTAAGCACAATTCAATTCTCATTACTGCAATGCAGAAAAAAAAAACATATTTGTATCATATGAGCAAAAATCCAAACTGACATGTAATTGTTCAATATTCCTGCCCCAAACTCCACTTATTGTTTGAGCCAATGTTTAGTTTTTGTTGATTCTGTGGTGTAATATAACTAGAAATTGTGGTCAGTCATTTAGTTCTTGTTTATTCATTTAGTTAAGACGTCCAGTAAAATATGTTTTTGTTAATAATTAATAATATCTTTGTCTCTACTGTGTCAAATTGTATTGTGTTGACCCTTTTTTGCAGAGGAACAACTACAAGAGAACTACTGTCATGTTGGTGCGATTAATTTTACAAGTGAAGAATGTAGATGTATGCTTGAACAAATGCTATATTTCTATAAAATATGTACAGCCATTGTACTGCCAAGCCACATGGATTGCAGGTTTCATTTCAAAAGCATCTCAGATCAGTCCACTCTCAATGATGAGGATATATTGTATAAGATGATAAGGTGAAGTGGAGTAAGTTTCATATTTTAGTGGAATTTGATATAATCATATGGTGGATTTGAGTGCATTGTTGTTCAGTTGTTATTGTAAAGAGTTGGAAACTAGAGCAGATTTAGCAAACCACTATACTTCATTACATTCTGAGCAAACAAAATGACAGTGCTTGTATACCTCAGACCTGGGGTGCGTTTCCCGAAAGCATCGTTGGCCAACTATGGTCGCAAGTTCCGTCGTTACCAATAGAGTTCAATGGACATTGCGATGAACTTGCGACCATAGTTGGCCAACGATGCTTTCGGGAAACGCACCCCTGGGTAGGTATTTAAGATGAGAAAATATACTGTATGTCCACACACAAAAAAGACATATTTAAAGGCGTTTTAAATATATTGTACTGATATTAAAATGTTTTTAAAAACTGAAGGCTGCTGTTTTAATTAAATGTTCTTGCGCTCAGACAATAAGCGAAGCCAGAACGTCTGTATAATTCTTTATTTTCTATAAAGGTTTACCAGTAGAATCAATCAGAAATGTACACAGTTAAGACAGTACAAATAATTGAAAACAGCAGTGAAACATTGAATTTTTTTTTTTTTTTTTTTTTTTTTTTACAAATAAATTACAAGTCACTTTTCATTGCATAGTCAAACAAATTTGACCAAAAATAATAAATATACATTACATTCAAAAAGAGGTGAATCTTGTCAAAAAATTAATGACTGCAAATGGTAAGAATAGAATAGTTTCCTTATTGAATCATTTTACTTGAGCTCCATCTGAGACATTGATTTGTCCTGTAAGCGTTTAGTCTTCCTGTATCTGTAGACGAAGAAGACGATGCCGAGCAGGAAGACGATGCTCAGAACCAGCAGGATCCATTGACCCGCTGCAGCGCCTGCCTCATCCACACTCAATCCCAGGAAGCTGACTGCTTTCGGCTTCACGGACGTCACTGGAACTAACAAGGTGAGAAGTGTGGGAGCATTCTGTTAGTTAAAGTGCCATGGTCTGCAATTTTGGTATTGATGGTAATGACATTGTTTACCTTGGAGAAAAAGTTGTAAAAACCCATGTTACTTTAGTATTATTGAGATACTGTTATAGTTTTTAGTCATTTTTGAATCCGTTTTTTAATTTGAATAGTGTCCATGTTCATTTTGTATTTTTTTTTTTTAAAGATATATGTATATATATGTTATTTTAGCTCGTCAAGTGAAAATTATAAATGCTGAGGAAGTTAGCTATAGTAGTCAGGTAACAATTAAGAAAAATATTGAAAAGAAAGCGATTATTTCTTATTAAAATTCTTAAATATTATAACTAACATAAAATGATTTTAAAATCTTAAAAATGAATGATAATTCTGAGTTTCTGTCACTGAGAGACGTTCTCATTTCCATCATAGCTAAAAAAAAAACTGTATTCACCCTTATTTTCCACGACAACAAGGGTGACGCCATTACGTTCGTTTTGTCATCTTACTTCCGGCTGAGAGGACCTATGCTAGTTTCTAGACGTAATTCTATAGTTGTAACGGTAAAATATGTCAAGTATTTTATCCTCCTGGGACCCAGAAAAAAAAAGTTTTTTGAATTTAGTTTTTTTCCATGTCATCACACTGTTTAGAGCACAATAAACAAATGGTAAAAAAACATTTTTGAAAAACAATATTTTATTCATACGTTATGCTATGTCCTCTGTAGTGGACACCAGGACTAAGTTGTTTAAAAAATAAAATGACATGAAATTATATGTATAGGCAAAAACAATGGGATTTTTTTTCAATCACCAATAAATTTGGGGGTTTCAGGATTTTTTCAACCAAAATTTGTATAAAGATGATTCTCAACTATGTTATGAAAGAAATAACGGAATGAATCGATACACCATTTTACTTTATGCAATATGTGGGTAAAATGTCCATAAATTAATATTCCCATTCAATGCAATGTATATATAAACTGTATCTAATTTGCACATTAATGTGTTCTTGGAGCAACATTTAATGAAAAAAGAAGTGTAATAATTGGAGTAATAATTGGCAACATTTTAATAATAGTATCTAATATTTCATAGGAATATTGATCTATAATTTATTTCCATATTCACTTGTTGTGTCTCCCAGAATGCCTGATAAACATGATTTAAGTCCTGGTGTCCTCTACAGTGGACACGTATGAAATCAATGCCCTGTTCTGTAACAGAAAGTAATTTTTTTTATTTGAAACCCCATAACATTTTCCTGAGATGTTGTTTTATGAAATACAATTTGAAAAGTAGTCCAATTTAAATTATAATTACAATATATTATCATATTTCCATAAGAAGGCTACATTTGATCACTAAATTAATGTCAGACATTTTTAAAGACCAAGGAGAAGTTGTTTTCATGGTGAAACCTCCAAACATTTGGTATCTCTGAAAAGTCCTGAATGTGCTCTTTACAGGACACCCAGGTTGTGTCATGTGACATGTATGATGTCAGAGAAATTCACTAAAATATAATGTCCACTACAGTGGACAAAAGTCTATTCTTGGGTCCCAGGAGGATATGTTCAGTTAGGGGCTGCCATAACAATTGGATTAAGAGGATAGAAAAATTTAACCAACGGTGTTACGAACACAATGTAAAGCGATCGGAATGTTGTGGTGTACTTTACGATGTACACCCACCACCACCTAAAGACGAGGAGCACCTGAGGCAATGGCGGAAGGCGCTAAACTTGAAGTGCCCACCCAAGCGTTCTTATGCTCTTATGTGTGTTCGTACCATTTTATGGACGGGAAGCCGACTGACGAACACCCTTACCCCGAGTAAAGGCTCGGCTACGATGTACTGGTAAAAAAGTCCCGCCGGGTGCTGAACAGGTTGTCAGATTCAGGTAAGCTAACTTAGCTAACTTACCTAACTGTTGTTAACGTACCTAACTTAACTAGTATCTATGTGTTTGTTAGCTTCGTGAAGTCCGTTCTATGAATACATTTAAGATTAGTAATGAGCCGTTTACAGAATACAACGAATTACCATTGGCTACCTATATATGTCATATTTCTTATATTTCGTTTACTTTGTGATATGGACCTAAGGGTCTTAAATAAAGAATGAATGAATGAATATTCACGATAGTACAGTATATTATGGTACATTACAGTCGTACAATAGCTCACATTATTCCTGTAAGGAGGCCAGCTAGCTACATCTCTCATTCAGATATTGATATTGACCTATGTAGAGTTAGGAGATTGTGTGTATACCGTCTCGTTTTTAATGCATCTCTCTTTTTCACACTGTTCTAAGTATGAGTGCCATCATAAATTCATTCTCATGATCTATTTTAAAGTGCAAGTTGCAGGTTAACCACCACAGCCAATTAATGTGTAAATTAAAGTGCTCTATATGTATATATTTAATTATTTCTGTCTTAAAATGCGTTAAAATAACATTTATTGGGGTTTCTTCAAAGGTAGCGTGTTTTTTCAGTTACTGGGTGATGACGTCACAAGAGGAACTTGCAAACACATACTCTGCTAGATTCTAACTGTATTGTGGCTATTTGGAAAATGACTGAGGATGTGGGAAACCATCAAATTCTTTATGGACCACAGCCCTACAATTTTTAACTGGTCAGGCGTGAGAGAGGGCAGCCATGGCACTCAAAGAGTTATTAATGCTTGGTGTGAGGAGGGTTGGCCAGGTGAGTAACATTAGCTACGTTAGAGCTAGTCTGGTGCAAACTTAACCCGGATAATATAACGGAACAAGCGAGTCTTTTCAAAATATTGCCGTCATGTAGAATAGCAAGGAGGGACAACGACTGAAGACATTATTTACTTACAGTAAGTCAGTCCAAATCAGAGCGGTAACGTTAGAGATGCACACACTGCACAGGCACCAATCGCTAGTCTCATCGATGCCTCAAACGTCATGTAATACCCTTCCTCAATCCACGCATTATCAATTTCTCACGATTTAATTAGCGATGTTTATTGTCAGAAGAGAAAAAGAGAGATCGATGTCCCCATCACTGTGTTTGTGTGGGCTATGCCACCCAATTGAATCAGCAGTGGAGAGTATGTGCTGCCGTGAGGTGAACGCGTTTTGGAGTTTAGTGGAACAGCTCGACCTGCGACCGGCTGATCTGACGTGCCTGAACCCGTTTGTTTTGCGAATAGCGTATTCTTATTTCAGGCAGGATCACGGTCCCCTTGAAGTCAGCACACACGAGTATGTTTACAGTTGAGTTATTTTATCCATAATTTTTTTTTTATCAAATAAAACATACAACCAACTTTTCTGAAGTTATGTAAGGCATCTATAGCTGCTAGTGTACGGTAGCTCTACTAGTGAGTTCCTCTTATGACGTCACGCCCCATCTAGTGGAAGGGAGCGGGAGCGGTTAAAACCACCGTTAAAAGTGCCATCTTTTCATATTATATCAGCATTTTGGTATAAAAAACAATGGTGGGTGGTTCTTATCTTTGTTTAATAAACACATTGCATTATCTTCGTGAAAAATTTAACCTGCAACTTACACTTTAAGTACTAATGTAAAAATGTTTATGGTTATATTATTTCCTTAGATCATTGATGAGCGTCAGTGTTGCAGTGGACAACTGTGAGGAGGATCACAGCCACATGCCCCAGACCTGTGATGCAGACACACAATGGGAGGATCCATCTGTCTCTGACCACAACTACGCTTCACAATCTCAACTCAACCTGAAGCCACCTACATCTGAAATGGGAACACAATGCGTAGAGCCAGTGCCATAGTACATAACTCTGCTGAGAAACGACCACCTTTGTCAGCTCTACACATGGTCGACATTGGATGCATTCCATTCAGTTGCCGAGCACCTTACCAGTTCACACACCAACAGCTTTCAGCTACACACTTGGGATCAGCTCCTGATTACTCTGATGATTCTTCATCTTAATTTATTGCAGGGTGATCTTGCTGAAAGGTTTGGTGTTTCTCAGTCCATTATAAGCAAGGTGATTTCGCGTTTGCTTGACATCATGGAGGAGAAGTGTTCAGAGAGCAATTTCCAAACACAACATGTAGGGCATGTTTAATGAGAATAAGTATATATATTTAATTCATACAGTGAAAACTAAGCAGTGTTTTATTTTTACATTTGATTATTCAGTTTCTGTTGTTAAATAGACCTAATGTAACCTGAACCCCTTAACCCCGTGGTTTACACTGATGTTAAAATAACACTTCTTATGCTACAGTAAAACACTGCTGTTCACTTTCACAAGTTGAAGGGATGTTTTCTTGTCACAAAAAGAATGTGAAACACGTATGTAGGTTATATAATTTTAAATCTAATTTAAGTTAATTTTATACACTTAGCATTATCGTATCGCATATTGAATATCGCATTTTTAATGAGTTATCGCATATCGCATTTTTCTTCAATATCGTGCACTTAATAACTTCGTCCAGGCGATGAAGTTATGGTAGACAGAGGCTTCACCATTACCAATCTCCTCTATGAAAGGAAGGTGAAACTTGTCCTTCCTGTAAACCTTTACAATGTGACCAGATTTTACCTGTTATGAATAGTCATTTTTATAAACCTTTACAGATGTTACCTGTCAGTCATTTATTATTAAACCATATAATGTGAGCTCTGTAGATTCACCTTAAAACTTAAATGAATTAAGTCTTCTAGTTAGAAGGAATAAGTCACATCAAGTTTGCAAATTAATACCATCTTGGTTTATTACTTATGAAATTTAAATGGTGAAATGTATCCACATGAAGGTCAGTAGAAGGTGTCTCTAGCTTCCTGAAAACATCAAACACTTCTTACAACTGATTTTATATAATTTATTTAATCATTTATATTTAACAAATTACCTAATCTCCTATCCTTAACCATAAATATTCTCATTCCTTCTTATTTACATATAATTTTACATTGCTGCTCCATCAACTCCTTCTTACAGGACGAAGTAGTTAAATATGACGAAGTATTAAAAGTGGGCGGGGTGTAATAAGGTGACTTTACAGAATGCAGTGATTCTGAAATTGTAACTAAAAAATCAGATCCTCATGAAAAGCTTATGAAAGGCAGCTTTTTAGAAATGTATTTTATAGAAAGGAAGTTAAGACGCATTAACTTCCTCTGGTAAGTGGTAGGGAACTAGTCCAAACTTTTTAGAGCTCAAAAATATTTGCATATATTAAAAAAGCTTAGTAAACACATTCCAAAATATTATAACTACTGAAAAATACAAATTGTTTTATGATTTTTTTTTTATTGTTACATTCAGAAAAGAAATTTTCTCCATTGGAAGAATCACCTAAATCCAGTGATTTGAAATTGTGTTGGAGCTTGGGAAGTAGTTGTTGGGATTGGTTAACTCACATCTGATGATCAAGAAATAAATACAATTTTATTCTGTTCCAATTCATTTGGCTCAAATTCATTCCAGTTTCCCAGCAGAAGCACATTTATTTTTCAATAAAACACTTCAGTGGTAAATGTTGATTCATGAACTCCATGCTTACTTTTGTATGGTGCCCAGTCGTACTCTGGCCATCCCAGGACGTCCCCGTTCTTTTTGTTCTCCTCCTCCAGCCAGTCGATGAGCGGTTGGAAATACTCCATCAGAGGCTGAACTGACATTTTGGGCTGGCCAGTAATCAAAGTCATGGCTTCAGGCCAGGGTTTACTGAAGCCCATCTTCATCACATCACTGAGACAAGAGGAGACAAAAATGACAAAAAAACTTCATTACTCGTAGTGCTTTGTAAAAACTGTAAACAGTCTCAGTTTGTCATCAGCGATTCACTGACCCCAGGAGTTTCCCTGCGTCTTTGGACTGGTAGATGTCACAGTTGTGGAGCGGTGCTGGCTGACCGGCGGCATCACACAGGGCCTTGTGGAACTGGAACTGGATTACAAAACTCACAAAGTACCTATTGGAGCCAGACCAAATATATAGTCAATCCAAAGGCTGTTGTGTAACATTATAGATATTTTCACATTGATGATTTATTGTATTGTTATCTATACCTGACATAGGGCACATTAGCTGGGATGTGGAACTTTGCACCAGGGTCAAAGTCGTCCTCAGTGCGAGGTACAGGTGGACACAGTCCCTGGTACTTCATTCTGTTACAATAAAATACAAAAATTCAGCTCTGGTACAAACTTTACATATTGCACAATTTACATGTTAATATAACTGAAAGCAAACAACAATAACAATGTTTAGATATAAATCAATGCATCGATCAAATGATTAGTTCTGGAATGAAACTCTAGATGGCGCAGCCTGATAGGTCTAAAACTCATTTTCTAACGATCATTACATTATCTATATAGCACAGCTGATTGGTTGTTGTTGCATCAGTGGCCAATGAGCTGCAGCTCAACATTCAAACAAAAACCAGTAGTATTGCTAGAACACTTTCAGAACACATCAACAACATCATCTGCACATACACTGCACTGTAAAAATATATATTTTAATTATCACAATTTTTCACAAATCTTTTGTCAGTTCAGCTAAGGTTCTGACGCTGACACTGCGCCGCTGGGAACTGAACAAGTTGAATAAGCGCTAATAGCTCAAAAACGCACTGTGAAAGATGTAGAGGAGCCGAAGCCTGCCATGTTTGCATATGAGGTTTAAAAGGGGACTGAGGCGATCACAAATTCATGTACAAGTAGAGAAAGGGTCTAGTGAAGCCCCTGGTACCGGCAACATGTCAGAAGTGCTGGTACGCAAGAAGAAGCGAGGGCACAATTCGAGCACTAGGTGGGTTTAACTTTAAGGGCAAATTCATTTATTTCCAAGAGCAATGTTTTATTAGCTATGCTAAATGTGTGTGGTTGATTCAGATGCTTGTGTGTCCAAGTCACCATTAAAGAACAATCAATACAGTTGAACTAAGCGTCATCTCATTCTTTGGATTACTACTGCACAGTCTAGTGACAGTCGCATTTGTCGGCCACATACATCATCAAGGTTGCCTCATTTCATAAAAACAACTATTATAAAACTGACTGTTATTCCTCATGAGGCGTAAATTATTGTAATTTCTGTCTTTCTTTAAAACATAATGGTTACTGTTCTGAAATGAGGCAAACTCAATGACATAGGGCCTTTCGAAATGAGACACAGCATATGAAATACTGGTGAATTGAGTCTCAGAGCAACTCTGGAGATGAAGTTAATTTGTTCATGTCCTCAAATAGTGAGACGGCAGAAACAAAAACCACCACAAGCGTCACGTGTGCTTAAGTATGCGTAGAAGATCAAACGGTGGCGCTCATTCACACAGAGACACACAGAACATGTACACTGTAAAAAGTTTAACTATTATTTACTCAATTTTATTGGTGAAACATTTTTACACTCAAAAAAATTGAGTAAATTTTAAAGCTGTGAAATCAATGAAATATACTGTATGAATTGAGTAAATGCAAGTAAAAAAATTAAGTAAATCTGAGTAACTGCATCTGGTACATTAACAAATAAAATTGAGTAGAAATAATTTAACATTTAAACATTAAAAAAACAATATTTATGAGTAATATTAACTGTTTTTATTAATGAGTAATATTAACTTTTTTATTTTCTCTAAACCTTTGTAAAAATAGTACTCCAGACAACCACCATTATACATTACATTGGCCTTTATTTTCAATGAGTACAGCAATACAGCACATTTTAGACTGTTTTTTCATGTATACAATATTGCCTGCATTTAAACTTATTTAACAAGTAAAAATGAAATATTTAAACATTCAGGTAGCCAAATTCAAGTCTAATCAACCACTCTGTTATCCAATATCCACCGAATCTGCGCTGGTCCTCGTGCCGGAGACAGACTCGTGCTCTGCGGGTGAACTTTGAACTTCATACCGCCGTCCTGCATTTCACTCACAGTCACTGTCTGAGGCACAGCCGAAATATACTGCGAGCGACTGACATAACCTGCCAATAAACAAAAAGTGATAGTTCTGAGGACATTTTATCATCCAAATGATAATAATTATATTCATTATCATTATGAAAGTCAGTCATGTGTTTATGCAAAGCGTTTCAATCACGCAAAAAGACAAACGCGGCTCTCGTCTCGTTTAGGTGTCGAATTACGCCTCTGTAGGCTATGTTGTTTTGCATTAAATATGATTTAAAGCACAGTAATGATTTTATAGATAAAATAAAACATACACCAACCTGAATTTCACAGTGAAAATGCACCAAATCTGCGACGCTGAGAAGAGAGCTGTTGTTCTGGAGACTGGAGAGTTCAAACAGCCACGCTCACTCCAACCGTCGAGTTTTCGTCACGTCAGAGGGTGGGGGAGGGGGGGGGGCATTGTTTTAATTGAGTAAACTTACTCAATTTTAAGAGCGTTAAATATATTAATAATATTGATTTGAATTAAGTAATTTTTTTGTTTCTTGAAACAGATCAGTTTAATTAAACATTCTCAAATATTTTGATAGAAATTTCACATATATATTAAGTATATTATAAAGAAATAATTGGTTAGTCAAATACTAAATTATTTTATTGAAAAAAACTTAAATATTTCTGTAAATTTTAGATAAAATTAACTGTTGGATTTTTACTCAATTATTTTGGTATGTTTAACTCAAACAATCAAGTAAACGATATACAGAGATTTTATTAAGTTAATAAAGTTAAAAATTTCTGTAATATTTACTAAGCCACAGAATAATTTTTTACAGTGTAGACTTCCTGTTTAAATAGTCTTTTTGCGGTTTAACATTCACAGACACTAGTCTATATTGTGATTTGAGTGTACAGCCATACATTTGATTGATTCATCCAAATTTGCCAAATTCCGAGACTTTCCGCATTTTACAGTAAGACTGGATTCTACATCACGGGAATCATAGGGCCCTACTACCCCTTTAACGGTGTGGATTAGAAGAATGGTCACCTCAGGTTCCACCACTCTTTGTTGTACTCTGAGCTTGAGGTCCTTCCATCAAATACTTTCCACCTCCACTGGTCCATCAGGTAGCCGAAAGGCAGGAAGGCAATCTTATCCAAGGCAATGCTCATCAGGAAGTTGATGGTGCTCTCTACAGATCAGTAAAAACCACTTAGAGTTTGGATTGGCATTTAACGTGTGTTTTGTTGCAAGCTTCATTGCGGATGTACCTTTATTTTCCTCCACCTTGTCCAGCAGGCCAATGCTCTTAAGATGTTTAGGTGTGGAGACTGACAGGGCCAATACGTCACCAATGGCCTCGTGGAATCCAGGGTTGGCGCCGTCACGGAAAGAGATGGGTTGATCTTTATACTGCAGGAAGTACTGAACATGGCCCATCTCATGGTGCACAGTGATGAGGTCATCCATGGTCACCACCGTGCACTGCTTGATCCTAGAGATGGTAAGAGGATGGGGAAAAGGTTCACAGTGAGGTTCACAAAATAACACATGGGAAGGAAAAGGCTAAAAAGCTGTTGTTTCAGATGTCATTTCAGCTCCAACATCCTCCCCTTATGAAATGAATAACAGGAATAGGTGAAATTGTGGTTTATTTGGCCTGGCAGACAACTTAGGACACTGTGAAATATAGGCTTTTTCTAAAAACTAGCAAGATTTGTTGTTGTTTACTGCCTATAGGCAGCATAGTGACTGAATCAAGACAAAACCACACACTGTACTGTACATAGAAACTTTATACATTATACAAATAATGCTCCACATCAACAGTTGAGTTTGTTCCTAAGCTAATAACTTGACGCTTGAGAAAAAGAAGTACACTTTAGCATCCTTTTAAGATTTGAAGTACACATTCACTACAATTAAGCACTTCTTTTTCACAAGGGGATACTCTAGTAAGCATTGTATATGTAGTCCATTTTAAATATATTGAACAATTTTCACCATCTTGGGTGATTTTTGGGATGTTATTGAAACTAACTTCATCAAAAAATCTTATTGGTTTTTATATGTGGTACCACAGCATTTGTTATTGAATATATCTCACCTCTCCTGCACTCTTGTAAAAAAAAAGGTACAAAAGCTATCACTGGGGCAGTACCCTTTCAAAAGGTAGGCCTACACCTTTGTACCAAGAGTGCATATTAGTACCTTAAAGGTACATACTGTATGTATTGGTATCAAAAATGTACATATTCGTACCTAATTGGTACCATAGGACTACCGTCCCAGTGAGAGCTTTTGTGCCATTTTTTTTCTGAGAGTGTGCCACCATGCCTGAGTATGACCATCTTGCTGCGATATGAGGCATGTACCTGAAGTCTTTGCGGTTGTAGAAGTCCCAAGCAGAGGCATGGCAGACCACTTCACGGCCATCAGTTGGCTTTTCCAGCATGGACTTGGCCCAGAACTCAGGAGGCATGGGTAGAAGACCCAGAGAAGTGAAGAACTTGTCTGATTCCTCAAACATCCGCTTGGCGTCCCAACCCTGAAGAAACAAAGAGCGGTTTACTAGATGGAAACCAAAGTTAATATAGATTTATATGCCATCGCACAGTACATCTTTACTAAAAGATTCTAAACCAAACCAAAAAAAGTTTCAAGGTTATTAATGTCTTTTGCATTAAATATCATTTTAAATTCCCAAATATTTAATTTAACTGCCTGAATTCCAATAATCCAATGATTTTTTGTATGCACAAGGAGGCATGAAATATGTCTATCATGCCTATTTGCACTCCATGTAAACAAGATGCAATTTGTTGCTATTTACACTTGGTGCAAACAGTTTCTACCACTATTTGCACTCAGTGTAAACAACACCTTCTTTAACGCTTAATAAATAGTCACTGCATTCAGAGAATGACACACATGGAACCTTTTCCAAGAGTTCAGACTGTGATCAGGGAATAGATTAAAGAATGTGTTTTCAGTTTTGATCTTACCTGGGCAATCATGGCTGGAGTAGCATCCACTTGTGTGGCATCAGGGAACGGAATGGCAAGGTCCATGATCCCAGACCATGTTTGGGCCCACATGTTTCCTAAGAAAAAACAAGCAAAGAAAAATATCAGCCAACTGAACGGCAGGAAGTGAGAGATAGTGTAATATCTCTGACCACTGGCACTGGAGGAAACCACTGGGATTGGAATTCCAAGTCATTTAATCTCCAGTCATGTGGAAGTGGAACCATTGCATACACACAAACACAAGTACACACAATTTCCCACACGTGCATACCTAATATGTACAGACACACTCACACAGTCACGCTTGACGATTTTGAATGCACATTAAATCCTGTCGATTCTTTTGGAGTTGCCGCAAACAACTACAGAATATCAATGTAAACCCTCAACAACTAAAAAAAAGATGTCAATCCGCAAAGTACTTTTTAACAGAAACAGTGTAGATTTCAGCAACTTTAGCCTTTGTTTTAGTCTTACTGAATCCTTTTCTGTGTTTTGCCACTTCTGTGAAAGAAAGCTTTGGTTTAAAGAACTAAGGACTAGAACTGATTCGAAAATGACTTCTGAAGTGCTGAATTTGAATTGAGGTAGCAAGAATTCAGATTTGGTTTAAAGTAAAGTAACCTCTTAAAAAAACCCTCTCTGTCATCATTCACAAACTCTCACGTCATTCAAAAACTACACAAAGCTGCTGTTTTTCATAATGAAAGTGAATGCTGACTACAACTGTCAAGCAAGCTATTCCATTCTGTTCTACTTTTATATGGATGATGGTGCAACAACAATACACCAAGAATGCTCTAGTCTTCTTAATGGAGCCAAATTAGTTCGACACATTAATAGTTAGTTACTGTACATCAATGGGGAATAAATAGACATAATTAGTCTGAATCAATAATGTAATAATTTATGTTTTGTTCAACACAGTCGTGGCAGTTTGTGACTAAATGGTAAATTGGTGGCTAATTCGTATTCGTACGTTTTCGTATGATCTGCTATGCCCCAGTGACAGTTATGTTTAGGGGTGGACATTCATGCTTACTTTTTTCATGCTTAATTTTTCAAATCCTTATCTTGAGGTAGTTGACATTCAGTACGATCTATATCTTTCATTTTGAATATATACAAATTTAATTTACGTCTTTTAGTTTGTCAAGAGATTTAAAGTGCCATGTGCGTACGTGCTCTAGTACACAAGGAGCATATGATTGAATCTGGAAATAAAGCACAATAACAGAAAAATGATAGTTAGTCCTCAGATGCCATAGTAAAAAAAACTGGCATTGATTCGACTGATTAATTAAAAGAAGTTATTACCCCAACACCTGCGTGACAACATTAACCAACGTGGTTGAACGAAAAATTTGCAACGATGCGGTTTGGGTAAACTGTCGTGACTAGCTAGTAGATTTCTTCAACAATGCATCGGTCTATGGTAGTTAAGCAGCGAGTTACATCATTGTATGGAAAACCCTGATATTACTGGGCAAGAGAGTTTAGATAACATGAAACATATTACATATTGTTGGTAAGACTTTCTAACCAAAGCATATTGCAATAAAAAGTACAAATCACGTTAATGTGAATAGTTCATCTCTCACCGAGCAAATGAGCTGGAATTGGTCCTTTAAGGTTGATGCGTTCTGGTCCATATTTCTTGTACAGTGCCCTGCGCACATAAGCATGAACGTTGAGGTAGAGCGGTTCTAGATCCTTCCACAAGGCCTCCAGATCCTGTTCAAAGGTGGGGGTCTCATACAGGGAACGCCAGAATGCCCCATTATCAGTGTGACCTGATAATGGACAAACAATCAACATTAGAACATCACTGAAAGATCTGTTGTAATATTCTTATGGTGAGTCAGTCAGTGTGTGTTGCCTGCCACTTGGAAAAAGTTTGTACTCTTTCAAAATGTAGCCTGAAAACCAAATCTTCCCTTCATCAATCTTCCTCAAATTAAATATCTTTCTCCAGCTGTCCTGTGTTGCAAGAGATGTTCATACAAGATGTGCTTTATTTTCAGGCATTTACCATTGCTCTTTGCAGCTAAGTTGGCAAGCTCCACGTATCTCTTGTAGCTGTTGCGGAGCTCTCTGCCCGAGGCATTACGCCAACCCTGCCAGGCGAACAGCAGCTCATCATAATCCCTGGACTCGGCCATGATCTTATTCAGATCTGAAAAACAAAACACAAACACATCAAAAACGGCGCATAAGGGGGGTTGGACTAATCAATTTGGCATGCTGTGATATGAAAAACAGACTCTATAAGCACTTTCATTGTTCACTGTTTCAATATGAACAGTTTGCAGTTAGTATAACTAACAAAAACACAGTGGTTTTTAGACAGCATGTATATAACTTCTAAAACATCAAATAAAATCTTTTAGTAACTTGGCGTTATGAGCTGAATTCCACACATTGCTTTGAAATACATGATCAGTTGTATTTCTCTCTGGTTTTCTTCTCACCAAGGTTGCATTTATTTGGTCAAACACAAGTAAAAACAGGAATATTGTGAAATATTTTTACAATTTAAAATAACTTTTTTTTCTATTCTAATGTAATATAAAATGTGATTTATTCCTTTGATGCAAAGCTGAATTTTCAGCACCATTACTCCAGTCTTCAGTGTCACACGATCCTTCAGAAGACTATAAATCCTTTTGTAAGACTATAAATGTCTTTACTGTCACTTTTGATCAGTGTAATGCATCCTTGCTAAATAAAAATATTAATGTCTTTAATAAAACTTTAAAACGGTATGGCAAGCTAACTCACCTGGATCCAAAGACAGACAATCTGATTCATCCTTGCAGACTGTCGCTACACTGTACAGGGTCTCCATGGACGCTAGCAAATTATTGTACTATGAACATGAAAAATTTGAGGTCATATTTTAGTCTTCCAAAAAACACAAGTTCAGCTCTATCAACAGCAACTTTGACCTGCTATCAATTACCACAGACACATTTTAGACTTCAGTTTGTAAAATCCATTAAAAAACACATTTACAGTATTGCACTTACAGTGGGGTAAGACATTCGGCATGGGTTCAATGGTAAAAATGTATGGTTGCAAAGCAATAAAGAGGTCTCTCTGTACCTCCTTGAGCTCTACTTCAGGAAGTATAGCTCTCTCAAGGTCACCCAGTTTCATCAGGGTTCTCTTCACCGACTCATCCTGGAAGTCACTGGTGTCGTACTTATGGGCCTCTAGTCCATAGATCTTAGTGTGATTGGCCATCTCCAAGTTTTTTTGCAGCTAAAGCCAAAAAAACAGCAGCATGAGACTCTGAGAATGAATGTTGTTGTAGTACCAGAGCAGTCTGGTCCTCACCATGATCTGCTTGTTGGCTTCAGTGATGTCAGTGTTGTAGGTCCAGGAGGCCTCAGTATAAGCGTTCCAGACCTCCTCGGCTGTGCTGTTGTATTCCTCCAAGAACTTTTTGGCCTGCATCTCATCTGTTATTTTACCAGTGGCTTTTAAGGAAAAACATGAGGATGAGTTTTGCTCATTTTCTGAGGAGGCTTTGTAGGCCTAAAATATCAATAAAATGGTTTAAAAAGTAGCCTAATTCTGTGGGGAAAGCATTGGCAAGTGTGCAGCTAAGAGACACAACGTTTCCCCTTTCTGCAGGCCAGGGGGCATGCATGACTAAACGTGTTATTTGTAATGCGTAATATCATTTTTTATTTCTCACATGGCTCTCTGAAATGCATGAGATCAGATATTTTCCAATAGCAATGCTGTATAATGAGCGCTCATCTGGATATTTGAGGTGCCGCTTCTTTTTATGTCTCTCGTACCACAACGCGGACACGCTCTCTCTCGTTTCATTAAAACGCAGCAGGTGACCTCTAGGGCCTCAAGTTATTGACTGTATGTACTGTTAAATTAAATCGGAGGACTTCAGTAGGCCTAGTAAGGATACAAGAATATTGTTAAACTGTTTGTCCTGGTTTCTAGAACTGTTGTTTTGTACACTGTAGCCAATAAAATTTTTAAACGGTTTCTTCTAAATATTAATATTTCACATTCCCATCATTATTTATGTGGTGAAGATAAATATTGATATTGAATATTGCAGCATTTATAATAAATGATCTATCTATGCAAATTCATGTGCTTTATAATCTTTAATCCTATAATAATTTCCCCTCCCTCTCTCAGCAACATCTCTTCTCTTCTCTGATCGTGTTTATTGGCGCGAGGGCGGGGCAACCTGTCACTCAAATGAGATCAGCCAATAGCAAACCACAACCATCCAATCATCCCACCCTACATTTTTTTCTTGTTCAAGAAGCCGTTTCACTCAGATATACGTCACAATAGGGAAGAAAAAGCTCAATGCCATTTCATGCCAACTTTAATAAAGATAGTCTGCACATGGTCTTACCAATGTCTTCAGGGTAGCCTTCTGGTACTGGTGGCACCCAATTGAAATCAGGCCAGCCCAGCGTCTCTTTGGATTTGTTGTTCTGTTCCTGTAGCCAGGTAGTAACTGGCTCAAAATAGCTCATCAGGGAGCTGGCGTTCATTTTGTTAGTGCCCAGAGCCTCTTGAAGCACCTCTGGCCAAGGCTTTGAAGAGCCAGCCTTTAAGACTTCCCTTCCAAAAACAATACAATAACACTCAATCCCGATGTACAGACTTTCCATTCATTGCGATGATACAGTGTTTTCATTCAATTCTGTATAGTCATTCGATCTGTATAGTCAATACTTACTGTAAAACAGCTCCAGCCGCTTCCGATCTGTAAATATCACATTTGTGCAGAGCTCCAGTATGTCCAGCCTCTTGACATAGTTTCTCATGGAACTGGAACTGAAGAATGAAGCTCACAAAGTATCTATAAGATTAAATGAGGAAAAAAAATAGTTAGCCTATCTTCTCTGTGTAAATCAGAGTTTTGATTATTGATTATAAGAACCCAACCTGATGTACGGTGTGTTTCCAGGAATGTGATATTTTGCTCCAGCATCAAAATGTTCCTCTGTACGTCTGGTTGGTGGACAGATGCCTTGGTATTTTGTCCTAATAAAAGAAATAAAATATCAATTAATTCAAGAGAGTACTGTTGATTTCCTTTTTTTTTTTTCTTTTTTTTTTAACACTGTTCAAAGGTTTGGGGTTGGTAATATTTTTTTATGTTTTTGAAAGTAGTCTCTTATGCTAATGCATTTATTTGATCAAAAAATAGAATAAAAACAGTAATATTGTGAAATATTATTACAATTTAAAATAACTGTTTTCATTTTGAATATATGTTAAAATGTAATTTATTGCTGTGATGTCAAAGCTGAATATTCAGCATCATTACTCCAGTCTTCAGTGTCACATGATCCTTCAGAAATCAAGAAATGTTGAAAACAGTTTAATATTTTTGTAGAAACCATGATACATTTTTCAGGATTATTTGATGAATAAAAACTTCAAAAGAACAGCATTTATTTAAATATTTTGTAGCATTACAACATTGATAAATTCAATGCGTTCTTGCTGAATAAAAGTATTAGTTTCTTTCTTTTCTCTTTTTACCCCAAACTTTTGAATGGTAGTGTATGTAGAGAAGTAAGCAAAAGTATGTCATGTTTTTGACATTTAAACAATTGCGCACCATTTATTTCAAATCATAAATTGATTCGACTTTACAATTAAAGTTGTTGATTAGTTTTGATGTCTCATAAACAAAAGAATAATAATACAGACATCAGTTCAGGAGGGTTACTATGGACCCCAAGGGACATGGGAGTGGAAAAAAAATATGAGATATGAGAAACATTGCATTCACTCAGGGGAAAATATTTTGCGATTGAACAAAAAGTTTCTCGGGGGAACACAAACATATTCGCGAGTGAATACAAAGTATCTTGAGGGAACGCAAAAAAATTGCAAGAGAATGCAAAAGCATTAACATAATTTTTCCTCCCATCTCATATTTTTTTCCCTCTCACCATGTCCTCTTATGGACTCTGTATGTTACTTATCAATATGATCATGAACTATTCATAAGATAACAGCACAAATTATCAATTGCTGACCACAACGATCCATTATGAGACATTGGTTTTTACCTGAGGTACCACCAATCTGCATTGTAACGTTCAACCGGTGTTTGTCCACTAAACACACCCCAGCGCCACTGATCAATAAGGTATCCAAAAGGAAGGAAGGCGATTTTTTCCAAAGCCATTTTCAACAGGTAGTTGATGTCACTCTCTATGGAATTTCAAATACTTCATCAGTTTATCAGAGATTTACACTATACTGCAAGTATCATTTTGAACATCTTTCGCTTACCAGCATCATCGGTCAGTTGTTCCAGAAGGCCAATGGTGTGCAGATGTTTAGGTGTGGACACAGAAAGAGACAGCACATCCCCTACGGCCTCATGGAAGCCAGGATTGGCTCCTCCCCTGAAGCTGACCGGCTGGTCTTTATATTGGAGGTAATATTCCACGTGGCCCATCTCATGATGCACGGTGAAAAGCTGCTCCATTGTCACAGTAGTGCACTGTTTGATTCTAAACAGAATCCAACACAAACATTTAGCTGTTTATTACTCAATAATATCTTTGATGGTGATGCTTTGTTTTTATATTAATCCTGGCTGATATTTTGAAACGAAACAATCCATTTGCCCTGAAAAGCTATTAAAATGTTTTGTTTATTTGATTATTCAAACACTCCTCCCATCTTGCCTATTGTTCGGCAAGAACTCGTACCACAAACTCACTCTCTCAATTGTTTGAGGCAATGTTGTTATGTCAAGCCCAGTAAAGCTAATCAAACAAACACACTGTAATTCTGTTTTGGTGCAAAAATATTGTCTGTTTCCCAAACTCATGACAATGGTTTCCAATCAGAAACAGCAGTGCTGATTCCACTATTGTCATGAGTTTGGGAAACAGACAATATTATTCTTTCAAAAGTCTCACACTCACTATTAGTGTTCAAATTTAGAAAAATACATGCATCAGAGTAGAATAACTTTTTTCCAACTAATTGTTATTTCCACCTTACATTTATGCATTTATGCTTATAACCAAAGTGACCAAAACAAAAAAAAGTAATTTGTCAAAGGAGCCAACAATATTCATAATATACTGTATTATATACCATATCTCAAATGATGTAGTGTTTTTTAAACCATGGTGGAAATTAATACAATTAGGAATACCATTAGCAATTCTTGATAAATGTTAAAAGTTAATGTATTAACTAACATTAAATATTAATGTGCAATACATTTCTCACAGTATTTATTAATCTTTGTTAATGCTAAAAACACAACGGTTCATTGTTAGTTCATTTTTGCTTATATTTTAATAATGTATTAGTAAATGTTGAAATTATTATTAACTAAGATTATTAAATGCTTTAGAAATATTTTTCATTGTTATTTCAGTCATGACAACTCTCGGAAGAGAATTAAACAGCATTTTATTGATAAGAATGGAATGTGCATAGGCTTTGTCTTGGCAGACTAGATGTGATACGCTGCTGCTGCTGCTGCATGAGGAAAGACTACTGCCGAAACATGCACATAAATACAGGGAATAGGATACGAGCCGCTGCAAGGAAAGTAGGGAGAACTCCCAAGCAGATCCAGGCAGGTGGTGCTGGGGAAGGTGGAGGGCAACGAAAAGTGTTCTCGTCGCTTCATAACAGTAAGGTTGAACCACTGTAGTCAGATGGACTATTTTAACAATGTCTTTAAAATGTCAGAAAGCTCTAGGATTTCAGCAAAAATATCTTAATTTGTTTTCTGAAGATGAACGAAGGTCTTACGGGTTTAGAACAGCATGAGGGTGAGTATAATTAATGACAGGATTTTCATTTTTGGGTGAGCTATCCCTTTAAGCGTTTACACTATGAAAGCAATCCAGTTGAATGTGTTTTCAACTCTTGAAGTGGTCGAAAGTGGACAGTTTAGATCTCATTTACAGCATTTAGCCTCATCCACTTGTGATCCGATTGACCAAAACGCATCTTTATTTCAGGTGTAAACAGCGCCTCTGATGAATGATGTTATTAGCAAATGCAAAACATGACACTACAACCAAGTTATTTTCTAACAATAAACATTGGAATTGTTTATTTCACTCTTTGCTCAGGATATCATAGTTTTAAACATGTAATAATTTACATTTTTATGATGGATTTTTATCTTTCAAGACTGAAAGTCTGGGTCTGGGAGTAAAAAAATTGATCTAAAGGCATTTAAAAAGTTGTAAACATAATAAATGAGGATATAGGAAAGTTTGAAAGACTGTTTTAATGTAATCAACCCATGGGACATGAAAGTGCCAAATGTGAAACTACACCCAAATGTGAGGATAGTAGCCTCAGTAAATACACAAGCATCAGAAACCCTATCTAAAACACAGTCTTCCATTGAGCTACAATATGAACCACTTTCCTGTGATACGATTCATGTACCTGAAGTCTTTGCGGTTGTAAAAGTCCCACGCAGAGGCATGGCAAACCACCTCCCTTCCATCAGTTGGTTTCTCAAGCATGGCCCGGTCCCAAAACTCAGGAGGCATTTCGATCAAACCCAGAGAGGTGAAGAACTCCTCAGCCACCCGGAACATGTGAGTGGCATTATAACCCTATGGGTAAAAATTTAAAGGGGTCATCGGATGCCCATTTTCCACAAGTTGGTATGATTCTTTAGGGTCTTCATGTAAAGTTTGTAACATACTTTGGTTAAAAATCCTCAATGGTTGTGTAAAACAACACCCTTTTTACCTCCTCAAAAACAGCTCTGTTCACAGCGACCCGTTTCGGTGCATGTCTCTTTAAATGATAATGCGCAACTGCTCACCCCACCCCTCTCTTCCGTGGGGCGAGTCGACACAAGACACGCAAAGAGCTGCCTTGGCGGACAGTTTACAAATGGCTGAGAACGGAGATATGCTAATACGGGACAGTCCGTCAGTGGTCGTGGGCGGAGCCGTCAGAAAATCCAAACGGCTTGATTATTGAGAGTGTTTAGGCTTTTTGAGGATAAAAAAAGGAGTGAATGGATTTTTTTCATTGTATGGTGGTACACTGCAAAGACACATTTATATGCAACCACCATATAAAAGTGAATTTTGCATCTGATGAGGCGATGACCCCTTTAACACTCTCTGGAGGGCTCAGGTATTATCTATGGTCTATTATCTAGTCATTGAGATATAGCTGTGTTAGCTTACTTTAGCAATCATGGTGTCTGTCACATCTACATTGGGTTTTTCAGGAAAAGGGACCATCATGTTGTAGACGTTGTTCCACGTTTGTGACCACATGTTGCCTAACAGAAACCAAACACAAGATGTTTTACATAGAATTATTTGGCCTGGTTTCACAGACAGGGTTTAGATTAAGCCAGGATTAGGCCTTAGTTACATTTAAGTACCTTTTATAAATGTGCCTTAGAAAAAAAACATTACACATACACTAGATGAGTAAATGCCATAAGATATTATATCTTTTTACTACATGTTACTACTTCAGTAAATGCATCTTGATTTAAGAATTTTTTTATATTTGGACTGAAAACAATTCTAAGTAAGAATTTTTTATTTATTTTTTGCAGTGCACATCCAATTCACACTTAAGTATATTATTTTAAAGTATAATATTTCTGTAATAAGTCCTTTAAAAAAAAGTATGCTAAAGTTTACTTCTTTTTCACAAGGGATAGTCTTCAAAAATGTGTATTTTTCTCAGTTAATCGAACTCACCCAGGAGGTGGGCAGGGATGGGACCCTTGAGGTTGATGTATTTAGGACCGTAGTAGTCGTAGAGCTTTCGCCGGACAAAGGCGTGCAGGTTTTGGTAGAGAGGTTCCAGCTGTTTAAACAGATTCTCTAGGTCTTGCTTGAAGTCTGGAGATTCGTACCAGGAACGCCAGTAGTCTCCTGTATCTTCAAAGCCTGAGAAGATCAGATAAAAAGAACATGGGTGTTAGATCTTACTTTCTTTATCTTTCTCCCCCCTCAGTTCATCCAAAAGAATGGTTCGCTTACCATCCATCTGAGATGCCTTGTTGCTGAGCTCCACAAACTCAGGGTAGAGGGATCTCAGTGGAACCCCTGAGGAGTTGTGCCAGCCTTCCCAGGCATACAGAAGCCTCTTATAGCTTCTTGACGTGGCCATGATTTCTGTGAGCTCTAAAAGACACATAAATAGCATAAATGCATAATAATTAATGCTGACTGAACAGTAAAACAGTTTCTGAGTCTTGCAAATGAGCCCCAGAAGAAAAAAAGGGTGTTTGTTTACAACAGTGTTCCCGGATATTTGCGGCTCACAGAAGCTAAATCAGTGCCGTTTCTCAGGAAAATGCCTTGAACGGAGGCATTTAGGAGCCAATGATACAAAACATGTTGACAAAAGCTTAGGATCTTATTGCAGGATCAATTAAGTAGCAAGAGTTGATGGACATCAGCTAGGCTAGATAGTGTTGTGTGTTCATACTGAGTCAGATTTACTTGTTTGTGGCTTTTTTGGTGTAAGTGCATTTGGAGATGGGAAACAGCACACATCCGTTGCACTTATATGCATGCATGGTCACATGAATGAAACCCTCTTAGTTGAAACTTTATCAAAGAAACAATTAACAGATATTTTTTTGGTTTTGAATATTTATCATTGGTTTATAATATTTATATAAATAAACTTGCCTTGCCTTAGTGTTGCATGTGATATGGATGTAATGGTGCACTCTTCAGATAAATGCCTTTTAGGTGAGGCTAAATAATTCAAATGCAACATTTTGTTCATTAGCCAAAAAATATAAACCTAACACTGCTAATGTTAACTTTAAACATTTTGTAAAGTTAAATGTTGAGAATAATGCAAGTGGTGGGGATTTTTCAGCGATTCTTTCTGCAGGTTGCATCTTTATACCGGTAGGTGTGTGTCACGTTTGGTTTTGGGTTTTGGTTCACGGTTATGTTTCATGTCTTTTATTTTGAAATTCTCAGTCATGTTTCCTGATTTCTTGTCATGTGACTTCCTTACCCTCATGTGATCATGTCTTGTGCTTCTCTTGTCTTATGTGTCATGTTATGATTGGTTGATTATCTTTATTGTTAATTGTGTTTCTTGTTGGTCATTAGTCTTGTTGTATAAATAGTCCTCATGTTTCCATTGTATCTTGTATGAAGATGTATGAAGAACAGCTTACAATGACGTCACTTTCAATCCAAGCAACTTTTTTGTTGGTCAATGCCCATTGCGAAATATGCATGAGAAAATATTTTACCCTCATGCGAAATTCATCCTCTGTGCATTCCCCAATGAAATTATATATTTTTATTTTTGGGCTTTTTTTTTTGCCTTTATTAGATACAGTAGGAGGACAGACTGGGAAAAATGGGAGATGAGACAGGGAAATTGGATAGGGAAAGGACCTCGAGCCAGGACTCGAACTCGGGTCGCCCGAAGTGCACCATATGTCGAAGCACTTGCCCATGCGACTATGGCTCTGACCAAAACAAAAAATCTTTCAGAAACAAATAGCTATCTTTATGTGTGAGTCATTGAATCCTTCACTACTGTGTGTTGCTTATTTGTTGGCTGAACAAAAATGAATAAGTAACTTAAAAAATCTTGTTTATTGTTGTGTATAAGCAACATCACACTTCCAATCGGCTGTTTAGGCTAATAAATATTACATTTTAAAGCTGCAAAATTGTCCTTTGTCTAGCATTTTAACAAATTTCTCCATTTAAAAGCTAATCTGTCTGCAAAGGTGTCATTGCCACTTTTGTAGACTGGGTTGTGATTAGTGTTCTTTGTTTCATCTCTTTAACCATCTTTCGCTTGATTCTCACGCTCATCTAAAACATAATTATTTGGCTGCATTTCAAGCACTTGTATGTCCTTTTGAGTACATGAATTTTCACCTTCACTTTGACCCTTACTGACACACATCAACAAAGGGTTGGGAGTGTTTCTCACCAGGCTCCAAAGACCAGCATTCCTCTGGAGTGAGACACACCTTTGCAGTTGAGTAGATGCTATCCATCTGGCTCAGAATGGTATTGTACTGGGAAAACAAAGAGAGCAATCAAAACACAATCTTGATGCATCATCAGGAGCTCTTTCCTCCACAGCTTCAGTGGTGTATGACAACTCACCCTCTCTCTCTCTGCGGTTGGGAGATTGGCTGGTCCCAGAACATTGATATTTTTGATGATTTTCTTCAGGTCTGGATTAGTGAAGGTGTCCATGAGAGAATCAGAGAATGTAGCCTTTGCTTTTTGACCCCATGCCTCTGTGAATGCCTGTTCCTCCAAAGATGCAGACACCTGGAGGAACAAGTGAAGAGAGTCAGAATATTCATGCAAAATGGGTCCAATCATTATTAATGAGACAGACTCTTATTGAAAATCTGAAAAAAATCTAGTATTTTTCACAGAAATATAATGAATATTTCTCATTTAAAGTCAATTAAAGTTTTCATGATTTAATGAAATTTAATGAAATGTGACCCTGGACCACGAAACCAGTCTTATGTGTAATTTTTTTTAAATTGAGATTTATACATCATCTGAAAGCTGAATACATAATCTTTCCATTGATGTATGGTTTGTTAGGATAGGACAATATTTGGCAGAGATACAACTATTGAAAATCTGGAATCTGAGGGTACAGAAAAATCGAAACATTGAGAAAATCGCCTTTAAAGTTGTGCATTTCTATTGGCGATAGTGCTGCATCCATTCACAAAAATAAATGTTTTATATATTTAAGGTGGGAAATTTACAAAATATCTTCATGGAACATGATCTTTACTTAATATCCTAATTATTTTTGGCATAAAAGAAAAATCGATAATTTTGACCCATACAATGTTTTGATGGCTTTTGCCACAAATATACCCGTGCAACATAAGACTGGTTTTGTGATCCAGGGTCACAAATGAAAACTGATCATGTTAATTTTATTTTCACACATATTAGCCTACAAAATGTCCCCACACAGATGGCAATTTCTGAAATCTATGGAGCCCCTAAAGGGACATGGTAAAAATAATAATAATAATAATAATAAGATGGGAGGAAAGATTATTTGGCAATGCTTTTACATTCCCTCTCAAATGTTTTGCATTCCCCCGAGACACTTTGCATTCACTCGCAAAGAACAAAAGTTTTTGCTAGGGAACGCAAAGGTTTGGCTAGCGAACGCAAAGTTTCTCTGGAGAACGCAAAACAATTGCGAGAGAACACAAAAACATAGACTTATTGATTATTTTTCCTCCCATCTCATTTTTCCCCCCACCACCATGTCCCCTTAGGGGCTCCGTAGAAATCTTTGTCCTTGGGGTTATTGTTTGGTCCCCATGAGGAAAATAGCTTGTAAATGATACTAAGTGATGTTTTTTGAAAATGTAAAAATGCAGAAGGTTTTCTCTGATGGGTAGGTTTAGGATTAGGGGATAGAATACACACTTTGCACAGAATAAAAATAATTATGTCTATGGAATGGCCCCATAAAACATGGAGTGAAGGATTTTTCAGACTGCTTCAAACCATTAAATTGTTCGGGAATCTGAATACACTAGCCACACTGTTTGTTAAATAGAATTTAAAAATTTTCACCCCCTCTCCTCCAATGAACCAACCGGGTCTGTTCTGGTATGTAACCCCCACTTTTAAAGATAATCAATCCTGACAGATAAAATCAAGTAAGAAAATCAAGAAAGATGGATTACAGAGCGAATGCAGTTTGTTGATTCATTTTGTATATTTCATAAAATAATAGAATGTGCACTAAAGTACAGTAACATGTTATGCTTTTGTGGGAGAAATGTGTCATATTCCCATATCTCGATCTCTCTTAATAATCATTTCTGGCTCTTGCTCAATACTTGAGTTACTTTCTGTCTTGTTATGTTTTCAATAAGAGCTTGGATTGCTTTTTGCAGCCACAAGGGATAGAAATGGGGTGGCTGAGTTAGCACCATCCATCAATTTATCCATTGAATCCTGACAGGAACTCATTTCTTCTTGTGGAAGCACCAGAAACAATTCAGGCTGAGGTATAAAGCACCTGCTAGCTCATATGTCATAAAACAGTTGTGTGTCTGTTGTGGTCATGTTAGACATCACTGAGCTGAGAATGTGGTTATCTTGTCAGGGATGATGACTTCTCCAACTCTGTGCATTTTAAAGATACTGTGGGGTGAGGATATAGAGGTGAAGTTGGATGTTTGTCCAAGCGTTGAGCTTCCTAACAGGATTTCAAAGCTTCATGATTTACATGTTATTAAAAGGGATAGTTCACCCAGAATGTTCTTCTAAACTATGCACTGCTTTCTCCTGCAGAACACAAAATAAGATATTTTGAAGAATGTTGTTATCCAAACTGTTTTATTGACAACTATTGACAACTATTGTATAGACCAAAGATTAGTGAAGTTACTGAAGTTCATTACAAATAGACTTTCCATGAATCATGACTAATAAACAAACATGTATTCAGAGTGTACAGTCTATTCAAAAATAATGTTTCATGAGTTGTGAATGTGATTTTGCTTCCAAATTGAATGTGGTGTGATAAAAAAAAAGTGTACTACAAAATTAAACAGCTGAATTGTCCTCATGAGCTAGAGTGCAAAAACAAGCATAACAGAGTAGGTTAGTCGATTCACATACAAATGATTCAAATGACTCACAAATTACCGGTTTGAAAGAGTCTAATCAATCCACTGAATGAACTCAGTTATGAATCAAAATCTGATTCAGTTCCTGAACAGTGAGTTATCATTTCTTTTAGTGATGTCTGTGTGCTTAAGTAGTGAAACTTAAATTAACGTGTATAGACTAGTTAAAACACAATTCTCTTACCATTAGTGTGGCACACATGACACTAAAATAATGCAATATACATTAACTGAATAACATCAGTGCAACATCCCTGCAATATGCATATAAAAACAGTGAAACAAAACTTTTAAATAAAATATAATCAGATCACAAAGTTTCACCAGAAACTTTTTACCAGCAAAAAAAAAAGAAATCTGTACATATATGCATCGTGTTATTGTATCTAATTTATTCTTCTGCTGTAGATCATAAGCCATTTTTCATTGCGTGCCAAAAAAGATTTTATAGCAGTGAAAAATTCCGATATTTTTTTATTGTATATATGTAACGGAGGCCAGCTAAGTAGTCGCTGTTCAAGTAAACCTCACTCCCCTGATCTCAAGAGGAGCTCCAGCGACTGACGCTAGAGACTGTGGTCTTTAGCTTCCCACACTGGAGATGCGGATTCGAGGCCCACACAGAGCGGGTTACATATATATTATGGTAACTTAACAAACTAACATGATTTAATCTAGCATTTTTTCTTTTTTTAATGTCAAAATTCTTAACATTTTTAGTGTACATTCTTCCTAAAGGTTTATTGTTTCCTGGTCTTGGGTGCGTCATGCTTTTTTGAAGTTTTACTGTGTCCCGTTGTGGACCGTCTGACCCCAGCATCCCTTCTCTGTTATGATAACCGCAGGGCGCATTGGCCCTGTCACAGCGAGCGCACTCATTAGTTCATGGGGTGATGCCTTTGTTGACCCGAGTGGAGATGAGCTCCCTTCCACAGTTTATTTTCCTCCATCACTGATTAGCAAGCTGGTGACATGTATATTTATCTCTATTTTCTCCTATCCTTCACTTGCTTGTTCACACTCCGTTTTCCTCAGAGATAAAGACTGCTAGCTTCTTGTTTTTCCACCTCTTCTTCCAAGGTCCCATTTGTTCTGTCATGTTTATGCAAGAAAGTGATGATAAGTCGTAATAGGGTGCAATGTTCAAGGCTTGACATAAAAAAGTAAAATAATAACTTGTGACTGACACCATCAAACGGGTGACAAGTTTTAGAGCTCAATCATGTGCACTTGGCTCTGAATCATCCATGCAAACCTCCCTAAACACTCTCTCTTGTCGGCAGATGTTTGATGCGGGTATGGAATGTGAGTTTTCAGAGCAGATTGTAAGTGTTTTCCAACACATTCTGTCCTTGAAGGAACCAAACAGTTGTTAAAGATGCTTGTGTGTGTGTGCTTTATAGAGGCTAATTTAAAGAGTCTGTTTGATCTGATGCACTGACTGGCCTCACTCAATACAGAAATGAAATGATGGGCTACACATGGCCACTTTGCCACAGATGTGAAAGCGAGTGCTTCCATACCACAATGGGAGTGGCATGGCAGGAAAGTGGATTTGTGGGATTCGCTGCATGTATAATGCAGACTCAAGGGACGCATTTACATAAACAATTTCAGATATTGAAACAAATGTTGAAATAGATATTTGGCATTAAATGTGGTTCTACAGCTGTACAATTTAAATAATAATAAAAACAGTGGCTTTATAAATATCACAAAAATAAAGTTCTGTACTACCGTAATAAATTCTCTGAATATCACTTAAGTGATTAAATGGGGATAGATTACCAAAATAAATGTCTAAAAATATAACAGTTCATTTACTGTATTTCACAAAAAGAAATTAGTATTTACGTAACCAATGATATTTTTAAGATATATTTAAGATTTTTGTTAAACTTCAATCAACATATTTGAGAATGGAGAAATTATACTGATCAGTTTCAAGAACTACAATTATTACTCATTTTATAAACACAATTAACAATCACATGCAAAGGGAGGGAAATGCTTTTTCCAGCATGATTTTATACAGACTATAAGGAGCGTAATTGTTCACATTAAAATAATTTTCTGTGTTTTTGCACACGATATCTATTGGAGGAGATTATATGTTTAATGTTATTTTGCCATTTTTGGAATCCCATTGTGTCTGTGGTTCGGTTGAGGACAGGCTAAGAGAAATAAATACTATAGAAATATTAGCATGTTGCTTTATATTAACTCTTTCCCTGCCATTGACAGAATTTGCCATCATTTATATGACGCAACACTTCCCTGCCATTGACGGAATTTTCGGGCAATCCATGTTTTCACTGTAATATGTTTGAGGGTGTTCTGAACTTCTGACAGAACATTTTTACCTATCAGATTTTGCTACCAACACTATATTTCCTTTGTTTTAAGGGTTTAGCGTATACTATAAAGACTCAAACCACATGAATATGATGCTGGTTGCACAATCTTATAGGTAGCATTTTTCGCTATCGAATTGTGCTATACTGTTTCAATGGGAGCTAACAAAATCTGAGCGGGTAGCACAAATCGTCAGAATGGGCGCTATATACAATATTTCAGTGTTGATAAAAAAAAAATGCATGAAGCTAGAATAAAAAGTTTTTTTCTTTTAAAGCAGAGGTCCTGTTCTTTCTTTTCATATATTGCATGTTCAGTTAACACAATATTATGGCGGCCATTAAAGTTTTGTAAAAAAAAAAAAAAAAAAAAAAATATAAAAAATGCTGGCGATTGCTGGCTTAAAAAAAACCCCGCTGGTATGGAAAAATTTAAATAATTTAAATAAGAAACCAAAGTGGAGAAACAAACCAAAAACAAACCAATTACCATCATATTCCTCTCCATGCCGATGTTTATGCATCCGTGTTAAATATTTGTAAAATTAAAATTATTATTTTTTTAAATTAAAAAAAAAAATTATAAAATAAATTATTAAATTATTATTTTTAAAATTAAAATTATCAACAGAAAAGCTCATTTGAAACATTTACGCACCTAAATCTGCAAAAAAAAAAACGTTTTATCATAATAATGTAATGCAGGAATTTCGACTCATATGCATTTTATTTGCTTAAAACTAATCTTTATCAGGATCACCTTGGGTTCCGCCATGTTTGCTTGACGTCTTGCACAGCATCACAGTTCATTAGGAGTCGGGGCTTTCCGCCAATTACGAATTTGCCTTTTTCAATTACGAAGTCCAAGTTCAAGTAGCATACTTTTGCACTTTGCAAGCTACTTGGAAGTTTCAAATTCCAACTTTCTCCCCTTTTTCCCATGCTTTATACTAAATCAACACCAGCATATGCTACATTAGCATAACCTCCACCGTTCATCTGTTGAACGCACACCACCAAGATGCCCATACGGTCACGATGAATGCGAAAACAAAAATCCCTACTCCAGCAGCCATGACCGGGTGTCCTGTGACCGCGCTCTCTGTGGAATGAGTGCAACGGGTGTGTTGCTTTCATACAATGCTGCTTTATCTTCATACGCAGTCAGAGAGAGCCTCGCTCACAGCAACAACCTGGCCTGCCGCCTTCAATAGAGATGCCCGAAACGGAGGCTCTTTGATCAACTCGTTTGATGTGTCTGAAATAATAGACATCACACCAGGCATTGCTCAGGTTCTGCCCAGCTTTCTATCAACTTTTTTGCGGCCTTTTTTGTTGAGGTTTCGCTCAGATGTTGAGCAGCGAGTGCGGTGCCAGCATCCATTTGAAAAACTGTGAGCGAGTGTTGAGACAGCTGTGAAATAGTGTTGAGACAGCTGTCTGAAGGAGGCTTGTGTGTGTGTGGGAAGAGCAATGGTGACCACCTCGCCTCTGCATTGATCACACTGGCATTCATTGTTAGCTCACGTTAGCTCAGTTCCATTAAATAATCGTAACACTAACACTTTGGTAACACTTTATTTTAAGGTGACGTAATTACACATTACTACATGTACTTACTATAGTAATAACAGTAAATTATGCATAATTACTACAAATAACTAACTCTAAGCCTAACAGTAACTCGGTTACACTTTATTTTAAGGTGTCATTGTTACAGTGTAATTATATATTTAAGTACTGAGTAATATTAAGCAACTACATGTACTTACTATAGGGTTAGGGTAGGATTAGGGTTTGGTTGAGGGTTAGTTGCATGTAATTATGCATAATTTACTGTTATTACTATGGTAAGTACATGTAACATAACAAGGACACTGTAAAATAAAGTGTTACCCATACTCTATAGTAAGTCCGGTAACACTTTATTTTACAGTGTCCTTGTTACATATGTTACATGTACTTACCATAGTAATAACAGTAAATTATGCATAATTACATGCAACTAACCCTAAACCAAATCCTAATCCTAACCCTATAGTAAGTACATGTTGTTAAATAATATTACACAGTACTTAAATATATGATTACAACAGTGACACCTTAAAATAAAGTGTAACCATAAGTCCATACATAACTGATATTACTCAGTACTTATTTGGAAACTTTTAATAATTAACATTATTCAAGTTTACTAAGTGCTTTAGAAGTATTTTTCAGTGTTAGTTTATATTAACGAATGTAGTAAACTAATGCTGACAAATGGAGCCTCTCTGTAAAGTGTTACCATTTTTATCGATATCACTGATATTTGATGTTTAATTAATTTTACATTATAAAAAAAGTTGCTGCCTTATTTTTTAAGTACAGTCAGCTTGGATGTTTGTCATTTCAACTTAAATTACATTAAACTGACTTAAAAATTGCTTAACTTGTTAAAGCAATGTAAAAACATATGTTGTCATTACCTATTTTTTTTACATGGTAGATAACCTTGGCCATCATCTAAAACTTGCTAAAATTTCAATTTAATAGCACTGACAATTTAAAAACACTGTTAAATATAATCTTAGACAAAACTCAAAATTAGTATCCGTTTTTCATACCGTGTTGTAACGTTGTTAAATTCACTTGCAGCATTTACAGTTGATTTTTGTTTTTTCAAATCAACAATTTCTTGGTTATCGGCTATAACATTGTCCATAAAATAATTACTGGCTTTTCTGCATATCATAAATCAGAAATATGATCTCATAGCATTGCATAACATGAGTTGGACTTTTACACTATGCATCCCACAGGAAAGAAAATCCCAAATGGGTTTTTAGATTTTCAATTGCTTCTCCTTGACAGCATTAGTATTGAACAGAGAGCAAATGGAGACTTTTGTGTAAGTCTTCTCAGATTCTTCTTTTGAGAAAAAAAACAGTTATTTACCCATCTCTTAATAGAGTTTCTTCTGAAACTCAGTCTTGTGCTCAAACTCCAAACCAGAGAGATCCCAACAACTCAAATGTTTCTCCTCAAATTCTTCAAAGCCCATGTTTTGAGCTCTGCTAACCCCCATCATTTTCATTCAGCTCCATCCTCTTACTTCATTTCAACAATTATCTAATTTTAGTCTATTTTCTGAGACAAAGTTGCTCATCCCTAAGCTCTGAAAGAGCAGCAAAATGATGACACGTGGGAGTATTGTAATGATTAGTCATGTCATTTAACTCAACTGTTACACTTTTGCAGAATGTTACTAAGTAAAATCCCAATTCTTGGTCCTACCCTTTAGTGAAGGTTTACAAGAGTCATATAAAACTATAAATCATAATATGAATAATAATTTTAAAAAAATTGTATAACAGGCTGTCCAAAGAGCTGTTGAAATGGCTGATTCAACGGTCGCATGTGCAAAAAAAGGACTTCCAGCAGAGCCATACAACCTAAATTCATGGAGTCAGTCTTGAATTAAATTACATCACGTTTGGCAGTTGTACCCTGTCAGACTATATAAGCAATGTTTCTGGATGTCTGTCAAACACATTGACTGTTACCTGCAGCTGGGAATTGTGGTCAGTCAGGTTTGTGTTGTAGTTCCAGCTGGCCTCTGTGCTGAAGTAAAAGACCTCCTCTGCGGTTGAGTTGTAGTCGCTCACGAACCTCTCAGCCCCTTCTTCTGTCGAAGAATAATCCCCCGGGATCCACTCGGATTTCAGAGCTGTACTCGTGCTGATGAGAGTCAGCAGCACCACTGCCCGGTGCATAATGGACTACAGCTGCGACGTGAGGAATGGGAAAAGTGCAGGAATCAAAGTTCCTGGAGGAGCCGTCTTCACGCTTACTGCTGGATGCTCCCGTCAAGTGTGTGTTTCCTATCTCTGTCCTTCTCTCCCTCTTCCCCCTGTTAATCAGGCACAGAACAATCCCAGTCAGCTCTTTTAAGTGCCAGTTTAACCCAACCCACCACCCTCTCTCTTGGAGGATACGCACAGTTCCTCTTTTTCTCTCTTTCTGTCCCTCCTACTTTCCCCTTTCCACTTCCTCCTCTCTCCCAGCCTCTCACTCTACCTGTCTCTTACAACTTCTACTGGACACTGATTGAAGGAAAAATCGTTTCTTAATATCTCAGTTGTTTCTCCAAGACAGCAATGAGATTCTCAGATCCTAGTGATTTTGCATGCTTTTCAGTAAACTTCTTAACAGTATATGTTGAGGTTTCCCAAGATCCCAAAGTCTGCATTCAAAAATCTTTAAATGAACATTTCAGTCAATTACAAATGATCATTCATTTTTTGGGTTTCCATCGTCAGCAATTATCTCATTCACATATGTCTATTTTTTATTAAAGTGTCATTTACTTTTATTGCATTTGCAAAAAAACAACAACAATGCGAAGGTGAGTAAATGATGACAACAAACTGTCATGTTCACTGGAGAAAAAAGAAGTGTGCTTAATGGAATGTGCACTTGTAGTATATATAGGGTCCAATTCTCACAATAAACTAACTTTTAACTATGACTTTTGCCTCAATAAACTCCTAATTACTGCTTACTGATAGTTAGTAAGGTAGTTGTTGAATTTAGGTATTGGGTAGGATTAAGGGATGTAGAATATGGTCATGCAGAATAATGCATTGATATGTGCTTTATAAATACTAATAAACTGCCAACATCCTATAATATGCAATAAGCAACTGAACCTTAAACTAAAGTGTTACAAAAAGTTTTCATTTAATGTACATTTTAAATGTATGTTTTAATAATATTTTGTCATGCTTTGTTGACTAACATACTAAAGTACCTGTTTAGAATTTTAACTGTAGTGTGTTATTTAATACTACATTTAAAGTTAAAATTTGTTAAATGTATTAAAGTGCAACTTAATCATTACAAATTTGTTTAAAATATGACACAAGTTTGAATGGAAATTACTAAAAGTGTATTTTATTTTACATTCATTTTTATCAGAACATCCAGCAGTTCAAAAACAACACAATTATGAAATCACATAAAAAGACATACTTAAGTTGTACTTACGTGGGTCAAAAAACACTTCTTAAATGTAACTGCCGCAGTTTTCATGGGAAAATGAAGGAAGGTGGAGACAAGGAACTAAGTGCAGAATACTTTACAAAATAAACAAAACTTAAGTGGAACTGGAAACCAAGGAACACGAAGAACAGGAATAGCCTTCGAGTGAAAACTAACACAGCAAACACTAGGGCTTATACACACTGGAAAAAACTAGATCAACAAGATAGAACTGTTTCAAACTAAATCAAACTAAACATAAAAGTCCAAATAAAAAAAAGTCCAGGAGGGAGGTGGAGTGGAGGCGGAGAAAGAAGGAGGGATGGAGGACCCGGGCCGTGATACGGAAATGGACCCAGCTGGAAGCCCAGGTGGAGACCAGGAAGCCAAGGTGGAGCCAGAGAATAGGGGCTTTAACACCGGAAGAACTTTTTCATAGTTCCTAGAACTATTGACGGAAGTACCCGTTTTTTGGCATGTTCGCGCCGCAGGAACTAGGAACTACGCTACTTTTGATAGAACTAATTTAGCTCCAACTTCAGAGTAGGGTCTAAACCAGTACTATAGGAACTACAAGTGAAGTTAGTGTACGCTGTTGTATGCTGATTGGCCAGCACGAAACACCAACACCTGCCATTTAAAAAAAAAAAAAAAGCTGTGTAAACACAGATTACAGCCTATATATTTACTCCAGAAACTAAGTCTACGAACAAAATAAAGGTCTACCGCGGCGTCAAAATAAAAGTCACAACAACAAGCGCGGCTTACATCACTTCAGAGTTCCTACTGGCGGTGGAATGCAACCAAGAAAATGTTCCTAAGGGAACCATTAGTTCTCAAGGAACCACCCTGGTGGCTAGTTCCTAGAACTACCAGGTGTGAAAGCCCCTTATAAGGCAGGTCTAGCAGAGCGGGGAACCAAGGCGGAGCCAGAGACCAAGGCTGTGTTCAGTTGTCCAACAGCCCAAGCATGTCGCGACACACACACAGGGAATTAAAGATCCAAAAGCAGTTGATTTATTGGGGAATCCGTACTCACAAACAGTCCATGCAGGGGTCAAAACCAGAGAAGCAATCCAAAAACAAGAACAATACCAGACAGGCAGGAAGGCAGTACTCAAAAGTGGTGTGATCTAAGACAAGGACTCCGTAACAAACACTAAACAGGCAGGGTATTTATACACAGGGAAATGACAATGATAATGGGAAACAGGTTGAGTGCAATGATCAGTGATAAGGGACAGCTGAGTGCAATGAAAAGACAAGGATCATGGGGAATGTAGTCCAAGAGTGTGCTGGACACCGTGAGGAAGGAGGACATCTAGTGGTGACCCAAAGAACATAAACCAGACACTGTGACATAACCCCCCCTCTACGGAGCGGCTACCAGACGCTCCAAGACATAACAAAAACCCAACAAAAGTCCAGGATGAAGGTGCAACGATGGAGGATCAGGGGGAGGGATGGGGGGCCAGGTCCATGGAGGGGAACAGGAGCTGACAGCTTAACCGGCGACCGGGGCGAAGCAGAGAGTCCATCGGGCGGCCAGGGCGGAGACTTTCCCTCGGGCGGCCAAGGCAGAACAGACCACTCATCGGGCGGCCAGGGCGGAGCAGATAGTCCATCGAGCGGCCATGGCGGAGACCTCCCCTCAGGCGGCCAGGGCGGAGTAGACAGTCCATCAGGCGGCCAGGGAGGAGACGACCCCTCGGGCGGCCACGGCGGAGACGACCCCTCGGGCGGCCACGGCGGAGACGACCCCTCGGGCGGCCACGGCGGAGACGACCCCTCGGGCGGCCACGGCGGAGACGACCCCTCGGGCGGCCACGGCGGAGACGACCCCTCGGGCGGCCACGACCCCTCGGGCGGCCACGGCGGAGACGACCCCTCGGGCGGCCACGGCGGAGACTCCACCGGCTCAGAAACTGGAACAGACTCCACCGGCTCAGGAACTGGAACAGACTCCACCGGCTCAGGAACTGGAACAGACTCCACCGGCTCAGGAACTGGAACAGACACAGACTCCGGCTCAGGAACTGGAACAGACACAGACACTGGCTCCGGCTCAGGAACTGGAACAGACACTGGCTCCGGCTCCACCGGCTCAGAAACTGGAACAGACTCCACCGGCTCAGGAACTGGAACAGACTCCACCGGCTCAGGAACTGGAACAGACTCCACCGGCTCAGGAACTGGAACAGACTCCACCGGCTCCGGCTCAGGAGCAGACGACACCGGCTCCGGCTCAGGAGCAGACGACACCGGCTCCGGCTCAGGAGCAGACGACACCGGCTCCGGCTCAGGAGCAGACGACACCGGCTCCGGCTCAGGAGCAGACGACACCGGCTCCGGCTCAGGAGCAGACGACACCGGCTCCGGCTCAGGAGCAGACGACACCGGCTCCGGCTCAGGAGCAGACGACACCGGCTCCGGCTCAGGAGCAGACGACACCGGCTCCGGCTCAGGAGCAGACGACACCGGCTCCGGCTCAGGAGCAGACGCAGGCTCAGGGACAGACACAGGCACAGACACCACCGACTCAAGTGTGTGCGTAGCCCACACACACCACATGGCTGTGGCCATAATGGCCAGTGTTGCGGTCACTGAGGGCTCAGGCTCAGGAACAGACACCACCGACTCAGGCACAGGCGCGACGGCGGCCATCTTGTCCGGGGACACAGGCTCTGCAGGCTGAGCAGACGTGACGTGAACAGTCTCTGGCTGGGCAGACGGGATGGATCGCTGGGTTGGCGCAGGCAGTGCGAGCAGCTCGGGCGGGGTCGGCAGAGCAGGACGCCTGGGCGGTGTGGGCAGAGCAAGACGCCTGGGCGGCGCGGGCAGAGCAAGACGCCTGGGCGGCGCGGGCAGAGCAAGAAGCCTGGGCGGTGCTTCAGGGACGGTAGTCACCTCCGGGATGGTCTCAGTGTTATGAGCCACCAAACTCTGGACCACCGGACTCGGGACCACCTGAACTGGGACCACTGGATTTGGGACCACCGGCACTGAGACCACCGGCACTGAGATCACCGGCACTGAGATCACCGGCACTGAGACCACCGGGATAGTCACGGAGGGAGTCTTCCTTCTCCTCCTCCGTTTCAGGACCACCGGACTCGGGACCACCGGACTCGGGACCACCGGACTCGGGACCACCGGACTCGGGACCACCGGAACTTGGACCACCGGAGGCAGGACTGGAGTATCCCACTGGCTCCGATGCTGAAGATAGCTGGTAAATCCCCAAAAATCCAGGATCTCCAGCCCCTTCATCTCCCACCCAGGCAATGGGTCATCCAAACAGACATTGAAGAATTCCTTCAATGCCGAGTCGTTGTACTCCAACCCTCTAGAGAGGGTCCAAAACCTTTGGGCCAGACATCCCACCGGCTGGCCCTGCTGGCGTAGGTCCATTAAGTTTTGGACCCGTCCCCTCCTCTCCTTCTCCGTCTTGGGGGGAAGGATACGAAACCCCATACTGCTGGATCTATGTTTGTGACGGAGTCCTTCTGTCGCGACACACACACAGGGAATTAAAGATCCAAAAGCAGTTGATTTATTGGGGAATCCGTACTCACAAACAGTCCATGCAGGGGTCAAAACCAGAGAAGCAATCCAAAAACAAGAACAATACCAGACAGGCAGGAAGGCAGTACTCAAAAGTGGTGTGATCTAAGACAAGGACTCCGTAACAAACACTAAACAGGCAGGGTATTTATACACAGGGAAATGACAATGATAATGGGAAACAGGTTGAGTGCAATGATCAGTGATAAGGGACAGCTGAGTGCAATGAAAAGACAAGGATCATGGGGAATGTAGTCCAAGAGTGTGCTGGACACCGTGAGGAAGGAGGACATCTAGTGGTGACCCAAAGAACATAAACCAGACACTGTGACAAAGCATGCATACAGGCCTACAGGCCTACAGTCTGGTTGGTAAAACAAATTTATAAGGAAAAAACTATAATATCAGCTGCATTGCAGATTCCAAGTGATCAAGGGCTTAGAGCGTTCCCTTTAAATGCATTTCAAGGTTTCCGCCAGTAGTGGACACTCATGCAACGTAAGCAATGACATACATCAGAGTGAAGTTAGCAAGGGAAAGGCATTAAAAATTTGACTTAAACACAGTCTAAGCCAGGTCTAGCAGAGCAGGGAACCAAGGTGGAGGAAGCCAGGGCGGATCTGGAGACCACAGTGGAGCTGGCAGAGATAGAGCTGGCAAGATGGAGACAACGGTGAAGCCGGCGATTATGGGAAAACATGGCGGAGCAGGACACCAATGTGGATCCGATGGCCGCCAAGTTAGAGCCGGAAGCCGCTGGAGTGCCAGTTGAGAAGGGAGCAAAGAGAGTTCAGGGGTGGCTTCTGTTAAATTTATTTAATGTAAATTTAAACTATAATACATTTTTCATTTAATTGCATAATTGTGTCTGCAAACATTCAAACATAAGTATATTATTTTAAAGTATATTGTTTCCATGATGTCTTTTTTTAAAGGATGCTAAAGTGTCCTTTCTTTTTTTCCCCCAAATGTTTCCTCAGTTATATCCTGCAGTAAAGAAAACATATTTGTCTTATTATTTTTTGAAGAGTGAAATATTACTGTACTGCTCCTGTTTCTGTTCTAGACAATCTGGCAGACTGAAGCATTAGTTGCTAAGCTCTGGCTCTTCAATCACTGTTCAATCAGTGATTCTTTGGAGAGAAGGAGAAAATTGCTTTCTGCTCACTAAGGAGGTAAATCTTAAAGTGATAGATAAGAGAAACAGGTGGATGCATGTTAAAAATCTTCTTGCACTAAAAATACCAATGATTACATTTGCAATGTTGCACAAAGAGCTCTGAAAAGCCTTTTCTTAGATTAGAGAATGTCAAGTATTTTAATATTTATACAAACTGAAACCTGTTCCTGTGGTCCACTAATATAAAGTCCATATAAAGCAAGTCTCTTTAAGGCTTGTTTTAAAAAAAAATGTTTTAGAAGTTGTAAATAAAACAACAATAATTGCAGTATGTTTTACAAGAAAATAATTTGTAAGTCTTTCTATTTCAAAATTTCACTTTTAATTAATGTGCCGATTCTTTGTATTCTTTTACTAGCAATTGACCCTTCGCAGGGAGTTTGACTGACAGACAATCTGACCAATCATAATCCGCCATCCGCCGAATCCGCCATTTTTGTCCGACAAAGCAGTCAGGAGAGTTAGTAGATTAACGTTGGAGGACTTGAACTTGAAAACGGTGTGTACTGACGTCTTTCCGCGGTTAAAACAACATTCCTTCTTATGCTCATTCATGTTTATTTGATGCTATAAATTAACGAGAAGGAAGAGATGATGGGTTCACGAGCAGCTTTAACTGAGGCTCTACAGCGATCTGTCAGACACATTAAAGAGCCACAAAACGGTATTGTTTAAATTTCTTTAAAAAATGACCACATTTGAAAGGTGAGACTTTGTTTCGTATCAAAAGTAATCCTGTCTGTCAGCGCGTTGTCAGTGTCCTCTCTGCCCCACGATGTATGTGAGAACATGATGTGTGGCGAGAGAGCAGCGTGGCTTGTCGGACATAACAGAAACTAAAGGGGACGGGTCTTTGCGAACGGTCAATTGAGAATTGTTTCTACATTTCTACAGACCCCAATTCTAAATGAGCAGTGTATATTCTGACAAAACGGGAAAAAAAATTATATTATATTATGGGAGGGCTCTTTAAAAATCATTGATAGTCACTAGTGAAGTAGGCTACTAATGAAGTTTCTGTCACACCAGGGCTTGGACACAATGATAGGAGAGTCAGATGAACAATTAATAGGTACATTTATTGTTAGACACAATCCAATGAAGTTGAATAATAAAGAGCAGGAGAATCAATAACAATAGAATCTTTGAATGAATATGCAGATGATAACTGGGTTTGTCTTACAGGGAGTCACACACACACAGACACACACACACACACACACACACACACACACACACACACACACACACACACAAGGGAGCAGACAAGACAATGAGATGACTTGAGACAGGATAACAGGGTTTGCAGAAGATCACAGAGGTTTACGGACATTTCAGGATCTTCTGTTATTGTTATTGTATATTGCACATATTTAATTAATTCATATTTTGAGCTAACTTTGACAGCTCTAGGAATTTTTTTCCAGGTTGGTCCAGTTAATGCACATGTGCATCTATAGTACTTGCAATTGGCTCTTTTAACTCAAAGCCGGGACTTTCATTCCAGCAGCCGCCATATTGATTGCTGGGATTACTCCCATTCATATTTCTACAAGAGGTCCATCTCCGCTTTATACTGTCTCTGACTATAGGAAACTGTCTCTCAGCATTGGAATGGAAGTTGTGGCATTGCATTCCATTGCTAATGCATTGGTTCAGCTTTAACAATATTGGTCTGAACTTGGCAATGCAGTGATATACATGCTGGAAATTTTACTGAAGAACACAGGGTAAGATGGGAAGACTGTACTGTGCAATCTGGGGGTCACCGTCAAAACAAACAGTTCATTCCTGCATGTGACTTGGAGAACAATTCTCTGTGTGTTGGGAAAGGAGAGGTGCCATACTCGCACATCCAGCTGAGAATACTGGAGAATCTGTCCATAATCCTTGAGCAAACGATGTCATCCTCCTGGAATTTATGTGCTGTGTGCTTTTTTGAGAGGGCGGCTTAGAGCAGCTTATGGTGTCATGACCAAGGTTATCCACTGACTGAGCTAATGACTGCTCCTAAAATTCTGCACTGCATGACCTCTAGTGATGCATTTTTTTTTTTTTTTTTTTTTTTTTTTTGGTCTAGGAAATCAAAAACTGTGAAAAATGAGGAAAACAGCATGGTCCTTTAGAGAGTCCGAAATATCTTGTGCCAAGGACACTTGGCAAGTTGAACTTCATTTTACACATTATAAATCTGAGCTGAATACACACTCACTCTGTTCTGTCAGCTTGTTTAAGTGGAAAAAAACAAAGTTGTTGTTAAGTGTTTATTGTTTACTTACAATAAGGTCATTTTTAGTCGCAAAAAAAAAAAAAAGTTGCTCACTGATTTAATCAAACTGCACTGAAAAAAAAATTGGCGTAAGATTTACTTTGAAACAATTTTCACTCAAAAATGTGTAGTAAATTTCACAAATAATTAAAAGAAATGGCAAATAACATATTTTTGTCGTATTATTATTAACGTATTATTGTATTGTTTCCTCTAAGCTGGTGTGTGTGGGCGTTCTGGTGCGATATGGCTGCCGTCGCATCATCCAGGTGGATGCTGCACATTGGTGGTAGTTGAGTAGATTCCCCCTTCCATATGTAAAGCGCTTTGAGTACCTAGAAAAACGCTATATAAATGTAACAAATAATATTATTATTAAAATTAAGTGACCGTTTAAAGGTGCAGTAAGTGATTTCTGAGAAACACAGCTGAAAGTAGATCAGACTGAGCAGCACAACACACTTGTAGCCAATCAGCAGGAGGGGGCGTGTCCACTCATGATGGGGGAGAAGAGAGAGTGAGCAAGAGGGAGATTTGAAGAAAGACTGTAGAAAGAGAGATGGCTGAGAGACATTAACCCTCTGGGGTCTGGGCTGTTTTTGGGGCCCTTGAGATGTTCTGACATGCCCTGACATTTGTGCTTTTTTCAGTTGCTTATAAACATATTAATGGCAAAGGTGTAAATTCACTCTATAAAGCACAAACAGGGCTACCATAATATGTGAGCCACGTGTATGTACATGTTTTCATTTTTGAGAGAATAATGTTTATGCATGGTTATTGAAAAAAATAAAAAATAAAATTTCTGAAATAAGGCCACAAAACACATAGTAAATATGTGTCAATAAGACTTGAATAATGGATGTCCTCGCCTAGTGTTTTTTCTTCAAAATTATGTGAAAAAAGTCTTGCTTTATCGTTCACATAAAACAATAGGCTACATTGATTTAAATTGATGTAAAACAGGTTTTGCTTGGAAAGCCAATATGCGAGGAGGCGTGAACGAGGAGTGGTTTACAACAATGTCCCACCCACTCTGCATAATGACTCTGCATAATTAGCCATTCATTCAGGTGTGACACTGACTGAGCCACAATGAAAGGACAAAAGATATATTTAGAAGAAGACTTATATTGACCATTTAAGATTTTGCTTACATCTATCTTGTAAATATGTTTTGCCATTTTATTAAAAAGGTTACAATTACAACAATATTACAATTTCAACAATATTTCAAGTGTACTCTTTCTTTGTAAAAAAAAAAAGATTATAGGCCTACATTTTATCTATGTATTCATTACTTTCATATTTCGCCTGACTGTAACGTTGTTTTCATGAAATATTAGGGCATATTGTTAATTTGCAGTTTAATACGTTGCTTTAGCCTACATTTTATTTCAGCATATTTCAGTCGATTTTTACTCATCTCAGTATAGCAATACAGCTTGCTGAAACATCATCATTCATTCACACACGCGATTTAAATTTAAACTGTCTTTGCCAGCTGTGGTAAACAGCGCGCATCTCTGCCGTTCATTCATTCATAAACAGAAACCCACGTGAAGAAATTCACGTGATAAGGAAAAAACTTACTAGTATTCCTCAGCTCGCTCCTCGATATACCCGCAGTTCTGAGGGACATTTTCCATTATTATTATTATTCCTCACAGCGCTGCAAGACGGTGTGAACAAGTAATGATCTGAATAAACTTGTGTTTTCTCGAGCTGATATGGGGGCGTTTACAGGTTTGCGCGGATTGCCTCAGACATTTGCGTTTGAATAGCGCGCGCTCTCCGTGGGCGGAGTCACATTACATCTGAATCAGATGTAATTAGCTCGACTGGAATCGCTCTCTTTTAATACAGATTTCACAAGATGAGAATATTTGTTTTTTATATAAATTACTTCGTTAAAAAGAAGAGAATTCAAGCTTCATGCCTGTGTGACTTTATGCTTGTTTGACTGAGTATTCGCTGAGTTGTTGTTCATTTTCGGACGCGTTTCAGAATGGACTACACTGGCAGAGAGAAGGCAGAACTCGCCTCGTGTTTATTTTTCTTTATTTGGCAAAAAGCACAACACTTTGTTTTTATTGTGAGTATACACAAAAATAATACACATTTAACAGAATCGATTGATGTATGAAACTTGTTTTGTAAAATCAAAGTCAAAAGAGTATTTCGGGTCTCAATTCAACTCATAAGGAAAAAAGCGAACAGATCACGCCGGCGTGATCTCCGACCTCTGAGGGTTAAAAAAGAGAAAAGGTCAAAGGAACATCACTGGGAAAAGAAGCACTGCGAGTTTGTCATCTTCATTTTATCCATAGCATGTTCATGCATTTTGGGGGGCGGAGCAATGAAGGGAGGGGTGTGTTTGTGTGGGTTGATTTTAAATATCAACAGTGTTTCTCAGAAATCGCTTACTGCACCTTTAAAGGTGGGGTACGCGATATTTCAGAACTTTTGTATTGTGTCTCATCTCTATTTCTGCGTATTTATATCTCGCAATTCTGACTTTATAACACGCAATTGCGACTTTATATCATGCAATTGTGAGAAAAAAATTCAGAATTGTAAGATAAAAAGTCGCAATTACCTTTTTCATGTTTTATTCTGTGGCGGAAACAAGCTTCCATACAAATGTGAACCAATTAAGTACAAAAATGTAACAAAAAGTACATTTTTTAGATGCTGACAACTGAAACTGTATGCTTTGCTTTGATTTAATGTGGAGAGTAATTATGTTGAAATTAAGGTTTTTTTTGTGTGTGTGTTTTTGTATTTTTTGGGATAGACAGAAATTCTTATTACAAATCACAGCTTGATCTGCTTGTTTTCCACTAATAGCTAATCTAACATCAGTAACCAACCATTAAACATATTTAACTCTGACATTTTAACTGAATTCAACCATATTAATTAACTGATTTTGGCTTTGGAAGATGTCAGAGTTTCAGGGTAAAAAGTTGCCATTAAGTGTTCTGGTTTAAAATCTAAACAACACAGGACGGTTTCTGTAAATGGTTTCTCAGAATACATAATTCACAACATTTTCAACATTTCTAAACGTGTATTTCTGTTCTAAACATGCGCTTCTGTCTAACAGTCTATGGGGACATAACGTGTCATGAATGTGCTGAAATGGCCTCTATTATCTGCCAACACGAGACATAAATTGCTCTTAACGTGCTGACAGCAGCTTTTACTGATAACTGGGAGTATGTTATTGACCAAAAACACAGTGCTGTTAACTGCAACTGCTGATAAACTATCAAATTCAAAGGTGAGATATGGATAATCGCTGACATCATCATATACCTGCTGTATCTCAGCTTCTCAATTTGATTTATAAATTCATTTATCATCTCACCGAAGGTCTACTCAATGTAGAAGGTCGCCTTTGATGGTGAGCAAATGACGTCTGAAATAATAATAATTTGTTTCGATAGCACAAAATCAGGAGGTTAAACATTAGTAAACCTGTTGGTAAGCGTCATGTCCACGTTTATGTTGAGTTTCATGTCCTTTGCTTTATGTTTGATCACGTTTTGTAGATAAACTGCACTTGGGTTCTATCTTCAGTGGTCTATATTACAATTAGCTTGGAAGCCAAAACACATATGAACAGGGCTGTCATTTTAATGTATTTATTTAGCGTAAATAATAGTAAAATAATGTACTTAAAAATACATTTATGGAAAATTGATTTTGATATATTTGTAATGTCTATTCACTGATTTCATCTGCCACTATAATTAAATGTCTTTGAATTATCTATATTGGGGCAGATATTTATACATACAGATAATTGTGATCGGTTGACTTGTTAAAGGAGAACTCCGGTCAATTTTAACATTGAGCAAATTTTTTTGTAAATTTGGAGTGCTGTCAATACAGAGAACAACGACAAAAATCGGTGTTGCCTACACCGTGTTATCCTCTTTTTAAAATTTGCACCCTGTTGACTTCAATGGGGCAAGTTTTAAACCTGCTTTTAGTCTCTTAACATCCTTGATGTGTCATTACAAGTGCCCAGCTAATGTGAGTGATTCCTTCAGAGTGAACACGGTGAATCTGACTGCAGTAGATGTGAAAGATATGAATAAAAATAATGTTATTTCAGCCAGCGCACATACCTGTATTTACATCCTGTTTTTGGTCGAAGTCCATAGTAATCGATTGTCGAGTTCACGCGCGTGATCATAGGTAACTAAACCTATGCGTGTGAACTCGACAATCGACAATCAACACCGATTTTTGTCGTTGTTCTCTGTATTGACAGCACTCCAAATTTACAAAAAAAATGAGCTCAATGTTAAAATTGACTGGAGTTCTCCTTTAATGAACATGTCATTTATTCAATTAAAAAGAAAACTTGGAATTGACTGACAGCCCTATATATAAGCACGCACAACAACACTAATATTACAAGTTTTTCTCAATAGATTATAAAACAGAGTTTGTCCTTGCATCACTCTGAGGAGACGAATTTGCCCTTCTGTTCTACAGTTATCCATGTGATTGTTATGAGACTGCTGTCACATTAAAACTGGAACATGACGTAAGTTTGGAACCAAACTAAAACATCCTTGGAGATTAAAACTTGGCTCAGGTTTGCAAAATCTATTGTTATTGCACAGCAGTGAAATATACAGGCAGTAAAAAATGAACAACACTGTTGCAAAAAAAACACCACAACCCTGTAATTTAAACCTCATTAGGGAAAAGGGGATTTCCTCCCAAGCCCTTGTTCAAAAACATCCTCATTTGAAGACATTGTGTTTATTATAGCTCAATGAGAGCAGTATGCTACTCAATTGTCAGGGTTTTTTTTTCCCTTAATGCTCTATTTGGCATGCATTATTGGGCGTACAGGCTTATTCACACCATATATTCACTGCAAATGTTCTTTCTTTTTGTTTTTACAGACAGCAGCCTGTTTTTCCCCCCTTCGACTGATGATGACAAGTGACCGTGAGCTTTCGGTCGTGTTTTCTGAGCCTTTGCTGCCGCACAATCCAGTACTAGAGTGGCAACAACCAGCAAAAAGTGTGCTTGTAAAATATATTTACAGTTTATGAGCCCTTTGTGCTATAGACATAGACCTGACCTCATCTGTTAATATTGTACAATGTTAAGTTTAGAAACACCAAAATCTTTCATTTTGCATGAAAGACTTTTATTAAAAAAATTTAGATGTTTGAACTTTCTGTTTATCAAATAATTCAGGGGAAAATGTTAAGCAGCACATCCATTTCAACAATAATCAAATGTTTCTTGAGCATCAAATCAGCATATTAGAATAATTTCTGAAGGATCATGTGACAGTCTTCAGTGTCACATGATCCTTCAGAAATTCGTCTAATGCTGATGGATGATTATGAAAATTCAGCTTTGTGTCACAGGAATAAATTACATTTTGAAAAAATATATTCAAATAGAAAACAGTTATTTACAATATTTCACAATATTACTGTTTTTACTATATTTTTGATCAAATAAATGCAGCCTTGGTGCGCATAAAATACTTTTTTCGCAAACATTTAATAATTTAACAACCCAAGACTCAATCAATCAGTAAAACTATAAATGTTTCCCAACCCAATAAAGTATCATGCAGCTGCCAAAGGGGCATCTAACTGTGGCGTTTGTATATTGCCTTTATTAGGCAGTCAGAAATAAAATTATTATTGCTGCTCTTTATTGCAATAAATGTTAACAATCTGTAATGATATGGTCCAAACCCTTACTTTTATAGTACCTTCTTATCTTTCCAAACTTTGGAGGGCACTTGTCATGTTCCCATCCCATTGCTCTCTTTCTCTCCCTTTGGTTAATTTCCAGACTCTGTACTACTGCATCTATCAATAAAATGCCCCCCGAGACTTTAATGCTATAGCACTCTTGATGGATTTAAAGTCAGCATGAAATTAATATTGGCCCTATTAATACACCATATTGGTCTTATTGTGCACAATTCATCAGTCGCCATTTTGGATATGTTACTGTAACAGTGTGGTAGCCAACACACATGAAGAAGACTTGGAAAATCAAACAAAAATCATCTTTATTTAAATAATCGCTGGAGACTAAATAGAAACACAGGGAAACCACCAACCACACTAAATGTAAATGAGAACCAACCAAAACACTTGTTGTTTGTCATTATGTTGAGAAATACAAACATAAACCTACACTCACCTAAAGGATTATTAGGAACACCATACTAATACTGTGTTTGACCCCCTTTCGCCTTCAGAACTGCCTTAATTCTACATGGCATTGATTCAACAAGGTGCTGAAAGCATTCTTTAGAAATGTTGGCCCATATTGATAGGATAGCATCTTGCAGTTGATGGAGATTTGTGGGATGCACATCCAGGGCACGAAGCTCCCGTTCCACCACATCCCAAAGATGCTCTACTGGGTTGAGATCTGGTGACTGTGGGGGCCATTTTAGTACAGTGAACTCATTGTCATGTTCAAGAAACCAATTTGAAATGATTCGAGCTTTGTGACATGGTGCATTATTCTGCTGGAAGTAGCCATCAGAGGATGGGTACATGGTGGTCATAAAGGGATGGACATGGTCAGAAACAATGCTCAGGTAGGCCGTGACATTTAAACGATGCCCAATTGGCACTAAGGGGCCTAAAGTGTGCCAAGAAAACATCCCCCACACCATTACACCACCACCAGCCTGCACAGTGGTAACAAGGCATGATGGATCCATGTTCTCATTCTGTTTACGCCAAATTCTGACTCTACCATCTGAATGTCTCAACAGAAATCGAGACTCATCAGACCAGGTAACATTTTTCCAGTCTTCAACTGTCCAATTTTGGTGAGCTTGTGCAAATTGTAGCCTCTTTTTCCTATTTGTAGTGGAGATGAGTGGTACCCGGTGGGGTCTTCTGCTGTTGTAGCCCATCTGCCTCAAGGTTGTGCGTGGTGTGGCTTCACAAATGCTTTGCTGCATACCTCGGTTGTAACGAGTGGTTATTTCAGTCAAAGTTGCTCTTCTATCAGCTTGAATCAGTCGGCCCATTCTCCTCTGACCTCTAGCATCAACAAGGCATTTTCGCCCACAGGACTGCCGCATACTGGATGTTTTTCCCTTTTCACACCATTCTTTGTAAACCCTAGAAATGGTTGTGCGTGAAAATCCCAGTAACTGAGCAGATTGTGAAATACTCAGACCGGCCCGTCTGGCACCAACAACCATGCCACGCTCAAAATTGCTTAAATCACCTTTCTTTCCCATTCTGACATTCAGTTTGGAGTTCAGGAGATTGCCTTGACCAGGACCACACCCCTAAATGCATTGAAGCAACTGCCATGTGATTGGTTGATTAGATAATTGCATTAATGAGAAATTGAACAGGTGTTCCTAATAATCCTTTAGGTGAGTGTATAACAGTAAATATAGTAAAACCTAATTGTAAAATCTGATTTGAATAGTTTACTCCTGATAACATCAAGTCTTTATTGTTGAATATCATGTTTCACTCAGAAATGAATCTTATTAAAGGGAAAGTTTACCTAATAAAGTTTACCTAATGGTTTATCTATGATGCCACTTGGAAATATTATAAGGAAACATGGAATTAGTTTCCATTGTTATGCTGATGACACTCAAATATATATTTCATCACGGCCGGATGAAGACGCTAAATTATCCAAATTGACAAAGTGTATTAAAGACATAAAAGATTTGATGACGCGTAATTTTCTTTTATTAAATCCAGACAAGACAGATGTACTACTTATTGGTTCAAAAAACCGCCCACAAAACCTCTCACAATACAACTTTAACATAGTAGGATGTCCTGTTACTTTATCCTCTACAGTAAAAGACCTGGGTGTTATATTAGATTGCAACCTGTCTTCTGAAAATCATATTTCATATGTTACAAAAACAGCCTTTTCCCCCCTTTAGAAACATTGCTAAGCTACGTAACATGCTATCAGTTTCTGATGCAGAAAAGTTAGTTCATGCATTCATGACCTCGAGACTAGATAACTGTAATGCTTTATTAGCTGGTTGTCCTGCATCCTCAATAAACAAGCTACAGTTAGTCCAAAATGCCGCTGCTAGAGTTCTTACTAGATCAAGAAAATATGATCATATAACACCGATTTTATCATCACTACATTGGTTACCTATAAAGTTCCGTATTAATTACAAGGTATTGCTAATGACTTATAAAGCCCTAAACGGCTTAGCTCCAGTCTATTAGCTCCGGATCTTCTATCGCCATATAATCCATCGCGCTCCTTAAGATCACTAAATTCGAGGCTTTTGGTCATACCTAGGATATCCAGATCCACCAAAGGAGGGAGAGCATTTTCACATTTAGCTCCAAAACTCTGGAATAGTCTTCCTGATACTGTTTGTTGCTCAGACTCGCTCTCCCAGTTTAAAACTAGATTAAAGACGCATCTCTTCAGCCAGGCATTCATATAAATATTTTTAATCTTACAGTTAAATCCGGCCTCTAGTTCATAAACGCCAGAGGAGAACTGGCCCCCGACTGAGCCTGGGTTCTCCCAAAGTTTTTTTTTCTCCATTAGGTCACCTGATGGAGTTTTTTCGGTTCCTTGCCACTGTTGCCTTTGGCTTGCTCAGTTGGGGATATTTTGGGAATATTTAATTTAATTTGATCAATCAATAACTTTCACTAGAAACAAACCTTGTTGTATTATTTTAATTTAATACTGTGAAGCTGCTTTGATACAATCTGTATTGTGAAAAGCGCTGGGCCTATACAAATATACTTGACTTGACTTGACTTGACTAATAAATTGACCTTTGTTCATCTTCAGAACACAAATCAAGATTTTCTCTCATATTTTTTGTCCATCCCTTTAAAGTCCACTTTTTGACGCATGAACGTTGTGGTTGTGTGGAGTTTCAATGGATAGACAAAAATGATGAGACAAATATCTTCATTTGTGTTCTGAAGATGAACAAACCTCTAATGGGTTTGGAACACCATGACAGTATTCTGGGTGAACTTTCCCTTTAGGGAAATGGTTCCGAACTGCATTTCATGTTGACTTTACCTGCAAGTCCTTCTGTAAATCTGTTGATCATCTAGCTGACTTTGAAATAAAGCTAAAGTTGCAGGTACCTGAGCATGTGAAATGAATGAACTTTACACTGAAGCGCTATCCACAAACACATCCACCAGCTCCCAATGACTTCTGCTGGTAATTCAATTCTGGGGCCGTAATGGAACTCTGTGAAGTGTGTCAGAGCTATGATTGTTCACAACATCCAATCTGCAGAGATAAGGGAAGAGCTATAGCTTTGACTGAGCCAGGGGAAACCCACAGGGTTCATCTGATCGGCATTATAAAAACCTGCTCCAACGTGGAGAACATCTCTGGCTGATTTCTTCAGTTTGTTTTATTGTCTTCTTCCAATGTCTCCCTTGATGCTCTTTAGTGCTTATTGGCACAGCCCAGATGATTTTATCGCTCAAAGTGCTTTTTCATAACTCAAGAGACTTGGTGTTCTCAGTTAAGTGTCTACTTCCTCAGAATGATTCGGAGACATTAAAACTAGGCAGAAATGAGACTGTATATTGTTGTGTACAGTCAAATATCTTATTTGACTTCAGATATCTTGGCAATTTTTTTCAGAAAAGAAATCTCTTTGAGATCTTTTCAGTAAAACTTTAGAGGAGAGACATATGGAAGCTTGTTTCCGACCACAGAATAAAAAATAAAAAGGTAATTGAGGCTTTTTATCTCACAATTCTAATTTTTCTTTCTCAAAATTGCAGGTTTATCTCACAGTATAAACATACTGAGTTACAGTATAAACTCAGAATAGCAAGATATAAACTCTAAATTCTGAGGAAAACGTCAGAATCTTACAATTCTGACTTTTTTCATGTTATTGCGAGCTACAACTCAGAGAAAAATAACACAGAACTGCAGTTATAAACTCAGAATTGCGAGAAGAAAGTCAGAAATGTGAGATATTAACTGGCAATTGTGAGAAAAAATACATATCATTATCAGGATACATATCATTAGTCTCCGACTGCTCTCCATTTAATCTTGTTATTGTCTAGGACAAACAATATGAGCAAGACATGATTTTTTCTTGCATGGGAGTCTCCTGGTTATGTAAATAATTACTAACAATCAGGAGTGTGTGTATATCTATGTGAATCCAGGTATAAAGGCTGAGGTTCGTTTAGGACGCATTAAGTTGATTTTAGTGAAGTGACCATAGAAACTGCAGTAACAGCTCTCTTGAGTGAAAACAGAAATGTTCATTTCTTCTTCCCAGAGTATTTTTGGAAACCCCCAGGCTGGCACGAATTTATCCTGTACATGTTCCTGTTAAATGAAGTAATCTCAGAGCAATTGTTGGCTCATGTGCATCAGGGTTTTCTAGTATGTTAAAATCATAAAACAGCAGGGTTCTCACTGACATTACGAGAAATGTCCACCAAATGAATATTAAGCCAGAAGGGGGGTGACTGCAATGATATGACTTTAATGTGCAGCCCTGTTTCTCATTTGCATCGATCAACATGTAACCACAAAGCTATTTATAACAGAGGTTCTCAACTTCAGCAATAGGCAATACCACTAATGTAACACCCAGCTAAAAGGGTGGAAGGTGTTGCTAACGATCCCATTAAGTTATAAAAACATTACTTTTGAATGTTGTATGAACATTTAAAGAGGACCTATTATGTCCCTTTTTACAAGATGTAATATAAGTCTTAGGTGTCCCCAGAATGTGTCTGTGAAGTTTCAGCTCAAAATACACGGCAGATCATTTATTATACCTAAAATGCCCCTTTTTGGGTGGAAGCAAAAACACGCTGTTTTTGTGTGTGTATCTTTAAATGCAAATGAGCTGCTTTTCCCCGCCCCCCTATCCAGAAGTGGGCTGTGCCTTAGGTGTGTTCATGCCATGTCACAATTACCGTAATTACGAGATTCCAACTTGTGAAAAGCACTCGCGTCCTCATAGAACTCGTAATTACTACTTGTAACCTGGGAATTTTCGGAGAGTTGGTTACTGCTGTACTACCTGTCTAATGCTGATTCATTTAGGTTGTTGATAGTCTCGCGATAAAAAATGCATAATTTCCAATCCAATAGAACGTCACCTGTTGTCATCTCAAAATTACGGTAATTACGGCATGGCGTGAACGAAGCTCATGCTCCAGCAACAATAAAACAGGAGAAATAGTATGGGGCCGTTTCCACAGAACGCATTTTTGCATTCCACTGTGCTGCTTTTCCATTCTTTTTTATGTAAACACACGCTAGACGGACTTTGCTTTTTTCTCCCATTCGGGGCCATTCACACACAGCACATCTTTACATCTGAAAATGCGAGACGCGGGCAGTGGAAAACGCAAGGTGTCGAGATGCGTTGAGCGCTGTGTTTTTAGAATGCCGTTTCCTGCGCGAGACGCTGTACAGACGCGAGTGCAACACGTTCCTGGATCAACATATTTTGTTGATCCTGGAACAACATTCCTGTCCAAAAATGTAATATTAACCCTATCCCTAAACCTAACCCTACCCATAAGTTATCACTAAAGGATTAGAGGGAAATGATAGGTGAATATCACTGATGTAGAAGCACCAAACCCTGGTTGTAAGCAACTTGACATAAACTCTAAACTTGTCCCTCAAATCTGATTGGTTGATTGGAATGTTGTTCCAGGATCAACAAAGATGTTGATCCAGGAGCATGTTGTACTTGTAAATCACATGTTGTACTTGTAAAACAGCAAATCACATTCACCCGAGCCCAACAGTCAATATCTGTCTACTACACCACCAACAGAACATTTCGATTGTTTATCACATGGCTGCAGATTCCTTCAGTCGTGGGAGGGGCCAGTTAGCCTGGTCATTTACATTTCATTTGTACAGAGAGTCTGGCCACTCTCCATTGACAAGCGTTAACTTCCTTGAAGGCGGGTACTCTGTTGAAGTTTAAAACTATTGGATCTGCCCAGAGCCACTCTGGATCTGCCATAACCAATCGCTAACATTTGGTCGTGACCTATGTCTGATAAGAACTGATAAGAATGTAAATGTGTATCTTGAAATGCAATGTAAGTCGCTTTGGATAAAAGTGTCTGCCAAATGCATAAATGTAAATGTAAATGTAAATATCTACAACTCAAACTAGCGCACCTCAACGTCATCATTATTAACTCTTGTGCATCAATTAAAAAAAGTTACACATAGGTACATAGTGGACAAAAATGTCTGTGTCAAAAAACTGTCATAAAAATGTGAAGCTTGGGAGCACAGACTTAAGTTTGGTCTCATTTTAAAGAAGACCCTTGGCAGATTATTCATCACAACTGCAGTTGCTGGGCTGGGAGAGGACCCACTGAGTGAAACCTTTTTGAGCCAATCACCTGAGCTGTAAAGGCCATGTGATTAATCAACTGGAAAACAACATCATGAGGACACTGACTGACTGATGGCACCACAAGAACGAATAGCCCTCTCTTCACTACTGACTATCTTGAGCAGCAAGACAACACAAACCTTTTAAGAGCCTCCAATATTTAGTTAATATAAATTGAAACATTTACAATGCTGCTTGTAAAAAAAAAAAAGAAAAAAAAGTGGTGTTTGTCACTGTGTGGTGCAGGCAGAAGAAGAGGAAGAATCAAAAGTTCCAATGCAAACTTTTACAACAGTCTTATCCAGACAGCCAGCAGGTGTGTGTGTGTACACACACACACACACACGCACACGCACACGCACACACGCACACACGCGCGCGCACACACGCACGCACGCACGCACGCACGCACACACACACGCACGCACGCACGCACACACACTTAATACAACAGGGATTGGATAACGACTGAACAGAATGGAACTAAATACAAACACAGATGAACATTGATTAACAGGACACAGGTGATACACATGATGATGATTAACTAAACACAGGTGACACAAATGAACTAAATGAGTGGCGGGAAAAGAACAAAGGAAGACATGTGACTACTGAAAATACAAACAAACACTGACACGTGACAGTGTTTAATGTCCCTCAATGAAGAAAGGTCAAAATAGGACCAAAAAGGACCAAATGTAATTGCATATAAAGGTCAGACGTATCATTTTGCAGCACCCTTGAAGGGCCTTTCCCGAACAAAGGCAATATTGTTTCATGATGGATTTCTTTTTTTCATTGAACTCCAGCTCTATATGCTCCCGTGGAAAAGATTTCCCCTCTCCTGGAACGCACTATTGTTATTAGTCACAAAGATCTTCAACGCTGTTGGCATGGGAGCAGTTAATAGCATGAAATGTTTCAGCCTTAATGTTTTCGCATAATTGTAACACATTATAAATATATTATTTTGTATATAGTGAATATGCAGACGGGAGCTGATATGCTCTTTATACAGCATGAAAGTGCTTTGCATGCATATAAGAAAATGACAATATTTATCTAACGTGATGCACGTAACTGGCATGCAGATAAGCGATAATGATAACCAATTATCATTGAACCCCAGCTGCACACACACTTTGCTCATGAAATATCAATCACATGGGCAAAATATGATGGCTAATCTATAAGGCCTCAGTTCATAATAGCAATAGCCATGCCTATCAGACACATCATTAAAATGCACAGCTCGCAGTGACGGGGCATTAACAGCAATATAATAACTTTAAAAGTACCCAATCAACAGTTTTTATCTCTGTGTTGTTGTATTGGTGATAAAAGTCAGTTTACTGACGAATTGCCAGAGTGTTATGGTCATGGAATAGATCACTGTTTAATAGCATGGTTAAATATTTAATATTTCGTTTTCTGAACAAACTTAGATGTAAGACTCACTAGAGCATTGTTAAATTAGCTATTAACAGACCAAAATGCATTTAATACACTTCACAACGAGTGAAAAAAGGGAAATAGAGATCCACACTAACTGAACTGAAATAAAGGACCTAATGCACTTTGATAGCTGTATTGTGGCCTCTTGTGGTCACACAAAGACATGCATTATTTTCTCTCTCTCTTTTAGGGATAGTGTAAAATAATTGAATCCTGTCATAATTTACTGAAAAATGTTGACATTGTTCTTTCCTATAGATAGATAGATAGATAGATAGATAGATAGATAGATAGATAGATAGATAGATAGATAGATAGATAGATAGATAGATAGATAGATAGATAGATAATACACTCTGTAGCGTGTCTGCACTAAAGATTATTGTGAGATCTGAAAGTGTGTGCAGAACTGCTTTATAAACACACCCACTCTTCCAACATGTCTGTGCCTGTCATCTTCACTTCAGTCGCTCACTAGTTCACCTTAAGTTTTATCTTACCAGAGTCAGTAGAGAGGAGCCATAACCAGTAGCATACAGTACATTATACTGCAGATCTGCACAATGAGAGACAACAACTGTAAAGAATGCATAGACAAAATCCTTCAAGAGGCTCCGACGGCAAGAAAAGCTCTTCTAGACAACCACAGCAACCTACACAAAGTGGCCGATTACTGCCAGAACAAATACCTCAACGTGAGACATTTATTTCATTGTTTTTCTATACATCACATTTGCATTAATAAGATTTGATTTGTTTATATATGTATATATATATATATAAATTCTCATAAATAGAGTATTTTAGAGATTTTACTTGATATTATGTTTACATTAGGCCTAAAAATATATAGTATGTACTGATTTAAAAATGCTGTGCGACATTTACACTCACTGATAAGTAGTCTAGTATTTTTTTAATGCACGTGAATTTAATAACTGGATTTTATTACATTTGCAAAATATACGAGTATCTCACTAAAAGTGGAATTTGTTTCAAAGCTCCATTGCTATTAATTATTCACATGGATTACTGAAAAACCTTTCTTAAGTCTGGACTCTTTTGGAGTCTTCAGCTTCGTGCTGTTTGCACCGAGGGCGTACATGCCTAAACAAGGCTGTGGTATGTATTCCTAGAACTCCATGAAAACTGTTCTTAACATGTTTATCTAGGAATCCATATCTGTATCCTGGAGGTCTGTTATATTGAAAGCAATAATTTTGCAAATGCCTTTCATATTCATATGATATCATTTGCAGGTCTTTAATAATAAGGATAATATTTAATAATGGTAGGCTAACTAACACTTAATTTTGATGTTCCCTTTTGAACATTATGTTGACTGTAAGTAACTTTGCAACATGTCAACTAACTCTCTTTAGAGTATCAGTAGACTGTCTGTTTAATTTCTGCTCACTATTTATTGTGATGGTCCCCAAGAAATCATTCTACTGACTATAAGTAACTTTGCAAGTACGTCAGCTTATTCTAACCCTAACCCTACCAGTCTACTGATAATCTTCTAACACTCTAATGAATGAGAGTTAGTAGACATGTAGGTGGAAAGTTGCTTAGTCAACAGAATTTGTTAAAGGGACCATCAAAATGAAGAGGAACCGTAATATTATATTGAAAGACTGCTCAGGTTATAATCACTAAAATGCTGTCATTCACCTCAGTTCATCACGATCTCACAAAGTTCCGTTATAATCAGTGATGTCTACACTGCACAGTGAATCTCTTACTTGCATTGAGTCTACACTTTGTAAATGAGATTGACCGGATCAAGAGGTCATCAAACATGTCTGTGATTGGCTACATTTCTCATCTCTGCAAAAGCACATTGTAAATAGAAACATTTGATGTTCTCCAGAGCGCAACGTTTCTGTAATATTCATTCGAACTATAAATGTAAGTCCTTGATTACATGTTTCAGATGTCGTAGAACATCTGGGGTTCTTTCAATCTGCTGTTATTCATAGGCCTAATAAAAAAAATATTTTTTTTTTTAAAACATGGAAGAGTTTGAATAGGCCTATTGAAAATGATTATTTACCTTTAGGTGGAGGACACCAAAAGTGTCATTGAAGAGTCCAAAGCTCTCACCGCGCAGGCCCTGGCCAGCGTCTCGTACCAGATCAACAACCTGGCCGTATCTGTGCTGAAGATTTTAGATGTGCAGACGGTTCAGCTCAAACAGTTGGAGTCCTCCGTCAACATGCTGACTCTGGTGAGCTCCTGTTATCACTCAACGGAAAGCACCAGATTCTCATGAAATACAATGCCAGTCATAACTAAGGGCAAGTCAGGACAATGCTATAATATGAAACACTATAGTGTTTGCTCCTGGTTAATAGACATGAATAGTAATCTTGTCAAAGTTGCATATGGCAAAAATAGCCTCTTAATGTCCGTGTTCACACTCAGACAGTTGGCATGTACAAGGAGAAAATTGCCCGGAGAGAGATCGGAGTGCTGACCAAACAGTCCAAAGTTCCCCGGACTCAGAAGCTGGTTCCCCCAGCAGGAGGACGGGAGCCGTTTCGTGCGTACAGACGTGTTCCCATATCCTACACCCGCCTGGACAAACTGGGCCACAGCCACTGGGAAGCCAGCAACAATGTGAGCAAATATATATCCAAACATAATACTTTTTACTTACATTGCTGTTGTTGTTTTTTTTTACTTGTGATTGAATTAAAAGAAAATTTAGATATGTTTTAATGTTATAAATTATATAATATAAATAATATGTGATCTAATGTATGAATCAGGTCTAAAATATAGAATTCTGTTGTCTATATATTATTAGGTTATATAACCTTACTAACGTTTAATAGTTTGGGATCAGTCAGATTTTTTTATTTTTTTAAATAAATTAATATTTGTATTCATCAACAGTGCATTTCATTTATCAAAAATGACACTAAAGACATTCACATGTTTGCAAAAAACCTGTTTTAAAAAAATACTGTTAGTTTGCACTTTCTATTCATCAAACAATTGAGGGGATGAAAATTTCCACAAAAGTTTCAACAATGAAAATCAGAAAAGCAGCAAATCATCAGAATGATTTCTGAAGGATCGTGTGACACTGAAGACTGAAGTAATAATGCTGAAAATTCAGCTTTGCATCACATTTTAAAAATATATTAAAATAAAAAACAGGTATTTTAAGTTGTAATAATATTTCACAATATTACTGTATTTTTAATCAAATACTGTAAATCCAGCCTTGGTCAGCATAAGAGACTTCTTTCAGTAGCACTACAGAAAACATTTGAAAGGTGGTGTATGTAATAGTATTTTTTGATTTATTTATAGTATTTATTGATATAATGTATTTTTTAGATAATAATATTTCAATATATATATATATATATATATATATATATATATATATATATATATATATATATATATATACTGTATACAGTGAGGAAAATAAGTATTTGAACACCGTGCTATTTTGCAAGTTCTCCCACTTAGAAATCATGGAGGGGTCTGAAATTGTCATCGTAGGTGCATGTCCACTGTGAGAGACATAATCTAAAAAAAAAATCCAGAAATCAAAATATATGATTTTTTAACTATTTATTTGTATGATACAGCTGCAAATAAGTATTTGAACACCTGTCTATCAGCTAGAATTCTGACCCTCAAAGACCTGTTAGTCTGCCTTTAAAATGTCCACCTCCACTCCATTTATTATCCTAAATTAGATGCACCTGTTTGAGGTCGTTAGCTGCATAAAGACACCTGTCCACCCCATACAATCAGTAAGAATCCAACTACTAACATGGCTAAGACCAAAGAGCTGTCCAAAGACACTAGAGACAAAATTGTACACCTCCACAAGGTTGGAAAGGGCTACGGGGAAATTGCCAAGCAGCTTGGTGAAAAAAGGTCCACTGTTGGAGCAATCATTAGAAAATGGAAGAAGCTAAACCTGACTGTCAATCTCCCTCGGACTGGGGCTCCATGCAAGATCTCACCTCGTGGGGTCTCAATGATCCTAAGAAAGGTGAGAAATCAGCCCAGAACTACACGGGAGGAGCTGGTCAATGACCTTCCAAGGTTACTGTTGGTAATACACTAAGACGTCATGGTCTGAAATCATGCATGGCACGGAAGGTTCCCCTGCTTAAACCAGCACATGTCAAGGCCCGTCTTAAGTTTGGCAATGACCATTTGAATGATCCAGAGGAGTCATGGGAGAAAGTCATGTGGTCAGATGAGACCAAAATATAACTTTTTGGTCATAATTCCACTAAACGTGTTTGGAGGAAGAAGAATGATGAGTACCATCCCAAGAACACCATCCCTACTGTGAAGCATGGGGGTGGTAGCATCATGCTTTGGGGGTGTTTTTCTGCACATGGGACAGGGTGACTGCACTGTATTAAGGAGAGGATGACCGGGGCCATGTATTGCGAGATTTTGGGGAACAACCTCCTTCCCTCAGTTAGAGCACTGAAGATGGGTTGAGGCTGGGTCTTCCAACATGACAATGACCCGAAGCACACAGCCAGGATAACCAAGGAGTGGCTCTGTAAGAAGCATATCAAGGTTCTGGCGTGGCCTAGCCAGTCTCCAGACCTAAACCCAATAGAGAATCTTTGGAGGGAGCTCAAACTCCGTGTTTCTCAGCGACAGCCCAGAAACCTGACTGATCTAGAGAAGATCTATGTGGAGGAGTGGGCCAAAATCCCTCCTGCAGTGTGTGCAAACCTGGTGAAAAACTACAGGAAACGTTTGACCTCTGTAATTGCAAACAAAGGCTACTGTACCAAATATTAACATTGATTTTCTCAGGTGTTCAAATACTTATTCGCAGCTGTATCACACAAATAAATAGTTAAAAAATCATACATTGTGATTTCTGGATTTTTTTTTTTTTAGATTATGCCTCTCACAGTGGACATGCACCTACGATGACAATTTCAGACCCCTCCATGATTTCCAAGTGGGAGAACTTGCAAAATAGCAGGGTGTTCAAATACTTATTTTCCTCACTGTATATAGCATGTGAATGACGTACTTGCCTCTTAAAAAAGGGGGTTTAACTGCATTTATTTAATCTATTTTTTTTTTTACTATTTTTTTAAAGAGTCATAGATTCATTGGAACCAAAATAAAACCAAACTATTTGCGAATGTACACATCCTTTTTATGTTTTTTCATCATTAATTATAAGGTATCGTATTTGTAATGGAATTTTAAATATTTAAATATTTTATTCAATCATTTGCGCAGCATTTTTAAAACCCCTATTGATGAACTGATTTATTTATTTCAAATTATTATGCTGATCTGTGACATCGAAGGAAGAGCCAAAATCAGAAACAGACAATGAGGACTCTTTAAAACAACTTGGCACACAGGAGACCAGCACCTTCAACTGGTATGTATACACAATGGCTTTTACTGATTTGGTTACAAATGTTTTCAATGAACTCTGATGTATTTGCTGTGGTTTCAGGTCTTTCTTGGGTATCGCAGTTCCTCCTCCATCAGTGCCCGACTGGGTGGGCTCTAGTTTCACAGCTCCTCCTGGTCTCTCTCCAGCTTCACCGTCTCCTTCACTCAAGTCTGACCGCTCCCCGTCTACACCTCCATATGCCTATCCCGACCTGTCCATGCTGCCTCCTCCACCTCTCCTAGATGATGAGATGGGAGACGCTCCACCTCCACCCCCTCCTCCCTCTCCACCTCCACCTAATCCTGAGTATGGAGGATCTTTGCTTCCTCCTCCACCACCTCCAACTGGCCAAAATACCTCAATGACGTCAGCAAATCCTCCACCACCACCTCCTCCTCCCCCAGGTAACATGGCTGGTCCACCTCCTCCACCACCACCTCCTCTTCAGGGCAAGACAGCTGTTCCTCCTCCACCACCTCCTCCTCCTCCTCCTAGCTCTGCCTACAGTGGATCTTCTATACCTCCACCACCACCACCTCCACCTCCCCAAAATGCCTCCATGCCACCACCGCTCCCTCCTCCTCCTAATACAGGAGGAAAATTTGTTCCACCACCTCCTCCTCCACCTCCTCCATTTTGAATGTTGAATTTCAATGTTAATTTTATGCTTTGTTTTATGCAAAAGACTATAACATTTGATAGGATCATATTTTTGTATGCTTTTAAATTACATATTATGATATTTTCTTTATAAATGTTACATGAATACATGTTATAAACATAAATGTTTATAAAACATTAAATTAAGGCAATGTTGTTTTGTATAAAGCATATTAAAGTGTGTAATATAAGACTTTTTCTTATTCTTTTTATGATATATTTCTAGATTTATTGATATATTTCTACATATGATATAATTCTACATTTATTTTATTCTGTGATTAAATGTTTTTTTTTAAATTAGGGCTGTCAAACGATTAATCGCGATTAATCGCATCCAAAATAAAAGTTTGTGTTTACATAATTTATGTCTGTGTACGGAGTATAATTATTTTCTATATATAAATACACACACATGCATATATATAAGAAAATGTGTTATTTATACATAAAATATTTATATATAATATAAATTATATATAATATAAATATATATACACAGTATATACATGCAAATATTTCTTAAATATATACATGCATGTGTGTGTATTTATATATAGAAAATAATTATACACCGTACACACACATAAATTATGTAAACACAAACTTTTATTTTGGATGCGATTAATCGCGATTAATCGTTTGACAGCCCTAAAAAAATTCATATCAAAGCTGCTGTTGTCCATGCAACAATTTTATGGAAATGAAAACAAAATAGGCACTGCACTGAAGGTGGCAGCACAGTCTTTACATTATTTATACATTATAAGTGAATTCGGTGTTCAGTGCAGGAAGAGCATTAAATTCACAACGAACGCATTCATTATGATGAAAGTTGTGACATGACATTATAATATTTTCCCCTGTCTATTAGGCTATTGCTCTGCAGAGGTGGACAAAGTAAGAAATCTTCCTTGATTGAAAGTAGCCTACAGATAGCCTACTGGTCAAATATTACTCCGTTACAAGATTTTTACTTTAGTAAAAGTACAGAAGTAGGCTACTCGTTTTTAAAAGTACTTAAGTAGGCCTATCAAAAGTAAAAAAAGTAAATGTCAATGCGTTGTTTTATTATTGTTGTAATACTTACAGTACTTTATGCCTCAGAATCTATGCCTGCATGCCTACCCTCATATCAATATCAAATTTATTTCTAGAACACAGTTCCAGTAGTGGGATTGAATGTGAGATTGAATAAGTGCACTCAATAACGTCTATGGTTTCGGACACCCAAATGGCTGTTCCCTCAAATAGTGCCCTATTAAAGTTTTTCGGCTTTTAGTATGAATATTTTTGCCTTACTGTTATCTATAAGCTAGTGTGCTCCAAAACAACGACAAAATTCGCATTTAGAAGACCAAGCCCAACATTTAAAATGAAAATCAGGTTGAGGTCAGAATCCAATGTCAGACTGACGATAATCTCCAACGTTGGACAGACGTTGTATTGTGGTTGAAAATGAAAATCAGGTTGACGTCAGAAACCAACATCAGTCGAGTTCTGACGTCAATCCAACGACGGGTTCTGACTTCAACCCGACTTTCATTTCCAACCAAAATGCAACCCCTGCAACAAAGATCGTCCCTTGACTGACGTTACTACTTTCTCCTCAAGGACCTTGACAGGAATTTAGTGGAGTAAAAAGTATGATAGCTATTTGTCTTTCAAATGTAGTGAAGTTTCCAGAAAAAAATAATACTCAGGTAAAGTGCAGATACTCAAAAAGTATAGGCCTATTAAGTACAGTACTCAAGTAAATGTACTTTGTTACTGTCCACCTCTGTTGGTCTGTCATTGCGTAGAGATACAGTACCTCTCAAAACCAATTGAGGTGCCTTCCTAAACATATTTTTAGGGCATCATCATGCGCGACGAGTCAGCTTAGATTCCTACAGAGGCCGCCTGTCGGCTCAGATACTACATTGAGCTATTACAATCTCTGAACATTGTGTTTAGTCAAATAGTGATCACAAACCACTGTATTTTGTCCGTCGTGAACAACTCTGAGAAAAGTCACACCATGACAACGCTGTTTTAGTGCTCTTTCAATAATTATACGGACAAACTAAGTGGAATTCATTTGGAAATACACTGGAGTTGAAATAGCAGAATACCTGTCATATTCCAGGGGTAAAAACTGTGCACAACGAGGTTAATCGGTGGCTATGCTTCTGTTGAAGCCAAAAGCCCGCATTATTTCAGTATTTTTTTTTTAAATGAATTGTGTTTATCAACCGGATTCCTGGTGGACAAAACTACATTACCCATGATTCTGCAAAAAGTCTCCACCAATCAATAGTTCAAAATAAAACACCAAGAATAAATCTCCCTATCTACCATTTTTTAACGCGGAAGTAAGGTGTTTTCGGTGAATGTGCGAGACTTCCGATTTATTATGGGAAATAATATAAAAGTTCATTAAACTGTAAAACTGTTTGCGCTAAACCAGCATGTTTATAATTAAGCCAATACATTAAAATAATATGGTAAGTAATACCAGTTTGCAATATCAAGCAGCATAACGAGCTGTGTTGTAGGCTATAGCTTAAAGCTAAAGATTACTGGAAGCGAATGACACACTGGAAGCCAGACACAATAAAATTTCAAATGGCCGCGCCTATTCTTAACTGAAAAATAAGGTGGATAACCTCTCAAACTTTAAAACAATATTTATAGGCCTAACTGTCATTTGCATTTTGATTGTGTCATTTGCAATGCATCATGGTTGTCATTGTAGTTCTTTCCCTCGTCTTGTAGCCTATCTTTGTCTTTTGTCTTTCCCAAAGCCAACTATGGTCGCAAGTTCCGTCGTTACCAATAGAGTTCAATGGAAATTGCGATCATAGTTGGCCAACGATCCAATAGCATGTTTTAGGGAAACACAGCCCTGTTTGGTTTGGTTCATTTTTTTTTTTTTTTAATCTTAATGGGGAAAATTCAAGGAGAGTATGGGAGAGTATTTTCCAAGAACGAAGGCCACTGAAAACTGTAGGGGTGCAGTTGTTGCATTCATAGATAATAAATAAATGCATTGCACTATTATTATTCTGACTCATACGTGACCAATAAGAGACCAGTTTTGAACCACAAAGCCCCGCCTATTCCAAGACCCACGTTCTCGTGAATTGACATGCTATCCGTTTCTAACATTTCTGTGATTTTGAGACACAGTTCTGTACATTAACAACCAAAGTCACCCTGAATCATTTCTTCTCTTCTAATGGATGTTACAGAAAGGTTTTAACTGTGGAGATCCGCGCCTCTTTCCTGCCTTCATGTCAAGCCTTGGGAATAGTGTGTATTCCACATTTCCCACTCTCTGCCCCTAGCTTGTCCATGTCGCTCCGGCGCTTTTCGGGGCTCACGGAGAGCTCCGGGTCTGCCGAGCCGAGCAGGGAGTTGTTCGAGGCCTGCCGGAGCGGAGACCTGGAGCGGGTGAAGAAGCTCGTGTGCCCGGAGAATGTGAACAGCAGAGACACGGCGGGCAGGAAATCCACACCGCTGCACTTCGCTGCTGGTGAGTACCACTGTGTAATTTATTCTATTCTATTCTATTCTATTCTATTCTATTCTATTCTATTCTATTCTATTCTATTCTATTCTATTTCTATGCGTTTTATTTTCTAAAACAATATTATGTTTTCTATTTCTTACTGTATTCTAGTCTATTCATTTATTTTCTGTTCTGTTTTATGATTCAATGCTATTTGTATCATCGTCAATAATATATTGTATTACTGTACAGTTTGTATTATTTCTCCAGTACAATTGTATTTGCATATCATCATTAATAATTAATCAACTAAAAAGGACAAAAGCTTATTAGCCTAATTTATATAGTTTTTTTTTAGATTAGGCTACTGATTTATTTTATTTTTTTTTATTATTATTATTTTATTTTATTTTTTTGATGTTAGTGTTAAATTAAGTTGGCTACTAAGAACACCATGTGCTTATGTTATTTCTGGAACACTTTGAAATCACATATTGTCATCGTTATTGTCATTGTAATTATTTATTATATGTGCATATACACTGTTAATATATATATATATATATTCACTAAACTACTAATACAGGTAACACTTTAACACTTTAAAATAAGGTCCCAGTACTAGTTAAGGTTAACATTAACTAACAATGAACTAACAATTTGTTACAGTATTTATTTGTCTTTGCTAAGTAACATTGATTCATTATTTGTTCATGTTAGTTCTGGTCTATTAAATAATATCAAATGATTTTAATAATGTATTAGTTGTGAAATTATAGTATTTTTCACTGTTAGTTCAGGTAACTAATGTAGTTAATATATAGTTTATTATGGTTTATTGTTTATACTTTATAGTATTATTATTATTATCATCATTATTATTATTATTATTAAAATTCTGTCATTAATTACTCACCCTCATGTCGTTCCAAACATGTAATTTTCATTCATCTTCTAAACACAGGTGAAGATATTTTTGATGAAAAATCCGTGTATCATTCGTTCAGTTGCGTAGCTGTCAATACATACAGTCGGCATCTATCATAGTTGGGGGCGTGGCGAGGGTGGAGTCGGCGTGGGGGAAAACACCACGAACTATGGCAAGCCGTTTTAGCTTAAATTGTACCCAGCGTTACTCGTCGTAATTGCATTTTTACTAGTAAGAATTCAATTAGAGAGCTCTACAATTAAATTCTTACTAGTAGCAATTACAATTAGAGAGCTCTCTAATTCAATTACTACTAGTAAGAATTACAATTACAGAGCTCTCTGATTCAATTATTACTAGTAAGAATTACAATTAGACAGCTCTACAAATGAATTTTTACTAGTCATATGTCTCTATTGACTTCCATTCATTTTTAATTATGGAGCTCTACAATTGAATTGTTACTAGTAAGATTTACAATTAGAGAGCTCTACAATTGAATTGTTACTAGTAAGAATTACAATTAGAGAGCTCTCTAATTCAATTATTACTAGTAACAATTACAATTAGAGAGCTCTCTAATTAAATTCTTACTAGTAAGAATGCAATTACAGAGCTCTCTAATTGAATTTTTACTTGTAAAAATATGAATTAAAGATATGTATAATTGCAGAGCTCTGTAATTGAATTAAAGAGCTCTGCAATTACATTCTTACTAGTAACAACTGAATTAGAGAGCTCTCTAATTGGAATTGTTACTAGTAATAATTGGATTAGAGAGTTCTCTATTTAAATTGTTACTAGTAAGAATTGAATTAAAGAGCTCTGCAATTGCATTCTTACTAGTAACAATTCAATTGTAGAGCTCTCTAATTGTAATTCTTACTAGTAACAATTCAATTGTACAGCTCCGTAATTAAAAATGAATGGAAGTCAATGGAGACATATGACTTGTAAAAATTAATTTGTAGAGCTCTCTAACTGGAATTGTTACTAGTAGGAACTGAATTAGAGAGCTCTGTAATTGTAATTCTTACTAGTAGTAATTGAATTAGAGAGCTCTCTAATTGTAATTGCTACTAGTAAGAATTGAATTGTAGAGCTCTTTAATTGAATTCTTACTAGTAAAAATGCAATTACGACGAGTAACGCGGGGTACAATTTAAGCTAAAACGGCTTGCCATACACGAACATCATGTGTATTTGAATGACAAAAATGTCGTATTGCGAGTCATTGACGCCTGCCGACCGGCAATGGTACATTGCAAAGTTAACTGCAATAGGTTATGATTGCACTTATTTAATTAAAAACGGGGTCAATGACCCAACCAAATGGCCAGAGGTGTCGTTTCCAGACATATTTTGTTATCTGGTTGAATCTCCTGGTAAGACATCGCGGACGCGGTAGCTGTAGCGGTATAACTCAATCAACTTTCGTATATCTTGCATACTATAACTCCGTAAAACCTTGTCACTTACCAATTGTACGTATGCTTCACTCCAAAACTATTAATCCTTTTGTAAAACGGTGATCAGTAGTACGAAGTTGCCGAAGGACTGTGCTGACAGTTATCCCTAACTCACAGACTGCAGTCTGTATTGAGTGTAGACCTCGAACTACTCCATCGGTTCACGATCGGCCTATCAAGCGAGCCTTCAGCTGATAACGCTAATTTGAATGAGACATCCCTTATGAAAAACAACTGTAGGAATCTTGACGTATTTTGGGACAAAATATTATAGTAATCCTATAGGAATACTATAGTATTTTGGGATACTATAGAAGTACTATAGAGGTATTACAGAACATCACAGAAGTATTATACACTACTATAGAAATCTTATAGGATTACTATAGTTCTTTTTCGTAAGGGATGTAGACAAATCTGGCCCACTGCCTAATACGAGTTTAACACCCACTACTATATCACACAGGGATCTACTCACACAGTAATCTCAAAAAAGAAAGCTCAAAAGCCATTTTGTCCTCCTCTCCGGTTCTGTGTGTTATTAGGAAGGATGTAGAACTTCAATTCATAATTTGTTTGTTTATTGGCGGTACAGAAAACGACACAGCAACTCTTCGGCATGATTTTCCCATGTATTTCAATTAGCGCCAAGGCAATGTTTTCCCCCAAGGGCTAAATTCACATCACGTGACGGGGTGTTCCCGGGGGCGTTCCCAGACCAACCGTCTGTATGTATAGAGCAGGGGTGTCCAAACTCAGTCCTGGAGGGCCACTGTCCTGCAGAGTTTAGCTCTAGCCTGCCTCAACACACCTACCTGGAAGTTTCTAGAATGCCTAGTAAGACCTTGATCATCTGGTTCAGGTGTGTTTAATTGGGGTTGGAGCTAAACTCTGCAGGACAGTGGCCCTCCAGGAGCAGGATTGGACATCCCTGGTATATAGGGACAGAAATCTCTCAGATTTCATAATCTGTGTCATTCGTTCAGTCATTTTTTTATTTAATATTGAAAATAGAAAAATGAGAAAACAGTTCCTTTTTCGTTTTTTCCAAAAACAACGAAAAACATAGCCTGGGTTTCCCCATGCTGCCTTGCACGCAGCGCGATTTTATTCCCGCTGCTAGGCAGCCTGGATACCATGGACCAGATTTTCCCCTCAAAAAGGGAACCAATCACAGAACGGGGAGGGAGCTGCAAGACGATGACGACGTCTATGCGACACACCGAAGCAGTTTGTTTATATCTATGGATCCAACATGGCATCAGACGCGAATTTACCTTTCGATGCAGCCTTAGATAGTGTTCTAAGTAGTTTAGAACGCAAGTTTATTTCGTCTTCTTCCTCGTCGAATTTCTGTCGCTCTACATACGTCATCTGGTATAATTGAAGCGATTGGCTATGAGCTACGTACAGGCGCATTTGATAGACATTCGTAGCGCCCAATAAACGGCTCTGGGCATTCGTAAACCACGCCTCAAATACGAGAAAATGAACATATGGTTCCCAGACCACGTCTCAATGAGAAAGAGGTCTGACGTTAGCCAGGCTACGAAAAACAAGAATTCAGCTTGATTTTTCGTTTTTTGTTCTGAGGTAGAAAAAAGAATAGGCTAAACAGCTTGAATATTCGATTTCTACACGTGGGCGGGAATGAAACACTCCTTTCCTCTGATTTGTCAGCCGAAGATCAAACTGCTCCGTCTTCAGTTCTTCCTCAGTTCTGCACAGCAGAATAAAAGTCCTCCGCTGCTGCAGCTGATGTGCGGATTCTTATCAAGGGGGTAATCTTTCAGAAAAAACTGAAGCTTCCCCTGGGGCCGCCATTGATTAGCAGACCATCACCTGCTGTTAGCATTCCATTGACTCATTTTGGCGTCAATTTGACAGCGAACAACTTTACATCTGAGGCGTTTAAAGACTCCATTTGTCCATTATTTATTTCTAAAGAAACAGTAAAATGTATAAAAGGCTCCATTACCTTATCTTCTTACGATCTTACGTTATGGCCCCGTAGAAGCAGTTTTTGTAAAAATAGGCTAACGATTGCGTCATAACCACGCGACTCTCTGTCGCACAGCAGAGAAATTACCGTATGGACAGGAAGAGAAGCTCGAAGGCAATCGGGGGGACGTCAAAATTTGCAAAAGTTTCTCCTGCTCCTAGCTCATGGCCACCTCCTACTCACACTCTCCGTCTCTGCAAGTTTCGGAAGGGAATGATTCAGATTTCTCTTGGTTCAGCTACTAGAAGACAGACGGGTTGCTCACGTCACATCTACGTGATCAAGCTCAGTTTGAGTCTGCGCAGTACGCTCAGCCATCAGGAAGTGAGTGCTTCTAATTGACCGTTGAATCCAATGGGCTCGCTGTGTCCATTTCTTTTACTGTCTATGATTCTTATCTGGTTTTTGCAACTACATTTCATCGTTTTCTCATCAAACAACCAGACTAATGAATGGCTCGACACAACTTCTTCTGTGTAGATATAAATTCACCAACGCTTTGCATCAGTTGGTAAATGACGGCCGTTAGCATGATCTCCCTCGCCCAGTAAATAAATAAAAAATATATAATTAATTGTACATTTAAATTATATATTTTAAACACTAATACAAAAAGGAAAGAATAATGCATTGACTAGCCTATATAATAGGTGTTAAGCCCTATTACTAGAACGTTAAGTTCACGCATGAACTGCCATTAAATCAAAAAACGACTGAACGAATGATACACAGATTATAAAATTGGAGTGATTTAAAGATATTGTCCCTCTATTGACAGCTTCACAACTACCACTTTGATGGTTCAAAAAGTTAATAAAGAGATCGTAAAACTAATCAATATGAATTGAGCGGTTTAATCCAAATTTTCTTTTGGATTAGAGAGACTCGATCACTTTATATGACTAACAGATTGAATTTAGGCTTTTATTCACATATTCATTCATCAACTCACACATCAGTTGTGGTAAACAGAAGCTCAAACATGTTCGCTTCACATGCGAGAACCAGTGAGGTTCATTCTTGTGTTACGCAGCACGGTTGAGCTTCAGCAAGAACTAAAGACGTTTGTTATCGCACGTCAAGCAAGTTCGGTTGAGCTTCTGTTTATGTTCGCTGATCAATGTTAATATGTGAATAAAAGACTAAATTAAATATGTTCATCATATAAAGCGATGGACTGTTCTGTGGCAGGTTTTGGCCGTAGAGATGTTGTGGACTACCTCCTTCTAAACGGTGCTAACGTGCACGCCTGCGATGATGGTGGTCTTATCTCGCTGCACAACGCCTGCTCTTTTGGTCACGCTGAGGTCGTCAACCTGCTTCTGAAACACGGGGCCGATGCCAACTCCAGAGACAACTGGAATTACACCCCACTCCACGAGGCTGCCATCAAGGGCAAGATCGACGTCTGCATTGGTAAAACCTGGTGCCTCTCAGACCTTCTAGTAACAAAGATTACACTATAATGCACATGCATTCATATTAACTTGTTTTGATGAGAAAAGTACGTCAAACGTGGATCTCATTTGTATGTAGAATGTATAATGCTGTTTGTGTCATGTTTGTCACTGGTAGTTTTACTACAACATGGTGCTGAGCCAACCATCCGAAACACTGATGGAAGGACAGCACTTGACTTGGCTGAAGCTTCCACCAAAGCTGTGCTGACCGGTGAGTGAGCTCTTGAACCTCTTAAAGCTCTAGTCCACAGTCTGATTCAATGTGATGAGAGAGGAAGACTGGCTGCTGGGAAATGATACAAACTTAAGCCTCATTGTACAGTGCGAACAGTAATATAGCTTAGCCTACATACTGTAGGCTATATAAGTTCACGATATTTGTTTTCATTGCCTTTAAAAGCACATTTTATGGAGGACATCATTGGCCAGCATGTGGAATAAAATTTTGGTAAATAATGGATTCAAATGAATTCACTTTTAAATCAATATTTAAATTGTTTTAATGAATCATTTGGGGATTTTTTCTCCATCTGTTTAAAGGATTAATTGGAAAAATAATCAACAGATTCATCGATGATCAAAATATTTGTTAGTTGCAGCACTACATGTGTTTTTTAGTGTTTTTTATTACATGTCTTTCTGGAATACTTGATTCTTATGCTGCCTTCACGTACTATTGAAAATGTCCTACTTTTCCATTTCTGAAGTTGTGATTACGAGCTTGTCGAGCTCCAAGTGCTTTGTTGTCGGAGAGAACAGAAATGAGAAAACCAGGTTTATTCTTGAATATTTATTGGGAAAATCTCATTAAAGCCAAAATTATATTTAGTGTCCCATTCATTGACAAACATCACCACACTATCTAGATAGTCAGTTTGCTGACAATTCTGGAATTTCGCTCAAATACAGGCTGTTTGCACTGTGTACAGTATAAAACACACAATATGCTTCAAATGGTTATTCATAATGTAAACATGCACTACTTTAACGACAAGACAAGGCGATGGAGCTGTTGTGTTTAAAGTTCCTCCGCCATGTTTAAAGTTTATGGCCCGCCCAACTCTGGAACTTAGCTATCAAAATTATCCTAGTGCTTCCTAGTACAACTTGAGAGGCGTTCGTGCCCAATTTTTAACTAGGAAACTTGTATTTACGATAATTTAGTTATTCCCACAATTTCGTTTGTTTTTCCTCTATTTGTTTTTAAGACTGTGTTTAGTAATTGCCAATTTACTCAAGGCTGGTATGTTCTCCTGGTGGCTTGGCTTTTCATTTGTGCTCAAACGAGATTGCCATTAATGTTAATATACTTAATTCTTTCTTAAATCTAGGTGAATATAGAAAGGATGAACTCCTCGAGAGCGCAAGGTAATAACAATTTAAGCTCAATATTGTTCGGGAGACCTGAGGAGAGATGAATATTGCTAAGCTAAATTGCTGTCGTGACTCGCATTGTTCTTTTAATTGACTTGCCGCTCATTGCTTTTATACAGAAGTGGAAATGAAGAAAAACTGATGAGCCTCCTCACACCATTAAATGTGAACTGTCACGCTAGTGACGGAAGGAAGGTGATTTATTAAATTATAGTTAATTTATTTTTAATCAAGTGTTGCCTCAAATTTTGCCATCTGTTTGACAGTGGGATTGTTAATGTAAAACCATCTTCAAATGTTCTCAACATTACCGAGCCACTCAAATAAAACGTAATGTAGCCAGACATTTCATACAGCATGTAATAGTTCTAGGTTCTACATGCATCTTCATTTAAATAATACTTTGCATATGTGTTTCTGAATGGATTGTTTGTTGGTTGCAGTCCACCCCTCTGCATCTGGCCGCGGGCTATAATCGTGTGAAGACAGTGCAGCTGTTGTTGCAGCATGGAGCCGACGTGCACGCTAAAGATAAAGGGTGCGATGTCTGTGTTGAGTGTGGCTTAAAGTGCCGTACAAGTTAAGCTCTATGCTGTCAGTTAGCACAGAAATAGATTGCCTTCAGTTTGTAAAAAAACAAACAAATAAAACTTCTGTTTACAGTAATGCACTTAAAATGGACGTAAGACGCTCCACAGGCATAATTCCAGTCTCTTCTTACTGGCTTTACCACCTTTATAGAGATGCACAGAACCATAATGGCCTCTGCTGATTCTACAGCCAGTGAGATTGCTTGCTCAACATTTAAGTTGGAGGTCGACTGATAGTGGATTTGACCAATATACTACCTACACTATCTTACACTTGGCCTTGTGTTTACAGTGATCTTGTGCCTCTTCATAACGCCTGTTCATACGGTCACTATGAGGTAGCTGAGTTGCTTGTAAAGGTATTCACACGTTTTTTGTCTGCTTTCTTGTTCTGAGTTCTTTCATTTTAGTTGACGTGGTAACTACACTCCATCTTTTCCTTCATTCCGCAGCATGGAGCCTGCGTCAACGCTATGGACCTGTGGCAGTTCACACCTTTGCACGAGGCAGCCTCAAAAAACCGAGCGGAGGTCTGTTCTCTCCTGCTCAGCTACGGGGCCGACCCCACCTTCCTCAACTGCCACAACAGGAGCGCGATGGACCTGGCCCCGAACACCCTGCTGAAAGAGCGCCTGGCGTGTAAGCGTGTGACTGCTACTAAGAGCAGCTAATGTTTTGTTTGCTGTATAAATGACTGATGGGGTTGTCTCTCTCTGTTGCAGACGAGTTCAGAGGTCACGCTTTGCTGCGGGCGGCACGTGAGGCGGACATGGCCTGCTTTAAAAAACACCTCTCTCTCGAGACCATCAACTTCAAACACCCTCTAACCCAAGAGACAGCTCTAGTAAGGCTAGTTTTCTCTTTTTTATTATATGTATTATATATAAATAAATAAAACATTTTTTATAACATTTTCAAGGTAAGATTTTTTTAATGTTTTTGAAAAAAGTATCTTTTGCTTTCCAAGTTTTCATTTATTTGATCAAAAATACAGTAAACATTCTAAAATAACTGTTTTCTATTTAAATATAAATAAATGTAAATGTAAAAGCTAAATTTTCAGCAGCAATTACTTTTCTGTTTTCAGTGTCACGGAAATCTTTCTAAAATGCTGATTTGTTGCTCAAGAAACATTTCTTATTATTATCAGTGATAAAAATTGTGCTCCTTTATATTTTTGTGGAAACCATGATACATTTATTTTAGGATTCTTTTATTAAATAGAATAAATAAAAGAATTATTTTGTCCAAAAGAACAGGATTTATTTGAAATAGAAATATTTTACATTATAACATTATATATATATATATATATATATATATATATATATATACATATATATATATATATATATATATATATATATATACATATATATATATATATATATATATATATATATATACATTATACGTATAATGGTATAATGTCTTTACTGTCAAGTGAATGCACCCTTGTTAAATAAAAGTATTAATTCCATTCAAGGTAAGGCCTTTTTTTCTGGAAATATTTTCTTATTTATAATCACTTTTTTTAAAAGACTCAACACAATGACTATAAAAAGCATATTTACAACTATTAAATCCTATTGAATGAGCCACGATTGAAGAGGTTCAAAACATAGCTGATATGCACACACCTGTGAATGCTACAATTTAACACAAACCTTCTAAAGAATAGAGATTTTTATAGATCTTCAAGTGAATAAAAGAGGTTTCTGTGATTGTCTTTGATAGCACTGTGCCTCCACGTCGCCCTATCCCAAGAGGAAACAGATCTGTGAATTGCTGCTCAGAAAAGGAGCCAACGTCAATGAGAAGAACAAAGAGTGAGTCATTCGCATTGTTCGGGTTTGAAGAGGGTGTCTTAATGATCGTGTATCATATTCAGTAATGGCTTCTGGATCTCTGTCTTTCACACAGCTTCCTCACATCTCTGCATCTTGCCGCGGAGAAGTCCCACAATGACATCATCGAGGTGTTGGTGAAACACCAGGCGAAAGTAAATGAGATTTTTCAGCTGCAGTAAAACATTCAGAATTAAACATGGGCTCCACAAATGTTATTTTAGCATCACAGTTATTCTGTCAGCCTTTACTTATGCAATCAGGATGAAAATACTTGAATCTGTGATTCAACACATAACGAATTAATAACTCGAATGAACTAACAAATTAATAATTAATACAAACTATTCAACTACTATAGGTATATCCACCCTTACAAACAGTACACTCACATTTACATGCTATTCTATACTATATAGCAACTCCTTAATTGTTATATCATCAAAAAATGTAAACTATTTAATCGCCCTGCAATATATAAAAAGTTAAATATAGTACATCCTGCTTTACCTGCATACATACAATATGCTCACGTAAAGCAAAATATATTATACAGCAAATCTCGGCTGCGTGATTAATATCTTCATATCTTCGTAAAAGGTAAACTGTATTATCGCAGAGCTCTCTTTATAAAATTGTATATATAAATATATATATATATATTTTACATACATACAGTATACTCACATAGGGTGATATATACAGTGATATATAGCAAATCACAAACGCTTGACTTATTGTGTTGCAAAAATGTAGCTATACTATGGCACAGCTCTTTATGTAACATTCACTAAATAAGTATGTCCAACTTTATCCGTATGCATACAGTATACTAGCCTAAGTCTAAAAAAAAAAGATATACATATATATATGAAGAGTTCAGATGCAAAAGCCTCTAAGTGCCATCTGAAATTTTCTTCTAGAATGATCATTTTTTATAAAGCTTGTATATTTAAGTTAAGTAATTTCACTTTATAGGTAATTTGCATTGCCATTTAAGTGAAATTACTGAACTTAAATATACTAGCTTGATAAAAATTATCATTCTAGAAGAAAATTTCAGATGGTACTTAGAGGCTTTTGCATCTGAACTCTTCATATATATATACTGTATATGGCAAATCTCAACTGCTTGATTGCATGTACCGTTGCAAAGTGTAAACTATATTTTACCCCAGCTCTAATCTGCAGATTATCTGTAAAGCTGCATTGAAACAATGTGTATTGTGAAAAGCGCAATACACATACATTTTACTTGACTTGTGATTGCACATGAAATCAAAATCCATTTTTATAATAATAATACAGATTTCATCAGTACACAAACCAGTGACTCAACCAGTGACTTCCCATATCTCAACCCCTACATGTTTTGTCTTGTTGAATATCCTGTTTCAATCGTAAATACATCATTTATTTACATCAATACATCAATTATTTTGATATGCCCCTCAGTTTGTAAAAACAAAAAAAAAACAGTAATGCAAAACTGAAAAAGTGCTTTCCCGTGAATGTGTTGTTGTGATGTGCAGGTGAATGCGGTAGATAACCTGGGTCAGACAGCGCTTCACCGTGCAGCTCACTGTGGTCATCTGCAGACCTGTCACATGCTCCTGAGTGCTGGATGTGACCCGCTCATCACTTCCCTGCAGGGCTTCTCACCCTCTCAGATCGCCAGTCAAAGCATTCAGGAGATACTGCAAGGTGACCTCATGTCGTTCCAAATCTGTATGTTTCTTCTGTGGGACACAAAAAAAGAAATTTAGCAGCATGATCAGCATGAATTTGTGTTTTGTTTACAATTGTATAAAGGAATACAGGATTGGAATAAGAATGCTAAAAAAATGTTTAAACTAATCGTTTAAAGTGCCCCATTATGCATTATTTCAGAAATTACCTTTCATGTAGTGTGTAATATCGCTGCTTGTGAATGTAAAAGATCAAAGTGCATGACAAATGTAATTACTGCTTTCCAAACGAAAGAACTGAAACGAGTCGTCAGTAATTCCAGTCTTTCTTTCTGCACGAACAAAGTAGATTTGTATCTAATTTGCATCATTTGCATAATGCCAGCCTGTTCGTCATCATTTGCTGCCTCCTTTGAGACCCTGAGGAAGGCTTTTAAGCCGAAACACGTCAGTAAATTGTTACATCAATTTTTTAATTCTCTTCACCACAAATGTGGCGGCTGCCTGCGAACAACATCTGCTTTGACCCGCCCTCAAACACTGTAGTTGTAGCTGAGACTGGAGGAGTTTGATTAGTGTTATCGACATGTCGAGAAGAAGCTGTTTTCTGCTCTGCAAAAGCAAATCCTCTCAGCTACTTCTTCCAATCTTCTTTCATTACCGGACTCGGGCTCAAATTGATACGGTAAAACTGATGCCATTTTTACTGTTCGTATCACTGTGCGCAGAAGTGCTGAGGAAGCCTTCGGAGCTGAAATTCAGATATATTATTCAGTGTAATGGGCGTTTCATTTCCGACACACACAAGCAGTATAATGGTCAGACTGGGCCATTAGACCAATAAGAGCAGAGTAGGCTCTCGGAAAGGAGGCAATTAGAGAAACTAAATCCTTTATTGAACTGTTTCAGGCACTGTGAGAAAAGAGCTGATGCTGCAATGTATATTATGAGAAAATGTCAGTGTTTTTTTGACCTTGAATGCATGTAAACCTATTGTAGGAGACCTTTAAAATAACATAATCGGGGCACTTTAAAATAAACACAAAGCACATAACCTTAAAAGCATTCTTCTTCTTTTTTTTTACCTTCCTTATTGTTTTTTTATTCCTAGAGGGAACATTTACAGGCAACTCAGTCACAGACAGGCAGCTGTTAGAAGCCTCCAAATCAGGAGATCTGGAAGTGGTGAAGGTGAGGACTAAAAATACACCAAACAGTGTGAGATGATCAATTTTCCCCCCATGTAGTTGTGAAATCATTATGAAGTCGATTATACCAGATTCCCATGTTAGGACTGATAAATAGTTTTTTTTTTTTACCTCTCCATGTAGAAGCTCTGTACTCTTCAGAACGTGAACTGTAGAGACGTGGAGGGAAGGCAGTCCACACCCCTGCACTTTGCAGCGGGCTACAACCGTGTAGCTGTGGTGGAGTATCTGCTGCTGCACGGAGCTGATGTGCACGCTAAAGACAAGGGGTGAGATGACAAAAGGGAAGGGGGGGGGGGGGGGGGTTGGCTGGTTGAGTTGCGTTAGTAGTGTGTTGTCGCATGTCAAAGAGACACTGTTTTTTCCACCCCAGATCTAATGCAGTTAGTGTAAGGGGCGTGACATTTCCAAAACATGCTGGAAGCGGTTGACCAATCACAACATACTGATCCAGCCAACCAATCAGAGCACATTGAGCTTTTCAGAAGGAGGGCCTTCATTGAGACGGGAACTAAATAGAGCGTTACTGACAGACTGGGAAGAGAGGAGCTGCAACAATGTCAAATATGTCAAAAAATGAGATAAAGTGATTTTTGAACATTTAAGCATGACCTATTCAAGTAGATCCCAAAAACAAAATCAAGACTTTGAACAAGGGTGTAATAGGTCCTCTTTAATGAATCAGTCAAAATGATTTACAAGTTAATGAATCAGGAGGTTGAATTAACGTCTGAATCACTTTATGAAAAGGTTAAATCAAGCTCTTTATTGTCATTATTATACAGATTGTTTTAGTACCTCGCAATGTTGCAGCATTCAAATAATAATAAAAAATAAATAAAAAATAAACAAACATGAAATGTTTTGAAGTATACATGTACATGTTTTTTCTGATTAAACAGAAATAGTTTTTTTTACTAATCTAGTAAAGTTTTTCAACGAATTTCATAAACAAATTTTTATATACATTTATAACGGTATACTTTGTTTTATATTGCCTTGGCAGTAAATTACAAAAAAGCGTAATAACTGCTGCAAGGGTGTTTCTGATACAACGGCTGAGGGAGTGACGACAAATTTCACATCATTCTCTCCATATTTTTCCCCTCTTTTGGAAAGTTGTGGAAATGCTATCATGTTTTGTTTTGTTTTTTCGCTATTATTTAATGGGAATACAAAAATGATATTTGTTATCTCCTGTTCACCACACCCAACTATGACGACTTCTGCTTATGAGAAATGTGAAAACGACCCATTGGTTTAAGTAAGATGATGTCTCTGTTTTGTGCTGCATAGTGGCCTGGTCCCCTTGCACAACGCCTGTTCCTATGGGCATTACGAGGTCGCTGAGCTCCTCGTCATTCACGGTGCTGTGGTTAACGTGGCCGACCTGTGGAAGTTCACCCCACTGCACGAGGCGGCCGCCAAGGGCAAATATGAGATCTGCAAACTGCTGCTTCAGGTATTGAAGAGCTCCGACTGAAATCAATTTCTCAGGCTTTGAATTGAAATCCTTTCTATTATCAATGGCAGCAAAGTGATGGAGGAAGCACTGTGTTCAGTGCTATGTTCATTACAGTATAACAAAGTAATTCCTTGACACAGCATGGTGCCGACCCGACCAAAAAGAATCGCGATGGAAACACCCCTCTGGACTTGGTGAAGGATGAGGATACAGACATTCAGGATCTGCTCAGGGGGGACGCAGCGCTGCTGGACGCCGCTAAGAAAGGCTGCTTAACTCGCGTTAAAAAGCTCTGCACTCCAGACAACGTGAACTGTCGAGACACGCAGGGACGTCACTCCACTCCGCTGCACCTTGCTGGTAGGTGTGGGTCAAAGTAGGATGCTTTCATATAATACTTTACTTGAGTTTCACTCTTGACATGAATGTGTTTGACCAATAAGGTTTGCTGATGCTGATGCAGATATCCGGCCGATATATACATTAAAAATGTTATCACACAATTTATTTTAAAAATTGTAAATAACACGCACAACGTTTTTTGCAATAAAACTATTATATTTACTGAAATATTTATCAATTTGAAAAAGGTGAACTTAATATATACAAGTAATCTGTTAAAACAGCAGGTACTAAACTACAGATTTATACACAAATAAAGACATTTTTAAAAATGTATAAATAATAAAGAGAGTAAACAGATTTACTAGATTACAGAGCGCACTGAGAATTGCATTCTCTCAAATTAAAACACTAATTATGCATACAGCACATGTTGAATGGGTCGGAATCTAAGATGCACAGTTGATTTAAAGACAAAACCAGAACCTGGAGACCTTTTTAAATATTTGTAACGCCTGTCACACTTGCATTTGGAATCAGTTTATGGCTAAGTGCAAATAGTCATTAAAAAATTGACTTTAGTGAACTTTACAAAACGTGCTCAAATAAATGAATAAAATAGCTGAAATATGAAAAAATTGAAAAAGTATATTTTCATGTTGGTGGTGTTTGTTTTCTGTATGATTAGCTGGCTATAATAATCTGGAGGTGGCTGAATATCTGCTGCAGCACGGGGCAGAGGTGAACTCTCAGGATAAAGGTGGTCTCATTCCCCTACACAACGCTGCATCTTACGGGGTGAGTACTGCGGACACCTAACATGATGAGTTATTTTCACATTTTATTCTACGACATAAAACACACCAGTAATACCCCACTCGTGATGTTTAAAGCTTTTACGTGTCTTGAAAATGTAGTTGCTAACAACAAGTGGCAAAATGTTGCTACAAAGGTTGTCGAGGACATTAAACGTCATCACCTGAACAGGTAAACTCATCTACTCTCTTTCAGAGCCCTGTTGAGTTTATAATCGCAAATGGAATTTTTTTTTTTTTTTATCATTAAAGTCTGAAAGAGTTGTTGGAAGCTTATTGGTTGTGACGTTGAAGTTGAGCGACCGTGGTGTAGTTTGTTTATGGCCTAAGGTTAGCTTTTCATTTCTGGTAATTGTTTTTAGGCTTCAAAGTTGAAAAAAGTTGTGTTCATTTTAGAAAATTATCTTGATGAACAAAACATGCAAGTATCATAAACTTTTGTTGATCACAGAGCTTATTTTTTGCAATAGTTTAAAAGGCAAAGGAAAAATTGGGTTTTTGTCGAGGGAACCAGTGTGATGCTAACTTCCAAAATATCTCATCACTGCAGCAGTCTATCAAAAGTCTGAATTTGTTTTGGTAAAAATCAGTTTCCCTTTCTCAACCTTTTCCCTTTTCCCAGATATCTGCAATCTTATAAACATTTCTTAAAGGAATAGTTCAGTCAAGAAATTTTTCACCAATATGTCTTCCCAAACCAGTTTGGCTTTCTTTCCTCCATGGAACACAGAAAGGGACTTTTTTTTTAAAGAATCACATTTTTTGTTCCAAAAATGACAGATAAGCACCATAAAAGTAATCCATAAGATTCCAATATAGGGGTGAGCAGGACTCACTGCCAGGACTTTTACGTGCTTTTCCCAAATCACGGAAGTGACCTTGACGTCCGGGTTAACAGTAGCCTAAGCCATCAGGCAGGTGTTATTTAAATAAACTCCTGATGTACTTACAAACTTTCCAATGCCTCGTTTTATGAGTACAGAACCTATTTGTACTACTGTAGAAGTTTGGTACCATTCTGGGCATTATTAGTGGGGTAATTTACGAGATACATCCTTGGATCCATTAGCGCCTGCACTAAGCCATTCGGCTGATATCTCGAAATAAGCTCTAACTTTAAAGGGGGGGTGAAATGCTCATTTTCACTCAATCTCCTGTTAATCTTGAGTACCTATAGAGTAATATTGCATCCTTCATATCTCCAAAAAGTCTTTTGTTTTATTATATTTTTAATTGAAAGATTGGCTGTACCGAGTCTTTCCGGAAAAAAACGAGCGGCTGGGGGCGGGCCGTGTGGGCGAAGCTTAGCTGTGCTAACGCGCCGAGCTAACAACACACAGAGACATTTGTTCAACAGTTTTACTCACCGTTCCAACGCACGACCGCGAACCTTTATCATTGTGACTGCTCGATCCTTAAGCATTAGACGATCTGCAAATCCGTTGCTCTGGGCTTTGTTTATAAAACAATCATCGTCGAAATGCAGGAAACAACAGTCTTACACAACTCCGTTTATGCTCAGGAAAACAAACTCCATCCACGGGTGCCTTAACGCCGGGTTATTTGGCAATCTGTGCAGGGTTGTCTTGCCCTGGCAACCAAAAACACACTTCTTTGGTGACACTGACTTCTCAAAAGCCGGGCAGGGCGCTTTGATGGCGAACTGCTTTCGCTCTCTTGCTCTGGTCTACGAGTGCGCGCGCGCCCGCGATCTTACCGGAGAAGTGCCCTTAGGACCCATATTAGGAAATTCCGCTCTATCTTATGTAAGACAGAGCCATACTCGAAAAAAACTTTCCGAAACTTGTGACAAACCGGAAGGAGTATTTTTGGAACAAAAATACTCCTTCAAACGTACAACTTAGTTTTTGAAACTTTGTCCATGTTTAGCATGGGAATCCAACTCTTTACCAGTGTAAAAAACTCAGTATGCATGAAATAGCATTTCACCCCCCCTTTAATAATGTTCGGCCTAGGGAAAAAAGGCTTCTTCTGGGGGGTGTTTGGCTCGAGGTCATGGTGCAAAGGAGCCTAGGTTGATTTTACTCCGAACCATTCCTTTAATGAAATAAAACCACATAATTGTACTAGACATGTGAAATTAATGTGAGTAAAAATAAATACTCTGAACCCGTAGTTGATTTACACAAAGAGAGAAAGTCAAAAAGGTTTAGGCTGTGCACAGCTCTCAAATCTCATTTCAATCGCATTTTCAAATTTGGCACCAAAAATGGTCAGTCATACATGTTTGGAATGACAGTTTATAGTTGTGCAGGTGTTGTTCACCTCCTCATATTTAATAATAACCTGTTGGGGAAGGGAAAAAGGTGCGGTGCCGTTTGGCAGCCATGCATAGACATATTCATGCAGCAACTTTCGTCAAGAAGTGAAAGAGACACCAACCCGAGAGCACGACCGCTCCATGTGTTTCATTGCAGCATGTGGATGTGGCCGCTTTGCTCATCAAGTACAACGCATGCGTCAGTGCCACAGATAAGTGGGCGTTCACCCCTTTGCACGAGGCGGCGCAGAAAGGCAGGACCCAGTTGTGTGCACTGCTTCTAGCTCACGGGGCCGACCCCACGCTCCGCAACCAGGAAGGCCAGTCGCCGCTGGACCTCGTGACGGTATTCACTCTTTCTGTGTGCTTATTGGACAAGCCACATCAGGGAAAGAAGATCTTTCTCCTCGTCCCCAACCGCTTATCTACCGTTCTGTTCATTTTCTGCACGTCTGATACAGTTAAGCCTTCTCAAGCCAAACTTCTTTTAATCATGCCTGGGAGAATTATCTCTTAGTTTTTTATGTCATAAATATGTCTGTTTTATAGGGTTGGTACTTTTCTTTTTGTGTATTCAGTGCTTGAGGAGGCTTACTGATCATTCCATTCAACATTGCCTGAAAATACTCCACATTTGCACATGCAGTAACGTCTGGAGTGGGAAAATATGCCTGTCTGATGCCTGGAGGAAGATATTTAAAGGGATAGATCAACCAAAAATTAAAATTCTGTCATCATAAATGCCGCCTCATGACATTCAAGTTTTGAAAGGAGCAGCTTGAACATTCCTTAAACTAAGGCTGCAACTAACGATTAGCCAATTAATCTAATGATTATTTTTCCCCGATAAATCTATCAAATATTTTATGATTAGTTAATTAATCCTTTGTTTAACTTACCAATAAATAATAACTGAATCTTTTGCCATGAATTTTCTTCTTCTTTTTTTCAATATTTTCCCATAAAAATACTTCCCAACATAAAATATAAGTTGAAAAAGAAAATATAAAATCTAGTTCAAAATATTAACAAAACTGTAATAGTATATCAATGATACTAAAATAACACTGGGGTGAGTAAATGATGACAAAATCTTCATTTTTGTGTCAACTATCCCTTTAACCAAGGATGCACGCCAACAGCTTGCTTAAATGAAATTAGCATTTTCACTGGTCTTGTATACAAATGCTTCCTTATTTGCATTTTTGTTGCTGAACTCACGGTCTACATGCTTGAGATCTGACTGACACTCAAATAAGTTTGTGACTAAATGTGAGTCAGTTTGGGAGACCTGCAGTCTTGTCTGTCTCAAGAAATCGGTCGTTACTTAATTGTTTGGGACTTTCTGATGTTGCTCATCTCTCTCTCTAGACGGACGATGTGCGAGCCCTCCTCACGGCAGCCATGCCTCCTTCAGCACTGCCAGCGTGCTATAAGCCCCAGGTTATCAGCGTCTCGACGTCTGTGGGAGTCGTGCCATCCACTCTCAGCTCGAGTCCCATTCTCTCTTCAAACTCCAGTGTGGACGGCCAGTCCGGGACCTTCCCCGAGATGACCACACTTCTGTCGTCTTCTGGAGCCGAAGGGGCCGTAGGCATACAGACGAAAGAAGGGGGTGGGTTAATTCAAGATTCAAGCTTGTAGCAATTATTTGGTGACTACTGAAAGCTTTCTGTAAATAACCTGTTGGTTTTTCAGGTCTAGCTATGGAGTTGAGTATCAGCCAGTTCCTTCGCAACCTGGGCCTGGAACATTTGCTGGAGATCTTTGACAGAGAGCAGGTAATTGCTAATGTTTCAATGTTTATATATTATAGTGTTGCAGTCAAAACCAGCTCTTTCAAGTCCAACTTTGAGTATGAGTCAAGACAGAGTTCACAACAAGACCTTGAGTTTTAGAGTCGGAGTAAGACTACAACACTGGCAAAGCTACTTTGAAACTTTAGCTTGTTAAGATAAAAGCAAAACACTGAACGGGTTTTGAATCAATGAACAAGATCACAATATCAAACCTGAACAGGTAAATTTAGCTAAATACAACAATAACACCCTAATTTATCTGTATCTAAATTATTTTTGTGAATCTTTTGATTTATATTAACTGTCCGAAAGAAACCATTGATTAGAATGAATGAGACTTTCCAATGCTACATATGTGAGAGAGAACCATTTAGGATGAACCCGTTCACTAGAATTAACCTGCCTTTACTGTGCAACAAATGGGACAGATAACATTTTAGGATGAACTGATTCACTAGAATTAAACTGACTTTTCAATGCTACATGTGTGAGAGAGAACCGTTTATGATGAATCAATTCACTAGAATGAATCAGACTTTCTAATGCCACTTATGTGAGAGAGAACTCTTTACGATGAACCAATTTACTAGAATGAATCACTTTCCAAAGTGACACATGAGAGAGAGAACCATTTAGGATGCACCGGTTCAGTAGAGCGCCACTTATGTGAGAGAGTACCACATGGGATGAACCGATTCACTAAAATGAATCAGACTTTCAAAAGTGGCATGTGAGAGAGAATGTTGTAGGATGAACCAATTTACTACTGTTCAACCTGTGGTAAAATCTTAGACTTGTATATTTGTAATCTGTTAATCTTGAATTAATTCCCCCCAAAATATGTTTCAGCTTCAGAACTGACTGAAATATATGAAATATGATTATAGATACTGATCAGTGGATTAACACATTAGTCACATGCCTGGTTTGTGTCGTTAGATAACTCTGGACGTCCTGGTGGAAATGGGACACAAAGAGCTGAAGGAGATCGGTATCACCGCTTACGGTCACAGACACAAGATCATCAAAGGAGTGGAGAGACTTATGAGTGGACCTCAGAGTAAGAGCCTCTTCTTTCATCTAGAACAGTTCATTTGAGAGAATGCTTAATTAGAGAGAGGCTTTAAAGATCACTTTGATCTGTTTCCACTGAGAACTCTGCTGTTGGATCTTTTTTTCAGGTCAAGCTGCTTTTTTAGTGGGGTCATTTTAAGCATACGTTTATTTACTTATCCTGAAGTCAACTTTTAATGTTAAACAAAGTTATACTGTCAAAAAGTATTTCATTTTACATCCCCTCTATCAGCATTACAGTTAAATGTGATGTTTTTTAAAGATTCTTACTCTCACTCTCACACGCATTTATGTTTTAGCAAATATTAATATATGTGATTGATTGCAATTAATTCAATAAATTGATTAGCATGTATTTTAGGGATGCACCAATATGATATTTTTGCCCGATATGATAACCAATGATTCTTTATATTTGAAAGCCGATAACCGATATATTGGCCGATAAATCTAAATCCGAGTTTTTATATATTTTTTGAGAGCCTGAGTGATTACAAAAACAAAAGTCTCACCGTTAAAATGTCCCAAGCACACAATTATAATGATGTTCTCATTATAATTTCATGTAGCCTACATGACGTAGCCTACATGCACTGTACTTATCCTTTTTTGAAGTGATTCCAATCAAATTTCAAACAATTCAAAACCATCATGTTGAACTGCGCATCTGAAGTGTCTCAGCCTAAGGAAATAATTCATTATTTATCGGCTTTAATATATCTGCCAGATTTTTTTATTGGGCCGATAAGGATAACATTCAGAATGAACATATACCAGTATGGTGATCAATATATCGTGCATCCCTAATATATCATTTTTTTTATTGAAAGCTCTAATACAAAGTAACTGTACAGTAAGTAAATGTAATTATTTCCCCCCCTTTTTACTTTGATTACTCATATGACCCTTTAAGATCGTAGCTGAAGCTTTTGTTTTGCAGATTAATTTGCACTTAAATATTTATATCCCCATCCCAGGTTTAAACCCTTACTCTACCCTGAACACGACCAACAGTGGAACAATACTGATAGATCTGTCTCCAGACGACAAGGAGTTTCAGTCTGTTGAGGAGGAGGTAGAGTTTTGTTCATATGTTTATCATTTCTCACTTTGATCAGCATCTGCCGCAGCCCCTTAGAAATATTTGTTTAACATAATCGCAATCTTGTTATCCATAAGTGTACTAGGGGAATCCAGTAATAGGGCATGTACACGTTCAAGTGGCTTATGAAGCCATATCTAATAAGTATCCTTGGATAGAATGTGTAGAATAATTATTAAAACACAGAGGACGTACTTTGTTTACTTTGGTTCTCTTGTGTCTCTGAACAGATGCAAAGCACAATAAGGGAACACAGGGATGGCGGCCATGCGGGTGGGATTTTCAACAGATACAACATTGTTAAAGTAAGAGATTTGGATGTCTTCATAGTTTTTCTCTTATTTTTTATATTAGGCTGTTCTTAAACTGTTTGCTGCTTTGTTTCCACACAGCTTCCCTGCCTCTGCATGTGTCTTTTCACATTGCATTACTTCCAGGGTTTCAAACAGTCATGGAAAGCCCAGAAATGTTTGAGAATTGATTTTCCTGAGCTGGAAAAAGTCATGTAAATTTTATAAAATTGTATATACCTTGAGTGCAATCTTTGGATAAATGCAAATCTTAGTCTCGTTTAAATGTCAATTTTTTTAGTTGTGCTGTTCCAAAATATTTCCTTGTTCTTTTATTCAGGTGAAGTAAAACTTATGTGTGTATCGTGTTCTTCAAAAAGTCTCTCTTTTTCCATATCAAACCAAAAAATGTGGTGTCACAATGCCCCTGGCCAAGAAACTCTTGGTATAATAAAGAAAACACGTTATAATATTTTGTTAACATTTGTTAATGCATAAGGCATCGTGAACTAACAAGAAACAATACTTTTACAACATTTATTAATCCAGGTTAATTTCAATTTCTACATTTTTAACATTTCAAGTTATCTAAATTATCATCAATTAATATTATCAACAGACATTATTTTAAAATGAACAATTATATATTTATAAATTAACATTAACCTAGATTCATATATGTGTAAAAAATGGTTTATTGTTGCTAGTTTGTGTCGTTTAGTTCAGTAGTTCATGCCTAATGCGTTAACTAATGTTATCAAATTAAAAAGTGCCACTAAAATCTTTTCTTTTTGGTCCCAGATCCAGAAGGTGTGCAACAAGAAGCTGTGGGAGAGATACACTCATCGCAGGAAGGAGGTTTCTGAGGAGAACCACAACCATTCCAATGAACGCATGCTATTCCATGGTGTGTGATCTGTCTATCCATCCAAGGCCTGGTGTAAATGACTCATTCATTCACTGCTATTCTCAGTAGGGCTGTAACAACTAATTGATAATTAAAATAATCAAAAATAATCAGACTTTTTTGAGCCAAAATTCATAGTTATTAGTTAGTTAATAGTACGAATTGTGACCAATAATTTAATCAAATAATATTTTTTTGGATTCCCCCCCTCCCCTCCATTTGTTTAATCGATTAAAGGAGAACTCCGGTCAATTTTAACATTGAGCTCATTTTTTTGTACATTTGGAGTGCTGTCAGTACAGAGAACAACGACAAAAATCGGTGTTGCCTACACCGAGTTATTCTATTTTTAAAATTTGCACCCTGTTGACTTCAATGGGGCAAGTACTAAACCTGCTTTTAGCCTCTTAACATCCTTGATGTGTCATTACAAGTGCCCAGCTAATGTGAGTGATTCCTTCAGAGTGAACACGAGTGAATCTGACTGCAGTAGATGTGAAAGATATGTATAAAAATGATGTTATTTCAGCCAGCGCAAATACCTGTGTTTACATCCTGTTTTTCGGTTGAAGTCCAAAGTAGTCGATTGCAGAGTTCACGCGCGTGATCATAGGTACTAAACCAATGCGCGTGAACTCGGCAATCAACTACTTTGGACTTCAACCGAAAAACAGGATGTAAACACAGGTATTTGCGCTGGCTTAAATAACATCATTTTTATACATATCTTTCACATCTACTGCAGTCAGATTCACCCGTGATCACTCTGAAGGAATCACTCACATTTTCTGTGCACTTGTAATGACACATCAAGGATGTTAAGAGCCTAAAAGCAGGTTTAGTACTTGCCCCATTGAAGTCAACAGGGTGCAAATTTTAAAAATAGAATAACTCGGTGTAGGCAACACCGATTTTTGTCGTTGTTCTCTGTATTGACAGCACTCCAAATGTATAAAAAAATGAGCTCAATGTTAAAATTGGCCGGAGTTCTCCTTTAACTGAAGAAATAATCGACTGATTAATCGATTATCAAAATAATCGTTAGTTGCAGCCCAATTCTGATCAATCAAACCTTGAAGAGACATTTCTGCTTTCCCAGGTTCACCGTTCGTAAACGCCATCATTCACAAGGGCTTCGATGAGAGGCACGCGTACATTGGGGGAATGTTCGGGGCCGGGATCTATTTTGCGGAAAACTCTTCCAAAAGCAACCAGTATGTTTACGGAATAGGAGGAGGGACAGGCTGCCCTCTTCACAAGGACAGGTCATGTTACGCGTGTCAGAGGTGAGATGAGATCCCGTTACAGCGAATGGAGGCCAGGGCTCTCATTTAAGCGGCTTCACGTTTCCCAGCACTATGTGCCGATCTAAGTGTTTTTTCAGCAACGTGTTCTTTTCCAAAACCTTGAGGTGAAATTGATTTCCTATTTTCTTTCTAAAGTGCTCATGCTCTTGATTTTGTCTCTGTCTACCCATCCCAGGCATCTTCTGTTCTGCCGCGTGACTTTGGGAAAGTCCTTCCTGCAGTTCAGCGCTATGAAGATGGCCCACTCGCCACCAGGACACCACTCAGTCACTGGCCGGCCCAGTGTCAACGGTCTTGCTCTGGCTGAGTACGTCATCTACAGAGGAGAGCAGGTAATACAGAATTATCTATCTATAGTCAACGTGAAATGGCATTCTCAACCCATTTTAATTCTGAGACAAAAAGTATAGGCTAGATTTTTTTATTTTATTTTTGCATTTTACTCGGATCGCGAAACTGAGTGTTTCATATTAGAATAAAGCAAGAATCATTCACAATTTCTTCATAAAATGTAAAAGTCTATTTTTCTGATTAATACTGCAAATATTTCTACAAAAATAAACTAAAGTTTCCCATATTTATGTCATTGGGCGATGTGTACACTTCCGTTCAAAAGTTTGGGTCTGCTCACCAGGGCTGTATTTATTTGATCAAAAATACAGTAAAAAGAGTGATACTGTGAAATATTTTTCTCAATTTAAAATACCTATTTTCTATTTGAATATATTTTAAAATGTAATTTATTCATGTGATGCAAAGCTGTATTTTCAGCATCATTACTCCAGTCTTCAGTGTCACATGATCCTTCAGAAATCATTATAATATGCGGATTTGCTGCTCAAGAAATATTTCTGGTTATTATCAATGTTGAAAACAGTTTTTGCTGCTTAATAATTTTGTGGAAACGATGATGCATAGGTGAATAAATGACTATTGGTGAATAGGAAGTGCAAAAGTAGAGCATTTATTTGAAATAGATTTTTTTTTTGTTACACTAAATCTATTTACTGTCACTTTGGATCAATATAATGCTTTCTAATTGAATACAACTAATTGCTGTGAAATATAATTGCTATATATATATATATATTTATATTGTATATTGACAGATTCTATCATGTGAAACTAAAACTACATTTGTCATTTTGCATCCCAAGGCTTATCCGGAATATTTGATCACATACCAGATCATCAAACCGGACGGTTCTACAGATTAACACACGGGTCTTTCCGTCTCAGACAAGAGAAACTGCTTGTTTACTGCATGCAATTTTTATACAATGTATAACGTTATTCTCTTCCTACAGCTGTCTGCTTTTATCTCATTTACAGCAACTTATTAATGAAATGTCCGACAAACTGGCCTCACCAGTTCAGTCACTAACACTGGTTACAAAAGTTGCATTTCCTTTCCTCATCCATCACAAAGTTTACTTATTTATTTTGCAAAGACAAATGTATATGTTTTGTACTAATTAATTTATCGATGTTGGTATCATAAGAGATCTATGCCTGAGATGTAAATGTTTGCCACTATCCTGCAGTTTTACACAAGGTGAGTACAGGGATTTTTCTGACGGATCAGACCAATTGAAAAGCATCTAGTATTCAAGATAAAGATTATTTGGCAGAACAGGATGAGACTTAATCCAAATATAAAATAATCTAGAAATGTCTTCTTGACAGTATTGTTGCTCTCCAAAAAAAGTATGAATTTAACTTTCAAAAAGACACTGTCATCCCACAGGATGTCCCATATTGATGCAAGTGTTTAATTGCTGAACTGTATAACAAGACAACTTAATATTTGCTTCATTCTCAGTCTGCAACATATTGGGTGCTTGAACGAAGTGTTTCTGGATTTTGATATGAAGATGCTTTTTTTTTTTTTTTTTTTTTTTTTAGTTCAGAAGTATTTGTAGGCTACCCTGTTGTGCCTGAACATGTCAGTTTTTCCTCATGTAATGTCATGTTAATGATGTGTTACTATGTCCTACAAACAACGGCGTCAACAACAGTACGACCAAATAAAGAGACGCTTTTTATCAACCTCTGGTATTGTTTCTGTCGTTATTATCCCACAAAGTGAACCTGTTCATCCATCTCAGTGCAGCAGTCATTTGTGAAACTATCAAATGACCAACAGGAGGCACTATTGTGCTTTAGTTTGGGTGAAACTGAAAAGCCAAAACTTTAAACCTAGTGTAATGTACCAAGGCATTTACATGGTAAATTATATTTAAAAAGATACTTCAAAGAATTGCATGATTTTGCCTTTTAGTGCAAAGTTTGAGTTAAATGCAAGCTCCAATCTCTACTCTAATGTAAAAACGAATGAAAAACTACAGAAACTATGATAACATAAATGATTTTTTTAGCTACCAGTCTTTGTTAGGATTTCTTCCATGATATATTGTCATAAATATGGACAATGCTTGTTTTGTTTTTATAAATGATTATCCGTTCACATTTTCATTAAGTTATAAAATAATTTGCAGCGACATCTCTTCACTTCTTTTGTGTTTACGGAAACGAGTGCGTGGCAACCTGTCACTCAGATGACATCACAGCACGAGGCTCAAAAAGTCCCGCCCTACATTTTTTCTTGTTCGAGAAACCAGAAAAGACTATCGCAACTTCCGTTCCTTGTGGCCTTTAGACTGTTGTCGTGTTTTGTTTAAACTCCCTTGCTTCAGACTGTAAGTATTGCACTTTGCAAATGCAATAACAACTACATTAGCTCAGGAAAACCGGTTGCTAACCCATGTGAATATCTGCATCTATTAGCAAGCTAGCTGCTTGAAAAAAAAAAAAAAAAAAAAATCTGAATTCATCATGAAAGAGAGAAAGATAGATGCCTGTTTTAGTGACGTTACATAATATGCATTTCAGGACAGGTTCACACAAATGATTTACTTTTGTGCTGCAGAAGTTGAATGCTTTTGAAAGAATAAGACACATTCCATAAATGTCATATCTTTTTTCTTTTTTTTAATTGAGAACTTTTAGATAATGATATAACATAATTACTTTTTATTATTGTTGTTATTATGTCATATAATTATCTTAAAGTTCCCAATTAAAAAAAAAAAGATATATATATGACATATTTATGGAATGTGCCATTTATTACATTGGCCTTTTTGTTTGTCTCATAATATTTTGGAATTTAATAACTGAATGTGTGCAGATTGTGTGCAGTGGCATGTGTCAGGCTGTTGACAGTATTCAGTCCAAAAGTTTTCTGAAGCTGTCGGACTATCACAATGCTCATATTATTCACTCAAGGTCAAGGACATATAACAGAATAGCAGGGCTGCCAAGCTATCCATCTAACCGTCTGGACAGTCAATAAGCCTGAAATGTGCCAGTGCTGCTACTGCCGCTCAAAACACATTCTTTATTGCTCCTATAGAAAACTGACATAAGAAGTCTCTAATGCCTGCGAAGGCTGCATTTATTTGAACAAAAATGCACTAAAAAGAGTAACATTGTAAAATATTATTACAATCTAATATGTCAAATTTTTAAATGTATTCCTGTGATCAAAGCTGAATTTTCAGCATCATTACTCCAGTCTTCAGTGTCACATGATCCTTCAGAAATCATTCTAATATGATGATTTGCTGCTCAAGAAACATTTCTTATTATTATCAATGTTGAAACCAGTTTTTGATGCTTAATACTTTTGTGGAAACCATGATACTCTACCATTCAAAAGTTTGGGGTAAAAAAAGAGAAAGAACTTAATACTTTTATTCAGCAAAGATGCATTAAATTGATCAAAAGATTTTTAACTTTTTAATTTTCTATTCGTCAGAGGATCCTGGAAAAATGCATCTCGGTTTCCACAAAAATATTAAGCAGACTGTTTTAAACATTGTTATAACATAATAATAATAACCATTATTAGTATTTGAGCACATGTAATCATTTATAATAATTGAGAAGCAAAAAAGACTGGAGTAATGATGCTGAACCTTCAGCTTTGCCATCACAGGAATAAATAGCATTTTACAATACATTAATAAAACAGTTATTTTAAATTGAAATAATATTTCACAATATGTCTGTGTATTGTATTTGTGATCGAAGAAATGCAGCCTTGGTGTGTAAAAAACATCTCTTTCAGAAACCTTTACAAATCTTAATGGTTTCCCATTTCAATTGTGTATGTGTGTGCGTGTGTGTGTGTGTAGGCCTATTCATTTTCTCTCATAGTGTCAGATAAAACCTTTGTTTTCCACAGCTAGCTAACTAAGATAGATGACTGACCTGGCTTCATGCAACCAAAATGCATTTTTCTTTTCTAGGCAACAAATGTTGGAAAGCGTCTATTGATTTGCCCTGAAGAAAAAGACATGGCATTGAGGATCCTAAGAAATTCTTTTGCTGTCCCTTCCCATCATGTACCATAGAGAGTGGAGACGAACCATGAAGCAGGACGCTGGCATTTCATATGTGACCTCCAAGTGTGTGTGTGTGTGTGTGTGTCTGTGTGTTCCTTTCTCTTTGTCATTCCAGTCGAATGCTTCTGACAGCACACCACATTCAGACTGTTGATGGATGGATTCGTCTCTACTGCTAATGGAAACTTATTCGGTTCACTGAAATAAATATGTAATATTACAAGCATGGTTTATTTCTTTATAGGAATAATCAGTGTGCATATATGCATATGCTAGTTAGACAGTCAGCCCGCGCGTTTGATGTATAGCTATTAGAGTGTTGGTTACACAGACAAATGAAATCCTCTAGTGTCCTCACCCCTTCAGATAGCAATATGAATACAAAGAAGGCTATTGAAGCCACGTCTCTCTCTCTGTCTCTGTATTTATCTTCTTCTCTCAGTCCTGCGTTTTCTTTTGTTCGGAAAGGTCCAGATGTGACATTTTGATTGAAGTCGGTATGAAGCGAACAAGTAACCATACATGGAATTTGTCCTCTGCATTTAACCCATCCAAGTAAGTGCACACACATTAGGAGCAGTGAGTAGTGAACACACTCTGCAGCTCTTCACTGCGGCGCCTGGGGAGTGATTGGGGTTTGGGTGCCTTGCTCAAGGACACCTCAGTTGTTTCCTGCCAGTATTGAGAGTCTAACCTGCGACCTTTGGGTCACAAATCTGACTCTAACCATTAGGCCACAACTCTGCTGTGATGGTGTGAAGCTGAGAAGCGGCTTCTCGCAAAAGAACAAATGTAGGCGGGACTTGATTTTGTCCATCTGGAATTGATTGGATGGTTTTCTAGTTTGCTATTGGTCGATCTCATGTGAGTAACAGGTTGCCCCGCCCTCACGCCAGTAAACATGTCATCAGAGAAGAGAAGAGATGTTGCTGTAAGAGGGAGGGGAAGTTATTTTGATTAAAGATTATGAGGGCACATGAATTTATAATTTAAAAAAATGATGTCCACGGAAAATTTTTTTATAATGAATACTCCATATTCCATAAAAAACTGTCAGTTTTGATTTCATGGTGACTAAACATTACAAGGACAAAATTGTTCACAATAAGACCAATTGCCCCTCTTTACAGAGTGTTATGCGTTTCCATAGTTATCAACATTGCAATCTAGTCAAGTTTTTCATATTACAATTCTTTTTCTATTAATACACATTTATAATCCTATACTTTGTGTTATATTACCTTGCCAGTAACTGCCAAAAAACAACAACAAAAAAATAATTTAACACTGCTCCAAATGTTTCTAATAAAATTGCTGAGGGAGCGATGGCAAATTTGACATATTTCTCTCTTCTGACCAAGGTAACCAATCTCTTTATTTTTTTTCCTCTTTCCTTGAAAACCGTGGAAACTATCATGAGCGTTTTCTTTTGCTATTGTAGCAAATGGGAATAAAATATATATATATATTTGTAGTCATCGTTCACCACTATAGAAGTTTTTCCATCTACCGTATGACACTTTTTTTTTCCATTTCATGACTTTAAACTCCCAACTTAAAACAAGACATTGATAAAACAGTCAAACGATGCAACAGTCAAAGGCGTCCGTCTAGCTGACACATGTTTATATTTAGGGGGAAAATGACTGATTCTAATGCATGGGCAGATGGATCTTTTAAGGTGACTGAACAGTGACCCTAACTAACAAATAAATCCCAAATATGTACGTAATTAAAGTATAGTACATGTTTTGTTCATTTTTATTGCATGAAATGGATTTTTTTTTCCTGTCTGCTACTGTAAGACACATGGCATTGACAGATCAGATGAGCACTTAAAAAACTGCTATATAAAATTGAGCATACATGGACAAACATGTAAGATTTTTATTTATTTACTTATTTATTTATTTTGAAAAATGACTTGAATATGTTCTTTAGATTCACCCTGGTACTCTTTGTGACTTGTCGCATGCTGTGAGACATCATCTGACTTCTCAAATCTGCAGCACAGCTCCAGTTGGTATTTTCAGCTAAACTTCCACCCTTCCACATCTTGTTTTGTTCTTTTCTCTTATATAATCGCATTTTTTAGGGAGTGTTAGGTAGGAGTATGTAACTAATTGGGATGTGTGTTGCCATGTGGCCCACAAGGGATCAGCAAGCATCTGTGAGTGTCATTTCATCACTGTTATCAGTCTTCCCAAAGGATCCTGAGTCCCCTTCCGTGAACTGCTTCTGGGCGAGTCCCGTTGACATGCAAATGTGGGAACGGAATAAAGGTATACAATCCTCTGACTTACTGATGAGACGAGGGAACTCTGCTGCTGTCTTGAAACCCTTTTGTTATATGGATTAACATGTGCGGGTTTCTGTTAGGCACACTCCTCAACAGTGAAGCAATAAACCAATGTTTTAGTATTACAGACTATGATTAATTAACCCTCAAGTCGTTTCAAACCTGTATGCTGTTGTTTTTTTTTTTTTTTTTTTTTTTTTTTTGTGGAACACAAAAGAGAATTTTGGTAAAACTTTATTTTCATGTGTCCCTGTTACAGTGTAATTATACATTTAAAGTCCCCCTGTGGTGAAAATCAAGCTTTTAAAGGGGTGGTATTATGCCCCTTTTCACAATATGTAAAATAAGTCTCTGATGTCCCCAGAGTGTGTATGTGAAGTTTTAGCTCAAAATACCCCACAGATAATTTTTTTATAGCATGTTAAAGATGTCCCTTTTTGAGGGTCAGTAAAAACGTGTACTTTCGTGTGTGTTCCTTTAAATGTAAATGAGCTGCTGTTCCTGGCACAGAGGATGTAGCTTCAAGAGTGTGTGTGTGTGTGTGTGTGTGTGTGTGTGTGTGTGTGTGTGTGTGTGTGTGTGTGTGTGCCCTTGTTTATATTACATTGTGGGGACCAAATGTCCCCATAAGAATAGTCAAACCTGAGATCACCTACATTGTGGGGACAAGCCAGCGGTCCCCACTTTTCAAAAGGCTTATAAATCACACAGGATGAGTTGTTTTGAGAAAGTAAAAATGCAGAATGTTTCCTGTGATGGGTAGGTTTAGGGGTAGGGTTAGTGTAAGGGGACAGAATGTACAGTTTGTACGGTATAAAAACCATTACGTCTACGGAGAGTCCCCACAAAGATAGTGAACCAGACGTGTGTGTGTGTGTGTGTGTGTGTGTGTGTGTGTGTGTGTGTGTGTGTGTGTGTGTGTGTGTGTGTGTGTGTGTGTGTGTGTGTGTGTGTGTGTGTGTGTGTTAGCAGCTCCAATTACCTCACACAGACAAGCACTAAAATGTCAGAAACTGTTCTGCCTTTTATGTTTAAACTGGAGTCGGACAATGACGGAGAGACTCAAGAAGAAGTGACAACATGTAGAATGCAACAAGACGTTTCTGAATGGTTAATTGATGAATTTATGTTGCTGATGTGGAGTTAACTATCTTCAATTAGCATTTTCTGTCATGATAATCTATAAAATCGCTCGTGTGGGAACTGTTGTAAGATGCCTACAGAGTGACATGCTATTGCATTTCTGTTACGTACTGTATTGCTTGTGAAAAGACGGATGCGACAGCTTGAGCAGACTCACAAATGTGCTCTGCTATAACAACTCTTCCTCTTCTCAACATGGGGCGGGGTTTATGTACATTTTAGGCTTGGTGATGTCACTAACCGAGAGGAATGTCATGTAGTCCCTTATTAGTTTGTTGTAGTCCTTAAAAAACAATTTCTTTTAAAAGCAAAATATCTTCCTTTGCTTTGAACTTTGAGCGTTGTAACTTTGCAGATGTTGTTTGCTCAAACAGCAACATTACACACTAACTAAAGTTAGAAAAGTGAAATCATAATCAACCACCCCTTTAATGCTGTTTATATGTCTATTGTCACAGTGTCTGGTTTGTGTTCCCTGGTTACCACTAGATGTCCTCCTTCCCCACAGTGTCTGTCACATTATGAACTGCATTCCCCACAATCCTTGTCTGTACCAATCACTGTTCATTGCACTCAGCTGTTCCCCGTCATCATTGTTCCCAGCTGTTCCCTGTTTCATTGTTAGTTCTGTGTGTATATATACCCTGGTTGTTTCAGTGTTTGTCATGGAGTCCTTGTCTATTATCACACCACTTCCGAGTTCTGCTTTGTTGCCTGTTTTGTATTGTTTTATGTTTTGGATTGCCTTTTTGGTTTTGACACCTTGGACTGTTTGTGAGTACGGATTTCCCCAATAAATATTACTTACCGCTATTGGATCTTCTCCTCTTTTCCTGTGAGTGGATCGTGACATCTATGTGGTGTTTTTAATATGCTTTTAGACAAACCATGTGCAAATTCATAAGTCAGCACCAATGCTGAGTACGTTCTCCTTAAAACTGCAGTGAACTAAAGATATTCTCAAAAACGCAGTTTGAAATCGCTGGTGTTTCTGACATCACAAACTAACTTCAACCAATGGTCAACAAGTGAATCCCTGAACTGGTGCGAATGTATGGGGGCGGGGCTAATTTGCATATTCATAGAACCGCATTATACTAAATGAGGCAATGGTTTAGTTACATTCAAGCTATTTTAAGGCTTTTTACAAGGAAAAAACGGTTAAATATGTAATTTTGGTGATCAAATATTAATGGTCAAGGGATATAGTTATTGACTACAGGGGGACTTTAAGAACTGAGTAATAATAATTAACTACATGTACTTACTATAGGGTTAGAGTAGGATTAGGGTTTGGTTTAGGGTTAGTTTTGTGTAATTAAATAACATGTAGAGGCAGATGATAGCAGCCTTATGTCCCAGTGGGGATGAAGAGGATTAAGTAAGTATAGGCTAAGTAAATACATGTAGCATTGGTAACAACGACACATTAATATAAGTGTTACCCGATTGTTTTTTAAGCAGCTCTTTTTAAAAACAAGTCATAGTGGTGGCTATCAAAAAAAGAAAGAAAAGAAAGTTGAGCACAGAAGACCAATGGTCAAGGTCAGGATTTTCATTAAATACTACTTTAAATTTCGTTTTGTTCTTTACCAAACCCTATACCCCCAGAACACTTGGTATATACACCATGTTTCACACGGGGTCATTCTGTGATACTTTTGTACTATATGCTGGGAAACAGATATTCTACACAGGCATTCATCACAGGACGATGATAAAGTCACCCTGTGTCATTCCCAAGTCTAAAAGAAACTTTTGATATATATTCCAATAATACACTTGATTTAAACAATGATTAGAATTCAGGTAACAGCACCTGAGGTTCATTTGCATGCAAAAAAATGCAGTGGGAAGGAGAAAGAAAGACAGGGCAGAAGAAAATCCTGACCTGATCAAAATAAAAATACTTCCCAGTGTGCATCAGGTGTGTTCTATTATCCAGTATTGTGAAAAGTGAAAGGAAATGTTCAGCATCAGATTATTTAATTAAAAACTGTACAACAAATACTATCATTATGTACAAATGCTTCGAAAATGTAAGTACTAATAATTTTTTTCAATCTTACAGTAGTGAGAACAGATTTCGCATGGTGATGCTTAGTTGTATATATAAATGACGTGAACATGTTCTTGATATTCTCCCTGGCAATCTGTAGTTGTGAATTTTGCACTGTGCATGTACAGCTCCAGTTCTTCTTGACCTTTGAGAGGAGGAAGTGGCATGTTTTTTTTAACAAGCATGCCTCCTTTACTGTGTGGGAATGAATTTTAAGCATATTCTTGGTGCTCAGTTTGCTTCCACTGGCATATGTTCCTTATGGCAGTGTTAAAATCTTCCATACACATCATCTATTGACCTGACCTTTGATTTATTTTTTTCTCATTTGCATATCTTCTGACATGTTTTGGAGGAGATGTCATGTTTTGGGTAAATAAGTCGCACGGCTCAGAGAATACAATACCTGCTCATGTGTTTAAAAGGTCAAAGGTACCGCACATTTCTCTGCACTTTTTGACTGCAGACATTCTGATATACAGGAAAGGAGAAGGGCTCTATTTTCATTATATGTTTTTTTAACAGAATTATATTTCAGTGCTGGTCATATTTTATGAAAGGACACATGGAATAAATAATTGCTTCAGATGAGTCTTCACTTATATGGCTCATGCACAAAAGCATTGCATAGCATATTTTGCAGAACCTTAGAACACATAATGTATGTCGTGAAGTTTGGAACACTGACTGGGGAGCGTCTTCATATTCCCCACACTCTAGCGGCACCAACAATTAACTGCACATAATGCGATTATGAAGTAATTCATAATTACTTGAACATAATGTCAGGGTTTTTTTTTAATCTGTTTCCCTGTTTTGTTCATGTCTGAGTTTCACTTGTTCCTTTGTTCAGTTTCCCGCCTTTGTTCAGTTTCCATGGTTACCGTCATTATTAGGTCATTGGTTTTAGCTGTGTCATTTATTAGCTCGTTTCAGTTTGTCATTTAAGCCTCACCCTTGCCTTCACTCTTGGTCTAGTCTCTGTTGTGTTTGGATGTTTTTGCACTGCCTGTTTGCTTGCTTTTTGAGTAAGAATTAAACTTATCAGTGTTTTCTGAGAACCTTTTTCTGAGAGTCTTCTGTCTCCAGCTTCCCAGCATGCATCACTGTAAAAAAATTCGAACCCTCCCAAATCAAAAATTTCAAGTGACCGGTAACATCTAAATTTTTCAATTGGCCCAAGTGAAATTCTTGTTGCAATAGTCTGTTCACATTGGCTCAATGAGAAATAATACGTCAGACTAATTGAAAAATTTAGATGTTATCGGTCACTTGGAATTTTTGACTTGGGGATGTAATTTTTTTTTACAGTGATCGTTACACATAGACCCAGAAACAAAATTGATTGAAACATTTTTGGAGTTTATTAATGGTTTTGATCTCTATATTTATATATGAAGAGTTCAGATGCAAAAGCCTCTTGCCGTCTGTAATTTTCTTCTAGAATGATCATTTTTATCAAGCTTGTATATTTAAGTTCAGCAATTTCACTTACATGGCATTGAAAATTACCTATTAATTGTCATTTAAGTGAAATTACTGAACTTAAATATACGGGCTTAATAAAAATTATCATTCTGTAAGAAAATTTCAGATGGCACTTAGAGGCTTTTGCATCTGAACTCTATAGGCTACCCATGGAAATTTTGGTTGAATATATAGGCTTCCACTCCTTTTGACTGGTAGCCTAATAGGCTACCAGTCAAAAGGATTGGAAACATTACTATTTTTAATGTTTTTGAAAGAAGTCTCTTTAGCTCTTCAAGCCTGCATTTATTTGATCAAAAAGAGAGTATAAACAGTAATACTGTGAAATATTACAATTTAAAATAATGGTTATCTATTTGAATATATACTTCAAAATATAATTTGTGATTCAAAGCTGAATTTTCAGCATCATTACTCTGTTTTTCAGTGTCACATGATCCTTCTGAAATCATTCTAATATCATGATTTATTATGAATGTTGTAAACAGTTGTGCTGCTTAATATTTTTTATAACATGTGATATTTTTTTCAGCATTTATTTAAAATATATATACTGTATATATTAGCAACAAAATACATTACCGTTCAGAAGTTTGGGGTCATTCATTTTTTTTAAAGTATATTAAAATAGAAAACCATTATATTAAAATAACAACATTTCACAATATTAGCCTATTGTTTTTTCTGTATTTATGATCACATAAATGCAGGCTTGATGAACATAAGAAACTTCTTTCAAAAACATTAAAAACAGAGTTATTTTCCAAACTTTTGACTGGTGCTGTGTGTATATATATATAATTTCCTCTGTTCACATTGAGACCAAGCTTCATAAAGGTTGCACATTGGATTGTTGATGTTCAACACCATTCTCCAGAAAAATCTTGACAAACTTGCTGAAGATATCAAACCAAATTCTGTATGTGCCTTTGCCACATCGTCCTGACAGAGTTTGCTACCTACTGGCCAAAAAACACTTTAAATATTGTTAAATTCATAAGGGATGTTATAATGAAAAGAAATCAACGTAACTGCTATACATTCTGAATAATGAAACTGAATGTCTGCATAACTGCATAAATCATTATTTTTTCCTATGATTCATGCCATGGGGTGTTTTCCATTGAGTCTGGACGGAATAATAGTAATGCATCTGCTACTGAAATTCCCTGAGCACGTCCTCATTTGGCAAAGAGTTCTAGTATTAGAGGCTTTAACCTTTTATATTCTGTTACGTTGTATTTACACCATTCATAAGAATAATAACATTAAGGGTGATTATGAAGTGTAGATGCATCACTGTTCCAATTTTGCCGCTATATTAGGGATCGTGATGCACTTTTAAATCCATTATAGACCTGCTGTTGGACAGATGAGAGAGAGTGCTCTGACAAAACAACTCAAACACACTGTGCACTGCAGTTTAAAATAACTTGTTTGTGTCATTCTTTACAATGATAATAAATTATATTGTTTTTGTTTGCTATAATGTGAATACTAGTTATAGTACAACAGGGCTAATGCATAAACAGATGTTGAGGGATATGATCTAACATAATTGTAATAAGTTTAGAATCTGCAATTAATTTGAAAAGCAACATTTTACAATAGGTTTCCATTAACATCAGTTAATGCATTAACAATGAACATACATTTGTTATTTTGTTGAATTTAGTTAATAAAAATACAGCTGTTCATAGTTCATGGTAGCTCAGTTCCATTAAATTAACAAATGCTATTTTGGATTTGAATGTATTATTAGTGAATGTTAAAATTAACATGAACTAAGATTAATAAATGCTAAACGCTAAACTTGTGTTAACAAATGAAATATTATTAGGGGCCAAGCACTGAACGTTGCGTAGGCACCTCTTGAAATCGTTGGCGTTCCTATTCTTCGTCTTCTTCTTCTATATGGAAGTCTATGGCAGAACGCTTGTGGAAAAGTTAGGTAATTTGGCACACTAATAGAGGACAGTCTGAACAGTCACCATAGCAAATGTGGAGTCTCTAACTCAATCCTTCTAGCGCCACCAACTGTCCAAAGTTTCACTCATGTTTATGCTAATAACTTTTGAACAAAATTCAGTTTCCCACTGATTCCTTGGCTCTAGACGATTCGATTGCATCATATGACGTTATTTTCCATCATGAAAATCCTTCCGCCATTTTGGATTTTTTTAAAAACGTACTTTTTCGAACTCGTCCAAGACGTTTGATCCGATTTTTACGAAAATTGAATCAGATCATCTTCAGACCATGGCGACAAAAAGTTGATTCGTCAAAGCATTCTTGAATACAGCGCAAACTAATTTTACGTAGCGCTTGCAAAAACAGACATAAGGCTTTATCTCCGCAACGCTTTATCGTATTCAGACATGACTTGAGGCTACATGCTGCGTTTCGGCTATTACTGGCTATTTTTGGTTATAACTTCTGAACAGTCCAAAAAACATAAAAGTAGTCTCGTTAGATTCAGGGCGTCATGCCGAGTTGACTGAGTTTTCCATTTTGGCCATTTTTTTTGCGTCGGCCATTTTGAATTTTGTACTAAAATGCTGTATTTTATGAACGCATGAACGTATTGTTACAAAACTTGGTATGGGTCATCAGCACGATGCTCTGAAAGAGTCTGAAAGTTTTGTACCAGCGCCACCTAGTGGTGAAAAAATGGTTTACATGCTTATAACTTTGGATTTGGTTGACTTATTTTCACGGGAGTCATCTCCTTACATTCCTGAATCCTTGCCGAGTCTAACAATACCCATAGACAGTAAAAGAAATGGACACAGCGACCCCATTGGATTCAACGGAGACAAAGTGAAGTCAATTAGAAACTCTTACTTCCTGGGGGTCGAGCGTACTGCGCAGACTCAAACTGAGCTTGACGACGTAGATGTCACGTAAGCAAACCGTCTGTCTTCTAGCTGTACCAAGAGAAATCTGAATCATTCCCTTCCGAAACTTGCAGAGACGGAGAGTGTGATTAGGAGCTGTCCATGATCTTGGAGCAGGAGAAACTTTTGCTAAGTATTCTGATTAATTATTTTGTCACTTTGCCTCCTCGTCCCCGCGATTGCCCGCGAGCTTCTCCTCCTGTCCATACGGTAATTCTCTACTGTGCGACAGAGAGTCGCGTGGTTATGATGCAATCGTTAGCCTAATTTTACAAAAATTGCTTCTACGGGGCCATAACGTAAGATACAAGGTAATGGAGCCTTTTATACATTTTCGTGTTTCTTTAGAAATAAATAATGGACAAATGGAGTCTTCAAAGGCCTCAGATGTGAAGTTATTCGCTGTCAAAGTGACGCCAAAATGAATGGGAGTCAATGGGATGCTAACAGCAGGTGGGGGTCCGCTAATCAATGGCGGCGCCCGGGGGTACCTTCAAAATAATAGAAAACCCTGCCCCCCTGACAATACCAAACATTTGCAATATTGTAAATTAACGCTTAAAAAACATTAGCCAATATCTTCGAAACCGTTGTTAGTACGATTGAGACATAACCACCATAGGAAGTTTGGAAACATAGGTCGTTGGCTACTTGCAAATGCCCAAATGTCAAAATGTTTATAGTAAGTGGCAAAAAAATCCAATCAAAGTCACCCATGGGTAATTTTTATGCTCTCGTACATATAAATGTCTATAACTGCAAAACTAAAAGAGATATTTTCACCAAATTTGACACACACATGGGTTCACTCTGAGAACACATAAAAAAAGCATTGGAACTGAGCCACTTGGTGGCACTATAATAGAACAAAACAAGGACATTGCCATTAAAGGAGAACTCCCGACAAAAATCGGTGTTGCCTACACCGTGTTATCCTCTTTTTAAAATTTGCACCCTGTTGACTTCAATGGGGCAAGTTTTAAAGCTGCTTTTAGCCTCTTAACATCCTTGATGTGTCATTACAAGTGCACAGAAAATGTGAGTGATTCCTTCTGAGTGAACACGAGTGAATCTGACTGCAGTAGATGTGAAAGATATGAATAAAAATGATGTTATTTCAGCCAGCGCACATACCTGTATTTTCTTCCTGTTTTCGGTCGAAGTCCATAGTAATCGATTGTCGAGTTCACGCGCGTGATCAGGTAACTAAACCTATGCGTGTGAACTCGGCAATCGATTACTATGGACTTCGACCGAAAACAGGAAGAAAATACAGGTATGTGCGCTGGCTGAATAAACATCATTTTTATTCATATCTTTCACATCTACTGCAGTCAGATTCACTCGTGTTCACTCTGAAGGAATCACTCACATTAGCTGGGCACTTGTAATGACACATCAAGGATGTTAAGAGGCTAAAAGCAGCTTTAAAACTTGCCCCATTGAAGTCAACAGGGTGCAAATTTTAAAAAGAGGATAACACGGTGTAGGCAACACCGATTTTTGTCGTTGTTCTCTGTATTGACAGCACTCCAAATGTACAAAAAAATGAGCTCAATGTTAAAATTGGCCGGAGTTCTCCTTTAATTACAATATAATATCATGATATTAAATGCAACACTTTTACGAATGCATTGGTGTACCCTTACAAAACTCGGTATGTGTCTTGATGATCTATTAAATCATATTTTAGTTACTGTATATATGATTTTTCAGCCATTTTGCCTGAAATCATCTTTAAATGTCTTTAATTTCTCATTGTTGCAGTTGGTCTGACACACCCAGACATGTTGGCATGTCTTTTTGTCTTATTTGCGCTTGACACCGATAATTGCTGCTTGCAGATATTTGTAAAATGTTACCATTTTAATAATACTATAATTATTTATTTTTTTTTGAAAATGTATGTTGCATATTAGGTAAATCAGAAAGTGTGAGGAAAAAAACACCTTTACTTCTCATCACTGCTTTAATATTTACCTGATTTTTAATCAAAACAAGCATTTTTTGTTTCATGTTGAAAGACAGAAAAATTAAGTCTTCTTTTCGATTGCTCTCTTTGCTGTTCACATAACTTCAGCTCAACAATTTCAGAGGCTTTCAAGCTTTTCCAGTACAAAAGAAGCCTACATATCTTCTGCCATTTGGACAAATAATAGTAGCTTTCAAAGCTGTACGTGCTGACACACAAAATAATTTCTGTAGCAGGTTTATCTTACAGAAAATCACTCAAGACAGTTTGAAGTGCACATCGAAACAGATTCTATATTTTAAACGGTTGTGTGTGTGTGTGTGTGTGTGTGTGTGTGTGTGTGTGTGTGTGTGTGTGTGTGTGTGTGTGTGTGTGTGTGTGTGTGTGTGTGTGTGTGTGTGCGCGCGCGTGTGTGTGTGTGTGTGTGTGTGTGTGTGTGTGTGTGTGTGTGTGTGTGTGTGTGTCAATGTCTGGCATCAAACCGCATGCATATTAATCTTTGAAATCAATAAAACAATTACTACTTTCTGTGCCCAAAAGGACCTTGGAGTGAACACTTCAATTGGATTTATTCGTATGTTCAAGGGTTACTGTAAGACATGGTCAAAATGCACTCGCAGCAAATAGACAATTTACTTATACTGTGTGAAGGGAAATTTAGCAACCAATTACTTTTGATATAGCTTTTTATTTCTCCTTGTGCTGGTTCCTAAATCCTTCCTCGTCACACAGTTATTACCTTGAATAAAAATGGCACTGCACCATGAATAAATTGCTGAACTAATAGCTTTTTGTCTAAGTTCAAGAGTTTACACAGGGCATTGTGCCCTCACAGTTTCCACGAAGATTACTTGGTGCGTGTGTGTTTCAGGTAAACCCTACGTTATGGGAACAAAATGTCCCCACAAAGATGTTATTCATCCTTGTCCTTGTGGGGACACATTCTTTTTTATTTATTTTTTTTGGTCTGAGGAAAACAGCTTATAAATCATACTAAGTGGTGTTTTTTGAAAATGTAAAAATGCAGAAAGTTTTCTGTAATGGGTAGGTGTAGGATTAGGGGATATAAGTGTGTGTGTGTGTGTGTGTGTGTGTGTGTGTGTGTGTGTGTGTGTGTGTGTGTGTGTGTGTGTGTGTGTGTGTGTGTGTGTGTGTGTGTGTGTGTGTGTGTGTGTGTGTGTGTGTGTGTGTGTGTGTGTGTGTCTTTGCAGGTTTCATTGATTAGATGCTTGAAATTTCCTTTATCTTCTTTTTTTTTTTTTGCTCCCAAGTGGCACCTATTACAGCACACTTCATCTCTTAATAGCTGTGGTCTTTAACAAGCCTCTTCAGATTTGCATCTAAACACAACAGAGACCCAGGCCAAGCTTTTTTCCGCATTTTGTTTAATCAAGTATTTTAATAAGGCAGTTATGTATTTTCTGATGAGCACCTCATTATAGTAGTTGTGCAGTTCTCAGCATTATGAAAATACTTGATGTGGTCTGCTTCAAAAACATGAAAAACATAATAACACGGTTAGTTATTTTCAGACAAAGATCTAAAATGACATAAGCTCATCTTGTGCTTTCAAGCTCAAATTGGCACAGAGACTGACATTTTTCTTAAATGATGTTTTATAAACAAAGTTCGGGAGGAGCACATTCAAATAATCAATCCAATCTACTCGTCATCAAACAATTATGTCTACCCTAATCAGCATGACAAGAAGTAGGGTAAACGTACCTATTAAGCTCAAGTACCCATTAAGCACACTACCATCTTGGAGCTCAGATTATAAAAAGAAACAGCAATGTATTATCCTATTTGATGTATTAACCAATTGATGTGTTTGTTACTATATACCTCCTGTAATTTTAAACCAATCAGACCATTGCACACTGAGATATGTGTGTTCATGTGTTCACACTGTCTGGCGGCTATTTTCAAAGCTGTCTGAAAACTTTCACCAGGAGAGGAGCCCCTCAAATGTGCATTTTTTATATGTTTAAGCCTTTATTTTGAAGAAGTACATCATCTTATTGCAAAATTAAGAGATTAATGTTTAGACTTTTGCATATTATAACCTGGAACCTGGATGTGGGAAATAATTACAGTTAGATCTAAAAGATAGTTTTAGCAACATAGCCCAGATGCTACGAACATAGCTAGCTTACTAGCTGTATAAGATTGTGTGCTACACTAATATATTACTTCACAGGCATTAATGGCTTGTACTTTTAAATCCATAATATTATAATTTTACATTTTATTGATAGTCTGTGGTTTTAAACTGCTGTAATTTTTAAAGAATTCATATTATTGTTAGGTGAGCTTAAAGGGTGCACTACTATGACAATCACACAGCTTCAGTGTGACATCAATTAGAAAAAGCATAATTTCATAGATATTGTCAATACTAGTTGTTCATATTAAAATTGGTATAAACGTAATACATTACCTAGATTATTAATTTAGCTAAATATTTTCCTTTAAATTTAATTTAATATTTATTAATTCAAAAATTGTTTTTGCTCCAATTAAGCACAGTGTGTGCTCCCTTTAAGCTCACCCACATTAAACGTCTATGTAAATACTTCATAATCAGAATTTAAATATTAACTGATGGTTGTCACTATGTTAATCTTCAAAAAAATGATTAATAAACTTATTTTCACAGTCTTAAGATGACAAAAGCTAGACGAAACTATAGTGTATGCCCAAAGATGAAAGAGGCATGTCATACAAAGAAGGAGCCATCAGAAACCTGTCGTATCTGTCCAAGAAGTTTGGAGTAGACAGGAAAGCTCTGACCCAGAGAGTTAAAGGGATACTCCACTTTTTTTGGAAATAAGCTCATTTTACAACTACCCCAGAGTTAAACAGTTGAGTTTTACCGTTTTCGAATCCATTCAGCCGATCTCCGGGTCTGGCGGTACCACTTTTAGCATAGCTTAACATAGATCATTGAATCGGACAAGACCATTAGCATCTCTCTCAAAAAAATGACCAAAGAGTTTCTATATTTTTCCTATTTAAAACTTGACTCTTCTGTAGTTACATCGTGTACTAAGACCGACGGAAAATGAAAAGGTGCGATTTTGAGAGTATAGTTCCTAGCCATATCAGCCTAGAAAATTGCAACTTTACATTTTCCGTCGGTCTTATTACACGATGTAACTACAGAAGAGTCAAGTTTTAAATAGGAAAAATATCGAAACTCTTTGGTCATTTTTTTGAGAGAGATGCTAATGGTCTTGTCCGGTTCAATTCATTATGCTAAGCTATGCTAAAAGTGGTACCGCCAGACCCGGAGATCGGCTGAATGGATTCGAAAACGGTAAAACTCAACTGTTTAACTCTGGGGGAGTTGTAAAATGAGCCTATTTCCAAAAAAAGTGGAGTATCCCTTTAAGGAGCACATTGGTTTGTTTTGTTATTTGATTTTTCAATATGTGTTACATAGCTGAACGTGGACTAGTCTAGATGTTGCATTGAGTTTGAATGACACGTCACTATGAATAGGATAGGCTACCTGATCAAATTGAATGCCTTGTTGCTTGATTTTAGTGTTCTGTTTTTTTTTGTGATTGACTTTTTTCAATTATTCCTTAAAAAGGTTGTTTAAAATAAACAAGAATTTTTAATAAAACTTGTTGTGAGCTTATTGGGAACAGGGGTGTGCTTAAAGGGTACAAAACGTACCCATTAAGCACAGCCAGACTTTTTATATTTAATGATGTACATCTTAATTGAAATACTTTTGTCATTTAAAATAAAATGAAATTTTATAGTGTGAGAGATTAATATTTTATTTTAAAATAACTTCTTGTACTAAAACCAATATCTTGTGCACTAAAAATGTCTCAATGTAGATTTTGGTGAGCTTAATAGGTACGTTTACCCTATATATATATCCACTCTGTCAACTCACCTAATATTCCGTGACAGTTTTCCAGCATCCCTCCACCACCCCGACTCCTCACTCTTGGCTCAATCTTTTACAGCCAGGAATACGGGGGGAGTACTCTGGGTTCGGGCCGAATACCGAGCCCGGAGCCCTCTCCTCGGACAGCACGCCAAATACGCATCTATTTCTATCTGACTTATTTGTAAGTGTGAACTAGTGAACTGTTGTTTTTGGAGTCAGCATGTATGATCCGGTTCTTGTGTGTAGGCCTATTAGGGGAATAACATTCCTCATTATACTTCAAAAACAACTTTAAAATAAAGTGTCATATCTGACACCAGGGCTCAGTTGTTTAGAATTAGGCTATAGCCTATAGCCTATATAGATTTGGAAATCACATGTTTTGCTATCCAGGATCAGGTAATACAGTACCTGTTGGAAAAATAGGATTGGATCACCCTAAACCAGATACACACTTTTTCAGATTAATCTTGTAATTACCAAATCTGCAATACCAGTGCTCCAAATGGGGTTACATTTCACAATGGCTGCCAGCTATGTAAAGAACAACCGTTCCATCGAGTCACACTCACAGTATATGAAGAGTCAATATCACTTTAAGTGTTTTATTTGAAGAGAAAGAAAACTTGTTTTGAGAGTGAATGCAAAGTTCCCCCGGGAACACAAAACATTTGCGAGAGAACGCAAAAGCATTAAAATTCATTTTTCCTCCCATTTCATATTTTCCGCTCTTCATCATGTCCCTTTAGAGTTTCCGTAGCCCCTCGTGTGATCCACAACAAAAACAAACAAACATGCAATAAGGGATGCACCTAGAAACGTCTTTCGAGTGGTTCATCTCTGATGATTGTGCCAATAGTTTATATAAAGTGATTTTTTTTAAAAACACATCAGAAGGAATCCCAATTTTACTTAAAAAAATAATGGTAAGGATAAGGATAACATCACCTCAAATTTAAAGTCACATGTTTGTGTCTTTTTCAGTTATACGGTGCCTCAAACATCCACACTAAAAATCTGGCATTCGAAATCTAATATAACCTACACTTCAAAATAAACATAAAACATATTTTTTTCAGTAAACTCTGCATTCAAACTGTTATGTTGATATTATTATTTCTTATAACATTATAATTTTGCATTTCACTAGTGGTCTCACACTTTTAGACCCCAGCTTTCAATTTCTTCAAACTTTGAAATGAGATTAGTAGTATTACTTTAATCAAATAAAGTGTTTTATTCTAAATGAAAATTTCACCTTTTTGACGGACTGCTGAAATTGATGAGGACTCAAAAATATTTTGGCCTCAATTTAAGATATATATTTAAATTTCATATAAAATGTCGGTAACACTTTACAATAAGGTTTCATTATGGATTTATAGACATATACATTAGTTAACATGAAATAATGATGAACTTCAAATCCACAGCATTTATTAATCTAATAAATACATGTAATGTTATAGGCTGATTTCAGCAATTGTAATTTCAGCATTTACTAAAACATGATTCAAATGAAATGTTGTATTTGTTAACATTCGTTAGGCCTAAAGCAATGCAAACTAACATGAACAAACAATGAACTGCTGGATTTTTATTCACTAGGCTACTGAAGATTAAATACTGTAACAATATTGCTCATGGTTAGTTATATACATTAACAAATGAAACCAAAAGTGTTACCAAAATTTCATAATTTTAACATAAACTAATAAACTTAATGTGATGCATATTTGTCAGTCATACATAAACGGGTAATATTTCGGCAATATTGTGCTAATAAACTGAATGTTTAATATCCAGGTTTATATATTTATCATCAATAAATGCAACTGCTTGTTCCACAGCTATAGCAATATTTTAACCATGTTAAAAAAATGGTTCTTCTGTTAGAATAGGTGCATTTTGAAAATACGATTATTTAAATAAAATCAATTAGATGCAAATAATTAATAATGCATGATTTTTTTTAGTGCATCTTATCCGTTTGATTGACAAAATGCATTAAGTTATTGTCTTGTTTGTGTTTAAAAACTCAGAAAGGATGGGAATTTTATATAATTCAAATGCATAAATCTTAAATTTAGGCTTAAGTACTTTTTGAGTGCATGTAAAAAATAAAATGAGGTAATGTGCATATTAATTCTGATGCTATAAATAGGTTATTGTGAAATAAGTCCAGACTCAACGCTCCTCGATCTGACCCGGAATCCCCCCACAGCAGTCGCTCAGTGCAGTGGAGGTGAAGGGCATCATGTCCAGGGAAATCTCCATCTCTCCCTCCTGTTGCTCGAGCGCAGGCAGCAACACGTTCCTTTGGGTACGAGACAAATCAGACGCGACCGAGAGCTTGTCGAAAGGTAAGTCCATGCGCTCCCCATGACCGGGGACCAGACCCGGGGCTGAGGGAACATCCTGCGCGTCCTTGTGGAGCAGAGTGGTGTCGTGATGGTAGGACACCAGCTCGTTGGTGAAGTTCACCGTCTCCACCGCAGAGGACGCGCAGAGTCGGTTGCAACCCAGAATAGTGGTAAAGGCTTTGCGGAAATCCGCGTTGAACGCGTAGATGACCGGGTTGAGCGATGAGTTGGCCCATCCGAACCACACGAAGATGTTGAAAGTGGCGCTGCTCACGCACAGGGAGTCTCCAAGAGGGTCCAGGTCACAGAAGGGCACGATGCAGTTGAGGACGAAAAAGGGAAGCCAGCAGAACACAAACACCCCCATGATGATGGAAAGTGTTTTTAACACCTTAGTTTCTTTCTTGAAAGTGCTTTTCAGCGACTGTTCGCTCGCGCAGTCGTGGTTGTTCTGCGTGTGTCCGGCTGCCCTCTCCAAAGTGGAGATCCTTCTGATCTGCGTTTGTGCGATCCGATAGATCCGGGTGTATGTTCCTATCATGATTATAACGGGGATGTAGAAGCTTATAAGTGAAGATGCAATTGCGTAAGTCCTGTTTAGAGTCGCAGTGCAGTCCTCCGAGTGTATGGTGAGATTTAAAGCCGCGTTATGATCCACAGCCCTGTGCCAGTTCAGTCTGACAGGGATGAAAGAGATCAGGACGGAAAGTGTCCACGCCATCCCAATCATTACAAACGCCACCCTTTGGGTCATTTTACGCTCGTAACGGAAGGGGCTCGAGATCGCCCAGTATCTGTCCAAACTGATGATGCACAGGTTGAGGATAGACGCCGTTGAGCACATGATATCAAAAGCTATCCAAGTGTCGCAGAAGCTCCCGAAGAGCCAGAAGCCGGCCACCTCAGAGACAGCCTTCCACGGCATGACCAGGACAGCAACGAAGAGATCCGAAACTGCCAGGGATATGACGAAAAAATGAGTGACTTTGGATCTGAGATGCCTGAATTTGATGACGGCGGCGCACACGAGCGTGTTCCCCAGCAGTGTGGAGAGGATGAGCGCGCAGAGAGCGCAGCCCGTGAGCGCGCGGACTCCCACACCGGAGCTGTCCCTTTCAGAACCATCGCTCTCCATGGGGATTTCTCTGGACACAGATCAAATGGGTCATCTTCAAGTGGCTCCTCACGTCACCAGTTTCTCTGTTTCCTACTGAAGCTCTTTTCCAAAATCTCTCGATGTCTTCGTCCTGCAAATTGGCATCGCGCGAATTCCTTCTGATTAGTGCGTAAGAGGGAACAATGCACTCTCCCTGCTGAAAAAAAATATTGAGTTTGATGCTGTGGCACACAGAGAGAGAGAGAGAGAGAGAGAGAGAGAGAGAGAGAGAGAGAGAGGTTTGATCTGAGTGCGCTCACTGATGTGGACATTAATAAGATAGAATCATATCTCACACACTCACACATTCATACCTCAATGTACATATAGGAAAAAAATAGCCTAGATAACCTAGATCTGTAAATGAATCTTAAATTTAGTTTTTGGAAGTAACAAAATAACAAATCATAGAATTTTCAGTGAAAAGCCATAAACTGACATTCCCAGAATTTAGAATCTATCTATCTATGCATTTCTCAACCTCCACATCATCTATTCACTTGTGCACATCATAAAATCAATATCTCATTCTTTTGAACAAATTGCAAATGGTTTAATATATTCATACAATTGATATGTACAATTCTCTGCTGTTTCCTACATTATTAATTGCTTATGTCATCTTTATCAAAATGTACATGGTTCTCTGTTGAATAGTCTTACCCCGCAAAACATCTGTTGGCATTGCATAAGTCATTAAATGTAAAATTTGTTGTCTTAATGCGTCAAGTATATATTTTCTATACATTTCTATGACTTTTTTGTAAATGTTTCCTAAAATGATACATTTTTAATTTCACTAATGAAGGGAAATGTAAAGGGCGAGATCAACCAATGATCAAGCAGTTTTCCTAAAGAGCTCAGAGGTCATCTCATGTAGCTTCATTTGGTAAGCTTATAGACAGAGCACAACACAGTTACTAATTCTGACAATGGAGGAACAACTAGGAAACAAACAGGGTCAACGACTGGGAAGAAAAAGAGGAGTAAGAATGTGTGGTGCATGGTACGGAGGAATAACAGTAGAAGAGGTAGAAGAGGCCAAGATTGTAGACATGCTTCTGATGAAATAAGGCCACTATTGTGGACCATGTTACAATGGTTGAGGCAGGTCGAAAGGTGCAGCTGAATGTTGGGAGAACACAGCAGGGTTCTGCACATTTTACAGTGGCCTTTTATTGTGGCCAGCCTAAGGCACACCTGTGCAATAATCATGCTGTCTAATCAGCATCTTGATATGCCACACCTGTGAGGTGGATGGATTATATTATAATTTTGCATTTATAATTTTGTATTTACAGTATGTGTGTGTGTATATGTATATTTATAAGTGTGTGTGTATATATATATATACTGTGTATATATATATATATATATATATATATACTGTGTATATATATATATATATATATATATAATCTTGTCTTTTTCTTTTTTAACATTGTTCTGTAATTTGTAATTTACAGTAAAAGTTTAACTGTGAATCCTGTCCTGTCTTTTTTAATCAGAATTCCACATGTGTAAATTTCTACTGTTTAAATTTATATATGCCATACCAGAAGCAACATAGTGTAGGCCCAGATCAGTGCCACATCTGGTACATGTGGATTCAACGCGTACCAGATGTGGGCCGGATCTGGGCCGAAACTATGCTGCTGTAGGTTGTCATCAAAATAGTTTATATCTAAAAAATATTAACAGAGTGCACTGTTTTACTGACAACAAGACTAAGCATTTTGACTATCTTGTTTGTGAACAATGACACAAGGATGTGTCATTCTGATGGCACTGAAATGTTCATTGACATACTGTTTTGAGAGATGAACTAAGGATTTTGAAGTGACAATACTGGTAATCCATTGTGTGGTGCTGTTTGTACGAATTTTTTTGAAGAAATGCACTTAATGGTTTTCAAATCTTAAGAAAGATTCAAGAAATGTGCCAAAGAAAGTGAGAAAAACTGTAAATGTTTTAAAATTGGACTTGCATAATAATAATAATAATAAAACAATACAATATTTGTTAGCCAAAACAATTGTTTGATATTTATGTATTTTAGCTTTTACAGTTGTGCAGCTTCATGATTTATTTTGTGTTTCACATTGGCTTTTGCGTGCAAGATAAGAGAAATATGAGAGAAATATGTATATTCCAGTCTACCCTAAATATTTTTTGGCGAATGAAAATTGACTGCGGACTGTTGTGTGCAATCTAAAGTTGTGAGGCACAATTTAACGTGGGATCAACAAATAAATATGTAGTTGTGCAACCATTATTTATCTGTGTGTGTGTGTATTATTGTGTCTGACTGTGTAGCCTGCGTCATCTAAATGTGTGTTATTGAATGTCCAGCAGGGGGCGCGTGGAGTCTCCTGTTAGTACATCATCAAATGACGTCATTGGAATTTCAAGATGGCTTCGGATCAGGATACGAACATCTACCGGTCTGAGTCAGGAAAGCTTTAATGTTTTAACGGGCATGTCTATTAACTCACGCTATTTGCATCCTGTTAATACTTACCCTGTTAATATGTTGGAGGACCGTCTGAAAAGGTGTCATGGGGGAAAAAGTGCGGAGTCCAACACTGAACTACTGCGCTTTGGCTGTCAATCCACAAGAGGATTTTGAATGAGATGGGATTGGAAAGACTGAGGATGGACATGTACAGATATATTTCCTTTATATGAGAGCAAACTGAGATAAAAATATTCCTCATTGGGTGGTTTAAAAAGGGGTCTACAGTAGAGGTCATTCGTTCTGCCATCAGGAATTGGGCTGCGGTCGATGGGTATGTATGTACAGTCGCTTCTTTATTGTGCGTTTTGACAGTAAAGCAGTATTGGCTGTGTCTTAAAACATTACCGAGCTGTCTACCTAGACAGCATTTATAGGCTTCGGACTGTTCGAAAATTTTTTTATCCAGACACGCCTGTCATGCCACAAAATATTGAACCACAACTTGATTCTGATGCTCAGCTAGGCTGCTGAATCGAACGCTCGAATCATAAGTAAGCTGAATCGAATGCACGGATGGAATGTTCTATCATGTCCCAAAATACTATCGAGAATTCTAAACGTGATTATGATGTTCAGACAAAGCTGAATTCATACATTCCAAACTGTTATGATGTAAAAAAAAAAAAAATAAATAAAATAATAATAATTCTGAATCTGATGTAACCAATACAATGTTCCAAATGGAATCATGACGCAACAAAACACTGCATCGAACATTCCAAACTTGATTCTAATGCTCCGCTAGGCTGCTGGATCGAACCAAACGTTACCAACGCAATATTTCCAACATTTTGAGCATTCAAGTTCAACAGTGCCCAAAAATACTGAAACGCATGCTTGATTTGAAGGTTTTGTCATGCCCCAAAATACTGAATCATACTTTCTAAACGTCATAATGTTGTTAAACAAACTGAATCAAATGTTCAAATCAAACATTTTAAAATGTTATGTTGTTAAATAAAATATGATGTTATGTTGTCCGAAATACTGAATATTCCAGAGATTATGAAATTTGATTACACAGTATGAGCCCCGAAATCGTGAATCAAAAGTTCCAATAGATCCAACAGGTTATCAGATGTTCCAAACACACCTCGATCAGATGTTCCAAATACATCTTTAGTGTCTAAAATACTGAATCAAACTATCTATGATGCCCAAAAACACTGAATGAAACGTTCCAAACATGCCCATCACATCCTAAAATGCTGTCTGCTAGGTAGAGCGCTTGAACTAGTGTTTTACTGTATATTTTGTTTTATTTTAGGTTATCCACCCAGTGGGGTCCAGAAGTGCAGTGTCATCTCCGAGCATAGTGGGCATTCTGTAGATTCACCCGTGAAGCTGATGGTTGAGGCGTCTTCCTCTGGAGGGGCGGGTGCTGATGAAGGCAGACCACCTCCCCGCATCTCAGATGTTACAGACAGGCAGGAGAACATAATGCAAGGCATGTTCTCTCATACTGGTACATCACAGAGAGAGAAAGGCCAACCGCAGAGAAGCCAGGACCATGAGGTGCCAGAGTCATGTGATAAAGTACTGCAACAGACCAGTAACCAGCCATGTGGCACCAAGCTCCCAAATGGACATGCGAACCACAAGGAACATGAAGTGACTGAACGCGACTTTCCAAATTCATCTCATCCTGCAAGAAGCTGCTTGAATTCTAAAGATGACCATATGATGGCAAACGGGGAACTGTCGGCAGACTCCAGTGCCGTGTCTTCTACGTCTCTGATAAACCAGTCACTCTCTGAAGTAACTCTACCACCTCAAGATGGAGTTGGGGATGGAAAGACTGACTGCTGTTCAAATACCCAGGATTCAGTGTTCAAGTCAACGCGTGGTGATGAAGGAGAGCTGTGCTCGTCAGCCGGTCCGTCAACTCCAAAACACTCTCTCAGGACGTTTTCTTCTAGCTGTGTCTTCAACGCTGACTCTGCTCCTCTCAGTCCGGATGATGACGAGACCTTTTCCACATCAGATAGACCTGAGGATTTAAGGTTCACGGACGTGAGTCTGAATTCCAGGAACACTTATGAGATCAGCCGACGTCAGAGCGCCCCAGACAACATCCCTGGTGTGTTGAGTGTTGCTGCCGCAGACCTGACTCTGAGCCAGAGGAAACACGGCATCCCAGAGGTCTTTAGCAGGTATTGCTCCTCAATTTTGCTTTAGCTAAGATACCGTTTAGAAAATGGCTAAATATGAGAACCAAAAATCAGAGGTGCATATTATTTTGAGCTTATCAGAAAGATAATTAGATGATAAAAGACTGTAATAAAATATGTTTATATTCATGTCGTTTTTATATAATTTTGACCTTTTATATTATTATATTTTATATAAAGTTGACATTCAATACATGTAATCAAGTATAAAATAACATTTTCCTTACACCTTCAATATATGTGTTTAAGCTTATTATATATATATTTTAATATATAATTTTATATTATATATTTTAATTATATAATTTTTTCAAGGTAAAAAGCATTTTCTATTTTCTACACATATCATTAATTATTGTTTCTAAATGTCACATTGACATTTTACAACCTGAACTAATCTTTTCATAAAAAGGTCAAATTATCTGACATTTTAAGAGACTTATTGACATTTTTACAGTCATGAGGATCTACAGGGGTCCTCTCTGTGATTTAATTTCCTGTTTTTATTCTGCATGTTGATTGCGTTATTAAAGGTCCCATTGCATGGATTATTTTAGTACTTTAGAATGTTTCCTGGGGTGCCCTTATAATGTTAGTATGTTTTTTAAATGTTAGTTTCAAAAGTTGTTTTAATTTAGAAATAAAAGGCATATTTCCTAGCCTGATTTTAGCCTCTGATTTGAACGCTCTGTTTGAAGGGGCGTGTCTGCTGTGAGACTTCAGTGTAAACGCCCACTGCTGTGATTGGCTGACATGCTTGCATATGAAATATCTAGCATTACATGTGGAACTCTCTCGAAAACTTTTACTATTACAGCTATTATACGTTTTTACTATTACAGCTATCGGGATTAACGAATCGTGAGAAGTTTAAGTATTTAGATCTATTCCCATCACATAAAAGGTTGCAGTGATGAGCAGATGACAGTCTGTTGATCGCGTGAATGAAGATCTTATCATTGCAACGCAGTTTCTGCACTCTCATTAATGATTTCACCAATGCAAACATGAGGTAAGTACAGTAAGAGCTTCGTTGTGCAGCGTAACAGCGTCACTGATTTCATAACGAGTTTTGGCAAGTGTCCAGATAAACTCACGCTGTGTGATTGACAGCTTGGGCGATTGGAAAGGGATTGTTCTTTGATAATTTTCTGTATGTATATTAATCACAGTTTAAGGAAGATTATTTTCATCCTACTAAGAGAAACGACGTGAAAGTTGATTGTTTAGTCACTGGCTTGATTGATTTACTGATGCATAAACAGTATTGAATGACTTTGAGAGAAAGATCTGTCTGAACTTGAACAATTACACATCAGAAATTCACATAACCCACTGGTTCTTCAGAGGCTCGGATGAAGGAACTAAAAAAATACTTTTGTGTTCATTTGTACTTCCAAACACTGAGCAACTGCCATGCTTTGCTCGTTTGCAAGCCATGATGTCTCTCGAGGAAAAACCAATATCAGCTCATTTTCTCATGGGCGGGCCAAATTCTTTTTGCGGGCAAAGAAGAGAAAGGGGAGGTAACCTTTCCCCTTATGATGACATAAGGGGAAGATTTCTAGATTCGCCCGTCTGAGCTTTCATTTTCTCAAAAATACCCAGGGCTTGGTTTACACCCATCAAAACGTCTAGCCACTGGGGAACCATAGGCAGGCTAGGGGAACTCATATTAAGGTTAAAAAACCTCGTAAAGTGAAATTTTCATGCAATGGGACCTTTAATAATAATTGCAAATACTAATAATTTAGCAGTGATCTATTTTTATTTAGCAGAATGAGTTTGTAAAACTGGATTGTACATTTAAAGGTATATTTTACCCAAAAATGAAAATCATGTCACTCCAATTCTGTATTATTGTCTTGATTCCATGAAATACAAAGTTTATAAGCTGTTCTGTTTCCACACAACAAAAATGGATGGTGTGATGGTATATTCCCAAGCTCCAAAATGACAAAGAAGTACTAGTCTTTTTCATCCACTTTCACTGCATGGAAAAGTGCAGCTAGGACATTCTGCTAAACATTTTCTTTTGTGTTTCATGGAACAAACTAAATAATATGACATGGGGTAAGTAATGGATGATGGTTTATTTTTAGCTGGACTGTCCCTTTAAAGTTTAAACTGTCCCTTCTCTTCAAGATATGAATGCCTTTGTTCAACACATAACAGGTTTGGACAAGGATTCTATCTTATTCCTTTCACTGAGTTGACTGGAAGCTTAAACTGTGAATTTCCTCATATCTTACGATGCTTGTACGGCTGTCTTAGATCTGATCTCTGTCTTAAGAGCTTTGCTTCTGGCAACGCCTGTAAAAAATGAGGAACGTTTTTTTTTTAAATATCATGTTTCTTGTTTGCATAATTCTTTATGAATAAGCTTGAGCTTTATCTCAGTTCACAGGCTGTAGTGGCATTCCTCTCAAGTCACGTGCCACACAGTCAGTGACTGTACTATCAGGGTTATCTTCATGCTGTGTGAAGCCAAAAAGCACATCCGCAACTGGCTTGGGCACCTGCACTTGTTTTCAGTGTATTGTCTTCAGTTTTTGACAGATGCTCTGTGATGATATCTTTGGCAGAAATCTGTTCTCCAGAAAGCAGAGGGAGGCTCAGAGTGCACCAGGATGGAAACTCTTTGGAAAGGTCCCGCTGAGAGAAAGTCCCCCCAAAGCCTCCAAAACCATACAGCAGGTCTGTTTACACCTCTTTCATATTGAGAGTAGACGTAAATTTGGATCGAGCAACATGGGACAGAATGTAATAAAACATTTTATAGATCTTTTAAAAAGCTGTATATTGTTAGTGTACATGAAATCAAAATGTAGCCACTTGATAAATTTCCCTTGTCTTAATGTGCACAATTTTTTTATCAGTGCATATTATTCTAAAGAAAAGAATTACAATATTTCATTAAAATTTAATAGCTTTTACCTCCAATTATTTCTGATGATCGAACCAAATCACTTAAGTAGGATAAGTAATTTTGAGTAATTAAGTAATTTTGAAATTATGTATATATTATATATAGTGTGTTATCTTATATTACATTTAAAGTTTATATATTTTAAATGAGCATTACATCATTTTATATATATATATAAAACACTACAGTTAAAATTATAATCTAGTATATTACTAGTGCCTTAGTATGTTAGTCAACACTTAAAAATAAGTGTCAAGCTCAACAAAAGATTATTAAAATGTATTTAAAGTAAAACTTTTAATTTGACAAATGCACTTTTTTAAAAGTGTACTTATGTGTTCAGAAACATAGTAAAGAAAGTAGGACACTTAAGTGGTCTTTATTTCATCAATATTATATTATTTGCAAGTACAGTTTTTAAAATATACTTTTAAGATTTGAAGTGCACATTCAATGCAGTTAAGCACACTTCTTTTTCACAAGGGATGCCATACATTGTTTCCTTTAAAATATTTTTCACATTAATATGTAATGGAAGACTTTTATGAGAAGAGCATGATCCAAAAACATGATCCAAAAATTTGTTTGTGAGGAAGTGAAACATTACATCGGTTTGAGTCACAGTGTACAAATATTAGTCTGATCCTTGCTATATCACTGAAACCCTAAGAGACATCCATGAATCAAATCAAACTCCATACTGAGCAAAACATCTGTTGCAACTTTCACATCTTCTGAATAAACTTGACCTTAGTGGAAAGAAGTCTATCAGAAGTGAATCTTTTGAACCAACGTGACTTTTTACTGCGCCGAGTCGAAGTGCTCCCGAGTCCCAAGTGCTATTCCGCCATACATTATAGTTATCCTTTTTACCCGCTTAGAAAAGCCCAACGTTTTATTTTGTGTCACCATACTTGGTCTTGTAACTACTCGTGTAACTGTATTTAAATAGGGAAAACATGGAGGTGTTTGGTCACTTCTAGCTTCATCTCTGTTTGGCTCCTAATGAATGAACTGGGCTAAGCTAAGTGCTATCAAAGTGTCGCCGCGCGCCAGAGCGATTGAGACGAGAGAGGTATGTATCAACTCGTCTTAGTTAAGGGAATAACATAGTTTAATATGAAAAAACGGTGGAGTGTTCCTTTAAACAAGAGCTTAAGTTTATTTCACATGAAGCCTTTGCTAAATGAGAGTTCTGCTTTTAGTGCTGTTCTCCAAGAAGGCAGAAGAAACTCTGCCAGCCATGCATGTCTTACCAGAAACAATTCCGTTCTTCTCATCAGACCTCTTTGTACAGGTTTCACTTCTGCTGTTTAGGCAAACAGTAAGCTATGCTACCTCTAAGTTCTCTAAAAGTCTCTGGTCATGTGATTGGGTGGAAGGGAGAGTAGGAACCGTAGAAGCCTTTCTGCAGCTGTGAGTCCGGCTGGCTTGGAGCTCAAACCTTTCAGGATATTAGTGTCTGTGTTTTTAGGAGAGGCTCTGTGAAGGTCATGAAGAGGTCAGCTCATGTTTTTAGGGAGTACGACGCACATCCAATATGTGCATGTTGTGTTTTTATTTAATGCACTGCCTCGCACTATCTCTGCCCTGCTTATCTTCAGTCACGCACACGTGGTTCTCCACACGTTCTGTTAGATTACTAACAGCCAAACTCCTTCTGTTTATTGAGTTAAACTTCACACAAACAAAAAGGAAAACTGGATCCAGTCAGAATAAAGCCTATCCGGGAAACAGCATATCTTGCTGTCACGACTTATTGTGCTCTGCCAAATCCTGTCAGCATAAACTCCAAACGCACTTTTACCTCTTTAAACTGAACCCAGTCCAGTCAGCACAGTTTTGAAGCATGGGCCATTATTTCTCAACTCTCAGGATCTGGTTTATTTTACTGTATTTCTGTCATTTTGCTCTCTCTTCAGGAAGGTAACCCAGGGAATCTCACATCTGTATCTACACCCAATCTCTTAAGTTCAGGGGTATGATGTTTGGTTTCTAAATGAGCTCTCCTTTATTCTCACTGTCTCTTCTGTGCACTGAGCCGTACACCTTCACTTCCCATTGGCCATTTCAACCACTCTCACGTCACGTGACACGCCTGCTTGACTTGTACTAATTTACTGACATTTACTGACCCTCATGTCATTCCAAACCTGTATGATTTTTCTTCTTTTTTCGTACACAAAAGAAGATATTAGGAAGAACGTTCACGCTGCTCTTTTTGCACACAGTGAAATCATACAGTAACCAGAGACCATCAACCTCCTGTCAAGGACAAGAAAAGATAGAGTAGTCCATAAGACTTCTGTGCTCTATTATTTGACTTGTGAAGTTGTAAATTAGCTTTGTGTAATGTACAGACCTTGCTTCTGTACTTCATGTAGCTCTCAAATTTCATTTGCATATTAAAAGTTGGTGCGTTTTGATTTGTCTCAAGATGTTTAATCTGGCATGCCACATCTCAACACAACACAATGTCCTTTCTTTGTGAAATGTGACAACAATTGAGGATTTTTATTATTTGAGAATATCAAAACAGTATCATGTGGAAAAATATTTGATACTTTTAAATACAGATTATTGTATGGAAAAGAGCAGTGTGAAAACTTAAAGGTGATCAAATGATGACAATATAAGTTGGGTGAATTATTGTTACAGCTAACATGAACTAACTAAGAACAATACTTTTACAGCACCAATTCTACTACTTTTAACATTTTAAATTATATTAAATGATGTATTATGAACAAATGTGTTAACAATGAACAATATTTATAATGTAAATATAAGGTTACAGTATTAAATTAATATATTATTTTTCAATTAACATAAATTAATAAATGCTATAAAAATGTGTTTATTGTTAGTTCATGATACCTAACTCACTAACGCATTTTTTTTTAACCATCAGTTTGAATGTTAGAAGAATACCAAAATAAATACATTTTGTAATGTTTCCTTTTTTTTAAAGTAAAAACAAAGAACAAAAAATTTTTAAGATTTTTTACATTTGATGAAAATATTTTTTCTGGGAGACAAAATCTTTTTGAATATACATTTTTGTAAATTTTATTTTCCTGATTCAAATCTTTACTATTAAAATCTTTACTGTTGATCTCTGAGTCTGAATATTAGGGATGCATGATATATCAGCCACCATATCGGTATCGGACGATATTTGTCCATTTTTAAATGTTTTTGTTATCAGCCCGATAAAAAAATTTGGCCGATATATTAAAGCCGATAAATAATGGATTATTTCCTTCAGCTGAGACCTTTCAGTTTCAATATGATGGTTTTTAATTACTGGAAATATGATTGGAATCACTTCAAAAAAATGACAGTACTGTGCAGTGTGCAATGTGCAGCACAAGTCTGTCATATACGCTACATAAAACTATAATGAGAAGAGAACATTATAATTGTGTGCTTGGGACATGGATTTTAATGGTGAGAGTTTTGTTTTTGTAATCAGACTCTCATAAATTATATATATGTATTTGAATTTAAATGTATCGGCCAATATATTGGTTATCGACTTTTAAATATAAAGAATTATCGTTATCGGCCTAAATATTCATATCGGTGGATCCCTACTGAATATGTAATTATGCATCTCTTATTATGAAGCCTAAATGTTCTTCTTCTGATATCAAGCAGTTGAACATTGCATGATAAACACCAGTTGATCGTCTATTCTCTCCTCTCTGACTAGTTTCTTTCATCACCCATATTTCTTAGAAAAAGAGCCCCATTCCCAATATGCCCATTGACATCTGTAGAAGTTTCTCAGACAGACGAGAAAGAGTCTCTGTGCTGCTGTTCAGTCAGTAATGATGATGAATGGGGTTGAGCTTGTGCTGTAGATGGTACAGGAAGAGAAACCAGCCAAACTGACTATTCTCAGGAAAGCGGTGGCTTTTACACAGTTTTTAATAACATGAGACTTTGAAACATTCTGGTGTCTTCACGCTTCCTCAAATGAACAAACACCCAACTTTCAAATGCCCGACCTTTCTCTCCATGGCCATAAGCATCACACGCAATGCTTCACACCATGCCGGCCCCAGCCTCAGCATTGCCTTGATCTTCACACGCCTGCCATCTGCCTCCACATTCTCATGTTTAACTCTCACAAGCACATTCACATCATATAACACTCCTTCCATTCAGCTCACAGTGGGCGCACACATTTGAACTTGACCTGTTGGTTTTCTCACAGGAGTACGAAGCCAAGGTGTCTAAATCCAGCCAGAGTCCCTCCCTGCCCTCCCAGGGCCGACGGAAGAACCTGGAATTCGAACCATTGTCCACCACGGCGCTCATATTAGAGGACCGCCCTGCGTGAGTATCACGCACAAGACAAAAGCTATTTCTTCCATGTTAAGATATGTTTTTGTCCTAACCACCTGTAGTTTGTAATTAAAAAAATGAAAAATCTTTTTAGCCATACCTATGTTCCCAATATAGCACCTTATTGCGTACTTGCTGTATATTGCAATTTTTTTAAATGGTTTAAAATATATAATTTTTTATAATGCAATAGTGTACATTTTGCGACATATAAACAATCACGCCGTTGAGATTTGATGTATAGTGTAAATCGGTTAACGTGAGTTGTACAGTATGTATGCAGAGTTGCATGCACTATATATCCAGCTTTAAATATCTTTTATATATCTGGGTGTTAATATAGTTTACATTTTGCTATGATATGAACAATCAATGAGCGAGTATCATCATAAAGCTGTTAACTAACCAGGTACAGCACTTATACTTACTTGCGTACTTACTCAAAAGATAAAAGCAATTTCTTCCACGATAAGATGAATTTTTGTCCTAATCAGCTGTTGGCAATAAAAGATGAAAAGTGCTATACCTGTGTTCACAATACTGCATAATAATAGTGCAAATGTAAGTTTTATATATATATATATATATATATATATATATAATAATTATTATATATAATAATTTTTTCCATTCATTCATCAACTGAAAACAGGATAGACTAATCAATTTAACAATCAAAATCGGTACGTAAAGATGAGAATCGATTAAAATCAAGAAATCTATATTTTTTTGTGATCACGTGTGTCACTGCCATGGGTAAATGATGCATACTGTAAAATGACAGGTTTGAGATTTCAATCATATCGCCCAACCCTAAGCAGTTTAATTGAGAAGTTAAATAAAGATAGTCATGGCATAATACTTACAACACATTTTACACAGTGCATAATATCTTTAGTCCCCTAGTGTGCAAGCCAGAGGAAACTGCAATGTGAACAAACTCCATTTGATGTTGGATGATGGAGAAAAAAAAGGCTTGGGAGAAACCAAGCAACAACAGTTCTCCTCTGGCAATACACTCGAAATGTACTGTCAATAATTAAGTAGATATGTTACAACATTGATTCAACGGTAATATTAAGTTGTGGGAGTCTTTGAGGACCATCCAGGTTTGAACGGTAAAGGTAGATGCTTTGTCACCTGCCCAACTTGTGGTGTTCTTTCGTTAGGCGCTCAGGATACATTGACCTGCGTTACATATATCCTAGCAAACCTTGAGAGGCTCATCTTTCCCAAACAATGGGCTATAAATAAGTCTTAGCAACAGAGACTGGGTTGTATTTCACCACGCAAGTCTCTTCAGTCCCCAAGTCCTTATTAAGAATAAATGACCAGCGAAATGTGAGCGCGTCAGCCAAACTATGAGATAAACCAGCGATGAGGCATTTTCCAGAAACTTCTAAGTGATTTTTTTCTTCTGAAACATGTCAATGGTGACAACAGGTTGCTAGACTGTGTATTTGAGACATTTAATTGTCCGTTTTGTTGTGACAACTGAAATCATTGGCTTCCTTCCTCAGGAACCTCCCTGCTAAGTCGGAAGAGGAAGCCCAGCGCCACCGTCAGGAGTATGATGAAATGGTGGCGGAGGCGAGGAAGAGAGGTACTTTTGCACATTGTAACAAAAAAAAAAAAAAAGATTACTGGAGTATGTTTGACATAGAAAATTACAATTTTAGTCATTCTACTTCAAATGTTCAAATTTAATTCTCTTTCTATGTAATTATTTGTGAAATTTACTAGCAATTTCTGAGTGAAAATAGTTTCAAAGTAAATTTTGCTTCCATTTTTTTTTTTCAGTAATCATGTTAAGTTTAATCAATGTATCTGTTTATAACTGAATCTCATGAAACATGTCAAGAGCATCCCTGCATCATATTTCATCCCAAAACCGGATGCTTTTATCCAAATGGGAAGTATTCTCATTGCAATACCGCAGTGCCAAATTTTAGGTGTAAGTTTGAGAAGTTTCTCATTACTGTAATGAAAAAATACATTTAAATTAGGGCTGTCAAAAGATTAATCGCGATTAATCGCATCCAAAATAAAAGGTTGTGTTTACATAATATATGTTCGTGTACTCTGTATAATTATTTTGTATATATAAATACACACACATGCATGTATATATTTAAGAAATATTTGCATACATGTACTGTATATATTTATATATAATTTATATTATATATAAATATAATTTTTTTAATATATAAAATACACTTTTTTCTTAAATATATACAAGCATGTGTGTGTATTTATATATACAAATTTAATTATACCCAGTACACACACATATATTATTTAAACACAAACTTTTATTTTCGATGTGATTAATCGCGATTAATCTTTTGACAGCCCTAATTTAAATTTGAATTATTGAACTTTTTTATACATTTTGTCTGTGATTATGGGATTTGAATAATAAATACCTTTACCTAAATACAGTAAAAAGTTTAAATTTACAGAAATTGGAGTTTGACAATAATTGAAATTACAAAAAAAAAAATCTAAAATTTAAATAATAAAACGTCTGTATGGATTACGGTAATGACTGTGTCGGGGAAATGTGCTTAATTACTATAAAATAATGTTGAAATAATGAAAAAGTTGGCTTTATTTTTATACGAGTACATTTTCTTGTAATTTGGGGTGAAACATGACCTAAATGTGTTTTCTAGAGATTCACCCATAAAAACAGTGTCACACTAGCGTATCTTTCCCTAAATGCTCCCAAAAATTAAATGTAGAAATGTGTGATTTCACTTAGTCCGGGAATGCTTTTAGTGCTCTCTGCATTACATTTACAAGGGTCCTACGCAGTTTGGAAAAGTACAGAATTTGATTTGAGTAGTTTCCAGGTCTGGATAAGTATGGATAGAAGAAAACAGTATATGGAAAAGAAATTGTGTTTCCAGACTATTGCCCCTATTCACTTTTCTAAAATGTAAAATTAAGAATTTCTAAAGTTTAGAGATCATATAGTGATTGTCGAAATTAATGAATTCAAGGCGCACATTTTATTTAGCAAAACTGTTTGTCTTATAGCGATAAGCAAGTCTCTGTTGAACTTCACTAATAGAATGTTTACTCCATTTCCATTCAAACCATTAACAGATAAAGGAGCAAACAATCATTTAATTCACTGTACTTTGTTGTTTGGTGATCGTGCAACATCACAGTATCAAACCAATGTGTCAGAGGTGAATATATGCAGGTTATAATAACGCTTTTTAGGTTTATTCTGATGCTACCGCAGATTATCAGTTTGTGAAAACAAATAAAAAATATATATTTACAGATGATTTTACTATATACCAAATATAATGCTGTATGAACCATTTATGTTAAATATGATTTTGAAAGGTTTGGAAAATTTGATTCTGGAATTTTGAAATGGAAACTTTGTAGGAACCCTGTATTGAATATGATACTAATGTAACCGTTGTTCACAGAACTGAAGGAGGCTCAGAAGAAGAAAAAGCAGATGAAGGAAAGATTTAAACAGGAGGAAAGCATCGCTAACGCAATGGTGGTTTGGAACAACGAAATCCTTCCCAACTGGGAGAGCATGTGAGACTATCACCACCTGCAATTACAACTATGATAAACACGTTCGCTCGGTTGCTAGAACTAGAGCTGCAGCATTTTTGAAGGCATTATATTATATTTATTAAGAAATATTAATACCTAAACATATGAATAAAATCTAAAATTTAAAATGCACTGTTTTATTATGCTGTATTCACGGCTCTCTTTCTTCAGGCGTGGCCTGCGGCGTGTGAAGGATCTGTGGTGGCAAGGTCTTCCTCCCAATGTGAGGGGTAAAGTCTGGAGTCTGGCCATTGGGAATGAGCTGAACATAACCTCAGGTTTTATTTTATTTTGACTTTGTCTTTTCATGTTTCATTGAAGAGTCACCTTTGAAGATGCGGATAAGCCCAGGATTAACTAGACCTTTTGGGCAAACAGTCTGAAGTCTGAAGAATGTCATCATGCAGTATTCACATGAATGAATGTAAAACTGCACAGTGCAGGTTCGCCTGAGGCGATTTTTAACCTTCTTTATGACAAAGAAATTTCTAAAGAAATTTGGCTGAGTTTCTTTCTGACACTCCCTAAAGAGAACGATTTCTGCACTTTGGACTTTAATCTTGTTCTAGTTAGACTTTTAAAGTTTTAGTTAAAGCTAGCATATAGACCAGACATTTCTTCTGCTTTTTTAAAGGTTTTCTGATTAAAACTGAACTGCTCTATGTTCCTTTCTGTTCCTCTCAGATTTGTACGAGATCTTTCTCTCACGGGCCAAAGAGCGCTGGAAGAGCTTCAGAGAGACAGGCAGTGAGATGGAGTCAGATGGTACGTCTTTTCTCCCTCAGGCAGCTCACTGGAGCATTTTAGACACACCAAACTCTAGTTCAATAGCGGACGGGACTAGTCGGACGGGTCTAGTTTAACATGGAGAGGTGGGGTAAAGTAATAATTACCAGAGCTTCTCACAAGAACAGAGATAATGAGACTGTGTGGTTGAAAAGACTGTTCTGAAGCTGTTTCATACAGTACATGATAACTGCTCTCTCTGGGTCAGCGGCAATGCCAACACAGATTTGAATGTTCTGGAGTGATTTTGTCAAAGATTTAATAGACACAGGCGAATTATTGTCACTTAGGAATGAGATCGAATGGGTGTTTGAATCTAGATCATTGTCTTTTAACGATTAATCGTGCAGCTCTAGTTTTAACAATCCACTTTTCTATATCCAGTACTTGCATACTGCCGAAAATTTGAACTAAATCAGTGAATCAATTGAACTAATTTGCAATATGGTCTGCATGATTCATTAGTGAATCAATCAGAATTTGAATGTTTTCTTAGCAGTTTACTCAGTGAATCAGTTGAACCAATTCAAAATTCGGTCTGAATAATTCATAATTGAAAGTCGGAGTTTTAAAGGTTTTTAGCAATTCAGTTCAGTGAATCAACTCTGTCTGAATGATTCATAAGCGAATCAATCTGAATTTGAGGCCACTATGCCTATTCAGTAATCGTAAACTGGAAAGTTCTTGGAAAAGTCATGGAAATTCATTGGTCAGGAAGTGCAACAGTGGTATGTGTCTCTATGCTAGTGTCTGACTTCCAGTTCTCCCCGGTCGCCTTTCTCCTCATTTTATTGAAGCGGCGGTTATTTCCTTCCTGTGCTGCAAGCACAGACTCGCTAATAACGGGTAATTCATGTTTTTTTGTTTTCCACTTTGCCTTCCAGCTTGTGAACTCTATAAAATGATGTTTTATTAGCCTGAGCGCTTCCTTATTTGATGTTCCATAATAAATCTTTTAATAAAGCTGGTTCTTCATACAGTTTGAACACAAACACATCCTCCCGTTCACATGTGACGCTCATCACAACAGCCAGGCTGTTAGCCTCCAGCGGTACACTTGAGCAGATCCTCTGAGACTAACAAACACCAGATGAGGCTGTTTATCCACGGCCAGGAATAACTGTAGGAGATCACAGGCTGATAGCGATGTACTGTAGATATACACTACCAGTCAAACGTTTGAAATCATTCAAAATACGCTGATTTGCTGCTCAATTATCAACAATGTTTCTTATTTTTATCAATGTTAAAAGCAGTTTTTTTGTGGAAACTTTTTTAGGATTCTTTGATGAATAGACACTTCAGGATTTATTTGAAACCGAAATCTTCTGTATCATTACAAATGTCTTTAGTCTCACTTTTGACCAATTCAATGGAACATTGCTGAATAATAGTATTAATATATTTTTTATTAAAAAAAATATCAACATTGATAATAATAAGAAATGTCAGCATATTAGAATGATTTCTGAAGGATCATGTGACACTGAAGACTGGGGTAATGATGCTGAAAATCCAGCTTTGATCACAGGAATAAATTACATTTTAAAACATATTCAAATAGAAATCAGTTGCTTTAAATTGTAGAATATTTCACAATATTACCGTTTTTACTGTATTTTCGATCAAACAAATGCAGTCTTGGTGAGCAGAAAAAAATCTTAATTGTTCCAAACTTTTAACCGGTAGTCTAAGTTTAATAATATTGGCACAAAATCTCTCACCGTATTGAAATTCTTGAGATATAACATGATATTTTCACATAATATTAAAATAAAATATATTTTGAAAAATGTAAAATGACAGTATATTAGACGTGTATTGGAGTCGGCCTTCATTATGTGGTTGTGTTTGTTACAGTGGACAGTGCCGACCGTGAGTCCAGTCTGGATCTGATCAAACTGGACATATCGCGCACATTTCCATCGCTCTTCATCTTCCAGAAGGTACTGTTCGCACTCTTCCTGTCACTGTTGTTATGGTATATCAGTTGAACTGTAACTCTACAGTCAGCACTACAGTCAGGAATGAATGTGACTCACGTTGGAGCTGTCTTCTGCTAGGGTGGGCCGTACCATGATCTCCTGCACAGCGTGTTGGGCGCTTACACCTGCTACAGACCTGACGTGGGATATGTGAGTGATCATCTGCACAATAATTTCAAAGATCTTTTGTGTTCCTTCTCGTCTGCATATTAAAAACACCAGCTCTGTTTAAACACATCCTTCAAAAGTTTGGGGTTGGTTTTTAAGTCTCTTCTGCTCACCATGGCTGCATTTATTTGATTGAAAATGCAGTAAAAACAGTAATATTGAGAAATATTATTACAATTTCAAAATAACTGTTTTCTATTTGAGTATATTTTAAAATGTAATTTATTCCTGTGATGCAAAGCTGAATTTTCAGCATCATTACTCCAGTCTTCAGTGTCACATGATCCTTCAGAAATCATTCTAATATGATGATTTGATGCTCAAGAAACATTTCTTATTATAAATAGTGGTTGACCAAGAACGATTTGTGTGTGTGTGTGTGTGTGTGTGTGTGTGTATATATATATGTTTTTTTTTAATATATAAAAAATACATCACAGTTCTCCATAAAAGTATAAAAAAATATATATTTATAATATATATATTTATATTTTTATGGAGAACTGTGATGTATTTTTTCAGGATTCTTTGTTGAATGGAACAGGATTGATGAAATAAAAATCTTTCAAATCATAAGAAATCTAGCATTTTTTTCTTACTGTCCCCAAACGTTTGATCGGTAGTGTAGATGGGCAAAACTATGACTGCAAGTGAGCTGTTGTTGTTGTTGTTGTTGAGTCGTTTCTAAATATGTGATGTAATAAAATAGTTGTATATTGAATTCTGAGTTGCTAGAGTTCAATCCAGCGCTTCATTCAAAGAGCCCGTCCTCATGAGAGCCATCAGACGGCTGTGAAATGACTTTATTTTGTCTGCAGGTTCAGGGCATGTCCTTCATAGCCGCTGTGCTGATTCTCAACCTGGAGGAGGCCGACGCTTTCATCGCCTTCGCCAATCTCCTCAACAAACCCTGTCAGATGGCCTTCTTCAGAGTGGACCACGAGCTGGTACTGCAACGTTTAATATTGATTATTTACATTGTGTTGTGAAGGAATGTTCTTGGTTCAAAACAAGCCAAGTCGACAGCATCTTTTTAGCTGAGTTTTTGCTTTAAAGTGCCTCTATTATGCTATTTTAAAGTTTCCTAATGTTTCCTAAGGTCAAAAAGCTGTTTCATTTTCTCATAAAATACATTTGCACATCACCACATTTTCAATGATTCTCAAACGACTCGTAAGATGAATAAATCTCTCTAAATCCCGCCTCTCCACGAGCTACTCTGCTCTGATTGGCCAGACAACTCAGTCTGTGGTGATTGGTTTACCGCGTACAGCGCGCGTCGAAAACCAAAACGTCCATTGCCATAACAACGTCAGCTGTCCTGTGAGGCTTCCTACACCATAAAATAAAGACAGTAACAAACAACTTCGACTCGACCATCTGAACACCATCTTTCAAGAGCAAGCGGTTTGCGAATCCTGCATTGAAGTCCGAGATTTGAGAAGCAGTCGTCAGTGAAATAAAGGGAACACAGCAAAAGTTTAGGATTATACTGTAGTGATATCATGGTAAAGATGACCTGTAACCACTGATTCTGAACATGCTCGTCCTTGAGCAGCGAAAAAAAAACAAAAAACTGGCTTTACCTTCACATTATAGAGCACAGCGCCGTCTTCTCGACATGATGCTATCCAGCATCCACAGGAATCAGCTGCCACTGAGGTTGAGGTTCAAGTTTCCCTGGTGTCTGCGTGCGCAATATGCTAATGTTTCGTATTGACGTCACAACGAAACGACTTACGACTTTTAAAAAAGTATTCATTTTTTTGACTCAGAGTCGACTCTTACTTTTGAAAGACAATAACTTTATATAAGGTGCACTTTCAGATTTAAAACTTTGCAGGATGTTTTCATTCACTTATAGCTGTGTTACACACTATGAAAGGTCATTTTCAAAAATCCATAATAGGGGCCCATTAAAGACTTTAAACTGAGGGACAAGACATCATTATTTTGTAACACAAACATCAGCTTGTTCATGTCCGTAGAGTTTAGTTTTGGGTGGATTGGTCAAGGGGGTTTTCACACATACATAAATTAGAATTTTGTGTCTCTTTTTTGATTAGATGCTGAAGTACTTTGCAGCGTTTGAGGTGTTCTTTGAAGAAAACCTCCCCAGGCTTTTCAATCACTTCAACAGTTACAACCTCACACCTGACCTGTATCTGATAGACTGGTGAGTCCTTGAAGAATCTTCTGATGTAGGAAATCAATTCTTGGATATATGAAATAAGTCTAAAAACTAAGCTTGATGTGTAAATGTGTATGTTTGAGTATGCGATAGGGTGTGTGATATTGACAAATTTATTCAATTGATGTCCTGAGGCATTTTTGCCATTTTATAAGGGCAATTTTTTCTAACCTTATTAAAAGTAAGAATTTGACTTAAGATATGATGCATGCTTTTAATTATTACATTCAATTAGAATAATAAATTTAGCCTTTTACCAATTAAATTAAATCAGTATCAACAAAATGCATGTTTGCACTGCAGAAGTGGTACAGAAGCAGCATTTAATGGCCTACAACCGTTTAAAAAAGTATGTTCTAGATCAGTGGTTCTCAACCTCTCCTGCAGGGACCCCCTGACAGGCCATGTTTCTGTTTTAACCCTGAAATGGCATACCTGATTCAATTAATGAGTAGTTATTAGAGTAGGAAGAGTAGGAATTAGTCAATTAATCAATTAGTCAACTACTCATTAAGCCTTTAATTATTTGAATCAGGTGCTGAGTATCCACCGCTGTGTTACTCAGAGACGCACAACGGGTCGCTGTGTCTTTATTTGGAACTATTTTTGTGTCTAAAATGTAACTCACAATATTAACTTATTGTTTATTTAAAGGCACACTCTGTAAGATCTTTGAATTAAAATATCCAAAAACCACTAGAACAATGTTATATATTTTGTTGATTTGTGTACTTTATCCCAAATGTTTCTAAGAATGTTTAAATCCAGAGACATAAGCAGTTTTAACCAGGACACGGGCCGTGTCCGTGCGTCGCCTATCAATGACATCATACCCGCGTAACTCTCGAAACTAGAAACCATGGAAACACCAAAGACACTTTAATATATTATGTGTTTTATTGGACAGGTGAGCAACTGTTTGGATACATTTATAGACAGAAAACTAATCATTCTTATATAGCTCAACACAATCTATTTGTTTAAATCTCGTTTTCTTGATTTACCGTGAGTACCATGTTTAACCATACCTAATATCGATCTAGTTTACTGCAGTGTGTAACAAGTGCCTCATAGTAGCGAACGCATTATAACATAACTTTCAACACACTCAAAATTATCTAAACTGTTACCCCACATATATGACTGGAAGAAGCGGAAGAGGTCGTCTATGGCGTAATAAAAGCCGAAATCACGGCGTCATCAAGCTACGCCTTGGTTTTAAATAAGCGACCTCTAGTGGCGAAAAATTACATAGTGTGCCTTTAACTGTTTGTTTAAGGCGAGACACGGCAGGCAAAAACATAGTTTTTTTTTTTACTGGTCAATTTTGAGATTTTTGGATATCTGTCTTCAATAACATGTCTTCTTTCAGACTTGTGGTGAAAAAAAGTCCGAAATACACATTTAGGTCTTTATTTTACTACACTTTGTCTGTTTGCGTCTGTAGATTTCTCATAAATTCAACAAAAGTTGGCGTTAAATCATCCCGCTGCTCCGCGATCGCTGTCTGCACAGTCATCACATACACCGTTAGAAAGCTCTCTCTCTCCTGTATAATGCTGTCGGATTTAAATATGGTCATTTCCTTTTTATGAGCAACCAATCGTGAAAGTAAAAGGGCTGAATGCGCAATCTCATTGGCTGATGATAAATCTTTAAAGCCCGTTTTCTCAAAATGACTTTTCTCTCATACTCCAAGTCCGAAATCTCCACTTCAGTAGCACCGATATACACCAAACTTTCCAGTCTTGTACCCAGTTATATTATAAAGACATTTACCGAGGGATTTGTAAATATATTATTCCTAGCCTGATTTATATAACATTTTATTCCAAAAAAACATGGCAAAAATCCTTTTTTTTTAAGGCTATTGACTGTATATTCTGATTTACAGGATAACAAAAGTAGATATCCATAAATCCCTCTGTAATTGTTTTCCCATCTAATATGTGAACACAATGAAAAAATAATTTTTAACCTGGCTTTATCCAATACTCAGATTTCGTTTTTTTTTTAATATATGCAAATTAGTGCATATTTAATTAGATATAGCCTAATTTGCATATTTAAACATTAAATTACAGAAAACTTGTAATACATTTTTTTCTAATCTTAATGTAGGTAATCAACTGGGAAAGTTTATCTGCTAGTTACAAATTGTACCCTATTCACCTGTAGTGTCTCGCCTTAAAATCAATATCACGTTTGCTAAGTTTGCTTTAAAACAACGATCTAGACGAGACATATCTCTGTAAGTGTGTGTTGTTTAGGACTAGAGTCTGATGCTGCCTTCCATCCAGAGTCATATTTCTGATCATGAACGCTAAACAAAGCTCCCGAATGCGTTGTGTTTCCAGGATCTTCACCCTCTACACTAAGTCCCTGCCGTTAGATGTGGCGTGTCGGGTGTGGGACGTGTTCTGCAGAGACGGGGAGGAGTTCCTGTTCCGCACGGGACTCGGGATCCTGCGGCTCTATGAGGAAGTGCTCCTGCAGATGGAGTTCATTCACATCGCCCAGTTCCTGACCAGACTCCCGGAGGACACGCCACCCGAACGCCTCTTCAGCTGCATCGCCAACACTCAGATGATCAGCTGCAACAGGAAGTGGACTCAGGTCAGTAATAATGTGGTCAACCACTGGAATTTCTTTGTGAGCGAAATGAAATGCAAATATGCTCCCGGCTACATGTTGCTCGTTTTGCATAATCTCTAATAATAGATATCTAGTAAAATGAATCTGTGTGAAGTTGTTTTGAGGAAATGACAGGATTTTCATGTTTTCGGTAAACTCAGCCTTCGTGATGACGAGTATAGCTCCACCTGCTGGGAGTTTTAGTTGTCTGCTTGTGATTTGTGTGGCGTTCCTTATAACATGCGTTGTCTTTTTCTCTTCATCAGGTGTTTAATGCCCTCATAAAGGATAAAGAAATGGAAAAAAGCAGCAGTCCTTCAGTGAGAAATTCCTGAACTCTTTCCAATTTTATATTTCTGTTATGTTACTCAAATGAATGGATTGGCAGAGAGGATTGTATAAAACTGGGGTTCAAAGAAGTCAATGCAATGTGAAGAAAAAGCTCAACTTGATTCCTTCGTGACCATGCCAGTATTACTGAAGCAAAACTTTGTGTGAATTCAAGATATAAGCCTTTAACGAGAAAATATTCCACCAGCTTAGTCATGTACTGTACCAGATACCAGCATCAGGCTTTTTTTTAAATATTCCTCCTTATTGAGAGGAATCATGTGGTGCATTTGAACAACTGTGCCGACACACACACACACACACACACACCATTCACTCTTTTTGTATGCTGAAGTTTGTTTTGAAGGAGATGCATTTGGAGCCTGTTCAATGCACTTGAGATTTCTACAATAGAATGGAAAATAGGTTCTGAGATTTTAAAAAATGTGATGTTTTTTTAAATGGTTTTGTTTTGTAGAACAAGATAATAATAATAATGAAGTGCAATAGAAATTCTAAAAATAAGTCAGATGCAGTTAATAATGCAGAAACACTGCATCTAGTGTGTAACGTGTAAGCTATTCAGAAGCATTTTGCTGAAGAATTATTGCATTTTGGAAGTCGACATCCCATTGTTCTTCTTTTAAAACACTAATATGTAGCCTAATCTTAAAACTAAATCTTATTGTTGTCAGTGTGACAGTAGAGCCCACAAGCTCGATGTGAATAATGCATTCAGACATTTATGTGCTTAATGTACATTTTCTAAAATGAACTGACATTTGCCAGTTGAGGAACAAGAACGTGTGGTATAATAATCAAATTTGAGTCATTTTTGTGCTTTATTTCGGTTTAATAACTTGACGAAAATGCATTGTTTATTGTGGATTTTGCCCCTAAAATCTGTAAATATCGGGTCTCTAAACAGTTTTCGATTTGGTGATGTATCTTGATGAAAAATGTAAATTGTATCATTAATTCTTGGTTTGTTTTCTACACACTCCTTGTTTTACTGTACAGTTTTCATACTCCAGTGAAGATTATTGTAAATAGGTGAGATATTTGACACCACAAAATTCAAATGTGTAAATAAATCTAAAACTACAATTATAGTTGTTGTGTTTTTTTGTTATTATTATTCTTCAGCGTGACTCAAATACAATTTATGCATTCTTTTTGTATATACCTTAGTTGTGTTAAACAATCTATTCAAGCAACATACATTGAAAGAGAATAAATAAATAAATGAAAACAAATACTTGCAAATGATGAACACTGAAATGTATAAAAGCAAATTAAAAGTTGAACTAAACTTAAGGGGGTAATCAATATATACTGAATTTAATTTAGAGGAAAAATACAGCTGCTTTACAAATCATTTCGTGAAGCGTCTATGAAGGCAACAACAACAACAACAACAAAATCATCTATGAAAGCGTATCCATTCCGTTCACCCAGATCAGCAGGGGGCGCTCGAAGGCCGCGTGACGGTTGTCCCTGCATTCCTCGAAGATCTCCATTGGTTTACTTCCGGTCCATGTGGTACATGTGTGAAGAGGGGATACTTGCACTCTTTTCTGGATTTAACTGATTAACACATTTGAAACTTCATTGATAGTTGAGGCGAATCACTCATCAAGATGGGCCCGGTAAGTTATCTTGTAATTGTAAAACAAACTAATGCTCTAGTGAGTTTAAAAACACCCGCTCCTGTCGTCATATTGCTGAGCTTCAGTGAAACGCTTCAGTTACATTAAACTTTACATTTTAACAGCCCTTGTTTATCATATATAATTCTAGTCAAAACTATATACAGTACTAGCCTAACCTCTACTGTGTCATATACTTTACTAGTGTAGACCCAACAGGACATCATGCTGTACTAAACACTGCTCAAACCCATACTGTATCATATATATATATATATATATATATATATATATATATATATATATATATATATATATATATATATATATATCACACACACACACACAGTACCGGTCAAAAGTTTGGAAACATTACTGTTTTTAATGTTTTTTTTTTTAAGAATTCTCGTATGCGCATCATGTCTGCATTTATTTTATGTGATAAAAAATACAGTTATAACAATAATGTTGTGAAATATTATTACAATTTGAAATAATGGCTTTGTTTTTTATTGTCACGTGATCCTTCAGAAATCATTCTAATATGCTGATTTATTATTAATGTTGGAAACAGTTCTGCTGCTTGATATTTTTTTACAACCAATTTTTCAGGATTCTTTGATTCTTTTGATATTTTTCCAAATATCATATTTGGAAAATATGTTTTTCCAAAGAAATATCATGCAGCGCAACTTTTTCCATCATATTAGAATGATTTCTAGGATCATGGATCATGTGACGCTGAAGACTGGAGTAATGATGCAGAAAATTCAGCTTTGATCACAGGAATAAATTATATTGTAAAATATAATAAAATAGAAAACCATTATTTGTATTGTATTAATATTTCACAATTATTACTGTTTTTTTCTGTATTTTTGATTATTTTTTTTAAAAGCAGGCTTGATGAGCATAAGAGACTTATTTCAAGAACATTAAAAATAGTAATATTTCCAAACTCTTGACTGGTACACTATATATATATATATATATATATATATATATATATATATATATATATGTATATATGTATATGTGTATATATATATATATATATGTATATATATATATATATATATATATATATATATATATATATATGTATATGTGTATGTGTATGTAGAGAGAGAGAGAGAGAGAGCGATTATTAAAGACTACTTATTGTCGTAAAAGACGACTTAAGAAATCGTATTGTTAAAGGGGGGGGGGTGAAATGCTCATTTTCACTCAATCTCCTGTTAATCTTGAGTACCTATAGAGTAATATTGCATCCTTCATATCTCCAAAAAGTCTTTTGTTTTATTATATTTTTAATTGAAAGATTGGCTGTACCGAGTCTTTCCGGAAAAAAACGAGCGGCTGGAGGCGGGCCGTGTGGGCGAAGCTTAGCTGTGCAAACGCGCCGAGCTAACAACACACAGAGACATTTGTTCAACAGTTTTACTCACCGTTCCAACGCACGACCGCGAACCTTTATCATTGTGACTGCTCGATCCTTAAGCATTAGACGATCTGCAAATCCGTCGATCTGGGCTTTGTTTATAAAACAATCATCGTCGAAATGCAGGGAACAACAGTCTTATCACAACTCCGTTTATGCTCAGGAAAACAAACTCCATCCACGGGTGCCTTAACGCCGGGTTCTTTGGGAATCTGTGCAGGGTTGTCTTGCCCTGGCAACTAAAAACACACTTCTTTGGTGACATTGACTTCCCAAAAGCCGGGCAGGGCGCTTTGATGGAGAACTGCTTTCACTCTCTTGCTCTGTTTTACGAGTGCGCGCGCGCCCGCGATCTTACCGGAGAAGTGCCCTTAGGACTTGTATAAGGAAATTCCGCCCTCTCTTACGTCAGACAGAGGCAGAGCCATACTCGAAAAAAACTTTCCGAAACTTGTGACAAACCGGAAGGACAATTTTTGGAACAGAAATACTCCTTCAAACGTACAACTTAACTTTTGAAACTTTGTCCATGTTTAGCATGGGAATCCAACTCTTTAACAGTGTAAAAAACTCAGTATGCATGAAACAGTATTTCACCCCCCCTTTCAAAATTCTTTGAAATCTAAATTTGAAGATTAACATGTTTTCCAGTCACACCAGTCCATATGTGTCTCTTTTGCACTCTTGATGTTTAGAGTTTAACCCCTTCATTGCTGTATTTTTTCTGCATCATAACTGATTTGTAGATAGTCAATACTCAATACACGACTGGTTAACCTTGTATTATATTGTAATACATTCAAAACTCTTTTTTGGCACATTTTACTATACAAGTCAGCCTCTGAATTCTGTTTTGCTTCATCTGTCATATGTATAAACAACTTATGTCTTATGTATATAATTGTAACGTACACATTATTTAACTGTGCTTTAATGCATCTTTCACACAAGGCTTCCAAAAAGAACAGGAAAAAGAGGCCTAGCTTCAGAAAGTTGCTGAAAACCAGCAATCTGAAGCTCGAAAACAAACAGAAGAATCGACAGTTCAAGCAACAGAGCTCCGCTAAGAAACAGCGCAAAGAGCAGCGGAAGCTTCGGCAGGCCATCACTGACGTGTCCCATCAGACCCTCAAACCCCTGGAGCGCTACAAGAAGAGACCAGGTGAGACAGGACACTGCCTTCTGATGATTTTCATAACTCCTGCTCAGTGTTGTGATGATGATGTATGATCCCAGAGGATGAAGAAGAGGAGGAGGAGTTCCTGGAGTCTCTGCCCACTGATATGATGGATGAGGATGACCTGGAGCAGATCAAAGCCATGGCACATAAAGCGTCCTTTCTGACACGAGACATCTCATCGAGGTCTTTAAAACATGCACTTTTATCTTCTTTCTTCATGGACACAGTGTCCAGCTGATGTCGTCTGTTGTGATCATCTTCTCTCCTGCTCTTTTTCCTCCACTTTTCTTTTGTGACAACTTGCAGTGCTCCAGTCCACGCCAAAAAGCGTAAGTCCGAGCAGTCGGTGGAGAAGTATGAGAAGATGCCCAGGAAGATGCAGATGCAGAAGGAGAAGGAGCTCATTCACCTGCTGCCCATCAAAGACAAGAGCGGCCTGATCCCTCAGTCCATGGAGAAGCCCGGTGCGTGTCCACTCCTCACTATTCAGGAAATGCTGGAGTGCTAGTGTTGAGTGCTGAACTGTGCTGTTTGATTGTGTCCTCTAGTTGTGCCTGAGGCGGAGGAGGAACCGAAGGACCAGGAGGAGTTAGAAATAGGTTAGTGTGCATTTCTCATTTGTGACCCTGGATCACAATGTCGCACGTCACATGGTCACATGTCGCACGGGTTTATTTGTGGCAATAGCCAACACAACAATGTATGGGTAAAAATTATCAATTTTTCTTTTATGCCAAAAATCATTGGGATATTAAGTAGGGCTGTGACATTAACGCGTTAATTTCGATTAATTAATCAGAGAAAAAATAACGCAGATTAATCCATTCCATATTGACCTTTGAACCTGGAGCCGTTCTAGCCACCATTCGACTGTAAAATGAAGGAGGGAGACGAGAACGCGCTGGCGCTGCCTGGATCATTGATCGGAACATTTACTTATAAATGTTCCGTAAGGGCCCAAGGTCGATTGTGCAAAACGAATTAACATTGAAATCGTGACGTTGTTTCACCGTTGATGTCGTGACGTTGTTTCATTGTTGAGTAACGTTGTTCTCCGGCTCTACTTTACTTTAAATAAAGGTGAATAAAGATTGTATGTCGACGTTGAACCAATGTTGAATTTTGCTTCGGTTTTGCAAATTGAATCAACGTTGATATTGTGACGTTGTTTCACCGTCTTACCTTTCATCATGGGATAATGAGTCATGACAATGCTGACTGAATTTGTGATTAACTGTACACTAAAATATTGTTAACTGTCAAATTACTTGCAGCAATGGCTTAATTAAACACATTTAATAAAAACATAACACATGCTCAAGATTGTAAAACAAGTTTTATTCTGAAAAAACAAAAGTCTAAAAATACTTTCTAAAACAGATGAAAAACATCTCAAACTTTAAATTGCAGCATTTTCGAAGTAATGTTAAAAACCTGTAAAGCAAGTGTAAATAATGTTTATAATTTAATGTTTAATATTAAATGTATAATTTAATAATGTTCAATAATTTAATAATGTTCAATTGTATTGTATTGATTATTTGCTAGGCACAATTATTTCAATGCTCACCCTTTGAACATTTGAACTTTATTTCAATAACATGTTCAACACAATTATTTTTAATTGATTGACAGCCCTAATTTATATGCAATTAAAATGCGATTAATTTCGATTAATTAATTACAAAGCCTCTAATTAATTAGATAAATTTTTTTAATCGAGTCCCGGCCCTGATATTAAGTAAAGATCAAAAGATACAAAAGATATTTTGTAAATTTTCTACCGTAAATATATAAAACTTGTATTTTTGTGAGTGAATGCAGCACAATCGCCAACATAAATGGACAACTTTAAAGGAGATTTTCTCAATGTTTAGATTTTTTGCACCCTCAGATTCCAGATTTTCATAGTTGTATCTCGGCCAAATATTGTCCTCTCATAACAAACCACACATCAATGGAAAGATTATTTATTCAGCTTTCAGATGATGTAGAAATCTCAATTTCAGAAAATTGACCCATGTGACTTGTTTTGTGGTCCAGGGTCACATTTCTTCAAATGCAGATTCTTTCATCTCAAAGGAGAGGTTGGGATAGCGCAGTGTTGTAGTTTTTGTTGTCTTGTTTTAGAAGGAAAAAATCCTTTTTTGTTAGCCTAACCCCTTTGATGCAAAATATTGAATGTAAAAAAAAAAAAAAAAAATTATGTATTCTCTGAGATGATATTATAAGTTAATATTTCTAGGATTTAACAACACAATTGCATGACCAAAAGTTCTTTGATGTTGGATGATGGTCACATGACATGCAGGCAAACTAATAAAATATTTAATCTTTTTAGTAGGTGTTTTTATTTTTAAATTACTTATTTTCATTTAAATTGTTTGTGATTTAATAAATTAATCGCTTTTCATGAACCCCCTGCAGTTTGGGACTTTGGGAAACCATACTATAACTTTTTTTTTTTTTTTAATGAATACTTGTATTAAGCAAAGGATGCATTAAATAGTTTAAAATTCACATTCAAGTCATTGATAATATTACAAAAGTTATCTATTTCAAGTAAATGTTCTTTTGAACAAAATAGTATAATACAATTTAATTTCAGCAATTGTTATATATGTGTTTTTTACTATCTACTATAGTGTTTTTAAGTTAAATAGTGTGATATTATATATATCGGCCATCAAAAATCACTGTCGGTCAACCACTATTGATAATTAGAATGATTTCTGAAGATTGGAGAAATTATGCTGAAAATTCAGCTTTGATCACAGGAATAAATTTCATTTGAACAAATATTAAAATAGAAAACAGTTATTTTAAATTGTAATATTTCACAAAAATACTGTTTTACTGTGTTTTTGATCAATCAAATGCAGCCTTGATTTGTTTGATTATTCAGAGCAGCTGTTTGCTGATGTTTTTGCTGGTTTTGTTCAGAGGAGGAGCCGGAGAGCGGTCCGTCACTCACTCCTCAGGAGCAGCTAGAGCTGCGGGCTCAGAGACTGACGGAAAAGAAACTGCACATCGCGAGTCTGTCCTCCGCTGTCCTCGCAGATCCTCATGTGAACGTAAGTCTGTCCTTCACAGGGAACTTCTGCATGTGATCTGGATTGCTTTTAGATGTATCATGACGTTTCAGATCAAGAAGCTGAAGGAGTTGAGGGCCATGCTAATGGAGACGGACCCGTGCGTCGCCGTCACTGTCAGAAAGTTAGTCATGGTCTCCCTCATGGAGGTGTTTAAGGACATTGTGCCCGCGTATCGAATCCGACCACTGACGGAAGAGGAGAAAGCCACGAAGGTACAGTGCCTCACCTTCCTTTAAAGGAGTCATGTCATGAGACGTTTCGTTTTCCTACAAGCATTTCGTGCAACTGAGCTGCAAGAACGACTCGTTCGGGAAGGCTCAGGTGTGTGATGGCAGACAGATGAATGCGTTGTCACGTTACTGGCCGAACTTACATGCTCATTGGGTGTTTAGAAACCCGGTCCAGGTAGTGATGACTGGGTTCCTGCAGGTCCTTAAAAAGTATTAAATTCGGTTTGATAAAATTTAAGGTCTTAAAATGATCATTTTAAGAGGTCTTAAAGGAACACTCCACCGTTTTTTGAAATGGGGATTATTCACCGTCTCCCCTACATTTAGATAGGTGGGCTAATGCATTTTTGTCTCAGTGCGTGCATTGTCTTAGTCTGGCAGCGCCGCCGCTAGCTTAGCTTAGCATAATGAATGGAATCCTTTGTTGCCGGATAGCATGTCGTGAGTAAAAGTGATCCAAAAAATCAAATTCAATCATTCTCTCCTCCGCCCAAGTAGCAGTGCTTTGCCTGTGCTTCACCCCAAGTCAATATCTGCCTAGGAATTCGCCTAGTCTAAATCTGCATTGCTATTTGTACTCGTTGTGAATACGCAGGCCACAAGAAGTATTTTTTTTTATTTTTTTTATCACTTTTACTCACGACATGCTATCCGGCAACAAAGGATTCCATTCATTATGCTAAGCTAAGCTAGCGGCGGCGCTGCCAGACTAAGAAAACGCATGCACTGAGACAAAAATGTGTTTGCCCACCAATCTAAATGTAGGGGAGACGGTGAATAAGCCCTATTTCAAAAAACGGTGGCATGTTCCTTTAAATTTGGAGAAGGAAAAAAAAGGAATCACAAAAAAGTAAATTATTAAACTTCAAAAGGCAGTGGTTTAATTAAATGCGAGCGATTCCCGTTCAAAATCGAATCGTGGCGCTGTTGCGCATTTTACAGACTTGCAGTTTCGAGCAGTTGTTTAATTATGACAAAGTTTACTTCATGGTGTTTATATTGTAATATGTTGCAGATGGTTGTAATTGTGCATATTTGATCTCCCCTGTCTTTATGAAGGAGCGGCTGGGAGTAGTAACGTAGACATCTCAAAATAAGAGTTTCAGAGTATTTCGGGCTTGTTTATAATTATAAGTCCTGCATTGTGCCTAAAATCTTTTTCTTTTGGTTACTTAATAAACTGCATCTGGCATTTAGTTCAATGTAAACTTGAATCTTCTCTCTACGGCGACATTATTGAACACCATTATTTATCACGTTCACCTTATAGACTTTTTCAGTATCTGCACAATAATTAGTTTATTGCCTTTATTTAAACATCGTATGAGCAAAATCCAATATCGATCAGCTTCGAATTTGTAATATATTGGTATATAAACCATGTCAGTACATATGTGTATATTGAATAAAACATTTTAAACATGCAGTTGCCAGTTACCTTGATTTCTTTGTGCAAGCCTTAAAAAAGGGTCTTAAATTTGATAAAAGTCTGCAGATACCATGGATGAGAAAGCAGGATAGACACTAATTATTAGAATAATAAATGGGTAAATCTGCCAAATATTGTGGTGTTTTTGGCTTTGTATTAATATTTGACTTGAGTTTAATTTATAAAAGGTTCCTGATCATTTCTATCTGAGAAAATGGCATTTATATACGTAAGGCACAGCAACAAAAACTGACCTGTCTACCTCTGAGGGTCATTTAAAGTGAAAAATCCTCATTAGAATTAATCAGTTTTGGTTGAAGAAGTGGATAATTGGACCCCAGAGACAACGACATGATTAAATGTCTGGATTTAAATATCTTCTATGACCCATTGAGGAATGTCCCTTTGTTGTGCAGGTGAAGAAAGAGACGCAGCAGCTGAGAGAGTTTGAGGAGGGTCTCGTGAGCCAGTACAAGTTTTACCTGGAGGATCTGGAACAGACGATCAAAGGTAGATCACGTGAACTTCTCATTCGTCCGTTCTCACTGTCCCGTCTGACTGATCTGATGCCGTTTCAGACTGGAAGCAGAAGAAGCAGAAGAGAAGTCAAGCCGTGTCTCTTCAGTGTTATAAAGGTCTTGCTGAGGTGGCCATCAGGTGCATTTGTGATCTGCTGGTAGCTCTGCCACACTTCAACTTCCACAACAACATCATAGTGATGGTGGTGCCTCTGATGAACGACCCCGTCAGGACGGTCAGTCTGCTGGAAAGCTCAGCATCTGGAGGTCTGATGTGGGCGGTAGTAATGTAATGATGTGATTTTGCGTTCAGGTGTCTGAGATGAGTTGTGAAGCTGTCAGGAAACTGCTGAAACAGGATAAACTGGGCCAGGCCTCTTTAGCGATGGTGAAGGTCATCTCAGGCATGGTCAAGAGCAGGAACTACAACGTCAAGCCCGAGGTACATTCATCATACTGAACGTTGTTTCCTCTGTACAAGTTCTTACAAAGGGATAGTTCACCCAAAAATGAAAAGTATTCCATAATTTACTCACCCTCAAGCCATCCTAGGCGTATATGACTTTCTTCTTTCAGCCAAACACAATCAGAGTGTTAAACATCATTCTGAATCTTAGATATAGATAGAAATTTGGATGGAAGGAAATTTGTTTCCACCGTAGATGCGTACATAATACAAACACACATAACATATTAAACGTACAGTATGGAATTTTTCGCCACTAGGGGTCGCTAACCTTTTTACAATAACAAAGACGTAGATTGATGACGCAACATTTGCTAAGAATTATGGATCTTGTCGTCAACGTCAAGCCGACCGATCTAATAATGTTTATGGATGAGTGAATACATCGATGCTTTTATCATGACTGTGATATGAAGCAGTTCAGGATTGCTAAGAGACAGCTATCAGCTCCACACGCGACGCGAGTCCCGCGGATATAAAAGGAATACGGACATTTCATTCTACCGAAATACACGCAGAATTACTAGTCACAGGCCAGTTTATTAGACAAATTAAACTTGTGAGGTAACGCAGCGCTGTTTCACCTGGTCTAACATTACACTATCACACTAAACTGCATTTGAATGTGTTGAAATGTATGTGTTAGTTTGTCTGTATGAGACTAGCAGTAAACTAGATCAACATTAGAATAACATACAGATCATATTCTAACATTTTATCATTGTTGAACTATAAAACATTGATTAGTTTTATGTAAATGTGCTCACCTGTTTAATAAAGTACATGTAGGAGCGGTCGAAGTCTCGGACGTGGAGCTCTCGTTTATATACTGTCTATGGGAGCTCTCGGCATCTCGGAAACACCGCGCTGATATTGATTCTCGTTTTAGTTCTCCTTTTTTATCCAAAGTCTGCTTGCCATGGTCCATAATGTTTGAACGAAACAACAACAGCGTGCAAATAGACATTGCGAACTACAAAGTTATCCACGTCTGTCGCCTTGGTTACTATCAGTCGGCTCTGGTTGCCATGGCAGCACGAGCGGAAACCAGGGACAACGCGGATATGACGGCATTGACGGCAACAAAACGGAAATAAAGAAACGGGAATAAAGAAATTTGAATGTCTTCAAATTAAATTACAAATTTCTCCTGGTTTGAAAGTTGCTGGAAACAGTCAGGATAATGTAAGTACACAACTTAAAAAAAAATATATAACATAGATATAGTGATTTTTGCTATTTTTAAAGTAAAAAAGTTACATATTGTGCCTTTAAGAACATACATATATAAACGTATATAAAAAAACAAGAGAATATACATGACATATGAATCTTCCAATTATTATAATGCGAGTAAATGGTACCTTAGATTTTGAAGCCCAAAAAGCGCATCCACCCATTTTAATCTTCTAATTAATGACCGGTGTTTTGTTTTGCTCTTCATCAATGCGTCAGGTCAGAGGTCACTCTTCCACCGTAACTAGAATCACGTACGCCCGTTACCAGAACCCATTGATTATAGTTTATAAAGTTAAATATGGATGTTTTTCTCAGATAAACGCATCGCTTCGCTTCAGAAGGCCTTTATTAACCCCCTGGAGTCGTGTGGAGCACTTTATGATGGATGGATGCGCTTTTTGTCCTGCTTTTTTTTTCTTTTAAAAGTCATATACTATATATTTTTGGGTGAATTAACACTTTAAAAATTGTAAACCGTTTTAGCTTTACATTTTTAATTAAAGAACATGGTCAGATTATATACAATGTACTTACTGTGTTCATGTTGTATTGCAAAACACTTTTACACTTCCCACTGACTTCCACACTATTTCTTCTCCATTAAATGGAAGTCGATGCGGACCGAAACTTGTTTCCAGCATTCTTCAAAATATCTTTTTAATGACAATTATTTTTGTGTGGCCTATCCCTTTAGCATGTGGCGTGTATATGACATCTTGATGCAGATGTTTTGAATGGCTCGATGTCATTAATGATGTTTGTGATATGAATGCACAGGTGCTGAAGTGTCTCCTCTGTCTGAGGATAAAAGAAGTGGACATGAAGAAAGATACGGAAGACACTGCGCCCAAAAAGAAGTTCATGTTGTTCAAGGAGAGGAAGACAAACTTGTCCAGGATGCAGCGGAAGGTCTGAACTGAGCCCAGTGTTGTCATTATGTATGGTTTAGATCAGTGTTTCTTCACTGGACACTGGTTCATTTTAAAAACGACACATCAGCCACTTCCTGCAACTAGACTGCCCAATCATGGGACGTTTCTGGTGAAAGGTCTGAGGTCTGTAAGAGAAGTCTCTTCTGCTCACCAAGACTGCGTTACGTTATCAAAAATACAATAAAAACAGTATAATTGTGAAATAGCTTTACTGTTTTTATATTTTGAATATATTTTAAAATGTGATCAAAGCTGAATTTTCAGCATCATTACTCCAGTCTTCAGTGTCACATGATCCTTCAGAAATCATTCTAATATGCAGATTTGCCCCAAAAAAAAGTGAAACGGGATTCTTAGCTGAATAAACCTGAACATCCTTTATTTGAAATAGAAATATTTGCAACATTTTCAATGTCTTTTCGATCAATTCAAATCATCCTTGCTGAATACTTTTATACATTTAATCAATAGTTTTGTATTGCAATCTTTAAAAGTTGGTAGGTTTGTAACTGAATTCTTAATTTTTTTGAAGAATTTTCTGAAATGTTTATGGAGTAAAATAATGTGAAATAAACTTCCTGAACCAAAGCCGTATATATCTACCTATATGCCGGTATGGTTGATTTAAAAATAAAATTCTTCTTGTCCTCAACAGTGGAAAAAAGCCGAGGAGAAGCTGCAGAAAGAGCTTCTGGAAGCTGAGGCGACCGAGAGCAAGGACAAGAAAATTAAACTGGTGAGTGCTGTAAGAGTAGTCGGAGAGCCTGTTGAACACTTCCTTCATCAATATGTTATCGCACATCTATCTTTGATTCCAGCACACAGAGACTCTGAACATCGTGTTCCTCATCTACTTCAGAATACTGAAGAAAGCCCAGAAGTCCATCTTGCTGTCCTCCGTTTTAGAAGGGCTTGCGAAGTAAGAACCACATGATGTGTATAACAGCTTTATTATAGCGTTATTACACGGTACGGGTCTCTTTTCCTGTGTTTTTGTTAACATGTGAATAACACGGTTCAAACTGTTTCCTGAAGGTTTGCTCATCTGATAAACTTGGAGTTCTTTGATGATTTGTTGGCGGTGCTCTTCGGCCTCATCATATCGGGTGTAAGTGTTTCAGCCAGGAGCATCAGCTTCGTGATTCGTCAGGGTAAAGTTGTATGCTCTAACATCTCAGTGTTTTCCTTCTCCCAGGATCTGACGTATCGGGAGAGCCTTCATTGCATTCTCACGTCCTTCCACATCCTCTCAGGGCAAGGTCAGTTCAGCCTCAGCTCTCGCTTCGGGAACCTCCTGCTCTCGCTGAGCTAAAACACATCTCTGTTTCCAACAGGTGACGTCCTCAACATCGACCCGCTGAAGTTCTACAGCCACTTGTACAAAACCCTGCTGACGCTGCACGCAGGTGAGACCTCCTGTCTCTGTCTGACAAGAACATCCCATCACTTACACACTCAAATCTTTATTTTTAAGTATTAAATGCACAGTCCTCGTGTTTTTTGTTGCGAGACCCATTAGAGAGACTATTATTGAACATACAATTTACTTCAAAAGGTCAAGCTAGTTGACTAGCATTTCTGATTCCAATGGCTGCGTTTGCTGCTTTTGAGAGACTGATGTGGATTTATTTGGAAACATAGTTATCTAATATATTCCTGGGTGCGGTACAAAAAACTCACATGACTTGGCCTCAAAGGATCATATGATTGGATGACTAGACTGATCATAATGGGAAAAAAATTGATTTAGGGATACTTAGGGATACTACGTAGGGATACTTAGAAAGAAACGGCAAGTTACAAATTGAATTAAATGTGACATTTTGAAGTAGAAAGACTGAAATAGTATTTCAGATTAATATTTGTTTTAAATATTTGTGAAAAATCTTTTTTTTTTTTCAGTGTATACATGCATGTTCTTAACCTCATTATGGTTAATAAGCCGACAATGCATGCAATCATGTAAACGTTAACCCGTTTTCCTTCCATAAGCGGATCAGGCATAAACCGATCGTCACAGCTAGATTTATATCCTTTACCCCCAACACTGTATTTTACAGCAGCCTAAATTCAGTCTGTTCATCATATAAAGTGATCGTGTCTCCTCAGAAAATTTGGACTAAACCGCTCAATCCATATGGATTAGTTTTACAATCTCTTCATGAACTTTTTGAAGTGTCAAAGTGTCAGTTGCGTAGCTGTCAGTGGAGGGACAGAAATCTCTCAGATTTAATCAAAAATATCTTCATTTGTGTTCCGAAGATGAACGGAAGTCTCACGGGTTTGAAATGACATGAGGGTGAGAAATTAATGGACGAATTGAAATGTTTCGGGTTAACTATCCCTTTAATCACTTCTAGTCATTAAATGATCTTTGAGAGCAACCAGGGACCCTACACAACATGCGTACTTTGCGTATAGGGAGGACCAGCATTGTTTATAACTGATACTTTGCACCAGGTTTCCAGGAAGTGTGCAAATGCAATAAAATGAAATGTTTTATGCAATATTCCAATTGTTATCGTCTGCAGGAGCTAGGAATGATGACACGGCGATCGTGCTGCAGTGTCTGGACGCGATGCTGAACAAACGCAGGAAGCAGGTCAATCTGCTGAGGGCACAGGCCTTCGTGAAGAGACTGAGCACGCTCGGCCTGCACGTGCTGCCCGACTCCTGTGTGGGCATCCTGGCAGCCAATAGGACGCTGATGCATGTGAGCCTTCAGTTCAGCTAATGGAGGCCTTTGTGTGTATGACTGTTAAGGTGAATGTATGAATTGGTTCTCTTGTGTTTGTGTAGACCTTCCCTAAGTGTGACATCCTGCTGGATAATGAAATGCAGGGCAGTGGTGTGTATCTCCCAGAGCTGGACGTGCCTGAATACTGCAACCCCCAGAACACAGGACTGTGGGAGCTTCACTTACTGAAGGTGAAGAGCAAAGATGTTCATTCACTCATTCCAGTGGGAAATTTAATTCCCTTTTCCTTCATTTATTTATTTCTTTTAAATTGCCAGTAGGCTTCAGTTTAATGAATTCTCCAAAAATGAAATTACATTGAGAGGAAAAGCACTGTCACACATTTTGTTACATAAATAAATAATGTAAAATACTGGTAAATAAATGAAACATTTGCAAAAAAGTGTTTTAGTTCCCCTCACTCAGCAAATTCAACACGTATTATGAAAGCATATTTAAATATTAAACATATTTAGTTAAAGCAAAATTGAGACTACCGGTTTGTTGGAAATGCCCTGTATGTGTGTACATATATAAACTTGGGCTCACGAACCTCAGTCATCCAAATGTGTGTGCTTTGGAATAGAAGTTGCTGCACATTTTAGATGATAAAACAAAGTATTCTGGGGCCTAAGAAAGTTTTGGGAAAATGCTGGTGAGAGAGTTAATAATTAAATGAATCAAATAAAAATAGCATGCAGTCTTAAATATTAAATGTAAAAGTGTAGAGAAAGAAAAGGTCAAACTAGTCAGTTGTTGGATGAAAGGATTCCTGATTTCTTTGTCGTTCTAGAGCCACTATCACCCCGTGGTGAGGAAGTTCGCTGCTCATCTCATGAAAGGCGCTCCTAGTGAAGGTTCAGGCGCGCTCAGCATGGAGCTCAGCAGAAGGTAGAGACCACAGGCTCCAGGTTTCAGGTTTCCAGATGAATATGGAGATGTTCATGGTGTGTGTGTGTGTGTGCAGGACTCCAGTGCAGCTGTTTGAAGACTACAGTGTTAAAGACATGACCTTCAACCCACCTGTCGCAGGGCCTCCCTCAAAGAAAAAGGTATTTTTCCTTATAACAATGCTTTACTTTTTTTTTCTTTTTTTTTTCTGAATTCTTTAATTTTGTGTTGCAGGAACATTTCACGATCAGTCATGCGTTTTTCGATCCAGACCTGAAGGCACAGATCGATGCTGCTCTTCAAACTGAGAGCGAGCAAATGAGTCTAGACTTTACATTACAACACACACCGCTGGAAACATGAATGAAAGTTGGGAAAAGCTCTTTTCTATCGATACGTGTAAAATAAATGCTCTAAGATACAATCTTTGATCTTTTTTATTGACATAATTTAGCATATGCACTGATGTACAAGTAGCGGTTTCACCAAAAACTGGGTTTTTCAACACTATTTATTGATGAAAGTAGTTGATTCGGTAGTTTCAAGTAAACGAATTACCCAATATTGACATCACAATATTGACCATACATTCCTATAGCATTTTACGTGTGCTGAAAACCATCACTAGTAGAAAGTTCAACATGTTTTAAACTCCAAAGAGACAGATGTTCTTGATTAAATATCAATGCAATAAAGTAACAGCATAGTGTCATGCTATAAAGTTAAAAAAATTGCTTGTTCAAAACAAAGTAATGGTAAATATACATTGAAAACACATGAGACAACGCTGTAGTGTACCACACAAATAAAATACTTCATGGTGCCTACCTTCTCTTAAAATGTTAAAATATTTAATATTTCTCAAGACAATTCTAAACGTATAAATTACAAAAATACAAACATTATACATTCATACCGTATGAACAAACCGGAGGAGCATTCATGCCCTTAAAAATAAATTAATACAGATTTTATAATTATGTACTCTCATATATACACGTCAGGAAATGTACAGCCAGCCTGGGCTATATAACATGCAATTAGTTATGAAAGATTTCAAGAAAGAAAATGGACCACTTAAAGAAAGTCATTTTCAACCACCAAGAAAGTTAAGCAGGAGATTCAACTGCTAAAAATCACAGGACTATATTACAGCAAAATTGTATTTAACACAAATAGGAAACATTCTCAAATCGAACATTATCATTCGATAATAAAATGTATTTATTTATTACAGAGGTCATATGGGATTTAAACCTCAATTTTACTGATTTTTAATTAAACCATTTCAAAAGCGCTGCAGTGATGATGGAACTCAAAGGAACCATTTAATATTGAGTTTTCTTTAAATGCAAGAATTCATTTTATTATTTTAATAATTGCACTGCAGCTGTGAAGGGGGAGATTAAGTAAAAAAAAAAAAAAAAAAAATCCTAGCTCTAATGAAAGAAATCTTCAGATAAAGTACCATGTATAGTGGCGTTTTTCTAATACTGTAAATAGATTTGTGGCTGTGTAAAGAAAGGTACCGCTCAACATCATGCAGTGTTTGCTTGCAGTGTTGTCCACAGGTACAGGACATGTGCAATGAAAGCCATCAAATTCAATTAGCTGCTAAAATATGCAGAACAAATCTGCCTGGCATCCTTCGAAAAATCTTGTGCATTTGCTCTGAACTTGTAAGATTCGCAAGTCAACTAATAAAAAAACCTGTGTAGTGTGACGCTGAGGGCATTTTCATGCTCAGCAACCCAAAACAGGGATGTAAATAAAGTATTAAACTTTCAAAATAATAGTAATGTGCAAAACCACAAAAGAAAATGAAATGCATATAAACGCATTCATCACTTACAGTACTGTTGAAGTAGGACAAGAATAGAAGAGTCGAAGTAAGGAGAAACTGCCTTCATCTGCCGTCCGCTGCTGAACTGACGAACCCTTGCGCACGAGTCTCTGAGCCGCGGTTGAGAGAGGTGAACACTAGAGGTGCTGCTCTGGCTCTGGACTCATCGATGCAGCTTCCAGTTCCACAGCAGCGGGAGAGACCAGCCGGAGGGGGCAGGGGTGCGACCGCCACACACACACACTCTCTGAGAACCCAAGCGTCCCTCGGCCATCCAGGCCTTCAGTCCCATCGACAGAGACTCTGAAGAGAGACACAGGCGGGAAGGTTCAGGTTAGTTGCGGTCGCACTGCCAACTGGGACATTTTCACAATGAGCCTGATGCTGAACAGAGTTTCTTCAAGTGAAAACATGATGCATTATTGAAATGTTTCTACCGCAGAGTGAAGGAGTTTGTGAATGTTCTGTAACAAAGTGGATCATTCTAGACCTGGACGTTGATTGGTTATAGTGTTCCAGCTGTGTTAAATGAGAATAACAGCTGTTGACCTGCTCATATCACTGCACTGCAGACACTGAGCAAATACTGTTACTGTTGACATCTCAAAAATGTCACTCGATGAATTTGCTTAATAAAATTACACTTTAATACATTTATGTCCTCAATATTTGTATTATGTGTGAACTTTTGTCATTACACTACTGGTCAATAGTTTGGGGTCAGTAAGATATTTTATGTTCACCAAGGCTGAATTTATACAAGATCTTCACCCAAAATGGATGCTCCTCTTGCTGAAAATAACATCAAAACATTTATTTCCATGAAGAGGTGCATACATTTTTGGTGAAGATCTTGTATTGACAATGCAAGAGTCCAGCACTCTGTGAAGTCTCCTCAGAACATCCCAAAGACTTTCAATGAGTTTAAGATCTCGACTCATGTGTGAAAATGATTCTTCATGCTCCCTCCCACTCAATCTTTCACAGTTTGAGCCTGATGAATCTTGACATTGTCATCCTGAAATATGGCCATGATGTGTCTACATGTTTTTTTAAAGCCGAACTCGGCAACTCTAGCGAACTCTAGTCACTTCTTCGCTGATTTTCCCTTTTGTTGTCGCATGTTTTCCCCACGAGCTCCCCCTACAGCTGTGGTGGGGCGTATATTTCACAACACAGTCGTAAAAAACTCACTTGCGGCGGCCTCCTCCCCCTCTTTACCGCTGCTCATGTGCGTTTGTTTTGATCGGAGCAAGCCAACTGTATCGTGTGGAGCTATGTCTACTGAGGTGTGTAATCTGGTAATACATCATATATGCGTGTGTGTTTATGTCGAATTGCCGTAAAGCAATTTGTGTTTCGCGCTCGTTCTCGTTCTCGCTTTCGCTTCTCACGAGACTTCCAATTTCTATCTTGCCGGGACGGTAGTGAACAAGTTGCAAGGTTGGTTTTCCGCCTGGGAACGCTGGGGGGAGCGGGGAAAGTCACCAATATCACCACAACAGGTTGTTTAACCATCCAAATGATTTCTAGACAGTTTTATTAAGTTAAAAAAGCTACCAAGTTCTCCTTTAAGAAATGATGAGAAAAGCTACACACTCCAACTAGGGTTAAAAGAACTGTTGCCAAACATATAACATGCTAAAAAAAACACACACAATATTCACTGCAATAATGTATGGGGCGCCGTTTGTAAAGCGGCTCACGCTGAAAATAACAGCAACATTTTGTCACATTTAACTTCAAACAATGTTAAAAAAACTGGTATGAATTTTTGACGGTCACTTTTTACCACATTTACAACAATATTTGTCAACTTAGAGATATTTTAAATAGTTAAATCTAAATATTAAATGTTACACCTAAATGTTAAATATTAAATCTAAATGTTAAATCTAAATCTAAATGTTAAATCTAAATCTAAATGTTAAATCTAAATCTAAATGTTAAATCTAAATATTAAATCTAAATCTAAATGTTAAATCTAAATGTTAAATCTAAATCTAAATGTTAAATCTAAATATTAAATCTAAATGTTAAATGTTAAATCTAAATCTAAATGTTAAATCTAAATATTAAATCTAAATCTAAATGTTAAATCTAAATGTTAAATCTAAATCTAAATGTTAAATCTAAATCTAAATCTAAATGTTGAATCTAAATCTAAATGTTGAATCTAAATGTTTTGGGTGAAACTAAATATTTAACTAATATGCAAATTCAAAATGCCGGAAGTGGCAAAATAAAAGCTCGAGGTGGTCAGTGTGTGTTTATAGCATGGTTTATAGTGTCAAATAATGAATAAAAACCATCTCATAATAATAACTATAATATAACGATAATAACTTCCTAAAATAATAAACACGTTTGGAGAAACTGTAGAGTTTCGTAATGAGAGTGATGACATGACATTCAGTCAAAGTGAGCCCCCTAGTGGCTGGCTATTATGGCTACAGGTTATAAGTCCCGCACTTTTCATAAAAGTTACACTAGCCTACTCTTCAAATACAGTTTCTCCAAACGTGTTTATTATTTTAGGTAGTTATTATCACGATAATCTATGTCCAAGAGTCCATTTCCTCGGATGAGATGGTTTTTATTCGTTATTTGACACTATAAACCATGCTATAAACACACACTGACCACCTCGAGCTTTTATTTTGGCACTTCCTGTTACCGGCATTTTGAATTTGCATATTAGTTAAATATTTAGTTTCAACCCAAACATTTAGATTCAACATTTAGATTTAGATTTAACATTTAGATTTAGATTCAACATTTATATTTATATTTAGATTTAACATTTAGATTTAACATTTATATTTAGATTCAACATTTAGATTTAGATTTAGATTTAACATTTAGATTTAACATTTAGATTTAACATTTAGATTTAGATTTAACATTTAGATTTAACATTTAGATTTAGATTTAATATTTAGATTTAGATTTAACATTTAGATTTAGATTTAACATTTAGATTTAACATTTAGATTTAGATTTAATATTTAGATTTAACATTTAGATTTAGATTTATATTTAACATTTAGATTTAGATTTAACATTTAGATTTAGATTTAGCATTTAGATTTAACATTTAACATTTAGGTGTAACATTTAATATTTAGATTTAACTATTTAAAATATCTCTAAGTTGACAAATATTGTTGTAAATGTGGTAAAAAGTGACCGTCAAAAATTCATACCAGTTTTTTAAACATTGTTTGAAGCTAAATGTGACAAAATATTGCTGTTATTTTCAGCGTGAGCCGCTTTACAAACGGCGCCCCATAATAATGATCCAATCATTGACACTGACTCTTAAGCATTTGCCTATTTAAATCCAAACAGCGCTTTTTTGGGCCGGGAAGTATTCACAGTTTGATTTGACTTGAACGAAAGCGAGGCTGAGGAACACACATAGGCTGTCTGAAATCGCCCCCTATACCCTTAAATAGGGCATTATTTGAGGAGAGGTAGTGGTGTCCAAAACTAGTGGGCATTATCAAGTGCACTCATTCAATCCCATAATGCACTGCAACAACGAGTGTACAACTGATGAACACTCAAGGGCTAGAGAATACCCATAATGCACTGAAAGGTCTCATGCCGAATGAATTCCCACATCTCACCAGAAGATGGCGCCCACAATCATCCATCCATCCTTTTCCCAAACTGCTGCTCCAATGTGGCTACAGCGTAATATCCAGGTATAAATTCTTTTTTTAATTGATAATTCAATTGTTTAGATAAGGTTTATACATGCTAGTTTACATGACAGAGTTCAAGTGTTCAAAATCTTTTCACTGCTACTGGAGCTGCCAGCTCACTAAGTTATAAATGATTATTAAACAGCAAGCTCAAACTGCAAAAGCGGCAGCCCTTCCAGCGCAGTCAGTGTCTGAATCCGCTCACTCGTTTTCATTCACTCCCTCAAGTGGACTATATTAGTGCAGTAATATAGGGAATATTGAATGAGGGTACAGGGGGAGATTTCAAACACAGCTATAGAGTCATCAGATATGTTGGGTAACACTTTTGTTCTACATTGTCCTTGTTTCACATGTTACATGTAGTTACTACAGTATTCACTATAAATGATGCACCTAAACCAAACCTTAATCTTAACCTAACCCTATACCAAGCACAGGTTAATTATAATTACTCAGTGCTTAAATTGAATATGATTGAGATCTATTAAATATCACATGCCGTTAATCACTTTCCACTGCTAGTAACTAAAAGCACAGAGACTAACAACTTTGACTAAATCATACCATCAATAATGTTTTCTGTCTGTTAGATTTGAGACTGTATAATAAAAAACTGTTAATAATGGCTGCTGTGTGTTAGTGTCTGGTACCTGGTGGAGCTCCATGCACTGCACACACACACTGCAGAGTGTTGCTTCACTCCGAGGCCTCGGGCAGAGGCATCATGCTGGGACATGCAGCCTTCTCCTCCTTACTGTGTGCCGGCTCCTGGGCCGCGGGGCCGTTCGTGCTGGTGTTCACAGTCAAGCTCCGACTCCGACCCGTGAGCTTCCGGAGCTCGCTGGCAAAAGACACGCCCTTACGCTTGTCCTCGCGGGCCATCTGAGAGACGGGACACCGGAAAACAAATGCCATTAACATAAAAAAAAATCCTAAGCAAGATTGTTCATGCACCAGTGTGATAAAGTCTGGATTTGTGCAAACACATATTACGCCAATAATAAATATATTTATATGAATATCCATATCAGGGAATTGGGAAGTTGGGAACAGGGAAGTTGATATCCAAAGCTGTCTGTTGAGCTATTTACATTTCAATACAGCACTTTGTGACCAAGGAATTTCCTTTTCAAAGACCTTTCCAGTCGCGTGACAAAAACATTTGGATTCAGGTCAATTCATTTATTATATATATTTTTAATATATTAATACTATTTTGTTTTTTATTGAAATCATTTAACTCTAATCGTCATTAAAATGCTAAATAAAAGTAATTAAACAAATAAAGTAACACTCCCAGCTTCTGTTAATACAAAAAAAGTTTGAAAACAAGCATTGTTGCATAATTACAGTCAGAAAGGTCCGTAAGACTTTTTTTTCTCCAATATTTTGAAATAAATACTTTTGTTCAGCAAGGATGCATTAAATAGACATAAAAGTGACAGTGAAGACGAAAGATTTCTACTTCAAATAAGCACAGAGTTTTCAACATTAGCTGTTTCCACTAAAAATTGTGAATTTAACTTATCCGCAAACAAGTATACGGACTACCGTATAAAACATTTGCGAATAAAGCAGTGCTCTAATGCCTGATGCTTGTGAACGCAATAGTGTGAGATGCTTCTGGGAGATCATTATACCAAATCATTTTGATGACAGGCTTTGGTTTAGGCATTTCAGAACGACCAAACCATTTGTGCAATGAAATTGATCCTCTGGTTACTCCAGTTATCCAATCACATTCTCTGTTGATGCAAACTCCAAAGGATTTATTTGGTAAACGCGTTTCCATCGTAGTTTAAGCACATCTTATTGGATAAATGTATTCGATTGAGCACATAAGCTTTGCAGTTTTAGAATTTACACACATACTGACGTTTCCATCCAGCGGTTTCAATGCGATATCCCAAAATGCGCATAAAAATAGGTTGATAGAAGCATAGCTATTGATAATAATAAGAAATGTTTCTTGAGCGGCAAAACAGCATATTAGAATGATTTCTGAAGGATCATGTGACACTGAAGACTGTTTATGTTATGATGCTGAATATTCAGCTTTGATCACAGGAATAAATGACATTTTAAGACATATTACAATAGAAAACAACTATTTTAAATTGTAATAATAATAATAATAATAATAATAATTCACAATATTACTGTTTTTACTGTATTTTTAATCAAATAACTGCATCCTTGATAAGCAGGGGAGACTTCTTTCAAAAACATTGCAAAACTGATCTGTCTGTAAAATGTTTCACACATAGAGAAGCAACAGAAAGGCATCATTATATTTTCAGATGTTTTTGTGCTTGTTTTTCATGTCATAGATTAGTGAGCAGGCGTTCAGGCGTTCACCTGCTCTTTGAGTTTGAGGATGAACTTCCCGGCGCCCTTCCACCGGCTCTGAGCCTGGAACACACACTCGTGGTCCTGCAGCACACGCTGGCACGCTTTAGCTGAGGAGGATTTCTTGCTGCCCGCGTCTTTGGTAAGCTCCTCCATCAGGACGTAGTCACATGGGTTGGGGTTGCTCAGGATGCTCAGAGAGTACTTGGCTTTGCTCAGAGTCTGCAATAGACCACAGCAGCTTAGCTAATTTGATATCAACATGACAGAGATGAAATCTTCCAGTAATGTCACAGTGATATCTGACCTGCTGGATGATGTCCTGGGCTGTGCTGTGACGGGGGGCTTTGATGACAGTGTGAGGTTGCTCAGGAGAAACATCATGAACCTGCACGAAGAACGTGTCCTCCTCTCCGCTGCTCACCTCCTCCAATCCCTCCATCACTATATTCTTCTCATTGAAGTTCTGCTATGAGCCACCAGGAGGAGCAACAGATCAAGAGTTAAATGGTGAATGTATAAACAAAAGAAATGGGTGTGGATCTTATGAGGCCTGTAGGGGTCAATCCTGTTATGAGTTACTTTTCCATTATCCTAATACACTGGATAAAAAATAAAAAATAAACATATTTTCAAAGCTTGAAATCATTCTGGCTTTCTTTCGGTTCTGTTTTTCAAAATATCCTTAAGTGAACATGAAATGAATTATGAATAATGTTAATTGTTAACGTTATAATAAAAAATGAAATAAAATATAAAAACAAAAAAACTTCATCTAGTTTCAAACTAAAAATGAAAACTGCAATAAAAATGAATAAAAACTACAGATATATTTTAAATAACAATAATAATAAAAATGGCAACAAAAAAATGCAAAACTACATTTCTAAAACTTGAAAAAAATTCAAAATATTAATAAAAACTAATACTTTCGCTGAGTGCTTCTAACATAAAACCTCGAATATTTCTTAATATACTGACAGTTTGTTTCTTCAAATTTTCTTTAATCAAAATGTTTCAAACAAAATGTTTTCTGGGGAATATTGTTTTAATTGACCCTTCGCAGGTAGTTTGATTGACAGGCGATCTGACCAATCACAATCCGCCATCTGCCGAATCCGCCATTTTTGTCCGACAAAGCAGTCAGGAGAGTTAGTAGATTAACGGTGTGTACTGACGTCTTTCCGCGGTTAAAACAACATTCCTTCTTATGCTCATTCATGTTTATTTGATGCTATAAATTAACGAGAAGGAAGAGATGATGGGTTCACGAGCAGCTTTAACTGAGGCTCTACAGCGATCTGTCAGACACATTAAAGAGCCACAAAACGCTATTGTTTAAATTTCTTTAAAAAATGACCACATTTGAAAGGTGAGACTTTGTTTCGTATCAAAAGTAATCCTGTCTGTCAGCGCGTTGTCAGTGTCCTCTGCTCCGCAATGTATTTTTCACTGCGTGAGAACATGATGTGTGGCGAGAGAGCGGCGTGGCTTGTCGGACATAGCAACAGCAACTAAAGGGGGCGGGTCTTTTTGCGAACAGACAATTGGTAACCAATTAAAAGGTTTTTGTTCAATTTCCATCTTGTTAATCATTTATATCGCTTTAAAAGTTCTTGAACAGAAAATCAGCGCATTTAGAATGATTTCTGAAGGATTATGTGACACTGAAGACTGGAGTACATTTTAAAATATATTGAAATAGAAAACAAAAGCCACTTTGGTGAGCATAATTCATAATTGTTCCAAACTTTTCAATGGTAGTTTATTAATCTTTCAAATGGTACTGCATAATAGGAATGACCCTCAAATATCTAATTAATGAAAGCAAGCACAATCTGGGAAAAGGGTTGTTACCACTTCCTTGGTTTTCAGGCATATTCTGCCCACATATCCTTCCTCCGGCTGCCAGCTGTGAAGAACTTTCAGGAGCCGCTCATCATTCGCTAGGGGGCGCTGCTGAGGCGCTTTCTTTGACTCGCTCTTCTCCTTCGACAGAGGCATTCTCTCCTCCATCAGGAAGTAGTTGAAGGACGTAGTCGGAAACAACTGGCAAGAGAGAGACTATTTTAGCATGCGTTTATGTGCTGAGGAATGAAGAAAATGTGAACCAGACCAGTAAACACTGGAGTGAACACTGCTTGTTCCTAATGAGAGAATGAATGACAAACATTCTTTAAAAGGAGGACAGTTTGGCACTGGCTGTACTTCCAAGGTTAATCCGAAACATTTTCAGAACATATAAAAATCGGCCCTCAGGAATTCTAAAAGAACTCTGAATCCGTGATGGCACCACACACAGAGTGCTTACACTACTTCATCTACAGTAGTTGTCCATGTCCTCTCACAGAGCCCTCAGACAGTTCATGGCACTTAACAGTGTTCTGGTGTGTGCTAACCTGTCTAAACTGGCTCGGTTCAGTTGTGTTGACACTTACAGAGTCCAGGAGCTGTTTGGCTGTGGTGTATTCATCAACACACATTACGGTGAAGGGTTCGGGGCCTGGAACTCCATGCACTGTCACTTTGTGCTGCTGAGCGGCGCGTCTTTCCTCCGTGCTGAACAGCTGACAGGAAAAAAGGGAACAGAGTTCACACTCTAAAACTTAAGACATATAACATGCTGCTAAACAAAAGAGAACATTCTTAACGTTGTTTCAGAGCTATTAAACAACTAGTGACAGTTTAGATAAATAAAATGGTTCAGACATATTGTGTATACATGCACCTACTGTAATTTTAATTTTTGGAGATGACACAAGTGGCGAGAGAAGACCAAAAAGGAAAATAGTTTTCTGTAATAGTATAGTAACTGTACACAATAATAACAGTTTCTGCCACAGATTTTAAACACTTTTTACCAATGATGTTTATAATAATGTATAAATATACAGATAGATATAAACATTTTGTTACCCTAGTCTTTTTTTTTGGTTCAAATCTACGCCACTGAAAAATCTGATATAGATATTATATTTCTATATATATTAGTATTTCTTCATATTTAAGCAGTTTGAATAGGCATGGCACTTCTGTATACAGTAGCATGCCTATGTCTTTATGATTTCCTGTTTTTAATGAAATTAGGCTGCACTCGGATGACAGGGACTGAGAGAGAGGAATGCAGCACATTCCAGAGTTTTAAAAACATCGGAAATATTTGCACAATGTTTTCTCAAACATACGGTCTACTCCCTTGTGGGACTGAATGGCACGTATAGAGGATTCATTAATGTAAACTGTTTTATTTCTGCTGTCCAGTTCCATCAATACTACATGTAACACAAATATCTCTCTGTGATCCTGACATCTGTGTGGTTTTATAAGTGGGTTATGAACGCTGTCTCACCACAGACGCAGGCAGCGGTCCTCCGGTGGGACTCTCTTCCGTTCTGCGGCTGAAGATGAACATACTCGAGACCTCCAGAGACTCGTTGTGCAGGTTCTTCAGCTGCAGGTGTCTGTAGCCTGGAATAATCAACAGAAACCAAATGAAATATACTGGACAAAGGTGGACACGTATCAATTGAATTAAGACACAACAACAACACAAAATTTAATTCAATGCAGTACATAATCAAATGGAGTAATCTGAAGGCATCAATAAGTGAACTGTTGTAAAAAAAATAATAAAAAAAAAAAAAAAATAATAATAATATATATATATATATATATATATATATTTTTTTTTTTTTATTATATACTATAATAATTTAATATTAATACTAAGTAATGACTGAATGGATGTTTTTTTATATTATTTACTCGAAATTTATTTATATATATATATATATATATATATATATATATATATATATATATATATATATATATATATATATATATATATATATATATATATATATATATATATATATATAGTAAGAATTTTATCTTAGGGTCAGTAAGAATTTTCTTTAAAGAAATAAATTATTTAAATAAATTATTTTATTCAGAAAGGACGCTGTAAATTGATCAAAAGTGACTTTCAAATAAATGCTGTTTCTTTTTTTTCTTTTTTCTTTTTACAAACATACCTGTAAAAGGTTTCCACAAATATATTAAGCAACTATTTTCAACATTGGTCATAATAATAAGAAGAATAAGATAATATTAAGAAATGTTTCTTGATCAACAAACCAGCATTAGAATGATTTCTGAAGGATCATGTGACACTGAAGACTGGAGTAATGATGCATAAAATTCAGCTTTGCATCACAGGAATAAATTACATTTTAAAACATATTACAATAGAAAATAGCTCTTTGAAATTGTACAAAAAAATTTTTTAATGATTTTTTTCAAACTTTATTTTTGATCTAATAAATGCAGCCATGGTTAATGTCCATTCTGAGGATGAAGCAGGTGGCAGTTATCAACCAATACTCAGTACAGCAGTAATGACACTATGCTCCTGTCATGAGTTTTCTACCTGGTTTGAGGGTTTTGAGGGGAAGTATCCGCTGAGCGGTGACCTGCGAGCTGTTGTTCTCCACCACAGCAATGCGCAGAAACGCCATATCCTCGAAGTGCACGTGGAACAGGAAGCGCTCATTCCACATGGGATTGAGTGTGTTGCGGTGTATGGGCTTGGTACGGAAATGGCAGCTGTCTGCCGGCATACCCAACACCTCCACTTCCACACAGGGACTGCCGTTTGAGTTACCCGGACACACGTTCTGCCCTGAAACAATCTGTGTGAATATGAATTATTTCATGTCTGTTAGATTAGCTGGAGTATCCAAAAGTAGTTTTAACGCTGAATATGGGATACTCAAGGCTCTTACAGTGAGAGTGTATAGCGTAGGGGTCATGTTCTCCAGGTCTCGGTCAAGAGGGTAATAGTGCTGATATAGGGGGCAGCTTCGCTCCCACAGGACTGGAGGTTTCAGTACATAACCACAGTGACCATTAGCCTCAAACAGAGCTGCGTTCAGCTGCAATGGCAGGTCTAGAGAGAATATACCATCCACATTCAATTATCATCTTTAAAAAAAAAAAGGGACTGAATTCTTGAAATCATCTTGTTAGAATAATGCTCAATAATATATCTGAATTATATTTAGAATATAGTTGACTGATTTGGTATAACATGAAATGAAACGGTAGCAATAAGAAATTAGCAACCAAAAATGAAAATTTGTTTATTCAAGATTCATTTACTCACCTTCATGTCATTCCAAACCTGTATGCATTTCTTTCTTCAGTAGAAAACACGAAAGAAGATATTTTGACGAATGCCGGTAACCAAACAGTTGATGGGCCCCATTGACTTCCATAGTTCAAAATATCTCAAAACAACTTGAGGGTGATTAAATGATGACAAACTTTTAATTTTTAAGTTAACAAAACCAAAATTCCTCAAAATATCTTCTTTTACGTTCCACAAAAAAAAAGTTTTACAAGAATAACATGACTGAGGATGAGTAATTGATGATTTATGGGTGGATCATCCCTTTAAATATGGTAATATTTAAAAATTTATTTATTCAATTTATTTGTTTAATTTAAATAAAATAGTACGTTTAATTACTGATCTATTTAAAGGTGCAGTAAGTGATTTCTGAGAAACGCTGTTGAAAGTGGATTGGACCGAGCAGTACAACACACTTGTAGCCAATCAGCAGGAGGGGGCGTGTCCACTCATGATGGGGGAGGAGAGAGAGTGAGCAAGAGGGAGACTGTAGAAAGAGAGATGGCTGAGAGACATTACAAAAGAGAAAAGCTCAAAAGAATATCACTGGAAAAGTTATATTTAAGAAGTTTAAAGTTATGATCTGGCAAGAGCTTTAGGTTTTTTGTTCTTCCTTGTCATTCATTCATCATCTTCGCTTTATTTTTCACAAAGCTTTATTTTGCTTCGCTTCAGCTATGATAAAGAGACATCCACTCTTGCATTGCGTGTTCGTATATTCTGGGGGCGGAGCAATGAAGGGAGGGGTTGTTTTTCAGAAATCACTTACTGCACCTTTAATGTTTTATCTTAAGTACACTGGTCTTCCATATTGACAAAGCCACATCTATGACAGCCTCTGTGAATCAATCAGCCAGAGACTCTTTATAACTATAAATAACCAGATAAATAACAAAAGTACAGTAAACAGTAAATCAACCAGTCTGAAATATCAAGCTGTATAACGGACTGTTTTTGTACAGCTAAAATAAATTGGAAGCCTCACACATTTAAGTTACAAATGGCCACACCTGCTCTTTCATTAAAAATATAGGTGGATGGCCTGATTGTCCTGGTCAATATATCAGTCTATCACTATCATGCACACTAATTATATCCCAGTGCTGTTGCAGATGAGCAGATTACGCTCTTTACCGTCAGTCTGATAGTTGAGGGCGACCAACTGGATTCCATGCAGCCAGAAGATGAGAGGATTGGGGTTGGCAGAGTCGATGCGCGTGGCTGCTGGGTACGTGCGGAGCAGCTGGCAGCTGGTGTGCTGGATGAGTTTCTGGGAGTAGCGGCGACATAAACGCTTTGCAGCGTTCTCGTTGACTGAGGAGATGTGGTAGCATTTGGGTGTGCGGATGATGGAGCTAAGAGAGGTGCTCGGGCTCAGCGTCAGCGAGGTTTGTTCCTCCCAGTTCATACGAATGCCCTCCAGACTGGCTGCAGAAGAACAGAGCATTCCAGATCTGAGTTTTTGATTTTGACTTGAAGTTGCAATTGAAAAAACTGGCAAGAAACCTAAACATTTCTTTCATAGAAACTGTTTAAAAGTGAAATCAAGCACTATGAGATAGTTAAATAAACATCTTATGTGAGGCTGAGTCACATCTGCAATTTGGCAGAGACAAATCAGAGCACAAAGTTTAGAGAAGTGGAAAGTCTGCAACTACAAATGTATCCTTCTCACACACTGAGAACATTACAGCAAGGTTTAGGGGTTTGCACATGATTGTTTAAGGAATAGTTCACTTAAAAATTAAAAGAATGCTTGTTGTTCCAAACTTTTATGACTGACTGACTGACTGACTTACTTTCTTCCACAAACATTTTAAAGAATGCTTGTCAATCAACAATTGAATTTGAATGGCAGCCTATGGTGACATTTAACTAGTGAAAAATCTGAAAAAAGATCCGCACACGAATATAGGCCAACAAGCTCACAGGATTTTATTGTCCAGAGGCCACAAATAAAGTAAAAAAGTGCAAGGTACACAAAACGTTTTCGGGTTCAACCCTTCATCAGTGTCTATATCCTTTGGGCATGAATGAGGAATTTACTCTCAGTTGTTTACTATAAATGTTGTTTTATTATGCATTTCAATGTCTAATCATGTGACATGTAGGGATGATGATAATCTTTTGTGATTTTCAATAATGGGAATGAGAATATTTATGATCAGATTTTTTTTTTTTTGAATAGAGGATTGTTGTGAAATGTATGTAGACCATTGATGTAAATATTTTTATATGGGATAAAATCAGATTCCGATATATTACAGTACATGGATTACGGTAATAAGTGTGTAAATTACCACAAATGTATGCTTGGTAACACATGGCACTGATGAAGGGTTGAACCCGAGAATGTTTTGTGCACCTTGCATTTTTGCACTTTTTCACTTTATTTGTGGCCTCCGGACAATAAAATCCTGTGAGCTTTTTGCAGTAGCACCTCAATGCAGTACACAAGATCCGAGGGGAGGAGTCGGATCTTATATAAGGGGTGGAGATTGGTAGGTTTAGGGGTGGAGATGGGTAGGTTTAGGGGTGGGTTTAGGGATCAGGGGGTGGAGATTGGTAGGTTTAAGTATGTAAGGTGGGAGGAGTTGGATTTTATCCGACTCCTCCCCCCGGATTTTATGCTCTGCAGTGAGGACCATCTCGCTTTTTGGCCTATATTTGTGTGCGGATCTTTTTTCTGATTTTTGAGTTCATTTTTGGATCTACTCACCACAAGAAATTATTATATATCAATTATATATCAAGAATTATAGTTTTTACTAGTGGAAATGTAATTCCTGATATCAACAATTAGCATTTTAACTAGTAATAATTGAATTGTTGATATCACAAATTCATATCCTGTGAAAGATTAAAATTCAAAACGGCTTGCCATATGTGCATTTGGAAACACAACATGCACCAACCATCTTCCTGTACTTGTGAAAAGAAGCGCTCATCAACAAAAGAGAAGATTTAAGGGTTTATGCGGTTTTCTGACAAAATAAAAGTTTGATGGTTTAATGTTTGAAAATGAAGAAATCAAGACTATAAATATTAGAATTGCAATTTTACAGTTGTAATGTAAAATAAATTAAACTATTATATTATATTTCTTAAATTTTAATTTCATAGTGAAATATAACAATAGTAAAATTTATTTTGTTTTTATCTTGTACCAGTAATTTTTATATTTTATATATAATAATATACTAAATTTAAATTTATATTGGCTTTGCAGTACAAGGTTGTTCACAAGCTACATATGCAATAAAGAGATGCTTCATCGACTCGCTGATAAACTATACAAGACATTTGCGAGTTTTGTTTCTTACAATGGACTGTAGGTAAATATCCACCTCATCCAGCACTCTTTTTCTTTTTTTTGGTTTTGCAAACATTTGGCAATAAATCAAACTGAATCATGAAGAATTCAGACCTTTTGGCAAAGCCGTTAGATTAAAACAGTGATTAATTCGCGAATCTGGCATCAGTATTTCTGATTCTAAACAGCTGATAGAAGACATATTACTTGATTGTTGAAATATTATCAGGAGAAATATTCTAAGGGTCCCGTGGTATATGATAATCTCATTGTCAGGAAAGGATTTAATAGTAATATTTTACCAGGGCACAGAGATATTTCATGCCACAGAAAAAAGGGTGTAGAGATGTTCCTGGAACTTACAATTACATTTATTCCTTTAGACTTGCAAATGAGGAATACTACAAGCAATTCATCAGTAACATAAGTGCTAGGAAAAACAAAGTTTCAAACCTTGTCCAATTTTTTGAGGCTTTCAAGCTCCAAAAAGCAGCAAAAAAGATTCAAAGTCTATACGACTGAAGCTTGTTGTTTTTCCATTCATTGTAATTGCATGGAAAAGAGCGACCAGCACATTCTTCTAATTTAAAAAAAAAACTTGTACAGATTTGAAACAACATGAGGGCAAATAAATGACGACTGAATTTTCATTTTAGAGCGAACTGTCTCTTTAATAAAAATAAACGGATAAAAGATGCACTTCTGTTGGGATGGCTGGAAGTTCACATCCATTTAAGCTTTCAATTTTCAAGAACCACTTGCCCTTTAAAAGTGCTTTTACTCAAAAAGTACATGCTTGTTTTCTCAGACAGTCAGTCACTGGAAATATTTTGTAGAAAGGCATTTTTATACGCTTTCGAGGGACTTTAATATAATGGAAAACTTGAGAGCCCTTTTCCCATGGGTGCTCTAAGTGGGTGTTCTATTTCCTGCGTGCCCTGTGCACAGTTCCGTGCAAAGCCGAGGCAGCCGTACCTTTCCCTGGAGCTCGGACCAACGTCACAGGCTCCCCGGGGCTTCCACGAGCAGGAGCGCTGCCAAAAATGGATTTCCGGCTTTTTCTGTCTTTTCCCCTTCCAGAGCCTGATGGGGAGAGGGTGGAGAGGCCTAGTTCCCACGCACACAAACACAAACAAACACATATGTAAGGTCATGGCTGCAGAGTATACGCTCCTCCAAAACTTAAGAGCTTGATACTGTTTGTTTGTTCAAGACTCGCCTCTGGGACTATTACAGTTTCCAGCAAAGCCAAACACCTGAATCTAATTTACCTGCCCTTTTTCACTAATTCAACTGCAGTTTACATGAGCCATGTAGCACAAATATGCAAGAGATGAAGTGTTACTTATTTTAACTTAAAATGGAGAATAAATCTGTAGCTACTCAGAATGAAGCTTGGGAGGCTAGATTTGTAAAGTAGCTTCCCCAAAACATCCATTCGTCCACTCGGTTGCATCTATTTCCGCAAGTGAACACGCTGGGTTTGTCAGTTAGTTGTGGACGGCATGCACAAACATATTAGAAGGGAACTGCACAAAAATATTATGTAGTGATGCACTGAAATTATTATTTCTTTTTTTTTTTTACAGAAACTGAGCTGTATATAAACTTTAAATTGTAAAGTTTTTAATGATATAATTATGTTCATTGTGAAACCAATTTGTTGTGGCTATAATAAAACTTCATGATTTATTCAAACATACATTAATGAAGGTTAAGTAAATAAAGGATGACAACAGGTTAAGTAAAAATGGAATGAATGTGTAATACTGCATGTATTTATCAAAATTCGAGCTACGGACACTGAATGGCTTCCCTAAGGTTAATGTAACATTACGTGACATTGTTTACAAGCTGTTTTACTGACGTCTTTCACAGTTGAAAACACTGATTGAGCAAATGAATGAGACATGATACATTTCAGTAAGTCCTACTGTTTCTTTCAACATACCTTCTGATGTTAATTTTGTGCTATTACTTCGTACTGACTTTGTTTCATTTCAAAAGTAATAAAGCACAAAAATGATTGTGATTATTGGATTGGAGGCACACTACAAATATCTTGATGATCTTGGTTCTTGGTTGATGATCGATTAAAAATGACAAATCAATATCGTCAACCAGCCCTAGCATCACACACTGACATGTTTACTTGTTGTAGCTTATTCCATGTTGTGCACATAAAATAGACACTGACAGAGTCAAAATATGCTACTGGAGAAGCAATAATTAACTTCACAATTTTGCTTGATGATTTCAGCCCTCTAAAACTGTTTTGAAAAATCATTTTTGGCCAAATTCTTTGGTGCATCACTAATCTTATGTGTTTCCCAGATGCTGACAGAACTATAAACTTTCCTTTATGTGGTTGTGTAATAATTAGATGAGATGGAAACCTGGGAATTTGATAGCCTGACAGTAGATGACCAGATCAGAGAGCTCTTGAGCGATCTGTCTGCTCTCCTTCTCATTCTGGGGCAAGTAGAACTCCTCTCCTAGTTCCATGTCAAACATCTGCAAGTGCACACAAGTATAACCATCACAGATCATGTCAGTATTCAGGTTCAAATGAACTCAGAGCTTCATTGATACTGTTCTGTACTGACCTTTCCTTTGCTTCCCGCTTTCTTAAAACGCTTCGGCAACTCATCATTGGACTCATACTGAAGTTTCTCAGTGGATGACTTGCCTTCGGGTTTGTCTTCAAGAATATTGTCTGCAGAAAAGAATAAGATTAAGAAACATCTCTACATAAACCCAAAGAGAATTTTCTTGTTTCAGCCAAAACAAGCGATAAAAAAAAAAAAAAAAAAAAAGAGAGAGAGAGAGAACAATTTTGCCTGAATATGAAATAAAAACTTCGCAAAGCACATAAAGGTAAAGCAGTCATATTTGAAAGTAGAAGCCAAAAAAACACTGTGACACCATTACTTCTTAAAGGGATAATTCACCCAAAAATGCAAATTCTGTAATTTACTTTCAACCCTGTATGACATTATTTCTTCTGCTGATCACACCAGAAGATATAATTTGAAGAATGTTGGTAACTGTTGGCGACTATTTACATTGAATGGACAAAAAAATAAACATGACACAATTAAGTCGTGTAGGTTTGGAACAACTTGACAGAAGTAGCATTTTTGGGTGAACTATCCCTTTTAAATCAGCATGAAACAGAAATTGCAAGTGAAACAGCTTCTCAAACAAGAAAAAAAAAATGTAGGGCGGGACTTAATTGTCCATTGGGAATTGATTGGATCATTGTTGCTGGTTAATTATGATTTGAGTGAAAGGTTGTCCCGCCCTCGTGCCAGTAAACACGTCATCGGAGTAGAGAATAAGGGTATTCATGAGGGCACATGAATTTAACAAAATAATAATGATCTGGATGGATAAATCATTTACAACACACACTGCTGTATTCCATAACAAAAAGAAGATTTGGCAATTTCGATTTTATAGTGACAAAACTGAAAATGTAAAAATTAAAAATCGCAGGACCATTCATTCTGCAGACGTGCAACCCACAGACACTGTCAGATCCTCGTTAGACGGCAAGATTCCTCACAAAGACAATTAACTGTTTATCGGTTGACACACAAACAATCAAAGATTTGCTTTTTACCTTATGACGAAACAAATCAAATACAATTTTTGAAATTTAACTTAAAATCATGGTGCACCCGGAGTAAGAAAGCAGGTTGAGTAAATGCCCAGCATTCCCCTGACTGCACAAACTCATAGCTGAGTCTCTGGGGAAGGCTGTTTGGGAAAGAACAAAGTCTCTTTTAACAGAGAGCAGTGCAGGGCATGAGAAACCAGATGGCTTTGTTTTTTCCCCCACTGATGAGCCAGTGCCGCAAGCAAGGTCGAACCATTTTCTAAACACCGCGAACGTGGAAGCGAGTTTGGGTTGTTTTGTTTATACACTGTACCACCCATCTTTATAGTCGAAAAATACTGATTTATTCATGGCAGAGCACACAGCACACACCTGAAGGATCTCAGACACAACCACCATTAGAGTGCAAGCAATCACATCAGAGTCAACACACTGGCAGCTTACAGCAGTAAGAGCAACGCACATCACGGCACACATTTACATGGGCAGTTGACATGACATTACTGTCTTCAATGAAAAAAGCCAACATTCTTCACTATTTTTGCTGGACAGGAATTGTCCACATTTTTTTCTTTTTGAACAATTTTTAGCAAGTGGTGACCAATGCATTGGTATGTAATTTGGGGGTCTTCCAATTTTAACAAATGACTAGAAAAAATGACTAGAGAAAAAAAGACTATAACTTACACCTTTCCTAATACAAATGCATATACTTTTATCCTAAAGTTTTAAACAATATTTAAAACCATGTCCATTTGTCAACCACCCACATATGCTCACACACAGTACATTTACCTTCCTGGCCATAGGAGGCTGTGGAAGCATTGAGGACATCGGCTAATAAAAAGGAGAAAAAAAAGAGTGAAGAGGGGGGGGTTGAAAAGGGTCAGCATGCAACAGAGTGAAGGTGCCATCGTGGGAACAGTAAAAGTTTGTGAGAGGGTTAGTGAACAGAACAGAAAATTCCACTCAATATTCAGATAACTGCAGTCGATTCGAGTTGAAATAAAGGACATGTTGGCTTGAGTTACGCAAAGTATGATTACCATCAGACAGTGACTCATAATCATAGTCATACTCGTCTTCCTCCTCTTCTTCTTCATCATTGTTTCCCAGGGACGTTCCGCTGACTGTGCCGTTGTTGGCCTGGGCCTGCATGTGAGCCAGTTGATGTGCCTTTTGAAATGGAGGAACAAAAAATTTCAGAAACCTTTCCAATATTAATTCTTGATTTGAATGCTTCAAGGACTCAATGAAATTAGTTGATACTAAAAATGTTTAACAGTTAGTCGAGACTACATTAAAGCTGTGCAGATTTCTGAAGAATTGGAAAGTCTGTCATTCACACAATTCCACACATTCCCCACCATTTGCATATTTGTTTATTAAATAAGTTGGCTAATTTGATTGTGCTTTTAAACACGTGTGTAGTACTTCCAGCTCAGGTAAGGACATTTTTAAATGTTTAAATGCATTCTGCAGATGCTCCTCCAAAATCAGTGCAGAGACTCAAGTCAAATTTATCTATATAACGCTTTTCACAAAATACACTGTTTCAAATCATTGTTACAGCAACTTATACTGTTATGTCTATAATACCTTAACATAGAGCAATATTAAGGAAAGAAATTTATCTTAAGCTAGTCTCATATGACATTTGATTCATGTTAGTGATGCACTGAAATTTCAAGAACCAAAAATATTACAAAGGAGAAAAAAAAGGATCTTTGGTTTTGGACGAAATGATTTTGGAGGGCCAAACTATTGATATAGAGTCTATCCTAGTCTATCCACATTTTGATGAATCGTTATTGATACTTAAATCTCAAGATCAACCTTTTAGCCTATGCTGTTTCCTGTTAATGTGTAAACAAAGCTTCACTAAACATTATTCGTAGCATGCCTGCCATCCAATAATTGCAATAAGCTTTGGGCTTTGTTACTTTTGATTTGAAATAAAGTCTCAGCTATCAAATTCTCTCCATTTTATCATGAAATACGAACAATAAAATGTAATTTTGATGTTCTTTAATGTGGCGTGATGGATCGCTGTAACCGCCTCAGTTCAATTCTGTGCATCACTAATGCACAAAAAATGGCAAGAGCTAGCCAAACTGGGCAGTTCCAATTTGATTGTCTGGCTGCTGTGATTCATTCAGATGAGATTTTGGAGAAGGATAATTGTCAATAAGTCAATAAAAATTGTGTATAAATCAAATAGTATTGATATCAGTTCTGTGTTGCACTCTCTCATCTACCTTTTGTTTAAGAATATCCACTGGAGCCTGGTGAGCTTTCAGCTTCTTATTTTTGAGCAGGATCTTCCCTCTGAGCTGCAGAGGAGATGGAAGCAAAGGCTCATCCGCAAAATCACTCTCAAACAGGAACTTGGTCACCAGCTTCTCTCCAAAAACAGTCTAAAGAGAAAAACATACGAACAATGTTCTCCTTCCACAAGACACAGACTCATCAAATGAGAAGCTTGAGAACATATATAGTGTAAAAATGCAGACAGGTACCTTAAAAATCTCAGCCATTTTGCGTTGCTGTGGTAAAGAGCAGTGGTTTTCAATGGACAGAATCACAGGCATCTCTGAGTACACAAATGCTGCACGATTGACGGCCTCGACAACATCCTACAGACCACAAGAGCATTTCAGTCAGCAGAAAACTTACATAAAATCAACAGAAGTATCTTCAAGTATTGATTTCTAAACGGACCTTGAAAGGAATCTTAGTAGTGAGAGTATGTCCATGGTAAATAACAGGCATGCCGTCGTCCCCGTCCCAGCAGTCCAACTCAACGCTGCGACAGCCCTGCAGCAAAACCTGTGACAGAAGCCATAAATCAAACTCAAACTCATGCATTGACATGCTGTGGTTTTAGCTAAATTCACAAGCAGGTGACATCTACAGTACGGCATGTGAAGCAGCGGTCGTCAAATATATTTATGGAGTGCATTGTGAATCGTTTTTCGCCTTGGATCAGGTTCAGGATAAACAGAGAAGTCCGGCTGAAGATGTACCTGGCTGTAAAGCTCCACTGAAGATTCTCCCTTCAGCTGATGGCCCGTGAGGTATGTGTTATGAGAGGACTCGATGTAATAGTATGAGAGCGGATACTGGAGCTCATCCAGGTTCACTTGAGACTCCTCGTTTTTAGAGGCAAAGTTGTCCTTGTCCATTAGAAACCTTCGAGAGGCAGATTCATTTTTTCATTTTAGAGATTATATGAATATAGCATTTTATCCAAATCTACCAAAGTATTGTTTCCGAAACCTCTGGTCCACATTATTTTGTCAAATATGTTTAATAAAACCAAACCTGGCAAATCCTTCAAACGACATCCATCCCATCTGACGCATGTTTGAAGAAGGCTCAAATTTCTAAAGAAACAAAAAAACAAATTAAATGTTATTACATTGGCATGCATAACATTAGATGTCTTATGGTGATTTATGAGTTGGTGAGATGCTAGTATCGAACGGTCAGTCAATGACTCTTATTCTTAATAAAGGAAGAATCAATTGTCCATGTTGTTAACGGTAACCCACCGCTGAGAACTTTAAAACAGTGCCAGACCCTTGTCAGCGCTCTGACAAAAGTTTGAAGCAGTTTTCTTTTCTGACAATAAGTTTTCACATAAATAAGGAAAATCAGTCAATACAAAGTTTGAATGTTGGCTTAAAAATGTATTTTCAAGGTTTAAAACAGCATAAACAATTCTAAAGTGTGAAGGTTAGCCACACAAGACAGATACATTGACAGTGCCAAGTTTGCTACACATAGTTTGAAAAGACAGAAAAATCATTTTATGTTTTTCCTATAACAGTCTTATACATTTTTTAAATAACAAAAGTAATGTCTTTAATGACATCCAGGAAATGACATAATTTGTGGTAGAACAACAGCACAAACAAGTTAGTATTAACAGTGGCTTTGATGAATCCGGTGATGTTTTATGGCATTAGCTGGTTTGCATAGTTTAAAACATTCAATGCTGTTATATACAATTACATAAATGAGTAAGAAAATATAAAAAAAAGAGTGAACTTCAGATCTTTATTTCAATCCTGTTCGGTTCCACTTTAAAGTTTATGTGCCAAATTTATTCAAAATGTATTTCTTAAAATCTGTAAATTACTACACAAGCATATTCATATGCTTTATCACAGGAATGACCTTTTTCAATTTCAAAGTAACAATTATAGGTCTGATCAGAAAAGTTCATAAAACTCTGGCTGAGATCGACTTTCAGGGAGTTCTTTTACTCACCTGTATGATGCTAAGGATATCATCATAGCTCAGATGTTCTCCCTGACAGTTGACCAAGAAGTCATTGAGCTGAGAGATGGCCAGTCCCAGCACACCCAGCGATGAATTCTCCACTCCAGTGCCATTGGTCACGATGCTAGCAGCTGCAATGGCATCTGAAATCTGCTTCTGGTTGTCAGACATTTGCTGCCGGGTGCGGATAAAAAGGCCCAGGTCAGAGCCATTACGAGTTAGGAGATCTGTGAAGAGATCAGCTTTGTAAAAACATCCTACCTCATCAGTTACATTGGTTTAAAAATGTCTATTATTCACACATGCCCACCAAGATCTGGTTGCAGTCCCGTGAGTTTGTCATCAATCCTCAATGTGGTGTAGAGAGGAACAGAGTCAGGACCTGAGCGACTACATTGCACTGCGTAGGTGTCGAACAGATCCTTTAGATCCTTGCGACTGCGAATGCTGGACACATAGCAGACAAACGGGAAACTTTTAACAATCATCCAGATTCAAAACACAAGCTGTGTATTTGGTTAGAGGGAAAAGTGTGGTCTACCTAAAAGACTTGAAGAGCTCCACAAATTCAACAAAGCTCATGATGCTGTCAGAGATCATGAGTTCCTGGAAGCCCCTGAAGCAACCTTTCCCTCGACCATGCCAGCTCCGACTGCTCCAGGCCCTGAGACCACAAAACACAGTCAGTTCTGAAGGAAAACAGCCTTTACAACAAGCTTCAGGGCAAATAATCCACTTCATTCTTCACCATTTACAGATGCACACATGTCGCTGAAACATCTTTGAAAGACTGCATCACTTTAACATAAGCTTAAACATGCATGCGTATGACAAATGAGATCTTGTATAGATACATCTGAAAGTATCTTAAAAAGAACATGATCCTGTGAAGCCCATGTCCTTTCTGGGACTGCACTGAATTTGTATTTCTGCAGAGGGAGTGACCTTACCCTGGCTGACTTTTGGAGTTGCTGGGAAGAATGGGGGAGGAATGGGGGCGTGTAGGGGTGGAGATGTTTGTGCTAAAGGAGCCAGAGGAAGATGAGGAAGAGGACAAGGAGGATCCAGGAGACTGGCCTTTGCTGTTGGATAAGGAAAAGGGTCCAGGGTGGCCAAAGGTACTGCAGTCCTCTATGGAAACATTAAAACATGCCACAATGTCCCTGATCTCTTAAAGACATTCACAAACACAAAACCAATTATTTATATTCTCAAGTATCTTCAGTGTATAAATAAAAAAAGTATTGGTGAAACAGCTGAAATACCATCTTCAACATTTTTCTACAATTATGTTTTACCAGAGTCCAATTAGCTGTCAACAAAATGTTCAGTAACTCTCACCAGCCTCTTCCTGCTCGACACTTTCCAAAGGGTCTGACTCTCTCCTGCCTAAAGTCTCCTTACAGCTCCTAGTCTTGCGTGAGATCATCTCATCATCTGTTCCATCGCCACTGTCCCCCTGTGATTAGGACAGTGCATTACTCAAGTGACATAGCTAATCCAGGTCTTGACATAGCTTGACATTGCCAGTCTTTCTCTTCTTACCCTGACTAAGGCTTTCTTCTTCTTTTTGACATTGGAGTTGATGCCCAGCGGACTGTTTTTCTGGACTGAGTTCTTCTCTGCACTTTTGCTGGCGGATCCAGGGCCGCTAGCGCCCATATTCCAGCGTCTCCCACCGAACAGTTCGATAGCATGGGCCAGTGTGGGCCCCTCAAATCTACCGTCCTCCTAGAAAAAGGAGATTTACAGCAATATAAAAATGCATAATAATGAATGGAATTCAGCTTTCAAAAAAGAAAGCTGTGCCTTAGCTGACCTAAAGTTAGCAGAGTTATGTTAAAAGGAAACAGTGCAGGCCAATTATCGTAAAAAGTGGAATGTGTTTTGTGTTGTGAGAACTTGAGTAATTCAACACAACATATGTGCAAAAATCTTTAGCTAAAAGCAGCCTACGGTAGTTTAAGATGGTTTGGCTGGTCTATCAGCCTGACCAAACTGGTGTTCAACTGGTTTAGCTGGTCAGCTAGTAGATCTGCCAGCCTGATCACCTGACAAGTGCCCTAAACCCTTCTAAAACTGTCAAACCAGACCAGCATGACCAGTGGAAACCAACTTGGTGGCTAGCTAATGTAAGACCAGCAGGCTGTTTTATAGACGGGTTGTAATAATTGTTACAATATTAACTGTTTAAGGGATAAATTAGCATAATATGAAACATTCATTCTGCTAGCTGTAATGTTTCAAATCACATTCAAACATTTTTAAAGCATTAGCAAAATCCTTACATTAAAAAAAAAATTCTTCCATGGTGTTGCACTTGGAATGATAGGTCTATTTGTATTGTGTTCTCACTTGGATTAATTGCATCTTCTAAATGAATAGATGTAAATGTACCTGGTACAAACTAACATACTGCTTTCGCAGCCATTGCAGTCTCTGGTCAGGAAATTTCCTGATCTTCCTGATGGCACTGAGCAGCTCCTGGAGGCCCTTGTGCAGCATGCATGCCGTGTGTTTGGGAGCCACAAAGTGCAGGAGCCTGTTGTCTGTGGTGTGAAGTCCATATAGCAGCGTGACACCATTTTCACCAGGGTTCATATTACATAGTTTGTGCTGCAGGCACACATAGTTAACATCCACTCCAGGGTGACCCATAAACACAGCCTTCACCACGTTAAGGTCCAGGAGTCCGTCGGACAGTCCACAGTGCACAGGTTGGCCCAGGAGTAAGTGGTCTGGGGATGGTGGATGTCCCATGAAGCCTCTGGCTCTTCCACCTGGGCCGCAGCTACTGTGGGGCTTGGACCAGGTGAGGAAGCAGTTATCGGGCTGTAGACGAAGGAGGCAGCGGGCGGTGAGATGGGTCTCAGGGTCATAGTGGATGACGGTTGCTCCCTGGAGCAGGAACTGGTGAATATCTGGCTGAAGTGAGAGCACGTACCAAGGGATGAGCTCTGTACCGTGGCTAAAGGGTCCATGCACCTCCTCTATGATCTGGACATCTATGTCCTTAGCCAGCTCAAGTGGGTCCCCTTCAGAGTCTGAGAGGTCCCCTACTAGAAACCTAAAAAAAATTACATGAAGCAGGTGAAGCAGACATAAAGGATCAAGTGATTGAATAAACAGAACTCTGTCTGGAAAACTTCTCACTTTCTTGGAAGGTCATGCCATATTAGTCTTGTAAATGGAGTTAACAAGAGCATACAATATTGAAGAGCACTGTCTACCTATGACACACAAATTGAGGGGCCGAAATATAATACAGTACATTGCTATCAATTTAGTTAAATTGCTTTAAAGGTCCCGTATTATGCCCCTTTTCACAAGATGTAAAATAAGTCTCTGATGTCCCCAGAGTGTGTATGTAATGTTTCAGCTCAAAATACCCAACAGATCATTGTTACAGCATTACAGCATGTTTAAATTGTCATTTTTTGGGGCTCAGAAAAAGTTTTAGTGTGTGCCCTTTAAATGCAAATAAGCTGCTGCTGGACGACACAGGGGGCGGAGCCTCACGAGCTTGCACTCAGTCTCTCAGGACATTTCATCTCACGGAATGATGATAATATCAGAAACTCTCAGTAACGTGTTCAGTTCGAGTCGGACAATAATGCCTACAGAGTCAGAGTGCTGTATAGAGATGAAACAGGTATAGTTTAGTAGTTTAATTACGGTTATTATAACGTATTTGTCATCTGCTTGTATGTATCCATTATTTATTAATAGCCTACAAGTCTGCTGTTTCGGACCAGGTCCGAATGATGATCAAACATATACTGATGAGTTTAATAAAGTTTATTGTACATCACACAAAAGATGAAGCGTCAGTTTTACTTCAGAAAATCACCGTAAGAGCTGAGTAAACACAGTAAGTTATAAGAACTGCGCAAGTACATAAACGAATTTCGGTAGAGTTGAGGGAGCATTCCTGTGGGCGGAGGTTAGTCAAAAAACGGTTCTAGTGACGTCATTAAAGAAGGAAGTAGAGGGATGTAGTCCAAACGGGCCGTTCGATGTAGGCGACTTCTGTCTGTCTTCTGAAAATATCTCGCTTGGCATTGAACTTTGAGCTTTATAATTTTACAGATATTATTTATATTCTAACAACAACATTACACACTAACTAAAGTTTGAAACATGGGATCACGAAGAACGGGACCTTTAATTTGTGCACTGTGGCAGAGCTTGCGTCTTGATCTTAAAGGCAGGGGCACATTAACGCGCAGGCTTCCATTTACCTGGGAGTTTACAGCAGTGACAACCGCATTCTATAAAAGACAAACCCTACATTTTCAGGACTCGCGACTGCATTTTCGGAACCGGACTGGACACGTCATACAGTGCGAGAGAGCCGCTCTGCGCTGAACGCGGTTTTGGTAACCTGCGTGTGGATATAATCTGTCATCCGTGCTGCTTTAAAGTCTCAATTTTAATTTCAGGATGTTTTAAATCTGGGGACTGAAAAATAGGAATCACAAATTGCTTAAATGTGATCAACTTTAAAAGGCTATGATTTAGGTGAACACTGCATGTTTCAAAGTAAAAAACGCTGTGCTGTTAAAGCACAGTTTAAAGCAGTTTGCAAATCACCAAATAGCCCACATTTATGCCAAGTGATTGTTTTGATCTACTGCTAAAGACTAAATAATATTTTGTTTAATTTATGGTGTTTATATCATACCTGTAAACTTGCATTTCGGCCAGGAAAGTTTTGATTGCATTTTCTTTTCATATTACCTCCGTATAATGCCTATAATAACGTAGTGTTTATAAGCGCAGCTCTACTTAGTTTATGTAACTGCTATAATTCTGTTGTTCCACAAGTACCACCTACTGGTAAAGAGTTCATTTGAATATTCAACTATATTTGATCCCTATTTTTAGACAGCATACACAATGTTAACGGTGTATCGACAAGATACATTTTGACATAAACAATTGGCAGGAAGGTGAAAGGTGATTGTGGTTTGGGTCTTATTTACTCTGTGTCTTGGTCTGCATATGGGTTTTGGTTTATGGTATCAGACAAGACTGCAGTCTATTTCCAAAGAGTATTAAAAGGTGACAATTACCTCAACCACAGATTTGTACTGTATCTGCATCATTACAGATTATCCACAAGAATTCAATGGCTTTTAATGGCTTCTTCGCCTCATTGTTCTAAATTAATGTTGCAATATATTCAGCATTATATATTTTTAATTAAATTGGACAGTTTGGATCATCGACTGACATTATGCAAATAGTTTTTCTCCGTTGTAGAGAAGTTTTTTTTTTTCTCTCAGTGGATTCATAAGATTTCCTGATAAGAAAAAATAAATTACTGTCACATTTTTATCATAATAATTTAATATTTTATAATAAAACTTTAGACATTTCTAATGATTTATAGGAAAATGAATCTGCATTTTCAAGTGCTCAACATATATATGTTGTTTGGATTGTGATTAGTGATATTGGGCTATACAAACAAACAGACTTAATGTTATGCAAGAGGTGTTATGTTCCTGCAATCCGCCATTTTTGGCAAATAAAATGGTTGTCTAATAACATTTCTTGTTAAGGTATGTATTTTGTGTGCCCTGTATGGAACATTATTTGTCCTTTGTCAGTCACATGCCTGTATAAGTGATGAACAGCACTACTTGTGGTTATTTTCAGAGATGGTAACAGACACTTTATATTTGTGCTAAAATTGTGTGGCCTGTGCTACAAAAAATTCAAACTCTGTAGCACCAGTGCTTAGTGCAAAAAAGTTAATGTACAGCCCTGTCCATGAGCAACAATGGCAGAAGTCAAATCACATACATTCAGCAGTTCATCTACCAGTCAGGCAAATCTCATTAAGATTCACGAGAATGCTAATCATTCCAGATCTCATTGGTTAACAACACAGATAACCAGTGTAAAGAAATGACCCAAACCTCTATGAAGAGTGCAACATGGTATTAAAACAAACTGTGAATGCCTCAGCATATAAGGACTGGACTAAACACATCATATATTTGCAAACAGGGTCCAAAATGAACTCACTGGTTTCTGCTCTTGTCTTTGAAGGAATGTTTGGGGCAAACGGTGATCTCTCGTGCCTTCTCCTCAGGCTCCTCGGCCTCCAAACTTCGGTTGCAACTGCGAATCGTCTGCAGAATGTTACTGACAGTCGCCTCCTTGTCTGAGCTGTGGAGCCCATCACTCCCGACCCTCTGCAGGAAGTTCTGCTGGCCGTTGTAGTCGGTGACAAACTGTGGAAGGTAAAGAGCACTTCACCACAGAGATTCCACACAGAACACAATAACCACAATTATGGACAATACGAGTAGATTTGTGGGCTTTAAAAGCTTTCATGGGTGACTTCATAGTCACCAGAGTGACAAAATGTATTTTTCCCAGCTGAATCATTCTAATGTGTTTTTTTTCTAAAGCCAGGAAGCAATTCAGCAGGCACATTAAATGTTTGATGAAAAGGTAATTGCTCCAGCTAGCCAAAATCGTCTCAAGGCTATTATTGTAACTGTAAAAGACAATTAAATTTGACTGTGGTGATACGATTTCCTGTGTTAGTCATAATCACTCTTTGAAAGCACCATATCCTCACCTCAACAGGATCATCTTGAGAATCAAAAGAGGGACGTAGTCCAATAATGCTGGCTGCGCCGTCCAGAGCCTCACTAAGTTCCTTAAGGAACACGCCACAGAAGGGCACCACTTTGCATCCTGGGATGTTGAGGGCACGGTTGACCACTTTCTTGTACTCCGATGATGATTCGTGCTGGGCCATGGCGTCCTTCAGACCACGCATGGTCTCAATATCTGCCTGGTCCATGAACTGCCACATCTTCAGCACTTTGCGAGACCTGGGGAAGAATAAGTGGTGAGCAGGGCAGTAGGGATGTAATTTGTGCAGTCAATGACCAGACGTGCAGTCTACCAATCGCATTAGAGCGGCAGCACTGGGAACGCCCACAAGCGTCTTCACATTTCAGAGACTAGTGACATACAGCGACAAAGTCGCTGGCGGCATGAACATCGCTTGAGGCTCATCGTTTGGCATGTTACAAATGTGCAGTCAAAAACAAATGAATGTCTCAAAAATCCTCACTTTGTTAAGCATTGCAAAATTCAAACAGAGAGGACCATTTTTTTCTTTTTTTTAACCAAGCACTTTCAAGGCATCATGCCATACCTGAGACCTGCCAAGAACTCCATGACCGCATTGTAGTTGCCCATGTTCCAGGAGCACTTCGCCACATGGACGAGGTATGAGAAGACTTCTCTCTTCTCCTCCATGGACCCAGCAGTCAGAATAAGCCAGGTCACCCATGAGCTCACCTACAACACGCACAACACACACATTATAAGGCCCTGCTGACAGAAGAACAACTACAACAGTCTTGAGAAAATACTGATCCCCATTCCTTCCGTACTTCATTCACTCTCTCACGTTATTGCTGTATAATCATCATCATCATCATCACATGTATTTGGAAGAAACACTGCAGATTGTGTAACATAAATCTCTAGTTTTAAACTAAATCTAGAGCTCAAACATGATTTAATTTACATAAGATTTGAGTGCAAATGTGAAGTTGAGCCCATTGGATCCTGTAACACTAACACAGATAACAAGAGTCATTGATTGGGTCTAGACCAGGGGTGCAAACTTAGGCAGTTCACTTGTTGCCTCGCTGCCTTATCAGGCAATGACTTTGTAGGCAATGTTTGCGCACGAAGGTACCTCACGAAACTGATTTCGGACAGACTTCTTAAACTAGGATTGTGGGATATCAAAGGTAGAGAAGCGATCTATGCTGTCTTGAAAAATCAATCAGATGAAGGTATCTCAGAAAACAGGAAGTGAAACTAACATTGGATTGGGACGTGCCTTGATGCCTTTCTACCACAGAAGGCAGCATTTCAGATGCAGCCAAATAGTCCTGAAGGGCTTGATTAGCTGGATCAGCTGTGTTTCATTAGGGTTGGACTGAAGCTAAACTCTGCCGGACTATGGCTTTCTAGGAAACTGTGTTTTGCACCCCTGGTCTCTAAACTATTTACATACCCCCTCATAGTTAAAGAAATAGTTTATCTAAAAATTCTGTCATTGTGTATTTCCTAACACATGTTGTTCCAAATCCTGCATTGCCCTGTACCAAACTGTATTTCTGAATTTTTGAAGAATATCCTTCCCAACCTTTTCTATATAATGAACATGGATTATGACAGTGATCCATTCAACTGCTGGGCTAATTCCATGTCTTCTGAATTCATACAATGAAAAAATCCCATCTCCAATGTTACTTTCTTATTTGTCAGCCAAATATGCAGAAAATGAAGTAATTTTTTGTTGTTTCCTTGAAAAGAGTAACAATATGTGATGTTATCAAAACATTGCTCTGTCTGTTTGAACATCCTGACCAACTGCATCCTAGAAATTGCATAGCAACATGCTAAAGACTACTCAGAACACCTTAGCAACTGCACTTGTGGTGGCGAATCCTGTATGGTCAATCACCACTTACATTTTCTTTAAACACAAAGTCACAGAAAATGACCGTCTGTAGTCCTGAGTGTTCATAACAGCAATCGGTTTGAGAAAAAAATATTTATGTGATGGCCTGTTGTAGCTAAAAACACCTCACAGAACATCAGTCAGTTACATAAACAGTTGTTCTGGGGTCCGGATGGTTAGGAACGTTTTATACGAGGGGACCGGTACACTGGAGCTCATGTCATTTTGCCAGCTTTCCACCGGACAAACTGCTGCTCTTGAGTTACTGTGCAGGCCAACCAGCCAGCGGCGAACGGACAGCAGATTTGACACATTAAAAACTTATGTAAGTGTTGCCAGAGACACTGCACCCTGGAAGGGGCTTCAAAGGTGGCTCTCGATAAAGTGTTGTGTAAGACCACAAACAACTGACCATAACAGAGACAACAAATCCTAGACTGTGTATGGACACCCAGTGGCAACACTTCAGGGATGCATTATGAGGGTTACAGCACAACCAAAATAACACATCACACTGCTGGGGCATGAATTAGTCCACAGGAGGCATTAAGGTAAAAGAGCGACCCAAATCAAAGGAGGAATCTTTGACTTGTTCACAAAGGATACTAGGATTAATGCTTGGTGGGATGAAGCATAGTCCTGTTATGTGATCCATTCACTTTACACTGTGATAGTATTACATCACATCGAAGCCTGTGATCTGGTGAACTCCCTTTTATCAGGAAAGTTTCTTCTGATCAACTAGGCAGGGGATAAAAACTTTCAAAGAACTGCACTCAACAATAAAAGTTGATTCCTTAAATCAATGTGCTACTTGACAAGATATAAGACTGGCTTCAAAGACGGTCACAATGTGAAGTCAGTGTGAAGGTCACTTTACTGAGTTGTGAGTCTTATATAACAAGCATTGATGTAATGGCTGTAAGCATCTGCAAACCTTTTTCACATGTTATTCCCAGTCATAACCTGTCTAGATTCCTGCTCTTACATGAAACATAACCAACTTTGAAGCTTCAACATTTGACGTTTTTTAATGTTTTAAGTCTTAGAGTTCAGCCAAAATGGCAAAAAATGCATTTCACATCCATTTTGTTTCTCAAAATCAAAACCAGCTGATCTAAAGACAAGCATGCACCTTAAAGATGACATCATTTTCTTCCAACTCTATTCAAAAAGAGAAACACAATTTTCCTCTGGCACTCTTAGTATCAAATATTTAAGACAACTGCAATAAACTCACATCTGTTTTGATAAGTAGCTGCACGTTGCGAATGTGAAAAGATCCAAGTAAAACAGGCAACAGAACAAACACTTGTGATCTCCTACTAAATTTTTCTTTAAAAGCCAAAGCTACTTTTCTGCCCTTCCATTTCCACTCCCTTTGGTATGAATCTGCACCATTAATGAATGCTCACCTCATTGAATCTTGTGACGAGATCTTCTACTGTGTTGTGATTGTCGTTCTGAGTGGGCATGATGGGGGCGGACAAGGAGGCTTTTAGGTGCGGGTGGCGTTTGTGGCACTCCGGGCTGCCCAGGTCTCGGGTGAGAAAGCTGAGGTAGTCAAGGGGAAAGACGCGACGGTACAGCTGCTGCTCCTGTTCTGTCAGGATGGTGGCGATCTCCTCTGGAAACTGGATGAGGTGCCGCAGATCGGCTAGTTCCTTACTGATGCCTGTCACGGCAGACGGGAGCATGCTGGAGTTGGCCATGGAGCTGCACAGCTGCCGTTCTGAGAGAGACATAGACAGCAGAGTTTACTAAATAATATCGTTATGAACAGGTAACCATCAATTTCTTTCTCCAACTGTAAAACACTCTCCGACCACACCGTATCACTACTTTCATTTCTCTTAACATGAGAGAGGTTGCAAGCTCTAACACTGGTTATTGACAGCAAAGAATAACAACAAGTGCATCAACGATGTAACAGACAACTAGTTGTCACCAGAGATTATGGTTACAAAGCACATATGAACCAGTCTTGCACTCAAAATTCAGTTGTGGTTCACTTTGGTTACAGATAGAGAAGCACCGGACGACTGGCAACACGTTTTTTTGTTTTATTTTGGCCAATATCTATTCTACCACTAGCACATAAATTGCATTGCAGTCATTTCCCAAAATGTCATTTGTGTGGAAATATTACGAAGTCTGTAAACAGGACGGGACATGCTGAAGACGGACGAAAAGAAGAGAACACCAATGCACCAAGCACAGCAAATACTCTACCAGCCACAGTAAGCTCAATGTTCGCGATGATCGAAATATTAGAAGAAAAATATACGTACTGAATTGGGTACGTACTAATTACTGAATTAATTGATATTAATGTATCTCTGAAAGGAACTGAAAAGTTTCAAGGCATTTTCTTTTCCTCTTACCTCCATTCCGTATAAAGTAGTGTTTATAAGCGCAGCAGTACCCAAAGAAACAGCTGCTGTTCCATAAGCGCCACCTACTGTCACAATTTGTATTTTCATTAAGTCCATCTGCTGTTTTTGTTTTGTGGTGACTTATGTAGCATCATTTCTCAAATCTAAAGTCAGACCATTCTGTTTTTGCTTTAAATCTTATTATACAATCTAATTAAAATAAAAAACAACTGCTCAAACTACTTGTGTGAAGCATCTTTGTTTGGATCATGATTAAAATGTAGTGGTTGCCTCTAATTTCAAATGGCTACAGATAGTTTTTGTTTAAGGCTAGTTTGCCTGTTATAGAGCAAAAAAACAAACAAATTTGCAAAGAAAAAAAAAATGGCAACTGGTATCGGAGTCAGCCAATTTGCTTACGAAAAAAAAAAACAGAATGAAAAAAATCATGATCGGTGCATCACTAGTAACAGAATGCATAGCCATTCTCTTTCACAGGGGTTAAAGCAAAAAAAAAAAAAATCTTTTGTCTGAAAAATTTTCCTCGGCCAAACCCCATTCCACAGCCTGTAACACACCCAGTTTAAGATCATTTTTTTCTTCTTCTTGTAATTATGAGTATAGTGAGTACATGCTTTACCTTCACAAATGAAATACTCAAAGAATATTTGCATTTAAAGAAATTGAAATTTAAATAAAGCCATTTTGAACTGCGTTATTTTAGGGGTCGACAGATTATCGGCGCCGATATTAAGCATTTTTATGGTTATCGGTATCGGCCATTTTCAAAACCGATTTGCCGATAAAATAATTTAATTTTGAAAAGCGCTATATTTGGCTCTGTCGGAACTCATCACTCTGTAGACTAGACCAATGTCCCCGCCCATCTGATTTGTTGGAAGTCACGAGTCCGGCCAATCAAGCGGAAAGCAAAACTGAAAGTTTTGCACTCTCACACCGAAAGCACTTGCTGAATGAGTTTTTCCGTGAGTGGGAATGGAAAACCCGGAGTGGACTCAGAGCGGAGTGATTATGGAACGCTTAGAGTGGAGAGAGGAAAATGCTTTCGCTCAACTCCAGGCTTTGATCACATCCCCCTCAGCAGGGTGAATACACCTCATCTTTCCTTAATTTAAGACCCATTCAAACTAAAATTAAGACATTTATTACACTTTTCAAGAAATGTAAGCCTATTTACAGCCTTAAAACTATGAAAAGTGAATTTTAGACATAAGGACAGGCGGGAACCCTGCAACTGATGGAAATCCGTCATAGCGACGGAGAACTTTCATAACTGCTTTCATAACCAAAGAACCAAAGAATCCCTGCTTTCATAACCAAACTGTGTATGAACAGAATGGTACTAAGGACAGGATAAACAACCAGATTCTTCTGCTGTGTACACATGGCCATTCAACTGGGATTCACCTAATGGGATTGTTTTAGTTTGCCATTTTAAAGTCACAGCCACTCCGTTCCAAAATATCTATAGCTCTATCCACAGGCAACATTTTAAGGCATCATTGGAGTGTCTTGATGCAAAGCTTGTCCCAAAATAGGAAGAAAAATTTCGCAACTTAAGGGGTATCCTAATATACCCGTTTTTGGCTATATTCTAAGGTAGCATCACATAGATCCTTCAAAAATCAATCCAAGATGGTAGACAACGTAGGAGAAACACTGATTATAAATCAAATTCATTATGTTCTGGAAAGTTTAGCTAAAACGTAATTGAAACTAGTTAGGGCTATTTATACAAGACACAAAGTTGCATCAGGGTTTGGAACATTTCTTACATCATACGCCCTTAAAATAGTATTTAAAAATTCTATCAACCATTTTCATGTCAACATATGAATTAATATACTTTATTGCTGCACAACAGGGTTGGTGGTACAGCGCAGTGCAAAGGAGGAAGATAAACACAGACATAGATAAACCAATCATAATACAATAAAGCTCAGTATTTACACAGTAATTAAAGAGAAGTGGAGAGTACCCGCAAAAGACAAAATAAATAACTTTGATAATGTATACTGTGTGACACTGGTCTCATCAGTGCCGTCTAGTAAAAGTGGAAGACGCCATACATGCCAGAGTTGTAAATATCCTCAATAGCCCATATACCGTGACACTGATGGACCATTTCTTAACATCAGCGGGCACGATCAACCTTCATTAAGCCTCAGTATATTTACATATCTCGACTGTTTCCTACACTCTCGCCTGAGATTGTGATCAGAAAACGGTTATGCTGGTATGGCGCTCAAGGGCAGGTCAAGCAAAAATAATATAAATACTGTGAATCATGCTTGTCTGGATAGCATCAGCTGTCAAAAGCAGTGTTTGCAGACTCCTTCGGCTCGACGCGCCACCATGGCGACCGTCAGAACAGGAGGGGCAGAGTGAGAGTGCCGTTTGATTTGTGTATCCAGTCTAAAGCCTTCTGATAGAACAAGAGGGTGTGTTTCTAGTACACACAGACTCAAATGCAGCATCATATCAAAACCTCATAAGAAGTTTGGAACAATCTACATTTTAGTGTTAGCATGTTGCTAAGCTAATGGCCCAATACTTTAATAAACAGAAAAAAACCTAGAACACAAATAATAGGTAAAATAGATTAAACTTTTATCAATACGGAATACAAGTATCAAGGCAGTATGCTGTACAGGTAAGCAGCTCACTAGCATAAAAATGCAACTAGCGTAAAATCCTTTGCAGTTCAGCTCAGACATGCAATTATGAAGGGAATCAAACTACTTGAAAAAATAAGTGATTGACAAGATTTAATAAACCTGGGCTGTGTAGTAACATTGTTCATGTCACATAAAGAAGGGCCAATGGCCAATCATAGTATGAGTTCTTCTGAGGTAAGTTTCATGCACATAACGGCATCATGCTGTTCTCACATCCATTCGCATTTCATTAGCCATCACATGCATCTGCCTTGTGTCCTTTTCTCCTCGCACATGGCATCTTTTGAAGCAAAATGGGGGGACATTAATACACCACATTAGGCTGTGAATGAGCTGCCCTGATCTTTATGCATGGGCCACTCATGGTGCAGGTCTCAAAGGAGACAGGAAGCATCGCTCGTTTTGTGATCCTGCTATTGGGACACGCAGAGCATCTGAGGTGCTCTTCCAGCTAAAATCATCCCTGTTGACCATATGCGTATATACTAGAGCTGCACAATAAATTGGAAATAAATATTGTGATTGCATTTACAGCTACTGCAATAAACAAATAGTGAAGCGTTGAATAAACCATTGCATTTATGTGCAATCCCATTTTGGTTTTTGTTGTAATTATCCAGGCCTATAGCTCATGTTTATGTTTCTAGATCTATGCAAACACATTCGGTAATATGCAATTAACAGAAAAAGCAGATATCTAAGAATTTATTTAGACGTGATGCTAATACAACACATTAATCAGTCTAAGATCAGTCAAGAGCTTTAGGAGAAAGGACCCTTTGTCTTGGACAGAAACAGTCTGGGTTATGCATGTTTGATTTATGACCAGTGAGTTTGACTTGCAATAACATCCCTAGCATCCCATCTCCTAAGGAGAATAAATCATTAATAGACAGTGCTTCTGCAAAATAACTAACCTGTAACTGCCTATAGGTAGACAGAAGTCCTATATAAACCATATAAACCATACAAACATTATTACATTTGCTGTCTTGAACATGTAGGAAAGACCAGGAGCAACTGTAAAAAACTAAATATCTTCAATCAGAAAGATTGTTACAGATTTGTACAGTTACTAGTTACAGTAGCTTAAATGCTTAGTACAGTTCTCTCCCTGCCTTAAAAAAGGATTGATTCACTTGAATCACATGCATTAAGATGATTTGGTCTAATTGCTTCCTATACCAAATGTTATCAATAATGCAACTGTAGCATTAATAGACCAAATCATCTTAATGCATGTGATTCAAGTGAATCAATCCTTATATGTATGTGTGTGTACTGTATACTGTAAATTGCTTCCTACACCAAATGTTAACAGGTAGATTTACATTTTTTATTGAATAAATGCACCTATACAACCTCCAGAATTGTGATTGAATGAGTGAGAATTCAGAATAACCTTGAACAGTACAGTACGCTCCATTTTTGTCTAACAAATGAGAGAAAGCCTCCAGAACATTATGATGAAGAAAAATAGAAATGTCTTTCAAAACCACCTGTGGAAGTACCATCAAACTACACACTCATTTTAATTAATCTATCCCTCAGTTTAGTATTAAGCTTGGTTTGGTATTTTAAATTAGGTTCAAGGCAGTAAAAAAATTTCCCTTTTACTAATCATGTATTCATTATTAGCAAAAGGAGAGGGCTGAACAGCAAAAACAGCAAAAAAAAATTCAATTTGATTACTGTTGATTATTGTATACCTGACATAAAATATTACTAAAAATCAATGTCACAACAGGATTTTTTTATCAGTCTTCTCGTCTCATTGACCAAAAACCCTTTGTCTGCTAAGGTAAAGTACATGGTTAACTCTCTATGGACCGAAAAAAAAACCACAACACATTAGTCCTTGACACCAGGCACTAGCCGCCAGAACAGCACCATTGATCCGATATTGAAAATAACTCCCCAAGTGACAGCACTGCCTGTTGTTGTGTGTATGGTAGAGTTGAAGAGTCACTTACTGAGTAGCATGTAGTCCATCCTCTGCGAGTGGGAGTGTTTCATGGTTGTGGTCGTAGCGGCAGGCGGCTCACTGACTCCCTGCTTCACGCCACAGCGGCGAGAAGTGCTTAGCCACATTTCAACTCAGCCTGACTGCAGCTGCCAACCCTCTACTACCACAAATCTGACTCGCTGCATATCTCGCTTGTTCACACACACACACACACACACACACACACACACACACACACACACACACACACACACACACACACACACACACACACACACACACACACTGTTTGGCCACTCTTACTCCCCTTCCTCTCTCTCTTTTGCTCTCTCTCTCACATACACTCACTCTCATGCACTTACTCTCTCCATTGGCTGCTCCTTCCAGGCAGGTCATGTTACTCATAGATGAAAGCAACACATAGTGTTAAGTGGAGGGCAGAGAAATTGAGCACCCAAACATGCTCTGATCACCAGTCGGCGGTTGACTTGGGTAAGAGTCCAGTGAAAATTTGATAGGCAAACAATGACTTTATAAGCATTTGAGTCATAAATTTGGGTATGGGACTTTAGGGATGTGCTTGAACGTGAATGTTTCCATCATTAACCTTCCCAGCACATACTGAAAGAGACCAAGAACAAGAGATCGAAGAACAAGAACTCATATGGTTTTATGGTCCATATGCAAGCTCTATTAAGCACAGACAAAAGGTTTCCGGTAGATCCAGGGATCGCATTTATAAACTAAAGCCATTCAATTTGATCAATGTTATCCCTTAAGACTTAAAACTAAGTCATAGTTTATTCCATACTTTCTCTGTAGGAAAGACCTCTTACACAACTTCTATAACTTTTGTGAGTTAACCTAGCCTCTCATGTCTTTCCAAACCCGCATTTTGAAGAATGCTCATGTAGTGCTTTCCTATACAATGAAAGCAAAACGTGAACTAGGGAAGTCAAGCTCCAATATGGACAAAAAAGTATAATTAAAGTGCCATAAAATTTGCCCAGAAAAAAATCATGCACTATATTCAAAGTCTTCTGAAGCATACAAAAGACTTTTGACAGTCATTATTCACTCTCTCCCACCACTGACTACGACTATGGCACTATGACTCCAAATATTGTTGGTTCTTATGTGCCGAAACCAACGTTTGAAGTGCGATTGAGAGTAGACTTGATATTAAGAGCACATTTCCAGAATGGACAACTTTTATGGTGTTTTTTGGAGTTTGAAAGCCCCTTTTAACCATCTAATTTTATTAAGCAGCATGAACATTCTGTAAAATACCTCATAATATTCTCAGTTCTACAGAAAAGCCATAGAGGATTGAAACTACATAAGGCTTTAGTAATGGAAATTTTAATTTATTTAATTTATAAGTTTGCAATATATTCTTTTTAATACTGCAATATACAAAAGATGGTAAAGCTAAATAATTCTCATTTGACACAGAAGATGATCTTCCATTTCCTGCATATGCATTCATAACACAAAACACGTCATGAACAACCTGCCCGACATTTCAGTGCTGTTTAAACACATCCTGACTGTCTAACACAACCTAGGCTGTGCGCAATGCCTCACCTCGAGTGGTAAAGGTCTCAGAGTTTGCATTTTTCGTGAGCACCGAGCCGCCTCTCATTCCGTGTGTTCTCCTGACCTGACCCGGCCGGCACTATTCCTGTCTACCTCCATTTATCACCACTGAAATTCTGATTGTGTGCTTCCATATTGTTTTTGTGTATCCCGATTCTACCACACCACTCTTTATTTTATAATTCTCCAAAAATGAATGTCTCTCTATAATAAAAACCTGCAGATATAAATGGAAATGGAGAAAATCCCCCGTTTGCTCCCAAACAAAAGACGTTCTGGAGTGAACCTGACCCCCTGTTGATGAAGTTAATAAAAACCTTTGCTGCTGCATAAATGAGAGACGAATCACAGAGATGGATCCTTTGCAATGACACTAAAGCCTTAGACTTCAAACAGAACCAAATCCAATGGCTCCTGGATCACATGACACAAAAACTACAGCCACTGAAACCTGCTGGAAGAGCCATTTTTATGGATAACCACCACAGACATTTTCAGATTAGTATTCAATCAGTATAAATGGTTCTTAAAATTATTATTTACCTTCAGTCTCCCCAAATCTTGAATGTTTGTTAGATCCTGGTGTAGAGATATTCAGATGCCTTGGGATCAAACCTTCCAATGTAAATTTAAGGGGTTTATGTAACCCATTTTATCGTCCACCGCACTAAAATTCTCATAAGTTCATTCCCCCAAAACAAAAATATTTCACTGCCCGACCCAACAAAATGGTCTACAAATACAGATTGTAAACCAACTTTGCTGCCCAAAACAGCTAATAAAGCTCAACACACAATGACATTTTTGGTGTCACTTAATTTGCAGAACATCTTTACCTCTCACTATGTTTTAAAAGCCCAAAAATGGTGAGAATGTCCATTGAGAGGGGCCAGATTGCATTTTGGCCCAGATGCCTGAACTTCCCATAGCTTGCGAGAGAAAAATAATGCTTGTGTATTTAATTATAAGTCCATGAATACCAGGGTCACTGACTCATGGTCCCACACAGACGTCATGTCAACTGGAATTAGTCCAGAGCGCCAGTGCGTTCAGATCATCAAGGATCGTTTTACACCGACATGTCTCATGAAGGGCTTGAAGGTTACACCACACATGGATGAACGCCAGGTGATAAGCTAATGCGGCCAAAATCCAATTAAAGGGAGAGCAATGTCTGACTTTTCGCAAATCAGAGCAGGCGTTTGAAGTGCGCTGTTTGAATAGGTTGGCGAGCCAGAGTGAAAGAGGCGAGGGTTGAGGAAGTCAGAGACAGACCCCCTTCTCCCCCGCATCGGTCACGTTACACAGTCCTCAATGGAGGAGAGATGATTTTCATTAGTTCATAACCTGTTTCTGTGGCGCCTGTAAGAGGCCTCCTCATAAATCATCTTTTAGCAAGCAGAACTGCTGTGTTCTCTTCAGAATAAAAGACTAACACTCTGAAACCACACAACAATAAAGTAAAATTCATAATTATGCTCAAAAGAAGATTATATGAATTATCTTAACATAAGAAAACCAATTATTCTCATGCAGAAAATATGATCTCACTGTTATTGTATTGTCAGTTACTCCATAATTGTGGTGGTTGTGACAAAGTTTCAGACTAAGACTAGGTTCTACAATCAATGCTGAAAATCTGTCCAGAACGTGGCTCATGATCATGGTTTCTTCTAGTGCCACAAGTCAACACTGGTGGGCTCGATCTGGGAAAACAATGTAAGTGATCTCTAGGGAGTGATATCCCAAACAAACCAAATCTTGGATAATTCTGTCCAGAGGAACCACAAAGACAATGAAGATACAAAGAAAATTACAGCCTTTGAGCAATAGAAATAAAATAAAATAAAAAAACATCCACATGTGAATATAAAAAAACATCCATGTGAGTAAAAAGACACTCAAAGTTGTTTCTATTTTATCTGTTCAACCTGCATAAAAAGTATTGTTTTGTATTAACTGTGGTTGTGTAGCATGTATAAATTAGTGTCAGCCTCAGACAGATGCAAGCTGCTAGAATTGTCAGGTTAATGCTGGTACTCAAGAGTTTAGATGAGGTACCACATAGCATGCAAATACAGTATGCATGGGCAACTGTATATTCAGTGTACCCACAGTATATCCATAAAATATAAATTACATTAATATGCACATTATACATTGGCATGGACACAAATTCGGTGTCTAGAGACATTTCATGCTAATTTATATGGTTGTGTCAATATGATTTTTGCCATTGGCTGCCACTTTGTTGCATGTGAATTTATTATTGTGGCTTTGTAAGATTTGAATTAGCATACATAAAAAAAATGTATTTACATTAATCCTGCTACAATATTTATGACTGTAGCAAAGAGCCATTAAAGCTGGAAATAAATAATTTAATTTTGTTTATATCATTATAACCAGACTGAACATCAGTTTAAAAATGATAACATAAACATCCTGAATAACTTTAAAAGGACAAGTTGACGAATTTTTAACCATTGTATTGTTACAATGTCGGAAGTATACAGTATGTAAATGAACAACGTGTATGCCTTTTCCATGTTACCTGCACCCAGATATTCCAGTTTATTTGTCAGAAAAAGTCGGACAGATAATGTAAGCTGTCATTTTGCACCATCCAGCAGACTTTTTGACAGCTTTAAGACTTTTGTTAAAACTACAGATCAAAGTTTGTCATTTTTGTAATCCCGCCCACGGACAGTTGGTATGACATGGGGGCAGCGCCCCAAATTAAAAATGTTTCCCAAATTAAAAATTGATTACCACTTTAATTGTAAAAACATCAGCATGAAAACTTAATAAAACAGAAATCGGTGGGTTTCTTTACCTTTAAGCATTGGTCGACCCGTGGAGCCAACAGTGAAGCTGGGCAGAGAACTTCGTGCCCCAAGGGAAGCTGTCGCCTCCAGCAGGGCTCCGCTCAGATGAGCTGCAATGCAGGTTCTAGGAGGACAAGCCCGAAACTGAATCTTCAACGGGGAGACCAGCGGCCATGACACTGCTTGGGCAAGCAGCTTCCTGGATGGGTGCAGGAGATAGACCTCAGGAGTCAGCGTAGGAACAACATGGTCAATCTGCAGAAAAGAGAAGCAATGAGAATCCATGTTAATGTTTGCTTTTGTATAGTTTACAGTGAGCTTGGTTCTAACATAGTGGTTCTAAACCTTTTGGACTCCAAGCCCCTCTTTGTCTAAGACAATATGCAAAGTCCCTAGCTGATATTTACCTCTGGTACTTCTGTTGTAATAAACAATCTCAAAATTATGATGTCAGTTTGTTGTACATCTTAATATTTAGGGTTTTATTTGAAAGAATAAATGATTATTTTTTTGCATTTTACTAAAGAATATATTAATATAACTAAATCTGAATCATTTTAATATGCATTAGGGTCCCTGGAAGTTTGCTGAGGCTGATAACCCAACAAGGAACAAATAGCAGGTTCCTTAATAAAGATGGTAACAGGAAGTTTAAAAAATAAAGAAATCTCAAAATCTCTTCTGAACTAGTAACTGCTGAATGGTCCGCCCTATAAAAGCAGAAATGGGGAGTAACAATCCCATGTCTTCCCATCAAAATAATCCTGATTGAGTGAGAGCAATTTGGTAATTTTACTTCTATCTTTGACGTAGCACACATCTCCTCGCACTGCAGTGAGCAGCCATTATTTCACAATTACTGACCCCAGAAAGCACTTCTGCCTGCTGCTTCCAGGAAAGTCATTACAGCTGTTGTCTGTGCCCTTCCTCTGAAACGATTGACCCAGCTTCTCTGCCACCTCTCTCCCCACACGGCACTGGCTCTGATGAGTATTAAACCACTCTCATTGGATAAATGGATTCAGCGGCAGTGCTGCATGATATAGACAACTACCAAGTGATCTGAGATAAAGCGAAGCAGCCGTACCGCAAGGAACATCACAGGACCTTGAGGTTATTTCACTTAAAGTGTGTTTATAATCACACGAAGATCCGTTTTTTGGTAAAATAAGCTCCTACAGTGCTCTAACAACATTGTATATATATATATAAAATTACACACAATTATGCATTACACACCTTTGGGTTTTGTTAAGCCCTACAAAAATAATCAGCAGATGTATATTTCAAGGGTGAGGTGGGTAACGTTTCTAATTTGACACACAGAGTGTTTCGCTCTCCATCGAGGATAAAGGAGCTTATTGCCACAGCTACCAGGATGAAAGATTCTTGATAGTGCTTAGCAAGTCAATTGCCCTGTTTCTCATTTTTCTCACTTCAAACAAAGACATGACGACAACAACAACAACAAAAAAAAACAATCAAGAAGGGGACTTGCATAATGAGGCAACGGTCCTTTGAAACCGTCAGGAACTGTGTTGATGGGGTTTTAACCAAGAAAAGAAAGCCTGGTTTATTATACTCACGAAAAGAACGTCATCATGGTAAGCTTGAAAGGCAAACACATTTTTGAGTCGCTGCCGACCAATTACGACACTTGATCTCTAAATATTTCATGTCACATTGGGATCAGTCATTACATGAGTTAACCTTATTTAGAGCCCGGATAACCAATGGCATATTCACAGTAGATTTTCATAAATTATAACTTGGCGTTGTTTGGTTGCAATGTTGAAACTAACTGAAATGAATAGACTGTCTTTGAACCAGTCACTGTATGTCTATGTACTTTGTTGACTTCATCAGTTGCACATTCCTTCACCACATTCTTAATGTGTTATGAACTTTTGGTGCATCTCTATAGATGCAGGTTCTGCATTCATTTCCAATACTTCAAAGACCTGACATCTTATCCTTTACTGCAATTTGCATTACAAGCTGTAATGTACCTAAATTGTGAATGAAATAATACTGTACACTAAGGCTGTTAACCGTCACTGACTGATGTAGAAAACTGTGCAAACATGCAGAACCTCAAGTACTGCACCTGTAAAATGGACCCCATTGTTTCTGAATGTTAAACTACTGCACTAAGCAAACTGTCTCCTTATCTGAAAAAAATATTTTGCAGAATTGGCAGTCCTCAGATCCCCTCCCTGAGAGGTCCTTTATAATTACTCTTTAATGGGATGGGTTTCCTGCACTGCTCACGATAAAAGCAAATTCTGCATTTGTCAGATCTTAAACTGGACCACAGGGACTAAAATCTGCACGTTCACCAGCCGCCTGAAGTCTGACACTCATTCTTTTTGGTTTCAAAATCAACAGCACAAACGATACTCGAATTTTCTGAGGAAAATATGGCTGATTGTTGCCGCCATATTCTTAAAAGTATAGACCTTATGCGCCAGAGAAACAAGGGCACAGCCATCTTTAGAATATTGTCTTTTAACTTCCGTTTTTGCGGTCGCTCTGTATATTTCTATGGCATCGCTGTGAAGGAGTAATTAGCTTTTGAAGAGGATTTACTTAATGTAAAGTTAACGAAAGTTATCATGAGGACTGTAATGGTTAAAGCAGATGTCTTAACAAATGTCAGTCGAGCGGGAAGATTTTAAAACGAGCCGTTCATTAATAAACACGCAAGATCGCTGTGAAAATACAGACCGGAAGACAAAAGACAACGAGCGCAGAGCTGAAAAGGGGTGTGGCTACATAAGGTCTATAGGTTTAAAAAAAAATTTTTTTTTTTTTCAGCAATGCCATAGAGCAACAATTTTCGGTTTCCCAAAGAACCTTTCCGTGAACAGTACTTAAAACTATAAAGCACCTTTTGCGGAATGGAAAGGGTCCATCCTTTTTTAGAGTGCAGGTTGTTGCTATAGGTCTTTTTTACAATGTTGCCACTGTATATTTTTTAGGTAATCTGGATGGTTACAAGAGCATTTCTAAATGGTTGCAAGAGCATTTCTAAATGGTTGCTAGCTGGTCCGTGTCAAAACCGTCAGCTTAGGAAAGTAATAACTTGGCATGCTTCAGTGATGGCAAGTGCCACAGTACTGCAGAACATGTCTGGCTCTAAAATTCCTTTCAAAGTATGGCATGTTTCCCTCCTTTCACTGAAATAAATACTCAGGCATTGACTCTCTCACTGGCATATGTGTGAGTCACCTCTAACTGCCCTGAGAAGGTTGAGGTGGTGACAGTGTCTGGGCAGAACTTAGCTTTCGGTTTTCAGAACATTCAAAACATGTAATATAACACCAGTTACAAACAAACTATTGATGTGACAAATTGTATGAATTTGATGAATTTTTACAATACAAAAAAGTTGTATTATTATCATGTTAACCAGGACACAGTGTTTGTAACAGGTCAACCAGGAACACTTCCTATAACACCCAATGTACTTGTTACATCGTAAGTAGAATGGCATCTATGCTAATATTAGTCCGTCTGTTTGATCCTTATCCAGAGGTTACAGTAGTTAGCCGGATCTGGTCCATATCCAAATCAGATGGTGGACCTGCACCTAGACATGACCAAAACACAGCCCTGAATGAAAGCAGAGACCGTGTCTACAAGACAATCCCCTGTGAAGGCTTTGTCGACATGACAGCCATCGGGACAGATCCTCCGCACAGACCTATGACCAGCTTCGGCTCCATACGGGCGTGATGAATCCGATCTTCAAGTAAAAGGAACGGGATGAATATTTAAATGCAACCAATCCCGATCTGAATTCTGACTTGTGATGCAGCCTGAATCATAATGACACAATGTTCGTTCGTTGGTCAGAGGAGAACTGGCCCCCCGACTGAGCCTGGATTCTCCCAAGGTTTTTTTTTTTTTTTTTTTTTCCTCCATTCTGTCACCTGATGGAGTTTGAGTTCCTTGCCACTGTCGCCTCTAGCTTGCTTAGTTGGGGACACTTAAAATTAAATAATATTATTGATCTGACTACTGACGCTGTTGAATGAGAACTAAACGATGACATTATTTTTTGCAGAACTGCTTTATAGATGAAATGAACGGATTCAATAACTGATGATCATTATGATCACGGAATTGAATCAACACTGAACTGACTTCAGCTGAACAACAGCCAAAATGCATAATTTTTCTGTTATCACATTAAAGCTCCTTAAAAACAATCTATATTATATAAGAGCGATAAAAATAAAGTTGACTTGACTAATTTTAGTATAATTGAGATTATTATTATATATTATTAACAATATTAGTTTATATCAATATTTTTAGTTAGTTTTTATTTTTTTATTTAAGTTTTAGTTGTAGTTGTAGATGTAGTACATTAAATTAAACTAAACTAAAAATGACAAATGTTGCCTTGGCAACTAGATGAAAAATAAGTTTGTTTTTAATACATTTAATACATAATTTCAGTTAATGTTTATTTTACTTTATTTCAAGTAATGCAAATGCCTTTTTAGTTTCAATTAACTTATAATTACCCTGCCGGGACCTAAATGAAATCATTCAGTGTTTGATGTCATTATGTCATGATTATCTAAATCCGATTTCACTGAAAAAGTATTCATTACGCAGACCATAAAGACTTCGATAGCATCACTTGTCTCTCTTTTGGGCCTCTCAGTTCTCGGCCGGTAAAAGCTTCAGCATTGACCCTGTCTTGATGTCCTGAGCTCTCTATAGCCACTAATCCAGCAGGTGCTTTGTAGAGAGTCACTGGTGGAGCGTCCAGCACAGGGGATGAAACTCAAGCTGAGAGGGTCAGAGTGTCTCAGTCCGGCTCTGAGGCCGCAGACACGCAGGAGCGGCCGGAATACCTTGAGAATGACTGACACACAGCAGCTGAATACAGTACTCAGCACGTCCAGTCCCTGCTGCAGTCAAACACATGCCTGAACTGAAGTGTCCACAACAACCATGCAAATTATGATTGCATAATGTTTTCATTTTGAATCGGTTACGTATGAAAGCCCATTTCCGCCTCAGAATAAAATGAATAAGGGTTATTGTGGCTTTATTTCCCATTTTAACTGTATATTTCGCAATATGTCAATATCCTTCATTTTCAACCTTAATGAATATCTCACAATTGTGACTATATTACAATATGACTTTATACCTCTCATTTTCAGCTGTATTTCTTACACAATGACCTTATCTCTCACAATTGTGACTATTCCTTATTTTAGTTCACAAACAGGCTTCCATAGTTAGACCAGACACCATAATATAAGAATGAAAGAATTACATTTTTGGATGAACTCTCTCTTTAAGCAATTTCTTATTGTTGTGGCATAAAATAAGGACTACAAGAATTTTGAACAAGATGCTGTCTCCTTTCACCCCAGTTAAAATCCACAATTTCATTTGCATGATAAAGCTGAATTTGCACATCAATCAAGCCCTCTTTTCATTTGTTCTGTGCCCACTCTGTAAAAAGCCCATGACAACGGTGACACGGCCCACCTATCTAATCAGTGTAGCCTATTTACTCCGCAGCCTGTCATATCCTGTATCTCGCCTCACGCTGTTCATTAATCCACTTGTAATGAACTGCAAACTGTCAGAGTAGCTATTGACTGGAAATGGGTTTGATTTATTCACCCAGAGCCCTTGCTGTCAGAGCTGCACTCGGGCATTATGACTCAGCACGGATCCTCAGGGTTGATACGGGATGACCTGAAGATCCATAGCACACTGAGAGCAAGGTCTTATGTGACCCAATCGCTGCAGCTGTCACAGACGGGCTAGGTGTAGTGAGTTTGTAGGAAAGCGGCACATGGGTGGTCTAGGGTTACAGTGAAGAGGGGACAAAACGGGACCAGAGTTCAGTGTGTATGGGAGTGTCTATTGGGAGATATGACTTGCAAGTACAAGTTTTTCAGATGCAGATGTATGTATGCATGTATGTATGTATGCATGTATGTATGTATGTATGTATAAAAATCAAAATAGTTTGTCAAAGCAAACTTTCCTGGAAAAGTCTGCCGGTAACATCCATGTCACTATGATCAGATGCTTTCTTAACTGCAGTTTTCTCACCACTGTCATTTTTGTTGCGTGTTTATTTTGTTATTGAGAGGAAGCACATATTTACATATTTATCTAAATGTCACTCTCAGCAGTGTGGGCAGTATTTTGAACTTCTTTTCACCCCGAAGTTAAGAACAAGAAAGAACTTCGCTGTGAGTATATCATTTGCCTCTGCAGTGAAAGCTTACTATAAAGTAACAGTTTAAAAGGTGAACTTGTGAACTTGCCAATAAATCCCAGTAATTGTATTTAAGCTAAAACCTCAGATTCGCCCCCACCGATGGCCTTCATTGTCTTAAAAGCAGACAATACAGCAGCAGCCTTCGCCATATTCCTAAGGGACATACAAATAACTTCCTCAATGCATTAATCATGTGTGACACACATTCTGCCAAGAACAATCATCTGTTGAGGTTAGAATCGTGCCAGCATCTCTTTGATAAGGTTTCCACAAGAACAAGCCATAGTATGGAGAGCTGTACGAGACTTCAAATCATTCCAGTGCACAGTAATAATGAAAATGAGAAAGACAGACCTCTCTCCAAAAGTCCAGTGTGCATTGTGTGTGAATTTGGTCATGTTATATTTCATACTGGTCTGTTAAACTGTTCTTACTTCTTTACTTTAGTTGTTGCACAGATTATGTTGTTCTTTTTTTATTGTTTGGAAGACTGAAAGCAAGCTTTTAAAAGCGGGACTGACCAGCGAACAAACAGCTTTAAATGACTTCATCATGACAGGTCTTTCATCCAGGCAGAGAGCCATCCCCAATCTCATCTTATATGACCCCCTCTCCCTCTCACTGGATGGATGTCTGGCCTTCTTCAGAACTGACTAAATATTTTACATCCGCGCCAGTGTTGCCTTCTTTTCCAGACAATGCTGGCTTCAGCCAATCACACATCAATTAATTTTGTCTGGATAGTCTGAAACGCAAATATCTTTGCTGATATAGATGTTCTTATTGTGAGAGAGCCACTGTTTTTTTTTTTTTGCATAAGGACAATGGCATTTATCAAGCACTCGAAAGTGGGAATATTATATCCCCCTAATCTAATATCCTATTTATAAAGCAGCCTCAGAAAGCATGAAGAGATGTGTATGTATGGAATAATGTTTTCTTATGAGGAAAATCTCTTATGGCAACATGACTGGACCGATACGTGAGTTCAAGAGCTTGTGGCAGAGTTCCAGTTTTAGCGATTTCTGTGACTGTTTATGGTCCAGTCTCATTCATGAGATTCCAGCAGTCAAACTCAACGATCCTGTCTGAGTGCTATGCACCTGATGGCTAATTTTGACAGAAACTACTGTGCGTGCAACATGGCAGGAACCCCATGCAACACTGTTTTGTCAAAACAGTAGATGTCACCCACCATTTTTGTTGCAAATATTGGCTTTGTTATTATTTAGGTGAGTGTTTTTTTTTTTTAAACTAACAATTTCCACAAAAGGGTACAATATACAGCCTGAAACACTTTTTCAACAAACGGTCAGTGGGGGTGCTTCCCCTTTGGGAAACTGAACTGCTAATATACATTTTCTATCCTTTTCTTTTTACACAGTTTTAACAATCTAATAAACTTAATGTATTGAATAATAATTGAACAATTGTATTGTCAGTTATACATAAATGAAACAGACATGAAATCAAAATGTAATTATGCCAATATTTTCATATTATTGATGTGATTTTAATTGTTACATTCAAGAAGGTAAAACTAGCTACTTTTCATGTCTGTTTAATTTTATGCAAGAAAATACTTTATCAAATATTTAAAATATGTCTTTAAAAAAAACACGTGGGATTTGTGCATATAATGCTTATTTAAAAAAAAGTCTTTGAAATGAGCATTTAAGCAAAATTAGATTTTTTACACCCATATGATGTGAGCAATAAAAATTTGATTTTCAGTTCTTAACCTTGGATGGGAAACGCTGGGAATGGACCGTCCATCACTTCACTTCTGTCGCCAGACTGAGAAACAATGGCCACCATACAAGAGCTGCTTATGTGTGAAACCCATAAGACACCAAAAAATGCGTTATTGTCACAGACACACACATAAAGAGTGAACGTCTACGACCAGCACCACGGCGTGACAATACAGAGACCAGTTCCCACAATTCAACTGAACCACATGGGGACTCTAAATCTGCTCAGCAAACTGCACACTTAACAATGATTGCTGATAGTCTCCCTCACTCAGAGTGAACCTATTCAAATCTCACGCTACTTTGGCAACTCAAGACTCAACTAAATGGAAATGACATGGAAAGAGAAAATCTTGCAGATTTGTTAACTTATTTTCACATTTCAATAGCGATCCTTAAACAATCCACGTCACATTCAGATTCAGCCTACGGTTAATAATAAACTGACTGAGAAATAAGCACAGCAGACATTTTAAAGCTGTGCTTTCTGACAAAATATGCAAAGTTTAACATTTAATATCACGCAGAAAAAGGACAAAACCTTCAAGTTACTCACAGAACTCCTTGCAAATCCACCTCAGAACCTTCAATTGATCCCTGGGCCCCTAAAAACTAGGTTCACAGCAGCTTTTCTTGTGTAAGAGTCACATGTGAGATTTAGTGTGGATGTGGCCGCAGGGCTGCTGTAAGCCTGGAGGCAGGTTCAGGCCGTTAAAGAGCGTTCAGTGACTCTGATGTCTTTGGAGGACTTGGTGCTGTTCTGGCACACGGCAGAGAGAGGTGGGGCTGCCCGCTTCATAATCTCCTGTTGAATTTCACATGTTGCCGTCTCAACAAACCCCAAGACGCACTCTACGATCGCTTATCACAATTCCCTGGCCTGTGCATTTGTGTGTTTGGCTGTGGACTCTCAGCACGTGTACGCAAAATCTGTGCATAAGGGGAACGCTAAAAGAGAGAGCCAGAGATCACACACTATTTGTACAGTATGTTTATACTCCAGTCCAAGTCTGTTGAGACTGAAGGGATAGTTCACCCGAAAATGACAATTTGGTCATCATTTACTCACCCTAATGTCGCTCCACACCTGTATGACTGACTTTCTGCTGTGGAACATAAAAATGTGTTAATAATCTGTTATACTCCCTTATAACATACTTTTTTTGTACTCCTATTCTTTCCAATCTCTGTACATTTGACTACTTGTTGCCTTTTTGCAATTTTATTCTCATTTCTTATGTTCATCTAATTTGATAATTTTTACCTTAATGCCACAATATTCAATGCACAAATGCATCCAAGTAGCTGACCAGTTTTTCATTTCACTGACTTGACTGACTTGAAATGTAACAACTTACATTTCAAGTTGTTTCCTGTACATATACAGTATCTTGAAAAATATTTTGAAGAACAAAACAACATTGAAGCCCACTGACTTGAACTAAAACGTGCAGAGGCATTTCTCAAAATGGATTTTATGTTCAACAGAAGAAAAAGTAATAAGTTTGGAACAACATGAGGGTGAGTAAATGATGACAGAAACTTCATTTTTAGCTAAACTATCCCTGTAAATTAAATAATGACAGTCATTTTGAAATGAACCTCTTATTTTCCCTTTCAATTCTATTAGTGTGATCCTCTGACCCATTCAAGCCCTGTCGAAGTTCTTACAGTTTCATGCCTCTTTACCACAAATTAGTCACACACATGCATATGGAATGTTATACAATACTAAAACACACCGTAGGAAATAAATAAATAAATCAAATTCAATAACCAGCAGGAGAGAACAGTTATATTTGTTTTAAAGCCTGGATCTCTGAGACACCAAGTAACGTAACATTTTTCACAGAAGTGTGATCAACTTGACATTTTGTTTATAAGCTGTTATCGTAAGATTAGGAAAAGTCATGTAACATCAACCTATTGCTTCAAATGTTAGGTATGTTTTTTGAGACATTAAAAGGGCTTTGGGATAAAGGGTTAAGAGCAGAGAATATCTGAATTTCCTCCAGTACTGTAAAGCTACAAGCGTACTGTGACAGAGTAAATCTGGAACTTATTAGAGAGAAATGAGGTTCTCTGCGGGATGCTGTTATCTCATCCTGTTTCTCATGATGTCACACTGAAACTTTCACTCTAAACCCCGTTCTGCAGCCTCACGACAGAAAGATCATGTTACTAACATGAATTATAACGAAACGCAAGCAGAACTAAGTGCAAAGCTCAACTACTGAACTCTAAACTAGACATTTAAATCAAAAGTCCACACTAGTGAGAGCATGCAAGAAGAAAAAACCTTGATCAACCTACTGTGTGCAAAATTCCCATTCATGCCAGATGATCCATCGTCAACCTTGTTCCCAAATAGTGGGTAGTGTCTTTACATTCTTCCTGATGTACTACAGATGCCAAAGGAAGAGCAAGAGAGAGAGAGAGTGGGCGAGCCAGTAGCAGTTTAAGTAAGACCGAAGGGATCATGTCTTGGGTCAGGTTCAGCTCCCCTTATTTGGATATGAGGCAAATGGGCCGCGGTAATAGAGGTAATGAAACAGATACAATCATTCACGAGAGAAACGTCTTCAAGCAGACTGTATCCCGGTGACAAATGAGAACTGCACTGACTTCATATTTACATTCCTGTTTATTTGCTTGGCAGACACCTCTTGCTGAAGTGACTTCTAATCCCGCTGTCATTCTTAAGGCATATTTTGAAGCATATAATCAGATCTTGCCTGTAAACTCATGAATGTTGCCAAATGAGAAGTCGTGAAACAACGATGCACTCCAGAACACTTCAAAAGAAGAGGAGCAAACAAACGGAGATGATGACTGAATATATATTCAAAGACATTCAAATTAGCAGCTGCCCACATAAACTCACAGTAGTCTTATAAGGAACGTTGCGAAAGTGGCTCAGAAATAAAGAAATAAATGTGATGAAGCAGTGTTTCTACAGTATTAGCTGTACTGACACAATTCAATATCCAAGTGTTGAAGCCAGCTGTGACGAAAATATAATCAAACTGATTTCTGTACTGAAATTAGTTATAACATATTACAAATAAACTAACGAGAGTACAAATTCAGTGCTTTCAGTTATTCAGGCTAATCGAAAGGCTGTAAACAAGTTATTATCTATTATTTTGGTTTCTTACACATTTTTGCTACATGCTTTTAGAGTTTAGACTGCTAGGTACTTGTTTGCATCATTTGTTTTGATTTATTTTATGGTTTCATTTATTATTTATTTGAATATTTATTTTATTTGTTTTATTATAATAATTTTAAATTTAATCTGGTAATAGTCATAATCATTTGTAACTTTTAATACCTTTTTCCACATTACTTTTATTTATCTCTTATGTGCCAGTAAATGATCGGGCAGCTCAACCCTTCATTCTACAGACTAATATTCTTGTTTGTGCAGTTATCTAATTAGACAGTACAACGGCAGAACCTGTGCGTGTTTCATCCAGGGATTCTTCCCTGATACCTGTCATTAACAAACGCTCCTTGCCGTTGCTATATCAACCTTATAAGCAGAGACCTCAAGTGAATTTCCTCGCAAGACAGCAGATCACAAACACAACCTGAGCAGAGATGAAGAGAGACAGAAAAGACACACTATAACCTTGAATTTCTGTTGAATACATGGCATTAATACAGATTTTAAAAGGAGAAGCGGCAACATGACCTTTGAGATGTTGTTCTTAATTAATGTGTGATTAGTTAACATGGTAGTTAATGCTCATCAGCAAAATGATGTCAAGTAGCACTCTGAAGTCCTTCAGTGGGACAAGAATGAAATGAAAGGCAAACCATGATTTCCTAAGTGACGACAGGTTTTTTTTTCCAGTGGTAGATGTCTCAATACATGAACAGAGCAGAAAGAACTGGAATATTCTCTCCATTCCCTATAGAGGTTCAGAGTACTGCTAGTTACTGAAGTTGTATAACACTGCCTCCAAGTGGTACAGTTCACTGCAGGGCCAAACGCACAGAGACCGATGATCTACAACCTATTTAGATTCAGCATATCTGAACAACACAGCGGACTGATTTATTTAGTGATGAATTTTTTTCCAAAACTAAAAAAAAAAGTGATTTATGTTGGAGTGGCTATTGAATTTCCAGCATACATATGAACTCTGTCAATAGAAAACATCCCAGGATGCATCTCGTGAAGTTGGTTGAGTGAATGTTCAGAATGTGTTCTGAAGTATACACACACACACTAGAGCCCGACCCATAAAGGATTTTTAAGGCTGATACCGATACAAATATTTGGTGATTTAAAAATCCGATATTCCGATGTATCGGCCGATATTTTTTTATTTTTTTAAATCCAGAAACGCGTAACAAAACATGAACAGATTTCCCTAACATTAGTTATTTGTCGTTATTTAAGAGTCCTCAGCCTTACTAAAATAATATGATAATGCAGTTTAAAAATAAACTTGTTTGTTTTATAGTCACAACAGAACAGAATATATTAAAGTTCTGATAAATATAATGTATAAAAATACAAACTTAAGATATGAAACTTAAAAGTCCTTTGAACAAAAAAGTCAACTATTATTATTAATATTGACAGTAATAATTCAATTATGTAATAATGTGTGTGTGTGTGTGTGTGTGTGTGTGTGTGTGTGTGTGTGTGTGTGTGTGTGTGTGTGTGTGTGTGTGTGTGTGTGTGTGTGTGTGTGTGTGTGTAAAACTGATAAGATTGTAAATGTGTACCTTGAAATGCAATGTAAGTCGCTTTTGATAAAAGCGTCTGCCAAATGTCAATGTTATAAGCTACCTTATAAATGACAACTTGCTTATCCCTTTACCTGCACTCTTTTAATTCTATCCATCTATTCCATCAAGCTACAAAAAACCATTTTCAATCATCATTTGCTGCCTGCCTTCTAAAATCTACTACTTAGTGATGCACTAAATACATTATGTGACTCGTTAATGCTGCGGCTAAACGAAGTCAGCAACGCACACTTGGATTTCACACACGTGTAAAAGAAAAGCTAGCCTAACTTTTATGCACAGGCTATGTTTGATACTTTTTCTCTATGTCTAAATGTTCACTCCTCGCGTGCTTAACTTACATTTTACAATGCACAGACTGGAACTACAGATATGCTAGTTATAAATACAGTAATCATTACTTTATTTAGGCAGAATAAGTTCTTTGTGATTTCCAAGCTCATTGATGTTAGCGATCTTCCTTGTATAGTGCCCTCTGGTGGACAAACTATGCAGCGCCAACACTCATAACATGGTTGAAGGGTGTTTCGTCCGCTTTTATTTTATTTTTTAAATATTCATTTATCTGCCATTATAAATGCCGATACCGATAGTTTGGAAAATGCCTAATATCGGCCGATAATATCGGCCCGCCGATATATCGGTCGGGCTCTAACACACACACACACACACACACACACACACACACACACACACACAAATCAGATTAAAGAGATAAGTTCACCCAAAAAACGTGTCATTAATTATTCACCGTCAAGTCATTCCAAACCTGTAAAGCCCGGGACACCCCAAGCCGACGGTCGGCCAGCTTTTGTGCATCGGCAGACTAAGTTTTCTCAGTGTGTTCCGCACCATCGGCTGAAATTGGTCTTCGTCTGATTTTTTCCGGCCGACTCGACATTTTGAATCGGTCAGTGAGAGAGAGAACTCTGATTGGCTGTTCAGCTTAGTGAATGAGTCAGTGCATGAGAATAATAGCAAAACAGCGAGCAAAGAAGTCAAAACGGTACAGATAGACGCTGTTCTAATTTTACGTCATCTTACTTGAGTGTTCCTGGGCGAATATTTTAATATTAACACGAGAGGAGTGGAATAAAGAAAGTGATCAGCAGGATTGATATTCAAAACAGCCTACAGTGTCGGGTTTCCCCTTTTGAATGACGAATATAGACGAATATATCTGCAAAAATAGACCGTTGTCTCATTTACACGCAGGCGCAGAACACACATGCTAGCTGACAGCCGGCTGTTGTTCTCTCGGTGTGTTCAAGTGCAGCTTTTTTTCCCCGACGCAGGCGACACAAGGCGACAACACAGTCGGCTTTCATCAGCGCTAGTTCTTTTGGGTTGGTTTGGTGTGTCCCTGGCTTAAGACGTCCGTTCATCTTCAGAACACAAATGAAGATTTTTTATCTTTTGAGTTTTTTGTTCCTCCATTGACAGTCTACACAACTACCAATTTCAAAAGAAAGATATTAATTGGATATTGGATATATTCATATTTTGTGTGAATTGAAATTTTTTGAGTGAAAAAAGTTCACTCAAGCTTATTCAGTTAAAAACAACTGAGGTGCATAAGCTCAGATCAATGAGGTCTATGATCAATCAGTTCCCAAAAGAAATACAAAACCTTTGCTAACTGAAAGAAAACAAACTGATAAAAGATTGATCCAATATTTGCCAATAACATAGCATAACAAGAAATTATATATATATATTTTTGTAGGCCAGTAATTTCAGACTGAGAACACAAGTTTAAAAAGGTGGGGGGAAAAAACAAAGAGCACAGAAATTGTTTGGTTGTGGGGGGAATATTATACCCTTTGTGAGTAAAGTCAGTAAGTTTTAGTCCAATGCGATAACATTAACTAGCATTAACTGAGCTAAATCCTCTCCGGGTCAAAATTACCGGAAAACAATGCAAGAGTTTTTGATTTAAACATTTTTACTTGCTCCATAATTCCCATACTTTAACTGATGTTTCATATTTTTAATGACTCACTATATTAAATGAAGAGAACTATAAAGATTGAGTAAGTGTGTCCAGAATTTTTACTGATATGGTGTAAACGGTACGGAGAACATGTTTCAGAACACACTGACTAACATACAAACGGAAACGTGCGTCACGTCGTGTTGTCACGTACATGACAGGAATGCTGAGAAACAACACTGCTGTGACACTGGATACATCCGAGTACAGAGATTAGATGTTGCTTGCAACCAATTATTTTTTTCCCAAATACCACACATAATTGAGCTTTTTAGGATGCATGTTACCAGAGCTTCACACCAGGGGGCAGAAATCAGCAACCACATTAGGAAGATTCAGTCTGTTGAATGCAATATATCAGAGGTGATAAACATAACATTAATAAACCGCTTACAGTATATTTACTGAGAAATTAAACATTACCTGATATCTCTAAAGGAACTGTGATTTAGGACAGCAGATTTTACCTTAAAGTTGAGAGTATCATATTTTGCAATGAAAATGAAACCTAATTTTGTCCCATTAAACAAGACATCAAGACATTATTTTCATGACAGTTAAACCAATTTTTAAACCAACAGGTCAAAATAACAAAAAATGTGTTGTTTTTTGTATATTTTATAGCATTATAAATTAAATGACGGTGATTACTTATTTTTAACGACAGAAACAATCTTATTCTTAATAGAATATAAATGATTATTTCATACAATATTTTCTACAGAGACAGAATCAGAAGAAATACGAATGTTTAAGGTTTGGTGAACGGGAATGATCTCTCCCGTGCAGTGGAAAGCATGCGCCTTTGGCCTTTCTGAGTGTTTGTTTTTCATGACACACACACAGAGTTCACCACTGGGATTCCTTACCCTCCAGAGAATATGACAACACACATGATAAACTTGATTTCCATCCATTTTCCCAGCACGTCGGAGGAGCTCATAAATCCTAGACCATTACACTCATTACGTTATGGCAGAACAATATATCATGTCCTATAGTTTAGTGTTTGACACTAGGGGTTGAACGACTTCAGTTTTTTTTAAAGTCAACATTAATGGGATGAAAGTCGAGTCCGCGTCGACTAATCACTGGTGGCATCATTAATGAACAAATAAGCCTGAACCTCGAGCTGAGACTCAAACGCCTTAATTGTTTTAGGTACTGAAAGGGGCGTTTTTACTGCTTGATAAATAAAGCAGCACGGCACAAAGCTTCATGTGCTTGTCGTCTCCTAATTAGGACCAAAAATAGATAAATATTAAGTCTGCTTTTATAAAACAAAGAAAAGAAACTATGGCATGGTAAAGAAGCAATGCGCCAGGAAACTGTATATTCGTAGTGTGCGCGTGTCAAAAAATTCAGATTTGAAGCTTGTGACATTAAATGCGCACATCAACCTGATCACTTTATGTAGCGTTCATCCAAACACAGCGTTTGGATTCATTAATCAGAATGAATTCATTCCTATTTAAACAAAAGGTGTCCATGTAAACGTAGCTAATGTTTGGCACATTCAACCACCCTTTGAACAAAGTAACATGAAAAACGGATTTGACAGCATCCCATTTATGCATGTGGCATAACAAAAGCTTGAAAAGACACGCTATTGTCTTTCAGTGGAGCAACAGTCTGTATCAGCAGCCTAAAATCTGGGCTGTTGGTCCAGCTGGGACTGAAAGCAGCCTGCCATGCACATTCCTTGCTCCTCTGAATCACAGAGAGAACAGTACTCCACACCTTCCCCGAGTAACACTCTCAACTGCCAGCAGTCCTCCGAGGACAATACAAATGACAGGTTAAGACAAAACACCCAGGAGGGTAAGATAGGACAACCTCAAACAATCAAGAACAGAGTGTTTCAGCCTGAACATCATAAATAGGGAAACTCCTAAAGTGTAATAAAAAGGTGGTTTACCTCTAGTTTAGAGTGATTCAAAGACTGTACGTGACTCATTTGCCTTCAGGTATTTCAAAGAAATCTAGGCTAAATTACCAACTTGAATTACAGATCGGCAAAAATGGATATGACTTTAAAATCATCTGCCTTTTCCTTTTCTTCTGTGTGTGCCCTTGCATTTGTGAAAGTCTCTTGCCAAGTCTTTTTTTTTTTTTTTTGATGGCTTTTTCATATTCAAATCCTGTTGGAATTAGGGATGAGCACGAGTATTCGAGTCTTTTCAAAAACATTGATGAGGCATTATTAATAGAACAGTGTTCTTTTTGATTATGTGTGATAAAGAGGTCACTATCTGCTTTCTGAAAGGATCTAATGTTGTTTAAGGACTAGTGCTGTCAAAAAAGATAGATATTTCAATATGTAGTATTGATAATTAAATATTTGAAACTGTTCCAATACTCCTTTTCTACAGTATGTAGACGCCGATACCAGCTGCGCCATCTCCGACAGCGAACAGACACACACTCGCCTCCTGTCACTCACTCGTCTCATTCGCTTTGGCTAAATAGGCCTAGTGCTTGTATTGCAAATAATTTTAGTCAAGTGGCCGTCTCTGGTATGAAGCCGCCTCTCAAACAGCTTGCGAGTACCAAATTGACTTATTTTGCGTGGCTTATTGCTCTTAAACGGTCAAATACATACCAAATGATGTCAAAATGCCCGTCTTGCTGAGTATTCAGGTAAATACAATCAGTTTTGGAACATAAATGGTTGAGAGAAAACGCATGTTGTGTAATCGTATAATGGATCCGTGCACATGCTCTTAAAGTGACAGCAGTCTAATATTCCTGCTGCTGTACATGTTAATCAAAGAACAAAAGACAAAGAGAAAATCACTCTCTGCTCTTGACTGAATAACTTTTGTAAATTTAATTGAAAGCATTAAAGGCACAATATGTAACTTTTTTGCTTTAAAAATAGCAAAAATCACTATATCTATGTTATATATTTTTTTTTAGTTGTGTACTTACATTATCCTGACTGTTTCCAGCAACTTTCAAACCAGGAGAAATTTGTAATTTAATTCGAGAAACGTCCCGTTTCTTTATTTCTGTTTTGTCGCCGCCAATGGCGTCATATCCGCGTTGTCCCTGGTTTCCGCTCGTGCTGCCATGGCAACCAGAGCTATGAACCAGAGCTGTCGCGGACAACTGTGTAGTTCGCAATGTCTATTTGCACGCTGTTGTTGTTTTGTTCAAACATTATGGACCATGGCAAGCAGACTTTGGATAAAAAAGGAGAACTAAAACGAGAATCAATATCAGCGCGGTGTTTTCGAGATGCCGAGAGCTCCCATAGACAGTATATAAACGAGAGCTCCACGTCCGAGACTTCGACCGCTCCTACATGTACTTTATTAAACAGGTGAGCACATTTACATAAAACTAATCAATGTTTTATAGTTCAACAATGATAAAATGTCAGAATATGATCTGTATGTAATTCTAATGTTGATCTAGCTTACTGCTAGTCTCATACAGACAAACTAACACATACATTTCAACACATTCAAATGCAGTTTAGCGTGCTATTGTAATGTTAGACCAAGTGAAACAGCGCTGCGTTACCTCACAAGTTTAATTTGTCTAATAAACTGACCTGTGATTAGTAATTCTGCGTGTATTTCGGTAGAATGAAATGTCCGTATTCCTTTTATATCCGCGGGACTCGCGTCGCGTGTGGAGCTGATAGCTGTCTCTTAGCAATCCCGAACTGCTTTATATCACAGTCATGATAAAAGCATCGATGTATTCAGTCATCCATAATCATTATTAGATCGGTCGGCTTGACGTTGACGACAAGATCCATAATTCTTAGCAAATTTTGCGTCATCAATCTACACCTTTGTTACTGTAAATAGGTTAGCGACCCCTAGTGGCGTACGTTTAACATGCATTTCATTTTTACAATTAAAACTATCCAGTGTTATTTTACATTTGATTACTTTCATGCATGTAGTATTTCTAACCTGAATAGTATACTACTTTTATACCCGCCTGAAAAACGTAAAGCCATGTTTATTTAATTTGTCTCTTTATTCTATTATTCTATTTATTTGTGCTTTTGTTTGCAATTAGTTTTTTTATTATTATTTTATTACTGACTGTCTAATTTGTCTTTTTTTGTAAATGTATTTTAACATTCAAATAAAAAGCTTCTGTGTCTAAGTTATTACAACAAAATTACCCAAATTATGAAAGAATTTAGATAACAAATTGTCTGTATGGTTGTATATATGGCAGTTTTCCCCGTGGTATCGAAAATGGTATTGAATATCAATATTTTTCAAGGTATCGTTTCCAGTATCGTGACAACACTATTGAATACAGCCATAATAGTGCAATGAATTCAGACACTAGAAACTTTCTTAAGTGATTTTAATTCATGTTGACATCTGCAGCTTTTCAGCCACACATTTATAACACAGACAGTATAATTCAGATATATTTTGGGTCCGAAATCCATTCCACTTCTATAAGAGCAAATCAAACATTAAGAATGAGGTCACAGTTTGAGCACCAACAGGATGTTCCTGAGAGCTCTTCTCAAAAGCACCTGCTCCTCTGTTGACTGTTCTGTCCATTTCAGTTTCAGTAGACTCCATTTAACTAGAAAAGAGTTATTACACTCAGGAACTTTAGCCAACACAAACACAAAACCACTCTGAACTCCGAGCCGTTTCACTAACACAGTTCAAGGTTCAAAGTAGTGAAACTTCAATATACCTGCCAGACCAATAATCAATAATTTGGATGATTATCTGCATTGGCTGATAACATTTCCAACTGGGCGATTAGTAGTTTTTGAGAATTTTTAATAAATCTTCAATTTAAAATTTTCAATTGAAGCACCACATCTGAACTTGCGGCCTTGCTATGATTTCAAGGGGAAAAGGATACAAAAGCTATCACTGGTGTGATATCCTTTCAAATATACTTTTTTTACCTTGAAGGTACATATCAGTAATTTAATGGTACATACAAGTACCTTTCAAAAAGGTACAGCCCCAGTGACAGCTTTTTTATTCCTTTTTTGTGTCTAATTTGTCAATTAAGGTATAAGTGTGCTCACGAACGTCGCTAAAACCACCCTTGATTTTTGTAGATGAGAATGAAGTGTAGAACAAACTCCTCTAAATGGCTCATTGTGTGTCTTGAGTTCTCAGAAACACAAGGCATACTTTGTGTGCAGTATCATGGTCACAGTGTCCCTCCCCCCAGCCTTGTCCTGTGTTTTGTTTGGCGTTTAGATGGATGCTCTGCTCACTGACAGAAGTGTGCTAGTGAGAGTTAAACTGGTCTTATCAGAACCTGCCAGTCTCTTCAAGGTCTGAATCAGGATATGATGTGGTTTGGGCTGTTTATTGTGAGGCTAGGTGGTCTCTGTCCATGAGGGAAATAACTGAGGCTGGTTAGCATTACGAGAATGAGAGGAATGTGTTGAGGTGTCACCCCACTCTTTGTTAACCATATCATCTTCCTTTTATTTTATTTATTGATATTTGGAAAACTTAAAGTAGCGACGCTAACTACAACTCAGCTTTTCCAGTAATAAGCTACTTTTTCCATTAGCAGCAGTACTGTTTTTTCTTTTGTGACACTGTACTGCACACACAGCTTTACAGCCAAGCAAGCTGAGTGAAGCAATAAGGAAATGTGCTTTCATAAAATGTCCTCTCTCACCATTATGAAGCACTGGGAAGTCTGGCGCATTTTTGTGAATTTTTGTGCTTAGTGGTTAAAAAAATTATTAACCAATTCAGTTGAATCCCTACAAAACATTTGACGTATTTTACACTTTTAGATTTATACAAATTTATTTATATATTCAATTACTGATTTATTTATCTTTAATATATTATATATTAATAGAATGTAACAAATAAGAACAATTATGATTCCTTTTATCGCATATATTATTTTTTTACTTCATCTCATGTAAGTTTATGTAAGCAAACTCCAATCCATGCTGTTACTTTCTAACATGTTTTTCTTCCTAATTCTTCAGTCTTATCAGTGTGGTCATTAGTCATTACCTGTTAAAAGACCCCTGGCCCTGTTGCTAATCAGCCAATCACAAGGCAGTGTTTATCTTCCTGTGGTGTGTCAGGCAACAGCTATTAGGCTCATTTCCTTTAATACTACAAAGGACTGTAGTTAATTCCATTTTCAACATAGTCTCTCTTTTCACACCAACCCAGACAACAGTCGGCATGAAACGGAAGTTGTGATAGTCCTTTCTTCCCTTATTGTGACATTGAAATAAGAAAAAAAAACAAGTGGGAAGGGACTGGATTTTGCCCTCAGGAATTGATTGGATCATGGCAAGTTAGGCGGTGCAAACTAAATGGAGGTAGATCTAAATGCCAGTTGTGGAGGATATTTAGGGGCAACTAAAAATTTTAAACTTTTTATGCGTTTTGGTCATTCAATTACCAAATGAGAAGGTTCCCAGTATAGTTTAACAGCATTATTTAAACTATCGGTATCGGCAGGAATCATCCTGAATAATCGGCCATCGTATCAGCGGAGAAATTTAGTATTAGTGCATGTATATTTCTGTACATTTCATTAACTGAAATAATGCTAATACACCAAATTACAAAAATCTGTTTTTTTGCCTGTATGATATACTCACAACAACTTTAAAAAAACGGGGGGTTCTTCACAAGCAGCTTTTCCACAAGCTGAGGTAAATGCTAATATATAGAAGGTGCTCAGTGTGGGAACACAACACTAAAATAATGCAATAAACATTAATTTACCAAAATAAGAGGTGACATAAAAGCCTATTGTACATTACTGATACAAAAAAAAATATTTAATTGAAAAAACATCAAATGTGATCCTCACAAAGAGAATTCTGAGAATGTTTTTTCACTGAAAATTATAAGATGGCTTGTTCTTTTTCACTTGCAAAAACTGTAAAAAAAAAAAAATGTAGGGACACACCAAACCGACTCCAAAGAACTAGTGCTGATGAAAGCAGACTGTGTTGTCGCCTCGTGTCACCGGTGTCGGGGCAAAAAACTGCACTTGAACACACAGAGAACTACAGCCTACAGTAGGGCTGGGCGGTATGACGGTATATATCGTTACCGCGGTAAAAAATGTCAACGTAACAGATTTTTTTATTCCATGTATACGGTACCGCGATGTAAATAAGTGGCCGTGGTTAACTCATATGCAGCGTGAGACTGAGACACTGAGATTTGTAAAAGAAACATGGAGAAAGCAGATCAGGAGGATCCACAAAGGAATTACGTTTTCTAAAGCGTTGTTGTTAAAGTAATATTTTCGGGGAGAAAGGCGCAGCAGTCAACCAGTGTGGCAGCACCCGTAGGCTACAGATCGCAACGGGGAAAGCATGAAGCTTACTTGACAACAACAGTTCATATATCAATATCGTAACGAATTAAATAATGTATAACCTTAAATAATGTATAGTTATCTGCATTTTTCCGTCTCTTATGTATAGTTACTTTTTAAACACGAATCTCGCATTCAGCATGACACGCGAGCGGTTGCCGTGGTAATTTACAACCTGCGAATGTATAATCTTGTACCAGAGGCAAAATTACTAAATATGCAGCGCGAGTTATATATTTCTAATTCCAAACAATTGGCCACTAAAACAGCGGATAAAACCTTGCTTCAATTCAATGCGTGATTATAACTTGTCACTCAAATTAACCGATCGCATTTTATTGATGCAAAATATGCGCGCATGCACACGCAGTGAGGGAGCGCGATGTGCATACGGTGTACACCGAGCTATGTAAAATAATGACGCAGTCACAAGGTGTGTATAATTTACACTACTTAGTTAACACTAACAGTAGCTGTTCGGTTTTCATACTGCTGTTCTCCTAGTCACTTATGAACTTGATGCTTCTGAACATCTCTTGATTAAAGCTTTAGGTGACGGGTTGCCAGATATCAAAAAAAGAACAAAACAAGCCCTTTAAAAAGCAGTATAATAAGCAGATATGGCAAAAAATATCCTACCAAATTAAAAGGAGTAACTAATTTATTATGAATAGAATAGTTCAATATAAAATATTCAGATATTATAAACTGATTGATGAAGTAAAGCAATAACATGAGACTGAAAAATTATTCAGCAACACTTTATTTAAAGTTGAATTGCACCTGAGTTGTATTTAATATCAATCAGTTGGGGGAAGTTCATCTAAAAGTGAGAGTGTTTTGTTTACTATATTTAGCTATTAAAAATAGTTTACCAAAGAAATAATTTACCAAATAAAAGAAAAAGAAAATAAAAAAAAGTGAAGTAGCCTACTTTTCATAAGGCATTTGGGATTATTTATTATACAAAGCCCTTTTTGTCGATTTTTCGAGAATAACTACATATATAAATAACTATATCGTGAAATATATCGTTACCGTGAAATAAAATTAGTCATACCGTGAAACAGAATTTTGGTCATACCGCCCACCCACAGCCTACAGTCAACTAGCATGCGTGTTCTGCGCCTGCGTGTAAATGAGACAACTGTCTATTTTTGCAGATATATTCGTCTATATTCGTCATTCAAAAGGGGAAAACGTACTCGGTTACAAACGTAACCTCGGTTCTCTCTAGAGAGGGAACGAGTACTGCGTAAGTCTTACGCTAGGGGAAAATCTCTTTTCCGCGAGATACTGAAGCCCAAAAATTATCCTTAATTTTGAAAGAGATGGCTCGCGCGCCTATTGGCTGCCCTGCGGCAACTGCAGCAGCCTATCGATAAGGCCCTATCGTGACGTCAGCTCCAATGGGTCCCGCCGAGACGGGCGTGGCTTAGGGCTATAAATATAGCTTCGAGAGGCTAGCTCACTGGTTTTTCATCGCTGGAGCGAACCAGAGCGTGTGCAGGCACGTCTTATGCTAGGGGAACACAGTGTAAAACGCCATGCATGCTAAGATCCAGCACCAAAGACCCAAGGGCAAGTGCCCGGGGTTCATATAGTGCACAATCACCAAGGGAACTCACAGGGAGTCCGGGAAGAGGGAGGGGCGGAGCCACGCTCTTTCACATACAGCAGCGTCCCTCAGACGCAAATTACATCATATAGACAGGGCGGAGTTCGGCCTGAACTAATGGAAAAGTGTGGGTCTTATTCATTTTGCCCATAAGCATTTTATGGTCAATCAGCGAGCAGTGATCAGCGGACACAGTATTCTGAACCGATAGCATCAGAACAGACAGTACTGGTTTATTTAGACCGACAACAGCCTGGCCTGTAAGGCGGGAACCTCTAGGTTATAAAACCTTATAAATGTAGACGGGGAGGCCCAGCCTGCCGCCATACATATATCTTGCAAGGCAATCCCACTTGACCAGGCCCACGATGAAGCAATGCTTCTCGTGGAGTGCGCTCTGACACCCAACGGGCACTGCATGCCCTTGGAAATGTACGCCAGCGCAATGGCGTCAACTATCCATCTGGATAGGCTCTGTTTCGACGCGGCTAGTCCCTTGGAACGCCCGCTGAACGAAACAAAGAGCTGCTCCGTCTGTCTGAGGACAGATGAGCGAGACACATAAGCTTTTAATGCCCTGACTGGGCAAAGGAAGCTCACGTCTCCTTCCTCGTCAGAGACTGGTAGGGCTGACAGGGAAATGACCTGCACCCTAAACGGTGTGTTGAGGGATTTTGGAACATAACCCTGCCTAGGTTTGAGTATAACTCTTGAGTCATTCAGCCCAAACTTCATGCACGTCGCGCTTACTGAGAGCGCGTGTAAGTCCCCTATGCGCTTCACCGAAGCGAGAGCCAGAAGAAAACACTGTCTTGAAAGACAGGTGTTTAAGATCAGTCGTCTGTAAAGGCTCGAATGGGTCACCTTTCATGGCTTCCAGCACCGTAGAAAGGTCCCATACAGGGACTGAGGGAGGTCTGGGAGGATTCAGTCTCTTAGCTCCTCTAAGGAAGCGGATGACTAAATCGTTCCCTCCTATTGACCGACCAAGCGTTGTTTTAGAGAATGCTGCTATGGCCGCCACATAAACTTTGAGCGTGGAAGGGGTCCTGCCCTTATCCAGCAGCTCTTGTAGGAAGGAGAGAACCTCCGTCACCCCACAGTCTGGGGGTGACATGCCACGAGCTGTGCACCAGCTGGAGAACACTGATCATTTCAAGGAGTAGAGCCGTCGCGTAGACGGGGCTCTAGCATGCGTGATCGTGTTTAACACTCCCCTTGGGAGGTCAGCGGGTACCCGTTGATGGCCCAACATGAAGGGACCACAGCTCTGGGTGAGGATGCCAAATCGAGCCCTTGGCCTGAGAGAGGGGGTCCCTCCTCACTGGCACTGTTCATGGGGCAGTGCTCGCTAGCTGCATCAGAACTGGGAACCAGGGTTGGTTTTTCCAGAACGGCACTGAGCATCCTTCTTTCCTGATCCGTTCTATCACCTGAGGCAGGAGAGAGACGGGAGGAAAGGCATAGAGCAGGCAGCGGGGCCATACATGAGCCAGCACGTCCCTGCTCTTGGAGAAAAATTCCAGACAATGAGCGTTTACTTGAGACGCAAACAGGTCTACTTCCGCTCTGCCGAATTTCTTCCACAGCAGCTGGACTGTCTGTGGGTTTAGAGACCACTCGCCTGTCGGAACATTGTTCCTGGACAGTCTGTCTGGTCCTACGTTTAGGAGCCCTGGCACGTGCGCTGCTCTCAGCGAGAGCAGGTTGCGCTGAGCCCACACCAGGAGGCGTTCTGTCAGCCTGTGCAGGTTTCGGGACCTGAGGCCGCCCTGCGATTTATGTAGGACACCACAGACATGTTGTCCGAGCGGACCAGGACGTGGTGTCCTTTTATTTGGGGATAAAAACGCGTCAGCGTGTTGTCTACTGCCAACATTTCGAGGCAGTTTATGTGCAGAAGCTTCACCCGTTCTGACCATTGGCCGAAGAACGGTCTGCCCTCGAGCAGCGCTCCCCATCCCGAGGTGGATGCGTCCGTAGACACCACCCTCACACTCGAGGAAGTCCCCAGGCTTACACCTGATCGGTACCAGTCGTTTGCTTTCCAAGGTTTCAGAGCTGCGATGCATTTCTGATTGACCTTGAGACGAAGCAGACCGGAAGCCCACGCTCGGCGCGGTAACCACGCTTTCAGCCAGAACTGTAGCGGGCGCATGCAAAGCAGGCCCAGCTGAAGTACTGATGATGCTGAGGCCATGAGACCTGGCATCCTCTGAAATTTCCTGAGCGTGATAGACGCGCCGCAGCGGGAAGAGCTCGCTGCGCGCTGAATATCCAGTGCGCGCTGTGGAGACAGTCGCGCTATCATAGACAGCGAGTTTAGTTCTGTGCCCAGAAAAGATATTATCTGTCTGGGGGACAGAGAACTCTTCGCCCAATTGACTCTGAGACCCAGATTCTCGAGGTGATTGAGTAAAATGGTCCTGTGGTCTATGAGCTCTGAGTGAGATTGAGCTAGAATCAGCCAATCGTCCAAGTAGTTCAATACTCGCATGCCCTGGTCTGAGGGGTGCGAGCGCTGCGTCCATGCACATCGTAAATGGCCGGGACACCAGAAAATACACTCTTTGTGGGATTTATCTGGGTAGCCATGAAAACGGCATTCGTGTGCAGGCAAGCGGGCAGTGGAACCGGCTTGTTTACTGCAAAAATACACTGCAACAGTCACATTTCTTGGAACTGAACGAGCAATGAGTTTTGGTGGAAGTCCGGCCGTGGCGGGACCTGAACACCGTCGTTTCCCTAGGCGTGCTAGGACGACTTCGGGGCCTCTGGCTTTACCGCAATCCTAGGCCGCGGCCCACGCAGGGCGGGGCGGTGGCTAGTTTAGCGAGAGCGTGGTCTCGCACTTCGGGCCTATCGGCGCTGCAAAGTGGTAGAAACAGAGAGCGTTGTTGGCTGCAGAATACACATCTGCAGTCGCTTTTTTTAAAGGAACTGACAGAGCGAAGCATTGACGGCATAATTTTATCTGCCGGCAGACCCGGGATCGAACACGGGTCTCTCGCGCGAAAGCCTGAGAATCTACCACTATTTTGCTATTATTCTCATGCACTGACTCATTCACTAAGCTGAACAGCCAATCAGAGTTCTCTCTCTCACTGACGGCCCGATGCCGATTCAACATGCTGAATCGGCCCAAAAAAAAAAAAAAAAAGTACGGCGTCCAACCAACACACCGAAAAAACTCAGCCGACGTTCAAAAATGACCCGGCGTTGCCCAACGGCCGATCGTCAGCTTGGTGTGTCCCTGGCTTAAGGGCACTTATTGTTGTTAACCAAGTAACAGGTTTTAACCGTAGGATTTTTTACAGTCTTTTACTGTTAAAATTACAACTTTTTACAGGAGAACAAGTCATGTACAATCTCATGGCTGTTGTTTGAACCGCAAACAGCACTCTGGTTAATGTCCCCTACTTGCAATCTCATAAGCTCCTTTTGACTCCTCTGCGGTGTCCACTGAGACAACAAAACCAGGGGTCAAGGCCAGGGGAGGTCACAGTTTCAACTCTGCACTTCCTCCTCCCTACTGCTGCTATAATCACAACAGAGACGATTAACAGATGCCTCTTGGATGCCATGTAAGGGCTTGCCTTTAAAACACATGTTGAGTGGGAAGCTCTTTGCACAGAGTGTCAACATCTGAGGCTGTGTGCAAACACCAGTAAAAGCTTAAGAACACAACAAAAGTACAAGCTCAGCTTAATTAAAAGGAGCAGTCTGTCATTTCATTTTAAGTCTAGATGGACAGGCAAATACGCCATGGGAAACTTTCTGAATTACATGATCGCCCGCTGTTGACCCCAGCAGTCACACATCTGAATCTGAAGGGTTAAAACGTTTTCTGAGTGACTTTCTGAATTGGAATGTCTCAATTAAAGGCTCATAATTCAGTGTTTATTGTGATGGTGCATGTTGTGTACTGTTGATAAGCAGCTATGAAGCTTGCCAGAAAATACTAGGCTACTCATTTAACCTGTTTATGAGGCGACAGGCTTGTGCAACAAAAGTACATTTCCTGTCAGTCTTAGTGGCAGCCAGAGAACTGGAAAATACACAAAGCATAAGTTGCACAACATGTCTATTATCATCATTATTACATTGCCTGACCTTGTAATTATTAACTTTCTAAGTAGGATGACAGTATGGCAAAATTACTTTTCTAAAAATTCTTGAAACCAGAATGTCATAGAAACTTGTTTGCACTTTTGAATTGGTCAAGAAAGCAATATAGAAGTATACCATTTCCAAAAAGCATTGTGTGCTTTTTTTAAAGTTCTAAGAAATTACACTTGAGAAAACTGCTATAATGAGTTCACACATAAAAAGTTACTTGAATCAATATACAAAGTTTCAAAAGGACAAGTGCCAATTCATATTCAAATCTGGACAATAAAATAACCATACCAACACTAAAGACTGCATTATGGAAAGAGTGGCCTAATAAAGCAGACCTTCAATTATGCAAATCATCATAATGGCTTAAAGAAACCAAAGGACAAACTCTCTAGGCTATGTCATGTCACTAGCATATGCGCTAAGGCAGGGGTATTCAATTCAAGTTTAAGAGGTTCGGTCTCTATATTTCCTTCCCAGCGGAGGTCTGGACAATACTTTTTTGGAACAGTTACATTTCCATCGAGGCAGCCGTAGTACATTGTAAAAGAAAGAAAAAAAAACTAAACACTCAAAATAGTCATCAAAGATGAAAATCTTGGGCCCAGAGAGCCAAAATAGTGATGTCTAAGAATTTTTACCAAAAATGCAGGCCTACCCAAAAAGTAAATATTTCTCCCATCTGGATATAAATATAACGAACACTGTACATAATCTAGTAATCAAAACTCTCATCATGAGGACAAAACAAATTTAACCAGCAAGTAATTTAAAGAAAATTTGTCTTCCCTTGCCATCTCTAAATAATTTTCCAAATTCTAATATTTTAATATGAAATGCTCTTTATATTGCTGATTAATAATGCTAAATGTATTAAAAAAACATCTAAAGACGGCACACATTAACTTACCTCAAACCTGGTTTAGGTAAACTGTCAAGAGTCAGTATGACAGACAAAAATAATTGTATTAGCTGTATTCTTGTTTTCTACAGTGTTTTAGAGAAAGTATCCATTTTGCTGCTCACAGTGTACTGCAGCTCTTAATGTGGCGCTTTACGTTCTTAGCGAGGGAGAGAGTGAAGCAACGCGCAATGGAGAGCAAAGGGCTTGAATGAAGCACTTTTAGCTCTAGGTACAAAACATAGATATAGCTCTGGAAGATCATTACCATAAACAACCCTGAGTCGTTGTGGTGTGAACCGCTCTGTTGTTTTGACGCGCTGCTCACTTTAATCTGTAGAAACAGTAAAATGGCGCAGTTATGACCCACGGTCTGCACAGAACCAAGCCGTGGTCCGGATCCGGATCCGGACCGCAGTCCACAATTTGAATAACACTGCCCTAAAGGATGTGATATGCACTTTCTATATTAGACTTATTTTGCAATTGTATTAAACCACCAGAACAGATACAAGCTGCTTCTCTTTTTTTTCTCCATTTACTATTCCCATTTTTAACCTTTCTAATTTGAGATAACGCCGGGCCGCTCTTCACCATGGTTCAATCCAAAACCACACTGATGTTGACACAGAGTATGTGGGTCCAAAACAAAACCCCATTAACAAATCATTGGAACACTAAACTAAAAAAAATTGAAGAAAAAATGGTTTCGTCTCGAGAGGAGCAGTGACTACAACACATTTATTTCTACTCACCAACTCAGTGAACCCATTTTTCACCTATAAGAAATGAATGAAAAGGTGAAGGAGGCAGGGTTTTAGTGCCTCAAAGGGGCAATAAAGTCTTAATGTCTTAAGCCAGTGTAGCGAGAACCACTGTACGCTCTGAAACAGAGGGTTCCACTGTCCCAGCCAGCGGGAGAAACCAGACAGCGCTGGAACGACCCTTAACACAACAAGCAGTGGTTTTTACAAGCCTAATAGTAAAACGTCTGCCTTAGCTCAGATATAATACGCTGCATAATAGATCTGAAGTTCTGCTGGAACAGACAGCAGTCGCCCACTAAATCATCTGTCAGAAAAACCTCAAGCTGAAAGGTTTTGTGTCTGTATCATGCATCGACTTCAGCTTTGTGAGCTCCAGGAAAAGGAATTTCCTTGGCAAGAAAGATTTCCTCCTATTGGTAATTCATCAAATTACCGGCAAAATTAAGTGCTGGCTAGTGCTAAATAGACTGGAACTATTACAATTACCACAGAAAATTACCATGAAAAAATGCATCACTGTGGTTTACTCTTTAAAGCACTGCAAATATAATTTAGTCCCATACAAGAAATTGCTTGTGATTTTTCTTATTTGTAAGTTATGGTGTATAAAATAATCTGCTAATTGAATAAAAGAAGAAAAAAAAATACACATTATAATTACGATTTTTCAATGAATTCAACAAGACCATGAAGGTCTAGTTGAATTCGTTGAAAAAAAGTTTGAAATGCAAACAGCAAAGCAAAGACAGCAAACAAGTTATATAACATGCAAACATGTTCCACATGTCAAAAATCAACAGTAATTTCGTTTTATACTTTGCTTAGGCTTAGTTAATAATAATAAAATTAGGCCACAAATTCATTTCAATATTGATTACTAATCTGTATACAAGTGCCCAAGAAGCTAAGAATGCAGGCTTCAATCATAATTATTTGTTCAGTGATAAAGCTCACTTGAAACAGCAAAGAAATTCACTGTCATGCTTGTTTCAGTATGAGCTACAACACCAACATTCAATCCAGGAACTGTGGCACCAACTGTGAGAGAGGCACATTCATAGACCTTTAACATAACACCGAATAACTATCAGTTCATAAAGGAACCATTCATACCAAGCAGAGCTTTAGTGAAAAGAGAAATTGACCGTACCTCTGCATACTTGACCCCTGGGTAGATGAGAAGGGCCCTGGAAAGCTGCAGCTGGATGGCCTGAAGCGCTCGGCTGTATCCTCTCACCTCATGCGTGCGCCTCTCACCCAGGTGGCATGTTTTCCCACAAACAGACTCCCAGACTCTGTCAGATATGCAGCCGGTGGGTAGCGTCCTCACTATAGCTCTGGTGCCTGTGCACACAGTTTTTTTAATCTTTTGGTTGTTCTTCAGGTACCTCCTGACCAGGACAGTAGAGCGTTCTTTCTTGTTTCGCACAAACTCGCTGTCAGACACGGTGCCCTCACTGTCACTACAGTCCTGACTTGCAGACAACCTGAGGGGTGTGGACCTCTTAAGACACCTGCCCTGAGAGCACATGGGTTTGGTTTTCCTGTTGAGCCTTTCCAGACTAGAGAATCCATTTTCATGACACACGGCACATACAAAGTCCATTCTGTCACGCATCTTGTTTTTCACAGCAGTGCCGCAGCCATTGGCGCATTGAGGGCCTTGTGGCGAGGATACTGGCACACTGCTTCGCCTCAAATCCAGCCCGCAGAACGGCAGGCTCTCCGTGTTTTGGCCGATGACTATTTCCATCTGGCACAGTTCACTATCTGAGCCACTCAATGTTGGCCGTCCTCCAGTGAGGCAAGAAACATCAGAAGAAATCTCTTCTGCTTTCCTCTGCTGGGGCACCGTTCCCCAGCTTCTAGGAGGAAAGCTATTCTCTGGGCAGCCTTCTTTGCTTTCCACTGGATTGAAAAACCCACACATCTGGCAAACGTACAACCCTTCTTCCCCGTGCCTTGCAGCCCCACAGCTGCAGTTCTTGGACCTGTAGGTATCGCCCAAGCAATCCAAACTCTTAGACCTAGTATCCAAAGACTTCCATATTCTGCACTTTGTGCCTGTTGACTCCCCCTCCAAGGGGTCAAACGGATAATGGGCAGGAGTCTGAGGGGATTCGCTCTCAGGCAAGCCGTAGTTCAGGGATATGAGAGCATCTCCATTACTTGCCGAAGTCTTCTTACCAAGACTCTTCAAACCCAGCACAGCGGAAGCCCTCTCAGAGGCCATGGAGCTCATGAAGCCAATATGCGCCTGTCTCTCCACACGAACCCTCATATCACTAGGCACCTGATGACAGATTCTCCTTGCTCAACTTACGCGAGACAAGCTTCGGGCAAACTACCCCTAGAGGCGATGGCCTTGAGATCACAGAGATAATCTCAGTGGGTCTGCCTGAAGTGGAAGCTTTAGGATGACTGCAGCAGAAAGTGACGGCTGTGTCTTCTCAATTTATTCGCCCCTCCCGACTTTTACCTCTTCTCCCAAGACCTCGGGGTTCAGAACACTAGATGAGAGGGGAACAAGAAAAACAAATTTCAATAAACAACTTCTATTGCCACATATCATTTTAAGTGGCCTGCAAATGTTCCCTGAATTAATAAAGAAAATATGACAATGCAAGAGGAAACATAAACATTCTGTAATTCAACACACTGGTTTTCCTTGGCATGGCCAAGGTAAGAAAAAGTTTCTCAATCCTTATCAGAGCCAAGCTGTTTTGTGTCTTGCTAAGTGCTATCTGGGGAAGTTGTTAAAATTGCACTTCACTACAACCGAAACCTTGTTTAAAACACTGAAGAAATATTGCATGGACAGGATGCACATTCGAATGAAATGAAAATTCACATCCACTCAAAAATATCTCCATCTCAGGAAATCACACGGCTGTCCAAAACCTCACTACAGTCAGCAGCCCCCCATCCCTATAAAAATGCAGGGGTCTCTGGAATGTAAAGCCTCGCTTGGAGGGGGTAGTCCAAATGCAATTAAAGGGGGGCATTCGCTGCATTGATTCTAGCTGGATTCAGCCAGTCAGTCTTCAAACACGGCTCAGTTCCCACACCCACACAGTTGACAATAAATCACTGTGCTAACACAGTGAGGAGTATTTCTTTCATAACTCAGTCCTTGAGTGCTTGTAATCATACATTGACTCGGTGAAAGAGAAAGGGCGTAAAAGACACCAGAATACTCCTAATACTGTGCAGGGACAATCTACTTCTCAGGCTGAATGAAATAATAAGTGCTAACCATCTACAAACACTACATTTTTATATTTTCTGAAGAAAATGTGAGTGGTGCAAAACTCAGCAACTTTTAAAAGTAACAGCACACTCTCCTCAACAATATGCATGATTTATGGCATCAATAAAGGTAATGTACCTGATCATTTTTTTCTTCTATTTGGGTAAAATGGTTTAAACCCCAAATAATATATTTTAAAAGCAATCATCTGTGAAAAAAACAGGCTTTATGATGCCATCTATTATAGAGGATTATAATAGATGAGAAGCTCTTGCCCGGGACGAAAAGCCTTGGCCAATAACGTGCTCAGGAAAAGGGGGTTGCCCATATTGAACTCAGGGACAAAAATTATAAAATGAGCGAGTACATCATGAATCCATTTTCCAAACCGTGTTTTTGTCTTATCCTGAATCACTACGGTCCACCTATAATAAGTGTTTATATTCAGACTATTTTAGACTGTTTCGGGTCGTACTGCTGCGAAAGTAGTCCAGTACCTGCGTGACTCGTCAAAGATATAAACAGAGAGAAGGAGCTCCGGCTACAATGTTCTTCGGCAAGACGCATGCAGTTCTGTTTATTAACCGCTAGAGCGCCAAACGTTAAGGACTGCAGCTTTAATGTCCATTGATTTGCACACCTAAAATGAATGGAACATTTCACCCAAATGGAAAATTCTGTCATTGTGTTCATGAGACACACAATAAATAATAAGTGTTTGCCATCACAGACATAAAACCTGGCATGACATGTTCACTTTTAAAACTGAAGGGAAAATGTGATATCAGAACTTGTCGTCATCATCAGAAGCAACTAAACAAGTTGTCCTAATCTGCTCCCAAAATGCATTCTTTAACATTACTAAAGCACAAAACAAATGTCTTCCTGCTGTAGTATGAGATCATCAGACAGATAAACCAGACACACCTTCGTTCTTATGATGAACTGTCATGTGTCCACATGACTTCATATTCATAAGGTGGTCTGACCATGAACTGATGGCAAAATTTTGTTTTGTTTTTTTCATTTCACTTTCATTCTGGCCAGTTTTTAGGCTGTTGTTAAGAAGCTGTTGGGTGTTCTGGGATGCGTTTCCCAAAAGTATCGTTAGCCAACTATGGTCGCAAGTTCCGTCGTTATCAGCATAGTTCAACGGGTCAGTGTTTCTCGAAACCATAGTTCCAACGAACATTTCGCAAGCAACATCGCATGTTGGAACTACAGGTTTTGACCTGCGGTTGGAAGCATAGTTTCTTGTTTGCATGATATGGGGACTCAATAAATCCTAATCTTGAGCAAAATAGCTCAAGCTCACATTCAGTACAAATCTAGCCTATATCTTTTATTTATAATACATACAAATTTAGGGCTGTATGATTAATCGCAATTTACATGAAACCGATTTTGCTTATCGCTTTTATGTGCAGCTTGATGTACGGCTCTGTAAATGCTAATCCATCTGAAAGCACTGTGAGTTTGAGTCACTTATAACGTGAATTTGAAAAAGTAACAGGCGTCAAACATCTTTCCAAACATGAGAAGCATGAACATCTTGTCCAACAAAAAACAACATTTAATAACATGCTTTTACTCCAAAATTACTTCATAACGACAGTTGAGCATCCTTCTACTGCAAAATAACTGAGAAAAATTAGAAATATTCCTCAGATGCCATGTCTGTAATTAATAGCAAAACATCTAGCGTTAATTCGATCTCAAACAGATTCTTTAAAGTAGTTATTATTCCACCGCCTCCGTAACATCATTTAGGCTAACCAACGTGGTTAAACCACCAATTTGCGACAAAATGGTTTCTGGAAACAGTCGTGACTAGCTACTTGATTTCTTCAACGATACATCATATAATGGTAGTTAAGCAGCGAGTTACGTCGTTGTACGGGACTCGGACCCCTGGGTGGTTGCGAACTTAAAAAGTCCATTCCCGAGTCTCTATGAATTGCTGGTCTCTAAACTCAGTTCCCATCATCATTGTGAGGGGCTGTTTACACAACAAAGTTTTCAACTAAAGCTGACAAACTTTTTATGCCTTTTGTCCGTTCATTTACACAATAACGGCATTCTGGGGCCGGAAAAACTCAAGATTTTGAAAACAGGTTTGAAAGTGCAAGTGTTTCAAAAACATACCATTTTCGTCCCCATGTAAACAACAAAAACCAGTGATGTCATGCGCATGCGTATTACATGTTCAGTCTAGACCCTTAGTGTTTCTTTACATTCTGACATCGCTAACTACTTGCCTAGCATGCATTATACAGCGTTTTTAGTCCTTTTCGCGGATCCGTGTGAACTGGGATCGCAAAAACGTTTCCATTTTTTGTACATCATTGTCATGTAAACGCACCCCGAGTCTTAGGCCTGGCGCCAGTGGGGGGAACCGGGGGAGCTTAGTCCCCGCCATGGAAATCCCCCCCACCCCGGAAATTTTTCTGCATTAGTTAAGGCAATTGTTTTTTATTATTTATTTGTATTGAATGCCATGTCAAATCACGCACAGTATGCTTGCTTTTCTGTTAAAATGAACAGTGGTTTGTGAACGTACTACGTAGACGCTTTAATAACAAATAATTTGGAGCGTTTATGCTGGGACTTGTAGGTTGTTGGGACTGGTAAATTGTCTTGAAACTATTTAATGTGAATCTATAGGCTAACACTCCCTTTCCCAATCATGGGAGAACAAACACCACTAATTAAACCTCAAGTTGTGGAAGCCAAGAATTATTGCCAGCCTTTATTTGTATTACACTATGAGAGATTGCAACCAATCCATTAAGGTAATTTCCTGCGATCCTTACTGATCTCATGGTGGTGTACAAACAGCCGACGTATCAGCCTGCCTTGCAGGAGGTGTTACAGGCATTTGTGTCCTAAAAACCTGAACTTGTCAAAGGCAACTCTTACTTAACTTATCTAAACTATAAGCTGTGGCAGTAAAGAGGCAGTCGTGCCTCCAGAGCAGTGGGTGGGTATGAGTGCCTGTTGAGGCATGAGGCCATTGTAACAATTGGAAATTACGGGAATTCCCACCTCCCCAAATCCACCTCTGCACCCCTCCTTCTCCCCTTCTTTTCTGAAGCCAGCACAAACTCATTATGTGTGCTAGCCTGATTCTGTGCCTGTGCAACAGACAGCTACTGGAGCAAAGCCTCATTCAGATGTGGAACAGTTCATATTAATAAGTTTATGTGAGGGTAAACAATGGCATCAATGTCAACATGCATGCAGGTTCAACCGAGATTAGGACAATCTCTAGGCTAACAACCCATCATAAATGGAACTAACCCAACTGCTGTTGATCTCTGACCGGTTTTATTAGAGTTATGGCTGGAATAAACAACACTACTTTAAAATATGAACAGATATCAAGCACACTATAGGCATCACACACTTGCCCACTTTGTAAATGGGTACAGAGAAAAACTGGGCAACGTACACAAAACGTCTGAGGATCGCACACTACCAACTTTCACATCGTTCTGAAATTAACAACAAACTCACGCAGAAACACCTTATAGCTAGGAGATTTATGATCAATGAAAACCAGATGCATTCTTAAATCAGCTCAAACTATCAGGTTTGATATCCTACAAACTGAATAGAATCACTGTCTGAAGCTTAATTAAAAAATCTGAGTCTGTTCCCCTCGTACTTTACACGATTTTCATGAAAACGGTCAACTCTGACTGCCCAACACCTGCGTACTGGATCTGACTTTTGGTAATTTGCATAAACTCAAGCAAAAGTTGTGTAGTGCATTCCAGACTTTAGGCTAACTAAAACAAAAACATTTAAAATTAAAAGAAATAAAAGAAAATATAAATATTAGATGAACAATCAATTTGATATCAATTTGGGCATGTCCAAACACTTGGAAGAGACAGTTGTTGACGCTAAATCAGTGTTTGCAGTCATAAATGTACAGTTTGACAATCTTTGACTATTTGTGGGTGTGTCATGTGTCTTCTGGCAGTCAATCTTGTTTAGCAACATGAACCTCTGGTGTGTCACAAAACTGAATGTGCACATGACATTCGGTAATTCAATTCATGGGAAAATGTACCAAATCTAAGTATTGTGTCATAACTGATCAAAGGTCTATGATTACAGGCTTGTTTAATGCAAAGCAAAAGATCCCATCTGATCACAGGACAGTAACCAAGTACACTTGCCTACAAACTTCTCAATCCAGTTCTCATGTGGCAAGTAAACTAAAGCAGAAGAAGAGTTTTCCATCTATTCACATTTTCCAAGCTGGTTAATGAAAATGGATTGTGTGAGTTTGAGCAAAAAAAAGCCCAAACCCCAGGATGACTCGTGCAAGATGGGGTTACAAAGCTGGTCAACTCAGTCACCCTACACTTTTACTAGAACAACATAAGATTTCCATTAGAGGCTGATTTCACCAAAGTAGACTTGGGGGAGCCTGTAGAGGCAGAAAGGGGGGACAGAAATATGTCTCAGTTCTGTGCTTTTGAGTTAACGTAGCCTACCTTTTACTAAAATATTTCCTTTTCGCATATGCAATTTTTAAAACTCATCATCATCAACGTCGTCGTTACACTCGATTTAAAAACATCATCACATATTTTATAGAAGAGTCCGCTCCGTCACAGTCAAACTTTTAACACCTGTCTGAACTCATTGAGAAGCACATTTCACTAACAAAAAAGTACCATAGTAATACCATGCCCAAAACATGGTATTACCAGTGGTATCATACGCTTTTGCCATGCTAGCACCATTGAATGTTACCTTGGAGTAACGTTTAAATATTATACAAAAGTATAAATAAGTTACATACGAAATGAAACAACTGAGGTGAATACACGCGAGTCGTAAGGCAAACTGTCTTTCTTTCTTTCATTTCCGACATAATCCGAGAATGTATCAACTAACACACACTAACATCAAACGTTGTTTTGAGTCCAGCTGCAGCATATTTTCTAGATGATAACATAATCTTAGGATTTAACACTTCAAACATAACATAAACACACGTGCCAACGACAGGAGATATAACTTACCGCTGCAGATAGTCACACCAGAAAACCGTCTCTCGAGTGAAACTTCATCGTGGTTTCAGAATATGACTGTTAAATGTGCAGAGCCCCGCAGCAACTGTATTGAAACAGTGTTGTGTTTAAACTGATGGAGGCGGGAAACTTATTCAGTCAGCAGCAGCAGAAGCAGAAGACATGAAGCCGCTCACGAGCACACAATAGATGATCTACAGTCACTGCATAGGAATGTCTGAGGACTTTAACTCACGGTACCGCTCAAGAGACTGACACACTTTATTACTGTCAACACGCCTAACACGCCTTCATACTTAATATTCACTTTCAGAATTTGCAGAGGGACCTGATACTATACCATGATAATACAGTTCCTGTATGTAGGCTACCCTACCATACAGTCTTTGTAGCCTATTTATTGGAATACCTTGGAGTAGACCTACCTGTATGGCACTACAAGATGTGTTTTAAAGTCATATCACATAAAACGTAAATATAAAAAATTACCAGCCGTTCCATATCTCACAATTCTAACTTTTTTTTCTCGGAATTCGAATTTTTTTTCTCGCAATTGAGAGTTTATATCTCTCAATTCTGACTTCTTTTCGCAGAATTGTGAGATATAAACTCTCGTTGATGCCAAACTTTAAGTCTGCAGCGCCACTTCAAGTCGAACACACCTACTGATTCATTTAATAACTCCACTATTGATATGCATGGACATCGAAGGGTTGATTCTGCTTCGAAATTTGGAACTAGTTTCATTGGTGGAGCGAAAAATGACAAACTAACTGGCAATAGGCTACTCAATATTACTTGCAAGTTGCTCAATATTAAGCCATATCGACGTTTTTTGGGCACAATATCATGTTAATTCCACTTTGTTTGACAGTTACAATAGAAACATTTGGATTATTTCCATTATTTATTTATTTTGCATACCATTCTTTAAAGTAGGCTACCATGGAGTATCAATAATGATATCATAGGAATGCTGGATGGACATTATCTCGTTATGGCTACATTTGAAGGTTACTTCCTTTGGCTCAATTGATAACATTGTTTGATTTCCTGTTTTGCCGAACTCGATTAACTGTACATTTGCTTTACAATCTCAAAGTGATGCTGGCTGTTTACATGCAGAAAATATTATATTTATTTTGGTCGTTTTTTCTTCATGTTTATTATGCTTTTGTTTATGCATGGTAATTCACACCTAAAAAGTCCAGACAGAGAGAGGGCTTGTGTCCCAGTCCCTCCCACCACTTCACTCATTAAAAAAAGAACCTTAGGGAATATAAAATGGGCTATTAGGCAGAGGCTCATATAGACAAATGCCAATGCATATTCACTTTAACCATGTGTTTGTGTTCTTGGCAGAATAGCAGTGATTTTCCGAATTCTCAGTCTACAAGGAGGGAACTCTTATGCCATCCAGAAAGAATGTGCAATTCTTCCACTCCCAGTCAATCTGTCACATGTAATCCTTCAGCATCTGGAACTATTGCTTTCCAATTGCAATTCATTTACAAAACCACACAAGTAATCCTTTGTATGTTGCAGTTCAGTATGACAGTCTTTTATGTTTTTGTTGTGTATTTGGATTTCGTACAAAGATTTCTGATCATTCATTGTGATCGCACAGCTGGCTGTGGAACTATGAAGGCATATTTTTGTGTTTTTATGTCATGTGTCTGATAATGTTTTGGAGTAGATTAATAAGGTTTCATGTAATTGCAAAGATTCAAATGAGTCTGGCACTGGTTTGTACAAAAGTGATTGTATACTTCATAATCTGTCCCTCTGTGGACTTTTTGTTTTGTTGGAACATCCACAGCTTTTACATGTTTTTCCATTTAAACACCTGCAAGTGAAGGTTTTCATGAACTGAAGTCTCAACAGTTAAATGTGTTGTTGATCGTATCGTCTAAGTTGCATAAACTGCTTAGACTAGTCTTACAAGTTAGTCATCTAATCTTCAAGACTGGTCATTCATTTTTAAGTCAGTTATATAAAGGTAGATAGGTCCAATTTGTAAAAGTAGAACTGATTAGCCCTAACTAATTGCTAGTTGGTCAGACTAGTTCTTAAGCCACGGTCTTAAAGGGATAGTTCACCCAAAAATGTACGTCCATAGTATTTTATTCACACTATGGAAGTCAATGGGGGACCAGAAACTTTTTGGTTACCGATATTTTTCCAAATATCTTTTTTGTGTTCAACAGAAGAAAGAAACTCATACAGGTTTGAAACAACACGAGGGTCAGTAAATGATGACAGAATTATCATATTTGGGTGAACGATCCCTTTAACAGAGAGACTCCGTTCATGTCACTCGCCACTGAACTGTTACACTGCTGCCCTCTACTGGATTGTAACGTCAACTGGCCACTTAATAAATAGATGCAGACAAATCAATTTTGAATATGCTCACTCAAAGTGACTAAGCACTTTTAAGAAATGTAATCACATCTAAGCAATAAGCGTGTTTGTTTATTCGCTTTCTATTTATTTATTAATCTCTGTAACATCTGTGTTATATGTTCCTTTGCACAAACGTTCTTATGATTTCCATTATATAATTTCTTTGGCTCACAGTTGCTAAGTGGCAGAATGTCTTAATTCACTGATAGACTGCTTTTTTAATGCATGCTTGACATGTGACAAACATCAGGGTCAAAATGTCAAACAAAATATAAATAGTTATTTTATAAATTTAGACAAAATATAAATAATATTCTGATACATTCTGATAGATATTTTCTAAAATAATTACTGTCAAAATAATTAGCATTCAAAAAATGTCATACCACGTCCATAAAACAATATACAATAACTTTATAAAACATTTGCCTACTTAATACAAGTAGATATAAACATAAACATTTAGATCGTATAGGCCTACATGATATACCTGAACTCATTTAGTTGAACTAAGTTACAAATCAATATACAGAAAAACAGATTTCTAAAATAAGGTATAGGCCACAAATATGTGAGTTGGTTACTGTTTTCAAAACTGAACAGGCGATGTTGTGTAATAGGCTATTCAGTTAGCCTACTGTAAGAAACCGTTCCAGCGGGTGGAGTTACTGTAGGCCTACTGGATATTACACGTCACCTGTGTATACTCCATTAACTGGTACAGATTTTCACTGGAACTGAATATTACATCCAAATATTGTATTGTAATGTAATCAATCCGCATATTGTTGTGCAACTTCACCTATTGGAACAGCATTTCACAATTTTTCACATGAACTGAATATTACAAACAACTATTGAGAAAGAACGATTTACAAAAAAAATGGGTGTGAAATACGGGAGACTCCCTGGGAAAACGGGAGTGTTGACAGGTATGGATATATTTAAAGCTATAAGCTATGAAGCCCTAAACTAAAGTAATGAGCCCTTAAGGGGCATACCTGTCAACATTTGGGATGTTGGGAAATACGGGAAATCTGAATCCCCTGGGGGGGGGGGGCGCAGATATTAACATAAATAAATACATACATACTATTCAATTAAAATAAACATAAGACTTATTCATGTTTCTTTCTTTATTTTTATCAATTGCAAGAATTAACTACATTAATTAATCACGATTAATTGCCATTAAAAAAACTTACATTTTATAATGTAATAATTTCACAATTAATCTCCAAATTAATGTAGAAAAACATAAAACAGTATATTTTATTTGTCTAACAGGTAGGAAAAATATACAGAAATTGAAGTTATCAAACAGTTTCTACTGCATACAATTTAAATTGTACATAGATTAATCCTTATTAAAGTAAAAAAAGATCTTTAGTCAAGAGCAGTGAGTGCTTTTCTCTGTTACCTTTGTTCTTTGATTAACTTTACTGACAGAAAGCTTTATTGGCTACTGTCTCTTTAAAAACAGCCGCTGACGGATCTCACACGCGTCTCATTCTCTCACAACTCTTTACTTTCATTTACAACTTTTTTTTTTTAACTAATAGACTGCTCAGACTGTTCTTATGAGGATACTCGACAAAACGGACATTTTGACATAATTGCGTGTGTTAATGCCATCTCTCTCATGTTCATCCATCCTCGGATGCTGCTGTTCTTTGCGCGATTTTTTCCCCCAAACTACTTCAGTGGAAATCCCGCCCTGCAGCCGATTCTAAAGATTTTATTGGTCATGTGAATCACAGTACTGATTGCCTACACCAAACACTGACCCCTAAACCCATAGACATAATAAATACATAGACGCCCTACTGACCGCTTTGGAACGTTGCTGCGATACGTCAACGCGTCCGCCATTTTGCGGAGGGCAAGACTGCGCTGTAATCAAATGCAAGTAAACAGGTGAGCTGCGGTTTTTCTGTATAAAAAAACAAAAAAAAAAATTACATTTATCAACCGATTTCGCGTGGTTTGTATGTGGTGTACAAAAAAGTTCCATCTGTAGTTATTTAAACTCTCGATAGTTAGACTTATAATATATATTTTTTTTTAATAAGGAATGGCCAAAGCTCAGGCTTGTCATGTATTTGGCTTTTCATTCTTGGATAAGAATTGTGAACACCCCCATACTGAGATATAATTTAATTTTCACATTAAATTAAATAAATTTTTCTTATTGTGGGAAAAGCATATTCTGTCATTGACCCGATTTTAGCAATAACAAAGATAACTGATGGATCCTTTATGGTAATACACATGGTACAACTACAGTGCAATGCAAAGTAAATATAAGCTAAAGTGAGAGGTAGGCTAATAGTAAATAGTTTAGTCAATAAAATAAACAAACAGTATACAGCAAATAAAATAGTAAAGAAAAGTATAATTATATAATATCATAAGTACTAATATAATAATAATAATAATATATTGATAATAGCATATAGTTTATGTATAATACTATAATAATAGCACTAGAATATGAAATATCAATTACAGAATATAAAAAATAATGATACAATGAATAGTAAAATAATTTAACAGCATAACTATAATAGATTGATAATCGCAAGTGGTATATTATTATAATAACAATAATAAATAATGTAAATTTATACATTTTAAAATATTATTACATAGGCTATATAAAATAAAATGACGCAACCCTGTCTCTTTTTGTTAAATTTCAGTTTTTAAAAGGTAAAAGAAGCTATACAAGTCAAGAAATAAAGTAAACGATTCAGTCAAACATACAGCAGGCTACACCGTTAAAGTTAAATAAGCCTAAATAAAGTTATGAAACTTCACTTTGCCCTCAGCCACAACAATCTGCCAAGGAACAAATTATAGATTAATTAAACCAAAGATTGCCCGTTAGATATACACAAGACGAATTATTCTCACTAGCCTGACAGGAGCGAACGTCAGAACGGCACTAGCCGAGGCAAAGCTGTTCTCTGCGGGGTACGTGAGCGCTGAGCGCCCGGTGATCCCTGGATCTCACAACTCCGAAACCGTCAGATAACATTTTTAAAAAGGCGCTATCTTTATAAATAAACCACAGATTTGAGCTTTAAACAACTTCATTGTCGACTGGAAAACTCTTAAAACTACATTTCGTGACACAGTAACAGTAGTATTTTTAAATTTCGCGGCCTTTCTCCTCTGAAAATAAAAATAGTAAATGAAATACAACCAGAAACAAATTTTCAGTTTTGCTTGTGAAAGGTAATTCCCTGAGACCTGTTTTCAATTGTGTGGCGATTTGTAAATCCCCAAGCAGCACAAGAAATAGGCATTTTTCTCAATTCTCGTTATGAGAGGTATGGGAAAGTTGCCCTCCGCAGTATGGCGGCGCCGTTGACGTACGATCCAGCGGCCAATAGGGCGTCTATGTATTTATTATGTCTATGCCTAAACCTACCCGTCATTGTAACCTTAACCAATGAAATTAGCTGCAGGGCGGGATTTCCGCTTAACTGGTTTGCGCCCTTTGGGATTTTTTAAAAAAAGTTATAGAAAGATTAAAAATACGGGAGAAATACGGAAAAATATTTAAACGGGATGATAGCGGGATAGCAATGTAAAATACGGGAGAATCCCGGGAAAAACGGGAGGGTTGACAGGTATGATTAAGGGGACATATACATGGGTTTCTCGGCGACGTCATCACTGCTTGCGCACGCAACCAGGAGGCAATAGACCCGCGGTCTTCGTATCGGAGTAAAGGGTGGCTAGTAGCATAGTGGTGGTGTTGTCTCTAAGTCAAAATGCAAAGAAGTTGTTGCGTAATTTATTTATATGCAGGCCTATCTGTTGTGTTTTATCTGCTCATTTAAATTATACATGTTGCAAGTAATTCCAAATTTAGGCAAATGGAAGAGTGGGACAGAAGAAGGAAGTATGTTATAGGCTATTCTTTCTATTCATAATTTGACGAGCTGCACATGACCACATAGCACGTAGTTGTATGCATCAATGGATTTGTACGCTCTAATCATTTATTTTGTATACACACTTGGTGTCTGAATAAGATAATTATATAGCCTATATCAGGCCATACAATTGCTGGCCACTATTTGTCATCCGCAATCCAAAGATCGTCATGTATTGCGTAGGGATCCGGCAAGATCTCACCATTGCTGAGAGTAAGTTTTTTAATATAATCGCCACGGTCGGAGGTACTAAGGCTACATAATCCATCGTCAAATCTTTGATTTACACTAATGTAACGTTATATGTGCAGTCATGAAATGCTGCAGGTCGTAAAGTAACGTAACGTAAACAAGGTTAACTTATATAAAAGCAAATGCTGCACTGCTAACATTACATTACTAACTTAGTCTAACATGATAATTCATACATGCATCACAGTATGTCCGGATTCGTAAACAGTTGGACGTTTTACATATGTTATAATAATATGAAACACAAACAAACAGATCCAACTCTGAAATTGCAGTTTATTATTAAGTCAACAAGAAATTACAAACAATGGGAAATCTACGTTAATTACAATATCTTTACAGAATTCGGCATAACAGATAGCGGGTTTTTTGCCTCCTGGATGCGCGCGCATCCGGTATTGTTTGTATACAAGAAACCCGTGTATGGTGGTGGAAAAAATATGAGATACAGTAGATGAGATGAAAAATATATATATTTCTACGGAGCCCCTAAGGGTAAACGGTGGTGGAAAAAAATATGAGATGGGAGTAAAAATACATATTTTAATGTTTTTGCGTTCGCTCGCAAAACTTTTGCGTTCGCAAGAAACTTTGCGTTCACTCACAACTTTTGTGTTCTTTAAGAGCGAACTCAAAGTTTCTCGGGTGAACACAAACATTTTAAAAGCGAACACAAAGTTTCTCAGAAAACGCAAAACATTTGCGAGAGAACGCAATTTATTTATTTTTTGACAAATATGCACATTTTTCCTCCCATCCATTTTGTCCTTCAGTCTATGTCCCTTTAGGGGCTCCGTAGTAGGCTACTAATGATTAACTTTTTTTGTTTGTTTTTATTATTAAAAAAAAAATCACAGTCCGTTCATTCTGTACTGATAATGAGCATGAAAATGAGCAAATGAGCATGTAAAATATTAAATATGAATGGACTCATAAGATTATTTTAACATATTTGGCAAGCTCCGATAACTTGTTAGATGTTACAGCAGATTCTCAGAATTTCATTGCATTTGAATCCTGTTTCAACGAATTTGTAATTCAAAATACAACCCCACGTCGTTGCTATAGCCTACCGGTTTGTTGTGTCTGTTTGCTGCAGTTCACACTGCTCTAGCCGCAACACGCTTGTTGTGGTTTTAAAGTAGGCTAATAGCCCAATTTTAACAAAGCATTCATTATACCCGACATAAGTGGCTGTGATTTAGAATGCTGTCATTATTCTGATGATCACGTTCTTTCTTTTGATTAGCCTACAGCACATTTAACTAGTTTCTATTGAACTTTTCTTTTTTAATTCAGCATACAGATTTATCCAAAGCTATTTACGAAAGTAATTTATCACATATCCAGCACTATTCTAACAATATTAAATCATATGAATTACGTTTTTTTCATAAAAGATTTACATTGATTCATTATGATAAATACTGAATACGTGTATTAAAGACTATCTGTCTTATAAAGGCGTGTAAACATATAAAATGGAAACTGCTTCCCATATCTTTTGTTGATGTCAAAGGTTGTGTGCTCAAACAAATTAAATGGCTTTCTGGGTTTTGATTACGCCAGTCACGATCTTTTACACCAGACTCACTTAATCATTTGTACTGGTGCCATCCAACCAGGGAGTTCAGGACGACCCATTCTACTGAAAATGCTTGTTTGAGGAGATTAGAGTATAACTGAAATACCCAAATCACTTATTTAGATGGGTGGGTGTGTGTGTGTGTTTATTGAATCTATGCTGATCTATCATTAACACCAGCTGCTGTTATCTGTTGATGAATGTACTGCATTGGAAAATGTTCTTCATGTCTACTTATCAAACAGTTTTTTGGGGGCCTTTTGTTTGAGGATAAAGGGCAAAACAGCCTGTTTTTGTTAGAAGGTCAAAACAGTCCAAGACCATGGGCTGAAAACTACAATTTAAAATCTTAATCTTAACTGATGCTGTGTATAGCATTTTACAGAGCATCCCTAAATATAGCCTACAGTGTACACAAAGCATGAAGTTTGAATTAAAATGATGACAAAATAATGAGAGAAAGAACAGAAAATCCACAAGAATGCAGCTGTAATCCTTCTTAACCACTCGGCAGGGGTGAGAAGCACATGATTACCACCTTGTAGTCTACAAAGTTTAAATCTTGGTTAGCACTTCCAGAAAAAAAGACACTGCATTCAACCAGGTAAGAATCTTTCATTTATTTAAATGGCTAAGTTCAAAAGTCGTATAAATATGCAAGGTGAAATCTACAGCAGGCATTATTCAAATCGACAACCTTATTCAATAAATAATATGGAGGGATCTGCTCTTACATAAACGGATATGTCTTCAGATAAAATACATTTAAGGCAGCATGTCTTTCAGTAAACAGTTAAAAGTGCCTTTAATCAAGATAAACTGACACAACAAGTCAGTGTAAAGTGCTTTCAGGTCAGTTTACACAAACAGGTTTAAATAAAAATGTCAAATTAAAATAATAAAGAAAAGAAATGTAAAAGGGAAAACAAATGAGATCCAGTTCAGCTAACTGCAGAAGAACCGAGTCACGGCCTCTTGTAACAAATCAAAATAACTCATCTTAGTGCCAAAGCACATGTCCGATAAATAAACAAGAGAGACTCGTTCTATATCAGGCTAATATTTGTGCAGTGTGTACATCTAAGGTACACAAGGACAGAGTTCAAATCTTTGGTTCATTAGGGTTCAGAACATATGACTTATTTAGCTTTAAGCACATATGATTCAAATTTTTCTAGAACAAACTTAAATTTGAGCACGCAAAAATATTCAGACAAACTGTTGACCCTGTGTCTTCCTCTTAAAAGTAATGCAAGTTACAGTAGTGGTCTGAGCTGTCGACATGACAGATCTCGTCACAGTTGTTGGTGCGTCCTACGATGTGAACAGAGGCCGATCCTCGAAGCACAAGGCCGGCCACAGGTGTCGCACATAAACTGGCTAGATGTTGTTATTTTTAAGGTATTGAGCTTTCGGTGTCATTGTTTGTCTACAGCAACGGTGATCCAGCTGAACTCAAAGGAGTGTATGGCAGTATGGCCATCTCTTGCGACCATCTCTTCAAGCTCATTTGGGTCCATGTTGCATAGTTTCAAACTGGCTTCGAGACCGTCCTTGTAACGTCTCTGGAGCTGGCCAGTTACGGTATATTGTCAGTGACAAAGTGCAAAGGGTTTTAAAGGCATATTTCCCATAAGGTTATGTCATTATTTACTCATCCTCACATTTTTCCAAACTTTCTTCCATGGAAGAAAAATGGAGACATTAGGCAGAATGGTCACGCTGCTCTTTTCCATACAATAAAAGTGAATGGGACACAACAACCAATGACGTTTGACGTCATTCACATCATGTGGATGATGACGAATGGGGTAAATTCAGCAAATAACTTAAATTTCAGTGTTGTCCTCAAACAAATTTATTGTTTGGCTTGGAATAGAGTATGTACGCCATATGTACTCATTTTATGGAGTTTTTCCTTTCCTAAACATCTCATTTCAAGCTCCATGGAAGAGAAAAATGATAAAGGTTTGCAATGGCATGAGGGTGAGTAAAGGATGACAAAATTTACATTTTTGGTGATTTTTACACTCACCAAGCTCAGGTTCTGACCAGCAGTCTATTATTATGTAGTTTACAATAATCTCTATATGATAAAGCAGTATTGTCTCAACAATATTATCTCGATTAAAAAATATCTGTAGCATCTTGATTAACAGCCCACAGTTGGGGTAAGAATATCTACATTAAGAAACTACAAAACTACTGAAAATACTGTAATAAACTGTACATACTGCATACAGTAAGGTCCTAATGGAAACAAATCAGACTTCTGATTACAGCAAATCAGCTTCTTTGGTTATCTAATGCAGCATGTAGGAAACATAAAAAATCTCTTGTCATCTCACTGTAATGCGAGATCAGCTTTTATTTCTCGAGCTGTTATACCACTTCCTAATGGCCACCCCACTAGTGCTGCTGATGACACACAGCGCTCCTCCCAGACTCCACCATGTGGGTGTGCGGTTGAGGAACAGGAACTGCAGGATGAAGGCCAGGACCACATCCATCGTCCTCATCAGTGCAACAGGTCCTGCTTTCTCAATCTGCAGGGCTTTGGTGAGGAACGTCTGTCCGGCTATACCGAGCAGCCCGATGGCCATGAGCGTCCACCTGTCCCAGCCGCAGGACGGAATGGTCCATTCGTCCAAGATGAACAAAACAATGATGCACTCGACGAGTCCCAGGACTGCATAGTACCAGACGGAGAGGTAGTAATGAACACTTTTACCTATTTTTCTCAGAATGACCATAGTGCAAGCTGCTCCGACCGCCCCGGCGAAGGCGGCCGACGTGCCTTTGATGTGATTGGTGTAGTCTCCTTCGATCCCAGACAGCTCACCACCAAAGAGGAATGGAGGTCTGGCTATCAGTATGACGCCCGTAAGCGTAAACACAGTAAAAACGACGTCCAATATTGTGCACCTTTCTTTGAGGAAAATCCAAGCCAGCAAAGATGTGAAGACTGGATTACTGAACATTATAACCGTGGCATCGGCTAGCGGCATCTGCAGAACTGCATAATACAATAAGATCATGGCGTTGGACCCCAGGAACCCTCTGAGGAACAGGTAGATTCGCATACCTCTTGGTCCCAAAAAGCCTGTTCTGAAAAATGAAAAGGTTATTCCAACATTGCTGAATCAAAATAATATTGGATCCAATCACAGGGTCAAGAAAGTCATACTTGTAATATAATGTAGCTGAATAATATAAGGAACCCTGAATATAATTTACATAACTATGTTTTCAGTGGTGTATAAAGACCTTACATAATTAACCGTTATGTTTTAATTACCTTAGAGTGAGCCATTTCTATCTACATACACTGCGGGTCCCCTTACATTGAAATGGCCATTTTGCGCCGCCATATTTCTACAGTAGCCCTAAATAGACAAACTTCTCTCTGCAAAGAAGCTAGCTAAAGTCAGCGAATAAAATACTGACAAAAATACAACAAAATACTGGTTACTCTCTGCTTATCTTTTCCTGTCGGCCACCGTAACTTCTGTTAGTTGCAATTCGCAACCTAACCACTAGATGCTGCTAAAATGTACACACTGCACCTTTAAATATTAATAGTTGTATTAAAGATTCATACTTGTAATATTTCATAAATTCAAACTTGTATGATAGCTTCATCCTTGTAATATATCGGATTTCTACTTTATATTATAATATTTATAGTATTATAAATTCATACTAGAAATATATCATAGTTTCATGCTTGCTTTATAGATTCTTGATGTGTATCAGAATCATACTTGTATTATAGAAACATACTTGTATACTTGTACTTGTAATAAATCAGATCCATACTTGAATTATAGATCCATGCTTGTAATAAATCAGATCCATACTTGTATTATAGATTCATACTTGTAATATCAGATTCATACTTGTATTATAGTTTTATACTGAAAATATATCTGAATCATTCTTGTAATGTATCATAGATTCATACTTGAAATATATCATGGCTGGTAAGACGAACAGCATCTGGAAGAAGCACCGAATCGCACTGATTTGGATGGCGTGTATCCCTTCGATTTTCTTCACAAGAAGAGCTGCAGCGGAGAAGAAGACGGATGCTAACAAGCTATACAGGAGGCCCAGCCCTGGACAAGCTGGTTTCTTTTCTGTGGATGAATATAACAAAACAGCTTAACATCAGACCTGTCAGTCATTTAAACATGTTGAGCAAATTAATTAAATGGTGTGCAAATTGATTAATTAACTGTTTTAACGGCATTAATAAATATTTGCTGAGAAAGCCCCCTAAATGAAAATCTCTATCTATCTATCTATCTATCTATCTATCTATCTATCTATCTATCTATCTATCTATCTATCTATCTAATAAACTTCCAAACCTCAATTTTTATGTTTACTGAACAGAATTGACAATAATCTTTGCTTTTAGGTACTTTTAGGTTAAATTGTTCCTGTACAAGGTTAAACTGTATTATATTTTTCTCTTTTCCACCATGTTTATTCATTGGAGCACCATATGACATCACTTTTTTATCACAGTCTTTGTAGACAGACCGTCTGCACAAACAATGGAAATGAGACATGAGAAGTACACAGCATGATTTGGCTTTTTAATGTATGATCTGAATTTTGATCTTTGGAGTGGAGTGAGATGGAAAAAAAACAGCATGAATCTCAACACACTGTTGATGATTGTGTTTCACTTTGACACTGAAATGATATCAAATGTGACGGCAATTATGATGCAACCAAACGCAACTTTACTACCTGTGGGTGAGCTGAGCTGAGCCATGCTCAATCAGGTTGTGTGGCTGCCAACATTGGACAAACACCAAATTGTATCAAATGTCCCATGAGGACCTGGGCTGACTCAAAGATCATGGGCCCTGGAACATAACACATACCCAACAATACGGGTTTGGTTTAAAATAAACAACTTCACCTGAGCGTTTAGAGAGAACAGAATAGACAAAAGGACATTGTTTCCTGGTGTGATGCAAACAGTTTTTCACATAGATCCAGTATTGCTCATGATGATTAAGCATTTCATGTTATCTTCTTGCTGAGAAATTATTTTATTCCTTTATTTCCTTTGTGTAAAAGACAAGATAACAACTTCAAATTTCAAAGGTACTTTGAAACAAAATACCATTGGATATGTACTTGCCTAGAATGAAAAACAGCCTAATTAGATACAGTAAAAGTGTTTCCCTTCCAAAAGTTACCATGGTCACCACAGTTTCCAACAACATACAATGGACTGCTACAGTCTGAATTCAAAATCCCATTCATTTCCACCATAAAGGAATCTGTTTTTGAACTAAATCAAACTTTAAATGTAGGCCACTTTTAATTTAACCATGTAATTCGCAATGCTTCATAAGATACTAGTTCTTTACCTCATTGAAGCCGTTAAATACACCGTTTTGTACTTTTGTCCAAAATACTTTTTTGCTTCAAATCAAAGTTTGTGATATTGTGATCCACCTTGTAACTGGTTAGTTTGGTTCATGGATTACAACACTTTAATGAACACTTCTATAAATTGCCTACGGGAAAAATACTTCTGGAACAAGTGCCGCAGAAAAACTAGACTGGACATGTTGCAAATTTATTGTACTACTACAGTATACACACTGTGGTAACTTGGAATTAGCCACCACTGTAATATAAAAATACATAACTAAATCCCATATTAATGTATAAGAATTCAACAGATAACACTTTTTTGGATGACAAGTGGCTATAAACCAAGATACCGCAGTTTGTTTTAAACGGAAACAATGGTTACAATGGTAACTGTATGTAAAGGACTTGATACAATGTAACTGTTCTCGTCAGCTATAAAAAGGAGTTACCATGGTAACCCTGCCATTCATTCCACAATTACTTCAGTTAATAGGTTACTGTAAAATCATGAAAAAATTATAAGAGATTTCCTTCAAACAGTTTAAGAAACAATCTGAAATCTGATGTATACATTTTTTATTTATTTATTAGTTAACTTTTTTATGGCATGTGGCTAATACAAAGTTACTGCAGATTTACTGTACTATCGAAAGTATTTAAAAAAAGAAAGGTTTGATACAACATAACTGTTCTCGTCAGCTTTTACAGAATAAACTCTTAAAAAGTTACCATTATCAAAGATAATATAGCTATAATTAAAACTGTAAAATCATGGCAAATCAATATGGGATTAAGTTGAACAAAGTTACTGCAGTATCGATGGTATTTTAAAAGAAGAAACGATGGTTACCACCATGGTGAATGTCCAGTATGTCACTGGTTTGTTACAACATAACTGTAACGTAACGTACCATGGCAAACCTGCCATTTATCATATTATTAAAATTGTATAGTAGGGATGCACAATATACCATATCGGTATTGGCCGATAAATGTTCATTTTTAACGTTATCGTTATCTGCCCGATAAGAAAATCTGGCCGATATATTAAAGCCGATAAATGGATTATTTCCTTCAGCTGAGACTCTACAGATGGTTTTGAATTGCTTGAAATATGATTGAAATCACTTCCAAAAGGAAAATACAGTAAAGTGCAACATGTTCAGAACAAGTCTGTCATATAGCCTAGGCTACATAAAATCATAATGAGAACATTATAATTGTGTGGTTTGAACATGGCTTTTAATGGTGAGACTTTTGTTTTTGTAATCAGGCTCTCAAAAAGTATTTAAAAATGTGGATATGTCGGCTATCGGCTTTCAAATATAAAGAATTATCGGTATGACCAAAACTTTTAAGTCATATGGTAAACTGATATGTTGTTTTGTTAGAACAGTTAAAGATACGATCAGAATGTTTCTTACAGTAGCTGTTTTTAATTTTTATTTATGATACCAAGTAGCTATTATAGTAGCAGTGGTGGTGTTATATGCGGAAACGATGGTTACTACGGTACTTTAAGGGACTTGTAACTGCTCTCGGTTACTTAGCTGTAACACTAGAGTCACGCAGAAGGTCACACAGGTGTAGAAATATACATGAACAGAACAGAAATAAATCGCTCGGAGATCAAATCGAGGCCAACTAGTGTTAGAGTTGAGATCAGTTTACCTTTCTCAACAGTTTTTGCCCCCGTGTCCTCCTCCTCACAATCATCATCATTATCCTTATCCTCATCGCGGTCAGAGTCGCTTCTCTTACAGCAAACCGGCACACACACCCGGTAAAAAGACCCTCCGTTGCCCCGTCGGCGGTCCTCAGCGTCAGCATCCGTATCCCGCACTTCTGGTCGAGTTCGCATCTCGATTTCCTCCCCATCGACCCCATCGTCAACTTTCTGATAAAGCACTCTGTCGTCCACTCTACAAGGGACGACAGATAAATCGGTGTCATTATTACCTATAGAGCCATTGCGCTGTCTAATATCCCCCATGACAGAAGAGAACAGCTGCTGGGCATACCTTAACCACGACCCTGGACACGCGCTTGACTTCGGGGAGGAATGGTTACAACCGAGCAAGAGCAACAAGTTAAATAATTAACCTTGTACAAAGAAAGAGTTTGTTTAGCGTTACTCTGCCGCTAGAGGAAGACAAAATGCATTTGAAGAGGGGCTGGACAACAATGACGTTTCAAAGAGTTGATTCTACCGAGTACAATTCATTTTGAATAAAAATTATATTGAGTTACTACTTGTGTTGAAAAATAGTAAAAGCAAAACGCACTAGGTCTATGTGTGAAGCTTTTACGCAATTTGTATGAATTAATGTACCTTTTGTTGTTTTATTTATTATTTTATTGCTTTCATTTACTTGTATTATTTTATACTGTATTCTCCTTTTCTGTTTCTACACTAAAAATTCCAAAATTAATGACAATTAAGTTATGACAACATATGTTTTTGCATTGCTTTAACGCATAAAAATAAGTTAAGCAATTTTCATCTTATTTTATAAGTTATACAATATAAGTTTAATGTAATTTAAGTTGAAATGACAAACATCCAAGTTGATTGTTTTAAAACTTTAAGGCAGCAACTTAATTTACAGTGTAGGCTATATTTGTTTAATATTTTTACACTGTTGGAAATGTGACTGCATTTAAATACTATTCAAATAATTTTGAATTTGATCATTTAAACTAGTTAAACATGTGGTCTATGCAACAAAGATGTTTCCTCACAAACAAAGTAAAAGAAATAACTTCCCTGTCAAATCTTTTCTGAAGAAAACTTTTCGGATCTGATTTTGACACTAAACGTTCCTTTTGTCAGAATGACACTGAAACACTTCTCATTTGTTTTAGTCATGCACTTATAGCTCTGGAGAGATGTTAGTTTGTCTATCTGTTATGGAACAGAGACAATAATGGTAGAGGTGAGAAACAGGTTTGACAATATGAAGCAAATAGCAGTAGCGGGAACCTTTAAAGGTAAAGGTCTATGAGTAATGATGAACGGAGATACTGACAGTCTTTCCTGTTTAGATGGTTGAGGAGGTCATGTAGGAGACTATAGGAGACTCTAGGAGACTAGGAGACTAGGAGACTAGGAGACTAGGAGACTAGGAGACTAGGAGACTAGGAGACTAGGAGACTAGGAGACTAGGAGACTAGGAGACTAGGAGACTAGGAGACTAGGAGACTAGGAGACTAGGAGACTAGGAGACTAGGAGACTAGTCCTTACTCATGTACAAGACCAGACAAAGTGCCAGAGTGAGGTGTGTGCTTTTAAGTGTTTGTGGTGATGAGCAGATGGTGTGCAGGTGCTGGTGATTAACACTCAGGTGACAGTGATCGTTGTGATTGGATGGTAATGGAGCCTGGCTGATCCCTGACACTATCTCAAGTATCTTACAAGGCTTGTTATTGTTAAACAATCTGTTATTTTTGGATTTTTTTAAGCGGATCCAAATGCTTTGTAATAAACCTAATTCTCTTTCTATGTAGATTTTATATTCTAAATGTACATTTTCAAATTGAAAACCTAATTTGTTTTTGTATTTTTACAAGAGATTAAACATTATTTACACCTGCTTAACAAAAAAGCTCTCAGAACAACTTTTTACTGTATTCAATGTGTAATTTTTATTAATTTGTGTAATGCCCTTTTCTTTTCTTCCTTTTTTAGTTACTGTCTGTTTCTGCTTTGAGCTATTGGTTGTTTATGTTTTCTTTATTCTCTCTATTGGTGTTATTCTTAATTATTATGTTCCAATTTTGTTGTACCATAGTGTAAAAAATAATAAAGCATAAAAAAAATATTTTGAATTCGGTGAATTAATGATCAGACACTTATGCTTATATGACATGGGAGCTTGAGTCTTAATGTTCAGGTCATATTTCACTAATACAGCTTAATGAAACCGACACATTTTAGGACCATATCTTGTTTCTTTGATCTTAATGAAAAATATAGCCAAAGACATAATTTTGCCAAGTTACATGCATGCGATTTACCCTCATAAGCTTCCCACTATAGCAAAATACATGCATCACGACAAAACAGGCTCATATTTTTTTAAGGTTTTATTAGTTCTAACATTAAAAAAAAACAAGTACTGACAACTAACCTTTCTTCCCACAGTTACTTTTCCTCAAGAGTTGAGCTAAATCTAAGTTTATTGCAATCTCATCAATAAAAGAAGTTGTTGAGTCAAGACAAGTTTCAAATCCATCACATCCAATGTGGTTAAACTGGTCGTTTTTGTTTAAAAAAGTTAAAAATGGCTTTTTACATCACTTTAAAAATGTAAACAGTTTATTTGGCAGATTGTTATCACGTCAACAGCTAACTGATTTGACCTTTGTTGTTTCCTTGTTATACCTCTTTAGTGACTACACGGCAAAGCATGAGAATACGTTAACAATAGCTTTTGTTGAAAAGGACAAAAAAAAAAAAAACAGGAAAAAGTAAAAGTGCAGAACAGATGGTGACAACAGAGAAAGACACAAAGGGGCGTTTCTAGAGAGGCATTCATCTGTAATTATTATTATTAGCGCTAGGCTAGATCATGCATGTGTTTTCACAACAGGCTCGGCTGAGCCAGGATCTGGTTCTCTGCGCTTTCAATTGGCACACTAACTGCTTAGGTCGATCATCAAGTGCTCGTAAATCTGTGTCTTCCCTTTAAAGCTGGAAGCCAGCAGGAACTCTCTGTTGTCAATGGACACCAGCGAGAATGCCCTCGGCGCCTGGACGTTGAGCTCCTGGAAGTGCACGAACTGGCTCTTCTTGGGGTCCCACTGATAGACCTGGGTTAGAGAGTAGTCGCTGCCTAGGATGGCGTACTGCCAGTTGCCGATGGAGACGGGCTGGAAGATCATGGAACCCCGCGAGGGCATTGTCTGTATCTCTGTGAACATAGCGCCGTCCCACTTCATCACCTTGGAGTCGCCGATGAAGCGCGTCAGACAGATAAACAGCTCCCCCTTCACCTTGAAGTGTTTGACGGCATAGACGTCCTCCATCTCTGGAATGTCCGTCCGTCTGTCGAACTGCATCTGGCCTCTGCTCCACTGGTAGATAACGGGCCGCTGTGAGCTGCTAGACAAAATAAGATGGGGTTTGCCGGCGATATCAAGGTACTCGACGTCCGTGTCCCGATACCAGGGATGGAGAGACTGGTGCGAGTAGAAGCCATTGCCGTTCCACTTGTACACCGTCGTGGAGCCGGCCTTCGAGCTGTCCGCTATCACGAAGAAGAACTCGCCTTCCACGCGGAAAGTCTCAATGTCGTTGGGCTTCCTGATTTTCAGGATGTCGATGTCCTGGATTTTGATGAATTTATTGGCAGAGCTGTCCCTTTTGTAAATGTGAGAGCCACCGAAAAGTTGAGCGACTATAATGAAAAGGTGGTCTTCGATGACCATTGGCTTGCACACGACCGTGGAAGTGCCTGTAATGACAAAAATGCATTTAAGTTCACCCAAAAATGAATGAATTCTGTCATTAATTTCTTACCCTCATGTCGTTTCAAACCCGTGAGACTTTCGTTCATCTTCGAAACACAAATTAAGATATTTTTGATGAAATCTGAGAGCTTTCTGTCCCTACATTGACAGCTACGCAACTCTCACTTTGACACTTCAAAAAGTTCATAAAGAGATCGTAAAACTAACCCAAATTTTCTGAAGAGACACGATCTGTAGCTGTCAATGGAGGGACAGAAAGCTCTCAGATTTCATCTAAAAGATCTGTTTTCAGAAGATGAATGAAAGCAAGTCTTGTGGGTTTTGAATGACATGAGGTGAGTAATTACTGACAGAATTTTCATTTTTGGGTGAACAAACCCTTTAAAATTCAATTCATTCAATCAGTCTCTAAATTCAAGTGGACATTTGTAACCACTTTTTGTGGCTTCGCGATTGAGGCATGTGCTGGTGCTGTCGGGCCAGAACAGCATTGCACTCTGGGTAGGAGGTGTGATGTGTGATGCTCACTCTCTATGGTGTCATAAGCTCTGAACTCCATGTTGACGTGGTCCCATTCCAAAAAGCTGCATTTTCCAGAGAAAGGCTGGGCATATACGACATACTGATCATTCCCAAATGTAAAGGACTCCACAGACATGGACTCAAAAACAAGGGTTTTCTTTAAAGCAAACTCTGCAACAAACAAACAAAGATTAAGACAAAGAAAAAGCTTTTCTTACTTATCTCCATAACTGAAAAATGTATTAATAACTGCTTCATTGTTTATATCGTTGCCATATGTAAACCATCCTGTCTCCAAGCTGCTAAATGAGGACAACTATACATTTAGCTATAATAAACCTTAACATCATGATTTTCTGTAAAGCTGCTTTGAAACAATATCTATTATGAAAAGCACATAAAACCAACTTTGGCAGTCATTCATTCATTTTGTTTTGTGGCTTTTAGGTCATGTTTCCCAGCCTTTCCATATAGCCAAAGATGTATTAATAATTCCAACTTGCAATATACTATAAATATATCCAGTGCTATCCTCATACATACTGTACAGTCCACTCACACAAAGCAATAAATACTGCAGGATATAGTAATTACAGTTTTTTACAATCACTTTGTTTCTATTTTCAGAACCTTGATGTCATTTTTCACAACTCTAGACACAAAACTCACAACCAATGATCAAAATGCACATTTTTCAAAACTCTAACCCTTTTCTCATTTGCTTGGATACAATACACATAAAACTTAGATCATTTGTTCATTCAACATAAATCACCTGTTCAATATGACACAACTTAACATCAAAGTACTGCTATTTCAAAACGCAATTCACACATTACATTTCAAAAGAGTGTCTATTCATTTCCTTACAATGATCTAACTATCAATTGATACAACTGCTCAAAATGATAAGTAACTATTGCATTACTCTGAATGCATAGTTGTATGGAAACTGACAAACCATCTTCCATGTTTACTAAATCATGAAAGTTTCAAGATAACGAGATTCATTGTCACCAATATCCATGGATGTAGCCTATAATATTTGATCATAATGCTTCATCAGACACTGTGTCTATGGTCCCAAATACTGTACCACCTTTTCAGACTATGTACAGTATTGACAGCACTGCACTGTACAGATCATCACTCCTGATCTGTTTCTTACAGTACAAGCAAGTTGAGGAACACTGCATTTGATGTTTTACAGTCTTTTCTATTTCATAGCTAATTATTTTTGCTTTGATTCAAATAAACCTATGTTGTGATTGTACTGTAGTGTTTTGCATCAATATATTACAAACTTTGTTCAATGATTCCACTGTGTCTGTAGTATTCTCTCTATTTTTACAGAGATGTGTTTACTGTACATGTAGTGCCATAATGAAACCTGTATCAACTATTTTGTTCTACAATATTTAATGATTGTACGAACAATGACACAATGAAACTATCGGTTGCTTGTGTGTGGGTGATCTATAGTTATGTTTCAATGGTATTTCACAGTAAATTTGTTTTTTGAACCAATGATTGTGCAAGTGCAAGATTTCTTTAAAGATGTGAATGCACAATGAGGTGTTTTGAACATTAGACAGCCTGTGTTACAAGTGATAACCGTTTTGAGTTTTGTGTCTAGAGTTTTGAAAAATTACATCAAGGTTCTGAAAATAGTAGCAAAGTGATTGTAAAAAACTGTAATACTGTTTTGAAACAATGTGTATTGTGAAAAGCGCCATACAAACTAGATGTACCGCATGGCGGTACAAAATATGACCGCCACTCAGGCCTGCACTGGCTTTCCACAAAAAGAAATGACGTGGAACAATTTGGCTGTATTGCGTGTTTATGTATATACCTAAAAAAAGTAGTAGTATGTGCATGTCTGTCTGTGTGTGTGTGTGTGTGTGTGTGTGTGTGTGTGTGTGTATGTGTATGTGTATGTGTATGTCTGTGTGTGTGTGTGTGTGTGTGTGTGTGCGTGTCTGTGCGTGTATGTATGCGTGCGTACATGTGTGTGCGCGTGTGTGTTTGTGTGTGTGTCTGTGCATGTGGATTTGTATGTGTGTGTGTATGGGTGTGTGTCTGTGCGTGTGGATGTCAGTGTGTGTGCATGCTTGCGCTTGTTTGTATTCCTGCTTGTGTGTGTGTGACAGTTGGGGTTGCCAACTTCAGAAAAGGAAAATGCGGGACAATCGTGGTTATTTATAGGAAAATGAGGGACACTCAACATATTTGTACTGTATCACACATTGTACGTCATTTCAGTGTCTGCAGTTAAGTTTGTGTTTAAAAGGTTATCAGACATAAACACATTTGTATTGCTTAACCTATTTATGTATTTAATTCTAAAAATAATTTTAATGTCATACATGAAAAAAGTCACATTACAAACAAACCATAGTTCAAAATAACACCATTTATCTAAAATAGAAAGCTTTTTTAACATTATACACTAGGCTTACAGTTCAAAAGTTTGGGGTTAGTAAGATTATTTTTTGGGAAAAAAAATAAAGAAAGTAATTGCCTACTTTTATTCAGCAAGGATGCATTACATTAATCAAAAGTGAAAGTTAAGATAATGTTACAAAAGCTTTCTATGTACTTTCTAAAAGCTTTAAAACATTAATAATAATCAGAAATGTTTTTTGAGCATATTATTTCCTCAGGTAGATTACATGTTTTCTTGCGTGGCTGGATGTTAGACTCATGAACAATAATCACGTTGTTTGCATTCGCCAAAATTGATTAGCCGAAATCAAAACGTGGACAGTAAAAGGAAATTACCGTTAGCGTGAGACGAGTCCGGCTTGAAGCGGAAGCGACCAGACGGCAGAGGATGTTCGCAAATCAAACAATGATTTGTCTCAAAACAGTGATTTAAAAAAGCTGTGATTGGATGATGACATGTGTCGGTGATCATTCTCAAGTGTCGTGGTCAGCACTGCTGCTGTTGCTGTTGTATCAGTCAGTGGTTTATCAGCTTTATCAGCAGGTCACGCACGGGACAAATAAATTAGGCCCAAAATGCGAAAATGAAATTTTTCCGTAAAAGTCTAGTGGGGCTACATGCCCACCAAATTTCATGTTCCCTGGTGTTTCGGTGTCCCTGGTATCGTTGACGAAAAATTCAGTAGATGACAAAAAAAAAAAACTTTGAGAATCCCTATATGACCGCTTTCGCTAGCTACGCTAGCGGCGGTCATAATAACATGTTTGTTAGCGTTGAGGCTAATGGACGATATATTAGCCAGGCCAATTAATCACATGATATTTGGTCATTCTGTGATTAACAGCCTATAACTGTATAATAATTGACATTCAATGTTTTTGTGAAATAATTATTTACAATTTGCAGTGTTGGGGAGTAACTAGTTACATAGTTACGTAATTTGATTACAAAATAAATGTAACTGTAATCAGTTACAGTTACAAAGAAAAAATGTGTAATTAAATTAGTTACTTATGAAAATGTTAACGATTACAAAGTATAATAAATATTTTCTGTAAAAATCTAGGATATGTTGAATAATATTCATTTGTTGCTTTGCCTGTTTTTGATGTGCACGATGCCTCCTGCTATTTATGACCGCCGCTAGCGGGATTGTCAAAGTTTTTTTTTTTTTTTTTTCTATCATCTAACTGAATTTTTCGTCAAGGATACCAGGGACACCGAAACACCGGGGAACATTAAATTTGGTGAGCATGTAGCCCCACTAGACTTTTAAGGAAAAATTTTGTTTGGTCCCCGGGGGCCACTCCCCCCCCCCCCCCCCCCCGCGCTGGGCCCCCCCAAACCCAAAAAATGCAGTTTTTCCTAAATAACTACCTGAACCGTGGCACCGAGGATGAAGAATTTTTTATGGTATGTTGGTCTACTAGACTTTTACGGAAAAATTTCGTTTGGTCCCCGGGGGCCACTTCCCCCCCCCCCCCCCCCCGCGCTGGGGCCCCCGTGAATTTTTCGTCAACGATACCAGGGACACCGAAACACCGGGGAACATGAAATTTGGTGGGCATGTAGCCCCACTAGGCTTTTATGGAAAAATTTAGTTTGGTCCCCGGGGGCCACTCCCCCCCCCCCCGCTCTGGGCCCCCCCAAACCCAAAAAATGCAGTTTTTCCTAAATAACTACCTGAACCGTGGCACCGAGGATGAAGACATTTTTATGGTATGTTGCTCTTAAGGGCCCACATCAGCCTAGCCAATAATCACTCATTTGTGATTTGCGCCCCTCCCATAAAAAATGAAAATGCAATATTATTCTGCTTTAATCGCCCCTATCTTCAGTTGAGATGTTCAGAACTGCACCATATTTCATGTGTATGATTAACTTGACATCCTCTGGGGGTATGCTAAGTTTTGTAGAATTTCATCCATGGGGGGGTATAAAATAAATTCATTTATGTGCACATTTAGTGACTGTACACTCATCGGCCTGTAGATGGTGGTGTTGAGCGAAGGGTTGCTGGTTTAGGATGATACTGTCACACACACACATGCAGGAATACAAACAAACGCAAGCATGCACACACACTGACATCCACACGCACAGACACACACCCACACACACACATACAAATCCACATGCACAGACACACACACACAAACACACACGCGCACACACATGTACGCACGCATACATACTCGCACAGACACACACACACACACACACACACACAGACACACACTATGAATACATTTCATCAGCGTTATGGACATAACATGAAATACACACACTTTACAAGTGTCCTACAAACTCTGTGAATTATTAAACAAACTGCCGATGTAGCATGAAAAAGACTTGCTTGAACCTATTTTTTACAGTCTATGGCTTGAACACAATAAGTGTGTTTTTGAAACTCATTTTTGTAATACATTATGTAGAGAAAACCACTGTTATGGATGTGACGTGTTCACATTATGGATGTTAAGTGTCTAAACTAATGACTTTTGATATAAAACTTAAATAGTAATGGCAAATAATTACAAAACTCTAAATTATCCATGATCCACAGGAATACTCCAGACAGTCTTTTAAAATATACAACTTATATACATAAACACGCAATACAGCCAAATTGCTCCACGTCATTTCTTTTTGTGGAAAGCCAGTGCAGGCCTGAGCGGCGGTCATATTTTGTACCGCCATGCGGTACATCTAGTTAAAGGCCGTTTAGTAAAGCGATGCAATTCTGATGCTTTTGATTGGTTGATTGGAAGAGTTGCCACCATGGCGAGTGATAAAAATGCGCACCAGTGCTGGAAATTAGAAAAGTAATCAAAAAAGTAATCAGTTACATTACTTCAATAAAGTATTAAAAATAGTTATATTACTTATTACATTTTAAAAAGGGTAACTTGTAATCCGTAACCTATTACATTTCCAAAGTATACCTTCCAAAAAATGACAATTTGCATTTAGCAGTTTAGCACACATTTCACTTGTTATCAATGAACTGCACTGCAAAAATCAGCCACCCTGCTCTCTAAATACATCTCAATCACCAATGGCCACTATTTGAAGCTTTTGAGATCTAAACATTCTCTTGTACTTACACATTGCCAACTTTACATTCACTGTCTTTCGGGAAAATTAAAATTGCTGGGGAATTAACAAATGTTGAATATATAATGCCTTTTTATTTATCCATAAGCATTTCAGCAGACATGAGGGATCAGCTTATTTCAAAAGCCAGAATCTACTGAGGAGAGCCCAGTGCACAATTACCTGCTGTAATGCAGTCGAAGGACTGAGGCACTAGGTCGTTGATCTTCTTGCCTTGATGGGCTGAAGGTCCACTGCAGTGTATCTGATCCACCGTTGCATTAGTGCTGTACATCCATTCCACCAGCCACTTCAACTTACAGTCACAGCTGAACATGTTTCCTCTGAGATCCCTGCTCAATGGATTTACAGATGACATTTCAAATCACTTTTTTTTTCTGGTATATTATATTACAAGAATGATGAACTTGAGTGGTAAAATACATACACTTTTGTTAAGGCATCCATTCCTTTGAAAATATTTTTGGGCAACGTCTCAAGATTATTATAGGCAAGACTCCTAAAAAACAAAAACATTTGTTAACACAACTACAGCACGTATTAATCTTAGTTCATTTTAATTTGAACATTTATTACTGTATTTTTAAGATCAAAAGTTGTATCTGTTAACATTAGTTAAAGTCCACATGAAATCAAAATTGACCATATTTACTTTGTTTGCCTAAATTGATCATTTTGTGGTGAACAATTCATCCATGCAAGTCAATCCACACAAAAAAAATTTTGGCTTCGTAATCTTTAATCAAAATCTGAAAATGCCCCTCCCCTCTGCATTGGAGGACCTTCTCTGATGACGTAGGTTTGAGGAATTGGTTTGGGAAACGCTTAACCACTCCCCTCAAACCGTTAGTCTGTTATAAGCAGAGATGGAGAGGAGGAGCGCTAGAGTAAAACCCTGCCCTCTGTTCAATATTCCTTTTCAATGGGAAATACGTCACAACACTGGAGAAAAGTCGTTTGCAACTTCTGGTTCACGCGGACTTTAATGCACTGTGAACTAACATAAACATTATTATGTTAATTTATGCATTAATTAATGTTAACAAAAGAGAACATATTGTACGATTACGGTATTACGAACTCTAGAATAATACCATATATTTAAATAAAACAATAATATAGTAATGTATACACTACCGTTCAAAAGTTTGTGCGATTTTTTTATATTTTGAAAGAAGTGTCTTATCCTCACCAAGGCTGCTTTTATTTGATACAGAATACAGTATAAACTGTAATATTGTGAAATTCCTATTCCAGTTTTAAAGAACTGATTTCTTTTTGAACATATTTTAAAATGTAATTTATTGCTGTGAAGCAAAGCTGAATTTTCAGCATCATTACTCTGATCTTCAGTGTCACATGATTAATCAGAAATCATAATATATTCAAATATAAAACAATTCTTTTCAATTGTAATAATATTTCACAATATTACTGTTTTTACTGTATTCTGGATCAAATAAATGCATCCATAAGAGACTTCTTTTAATATACATACATATATAATAAAAACTTTTAATATACTCACAGGTGTATGAGAGATTTCAAACCTCTAAAGGCATGGGGTGAAATCGACTCAATTTTGTTGTTTTCAATAAATCTGAAATAGAGTGTTGCATTTACAGTAAATCAGAGTGATAATGTAAAATGATTGAATGATGAGAGTTTCGAACACAATAAATCAAACTCACAGATATTCCAGATGTGGCAGGCCTTGGAAGGCATCTTCGTCGATGAAGTCAAAAGAATTGGCTGTAAACAATCTAGGAAATCATGGAACACACAAAACAATTTCAATGGTTTCAGAGTTTGAATCTCTGCATATTAAGCGATGTTTCACTTCTTAACACAATAACTACACCCACAAAACCTTTATAAACACAGATATTTTCAAGCCCAGTCACATAATTAAATGTGTACATGACAATCAGTTTCATCCAGATGAAGACAAAATTACAATAGCATTCTTTTCCTCCATGCATACATTTCTGTTTTTAATTATATTGCTGAAACACCACTTTAGTCTAGCATATGAAATGATACCCAACCAAAAGACTGGTATTTTCAGTCAGACTTAAGACAGGGTGTAAAAGATGAAAGACTGGTCATATTTTGCATAATAGTGGCAAATCCAGCAGTCAGATTTGCATTTTCTTTTGTGTGAGTTTACATTTGCATAGAAACGCATTACTTTCTGCCTTCAAGCCTTTTCCGATGTTCATTTCTAAGGTTTTGTGTTTTATAAACTTGGAGCGAGACGGTGGGATATTAGAAGACCGAGATTTTCTTATTTGCTCATCACGAGGACAGAGCCATGTCCCTCACAGAGCAGCTGCATTGCATAATATTCACAGCAATTTAAAGGCTTTGAGAAATTAGACACGCTGAAGAATGTCCCCAAAATGGGGGGCGGGCTGTAATTGCTTACAACAAACATTGGACCACTTAACATGGTGATCACCCCATCCTAATAAAGAATCCACAACAACAACAACTTGACACTAAAAGAAACTCACAGAAGCTGAAGAGATGGAGTGTGGAGAAAGCTTCCCCCAGCAATCTCAGTGAATCCAGACTTCACAAATGATCTGTTAGGAAAAGAATCAAGAACTGTGTGAGCAGGACAACGATTATACAACAACACACACACAAAGGTTCAGATAGTATATGCATATTCATTATATGCAAACGATTTGTATCTGCATCGTAGTAAATGAATCAGTGCTGCACTTGAATATGAATGTAAACTGTCCTTACAGCGAGACGACATCAGGAGGGAAGCTGTGTGGCACAGATCTCACATTATCACACAAGGCGTTATCTTTGGTGCACGTGCATCCAGAGGGGCATCTCGGCTGTTTGCCTCTTCTGCTCTCCACTAACACCAGCACTGTGGCGACCCACAGCAGAAAACCGTATCCTCTTATGCTCCTGTGTGCATTTCCCATTCTGTCCCGGTGTGTTCCTGAGTGCCGTGGTGTTTTCGCTGGTGATAAGTGCTGGTCTGCTGGACTGACTGGTCGACTCCCCTCAGTTGTGTCCGTGTGATGAATGTCTATGTCTCAGTGTGGCAGGCGCTCATCCAAGCGATTCGTTCTGCTATAAGGAAGATATCCGAGCGGGCTCAGATTTGCTCTAAGTTACATGCCGATTTGGAAATTAAACCATTTTTTGTCTAAATAACCGAGAGAGGTAAAAAAAAAAAATAATGAACAGTACAAAAATTAAAGTGGGGGAAAAAAAAATCACTTGGCGACGCGGGCTCGTTCAGATCCTGGGAGAATCCCTGTTTTGCATCATGATGTACCAGCTGCTATCCAATGGTGTTATTACTGTGAACGCGCATGAACCAAACCCATGAATAAGTGATAGTGAGAATATTCATGAGGCTTTAGAGATGCACCTGCGCCCCTCAAGCAATCAGAGAAAGACATACTAAATGCTGTTCTTTCATTACGCATATGTTTTATTATTATTATTTCATAGTATTACATTTAATAAAATGTATTTTATTCAAGCACTATGGATTGTGCATTATAATAGAAACCTGTATTATAATATAGGTTTATATTATGCACAATCCATTGGATAAATATAAAGTGCTTGAGTAATGCTATATTTAAAATACATTTTATGAAAAGTAATACTATTACTTTTACTATATATTACATTATATATATATATAAGAGAGAGAGAGAGAGAGAGAGAGAGAGAGAGAGAGAGAGAGAGAGAGAGAGAGAGAGAGAGACTTAAGCTTACCTATACAGTATATTAAAAGTGTTTGTGCATATACTGTATATAATGACTTAAAATAGATCAATTTGTTGCATTCTGTGGATTTTTCACATAGCCATTTGGGAACAGTAAAATTCCTGTCCTGATCACTGCAACTCTTTCAGTGCTTTCATTTTTAGCATTTTTCTGAATAAAAGACCAGTTGTTCTTTTTCTGTGAGAAAATGGCACTTCGCCCCCTTACCCCCTCTAATTTCCAGTCACTGAATCTTTGCCAATTTGTGATGTAAACAGTTGTGAATTATGATGCGAATAATAAAGTCTGTTTGAAACAAAGAACAACTAAAATCATATAGCCTACCCAAATCCTGTCTCTTTTATAAGCTATTTTAACACATTCACATTTAGATATATAGTTTTATTCCTAAAATATATAAATAACTATTATTCAGACTCCATTGTAATATGATATTCACACAAATTGAGACAAAAGGATTGGCCTTGATAGTTCCCATCAAAAGCAGCACAACGTAACCATGCATTGTGAACACGGGAAGACGGGTCTACCTTTGTTTTTACCACGTGGTTTACACGTCATCATTTCGCGCCCGTCGGAGGATCAGCGGCATGTAAACACAGATGAGCGGCTCGGACAAACCAGCTCTAGACCTTGTTAAGGTAGTTTAGAAGTCACAAGTTATGTACAGGAATCTGAAGATTTGGTTTAATTTGCGTGCATTGTTGTGTTGTGGCAGCTTGTCATGCGTGACGTGAAAGTAACAGTTAAAGGTTATATTTACTCATGTCGCACAGATGATCCATGGCACATCTTTTCCCTGTATTAATTATACAACTGAAATGCTCGTGCTTTAAAATGTAGATTGTATAACACTAATAATTAGTGTTAAATGTGGTTTGTTACCTTGAAGAAAAACATATTTATTCGTTTGCGCAATAAACCTTGTAAAGCATGCCATATGAAATAAGTCAGAAACGATATTGTACCTTTAATATACATATATATATATAGCATGCATATGTTGCGGATGTTGTTATTTACATGGGCACAAATTACAATTATTTTAGCATATAACTGAAATCAAATCAAATGATTTTCATAAAGGTATAACACAGTTCTTACACAAAATGCATATAAATATCATTTATTAGCATAATAACGATCAGCAATTAGCATAAACTATATCTCCCAATAACATGTTTTATAAAGAGAATATATACAGATCATTGTGGGGGCAAAACATATAATACCATGCAATACAACGATGATTGACTAAAATTGTTATTATAATTTAAATAAAACTTTCTATATTAAATAACTCACTATATTATAACTAAATAATTATATTATAAATACTATATTAATAAAACTGTGTTAAATGTCACTGCATATTTTTGTGATATGCTGCTCATAAGCATATGTTTGCTATTGTTGTTGAATTAGATCATGTTCAAAATAGTTTATTGCAATGATTTTCCTTTTCAGTCTCTGTTGAAAAGCTCATAAGGATGTTTCTTTGTTGCATTCTATGGATTTTTCACATAGCCATTTGAGAACAGTGAAGTGCCTGTCCTGATCACTGCAACTCCTTCAGTGCTTTCATTTTTACCATTTTTCTGAAAGAAAGACCAATTGTTCTGGATTTCCTGTCACTGATTCTTTACCGATTTCTGATAAGAACAAGTGTGGGTTATGACGCAAATAATAAGGCGGTGCCAGAACTGCCCCTCACGTGTTGTGTCCTGCTGCCGTCGACTCCGGGTGTTGTGTTTCCTGCGCTGTGCTGAAGTGGCATCATGGCAGCTGACTCAGTGTATCAAGCACAAGTACTTTCCATCTTTGCTGTGGTCAGCTGGCTCATCTGCCCTTTTCCTCCTGTACTTGTTTAGTATATCACCAGCCACAAATCACCATGTTGGCATTTCACAGATTAACAAATATGTTTAATTGTTGTCCTTTAAGACCAGGTTAGTAACCGGCAGACTACGTAACGGTTGGTGATTCTATGCATTTTGTATGATCAGTGTCCCTTTTTTGTGCTATGATGATGTTTTAGGTCCATGGAGGCGGAGGGTATGACTCTGACTTCAGTGATGATGATGGTGGTGGAGGGCAGTCCAAATATGACGAGAAAAGGTGACATTTTGTTTAATATCACTAACAAAAAATGGTTTTGGGTATCATATTTTTCAGCATGGCATAATGGTAATACCTTGTTTTTGAACATGTAGATCATGTAGAAATCATGTTTTTTAAAGTCTCCTCTGCTCACCAAGGCTGCATTTATTTAATGAAAAATACAGTAAAAACAGTAATATTGTGAAATATTATTACTACTTAAAATAACGTTTTTATTTTTAAATGTATTTTAAAATTTAATTAATTCCTCTTTATGGCTAATCAGCATATTAGAATGATTTCTGAAGGATCATGTGACATTGAAGACTGGAGTAATGATGCTGAAAATTCAGCTTTGCATCACAGGAATAAATTACATTTTAAAATATATCACAATAGAAAACAGTTATTTTAAAATGTAATAATATTTCACAATTTTTACTGTATTTGGTGAATTTATATACATGTAAGCAACAGCAAATAACGGAATATAATTAGAGAGAATGTAATTAATTAGCATTTTAAGTGCTGATCCTCTTGTGTGTTTTTGGCTTTAGGGCCGGTGAAGATGCGCTGTTACAGAAGCCATTCCAGAAAGGTCGACACACCAAGGTGGCCCATAAAAATGTTGCTGCCCATGAATGGGACAGGTACTGCTTTTGTCCATCAAAGTATATTGTAAAAATATCAAAGTATATTGTATGCTGAAATACATTTTTTTCCTGACAGAGAGGAAGCCAGAAACCGACGGCAACACCTGATATCAATGAACGCTGTATCCTGTCAATGGGTGTTTTTCACAGAATTGTGTGGCTTTTGAAAAGCTCTGCATTTCTTTGTGGCTCATTTTAAATTCTATGATTTCATCTCGTTAGATTGACAGACCGAATGAGACTATGTAATCAAGTTTTGATTAAAATGCATCGTATAAATCCTTAACAGTATTTTGTCAGTTTGAACGTCACAAGAAGTTTGTCAGCGACTACATTCTGTATTATGGAGGGTCGATGGAGGACCTCAGACGATCCACGTGAGCAATTTACTCATAGAAACACTCTCACTCTCATGAAAACTAATGAACATTTGAAGTTTGCAATTTTTCTAATATGAAATATATGATGAATACAGTTAAGTGGTGCACACTTCAGCTTTAAGTGAAGTGTGTGTTTCCATACGCAGGTCTAGAGATAAGACAGATCTGGATGTGGTGAAAGAGAACCACCGTTTCCTGTGGAGAGAGGAGGATGAGGAGGATATGACATGGTAATGTCTGCTTATCTATTTATTTATTTTAATCTTGAACATTGTTCTTGACCTCTGCACAGTCACTCTAAGACAAATTTTCTGAACTGTTTTTAGGGAGCAAGAGCTCGCAAAGAAGTACTACGATAAGCTCTTCAAGGAGTACTGTATCGCAGACCTTGGCAGATACAAAGAAAATAAGGTTTGCCTTTTCTTTTTTAACCCTGTAAAGCCTGATGTATGACATAATAGTCAGAAAAGTCTGCATTACTGTAATGTGTTTTATGTTGTGTTCACACTTCAATTCAAAAACACCTCAATTTTATTCAGAGGCCAAAAGCAAAAATATGCAATTTGATGCAGTTGTTGTTGTTGTTATTTATATAGACAAAAATATAGAAAATATAAAAATAAATTTATATAGATGAAATTCTGATAGCTTGTAATGTGAATGAATTCGATTTTTTAACACTCTTGCCTCCAGATGATATGTTTTAAGATATGATAAGATATTTAAATGCTTAGTTTTATGATCAAAGCTTTGCAATTTTAATTCTGGAGGCAAAACATATGATACAATACAATGATGATTGAGAGATGAATAAATAAACGTTCCCCGAAAGCCTTTTGTATGATATTTGATTCTCATATTTTAACATGATTTTTTTTTCTTCTAAATAATATTTCTCATTATAATCAAGTAAATCTAAGTTGCTTCAGTCCAGTAAGTGTTCATCTTGAAATATTACTAACAATATAAAAGTTATTTATATTATAGCCTTTAACTTGCTAAAATAGTATAAACTATCAATCGTGTGCTATAGATTGTTCATGTTGATAATTTTGAGGCATTAGAAAGTCACAGATCAAATATGATACCACAGGGTTCAATGTTTATAATGTTAAATACTTTTCTGGGCATGCTATCTTTTAGTATCTTAAATGCTCTTTCATTTCTGTATTTACTGAATTAAAACTTTTCTGTTACTAGTTTGGATTTCGGTGGCGCATTGAAAATGAAGTAGTATCTGGAAAAGGTAATTCAAAAACATTTTTCTACTTCTATACTTTTATATAAAACTTTTAGGCCTGGTTACACAGACAGGGCTTAGATAAAGCCAGGATTAGGCCTTAGTTAAACTAAGATGTTTAAGTAGCTTTAATAAACGTGCCTTAAAAAACACCATTTCTGGTGTACATCTTGAGACAAAACAATTGCATTGACATATTTAAAGATCTGTCAGTGCAAGTTGCTTTCAGTTAAAACAGCTCAAACTTGCATTTTAGTCTCCGACTAGGCTCAAGCCTTATCTGTGAAACCGAGCATTAATAGGTTCACATATGTGAAGTATTCTGGTTACATAAAGAACAAAACAGGTCTAAAATTCAGAGCAATATCAAACCAATACTGTTCTCAGCCACTAGGTGGTGATGTGGTTTTACCTTGTGGAAAATAACATCCTGATCGTGATCCTGACCAAACCAGGGATGGACTGGGACTGAAAAAAAAACAGCTTTAGTTTGCTGATAAATAGATGTTGCAGAATTGCATAAAGAAAGCACAGTTAATTTACATAATAAATAAATTATTAAACTTTTAAGTCAACTGACCAGATGGTGAAGGCTTGACCATAAATACACTTATTTCCCCCTTTAAAATAGATATGGGGCACATTTGATTACATTTTTATTTAATTTGAGTTAGTAATAAATGTTGAATATGCTTCATGAATTAGCTTTTTTTTTTTTTGTTAAATGTTGACATGTCTTTCCAGAGTCATTTAATTTTAGATTATTATTGTTTAGCATATAGACATGTCTATGACAGTGACCTAATTGTAAGGTTGTGTTGGGTTTGCCTATGTCATAACAAAAATCAATGATTTTGTTGTCCATGGTTCATGGTTCACGGTTATGTTATCTTAGTAGGTAAACAAGGGTGAAGTACGTGTAACAATCATCAAAATACACAAACAAATAGGCAGATCCATGAAGAGGTCCTTAAACGACTGATCATATGGTCACATGCTGTCTGTCACGCTTGTATGTGAGAGACTAGCAAAGTGCTTTATTTTTCTGACTGTCATGGACCATCTGCCATCATTCGCACCCTGAGCCACAGCTTAACCACTGCAACACACACACACATACACTCACACCTGGTTTCCATGTTTTATGGGGACTTTCCATTGACATAATGATTTTTATACTGTACTAACTATTATTATGATTTATAAGCTGTTTCCTCATGGAGACTAAAAAAATGTCCCCAGAAGGACAAGGATTTCGTATATTGCCATCTTTGCGGGGAAATTTTGTCTCCGTAATGTAGGTTTTACTCACCCTCAAGCTATCTTAGGTGTATATGACTTTCTTCTTTCAGCCAAACACAATTGGAGTGTTAAAAAAATATCCTGGCTCTTTCCAGCTTTATAATGGGATTTAATGGTACCATTTTTTGAAGCTCAAAAAAGCACATCCATCCAACATTAAAGTAATCCATACGACTCCAGGGGGTTAATAAAGGCCTTCTGAAGCGAAGCATTTTTGAAAGAAAAATATCCATATTTACAACTTTATAAACCATAATACCTGACTTCCGGTAACAGATGTAAGCGAGTCGAGTTCTGGCGGAAGAGTGACCTCTGACCCGACGCATGACGTATTGAAAAACGTGGAGGCCCAGATGATAGAGCAAAACAAAACACCAGTCATGAATTAAAGTCTAAAAAGAGAATTTTTAAGAGAAATGTCGGAGGAGCTTGAGTTTGTTGCTCAGTCCTATTCGTTTGAACCGCGGAGGCATCTACTCATACTACGTCATACGCCAGAACTCGACTCTCTGATGAACGAGCTGAAGGACGTTACCGGAAGCTAGTGATTACAGTTTATAAAATTATAATTATGGATATTTTTCTTACAAAAATGCAGCGCTTCGCTTCAGAAGGCCTTTATTAAACCCCTGGAGCCGTGTGGATTACTTTTATAATGGATGGATGCTCTTTTTTGGGCTTCAAAATATTGTACTATTCATTATTTCATTCCCATTATGGAAAAGCCAGGATATTCTTTAAAGGGGCCCTATTATGCCTTTTTACGAAGTCTCGATTTTGAACGGATTTCATGCACAGACTTTACAAGCATGGATTTCAGAGTGGTATGTTTTTTTGTTTTGTTTTTTGTAATTTTCTTATACATTTTAGATGCATTATACACTATTTAATCACGATATTTGTCAGAAAACTATGGTAATACAAACAGTAATTGATCACAAAAGCATGGTTAATTTTCCTAAGGGGTGGTGAACAGTCAAAAGCAAGAGCTTACAAAAGCTACAGTAAACACTACATCAATACTAATAGTTAGCAGCCAAGCAGAGGCAAAGTTTGCCCTTTGTTTAAATCTTAGCAACTACATAAATCTTATAAGTGGAACTTTTAATGGAAAACACAACTACAAATAATAAGACATACTTAGAAGTTGTGATCCATAAACACCAGATTGTCCCAACAAAGTGGGAACTGCTCCATTTCAGGAGAAGCTAATGTGCGTAACCTGCATTGTACTCTATAAGTTCCTGGAAGCTGTTCTCCGTAACGTGTGCTGCACACCGATAAACATTTGGAAAAAACAGTGTCTCTTTGACAGCGACCACACTGTCTTCTCTAGCACAGCTCAACCAGGCCTCGTCCGCTTTACTGCGTATTCAGAGGGCGGGGATTATTTACATGAGGATCATTATGATTTCGCAAAGCCCGAAAAAAACGCATTTTAGACCAAACGAGTCGATCGTTGTAGTTCTTGGAAAGTGGATTCTGTTAAATAAAATATCTCTTTTTGGATTGGACTTTTAGCTTTGTAACCTTGGCAGATCTTTTTTTATGCTGTCCTTTTTTTAAAGTGAAAAAGCATTATAGGACTCCTTTAACATAACTCCGATTGTATTTGGCTGAAAGAAGAAAGTCATATACACCTAAGATGGCTAGAGGGTGAGTAAATTATGGGATAATTTTAATTTTTGGGTGAACTAACTCTTTAATAAAATTGTCTTGATAACTTTAGGGCGAATTTGGCTGTGGATTTTTAGTTCCCAGCATGCTTTGCATAGGACTGGATAAGGAGAATAAATGTTGAAATTAAGTATTAATTTACTTGTTTTTTAGTGAAGGGAACGACTCTTTAGTGTTTAATGCCGTTATGTTTGACATTTTGACAAAGAGTTTCTGTAATGTTGAAATTTTATACCATTGTGTTGAAGAGTAGACTACAATACATGAAGGTAAACACTATTGACTCTAAGCAATGAATAATATCTTACTTATTCTTTAAATATACATGCTAAATAAGTTACATTTAACATGCACTGTAAAAAAAATAATCAGTCAACTTAGATGTTTAAGTCATTTCAACTTGAATTATATTAAACTGACTTAAAAACAATGAGTTGAATCTTGTATAACTTGTATAAAAGAAGTTTAAGATTGCTTAACTTATTTTGATGAGTTAAAGCAATTTAAAAACACATGTGTTGTCATAATTTATTTATCATATAATTTTTACAGTGTGTGCTATGAGACCTGTGGATTTAGATAAGATTAACTGGTTCCAGGGCACTCACTGAGTTTTTATTACTTGTTCTTTTTTGTTAAACCAACACATTTTTTTAGAGTGAGTGGCATCGAAATGAATGTCAAGCTTTAAAATATTTTTTGCTGAATATTAAATGGCTGAGGAATCTGGGACCCACATGAATGATACCTTGAATCTTAATGGGGAGAGTTTTGTGAAGATTTCATCTTACCAGCCACCCACACCATCTTTGCATCATAGTGGCAAGTTTTGCATTGGTAAACACCACTCGCATTTTCTTTAGAGAATATGAAACTCATACAGGTCAATGCACATTTCGTTAATATCACTACCAGCTTGTTTTCTCTGCTGCTGAGGGACATTCTAACAGGTCTCTTTAGGAGTTTGTCATGAGGAGTTCCCATCTGCTGGGCATTATTTCACAGTTTAGCATAATAAGGGCTTCCCTGAGACTCCTAATGAGGGCTAACCGTGATGCGTTTTGTCATTTCTCCAAAGACGCTGTTTGTCAGCTTCACTGGCTTTAACAGCTTCAGTGCTGCTCACATGAGCTTAGTTGCAGAGGCATGTACGTCATCAGAGAGACGGGGTAATTGGGCATCGCATTAACCCTTTTACTTCCAACCCTAAAAACCCTTATTTTCTCTTTAAATTCTTATTATTGGACCTCAGGCTGTTTATATCAAAACATGAGTTTATATCTAGAAGGTATCTTAACTGCTCGTTCACACAAATATCTAATCAGCCAACCACATGTGAGCAGCTCAATGCATTTAGCCATGTAGATATGGTCAAGACGATCTGCTGAAGTTTAAACTGAGCATCAGAATGGGAAAGAAAGGTGATTTAAGTGACTTTGAACCTGGCATGGTTGTTGGTGCTAGACGAGCTGGTCTCAGTATTTCAGAAACTGGGAACCCTATAAATGGTTGTGCATGAAGATCCCAGTAGATCAGCCGAGAAGTGTCCGAAAAACAGAAAATATCCAGTGAGCGAAAACTGAAAAGTCCCGTACCTCTATGCCAAAAGCATGGTGAGTATGGAAGCTTGTTTCCACAATGGAATTACAAAATTAAAAACGATAACTGTATCTCACAATTCTGACCTTTTTTTCTTTTTTAAAACTTGCAATTATTTTTCACAATTCCATGTTTATAACTTGCAGTTCTGACTTTTTTTCTCAGAATTGTGAGATATACCTTAGAATTATGAGAAAAAAAAGTCAGAATTGTGAGATATACAGGTTTTTTTTTTCAATTGCGAGTTTATATCTCACAAACTCTCTTTCTCAGAATTGCTTAGTTTATATCTCACAATTCATAGTTTATAACTAACAATTGCGAGTTTCTATCTCATAAAAATCTGAAATAAACTTGAAATTGCAAGAAAAAAGTCAGTATTGTGAGATTAAAAAGTCGCTATTACCTTTTTATGTTTTATTCTGTGGCAGAAACAAGCTTTCATAAGTGGTCCATTTTAGACCTGTAGGAATATCTCTCCCTTTTTACAGATTTTTCCCCACTCAAAGTAAGGTCCATCATACGGCTGAGACATCATTTAAGGGGTTAATCTGCATGTGCAACGTGAGGATGATACCTCAGTGACTCTCTGCCGCAAGATCATCTGCCAGCTACGTCAAAGCTCAAGCCTTTCTCAAAGTTGCAACATGACATAATCATTCTAAACAGAGCCAATTTGTTTTGCTTTTTCACAGTGCAAATTGGACACATTTTATCAAAGGTCTGGAAATTGCAAAAACATGCTTCCTGTTTCGGAGTCACTTCCAGGATAAGAGATTTTCTGCAAAAACATTTTCCAAGAAACTCATTCACAGAAAGGGTTTTCCATACAGAACATACCTGGAAGATTTAATAATATCAATCTCAGAAATGTGAGTGTTGTAAACATTAAAGCAGTTCACTTGCAAACAGAAGTGTTGTCAGGCTCAGGGCGATTGGCCAAAGCCAATCCAGACAGCACACGGTGTGGGAAGCCTGTCAGAAAAACTCCCCGATGACGCACTTTTCTGGAGGATCCCCTTGTAAACCTACTGGAGCTAACGTCAGCCCGCTGATATCTGAGGTGAAATGCCAGGCCAAGGTCATGGGAGGAGAGTGACTTTTACTCTGTCTGTCTCACTAGCCGTTTCCTGTCAGTAACAGCGCAAAATCAGACAGCAGAAGGCGTGTAGTAGATTGTGTGCAACAGGTTTTCATTAAAGTTTTGATCATGTTGATAATTTAGAGGCTTACACTGTGTCTACACCAGACATGAGCAGATAGAACCCATTATAATCAGTGATGCTGTCTACACTGGATGTGCTGCGACATGACCAATTCATGACATGACAAATCTATTTCTGATACGGATAACAAAATACTTTGAAATCAAATGCTTCCCTACTATATAGTAGGCGAAAAACAGTATGCCAGCATACGACAAACAGCTGGCAAAAAGTCCTCAGATGACCTACTACTTCCGACAAAATTCTGAAGTTTGCATGTGATGGACACGTTACTATCCCATGAGGCCACAAAAAAGGTTTATGAATGGCAGTGAAGCAATACTGTTAGGTCATATGATAATGACAGCACTGTGAGTGTAGTATGTCCAGATTACATTCATACTACACGTATTCATACTAGAACGAACGGTTGCACTTTATTTTACAATATGTGAACTTACAGTGTAGTTCCCTTAGAAAATACTGGGTAATATAAGGTAACTACAGGGTTTAAGGTTAGATTTTTCTTTACTGGGCTTGATCATGGCCTACAGTTTATACTCTATTTGTCATGTATGTTCCATGCAACTCACATGTGGATATATTCTGAATCACACAGGCCAGTTCTTTTGCGGCAACAAGCGCTGTGAGAATAAGGAGGGTCTGAAGAGCTGGGAGGTGAATTTTGCCTATGTGGAGCATGAGGAGAAGAGGAACGCCCTGCTGAAACTACGTGAGTGAAACCATGTGGTCGTCTAAACCTTGCATGCTGTAATCCCCTCCGCTCACAGGACAAAGGGGTAGAGCTAATCTAATTAGCTTGGATTTAGGGAAGCCCAAGTCTCTATTTGTGAGACTGCCTTGTTTTAACTGTTAATATGGCATGCTTATTGTTGAATGCTACTTTACCTCAACTGTCTACAGTGCATTAAAATGCCTTTGAAATATGTAATATAAGTGTACTAAATTGGGGTCCAAAATTCTGTGGGGACCACAATGAAAATCTGGGATTCTAAATCAAAATTATACCTGGAAAAAGGTCTTGGCATTCTGATTAAAAAAGGAAAGATACATGACTTAACGAGCATAAGAAATATTAAGAAAATATTAATTCTTGACCAATCAAATAGTATTTTTGTTTACTTGAACTCTGTTGTGAACTACAGGATCATTTTTTTCTAGTTCAACTTTTACTGAAATTATCATGTTTATAATATATTTTATTATATAGCCTGTTAGCTGTCAGTGTCCCACAAGTAGGATTTTATTGCCATTTTTCCCCCCATCACATATTTTAGTAATCATCCTAAATAAATTAGGGGTGGTAATCACAGGGTACCTCACGATACGATACATGGCTCATGATACATCAATTAGACAATCCTATAAAGATACATCACAATATCTGTCTAACTATGAAAACAAAATGCAAGGTGCAGGTTTTCTCTCTTTATTCAAGTCCAAACTATTAGAAAACAGCACTAAAATTTTTTCAGTCTGTAAATTAAATTGAACATTTTAAGTAAATATTTTTTTTTCAATGAGATCAGCGTGATGGCAATGCGAGTGGCATGTTTGTGGTATTGCCCGTGCACTTTACCTTTACCAGGCAGTTCTTGTATATCGGGTACTCTTTGTCGATTTTGTTTGTCATATCAATTGTATAAAAGCCGAAGTGGGTCCAGAAACCATGGAGCCATGAAGTAGCGACGCTGGGAGCAGGGAAATCTATTTAGAGTGCCAGAACTTTAATTCCTTTTAAACGTACAGTATGGCATTTTTCGCCACTAGGGGTCGCTAACCTATTTACAATAACAAAGGCGTAGATTGATGACGCAACATTTGCTAAGAATTATGGATCTTGTCGTCAACGTCAAGCCGACCGATCTAATAATGTTTATGGATGAGGATGACTGAATACATCAATGTTTTTATCATGACTGTGATATGAAGCAGTTCGGGATTGCTAAGAGACAGCTATCAGCTCCACACGCGACGCGAGTCCCGCGGATATAAAAGGAATACGGACATTTCATTCTACCAAACTACACGCAGAATTACTAGTCACAGGTCAGTTTATTAGACAAATTAAACTTGTGAGGTAACGCAGCGCTGTTTCACTTGGTCTAACATTACACTATCACACTAAACTGCATTTGAATGTGTTGAAATGTATGTGTTAGTTTGTCTGTATGAGACTAGCAGTAAACTAGATCAACATTAGAATAACATACAGATCATATTCTAACATTTTATCATTGTTGAACTATAAAACATTGATTAGTTTTATGTAAATGTGCTCACCTGTTTAATAAAGTACATGTAGGAACGGTCGAAGTCTCAGACGTGGAGCTCTCGTTTATATACTGTCTATGGGAGCTCTCGGCATCTCGGAAACACCGCGCTGATATTGATTCTCGTTTTAGTTCTCCTTTTTTATCCAAAGTCTGCTTGCCATGGTCCATAATGTTTGAACGAAACAACAACAGCGTGCAAATAGACATTGCGAACTACAAAGTTGTCCGCTTCAGTCACTTTGGTTACTATCAGTCGGCTCTGGTTGCCATGGCAGCACGAGCGGAAACCAGGGACAACGCGGATATGACGCCATTGGCGGCGACAAAACGGAAATAAAGAAACGGGACGTTTCTCGAATTAAATTACAAATTTCTCCTGGTTTGAAAGTTGTTGGAAACAGTCGGGATAATGTAAGTACACAAAAAAAATATATATAACATAGATATAGTGATTTTTGCTATTTTTAAAGCAAAAAAGTTACATATTGTGCCTTTAACTGGCTCAATTTTTGTGATATCAACTTCAAATTTGGTAAGACATATGACGTATGTATATAGCTGAGGTGACTTTTTAAAAAGAGGACACTCAGCAGATTATTGCAGAAGTGAAAGCAAATTAAACATTTTTATTTTATGCAAAATATATATATATATATATATATATATATATTTTTTTTTTTTAGATAAAATAATTTTTTTTTAATTTGCTTACACTTCTGCAATAATCTGCTGAGTGTCCTCTTTTTAAAAAGTCACCTCAGCTATATACATACGTCATATGTCTTACCCAATTTGAAGTTGATATCACAAAAAACGCAACTTTAGGTCTTTATTCCAAAGCATTTATGAATTACAACCATTTAAGGTTAGATCGATGCTCAAAACGGTGATGTGACAGTTAACAATTTAAAAACTGAGAAAATTTGAAAATAATGAAACCCCACTGTATAATAGTTTACTCAGCTATATATTTTTTCCCCAACCGACATTAAGACACTGTTAATGTTGCATTCACTGTTCAATTTTGATATTCATTGTGAATAAATATTGATATATCATCACATTGTTTTCAAGGTCTGTGTCCAGAGTGTTCATTCAAACTTAACTATCATCACAAGTAAGTACATTCCACCATTACAAACACAATTGAATGTTCAGATATCCTTGGACTGGCTGGAAACGCTTAAACTCTGTTCCAGGAGAAAAGACGTAACAGGGAAGAAGATACGGCGATTGAAAGAGAACGTGGACAAGTCACTCTCAAAGAAATCCAAATCGTCCCACTCCAGAAAGAACAAGCGCAAAGACAAGCGCAAACACAAAAAGAGGCGCAAAGGCAAGCACATTTTCATTGCAGATCAAGCCTCCAAACATGTCCAAGATTCCAAGCTTGTTTGAACAGCTTTCCACTGCATGCCTATGCTTAACTTTAACATATTTTTGTGGCGGTGTTTTGTAGTCTTTAAAAGAGAACATGATTTAAAGTATTTTGACACAAAAGTGTTCCTTTCCTAAAGCAGATTAGCCCATTTGCCATCTAATTTTTGTCACTTCCAAATGAACACTTGGTTTATATTCTAGGTTTTATGTTAAAAAAACAAAACATAAAAAACATTTTTCTTCACAGAATACTCATCTTCAAGTTCAGAGGAGTCTCAGGAGTCAGATAAAGGTATGCATGCCCCTTTTTGCCCTCATTCCCCTAACAATGATGAATGGCCCTCATGTAGTACCCTCAGGCAGAGAATGTACTCAGTACACCCTAATAAATATGTTCAGACCTCTAAGGGTGTGTTCACATTTGTAGGGAGGTTCGCTTGGTTCGTTTGATCTAGACCTAAAAAACCCGAACATTTAATCCTGATCTGCTTAGCATTTAAACACAGAACCTAAAGGCATAGGGATACGTTCACAGCCTGATTGGTCGGCTTTTATTATATTTCATGACGTAAATTATCGAACATCCAGAGCAATGCTGTGTGCTGTATGTACATGGCCTACATATGATGGTATTTTGACCAGCTGAGAACTTGGCTCCTAAAATGTGTAAAGGAGTCAAAACGAAATCTCCAGCGTGACGCGGTTCTGCCTGTACCGAACTGATGGGCAGCATCACGACTATGACAAGAAAAAACTGGTATGTTTGAGCATTCTGTCTTTTTCAGGGTTGCACCTTGTGACATCATGTCCCGTTTTTGGTCTGTTTTCATGTCTTTGGTCATTTCCGGTGGAAACGGAACGAGATCCATCTTTTCAGTGGTCTCGGTCCGCTTGTTTGGTGCGCACCAGGCAACATTCACACTTATTAAAAATGAACCGCACAGAGCAATCAAACCAAACATGCCTAAAACCAAACATCTCTAAAACAACTCCTATATTTAGATAAATCCCGTTATATAATATGCTGGATGCGATAATGTCCCCTGACTTTAAATCTTCCCCCACATTTGGTAGTCATTTTACTACAGTAATTTTATCAGGCAAAAATCCTGATATGAGTCTAATGTGGTGTATTTTCCAGATGCAGAAAGTGAGGATGAAGAAGAGGGTCCTTCAGAATCAGACCACTGGAGAGGTCCAGCTCCCACTGTGGAGGAGAAATCACGGTGCGTATCGACATTATGATACATTTTACTACGATGTGGAGTATATACAAACACGAATGTGAGGAGTGTGTCTGTAAATTTTTCTAAAACGGTGCACTGACCAACCTGGTGTGTCTGATTCTCTTTCAGGGAGGAAGAGTTTGATGAGTATTTTGAAGACATGTTTCTCTGAGACTACGAAAGGAGGATCCAAAAGAATCCCATTCCTACGGTTTTCTTTTTATACCGATTCATTTTGCTTTTTTTTTTTTAGAAGTATATGGTTTGATTACAGTTCAGTAATTGTTATGATTAAACCATTTTTTTTTTTACATATTTTCACTGGTCCTCATTTAAGTTGAAATTGCATATGAAGAATTTTATACATGTGTTTGTAAAACACATCAGGCCTTATTTATAAAACATTACTAGAATTAATTTCAATGTAAACTATATATATATATATGTATATATACATACATACATACAGTACATACATACATACGTAAATATTAGAGCTGCACGATTCTGGATAAATTTAAAAATTAAATAAAATTTTAAATAAAAAAACAAATTGTTTGTTTGTGACTGATTCAATGACTCACTCATAAAGACTTAACTTGTTTCATTACTGAATGAATCAGTGTTTTTGAAGGATCTCGAATGAATGGTTCAATGGCAAATACATTTTAACAGTCACTTGCACACCTAGTGGTGTAACAAATGTAATTGATACAATCGTTATTAAGAGATGGGTAAATCGCTGTAATTTAGGAATGGGTGTTTGAATCTAGATCATGATCTTTTAAAAATTAATTGTGCAGCTCTAATATATATATATATATATATATATATATATATATATATATATATATATATATATATATATATATATATATATATATATATATATATATATAATAATGCAACTATTTACGTAAAAATACTTTTACCTGAGGCCCATAATGTTTACCTCTCACATATTTATTATTAAGAGATATTTGGGTTTCCTCTTAAGTATAGTAAAGGATTTTACTTTTGCAGCAATAAAAACATTGTAGAAACCCATAGCAACTTAACTAGCGATTGAGTTTACAATCAGACACTAACTAGTGTTTGTATTATCTGACCCATTAAATGTTGACAGAATGACTGACTGATGTTTTCTCTATCACTTTTGCCTGGGAATCACCAACGCATTAGCACCAACCATTGACTTTCTGAAATAGACAGGCTTTCTATTTTATAGCTCTCAGCACAAACTCACACGGTCACGGTAGACTGTCAAACTGTCCCGGGCCTTAGCTTACCCGACGGTGGCTGCCAGCCAATCAATGTGAAGAATCAGTCAGGTGGGGGCTGGATACCTTTTGTTCAATGAGATCCATGTCTATCATGCTTACATATAGACAGATGCCCTTGCAATTGGGCTTCTGTTGCATTTCTGTATTTCCTCAAAACATAAAATGACAAATGAGGTGTAGTTCCAAAAGTTGAACATGAAGCGTTTTGCTCTGTATTTATTATAAGATCCACTGAAAGAGAAAAGTCGGCTGTCTCGGCTGTCAGCCAATTACCTGAGCCTCTTTACCTGGGGATGATCCAGCTTTATTAGGTAATCCGCTGCATGATAGAAAAGTCATGAGAGCTTCCTGACATGCCCTCTAAGCAACCTGACAGGACTGTGCGGTCACCTGACCTTAAACTAAAAGCAGATGTGGTCAAAGACTACTCCAGAAAGCTCTGAATAATGTTTTTTATTTGTTCACATGACAATAATTTACAGTATCTTATATGTGTGGTAGTATTCAGTAAATAAGAGGATCGGATATCAGTTCCATTCTCACTCCAAAAGATGCAGTATATATTATTATACACAAGCCTAACAAAGTGTACAAACCTGAGATGAGATTTACTCACTTTTGGCCTCTACTGTCTGATCTGGATTTAGAGGGTTTGACATTTAAATGTAGTTAGTAGTTCCGGTATAGTCAAACGGTCATGGCCCCTGTTATTGGATTAAAGGCCTTAAAGGCATAGTTCACCTAAAAATGACAATTTTATCATAATTTACTCACCCTCATGTTGTAACGTACCTGTATGAGTTTCTTTCTTCTGTTGAACACAAAAGAAGATATTTTAAAGAGTGTTGGTAACCAAACAGTTGTCGATAGCCATTGACTTCCATTGTGTTTTTTTTAAAATCTTCTTTTGTGTTCAACAGAAGAAAGAAACTCATACAGGTATGTAACAACATGAGGGTGAGTAAATGCTGACAAAATGTTCATTTTTGGGTGAACTTTCCCTTTAACAGATTTGTCTAACGAGCGGATGTTGCATAATCATTTTATGTGTTAGTACATTTACTAAATCCCTTCAGTGGTCATTTTATATAGGCTATATTCACTTGTTTGGTTGGTCAAATCGGGGCCTAGTATATTTCCAAAAGCAGAATGAGCTTTTTAGACATCAGGCGATATCAGTGTGCAGCTACCTGAAATAAACAGTTTGTTTACTAGTTCAAATGCTACTGCCGATTCTCAAAACATCAGAAAAAGGAGACTTTGACCTTATGAACTGGGTTAGTGCCTTCTGCCAGAGGAGATATCTAGAGGCTTCAGCAGTCTGCTTTAAATACGCATGGTATTTAAAGATTAAATCTGAGTGAATCTCAGGAGCTGCTCCCCCATCAAACTCTCTTCAAATCTCCTTATAGGTTTACACACGTTGAAGAACTGACCGTTCCCTCTTGGCTTGTCACAGCATATGATAGACTTTCTTTAAATATTCCCTGACATTTTGTACCTCTTGCTCGTGTCTCCATAGAATACCCCTTAAAAGTAATTTAAACGTTTGGTATAAACAAATACCTCTATGTTATCAATTGATATTCTATGTAATACACTCAATGTTATACTTTCGATAATACATTATGGTTGAAAACTATGTGCAATGCTTAGGTATCATTAAATGAATAAAGAACAAACATCAAAGTTCCGGTCGTAAATGTTTCTTCACAGCTGGAATGTTCCTGAATACATAATCCATCGACAATGAATTAGACCGTTTCACCTTCTCAGCTTCATCTTCCTTAAAGAACAGAAAAGTAGAAAAGTGTATCTTTTAAGAATCCAAACGTCCTGTATCATATCCATCCAAACACAACTGCGACAAGTGGTTAACGCCGCACAAGATGTTTAGCATTAGCAGTGCCATCGCCCCTTTGAACAACTCATTGTCAGTGTGAAAGACTCTTTGTGTGTTTTACAAATCCCTTGCTAATAAGCCGTCGGCCACAGCTTCTAAAAGCTCTTATTCAAATGAGTTGGTTCTTCAACTCTAAACAAAGCAACTGATATGTATTAAAATGCTTTTTGGTAGTTTAAAGGTGAAGTGTGTAGTTTTATGGGATGTTAAAATCCTTTCTCTCCTGTGTAGTATGCAGAGATCGCTCTAAGCAAGTCATTTGTAAGTTAATTTCACGCAAAAAAGGTGCTATCAAAACAACAAACAGCCTGGCAACAGCAACACCAATGGCGTTTGTTTGGGGGTGGGGCTATCTGTTTGTTTGACCAATTACAGATGGGGGCGTGTTTAGGAAACTTTCTTGAAAACAGTCAGTATTTTTGCAACTCATTTGGTGGCAATGACACACTTCACCTTTAAATGGGAGTGAAGTCATCAAAAGAAGAAAATTGGAAGCTTCTATGTTCATTTTACAGAGAAGCTAAACACCACATGATTCTGGAATCATTCAAGAATTATGCTATTTTGATCAATTAGTTACTGTCAAGAAAGTTATTAACATTTATTGCTCTAATTCATAATGACAGAACTTTTATGGACTCAAAAGCCGTATACTCCAAGTAAGCTCTGTGAACTACTGCACATTCAACATATGTATAGAGTTGTGTTTCGGCCACCATTGCGTGGCAAATAGTAGTAGTTACATATGCATTACTTCCTCCAGTGTAGTGAGACGTTAAAAGGTACAGTCAAAGTGAAATCAACGGTTAGGAAAAAGCATGAAATTGTCTATATGGTGAAAATTAGCTGGTGCTCTAGGCTGGCACCCCATCAGAAAGAGAATCTGACAGGTACAGTATTTCCATTTCTGGCGAATGCCTACGTGTTCACTTGGAGAAGGTACGTCCAGGGAAATGAGACAGAAAATGGAGGAAACTGGTGAAAATGTAGTGATCCTAGGAGCACATTTCACCTCCCTCTACATTATTGCCAGCTGGCCCAGACTTCTCTGTGGCTCTGAATTTCTGGCGGATGATGTTTAAAATATGGTGCAGGTTTTGGACTTTCCTCCCTCTCCACCTCCATCATCACCACCACCAGCTGTTTCAGTGAAGAAAAGCAAAAAAACAGGGTTTAAACAAGAGAAATTGAAGTAACAAGTTGTGTCATGTACGTTTGGTCTCCCAAGGCTATGATTAGCACAGGATAACACATGCTTTCAATCTTAGTCAGGTTAGACGAATTGTTGAGTTTTATGCCGATGACAACGAGGCTGTGAGAGAGAGACTTTTAGTCTTTACAAAAGCATGCGCGGTGTACAAGTCCAAAATCACTACTAGCTTTACCCTAGCAGGCAATTCTTGCCCTTTTCTGATCCAGTTCATTTATCTACTATTCCTTTCTATAAAAGTGCCAAAAAAGGACAATGCACCTTTTTTAGCCTCCTCCTCTTCTAGTCGCTTTCGTTCGTTCTCCAAAGCGTCCACTTTTGCTTGCCAAATATCAGCCAGTTCCTTCCAGTGGACCCTGTTGTTGTTCAGGCCATCAAACATGGGAGTGATCTCTTTGTGGAACCTTGAAAATTCCTGTATGAGAAAAGAGGCCTGTTATTGCAAGCATTCACAAGCCCACCAGTAATTGCCGATACATCATTCCCTGTCAGAGCATTTTAGCAAAGTTGTGCTGACATTCCAGGAAAGGCCATTATGGACAGTTGTCCCATTTTCTGCTTACATGGATGTCTGTGCAAAAACCCAATTTGATTCCAGCTTGACAGTTTGATGGATTTACCTTGTACACAAACGAGCACACAAAGTCAATGAAACCACACTGCATCTTCGGAAGTTCATCTGACTTGTTCCTGTCCATCATGGGCTGAGAAGAGATTCAAGAGAAATGTATTCTCATTCAGGCACTAGTTTTCTTACAATGCAACCAATTGAAAACCAAAAGCAAAACTAGGTGAAATTGATCTTCACAATCTCACAATGGGTTGTTGATCTAGCACAGTCCTTTCCAGATCTCCCTGCTCCCAGAATTCAGCTGCCACCATGAGAGCCACCTTCAGAAAAAAGAAGAAGCGCCATTTAGTTCAAATAACCCAAGGACTGGATAATCCTGACCACGAATAACCACAGTTGCACATACTTTGCTCTGGACCTCCCATGGCTTGGTAATGGCAGACAAGTCACAACCGGTCATCATCATTGCCCTGTTTGGATTTAAACAACATGTCTTCAAAAGCTCAATTCAGTATTTTCTCAAGTAGCAGGGTTTCAATGAGAAGTGATGCTTACATAATGATTTCCTTCCTAATGGGGTTGTTGGCCACATAGGCGATCGCTTCCTTCTCATCAGACATTGGTTCGGTGGCATCAACAATCTTCTGGAACATTGTCCTTTTTCTGTGTTGGGGAAGAAAACAGGCCCATCATCAGTGTGATATGTTCAAGAGTGGCTCTACTTGAGGTGAAGATATGCTCTCGAGCACTTACTTGAAATACAAGGCCAAGTCAGTCGCAATGATGCAGACATCATGCAAGTGCTGGACTGTCTCAAACTGGCGTTTCTGCAGACTTTGGAAAATATTAACATTCTGTAAAAGAGCAAAAAAATAACGTTGGCCTGGTTATTGCATTAAACTCTGGAACACTTGTGCTTTGTATCCTAACAAACCTCTTCTGCCATCAGCGTCTTGCTGTATTCAAGATGGTGCCTTTCCAAGATGGAGGAGCCATGAAGCTTGGCCAGAGGTGATCCGCTCCTACATTGGAAATGGATTGTGAGCAAAATGTCTTCCTTGCTTTATTGGAAAATATTAGTAGTAAAAATTATATATGTACTGAATTACTTTGTCTGGTAGAGATTGTTAGTTCCCCTGTGGTCAATATCGTGACAGAACGCAGCCGCTACCATCGCAAAGGCATCAAGGTCTGTGTAGTATCTCCTCAGCTTTCCGGTCTGTTAGCCAAGCAAAAAATATTTAATATTATGACCTCTTTAATGGTAAATAAGATGATGTGTGGACTAAAAAAAACTCACTTGCAGGAGACAGAACATGGTCTGGCCCACATTAAACCCATGCCTCCAGTTATGGTAGGTGATATCTCTGTAGCCCTTTCGTACGGTGTACATCCATCTGGTTAGGACCTGGTGTAAGACGGCATTTAAGTCCAAAAAAGTTTCATCCCAAAAGTGAAGTGAATATTGATTTCACAATATCATACACGTGTTGCCAAACTGTTGCATTCAAATGTGTATTATGTTCAGGCCAGGTCCAGGTTTTTGCAATATGTAAAACTTTGTGAAAGGTGGACATTTGATTTCTGTGGCAATTTGCTGAGCTTTCTGTGTATTGCTAATCACTTGCTAAATAAGCATGGGCTTAAGTAATAAGATGAGTGCTACTTGGTAAATCAGCTTTCACACGACACTTTTCATTCCTTTCACTTCCATTCATACGCTTATGAAGGCTGTAGACCAGAAACACAAGCTCATGTGAAGAAGTGTCGCATTTCGCAAAGTTCAAGTTTGGTAGACCAAAAAAATAACGATAAGTCACGGCGTGACCTCTTTTCTGAAATGAAAGAACACAAACTTTAAATCTGCTGCATTGCAGGAAAGTGGAGTAGATTGTATATGTTTTCATTTTGGATTTATTATTTGCTATATGTTGAATTTATGTATTAAAAAAAGATGCCGCAGACATGACGCCATATCACGACCGTTGCAGTGTCCGATGAAATGTTGTGTGCTCAAATTCAATGTGCAAATGCTTGTAAAGTCCAGTCTCACCTCTGCTGGCACTTTGAACTTCTCAACCACTCCAAGTTCAAAGAAACAACGAATGCCACACTTGATAAGGTCAACCTCAGAGAGAGGAAAGTCACTAAAACTAAATAATAGGAGATCGACATCTTTGGCCTCTGGAATGGTGGATCTCTGTGTGTTAAAACACAGGTAGATATATTAAAAATCAAATATCCTTGAACATATCAGATCAATAATATATCACTAGGAGTATATTGGTTCAGAGGGGGGGAAATCATACCAAGAGTTTGTACATTTCTTTCTGATCACAGTCCTCAGGTTCTTGGTCAAACTTCTCCTTTGTGTTCTAACAAGACAAAAAAAAAAAAGTTTAGTCAACACACAATAAAACAGATTGCAGTTTCTTACACTATGATGTCTCACCAGAATCTGTTGGACTTCAACTGGAGTGGCTTTGGTCTGGTACAAGACCATTTCCTGTGCAATTTCTTTTTTCCACTCCATCCGGTTCAGTTTGTCATATGTATCACAATTCAGTACAGACCATCCTAAGAACTGTGTCAGGGCCTGAAACAAAGTCCAAAAAACAGACTTTAGTGTTGCTGCACAAGATTCATGGAGCCAAATGGATGGTGAGCATCTAACGACTCACTTCAGTAATTTGTTCATCCTGCTCGTCGAATGGCTTGCCATCTTTTCGATTGAAGAAAGTGGCAATTCCCACAATTTCTTCTTTCTTGTTGACAATGGGAAGAGACAAGACGTTTTTGATGACGAAACCCGACTCGTCCACAGCTTCTTTCTGAAGAGTTGCAAACAAAAAAAGTCAAATTAAAACAGGTTTGTTCACAGTGTGATCACTGGAAAAATTCCTACAGCAACCTTGCTGATAAACTAATCGAAATTAAGACCAAAATAAAGTGTTTTCCTGCTCAGTTTAGTAGGTAACAGGTTTGTGTCTATTTTAGGTGTGGATTAGGAATAATATGAGCTCTGAGAGGGATTTAACCTGGGATGGCTTACAGTACCTGGAATGTGAAGAAGTCGTCAGCAGCAACATTCATCATGTTGCAAATCTGCAGAAAGAGAAATAACACAACATTTCCCCCATCAACATAGGCAAGAAGGTGGTAAGTTTAACCCATTAAGTATCTCTCTTTAACCTGGTTATAAAACAACTTTAGTCTAAGTGCTTGCTCAAGGGCACAATGGTGAAAAATCAAACTAGCCCTGAGCTCTATCCATTTCCAGCCACACTAACATTATCAAACATGGTTTTAGGATAATGTACTTTCACAGCTGCATAGTTATTGATTTTGTTAAAGAAAATGCTTTGGACTTACAAAGCCGTTTTCAGCCACATAGGTGGGGAGGCCGCTAACAAGTGCCCAGTGGTCAACAGGAGGGCCCCTGGAAGCAGTAACATTCAACAGTGAGACTAGTATGCTAGTGTGTTATATGGGCAAAAGTATGTGCACCTGTTGAGTATTTCACTTCAAAACTATAGGCATTAATAGTGAGTTGGTCCTTCCAAACAGTTTTGACTAGACCACACTTGGTGTTTAAGTTCATTAGATATCAACTGATATTGTTTTTTATAAGCAATGCTGATTATTTGTATGTCCGATAACTGATATGCAGAACCGATATTTTTAAATAACAACAGCAGCAACAGCAATATCAACAACAGTCTAATGTTTTCAAATAAAGAACATGAATAAATGAAAAGCGAGTCAATCGACTTTGCATAAATGTAATCATTTGTTTAAAAGTACAGTTTAAAGTATTGAATGTAAACCCAGGAATAAGTATTAGTTGGCCATTCACTCCAGAGATTTGAGTGTTTTGGTTGGTAATCCTTGTCTCTAAACTTTGTTGTAACAAAGACTTTAGATATACAAAGACCGTGCACTTTAATTACTATGAATGGGAGAAAGTGCAATGCACAATATGGTGGAATAAGTGCCACCTTCTAAATAAAAGTCCAAATCGCGTCACTACAGCATCCGTTAGAAGCTCAAAGCGATTTAAATATGAAATTTAATCATAAGCTTGATGTGCAGCTTTGGAGAAGTTAATGTTTCCCCATTGAAAAAGGTAGGAGCTGTACGTGCATGACTGAAATAGCTGTCCGAGAGGCGTCTCAAAGATGGCCGCCGAGTAAAATGACTTGCCTTAAAGTGACTTTGGTTGTAAGCTTCACTGGGTTTAATAATAACTCGATAAAATGAAAGAGAGAAGAAATGCCCATGTGTCCCGATTCTCCCGACATTGTTAGAAGCAACAAAGAAAACAGTAAATGCATTACATTAGAGTCTCTTTCCACTTAGCCTATTCATGTTTTTGTCGCTGTCAAAAATAAGTTATGAAATACCTGCTAACAGCACTATTTTAGTCTTTTAAAGTGAGTGTGTCTGCAGCAAATATTACGTGCATTACTCTAAAATTGTATTAATTACTATCCACTATTTACACCTTCAACAGTGTAATTTGATTACTAATTACTCTCTCTAAAAAGTAATGCATTACTTATTATAAATGAATTTCTAGTTGAACAATGCAAGCATAAACATGGAACTGCTCTTTTAATTATTTTAAATAAGTTATATAAAATTTCATAAATTATTCTTGAACTGACCAAAGCATTTAAAGGGAGAAGGTTACATTGCAAACATATTTTAACATCAGACGATGTTAAATCCACTATTGTTTTATATAGAATTGCTCTATAGCCTGTACAGCATTTACTGTAATTCCTTAAGTAATAATGAAGAGTAATACAGTACTTTACCTTTTCAAGGGAAAAGTAATTAAATTATAGTAATGAATTACTTTGTAATGCATTACACCAACACTGCTCATAAACACCCTGTTTTAAACTCTGAAAAATGCTTTTATATCGGAATAATTATTGGTCGATCTCTACAGTTCATCCCAAATGTGTCTGGTCTGGTTCAGGCCTTGTGAACAATTCTGTCCAAGATTTGATCTCACAAATATTACTTGATTAGCCAAGCTCATTAGAAAATGGTGTCCAAATAGTTTTGCCCATGTAGTGTATGTGAATACATGACTTAAGGCCTGTGGTTTTTCATACGAGTAAATAATGATCTTTTAATGTATTAAATAATTATGCTTACGGTATGACTTTGATCTCCTCTTTGCCTTCTAGCAGATAATCAATGATCTTGTAGAAGATGACTTCCTGTTAGAAGAAACAAAAAGTTATAATAATACTACTAGCCAGTAATACTGACTTGTTTACCGGAGAGAAAGAAATGTGTTACCCTGCCGTCAGGCGTCTTCGGGCCTTTGTATGGCTCCACGTCTCCCAATTTAACCGGCCACTCATCATAGAACTCCTAAACAATCAAAGCAAAGTCGAGCGTTTTATGAGCCACTGATCAATGACCAAATGGAGGATGTTCACCAGATGTCACAAACCTTTTCTTTGGTCATGTCCAGGAGGCCGACAGAGTACCTATCACACAGGAGGTAGGTCCTGACGGTGTACAGGGCCTTGTGAAACTGTCGCTCGATGTCTGTTAACTCTTCAAACACTTTGCTGGCAGACCATAGAAGAACCTGTGGTGGCGCTTTACAGTCAGAATCAAGATTCAAAACACAGTCAAACATCATTAGGTGCTGTAGTCCACAGCATTACCTGGCTTCTTCTAGATTCCACATTATACATGTATGCAGTGTAGTGCTGTAGGGCGATGACTGTGGCGAAAGTGATGTACTTGGAGAAAAGCTGAAAAACATTTGCAACACATTTACTTAGTCAACATGAAATCAAAATTGAATCAATTTATGGAATATTGCAGTGTTTGTTATAAATAATTTATCTGTGCACATCATTATTGTATATAAATCCATGTGCCCTGCCCTCATAATCTGTAATCCAAATAACTTCCGTGATTACTGGCATGAGGGCGGGACAACCTGTCACTCACATGAGATCGACCAATAGCAAACCACAATCATCAAATCAATTACCGATGGACAAAATCAAGTCCCGCCCAACATTTTTTCTTGTTCGATATGTCGTTTCACTCTTCACAATATGGAAGAAAAGACTATGGCAACTTCTATTTCATGGTGACTTTTTAGGTACGGTCACATTGGCGTAATTTCAGCGAATATAAAGGTCAATTGGATACCCATTGTCAGTTAGCATGAGGCAATGCTCACACATTATTCAAACCGCTTCAAAAGCTTCAAAACCCATGACAAAGTGTAAAAGCATTAACAAATTACTACAGCATCCCCTGATAGCACACAAACATCTCGGAGACGATGTAATTTTTAAAGTGTTTGCTAGACTTTTTTTGCAATCTTTTCATTTTTTTAATTACAAAATAATTAGTTTTACTCTCAAACACAGTATGAGAGTATGATTGAATAAAAAAGACACAAAGGAAACTCCATATGACCACACCCTGAAAACATAACAATCTGGTCATGCCGATTCAGCACAAATTTTGAGGTCAGTATCACAATGATTTCTGCTTTACATCTGTATACCCATTGTGAATGTTTTTAAAAAGATTTTCACATTGATGTCGTATTTCAAGTAGCTATAGCATACTCACGTCTTCGTCTGCTTTGGAGAATTCATTTCCTCCAACTTTATTAATTGCCATAACCACACCAAGTACGTCTTTCCCGCTCATGAGAGGCGCAGTCAGCAAGTTTTTAGTGGTGTATCCTGTCTGCTTGTCCACAAAGTCACTGAATCTGGGATTCTAAGGAACAAAGACAGGAAAGTGTTGTATTCGTTAATGTCCAATACGGCTGTTTGAAAATTTGGATAAAATATAGATTGGTTAAAAACTATTAACCCCTCCGCCATTTTAGACAGTATAGCCAACATCTGGCATTCACGTGAAGACGCATATTTAAAAATGATTTAAATATGTATTTCCACAGAGTTGAATATCATTTTGCTAAAGCTGTTTCAGGTAATCATTTGGTGACATTTTAAAATATGACAAAATAAAGTAAAGGTATTTTGAATAATTAATATTATGCCTATTTTTAAACTGCTAAATAGCCTACAGACGTTTTGAATAACTACATTAACAACTTAATTATCTCTTTTAATAAGCCATTTGGATTTTTTTCTCTTGTCACTGAGTTCTTAAAGGGCCGTTCACCCCAAGAACAATAATAAAGATAGGCTTCTATATTAGCCACCACATCAGCGGACGACATCGCTTTAAATGCTCGAGCTCTTTAATAAAGCAGAAAGGATTCTGATTGGCTGTCAATTTTCATATCGTCCATCAGCTGGATAAAATCGTTTTTTATCGTTAACAGTTATCGTTATAGCTGTGGTGTGAACTCTGCTATTCTTTAATATTGAGAACGATTTTTAAAACTATATCGTTATCGTCCTTGGTGTGAACGGTCCTAATTCTGCCTAAATTTACACTTCTGTGTTTTGTAACGAAGGTTAATACATTTAACCCTGTCTCTAACACTTAAGCTGAGGTTGCACCAGTGTGCCATGATTAAACACCATGCTAGTATAAGTATAGCACATGAAAGCATCTAAAATACTGTTAATTTTTTATCATACTATACTCACACAATACATTTAAGATCTGCTGGATGATGTCAAATGTGTGTCATGTCTCTCAGTGAAGTAGGCCTACTGCACACTTATTTAGAAATCAAATTAAAAGTGATGTTCACTTTTACATTTTCCTTTATTTTAAATTATGAATCTCGATTATAAGTGAACAAATGCAGGCTACCAGGAATACAGAAAATAAGCTGCTTTTCTGCAGGGCGTTGACTGACCCTTAATGACCACGAGACAGAAAAAGTTTAATCTTTTGTCAAACTAACGGTCGACTTTCAGGTAACAGACTCGCCTAAGAAGCCTAAGAAGATGTTTTGCCTACAACATGCAGTCTTTTCATAAACGAATATGTGTAAAGCATATTTCAGCTCTATAAAGAGCGAATGTGGCTTGAGGAGCTCTTTCTCCCTGAACTAATAATGACTTTCACTGCTGTAACCTAATGTAGTCTAGTTGATTAAATCATTTTTTTTAGATGTTACCACATAATATGTTTAGGGTGTATTATCTGCATAAATCGTCATCTATTAGGAATATAAAACACTGGCCTTTTAAAATATATTTTCTTCGATTTTGAACACAATTTACTAAATGCTATTTAAAAAACACTAAAGGGTTTACAGGAAATTACAGTGGCTGTACATAAAAAAATATGAGTTTTTTATGCAAAACAAACAGGTTGAAGTTTTTACACACAAAAAAAGTTGCTACAAGATTTGTGGCATTTAAAAACTACTTGAAAATTTGATTTCAATCCTTAAAGCAGCTGAAAAAAGAATGCCTTGAACTCTCTGAAGTCCCAGCAATATTAACCCAGCTCCCAAAATATTCTAAGAACGTTCTCATTAAGTTGTGAAAACTTTATTTCAAAATGTACGTTTTTCTTGGTTATCCAGGCGCTAAGGGAATATTCCATTTTATGATTTTGCAAGCATTATGGGAACGTTACTTTTGAATGTTCTCTGAAAGTTCTGAAAAAGGTAGTAAAATTTAAAACACAAATTTCAGAAGAAAAGAAAAAAACTATGTATAGATCTTTTTTGAGCTAACATTTGTTTTATATTTTGTTATCTATGATTTTTTTGTTTTTATTTAATTTTTTTTAAAAGTGTAAATAATTTTCTTTTCTCTTTCAACGTATTCTGCTTGGATTTATTGTGTTTAACACGTATGTTTGCTATTTGCAGAGTGTAATTCAGTTTTAAAGAAAAGAAGAACCAGGGGAGCAATGAAAGACATCTTTACTTCTTTTACTCACCTGTTTGACATCAGGAACATTAGCTGGTTTTTTGGTGGTTGCTATTTGGCCAACTATGCCAATGTCAGTAGGGAACACAATTTCAGACTGAGGGTTGACCAGGTTGGCCTCGTATTTGGAGGTAGGGGTGACGTCGAAAAGACACGTAGCGAGCTCAGGGATGCCGTTTCTCGCTCGGTTTATGAAATAGCTGCAGCGGTCGGCGTTCACCAGCATACATATCCTCTGCAGGACCTTGTGCATGGCCTTTTCCATGACGGTCTGCGAATACATGTCTTTGATCATGTCGAAGATGATGCTGGCCTCCTGGATTTTGCTGACATCCTTGAACGAGGTCGGATCTTTGATGTCAAGGTTCTCGTCGAAAGCGGCGGCGAGGGCCTCGCATCGGATATTCTTCTCAAAATACTCTTTGGCGAACTGTGGGTTATTCTCCAAGTACTTTTCCACACTATCCTTGTCTGCCATTTTGAAGTGCGCTTCTCTGCTCGTCCGCTCACAGATTCATTACTTGTGGGATGTCAGGATGGAAAGTGAAGCTGGTCAGTGGCCTGCTTCAGACAGGTGCATCCTCCAGTGCTGGTCTCCTCCAGAGAATAGTGGCTTACAGGCTGAAGGGATCAAAGCGGCCGCTAATTAAAGTGACGTCATGACATTAAACCCCTAAGCTTTCTTAACCTGCAAATCCCCACCCTGATCATTTTATGGTAGACAATCCAGTCAGAGCCAAACTCCCCTGTTTCTCCCGTGGAGAAAGTGTTGGCACATGACATAATATTTGTCGCATCAGTCTGTCGATTAGACCGACGGTGTTTCTGATCTAATGCGGCATCACCATCACCAGCGCTTGAGTGTTCATTGGGCCCGGTATGTGCACAAGGAGAGAAGCTGCAGTCCTTGGACATGCTTATAGATCTTCATATCCGTGCTAAAATAATACATTGGTGGAAAAACGTTTCAACATTTTCATTTTAACTGGCATATTCAGCTACGTATATATATAGTGCTATTTTTTATTTTTCTTGAGCACTGAATTCAGCATATTAGAATATTAGAATGATTTCTGGCGTTTAATTTGACACCGGACTTGATGCTGTTTCCTAGCTGCTAAAAATGAAGCTTTTATACATTTATTAACTGCCGGTCAAAAGTTTGGAATAATTAAGTTTTTATATATATGTTTTTGAAAGAAGTGCTCACCAAAACGGGATTCATTTGATTTAATAAATACATAAATTAATAAATAAATCAAATACAGCAAAAATACTAATATTGTGCATTATGTTATTACAATTTAAAATAAAATAAAAATTCTACTTAATTTCTACAAAATTTTCAGCATCATTACGCCAGTCATCCTTCAGAAATCGTTCTAATATGCCGATTTGCTGCTCTCCATATATATATTTAGCCTATATAATATAATATAATACACACACACACACTCATGATTAAAAATATTGAGAAATCACAGTACAGTCCCTTAAATATGCACTTAAATGTTTAAAACCATGATATTAAATACAAACAAGTTAACAAATGATATGCCAACCACCAAATGCAAATTCTTTGAAGCATTGCCCTTCTTAAACCTAGCTCTCAAGCTCTCCAAGTAAGAAGGGAGATTCTCTAAATCGGGCTATTATTAGCCTTTTTGCCCTTTCTGCACCCGGGAGTGAAGCTGCACACCCAGGATCTATTTACACCGGTAGGATCTGTCAGTCTGCCAGACTAATAAAGCGATCTCTCTCCTTTTTCTTTTTTATCAAGGAAAGGATCAGGTAGCAGGCATACGGTATGTAAAAGGAAAAAGCCTTGCATTATATGTACCTGGCTTTGTAAATCCAGGATTAAGTAAAAGTGATTATCAGGATATCCTCTCTTGAAGGGAGAGAGCTCGGCTTGGCACGTTTAAGTTCACAGTGAGGAGCCGACAGACACAGCAATGCTAAATTTACCACGCTCACCATTCATTTAACTGGATGTTGATGGATAAAATACCACACTCAATGTTTTAATGTAGCCGAATGTGTATGTAGGGTCTGATGCTGACGCAAACAAACAAATGCGTTTATGTATTTATTGAGTGATCTTGGCTTGGAGCAGAGCGATGGTGCACGGAGATATCAGGCCTCAGCCTAACAGTAAAGTCTTGAATTTTTGACCCTGATATATTCAAGACGACGTCAGCAATCCATCAGCATCACCTTTGAGCCGAAACACAGAGTTGTCTGATATTTACCCCCTCATTCCCAAACAAACATCCAAAAAGGATCATCATTTGTCTGCTCATCGTCTGCTCATCGTCAGCCTACAACAATCAAGATCTAATGAGCTGAGATTAGGCTTACTTAGCTTGATATCAGATCTGCTTTACTTAACTTGTATTGGTAACGTTGCAAATAAAGCGTTGGAAGATGAAAGGGTAATGTATACGATGACATCACAATATCTCTGTTATTAGTTTTCCGTTATAGTAGTGACAGATAATGAACTGTCAGCCAGTCTCTTTTTTTACATGGACGCTTACTAAAATACCGGTAAATGAATGTTGAATTGATTAAAACAATTTTATTGTGTGCACAACATAAAGATATGAAAGTCACACAAATTGACCAATCAGAATCCAGTATTCCAGAGAGCAGTGTAATAATACGAAGTAATAATTTTTATATTATATATAGCATTCAGAAGTTTGTGGTTGGTACGATTTTCTCAAACGCACGTCAAACAGTTGATGGACCCCATTGACTTCCATAGTAGGAAAAAAATACAATGGAAGTCAATGGGGCTCATCAACTGTGGTTACCGACATTCTTCAAAATATCTTATTTTGTGTTTAGCAGAAGAAAGAAATTCAGACAGGTTTGAAATAACTTGAGGGTTAGTAAATTATGACAGAATTTTCATTTTTAAGTCAACTATTCCTTTAATTATTTGACCTCAAAATGGCATTGTAGGTCACCTTTACAAATGTTTTGCTGCCTTATGTACCATCCAAAAAAAAAAGAGGTGTTGTAACAAGTTACATAAGTTACTTTTTTTTTTTCAAGGTTTTCCCAGGAATTTAGGTCATTGCAAACCTAGTTTTGCAAAACCAGCTACGTAACTTGACACTAAAAAGAGTCATGAAATACTCTACAGCACAATTAACAGTGATGTTCTGGAGTGGTTATTTGAGTTACTGTTGCCTTTCTATCAGCTCGAACCAGTCTGGCCATTCTCCTCTGACCTCTGGCATCAATAAGGCACTTTCCCACAGAACTGCAACTCACTGGACATTTTCTTTTTCAGACCATTCTCTGGTGAAAATCCCAGTAGTTCAGCACTTTCTGAAATACTCAGACTCATTCAAAGTCACTTAAATCACATTTCTTCCCTGTTCTGATGCTCAGTTTGAACTTCAGCAGATCGTCTTGACCATGTCTACATGACTAAATGCATTGAGTTGCTGTCATGTGATTGGATATTTGTGATAATGAGAAGTTGAACCGTGGAGTGAATATATTGACATATTTACCTTTTGTTCAAATATTACTAAAATAATAGTTAAGGATTTTGTCAGGCTGTCATATAATGAAATTCTGAACACATGCAGAAAGAACCAAGAGAGAAACAACAAAATATTAATAACTGATTATGTTGTAGTCAATGTAATTTTTATTTTTCCTATGAGCTATTTTGCATTTTATTTGCACAGTTTAGTGTTTTGTTCTTCTTTCGTATTTAATATATGTGCCCCTTAAATTATGTTGGTTTAATTGAACTTGTAGGGTCATTAAATACAAATATCTCCTTCCAGATATATCCCCCTCCCCTTCCTTAAAGTCATCTGGTTACTTTTAAAGGCCAAAAAAGATTTATTTTATTTTTTCATTTTGATTCTCTGTTTCTGTTCGAGGCTGGGTTCTGATTCTTTGAATAAAAAAATAAAAATAAAAAAAGATTTGTTTTATATATATATAAGCTGGCAAATATAAGTCGTTTGGTTACAATCACAAACCTGAATGAAATGGTTCTACACTCACAAAACAGAAACGTTCCCTATTGAACAGGTTTCAGGGAACACGAATCAGAAATGCACACAAGCCGGCATGTGCTGAAGAATTCCCTTTATTTTAGCTTCAGCTCAAGCTCTTGCACAATCCAGCTGTAACCTGAAGAAAAACACATTCGGGGGGCAGAGGTCAACACTACCGCGCTCCACACAGAGACCTGAAACACTGCTCTTATGTAATGACTTTTGTCCAATGACAGGGATGGTGGAGACTGAATTTTGGGTCGTTGGGTGGGGTTTTGAATCTAGGGTCGCAGAATCTCGGCCCTATATAAATGCAGCAGCCGCTGAGCCATAGTCACTTCAGATACTGTGATCAAGGTACGCACTTTTGGATGTGTTTGACGGACGACCGAGTGAGCCGTTTGTTGGTGTTTTCCTAACTGTTCTACTCATTTCCCACAGCTCGAGCACAGAAGCACCATGCTCAGGTTCTGCATAGCTCTCTGTGTCCTGGCCACATGCTGGGCGCAGGACTGTCAGGTCAGCAACATCACCGTCAAACAGGACTTTGACAAGATGAGGGTAAGTCAACCAGTATTTTCCTTCAATCCACATCTTGTTTTTGAGCTTTTGTTCCTCACACATTTCCACTGACCTCGCAGTATCAAGGAACATGGTATGCCGTGGCCAAGAAAGACCCCGTTGGTCTTTTCCTTCTTGATAATATCGTTGCCAATTACAAAGTGGAGGAAGACGGAACCATGACAGCCGCCGCCATTGGCAGAGTCATCATTCTCAAGTGAGTTTAAGTGGGATTTGATGTTGATGTCGTGCACTTGCGCAATAAAAAAACGTTCAATTCTCGGATGCCGTTTTACTCTTCAGCAACTGGGAGATGTGCGCCAACATGTTTGGCACATTTGAAGATACAGAAGACCCCGCCAAGTTCAAGTTGAGATACTGGGGAGCCGCTGCATATCTCCAGACTGGATGTAAGTGCAGATTTATTATGTGCAGATCTCATGTTAGGTCATCTGCTCACGACCTGTTCGTGACCGTTTCACAGATGACGACCACTGGGTCATTGACACTGACTACGACAACTACGCCATCCACTACTCCTGCAGAGTGATGGATGAGGATGGAACCTGCTTGGATGGTTATTCCTTCATATTCTCCCGACACCCTGATGGCCTCAGGGCTGAAGACCAGAAGATTGTGACGGAGAAGAAACAGGAGGTCTGCTTCCTGGGCAAATACAGACGCGTTGCACACACTGGTAAGATGGCTGAGCCTCATGAATTATCATCACAAATATGCACTCATGCTCAGACATTGTCACAAAAGATCTAAATGGGCTAATGTGTTTTTGCTTTTTTTTTTTTTTTTATTGTGCAGGTTTCTGTGACGCTGCCTAAATGACCACTGCTCAAAAGAGCTCCTGTGGATGTAATCTGTTATATATTTCAAGCTGATATGTAAATTATTAATCATATTACTTAATAAAAGAGAATGGATAATAATTTTACACAAAGCAAAAGTGAAAATGTGTAATAATCACTTTTAATGCACAATAAGTGCAACTTTTCAAATAAACTTAAAAAAAAATCAAAACTAGTATGAATTCATTATTAAATTCAGTGATTGACTGTATATCACCATAATTTAGCGAGTCAAAGTTCACTTGAACTCATGAACCAACAATACAAACAGCACTGTGGTAAATCAATGCTGTTTGTTGACAAAATGTTGAGCAACTTGCACCATGATACAGAGCAGCGGCTGTCAGCACACACATTACAGGTCAGTATGAGGAAATACATAATAAGATCATGTAATCTGTCAAGTTTTATCTGTTAAGAGTTGTATCAACATGTGACCCTGGATCACAAAACCAGTCGCACGGGTATATTTGTGGCAATAGCCAACAGTATGGGTCAAAATGATCGATTTTTCATTTATGGCAAAAATCATTATGATATTAAGTAGTATTAGCCTATGATCATGTTCCATGAAGATATTTTGTAAATTTTCTACCGTAAATATATAAAACGTTTATTTTTGTGAGTGAATGCAGCACAATCGCGAACATATTGGACAACTTTAAAGGCATTTTTCTCAATGTTTCGTTTTTTTGCATCCTCAGATCATCAAATAGTTGTATCTAGGCCAAATATTGTCCAATCATAACAAACCATACATCGATGGAAAGCTTATTTATTCAGCTTTCAGGTGATGTATAAATCTCAATTCCAACGTTCTGTCACTACGCATCATAATTTGATTGGCTTATGACACACGTCAGTCAAAGTTATGATCAAATGGAAAACGGCAGCTTCAACGGAAGGCTAGCTAGCTAAACTAGCCTACTAGTGCTCGTCCACGGACTGGAGCTGCGTTTAGATGACATAATGGAAAATCCAGCTCAGCCTCACAAAAAAATACAATATTCTTTCTGGAAATATAATCGTAACGTACTGAAATATACAGTAATTGAATTTAGACAAGTTCAGACACTTTAATTTAATTATGAAAAAAAAAAAAAATGTTTTGGGATTTTGACTGGGCCAGCAGAGAAGGCGGCCCACCACTGCATTTATACACACAACCTGGGCATCTCTGAAAGGTTCTGCGAGGAGACAGTGGACATACAAAACAGAGTGTTAAATATACATACATACATACATACAGGGTTTGACATTAAAACTCGATTTCGTGTAGCAGTCTCTCCACTTTGGCCAGTTGAACGCAGGTGGATGCTGTGCGCTGCAGGTTTCAGAGTGAAGCACGACTCTTTAATTATTTACATGTGTGCAGGTTACGCGTTTCTTCCAGCGTCTCAGTTCCCAGTGAACGCTCAATCTCTGCATGTGTTATTTGTTTGAGTTTACAATAAAGTGCTTTTGGGAACAGATATAAAGTCTAACACGCTTTGTTTCATAGTGAAGTGTTGCACTGTCATCATTTCCACTCCATCTCTGCAAATGCTGAGTTTGGGTTGCTAATAACGTTAGCCTGGGAACGCAAAGTGCGTAATTTCACCAGATTTGTTATGCAAATCTTTTGTAAGCCTACGTCAACACAGGAGAATACATAGATATGTTTCTAAATATGCAAATTGTTGTTCATTGCAGTTTCAAAATAAAAATGTAAACCCTCGCTCGGAGTTTGCATGTTTTGATGTCTATGTTATTGTCCAAGAAATTACAGTGCCTGTAGCATCTCTACAGGTGGCCAAATATTAAATGGACATTTCAATTAAATGTTGATCGACCAATATTAAACACGTATTTGATTGTGATGTAAAGTTCAACAATCTATATTGAGCAAATTATTGCCTTGTTATTTTTTGTATATTTTAAGTCATTTTAAAGGCTATTTACTTAGGTCTGTTTTTATTACCACAAAAAAAGATTATCCGATTACTCAATTAGGCTAATTGTCAAAATAATCGACTGATTACTTGATTACCAAAATAATGGTTAGTGACACATCCCTATATTAGTTATACCATTTCAAAACACACCTGCATTGTTTTGGATTTTGTGAATTTTAGATGAATAAAATACTAATAAAAATAGTGTTAAAATATCGTCTCATCTCATTCTCGTGCACCGAATATTGTATATTGGGTTCCCATAAAAAAATAAAATAAAAAAAATGGCATTTTCACTGGCCACATTTATGTTGTCGGGAAATTACAGAGTGGCTTGTAACTCTGGAAAACCACTAGCCAGTGACTGGTGAGCAAAAAAGTTATTGTCAATTAACATACATATATATATAATGTCATATGCCTTCACAGATGACCAGGGATCTATTGATTCAATCTAGATTAGACATAAACAATGTCCTGAGTATATGCTTTCTCTCTCTCTCTCAGGATTCTATAAATTTATTTATTGTTGTTGCCAGTTATCCTTACTCAAATATATTGCTTAACTGGCAATGAAATAATGCATGACACTTCCTGGAATCAAAGAGTTAATTAACTCGTTCTCCTCTGGCTACTGTGCCTTCACCTAATCCAACCTTTAAATAGTTTAATGCAGGATTTACACATGCAGTCTAATTCAAGACAGATTTGGTTTGCAAAGTCAGGACTGATGGATTGGAGTCGTTTCTAGACAGGTAACACTTCAGAGGTGCCATGAGGATACAAGGCAAACAGGGTTTGTTTCTGTCTTTTTCCTTTTATTCAAGTAGAGTTGACAATTCAGTGAAGGACTATGTTCCCGCTTTTTTGGGAACAACTACATATAAAAGAGAAACCTGGTCACCAAAAGCAAACTAAGAAAATAACATACATTTAAACTCATAAATTAAAATATTTTTTAAATATGTCCCATGTAAACAAATACTTTTATGAATAAAAGAAAAGTCCCTTCAAACTTTTCAAATTCAAGAATTTAAAACTGTGACTACTTAAAAAATATATATATGGATGGAACAAGTTAATATAAAATACTGAAACGTTTCTTTAGAATGGTGACTACACACTGTAAATAATGAAGTTTTATCTGAAGCAGTAGTCGAGGTGTGCGAGCAGCTCTCTGTGCTGGCTGGTGGGGTAAGAAGCGCCACAGTTCGGACACTCCAGCATACTCTCGTCTAGCATGTTATGGACTTTAGATGGAGACGTGGTTCGATCTTGAATAGTCAGTCTGTCAAAATCCATCCTGTTAAAAGAGCTGGGCTCAGAGAAACGAGCCTCTCTCTGCTGTTTCTGAGGCACAAGGTCAATACAAGCATATTATTACACAATTACATGATAAAAAATGGCAATGATCATGTCGGGACGCATCAAGGAGCATCTCAGAACTTACGGACGACTCCAGGCGTGTGATCTGGTCTCTGGCCTTCCGCAGCTCTTTCAAAACTTTGTGCAGTTGGTGCTGTGAAGTTTGACGGTCTACTTTTTCATTTTCAGATTCTTTGGCCGACAACTGGATCTGTAGGATGGTCATTGACAAATAAGGGTGATAACACCAATAAAAAAAGAAAAGAAAATCTTCATCAATCTAGTTTAAAATGCATGTGCAAAGTGCATGTCTTAGAAATTCATGTTGGCTTGGTTTAAAAATATGTCATGTGGTGTAACCATTAAAGGTGTAGTAAGTGATTTGTGAGAAACGCTGTTTAAAGTAGATCAGTCCGAGCAGCACAAATCAGCAGTAGGGGGCATATACACTCAAAATACATATTACAAGTCAAAAGCCGCTTTCCGACCGGAGGAACCTTTTCACAGTTCCTAGAACTATTGGCTAAAGTACCCGGATGTCGGCGTGTTCGCACCGCAGGAACTAGGAACGATTTTAGTTCTAGGAACTCCATTTGGAGGAACTAATTTAGGTCTGACTTCAGAGTAGGGTCTAAACCAGCACTATAGGAACTACCCGTGACGTTAGTGTACGCTGATTGACCGAACGCACGCGGAACACCAGCACCGCCATTTTTAAAACAGCTAGAATGTTAATACACAGATTAGAGATTATAGCCTATATTTACTCCATAAACTATACAAACATGGAAAACAGTGATAGATGGGTCTCTAAACCTTTATGCTGAAGAGAAAATCCAACGCAACTTTGAGGGGACCAAGCCAAACATGATTATGTTTATCTGCCCAGCTAGCAACACTGGACATCAACCACACGGCATAGGCTAATACATTTTTTTCATATACTGTCTACTTTCTACAACAGTTCTATCTAATAACATATTAAACAGTACTGTTAAACAGATCGCTAACTAATAAACACAGAGAATGCGAGCATGGTTTGCTCTGGCGTTCTCAGCACCATTAAAATAAAGGTCCATCGCGCAGTCTAAATAAAAGTCGCCGTGCTTGCGTCACTCCCTTACCCCTCCTACCAGTTCCTATGGCCACTTGGCCAGTGCGAACGCAAACAGCGAAACCGAGTTTGGTGGAGACTGGAGAGTAGTTCTTAGAACTGTTTAGAAGTGGACAGTTCCTAGAACTAAGTTCCTAGAAATACTTGGTCGGAAAGCGGCTAATAACATGAGCAAGATAAAAAAAAGATCATCATGTCATTGACCCAGGAATGAAACAGTGAAAGCTAGTGTTGATCTGAATACCTGTTGTTCCAATATGGAGATTCTTTTCTTCTGCTCCTGCTGATTCATCAGAGATTTCTGCAATTGGTTCACCTTTCAAAACAGAAAAAAGAATGGCTCATTTTGTCTAGCAAATACAGTTAATATGTCTGTCAAATGAAATGAGTAGATATATACCAACATATCAACCAAGGATGCGTTTCCCAAAAGCACTGCAAGCCAAAATGGACAGTACTTGGGAAATGCAGCATGGAGCTGGGCATCGACACAACTTTCACGATTCATCGAATTTCATTATAAAATTGACAGAATTTAAAAGGTGAGACTTTGTTTCATATTAGAAGTAGCGATTCATATTTGTATTGGATAAGAGGCGCGCTGCAAATGTTTAATTGTTCAAAATTGTTTCTTGAGATTTAAAATTGATAGTTACATAAAAATAAGAAAATCAATATTTTAATCCAGTTCTAGCCTGGACTGATCAGTCTGTTAATATTTGGCCATTTTGAGATCGGCATCAGCCGTTAACTGCATCAAACCAAAACTAGCTTCTCCACTAATGCTGTATAAACTTTAGACTGAGTTTCTGGTTTAGTATTCTCCCATAGCAAACTGTGGTAGTTGCTTACAAGTCTTTGGCATTTCTAAAAACTATAGATCACAACTCATATTATGAATCAGTATATTATATGTATTATTAATTAATTATAGAAAACATTAGGCCTGTCGCGATTACTGATTAATCAACTGATCGTGGATTTTCAATCTAATCACAATTATTTGAGATAATTGTGCAGTTTTTTCTATTTCAATCACATTTTTCCCAAACAACAGAAAACACAGTTCACAAAGCAAAGTACACAAAGAAATAAAGGTTTGTGGGTTTAATCAGCCTGCGACAAACAAAACTACACAGAATTACAGTAAATCATTAATCGGGATTGTCTGTATGACAATTTATCATCAGCACAAAATTCATGATTGCATGATCACATCAATGACCCCCAATAAGCATATTGCTTCGTCCTGTTCTTTAAGTTTTAATATTGTGGTGGCCAGACTGGCCACTGAGGCTAAACAAGTCCATTGCATTCTGTTATTATTAAAAATAAAATCTATTTTAAATGAAATGTACATGATTGACAAAAATGTCATTGTACTTGCCAACTAAAACGGCATTATGTATATTGGCATGAGAAGGCCCCCTGCTCTCCAAATACGGGCAATTAAAAAGTCCATATTGATCTAACACCCAAAATGAGGTTCATATTCTGCATGTGTACCTGCATGAGTAGTTCGGCCACCCTCTTCCTCTCGTCCTCCAGATCAGCGTGCAGTCGAGCAGTTCGCTCTGATGAACACCTCCTCTCCTCCTGCAGAATCTCTCGGTCTCTTCTCCTCTCCTCCAGGAGCTGCTCCCGGGCCTGAGCCGCTTCCCTCCTCTTCTCCTCATACCTCCCCCTCAGATCCTTCACTTCTGCCTGGAAGCGGCTTACGCGGGCCCGTTCGGCCTCCAGCTCACGCTGGGCCTCCTGCGCAGACTGGTCTGTGGGGCAAGAAGAGAGAACCAATGATGATACTGGGTTATATAGATCCACAATTTGATTCTGTCCACTTTGAGTGTCTTTAAAGAATTTTGACCATCTGAACTGGCTTCTTTGTGCTTTTGCTGGAGTGCTTTATTTGCTTCATTTAACTGCGTCTCAAACTCCTTGGTCTTGGCTAAGACGCCCTGAACATAAGCCTCCCGCTGCTGGTCGTAAACAAGCCAGTTATGGTTCTTCTCCAGAGCCTGTACTCAAAAACAGAGAGAGGTGAAGAACAGATGAGTCTAGCAGAAAGCAGCAGGAACGCCTCATCTGAACTCTTGGGTTGTGAACTCACATCTCGCAACTGCTCCTGCACTGTCGCAAGCTCTCCAGATGAAACCTGTCGGGGAAAAAAAACCCCCACAAAATATTCAATTCAGTTCAATTCACACTGTGTGTATAGCGCTTTTCACAATACACATTTCAAAGTCCATATTACAATTATCAGAGGTAACTGTCTAAGTATTTCAGAAATGTACATATACAAAGTCACAGTTAGCTACAAATTTATTCATTTAAACAATGTAATAATTTAATGCAGAAACAATGAGTTCACTGAAGTAATGAATACTCGTTTGTTAACAAATGATTATGACATTTAGAAAATACAGCATTGGTGCATGTTGATTCAGTGTTTGCCTCATCTGAAATCTTTGCAGGAATTATGATGATGACAAGTATAACAAGCAAAATAAACACTAGATAAATGTGTTAGATTGATTCAAATTGAAATCGCAAAGAAAAATGCATCTTATAAAAAATTAAAAAAGATGAAACCTTTCACATCTTACATAAATTACTTAACTAATAACCTTTTCTTGGGTTTAAACCACCAATTTATGGGTTACTAGCCCAATCTTTAACCAATGACATCAATTTGGATCAATGCACACATTAAATGACTAACAAATAATATGATGTATTGATGCAATGTGCAAAAAGATGTCAGTGTATAAAAAGAGGTCAAACTGGCACTGAGCTGTTTGATGAGGTCATGTGCAACATTTCATTACTTTTCAAATTATTTTTTTGTTGTGGATGTTCCAGTTGAGATACAGGATTCGCAATTTTCATAGAGATCGGTTAAATGTTCCTGTTATATTTTGGTTGCATTTGTGAGCTAATAAAAATATAAACTGATTGTGAAAAATAGGCACATAATAATGTAATATCCATGTACCGATCGCAGGCCTCTGAATCTAATCAAAATGTAACCGTATCGCAGTGTGTTTGGAGGCATCAGCAAATATCATAACGCTGGCTAAGAGAATCAATGTCCGATCGTATGGTGATGACGTGTCAGATTTACAGCCTCATAAGCTAAAACACCAATCTTGTACAGTGCAAACCGAGCACCTTTCTGACCGATGCCCTTCTGAGACCTGTCAAACCAATCAGAACAGGAACTTCAACCGACAGGCTGACAATCTCTGAAAAGGATGAATTGTTAGCATAATCTGATAATAAAAAGGTTACAATGGGAGTAACATGACTGAGCTAAGGCCCACTGCCTTTAATTTAATTCCAGTAAGAGTGTTTATTTGAGATTATTTATATATTCCAGTGTTTATTTATTCAAATGGACGACAGGAATTTGTGCTTTCACAAAGCTCAGAGATTCGTAAGAGTCTGGCTACGATTAATGAATTAAAGATTCTTGATGAAATTATTGAATTTAATGCAAATATATTACCCCTCCCTAACCAGTTATGAGCAAATTCTAAAGATTTCATTGGTCTTCTTGAGAATCACTGTGCCGATTTCCTACACAAACCCCTAACCCGAACATTAACCCTGAACTCTGAACTGAACTGAATCCAAGAAGTCTGAACTCTTCTTGAAGACTGTGAATGAGTCGACCAATGATATCGTCTCAATAAAACAATTTAGATTCAAATATAACTTTTTTTATTATTTCATCATTAATACAATAATTAGTTGTGGTCTACTGACATCACTCCATCAGCACTAGTTAGGCGGCTTCTCGGAGTAAGAAAATAGTTGTTTGAGATGAAATGCTGCCATCTAGTGTATGAACCTCATCATGCACTCATGTGCCTGGAAATACCTCCATGCTAAATGACAGGAAATTGCAAAACCCACCCACACCCACTAAAACAAAAAGAATGCTTATTTTAATAGGCCCAAAAGTAAATATGAGCATAAAAACAAAGTTATTTCTGTAGGTCTTTAAAGAGATAGTTCACCCAAAATGTCATTAATTTCTCACCCTCATGCCGTTTTGACTTTTGTTAATCTTCGGAACAAGGTTGAGCTTCTGTTTATGTTCGCTGAGCAATGTTTATATGTGAAAAAAAGCCTAAAATCAATCTGTTCATCTTATAAAGCGATCAAGACGGGAGGGTTTGTAATGACATGATGGCGAGTAATTAATGACAGAATATTTATTTCTGGGTGAACTATCCCTTAAATTAATAAGAGAGAATGGAAAGTGTACCGTTAAAGAGATACTCCACCGTTTTTTCATATTAAACTATGTTATTCCCTTAACTAAGGCGAGTTGATACATACCTCTCTCGTCTCAATCGCTCTGGCGCGCGGCGACACTTTGATAGCACTTAGCTTAGCCCAGTTCATTCATTAGGATCCAAACAGAGATGAAGTTAGAAGCGACCAAACACCTCCATGTTTTCCCTATTTAAATACAGTTACACGAATAGTTACACGACCAAGTATGGTGACACAAAATAAAACGTGGCGCTTTTCTAAGCGGGTAAAAAGGATAACTATAATGTATGGCAGAATAGCACTTGGGACTCGGGAGCACTTCGACTCGGCGCAGTAAAAAGTCACGTTGGTTCTAATGACAGAAGTGAGAGGGAGAGGGAGAGGATTTTTCAGGAGTGAGTTTTTACTGCGCCGAGTCGAAGTGCTCCCAACTTCAAGTGCTATTCCGCCATACATTATAGTTATTCTTTTTACCCGCTTTATACTTGGTCATGTAACTACTCGTGTTACCGTATTTAAATAGGGAAAACGTGGAGGTGTTTGGTCGCTTCTAACTTCATCTCTGTTTGGCTCTTAATGAATGAACTGGGCTAAGCTAAGTGCTATCAAAGTGTCGACGCGCGCCAGAGCGATTGAGACGAGAGAGGTATGTATCAACTCGTCTTAGTTAAGGGAATAACATAGTTTAATATGAAAAAACAGTGGAGTGTCCCTTTAAGAATTTTGAGCTTGATATGCACAGTGTCTATGGTTATAGACTATGGTTAAATAAACTAAAATATAGTATATAATTTACAATAAATATATATAGGGACCCTGCCAAATCCTGACTGTGTGTGTGTGTGTATATATATATATATGTACACACATTTAATCTTTCATTTTATTTATTTAGTATCTTATTTAACCATGACAGAAGTAGAAACTGTGCATTTTTCAAGCTCAAAATTCTCAACAGTACACTTGTAAAATAAAGTTAAAGAAAGCCCTAATACGAAGGGTCTAAAGTCAGCTCCCCTACCGTTTGTTTCTCAAGTGTGTCACACCTCTCAGAAACCACACAATACTTGTTTTTCAGGTCTTCGGTCTCCTTCGCGAGAGCCTGAAACTGTTTCTCTCTCTGTTCGGCCTCCCGCTGCTTCTCCTCGAGCTGGTTCTGCAGTGAAGACACCACGTCCCCGTGAGCGGAGCGTACCTGCTGTCTGAGGACACACACCTCCTGATCCTTCGCCAGCAGCTGCTGAGAGTTCATCTCCGTCAGAGTCTCCAGGGACAGAATCCTCTGAGTTTTAAAAAGAGATCACATGTGCAGGATGATAATCTTTCACTTCATAACGAGGAAATGCAGAGAATATTACATCTGTCTACATATACACATCTCATTTATAGAATGACACAGACATCTTGATTTTTGTTGTTGTTGACATTTTAAACAAAGCTCCATCAGGTTTCAGGTAGAAAGCAGGCATGAGTTCACCTCCAGGAGTTTGGCTCTGTCCGAGTCTGGATGTGTGTGTTGATGTCTTCCAGCTTTCTTCATGTCCTCCAGACTCTTCTTCAACTGCTGGTTCTCTCTCTTCAGTTTCTCGATCTCCATGTCCGCTGACTTCGAGCTGTTGCTTTTAAAGCCCAGTTTATTCACGAGAGTCTCCTTCGCCCCCTTCGCTGCCATGTCTGGAGTGATGTCTCAGCTTTGTCATGTGTAAAACGAACCATAACAAAATCAAAATGAATAGGACCCGTGAACCTCCCAAGTAATAGCACAGTTACAGAATATCTCTAAAAGCAAATAGCGAAAGTTCTGCTTGATAAAAATAATCTGAATAAAAAAAATAAAGTATTTACTTACGCACACGAATGAATGCTTAGGTGTAGAAGAATAGCAACATCAATGTGAGGAAACGGTTCTGTTTCACTTCCGTGATATTGAAAACAAGTTCAAATATTGCGCGTCCTGCGTCATATCCGGAACGCAGTCGTCGGGTGAAGACAGATGGCGCTGATTCTGTCAACAAATATCTTGCAGTTTTATCTTCAGTCCACATATAGGTTATTGATACCGGTTTAATGTCTGTAAAATGCAGTACTACAATAAAAACAATCTGTAATGCAATACGTAGTCTAAAATATTTATATGCAAATAAATAAGGCACAAAATGTAAACAGCAACAACAAATAGGCCTAATAATAATACATTTCCATTTCGTTTACACTATCGTTATTAAAGTTGGGGTCAGTTTTTGAATGAAGTCTCTAATGCTCACCGAGGCTCCAAGTATTTGATCAAAATACAGTAATTACACATAAAAATAACTGTTTTCTCATTTAAAATATTTTAAATGTAATTTCTTCCTTGCTAATTTTTATGAAAACTGTGGTATTCAAAAAAATTCAAAAGAACAACATTTATTTGAAATCTGCATTATAAATTTATTGTCACGTTTGATCGATGTGCTTCCTTGCTGAATAAAGGTATTATTTAATTGAAGGATTAATTCAAATAAATTCAATGACCCCAAACTTCTGAATCGGTTTTAAGTTATTTATTCTCATGCACAGGGGTCATTCAAATTACAATATAACTGTGATCTTACTCTGTGAAAATGCTATGACTTGCTGAAAATGTGTAAATAAATAATTAAATACAAAAAGTAGGCTAATTTAGGTGGGTCTATTTTAATATGCTTCTATTTAGAATCATTTTGAAATCGAATGCTTTTGATACTCATGTCTGATAGATATGCCTGTTTGTTTCAAAAACAGATGTGTCAGTAAATCTGGTGGTGCTGGCTAATGAGGACATGTTTTAAAGTTGGTTTCTTTACTGTTGGTTGGTTCTGGCAAGGTCAATGTTGCTGCTGTGCGGGGGATGATGTTTGGGTTTTAGTGCTGCATCTGCACTCAACTGCAATAATCTGTACTAATGACACAGCAGGCTGATGCAGCTGTTTATTACACACACACACACACACACACACACACACACACACACCTCGCCCTCCAGAAGTGCAACATGGGCCTCATATTGCTCTGGGTATATCTGGGATTTGGGTGTTGAAAGACTTGGGTTTCATTATCAGAACTCCCCCACACTCTTGCAGCGGTGTTCATGTGTGAATTCAGAGCTTAATGCAAAATCCATCTTCAAAATCCAGCTAACCCAGGATTCTGCCAGAGAGGAGGGAAAAGGCTTGAAGAAAGCTTTTTTCCCTGCCAGGATTTCCACTGTAATAAATAATGAATGACGGGAGTCCACACACAGAGCGTTTAGCAGGAGCGCAGCTGTGATCTCGGGTTCTTAGGATTAACTGAAGCTGTCGTTCACACACTGATCTCATTCCTCCGCTCGCTGATCCTCCAGTTCAGTGTACACATCATTCAAGCAGCGTTAGATGTTCACAGCAGGATGCGGTTCCTCATTAAATATCTATTCCCTCCTGGATGCCTACGACTCCTCCTCCCTCGAGACTTTCTCATTCCACCCCTTCAGTGTTCGCTCCACTGGATAATGGTAGCCATCTTTTATTTCTCTCACTCACTCTCTTATTCTGACCTTGTTTGTTCTTTATTCTAAATTTTTTATTCAGTCTTCAGTATCTATCTATCTATCTATCTATCTATCTATCTATCTATCTATCTATCTATCTATCTATCTATCTATCTATCTATCTATCTATCTATCTATCTATCTATCTATCTATCTATCTATCTATCTATCTATCTATCTGTTTGTCTGTCTGTCTGTCTGTCTGTCTGTCTGTCTGTCTGTCTATCTATCTATCTGTTTGTCTGTCTGTCTGTCTGTCTGTCTGTCTATCTATATATCTGTCTGTCTGTCTGTCTGTCTGTCTATCTATCTATCTGTCTGTCTGTCTGTCTGTCTGTCTGTCTGTCTGTTTGTCTGTCTGTCTGTTTGTCTATCTATCTATCTATCTATCTATCTATCTATCTATCTATCTATCTATCTATCTATCTATATCTATCTATCTATCTGTCTGTTTGTCTATCTATCTATCTATCTATCTATCTATCTATCTATCTATCTATCTATCTATCTATCTATCTATCTATCTATCTATCTATCTATCTATCTATCTATCTATCTATCTATCTATCTATCTATCTGTCTGTTTGTCTATCTGTCGGTCTATCTATCTATCTATCTATCTATCTATCTATCTATCTATCTATCTATCTATCTATCTATCTATCTATCTATCTATCATTTCTGTTATTTGTAATAAAAGTGTCCTCTCCCGTCTCTGTGACCAAGTAACGGCACACAAATAAATGGAAAGACCTAGCCTATATATAACTCCATTTACACAGTTTTCTCCATGCTGTCTTCAATATGTCCAGTCTCATATCTCACACACCTGAAGAGAGGCAGATGGTTTCCCTGGCAACAGAAGATTCAAACTCACTTAGTCCCACTAACAATTCAGGACAAAAAAACAATCCAGTAGTCAGACAACGGCAAGACATTCACATCTGTTTCACATCTTATAATGCTTTATTCTGTTTCCCAAAGGAGGATACATAGAGGGAAATAGTGCTGCTTACAAGACTATCAAAATATCTGAGAAAGAACGGGTGCATGCAAAAATAAGTGCACAAAGTTTAAGCTAAATATTTCATACATTTCAGCTCTTTATCTTTCTATAGGGCAGACTCAAACAAGACTGTAATCCCATGTGCCAAAAGGTTATTAGGAAAAAAATAAGCTGTAGTAAAAATAAATATAAAAAAAGATAGAAAGACATGGATTTAACTTACAGGACCTACCATAAATATAATTATTATAGCATATGCAATACCACTGAATCTAAACAGAAGTGAAATTCACAAGTGACATCCATTCACAACCAGAAAATGATGACGTTGACCGACATTGTTAAAAACCCAACGTCCCGCTTGTCAAAATCTCATCATCTTACATTCTTTTTTTATATACAACTCAAAACCTACAGTAGTGTAATCGCTTCCAGAGCCCCACAAGCTTTCATTACCAGCCAGATGTCCCATTTGGATCTACAGGAAAGTTCATTAACACAACGTTAATATTGCAAGATTCGGTTGCGATTCGGCTACATTTAGCTACAGATATTTCGACTACAGTGTTTGTAAATCACCCAACAACACAGTTCAATACAAAGGTTTGCAGCAGATACAGAGTGTTTTTATAAAGATTATTACTTCCAGAAACACTTTTACCATGTGATGAAAATCCGTCTTGCCTGTGAGTGCTTGCATATTGCTTTATCAAAAGGGGTGAGGATGTTGCAAATTCTAATTTGGGATTTCCCAAAACATTGTTATTAGCTACATTTTGTCTATGCATGACTAAACACTAGTCATGAACACGAACAGTCAAAGGTTTCCAGGTCAAATGACAAAAAACAGAAGAAAAAAGGTTGGATTGTCATTTGATAAAGTGAAACGAAATATTAAACAATAATGAAATAATGAAAACTCAAACAATTTACAGTATAAAATGACATTGACATAATAAAGACAACTCTTGTTACTAAGATACCTCTCCTCTTTACTCAACGGTTCTCTGAGGTTTTGAAAACAGAACAAATGTTGCTAACATAGTGAGAATCAAGTGCGTCTCTGATTTAATGATGTGACTCCAGCTATACGTGAGCTTTCTCACGACCGAGGACGTCCACAGTGCAATCTTCAGAACAATTGGCGTTGGATACTGGAAGGGAATAATCAGACAAACCCGCATCTGTATATTGATTTGGCTTATTTTCTGCTTCTGGAGAAGAAAAATACTTTTGCTCTACCAGCAATTCTCCTGTACAACAGAATGTGAGCCATATTGTGTCCATGTTTAGGTGTGAGAGCTGTTACCCATGAAGTGCACCATCAACCTCTGAGTAAGTGCCAAGGAACTAATCTCAGTTACGTGCGAGACCTCAGTGAAAGTATCCGGCTCCGTCTGTTTGAAGGATGGCATGTTTGTGCAGATTATCAAGGGTTCTTTCAGAGGACAAAGACATCTGATAATCGATTGCTCTCTGAGATGTGATTGCCGTCACAGCAGCAGTGGGGCAAAACAAATGGGCCGTGGCGTTCGGGTCAGTGGTCTGATGCGAAGCTGAAATCCATGGCACGCTCAGCGCTCTCAGGATTTTATATTAACTGAAAATCACAGATAAATCATGTTATTAATGTTAATATAAAAAAACAACACATAAAAGCACACTACACTAACTGTACAGTGCTACTCTTCAAAAGTTTGTGGTCGGTAAGATCTTTTAATATTTTTCAAAGTCTCTTAGACTCAACAAGGCAGCATTTATTTGATCAAAAACACAGGAAAAATGTGAAATATCTATTTGAATATATTTAAAAATGTAATTTATTCCTATGAATTTTCAGCATCATTACTCCAGTCTTCAGAGTCACATGATCCTTCAGAAATCACTCTAATATGATGATTTGATGCTCAAGAAACATTTCTGATTATTAATCAATGTTGATTACTTTATGTAAAACAGAAATCTTTTGAAACATTATAAATGTCTGTACTGTCACTTTTGATCAATTTAATGCATCCTTTCTGTCTTCTTTGCAAACCTTGCAATGGATTTGATGATGATGATGCAAAGAAATTCATGTCATAATGTGGAAACATTCATTTTAAGCAGGAAATTTTGTCCAAACTAAATCAGCATCTGACATCAGTATTTATATATATAAAGTGTATGTATGTATGCAAGCAAAATGATAAAAATTGAAAATACTGTTGATTAGTAAATAAATATTCCTCTATTATTCCTCCAAGACATTAATTCTTGTGCTCGAGATTTAAAAAACAATATTTCAGTGAATATCCAATAAGAATAATATTTCAATAATATTCCAATTATAGTTGTTTACTATACAGGGTAGATATTGAACAAATCATTTGTAATTCATTTTTAAATAAATAAATACATATATACTTTTTATCTTATGTAATATGTCATTTGTAACACTCACTTTATATAATCCAATCAATTCTCATTGGATTAAATCCAGTCCTGTCCTATTTTTTAACTGAAAATCCTGTTCACTCTGAAATACGTCACATATTGGGAGTAAATGGGTTGTGTCGAGTGCCGTTTCATTGACGTTAACGGTGTTTGCAACTGTGACATCTGCCTTCTCAGCCTAATATCGTTCATTATTCAAGTGATTACAAATAAGCTGTGTTAACTGTAAAGGTCTTCTAATCATCTATAGCTTTGTAGAAATTTTCCCAACATTAGAGCAAAAAAGCTAAATGTCCATTGGGAAATTTTTTTAAGTATTTAAACACTTCAAAAGACCAGAGAGAAGAAAATCTCCAGCTACAAATGATTCTCTGGTTCTTGACCTACTTAGATGTCCTATGAATAGAGTTAGGCTTCGGAGATAGAATGCATGAAGAGCATATTTCACATTGAGTGAGTGTGTGTGACCATGAAGTGGAGAAAGTCCCATGAGGCATTGGCGAAGAGGTTAGAGATCGCTTACTTGACAGATTCACAGCGCATGCTATGATGATGAGCGCTCCTCCCACCAGCGAGACCACAGAGAGCAGCTTCGCCACGCGACCCAAACGTCTCGCTCCGTCTACGTTCCCCTGCTCCAGACTGTTCCGGGACTAACAGAACACGACACCGTTCCATTACAGTCTGACTCATCTTACATATTGTATCACACAATTAAAAATTCAGTCTGGTATACTGAGGGAAAAATAATCATTTTGCATCTCCATTTGATATTTATTGCATTGAGAAAATTGCATTGAGACTTTTGATAAAGTCATTTTTGTAAGATTAGATTTCTATTGGACATATAATGTGTTTAAAGGTCAATGTCATGATTAAAATTGAATATATATTAGAATATAACTATTCCTCTAGAAAAGTAACAGGGTTGATGGTAACTGGATTGACATTATAAGTCTTAAGTTTTACAAAATTATATTTCAGTAAATATCCAATAATACAATAATAATACTTCAATAATACTCCAATTGTCAGCTGTTTACTATACAAAATCATGGTAACAGGGTTGACTTTACGATTTCTCCATACTGACAAATGTAACAAAACATTAAATATAGTGACTCAATGCCAATACATGTTTATTTATGGAATAGTTCAAACTTTAAAATGGAATATATGATGGTAACAAGGTTGATACACAACTACTTTTGGTAACACTTTATTTTACAGTGTCCTTGTTACATATGTTACATGTACTTACTATAGTAATAACAGTAGATTATACATAATTACATGCAACTAACCCTCAACCAAACCCTAACCCTATAGTAAGTACATGTAGTTGCTTGATATTACTCAGTACTTAAATATATAATGACACCTTAAAATAAAGTGTAACCCTACTTTGTAATAAAACAATAAACTGAAAACTAAGAAATAATAAAGGCAAAATGCTAGCAGCTCCATATATTGTATTTTTATTATTATTAAAATGTGTATATTTACTAATAAACAAGGAGAATTGGCTAGGGAAAGACCAAAAAAAGCAAAGAAAAAAAATACAAAAAATAAAATAAAACTTTAACCTGGATTTTTTTCTCTATATGTTTGGTGAAATGTTAATATTAACAAATTTTCTATTTACAAAATTCTATTAAAAGTAAGTTATTCATAGCCAAATGCCATCCTGCAGAATGAACCAAAAGGCCCTACAAGTTCTACATACCATGATGGAGTAAACAAATCCCACAATGTTGATTGGCCAGACCGGGCAGAAGCAGGCGATGACCGCCAGGACGAGGTAGTCTTTGGGTTTGGAGCGGTCCATCGGGGGGTTGGTGGCGATGCTGGAGTGGCGTGAGATGGAGGGCCGCGGGGAGAACGCTGTGTAGGCGATGGAGCTGGAGCGGCTGCCCATCCGAGTGCGGCCCACATGTGGATGGTGAGAAGTAGGAAGAGAATGATGCCGGCGAGGAGGAGAGGAGAGAATTGGTTTGGATGCGAAAGCATTGTTCGGGGAACAAATCCCATCACCTGCCAAAAGAAAGAGAGGATGTAAGCGGACAAAAATAATAAAACTAGTTACTTTGTTACTTGATCCTATGATGAGACAAAGGTAGTGACTTGGCAATGTTATCTATCCATCTTAGAGAATACATACACTACCGGTACGGTAGTTTGAAATAATTACGATTTGATTATGTTTTTGAAATAAGTCCCTTATGCTCACCTAGGCTGCTTTTGTTTGATTAAAAATACAGTAAAACAGTCATATTGTGAAATATTATTACAATTCAAAATAATTCATTTCTATTTGAATGTAATATAAAATGTAATTTATTCCTGTGATGCAAAGCTGAATTTTCAGCATCATTACTCCAGTCTTCAGTGTCACGTGATCCTTCAGAAATCATTCTAATATGATGATTTGCTGCTCAAGAAACATTAATTATTATTATCAATGGTGAAAACAGTTGTTCTGCTTAATATTTTGTGGAGACCATGATATACTACCATTCAACAGTTTGGGTAAGCAAGTATTGGTAAAATACTTTACAGTGAATGCATTTATAATGTTACAAAAGATTCCTATAGCATATGATTTCTATTCATCTAAGAATTCTGAAACCAAATGTATCTTGGATTCCATACAAATATTAACTAAGAAGTTAAATATTAACTAACTGTTCATAATAAAAACCATTATTAATAGTTATAAAGCACTAATAATCACATTAATGAGTCCAAACTTTTAATCGGTAGTGCATAATAGGACAATCATTTTATTGTAATACGCACATGCAATATTCAAATAATTACTAAGAACTGTCTGTTATCATTATTGTTTGTCTCATCATGTTTCCCTCCCAATGTGATGATGTGTGTTGCCCAGGATGCTGTGCTCTTGAAAGCAACTTTAATTAAATGGCCCCCAATGCAATTAATTCACTAATCTGTGTCATGCCTCTCAGCTCCTCCTGCCAGGAAGCCCCGTTGGCAGTTTTGATTAGGATGCACAACTTTAATTTAATTAAAAGTATTTACGACACACTCAGCGACTGTAAAAAGAAGGGAAATAAATAATTTGCCATCTCGCTCTTAACCTTACACGAACTCAGAGCATCACCAAGCCACAAAAACAACAAAACAGAGGAGAGGAGTTGTTGTGCTCGTCCACGGCCAGCTCTCGGCCTCGATCATTCTGTGTTTAGTCGACAAAGAATGAGATATACAGAGCATTATTCACAATGATCGGATTTGCAGTGCAGCAAACTATTCCTCTTAACAGGGCTTCTGGGAATGAATCATTTTCACTTTTATTTTCACTTTTTTAAAAGCTATTTGCTCATTACATCTTGAAATTATGCATCATATATTTCTTTTGTATAACCAGGATCAGAAAATAACCAGGCCTTAGAGCAAATATGATTAAAAAAACAAAAAGACGCAGATTTAAAATGTGGGGACAGAAAGTCCGCCTGTAGTGTAATTGCTCTTTTTGATTGGTTATGTAACGTTTATAATATTCTATTCTTGGTCTGTCTATTTATGGTATTAGTGCCTCTGTCGTGTCCTGTAGCTGTCAGATATCTCTATTAGCTGTCTTAAAATTGAGTATTTGTGAATGTGTCGCTAATTAAGTGGTTTTCGATTAAAAAGAAACAACTAGTCAGCTCTAAAAACACTGAATGTGAAGAAAACACACCTCAACAACTCCTACACCTGAAACAGGGATGTGCATATCTTGAATTTACAGCTACTCTTGTATTTGACATTTATCTGGTTCAGTGTTGTTATTGTTAACTAAGAGTAGGGCTGCACATATTGATATTCAATATGCAATACGATAATGTTTAGTGTAAAATAAATTTAAAATTATCTTTAAAATATATTCAAAATTATATTACCTACATATGTGTTTCATATGTGTCTTTTTGTGACAAGAAAGTGAACATCAGTGTTTTACTGTAGTATAAGAAGTGTTATTTTAACATCAGTGTAAACCATTCGGTTTAGGGTTTCGAGTTATCCTACATTAGGATTATTTAACAACAGAAACTCAATAATCAAATGTAAAAAATAAAACACTGCTTAGTTTTCACTGTATGAATTAAATATATACTGATTCTTATTAAAGCTACAAAAGTTATTCAGTGATTTTCTCTCTTTCACTTTCCCAGTTATTGCAAGCCGTTGCGATATGCATATCACGATATATACATTTGCGATATTTCGATATATTGTGCAGCCCTAACTAAGAGTATTAAAAATATTTTTTGTTAATTAAAAAAGAAACAGAAATAAAATATAGTTGAAAATGTAAACTTGAAAAACAAATGAGAATCAGAAATGTTGCCTTAGCAACTGACTGAAATAAAATAAGTTGAAGTGCTATTTACTAAAACTGAAATTAAAAAGTCCCCCTTTAGTCAATAATTTTATCACTTAAAACTCATCTTTGATCACCAAAAGGACATATTTAAATGTTTTTTCCTTGAAGAAAAATTTGTCATGCCTTAAAATAGCTTGAATGTAACTCTAGTCTACACCCTTGTCTCAGGCCTAGTCCACACGGACACAGGTATTTTTATAACCGGAGTTTTTCCTCCTGCGTTTAAAAAAAAAATCCCGTCCACACAAGCTCGGTTTAAAAGAAATCTCCGCCTACATGAAAACGCAAAAACACGCTATCAAGCGCTGTCAAGAGCATGCCACACCAGCAGGCGGCGATATAACCCTATCATAAGCCTGAATCAGAAGCAAAAACCCCGGTTTTATTGTCTACACGACAACACTACAACCGGCGTTTCTGAAAATCCTCACCCTGGCAGGGGTTTTCAAAAATGTTTCAATGACCTGATACTGCGTTTCCATGTGGACGAACGGCCGAACCGCGTAAAAAAAGTCACGGTTATAAAAATACCCATGTCCGTGTGGACAAGGTCTCATTTAGTATACACGATTCTATGAATATGCAAATGAGCCCCGCCTCCACTCACTCACAGCAGCTCAGAGATCCGCTCGTGGACGATCACACGTCACGCGGTGTCATGATTGGTTACAAGGTCATTTGTGACGTCAGAAACACCAGCGATTTCAAACCGTGTTTTTGAGACTGTCTTTGGTTCACAGCAGTTTTAAAGGGTTAGTTCACCCAAAAATGAAAATTATGTCATTAATGACTCACCCTCATGTCGTTCCAAGCCCGTAAGACCTCCGTTCATCTTCGGAACACAGTTTAAGATATTTTAGATTTAGTCCGAGAGCTTTCTGTCCCTCCATTGAAAATGTATGTACGGTATACTGTCCATGTCCAGAAAAGGTAATACAGACATCATCAAAGTAGTCCCAGTGGCTCGATCTTAAGTTTATAAAGCGACGAGAATATTTTTTGTGCGCAAAAAAACAACAAAAATAACGACTTTATTCCACTATTAATTTCCTTCTCTCTGGGCCTCGAGTTTTTTCACGTAGTATAACTGCGTAGCGCATCTGTGTTGTAAGTCACACGTAGGCTCACTATTGGCCGACGCTGATCATGTGTGTGATGCGTGTGACGTACATAGAGAAGTTGCTCCTGCTCCTAGCTCATGGACAGCTCCTACTCACAAGATTCGGAAGGGAATGATTCAGATTTCTCTCGGCACAGCTACTAGAAGACAGACAGGTTGCTCACGTCACATCTACTTCGTCAAGCTCAGTTTGAGTCTGCGCAGTACGCTCAGCCATCAGGAAGTGAGTGCTTCTAATTTGCTTCACTTTTCTCCGTTGAAATCTATGGGGTCGCTGTGTCCATTTCTTTTACTGTCTATGATTTAAACATCAAAAAACGCGAATCTCTGAAGACGATGACGCCATACACACGTATTACGTGTTCAGTCTGTAGTGTTTCATCGCCATCTAATGGCCTGGAAGCAGAATACAGCGTTTTTAGTCGTTTTCGCGGATCAGTGCGAATGGCGATCGTTTTGACAATGGTGTCGTCCGTACGCGGAAAAATCCAAGGAAAAACTTCAGTTTTAAGCATATCGTTGTTGTGTAAACGTACCCTAAGTCCCTAATTTCTCTGCCTGAGTTGTCGGTTATTACTTGTGTTTGGAGTTTGTGCGAGAACACACAGTTACGTCACCTGTGGATGATCTGAGTTTGTTTGATTAAATACTTTTATTTTTGAATTCAACTTTATATGACCTTCTTCTGTGGACTTTATTCACTGAGATCGTGACAGCTACATGAAAATTGTTACATATAGCCCCTTCAAAACTAATAAATGAAAATATGTATAAAATATTAAAAACTAATAAAACCAACAAGCATATAACAAAATTACTTTTGTGTGCTGAAAAATTAAAATGTAGACTGAAGGTATTAAAATAAAAGCTAATTAAAAATATTTATAACAGTCTGTTATATTCAATTTAAGCCCTTGAAATAAATTGAACACATGCTTTTGTAATGGTTTCTTAGAAAGAATATATATGGTTAGAAAACAAATGTCCCTAAAATTTATTTCAAGGGGATAAAAAACAACAAAAAACTTTGTAGCTTTAATTTTTCCCCTTTTTAGTCTGTCTTTGTGTACCTGCCGTTTTTTTGAGCACTGAAAACCCTCAACTCATCTCTGTTGTTTGCTTAATTACATGCCATTTTTAAAGTCATTAAACTGATTGCTGTATGCAAATCACTGTAGTGTGATTGGCATAGCAGGACCTGAAATTCCCCAATGTGTTCTTCCTGGAGGCAAGGCAGATGCTTTCTTATCAATTATTCTTGTCCCCCCCTCCTTAATAAAACCCTTCCAAATGACATATTATTGATGAAATGATGAATTACCACTCTGTGTTTTATCCTTGACCATAACGATGACCTCACCAGAGCAACGTGCCTCCTCAATGGACGGCTGGGGGAACGTGAGGGGGCGCAGACACGGGAAGGAGTCCGATCCCGGTCCGGCGGTCCCCGGCTGATATGTAACAGGGCCCGGGGTCTGGCAACTCATGGCCTCCCCGTCTTGGGTACAAACCAGAGAGCCCAACGACGCCTGATGGTACTCTGTTTCCATAGAGACGGCTGAGGTTGCAAAGGTGGCCAGTGTTGAGATGATGTTCAAATGGTGTGGCTAAAACCGGAGAAAATTTGTGAGAGACAAGATTTATGTTATGACTCTCCTTAACATTGGCTGTGAGTGCATGGAAAAGCATGATGAGATGCAAACTCACACTCCGGCACATGGTGTTATCAACACACACACACACACACACACACACCATCTGACTTCAAATCACATCCTGCAGAATCCAGCATCTGAGTCCTATTTTTCCCACAAAAGAACCTCGTCTGCTTTGTTAAAATGCCGTTTTCATCATATGGTTCGTTCATTAACATGCATGCTTGTTTATCTCACTTTAACCTTTTAACCTAGAAATGTAGGTCATGAAACCGACCGCAATTACAGACATAGATATTAACATTTGTACAGCAGGAGAATTAATCCACAATCTGTCGAAAGATTTGAATATCCTTAACATATTTATTCAATGATAACAGCAATAATAGGACTGAATATGACTATTAAACAAAGGAGAATTACATTTCTCACAGAAAATACTGGTGTTAGTGAAAATAATCACAGGATGTTCCAAAGAATACGCGCGGAGAACATGAGGGCAAATAAACAAAGCCGTGGGGAAAATAGGAGACATATGGAGGGATAAAGAAAGAGAGAGAGAGAGAGAGAGAGAGAGAGAGAGAGAGAGAGAGAGAGAGAGAGAGAGAGAGAGAGAGAGAGAGAGAGTGTGTAAAAAAAAACAAGAGTGTTAATATAATTTAGTCCATAGTCCATGTATACGCTATAATGTCGAATAAAGACGAATAAATAACGACGGACAGAGAGTGAAACATTAGAAAGTCCTCATTTCTATGAGGACAAACATTCTTTGTCCTCATCCATCCGATAAGACAGGTGCCTATCCAGGTTGGGGAAACCCTTTTTTTTTTTTTTTTTTTTTTGCCCTACAGAAAATGAAAAGGCGTTCAAACGTTCATTTAGACACATAACTTATATCATATAAATAAACACCTACCTTAGACCGCGCGATTCAAGCCAATGTACGATTGGACTCGCACGTACGCATTTGCATAAACACACGCAAACGCGATTCTAAAGACAATTCGATGTTCCAGCGTGACATTTAATCGTCGTTCTGCACGTGAAGAGAAACCAGCGCGTGAAGGTGTTGTCTATCAGAGCGCGTGCTATCTCGGTAGGGATCCTCTCAGGTCTGCAGGCTCACACACACACACACACTGGACGGAAGACGGCGTGAAATGAGGAAACTACACGAACTGCGCGCACTGGAAACCCCTGTGATGAAAAACACTAGAGGATGAGTGACACTCTCATTTTCAGAAGGCAGATTATAGGCTTTAGTCTTATAATCATAGGTTATATTAGAGTGCCCTTGCTTCACGCTACAATTAACAAGCATGTTCATGTATTACTCAGTACAAGTTCATGTATTACTCAGTAAAACAAAGAATCATGAACATTACAACGTAAGCTTTGATCCCAAAAAGAAAAACACTGTCAAAGAAAAAAATATGGTAACACTTCATAGTATAAAAATGCATTATAAATGTGTTCTGTGATGCATTATAAAATTATAATCAGTGCATTGTCATAAATAAACGCAACCAAAGTTAAAAAGCATTAGCCTTTATTTGCAGATTCCTTGTTACATCTAAAATTGGTTGTTTGCCATTTGTTTGCATTATACTTTCAAGTGTGCATTCAATTAATAGGCTAGATAAGTATTATGTATCAAAACTGTGGTTACAATTATTTGAGACCATACAATACATTATAAGGTGCATTAAGGCATAATTAATGCATTAAAATACATGCCTTTAGTAAAGTGTTACCCAAAAAAAAAACTTTTGGTGTAAAAAGTATATTTTACAATATATTTAAATGTACTGCCTTAAATAACAGTATACTTAACTGTGAAATACTGTTAAAATTGTTCGTTTGTAACTGAAAAACACTAAAAACTTTATTTTTATTACTAATTTACAGTGAAAACCTGAAGAGTTGAAGAACTGAAACTGCAAAATACAATCCTGTATGTTCTCCCCATATTTTACTGTACTTGTTTTATTTCTTACAGTATGTAAATGCATAGTAATATGTTAAACAATTTTCACGATATTTGTAACTACGGTGAAATACAGTAAAAATGGTTCTTTTGGAACTGAAAAATACTAATAACTTTACAGTCTATGCAACTTTAAGTAGTTTGGAATATTAACTTATCACTTAGATATAAATTTATAAACAGTAAAATATACAATCCAGAAGCCATCCTGCAATCCCTGAAATGTTGTCACTGTATTTTTACTGTAAATTGTACATTTAGTTTTTTTAGTGACATTATCAACATAAGCAGTTCCACAAAATATGAACATTATGCAGTTAGCTTATATAACTCAGTGATTATAAATACACACGACATTGCAGTGTGAAAGGTAACCCTAAAAAGTAAAAGCTTCCAAAAATAGATTAGTGAAAGGTTTTACTTGAAATAATTGATTTTTTGTAAATTCTTTCATAATGTTGTGATTGAAGCAGTCTTGCCTCTGCTCGGTAGTCAATTCTCTTTTCTTCTTGTAAAAAAGGGTTACAAGCTTTACAATGAAAACATGAATCTACACTGTGGTCTTGTCAAGCAGATCTGTGCTTGGTCGGTCTGGTCTGTCAAGCTGGTTAAAGGATTGCATCTCTTGAGTAATAAATAAGCAGTATTGACTGCAGGCAGAGAAGAGCAGACACACTCACCAACAACCGATTTACATTCGCTTTCAGTTCAAAATGCAAATCCTGAATGACAAGTCAAGGATATTCAAAGCCCTCAAAGAGCATATGGCCATGTAAGCCTTAGCTAAAAATGAATGAATATAATTACACTGGATAAAACACCAAACCAATTTGAGTCATTTTTTTCAGATTCATAGGTTTAAGTTATAAAACAATATAGTGCCAAAAATGAAGATAAATGTACTTCTAGAGCTCCTGGAGTCTCTGTCCTGCAGTTTAGCCTGAGAACACATTTCAAATTTTTTTTTGTAAATAAAGCTTTATTTCAGCTTTTACTGTATTAGTTTTGACTAATGAACCCATACATAAAAGGTTCGCTATTTCAGAATTTTAAGATTATAAACCCTGCACTGATTCAGTCTCCCACATACTCTTTAGTTTACAGAACTAAATTAATTTAAACCATCCACACTGGACACCGTAAAACTAAACTGCACCTTATCAATGTTTGGAAGCGCTTTTTGTAACCCTGCGATTAATAAGTAAACCTTCCTTAATAAATGTTCAGATGTTCGGCTAGTCGTTTTCACAAAATGTTGACAGTCAAACGGACATATAATACTTGACATTATATGCTAAAACTACTTGGTTGTTGCATTGACAATATTTTGTAACATTTTGGACAGATTTCCCCAACCACCCGCAAGCAAAACCTCCTTGGCACGCAGGCTAAATAACAGTTTATCGAGAAATTGAGCCTTCGCAAAGCCTACCAACTTTCCGGTCTAGTTTGTTTGTCGGACAAAAGGGTGAATTATCAAAACTAAAAACATTTAACATCTTTTGAAAGTTGCATTGATAGTATTTGCAAAAATAGTCTGAGTTTGAAAGGGCACGACGCCTCTGCAGAGTCAGATTTGCTAATGTGTGTCTACTGGCCATGTGGGGAGAATCTCACGCTGATCTGAAAACTACAGCTCTGTTAAAGGATGTTTTTGAGAAAGCCAATAATGCAGTGGTTCAAGTGAAATAAAACTCGCTGAGCTTCTTTGATGGTGGCATTTATTTAATGCCACATGAAAAATGAAGCAAGTTCATTTAAAAAAGAAAGTTAAATACTAAAGGGAAAATTGGCATAAGTATACAGGAATCAGAAAACAGAAAAAAGCAGTCAAGTATACACAAACTTGTAGACCAAAAAAAAAAAAAAAAAAAGCTGTACACAAAATATTACACATAAAATGGGTGTAAAAACATCTTAAATCACTCTCATAAAGCACAAGCGTTCAAGCGCTCCTCTTCAGACAGCGTGGTTGAAACGCTTCACTTCCCCATACTGCTGAGAATATTCGCCTGCGGAGGGAAAGAAGTGAGAGTGAGTGACTCAAAGTAGATTTCCTAAATCACATTCAATTGTGCTTCCCTCCAGACATTAAAAATCCATAGTAGGGCTGAGTTGAAAACATGTATTTCTCGATTTGAAACGATTCTCATCTGAATGAACTGATATTGATTCTTAAATCCCAAGAATCTTTTAGTCTGTGCTGTTTTCAGTTGATACACGAGCAAAAGGTCACTAAACATTATTTGTAGTGCGCCTCACATCCAATAATTGCAATAATCTTTGCGCTTTAACTTCTGATATGAAACAGGTCTCAGTTTTCCAACGGTGGCAATTTTATTACGAAATTCAATCAATTAATACCATTTCGATGCCATGTAATTTGGCGTGACAGAGCGCAGGTGAACCGATCTTTCCCTCTTCATTAGTTACAGCATGAAATAAATGCTAATGAACATCAGAAGGTGTGTTGAAAGAAACCGTAATGAACTATCATGTCTCATGTAATCGCTCAGTGTTTCAACCATAAAAATACATCAAAACAGCTTGTAAACAATGTAACGTTTACCTCAGAAAAGCCTTTCAGCTAGAAAAATTTACTCTAAAGAGCATTTTTGCATCATATTACATATTCTACTTTTACTTATCCTGTCATTTAATATCTGTATGTTTGAATAGAACTGTCATGAAAACAAGTTTGGAAACAGCCACCTTTTAAATGTTTATAATTCAAAACAAATTGGAGAAGAAACCATTAAAAACTCAAAAACATGTGTTTACAAATAAATCAATTGTTAATTTTAAACTTGAATATCATAATGTACCAACTGACAGGGTTCCCTGTATAGTTTACAGCATTAAGATTTTTCGTACTGTACCTGATTCACATTCAAATGAATCTACGCCGAATCACAAGCTTGTGAATCAGTATCAAAATCAAATTGAACTGTGAAATTTGCATCAATGCCCAACCCTTATCCATAGTAGACATTACTGCAGCAAACCAAATACCTTTATGAAAGAAGAGAAACGTTTAGCTGAAACGCCTTCGATTTTCGTCAGGTCTTCCACCTGCAAACAAGGGGAAAAGAACTCCATATTACATATGTCTCTATGAATCTCTGTGTTTTCACAGGTAAGGACTCAATCTCTACAGGTGGTCTTTGTCAGCATCAGTCAGCACTATACCTGTGTGAAGTCCCCATGAATCTCTCTCCAGCCCATGATGAGTTTGGCTTTCTTGTCTCCGATCAGCTGCAGGCTCTTGAGCTCCTTCAGAGAGCCGGAGTTCAGCGTCTGCAGGATTTTCTTCCTGGACTGCTCCAGTAATGCTGAATCCAGATGGGACTCCCAGTTGACGTCTACAGCGGAGGGTGGATCCACACCTCCATTTTCCTTACCCTCACCCACCTAAAGAGCGAAAAAGAAAGAAAGAAAAAGTCAAATATTATCTTCATGTCAAACATGAAAGTAATAGTAATTTCAATCGAATGTCAATTTGATATGGAGTCTGATTCTTAAATCCCAAGAATCAATCTTTTGATCTATGCCATTTTCAGTTGGTTAATGAACACTGTATCATGCCCCCCATCCAATAAATCAGAATAAACTTTGTTCTCTGCAACTTTTGCAATGAAGAGGTCTCAGCTTTTAAATTGTCAATTTTCAAACAATACTGTTTTGTCGCTCTTAAATGTGTGACAGATCGCTGTAGCGCAGCTTAGTTCAAGCTCGTGAACTGATCATCTCTTCCTCTTTACTACGTTTAAGCATGAAATAAATATATGATTGAACATCAGAAGGTATGTTGAAAGTTACAGTACAACTTAAATCCATTTCACAAATCGCTCAGTGTTTCAACTGCGGAAAGATGTTAATAAAATTATTTTTAAAATTACATCTCACCTAAATGTTTGCTCACTCACTGTACTGTTTTCAGATACAGAAATACTACAGAAAACGTATAAAGTACTCAAATAAAATAACACTGGATAGTCTTTTAGTCCTATATAAATTAAATGGATATAGGCTATTAATCCTGATTCCTTGCAATTAAAGCATTCTTTAGTTTTTTTTAATCAACATTAATGACAGACACACATTAGGCTGCGGTCACTTTAAGAGCTAGTGCAGGATCACATCTGTTTATGTTTATTTAAGACATAACTGACTGTGTTTACAAGGATACTCGCCAAGACAGGAATTTACATAATTTGACCGAAGCAGCGAAAAACAACTAATTTGTTACTCTCGAGCTGTTCGTGAGGCGGCTTTACGCATGTGCGCAGAGAAACCCATCTCTCAGAGAGCGTGCGAGTACTGAATGGTTTAAAATAGCCTGAATGTTTAAACTGATAATACTTAAGGCGAGCAATACTTAAAAAGACGAGCAAATGATAAGCTATTGACGATGCAACACTGGCCCGATTTTGAGTGAGTGAGTGAAGAGCTGAATCACTCACGCTTTGTGAAATTACATCTCATAGAAAGTTTTAAAATGACTGATTTGAGCGTATAAGCTGTGGGGATTCATTTACTCATACAACCTACATGCTAAAGTGAATACATGTTTGCGGGAATTTCCCGCATTGTAAACAAGACATATGGGGACGATTAAAATTATGCCCAATCCCGCACCGAAATTTGAGCTCTGAATATTATGATGTAAAATGCTTTTTTTTTTTTAAAACACCATACCATGACAAATATTAGTTTGACAATATCTAAATAAATATCGACTGTGACAAAATTATACACATGATTTGGACCTGACATGAAGTCATGTTATTTTTCTTCACCAGATGGCAGCAATCTGACCCAGATACATGTAGATTTCTATTGTGGTGAAGTTTGAAAGGTTTGTGAATTTGCTTATTCAAATAATGGTTAAACAGAAATTTACATGTAAGACCTAAATTAGATCTAAAAATCCCAAAAGTGCAAAATAAAATGAAAGGTAAAATAAAGATGTGAACAGACAAGGTGCAACCCTTTTTCAGGAAGCTTAGGAAGGATGATACAAAGCCGCTTTCCGACCGGAGGAACCTTTTAACAGTTCCTAGAACTATTGGCTAAAGTACCCGGATGTCGGCGTGTTCGCACCGCAGGAACTAGGAACGATTTTAGTTCTAGGAACTCCATTTGGAGGAACAAATTTAGGTCTAACTTCAGAGTAGGGTCTAAACCAGCACTATACGCTGATTTCACGCAGCCGTTATTTTGAAATCGAAAGCGAGGCTCCGGTGGGAAGAAAACCGGAAGTGTCGCCTTTAATCACAGGAGAGTCGTGAATGCGATGGCGTATTGTTGTGTTTAATGATGTTGTGTCAATTCTAAAACTGTACATACATTTCTTTCATACTTTAGACTATATATAGTGAAATTCATTTATAAATAAAATATTTTTTTATATAATTCAGAAAGTAAAAAAAGAAGCAGGAATGAACTATATACATATCCTATATTGGATATTAACATCCAAAAGTGTAAATCGCGGCAGCAGCTTCAGGTTGGTAGTCCAAAGGCATTGTTGTTTATCTTTACTTCCGGGGTTTTTCCCACCGGAGCCTCGCTTTCGATTTCAAAATGGCGGCTGCGTGAAATCAGCGTATAGGAACTACCCGTGACGTTAGTGTACGCTGATTGACCGAACGCACGCGGAACACCAGCACCGCCATTTTTAAAACAGCTATATGTAAACACAGAGATTATAGCCTATATTTACTCCATAAACTAACTATACAAACATGGAAAACAGTGATAGATGGGTCTCTAAACCTTTATGCTGAAGAGAAAATCCAACACAACTTTGAGGGGACCAAGCCAAACATGATTATGTTTATCTGCCCAGCTAGCAACACTGGACATCAACCACACGGCATAGGCTAATAACATTTTTTTCATATACTGTCTACTTTCTTTAACAGTTCTATCTAATAACATATTAAACAGTACTGTTAAACAGATCGCTAACTAATAAAGAGAAGAGAACACAGAGAATGCGAGCATTGTTTGCTCTGGCGTTCTCAGCGCCGCCAAAATAAAAGTCATTGTGCTTGTGTCACTCCCTTACCCCTCCTACCAGTTCCTACGGCCACTTGGCCAGTGCGAACGCAAACAGCAAAACCGAGTTTGGTGGAGAGTAGTTTTTAGTTCTAGGAACTGTCCACTTCTAAACAGTTCTAAGTTCCTGTAACTACTTGGTCCTGTAACTAACGGCTCAAGTCTTGTTAAGTGACTATTTGATACAGTATTTGTATTTTTGGGTGAACTATCCACTAAAGTGGCCTTCGTACAATAAACACTGGCATTCAGACCTGCAACTGCATCTTAACAGCACACAATGTTGCACACTAACCTCAGTTTGGGCACGTTTCTTCTTCTTATCCAATAATTGAGAGGGTTTACACACCACAGCACACTGCTGCAACGGCTGCACCTGGGAGACTGAGAAAGAGGTCCTCATTTACTAAACAGTCTAAAATGTTGTACAGTTCTTTCCTAAATGTATCAATTGACAATTCCAAGAGTAAAGGCCCCAATATACTTCTAGCTAAATGGAAGAACTGGTGTGATAGCATTTCAAACAGAAACATGCCAAAACTAAATTTGTTTGGAGTTTGATTCGGGAGTTCAAAACAAACTACCATCGGCCCATGGCGATTATGTAATAGGTAGGTGAGGCTCCACCATATATTTTTTTTACAGTCTATGCTATGGTAAAAACATGAACACACTGGAGAGCTGCTTTTTAGCACAAACTTTAGTTTGAATGCTAAATGAAAGCAACACATACACGGTTTTGCATGTTTCAAATTGTAAAGCTGTTTGCTTTAAAAGCAATCTTTTCTGTAAAGTGCTATATAAATAAACAGGACTTGACTGCTGTCAGTCTTGTTGTGCGTTTATTTTGTTATTGAGGGGAAAAGTGAGTAGCACATATTTACATATTCATCTAAACGTCACTATCGGCAGCGTGGTCAGGATGTTCGCTAACAGTATACCACTGCAAACGCATTTCACACTTTTTACCCCTGAGCGAAGAATGAAAAAGAACTGAGTATATAAGGACCTTAAGATTGCAAAATAAAGCCCATCCGGAAGCACAAAAGCTGACAGTAGCAGGACGAGAGAGGGGACCGAGCGGAATCGCTTTGAGCCCTGAAGAGTGAAGCAACCACAGCATCATAGAAACAGTGCATGCTAACAGAACAAATGAACAGGTAGAGAGGAAAGACCAGGGAAATGTCTCTAAAGGGTCATGAAACATCAATGCTGAGTGCTCATGCATAAAGGGTCCCAGGAGGAGAAAAGGATGAAGTCAGCCTCATCTCACCCTGTAGCGGTGTGACAACGGCCTGCTGTTTGCGCGGTCTGGCAGCTGTAGACTGTTTTCTGTGCAGTGGGGGCAGATCTGTCTTAAAGAGAGCATCTTCGGGCTCTTTCTCAGTATCTTCACTCTTGTTAAACAGTTTTGCTTTGTCTTCCAGCTCCTTCTGTTTCTCCTTCAACATCTTTGGAGAGAGCAGAACATATATTTGAGTCACCCATTGGCAGTTTTAGTTGATGTGGAAAAGGCTTTCCAAACTGAGCACCATGACCACTTAAACTGGGTTACGGTTCATGTGGACTCCAGTACAGTTTGCAGTTTGTATTAGTAATCCAGCCTAATTAGCAATTGATGGATTAACTATAAGCAGGACTGAGGTATATCTCACTGATGCTCATTTTCTTTCTTCCGATGCATTGAAGTTCAGATGGAAATGCTCAAGTCAGAAGAGTGTATACGATACCTGAATTTCTTTACGGGACTGTGCCACAGTTTTGAGAAGGTTGAGTCTCTCTCTCTCAGCTGAGCCCATCATCATCTTCTCCAGGGCCAGGAGCCTTTCCAGAACTGATGAATCTGGTGAACTGAAATACATCTAATCTTTTAGAACATCTACACCAGCAGATTCTTGTACATATCCATTGTGTTTACAATGATTTTACATATTAATCATCACTATGAAAATCACCATACCATTTAACGATAAAATCCCCCCATTAATACACAAACTTTTGGCAGCAAAAAGAGCAATAGTAAGTTCAGTTCACTTCTGATCATTTCAAAAGAATCACTCAAATGCTCAAAATCACACACAATTCCAGTCTTCAGTGTCACATGATCCCTAAGAAATCATTTTAATATGATGATTTGATGCTCAAGAAAATTATTTTCAGTGTTTCAGGATTCTTTTATGAATAGGATTTATTTGAATAATAAAAGAACAGCATTTATTTGAAATAGAAATATTTTGTAACATTACAAATGTCTTTACTGTACCCCAATTTAAGTACTATATTGGCAAATAGCAGGGATTCCCAAAATATTGACTTAATTTAAAGGAACTGTATGTAAGATTGTGGCCAAAACTGGTACTGCAATCACTTTCAAATTACTGTAGAGCAGTGTATCCCCTCCCCCTCCCCCCTGACTCGAGGTTGCCAGATAGGCTGCAGGATCCAGCAGGAACGTAGGCTGACACATTTGTAGCTGCAGCAGTGGTAACTAGAGCAGAGCTGGCAACCCGGATGCCGAAACACTACTGACTTTGTGATTGGTAGATAGGTGGAGGGTGGGGCATCAGGCCAAAACACAACATGACAACATCAACATCAGTTGAGGGCTGCAACTATCACTTTTAAATGACAATATCCTGGCCGGACTACTGTTGTCAGTGATATAAGTATTTGAAATGAACATGATTTCTTAATGTCTAGTGACATATCAGGGCCATTTTATGATTAATTGAAATACATTTCTTACATACAGCTCCTTTAAGATAATTTCAATTATTCGACACCACGTTAACTTGACATACTTTCTGATGTTGGTTAATGGTCATATTACATACAAGTAAACAAAACAATTTTTTTTTTTAAATATACGCATCGCATCAGAAGGCCTTTATTAACCCACCAGAGCCGCGTGGAGCACTTTTATCATGGATGGATGTCACTTTGATGGGCTTCAAAAAATATACACCTTTTCAATGCCATTATAAAGCTTGGAAGAGCCAGGACATTTTTTAATATAACTCTGATTGTATTCGTCTGAAAGAAGAATGTCATATACACCTAGGATGACTTGAGGGCGAGAAAATCATGGGCTAATTTCATTTTTGGGTGAACTATCCCTTTAACTTCAACTCACAAACCCTAGTCTGAAATAAAGGTTTTAGCTAGATCGCCCGGCAATAAAATACATATGTCCTCCCAATGAATGTTGTAAGAAATTGTAGTCTGCCTCGACCCAGATTCCACTCCTAAATATATTTTAGAATAAGCTCATCCCCAAAATGGCTTAATTATCATAGAGATTAAGGCAGTCAAGTTCTATTGTTTCTTGACCATTTGGGTTGATCACATCCTGAGCAAATGGTAGTCAATTGTAGAATGGGACTGGGTGTGGGACACAGAGAACTTTCTCAGACAATGGGGTGTCTCAACTTCATTAACATACAGACCACAGCTGTTGCAACAAGATCAACTTAATTTACATTAAGAACAGGATAAAAGGTTTAAGATTTGGATGTTCTGGGTTCATTCTGACGCCGGTGAACCCAAGGTGCTTTGTGTACCTTGCCACTGCTATGCTGCAATAAACTTCATTTTTGAGATCTTCGACGTCCACATCATTTTTTCTTACATTGGCGAGCCAGGCCCAGGAATCGACGGATTTCCAACAAAAAAGGGAAAAGGTAAGAAAAAGCTGTTTTCTTTCATTTATGCTGTTTTTGTCAAGGAATTCCTCGTTTAAAAAAAATCTAGAAAAGAAAATTTAAGGACAGAAGAGATCGAATTTGGTTTATTCAGTATTAGCAGGAGGAGTTTTAAGCCTATTCCGTACAAATTTGTTTAAGATTCTAACGTAACTGAATAAGCCCGAAGCAGTGTGGTGGCAGACTTGTATTGGAATTGTTGTTTCTAAAGTAATTGAAACAAAGTGCTTAAGTGTAAAGTTTCTAAAGTAACTGAAACTTGGTGTGGTCTCTTATAATTCTGTTAAGATTCTAAAGTAATTGAATAAACCCGAAGTAGTGTGGTGGCAGAGTTATGTTAGATTGGTTGTTTCTAAAGTAACTGAAACGTGGTGTTGGTCTCTTATAATTCTGTTAAGATTCTAAAGTAATTGAATAAACCCGAAGTAGTGTGGTGGCAGAGTTATTTCAGATTGGTTGTTTCTAAAGTAACTGAAACAAATGTGTGTTTCTAATGTACTTGAAACCGATTGTGAAGTTGTAATAATTCTGAGGAAATTCTAAAGTAATTGAATAGACCCGACGCAGTGTGGTCACAGAATTATTTCACAACTATTGTGTGTTATAGCATATAGGCTAGACTAGTGAGTCTGATGTGCCGTGACTTTGTGAAGTTTAAAACAAAGAACCCGAAGCAGTGTGGTTTTGCCCGACGTACTGTGGCATTGTTTTAAAATTCATAAATATTGTTTGAAGCCGAAGTACTGATAAGCAAGCTGTTTTAAGGAAATAACATAAAAACCCGATGTAGTGTGGTTGTGTCCGACGTACTGTGACAGTGTTCATTTTTTGATATATATTGTTTATGCCCGAAGTACTGATAAGCAAGCTGTTTTAAGAAAATAACATAAAAACCCGACGTAGTGTGGTTGTGTCCGACGTACTGTGACAGTGTTAATTTTTTTATATATATATTGTTTATGGCTGAAGTACTGTGAATTATCAAGCTGTTTTAAGGAAAATAAATAAATAAATAAAAATAAAAACACAAGAACCCGACGTAGTGAGGTTGTGTCCGACGTACTGTGACAGTTATTTTTATTTTATTTTTTTTTTCTCTAAACGATTTTGTGTAAAATTTAAGGTCCTAAGGACTGGGACTTTGATTAAGTTTAGAAGGTTCGCTCAGTGTTCTGGTTGTGTTCATTTGCATACAATCTGTGAATAAATTGAATAATGATTATCTTAAAGCATCTAGATATCGCATAGTCATTTAAATCAGATGTTGTGAATACACAAGTTACTGTAAAGCCAGATAAAACTTTAAAATGGAAGAAATGATTGTTAAATACATCGCTAAACACGGTTCTCAGGGATTGTTTGATGGAATAGAAAATGTTAGAAAACCAAATCAGAACAGTGATCGGGAGGTCTATTGGAAAAAAGAAGACCACAAATTAGAATTAGTTTTATGATAGTAACACATTGTAGAAAAAGGTTTTACTATCAAAAGGGGGGTGATTCTTATGATTTATGAAACATGTTTTATTAACATTGATGTGCAGTTGTAATTTATAATAAATGTTTTAATGACATTATGTTTAGAAATGTTTTTTTTTTTTTTAAAAACATTACCGATGTTTGATGTTTTGAGATGAAACTTCCGTGACTTTGATGTTTGAATGTGAAAAGATGCTTGTGGGGGAAAGGGGGGCAACCTCTTCTTTTGATTATAGTTTCAGATATAAGCATCGAGATGTTTGTCTGAAATGTGTAACCTCCTGGAGAAAGATGATCTGGTCGTTTGAAGGACGAGAAGGACGTGGAGCCAGGGGATTTTCTCAAGAAAAAGAAAAGAATAGAGACATCCAGACCTGCAAGATCCAGAACTCCAGGCCTAAAAGACCTATAAACCCTGAGACCCACCATAGGATGGAAGGAACTGATGAAAAGACACAGACTTGAACAACACCAGTGACTGCTTCTTCTAGAAGAATGGTCCAAGTGAAAAAAAATATATAAAAAAAATGGACAATGAGAAGTGAAAGAAGAGGAGATTTCAGAAACAAACCATTTCAGAGACAATGGACAGCAGTTTCTCCACATAGAGGGAAAACAAGTGGATAAAGAATGTCCACACTGAGAAAATGGACACAAAATCACACACACACACACACACACACACACACACACACACACACACACACACACACACACACACACACACACACACACACACACACACACACACACACACACACACACACACACACACACACACACACACACACACACACACACACACACACACAATATTGTCTATTGATTGTTGATTATTTGAGTAATCAAAACTAAACAATATGCTAACATCACTGATGTGAACATCACTGCACATCTGACATTGTGAGAGCCCAACAAGCCCTTGAAGAAAGACAAGATTTTTGCAAAACAAATGCATGATGGAGATATTGCCTATTCTGGTTTAATTTGGAATGTAACCTTTAAAACGGCTGTATGTGTATGTATTTTTCTTATTTGCCAATGCATTATGTTATGTGTTCTATGTTTAAATGTTGAATTGCTGATAACTTAAGGATCGCTTTGAGACACTCCTACTGGTTGTGATGGTTCTTGAATGTCTTCTCACCCACACCCAAGAAAATGTTTGTACATCATATTGCCAAATTTTAGAAGAGTCTCTTTGATAATTCTGCCCAATTGGATGGAGCTGTAACCAGTGTGCATGAGGTGTCGACCCAAAGACGGGTAAGATTCTCCGGTGGCCAGAGGGGGACAACCTAAGGCAGGGCTTCACCGCCACTGGGCACCTGCCCACTAGGGAAGGGAGGTGTAATCTGTGAGAAGGGAGTGGATGTGATGCTTCTTTTGGGCCAAGAGCATCAGAGAGGGGACTGTAAGAAATTGTAGTCTGCCTCGACCCAGATTCCACTCCTAAATATATTTTAGAATAAGCTCATCCCCAAAATGGCTTAATTATCATAGAGATTAAGGCAGTCAAGTTCTATTGTTTCTTGACCATTTGGGTTGATCACATCCTGAGCAAATGGTAGTCAATTGTAGAATGGGACTGGGTGTGGGACACAGAGAACTTTCTCAGACAATGGGGTGTCTCAACTTCATTAACATACAGACCACAGCTGTTGCAACAAGATCAACTTAATTTACATTAAGAACAGGATAAAAGGTTTAAGATTTGGATGTTCTGGGTTCATTCTGACGCCGGTGAACCCAAGGTGCTTTGTGTACCTTGCCACTGCTATGCTGCAATAAACTTCATTTTTGAGATCTTCGACGTCCACATCATTTTTTCTTACAATGTCCAACAAGGCACATTTAGCCTGTGGTTTTCGATATAGGGAGTCTTCATTTGAGCACCAGCTACCAAATCGTGGCCTACCGAACAAAGCCAAGACCTGCTTAAGTGCTCCAGATCAGTAAACTAGTTCGGCTGTTGTAACACGTGCTCTTACCCATGTGGATGTACGGGCGGCGACGTGGACTGTTCGGCTTTCTTTACCTCCTTAGACTTCTTGTTCTGAGGCTCAACAGAACCTCCAGCTTCCCGTTCCTCTCTGGATCTCTTTCCATGAGCTACAAGAGAAGGGACAAATTACTACAATTACATACATCGTTATTCTCAGCATCCAGAAAAACATAAGAATACGGCACTGCTCACCAATTGTAGGGGCTAAAACGGTTTCCTTGACAAAGGGTCGATTGACAATCTGCTTGGACTTGGCGGCGAAGTTAAGGGCTGAGAAGGTGTCAAAATAGTATCTGTACTCCGGTGCGATGTTGGTGACCATGACAGAATGTGCGGAACCACCCAGAGAGTCCTGCAGCAGGCGGGTGAGTTTACTGTCCCTGTAGGGCACGCGGCCCCCGGCCCCTGTGTTCAGAGCGTCCACCACTTTACTGAGAGTGAAGAGGGACAGGTTGATGGCTCCACTCTCTTTCAGACGAATGCCCTGGTTTCCTGTGCGTCGGTTGTCCTCTGAACCGGCCAGGTCAACCAAATACAACTTTCCAGTTTGTTGTCTGTGTGGCGGCCCACGCCGAGACTTCACTACCTGAGAGCAAATGCATGAATTGATGTGACTTGTCAGTCTTTTTCAGAGGGTTGGTTAACCTTTATAGGTCCCTATGAAATCAGTTTTTCCGCAGTTTTCTTTTTTTTTTAACATCTACAATCCATTTTAATAGTTTAATTAAATGTCAAAAAAACATTGAACAAAACTTTAACTCAAACTTTAGCCTATTCATTTATTACATTTTAACAACAACAGCCTATGAAATGTTTATTTTTCCCAGAAAGTCTGTTTTAATTTTTTACTGGATTCTGTGTTTTATGATTTAATTAAAATCCATTATCAAAAAAGTGGTAATCAATTGAATGCATACAATCATTTTTTGGCATACAGAAAATTGTGATATTCCTTAAGACTGTTTTAATACTGTATTACTGTTCTTACTTTGAAAAGTACATTCTACTGTACAATAGTAATATATTGGTCAGTTGCTTTTATTTTGGCAGGTTTAGTGAACATAAAGTAACTGCGGTAGATATGTAGATATAAATATGTAGACTTCATATTTAAATGGTGGAATATTCACAGACACTAGTCCATATCGTAATTTGATAAGGTCAAATTATCCAAAATTTTGCCCAATTCTGTGACATTCTGCATTATACAGTAAATTCCATTTTTAATTCATGAGAGATCTGTGTTTTCCGCATTGCAGAAATCATAGGGCTCTAGCTTTATAATACTAACATAAGTGTTCTCTCTCCCAATTACAACCAGCAGACACAGTGAAAGTCAGTGGTTTTGTTTGAGGGAGAGATTTATTTTCAGCACCAGCTACCAAATCATGGTCTACCACACAGAGACCAGGACCTGCTTAAGTGCTTATGGAGAACTAGAATGAAGTGAAGAATGAAGTTCAAACCTTTATGAGGAGTATAGCGTGACTGCGGCTGGAACGTTGGTTCAGTTTAGTTGAGGCTGTGGTGCGGTTTAGACTCGCGGGGATGAAATGAGTGTCAAAATCGGCAAAGGATGAGAGGGGTGTGTGTGTTAGCCCGGGAATGAGGATGTTTCTGTCTTTGTCTTCACGGATGGGCAGGTCCTGGGAACCTGGAGACAACAGGTCCAGCACCTACAGACACAAAGCTAATCAATATTCCACAGCAGATGCCCACTGAAATACGGTAAAATACATGTGAAATTTTTTAAAAATCAGGCTTGCAAATGAGTTCAGCAAGGATGCATTAAATTGTTCAAGTGACAGTGACATTTGTACTTTTACAAAAGACTTAACGTTGTTTCTATTCATTCAAGAATCTTGTATTATTAAATGCAGGCTTGGTGCGCATAAAATACTTTTCAAAAACATTTACTGACACCAGTAAACTTTGCTCCTCTAAGAAAAAAAAATTTTTTTTTTGTGGTAATAAAAATAGACCTAAGCAAAGACCTAAACCTTTCAAATTACTTTATTATTTAGTGTTCAATTTGTGGAAATGAGTTCAATTAGGAGGTCACACACACAACCTCAATCAGTTCTAAGGTCTGAAGAGACTCATGTAAAATCACACAGGAGAGAAGCCAGTCAGTAGAGATTGTGGCAAAACCTTTCACAGTTCTTGTATATTGTTGTCTTTCAATGCATATGATCATTCACACTCAGAAAGTAGAACAAAAATGTTCTCTCCCGTTTCATTCAAATACAACTTGCCGTCTTGCGTCTCCGTATTTGATTGTGTTGAAAATGAAATCAGAGTTGATTTATTGTTTACAGAGTTTAATAATATTGTTGTGATCATCTTGTCTGGACGATTGTTTTGTACGCTGTACATAATGGATTTATAAAGAGGTAATATTTAAAACATTAATCTCAATTCAATATGTCCCTGTAAATATGTGGTAAAAAAAAAAAAAAAAAAAGGTGTAATAAGTGTACAATGATATACATTATTATCCCTTAAATGTCCCTCTTAATTAGGGATGTGCACGAATATTCGAATTTTCGATCTGTAATTATTATTCGAAAAATAAAATATTCGAATTTTATCGAATTTATGAAGCCGTAAATACTTTGCGGGTCGTAAATGCAGTGAATCCCTGATAAATCCCAAGCACTAACTCGCAGCTATAATTAAATGCACTGGGTGGCACTGTGGCGCGTTTAACAAGTTGTTTATATTTTATCATAATGTTGTCATTGTCTGCCTCGCGAAGTTTGGAATTACTCGTCGAAAATGAGGTTATTAAATGACCTTACAAAATGGAATTACTTTTGATCAAATTAATTGATTAATCTGGAGTTATAATATCATCACCACAATGAGAAATCACATGAAATCCAAACAGTAGTTGACTGAGGAAAGACAGCTGTCCATCACTGCATCACGACTGTAGGTAAGCGCAGCTGTAGTGCGAGTGATCCGAGATGACTTATCTAATAGCAAAATGATTTTGAGACATTCTTCCTTTAAGTTTCGTTGAGGGAGAGGTTTAAGAACAGAAAACGCTAAGTGCTGTAAGAAACTTAGAACTAGAACACCGTTATCTTTGTGTCTCTGCAACGTTTTCTCACTCGAGCATAAATTGCTGGCGCGCCTGCATGTGGATATTATTGTTTTTCTCAACATAAACGTGAAACAATATAAACACGATAATCATATGCTGACTCGAGTGTATGTGTACATTCTGTACGATAACTGGCGCAATCTGCTACTCTGCTTTATTAGCCGTTTTTTTTTCCGTTCGCGCTGCTTGAGCTTAGATCCTTTTGTTCTTTATATTTTTTTGTTTACACATAGGCCTACTGTTTAATGTTTTCAATTAAAAGAAAACTTTAACATATATTGTAAGCTTGTTGTGTATATTGCCTAATCGTAAGCTTCTTCAGAAATGGTAAAAAAAAAAAAAAAAAAAAAAAACTTAAATAAAAGGCTTTTTTGTTAAACGTCATTTAAATAAATGAATATTCGAATATTATGAGACCGAATATTCGAATGCAATATTTTTGAAAAATGTCCATCCCTACTCTTAATAGTCTTGTTTGAACTTGTTAGTTCGTCTTTGGCTCAAAGCCACTTGCTGCGAACGTTTCTTCGCGGAAGCTTCATGTTTATTTCAAGTGAGTGAGACCAAATATTTCAACTTTTAACAACATTTTGTGCCCAATTATTTCCAATTATTATAGTTTTGGTATTGAGGTCAAAGTTAACTTGCGTTCGCTATAAACAGTGGGTGATGGTCACACAAGACAACTCGGCAGGTTTGAAGTGTTTCCCCCCTATTGTAGTGACCATCCTCGATCAAGTTTCACTCAGGACTTTTGTAAAAGCCAAAATATGACCACACCTCAGATTTGGTCCACTTAAAAGGTTGAAAAATCTCCCGAGCACGATCACTGCCTTCCGCCATTCCTTCTCGAATAAAAAAAACATTGCGCGCTGCGCCTGTCTCAAGACTGTTGCTGGCTGGACAGGATTAACAGTGAGTTATTAAAATAGCGATAATCAAACACGATTTAAATAATTAAATTTTAAACGATAATAATACTAACCGTCAGTACGTTTTATCGTGGTTTATAGTGAAACCGGTAACTGTCCCATCCCCAGAACCGTGATAGCCCTATTAAATTTTTTGAAAACTTAAAAAAGCGCATCTATTCTGCGGTAAGCATGCTCACCACAATAGATTACCTTTTCATTGTAGATCTCCAAGTAAGACATCCCAACCGAGTATTCCCAGCCATCCTGGCTCTTTTCCTGAGCTCCAACCAGATTGAAGACCTCCTTCACAGCTCTGGGAATGACCCCCGGCTCCTCTTGACTGCCAAACATGGTGTGGGTCTTTCCTGAAGAGAGGAGGAAGAGAAATCTTCCCTGTTAGAGTGTGAAATGTCTATATAATAGCACATCATGAAAATCTCAATAAGAATCACATCATAAAACCTAGTTCAAATCTAAAAAGGCAAATTAACTGCAAAGGAGATGAAGACAGGAACGATACCTGCTCCGGTGGGTCCATACGCAAAGACACTGGCATTCTGACCATTAAGGATGTGGGGGAGGATGGGTTTGACAGAGGTCAGAAACACCTCCTGCTGTGTGGTCTCTTCACCATGAAACACATCAAACCTACAATCCAACATACAATTCAGAAAAGCGTGAATCAATCACTGCAAAAACACTTGCCCTTGGTTTCACAGACCAGGCTTAAGCTAGTCCCAGATTTAAACGCACGTTTGAGCTGTTTTAACTGAAAGCAACTTGCACGGGCATATCATCAAATATGTCACTGCCAGTGTTTTGTCTCAAGATGCACATCAGTAATGGTTTTTTTCTAAGGCACATTTATGAAAGCTACTTATAGGTCCTAACATTTTGTCCTTAAAATTCTGTCAGTCACTCACTCTCATGTCGATCCAAACCAGTAAGACTTTCGCTCCTTTCGAAACTACGAAATGACGATACTAATGAAATGAGAGAGATTTCTGTCCCTCAACTGAGTCTCTAGAACTCACCCAAAACTGAAGCTTCAAAATGTTCATAAAGAGATTGTAAAATAAATCCAATTTTGTTCTCACACGTCAAGCAAGGATGAGCTTCCGTTTACCAAACTTGAGTGCTCTACGTATGTTTACTGATCAATGTTGATATGTGAATAAAAGCCTAAATTAAATCTGTTCATCATATAAAGTGATTGTGTCTCTTCAGAAGACTTTGATTAAACCACTTGATTCATTTTACAAACTCTTTATGAAAGTTTAAGTATCAGTGGATTTGGGTAAATAGTAGGGCTGGGTATTGACACAAATTTCACAATTTGATTCGATTTCGATTCTGATTCGATTCTCTATTGATTATTTTGGATATCAGGTATCTCTTAACTAATGCTGTAAACTATGGGAGTCAGTTGTCGCCTATGGGCTTCATTAGCCTACTATAATATTGAAGGTAAAAATTAACTGATTTGTATACAAACATTTAAATTACACTTATTTTTATAATAAAGTTATATGAAATATAAACATTTAAATGGTGGCGGTCATAAAAACTTGCCAGATTTATTCAATTTGTAATATGGTGCATTTAAGCAAAAATTTTAATTTTTAATATAAGTTAATTTTTCTAGTTGGGGGGAGTGGAGGAGAGAGAAGCATGAAGAGGGAAGTTAGCTAGAGGAGAGATGTCCTAACGACCAACGTTAAAATTGTATATTGTTGATCATTTTGATATGGCCGACACACGACCAAAGAGATGACATTCCGGTGAACAAAGAACAAAGAATAGGGAAAAGGAGAAGGAACGCGAAATCCCGAATTTACATCGGAAAAGCGTTCAAAAGGTGGCGAGAACAACGCCGGCAGAAGGGCTTCCAACCTGACATTCAAGTGGCTGTTTTTGCTGGACAGGCGGGTAAATCCAGTTTGTTTTTTCTAAATGGTTCATGACTGTTTAAAGAAGTACGGAAGGGATGGAACGGGATGAGGAGGAGGGAGGGTCGAGCTAGCCTCCATTTTGTTTGACAATACTTCGAACGTCAACAAGAAGTGACGTCACCCAACATCGCTTAGAGCACCTTTAATGAAAATCGAGCGCTATATCGAACATTTTTTATATCGTTACCGACAATGGCGTACCCTCAATAAACACAGATACCGTTAAACGGAGGGACAGAAATCTCTCCGATTAAATTAAAAATATCTTCATTTGCGTTCAGAAGATGACTGAAAGACTTAAGGGTTTGGAACGGCACGAGCGTGAGTAAATTATGACAGAATTTTTAGGTGAACTCTCCCAAAAAACAAACAAAAAAAAAAGTACAGAAAATTACGGTTTCAAAAAAGCTCTCATTTGTGGGCTTTAAAAATGATCCAGGAAATCGAATTAAACAATAAGTAAGAAATAAAACACTAGGGATCAACATTGTCATATTATATTATTTTCATAATTGACCTAAACATGGAAACTAATGAAATCAAGTTTCCTGCAACACAGAATCAAGACGTAACAGTAAAACCCTCTTTTCCAAGCAAGTTATAAAAGGACAGTTATGAGTGTTTCTCTTCCTGATTATCCCAACAGGCACACGACGAGCCAGTGGATTTTCATTAAAAGAGAAGATTCATATCAGCACCAGCTACCAAATCATGACCTACTGCACTGAGACCATGACCTGCTAAAGTGCTTAATAATAAAAAAAGACAGAATGAGAGGAATAAATAAGAAAAACTCTAAGGGTTATAACTGACTGGTATTGAAGGGTCTCGGTGGCGTTCCTCCAGTTAATGATCTCCAGCTTTTGAGGGCCCAGGCCCCTGACACAGGTCCCCTCTCCCTTATCGTCCTGCGTGTCCATGTAGGGCCTCAGCCGGACCGCGACACGAACTCTGGAGGTCCGCCTGGATCCAGCAGGAGCTTCACTCACAGCAACACGCTGTGCCATATCTGAGTCACACAACACACGATCAAATACTTCCTGATATCCACCGAGAAATAAATGCAGTATCGATATAAAAGTAATAAAAGACATGTAGATACATTAGGATGGAAGAAAGTTCAGTTTTCTTAATGTGTTTAATAACTTTTGACGGTTGCTGAAGTAACGTTAAAGGACGGACGCGTTTCCCTTTCAAAAGCAAAAAAAAAAACAAGCACACTGTACATATAAACTAACTTTAAAAAAAACCTTACCTATTTACTTGTGTAACTGTTAAACCAGGTATTGGTTTAACTAATCCGCCACAAAAAAAGACGTTTTGCTAAATAAATATAATTCAGTGCATCACAACATCTCTACAAACTCCTCAACAATGGCGCCTGTCGGACTAAGCACGGTTACTTTCAAAAGATAATGACTCCGCCCCTTAACTAGTTTTAACCAATCAACACACCCGAATCCATGAGACTGCGTTCTTCTTTAGGGGTTTAACGGAAGAAACAGAAGCGTCGTACTGCCATCATTCGGCAGTGTAATGGAATAAGAAAAGACAAAAAAATGCTCGTGCACGAAACCATATCAATGTTTACCTGAAAATAATGGGACCTCCTTTTAATGCATTTAATATACAAAAATTAGCCTCAAGAATTCCCGCCCGACACTAAAATTTCCCTATCACCAGCCATTTATTTCTTTTAGCTACTCAGAATTACATTGCTCTTTTTCCTGAAGAGAATTTAAACTCATTTACTTGAAACCTACATTTTCAGCATATAAAAATGATTTGAGCATACCAATTTAGCTGAAATCTTAACAGTTATCAAAGTTATCAGTATGAATAAAAAAGTGAATAACAATGAAGCATTTATTTATAAAAGAGTTACTTTATTAAAAGCTTGCTTACTTCAGGTAATGTACAGCATAAATATGCCTTTTCTATATACACACACCTTTAAACATCTTACAATGATTATTACTGTATAAGTGCCAATTTCCGTAAAATATTAATGCTAGATCTATGTGCAAATACTATTTCACAGATTCTATATTTTGGTACCACAAAATCTAAAATATTGTGCCTTTAATGACAATGTACAAGTCTTACAACTTAGCATTTCCAGTTTACAATTACAGGCCTGCAGTATTTTCTTTGTAAGGTTCTATGTTACAGATGCAAGTTTACAAAGAAGGAAAACTAAAATTGATATCTAAACATAAAAATGTTGTACTTTAATATGATTCATCTATCATCACATTGCCAAGGAATAGGATAAAAACATTCAGTGTTTCACAGGACTCTAGAAAGGCAAAAGACCACCGAAAAGCAAAGTTAAACTAAATTATTATTTAACTGACCTGTTTCGTTTGTAGCAAGAAAAGCCAGTAGTAGCAGATAACTATTTTAAAAAGAAAACTCACTAATATTCTTAGAAAACTTTCTGTGATGGGAGCTCTCCTTCATTCTAAAAGGAAACATCAAAATATTTAAACTATATTAAACTATATCATTTTAAAATGTGTATTGCCCATTCAATATTTAAACTGCTAAACCTTCATTCCGTTTCAGTGATATTAATAAATTAATTATGTAGGCTACTTTTCTAGATTTTTGTTGCATATCTATTCATATTCTTCTGCAAAATGTGCCAGTCAGAGGCTTTCCTTCACAGAGCTGATACATGATGTCCTTATCACTGGACTGAGATTAGTTTTACACCTTCTCTCCCACTATCTCCAGCATTTGAGTTTTTTTTTTTTGTATTCAGTGCAAGTTCATGTCAATCACATGTGGAAGATCGACTCAAATTCATTGAGTAAGAATTCTACAATCTGGTTCTGGAAGACCATGTATGTGGCGATGTTTGCTGTCTCCACCTCTGGTTTGAGTAACGTTGGGCCGAAGACGATAGCCACATTCTGCACAGTCATTCTGTTCTCATTACCATGTTGAACGACCCTGAAAGAAAGAGACAGAGAGACATGCTGTAGATACATACTGTAATATTAATAAAAAAAGATGTAAATACATGCATGTAAAAGAATAACAACATACTTGCGTAAATGGCTGAAGAGGGCCTCCATTGTGTCACGGTTGGGTGCTGGCAAAGACCGCACAACATTTCTCATGTGTGATATTTTATTGAAATAATCAGGGATTTCTGTAGACAGACAGACAGATAGATAGATTAGATAGACAGACAGACAGATAGATAGATATATAGATAGATAGACAGATAGATAGACAGACAGACAGACAGACAGACAGATAGATAGATTAGATAGACAGACAGACAGACAGATAGATAGATTAGATAGACAGACAGACAGACAGATAGATATATAGATAGACAGACAGATAGATAGATAGATGTATAATGTATAGACAGATAGACAGACAAAATATATGAATATGTATATCATTATATTATATTAAATAAATGGGTTCAAAAATTAATGAAAATTATGAATTTTGAATATTATCAGTGAAAAGCTGAATTATTATGAATAACAGATTTCAGAATGTCTTTTTTTTTTTTTTGGAAAGTCTTTTTGTGTGTCATGTTTGAGCTGCATACATTAATAAAACCCAATGTTCATGTTATCTAGTACAATTTAAGAATGATCTAAAGAGCATGTTGTGCTTCAATGGAAGCAAGAAAATCTGACAAAAGAGTAAATCTGGCCACTGAGAAACCCAGACTGGAAACCCACTACAGTCGTACGTCCCCAATCCATTTAATCAGTATCTTACTGATGCCACAGATGAAATCATTGAAGAGATTGTAAGGGAACAGAGGCTCCTGCAGCTCTCTGAAGAAGAGCTTCAGTGCTCCTGTGATCACATGGATATCCCAGTTACCCTCCTCCAGGTCCAGATCCTCTGGAGAAACACAGAGAAACACACGAGTCAGTCAGAGCTGCTGCTGGGAATCATTTCTAAACTGGGCTAAAGCGTCAAGAGAGCGCAGTGAATATAAGTGGAAAATGCTTGGGTCATTCAAATTGAAATTCACCAAATATGAGAGAAAAAAATAATATAACAACTAATAAGTGGTGCAAAAGTTGACAGACTGAAACTTTATTTAGAAGGCGGGACTTATTCAGTCATATTGCGCATTGCACTTTCTCCCATTCATAGTAATATGAGTGCATCTAAAGTCTTTGGAGAAACAAACAAACTATAATACAGAGTATGACATCTTGGTGAAAGACATGAAGTGAAGAACTGAGTTGATGAAAAACTGAGTATAAAATGAATGCAGATTAACTTTACCATGATCTGCTTTGAAACGCAGTTTCTGGATGACCGCCAAATTCCCACTAACTCTGTAGAGTCCATCGATCCACAGACCTGATGGATGACAACAACAAAAATGTGATTTTTTTATTAGACAGGGCTGTGAACACTCAAAATTTTTGATATTTAACTTGACAGCGCATTTTTGACAGCGCTTGTCAGTGTCAAATTGACTGAGTTGACCAATCAAATCAGAGGAGGCGGGCTTTACTGTACATATACAGCGAACACAAATTCCAGCAGGGCACTTACATTTTTAAAGGTGAAATGTTGAACGAATCACAGTAATATCCAGAGTTTTACTACTTGACTTATTTTGAATTAAATAAGTAACTAAATTTTGAATTGAAAATATAGGCTGAATCAGTAGACGTGTTTCCATTACAGATTTGCGCAAAAGTTTTGCGATATGTTTCTAAATTTCGATAAAATACTATTGCGAAATGACAGCGTTTCCATTAACCGATGTTATGCGACTAAAACGTAATTGTTCCTCTAGCGAGAAGTCATTAAATAAATCATGGCAATGGATGTTAGTAGGTTTAAGTATATCGCAGCCACCGCACTCATCATTTTTAATCGAAGCATTAATGGCAAGGAAAACCCCTTATACTTGAGAATGGCACTTATGAGGTGTTTAGGTGTTTCTCCCTCATATCTGTTTCGATGTCTTGATAAATTGGGGCATTTCTTTGTTGTTTAAAATCCAATATTCCCGTAATTCTTTTGTCTTTCATGAGTTTAATAAAGAACTCTGTCTCATCTTCTGTCCAAACATACCGCACCATCTTTAAAGAATGATCGACTTTTACGTGCGGCAGGTGACCTGTTATGCGGAAAAACTGTTTCCATTGCGATATATGGGAGTTTTCGCGAAATTGACGCGTTTCCATTGAGCGTATTTTCAATTCGCAATTTCAGTTTGTGCTATTTGAATGGTAATGGAAACGCAGCTATATATATGAATCATGTAATTCATAACTGAACATTTTGCCTCTTTGCGTTTTCAACATATTAGGCATATGAATAAGAGTGAATGTGTGCATATTCTAAAATAAAAATATAATTTGCAAATAGTTGAAATTGATTACTTTACTTTTCCTGTTTCTTTCTTTTTCTATATTCCCATAAATCCATGTCAATTATTAAGTGCGTTTACAACTGCCTTGGAAGCTGAAGCTTGGGATTGTGGTTAGGGGCGTTACATTTACGACAAGCTCTTGAGGTGTTTGGCCAATCACAATGCACTGGGTCAGCTGTCCAATCAGAGCACTATGGGCTTCATATAAATAAACAGGTTTCAGACAGACTGGGAAGAGAGGAGCTGCAATAATGTACAGTATGTGAAAAATAATGTGTTTGTTTGGGACATTAAGGCATGTTAGCCTATTCTATTACACCCAATAAGCAAAACAACGAACTTTTAAACTAGCATCATATGACCCCTTTAATTATTTAATTCCTTTAAATAAAAAGGCCATTATGAATAGGCCTTGATATTAATTACATAAATCATTTCAATTAGTAATGCTGTTTGGCAGTTGGGTAAAGGTAACAAACCTCTTTTCTCTACCGCCCGGATGCATTTCTCCACAAAGCTGGGCACTCTCGTGTTCTCTTGGTTACAGAGATTGTGCAAGTGGCATCCAAATACATTTTCTAAAATGAAAAGAGGCGAAGGGTCACATTAGAATCATTCCTCAACGAAACCTTGAGCTTCTGTCAAAGTAATAGGAAATGGATGAGGTGGAGTGATGGTCTGACCTCTGATATATCCCTTCTCTTTGACTGACTGCAGGGTGGGCCGCTTGAGGAGAAACTTCTTCAGTTTGGTGCGAACCTTCTTCTGATCTGCTTCAGATGCCGAGCTGGATGAAGGCAGTCGAGATGCTAATGAACAGGAAGAGGGCGTTAAATATTTACACTCATTACCATTCTCTGTTCAAAAAACATCTTTATTTATGGATGAACATGTACTGACATAATTTACTCAACCTTATATCATTGGGTTCCAAACAACATTTAATGTTGGACAAAAGAATTTAAATAATCTTTCAAAATATGTTCTTTTGTGTTCAACGGAAGAAAGAAAGTCACTCAGGAGAGTCAATGATTTTTATTTTGGGATGAACTGTCCCTTTAACTCTGGTGATCTTTGGTAATTTTAGAAAAGTTTTATTATTATTATTTTTTGCTTCATCATAATGGTTTGAAACTTGGTGACTTTTGTGGCACTTGCTATACATACAGAAATATTAATGCTGTCATATCAATTAATCGTAATTAAATCGCATCTAACATAAGAGTTTGAATTTATATAATATACGTGTGTGTACATATATATACAGCATGTGTGTATATATATATACAGCATGTGTGTATATATATATATATATATATATATATATATATATATATATATATATACACACACGTATACAGTATATACACACACACTTTATATAAACACAAACTTTTGTTAGATGCAAGTTGCAACACACACACACACACACACACACACACACAATTTCACCCACCAGATGGCACCAATCTTACTTCCACGCATTACTCTATTTATAACTTTAACACTGTATTAATTGAAAATCATATCAAAATGTTTTTATAGAGAAATAAATGCTGCCTAATTTAGTGAATATTGTCTAGTATCATGAAATCCTCTCAAGATACCAAAGATTAAAGAGTAAATATCATGTAACCAAAATATAGTACATTAAATTCATTAAAAAAAATTATAGGTATTTTTGTATCAACGCTTATTGTATATAGTCTAGTGTGACCCCTAAAAGAGGAAAATCTGAGGGTTAAGAATCATTTGCCACACTACCATTGCTCATAGTTCTTTTGTCAAAGGGTTTTTCCTCTCTGTCTAAGTTTGAGGACTTCTCATTGATTTCCTCCTCTTCTTCAGAGTGGTGCTGATCCAAGTCCTGACGGCCCAGAGCACAAAGACAGATGCGATTATGCAGATTTCATGGAGAAAAACATAACCGAGTGTTTGGTATTGATCACGATGCAAGGCTCACCAGCTGGCTTATGGTATCTACGATGACTTTATACCAGTCAGTGATGATGCTCTCAGTGTCGTACTGGATCAAGTACTCCGCGCCATTCCGACTCTTCAGCTGAATGAACAAATACACAAGGAATGCATCAACAACACACACTAGTAAAGCAGATGATCATCCAGCACAATCTTGGGTAGTGTTGAAACGGCCATACCTCAAAAACATTTTTCTTGCTTGATTTGTCCTTGGTTGCCCAGCCAATTGTAGCCCCTTTCAGATCAACTGTGAATTCTGGGACTATATGATTTGTCTTGCTCTACATAATACAAATACATTCAGTATTACAAAACAAAAATGATATACTTGATAATGCAAATTCTTGGATTTAGATTCTCACCGATGCTCCGGTTGGCGTGGACTTTGGGTCCTTATGGAATGTCAGTATTCCTCCATGGAGAACCGTCCAGGAATGACCCCAGTTCTTCCTGTGGGAGGATTGATAAAATGTTATACATTTACATACAATTGTTATTTTTCACCAATACAGTTATAGCTATCAAAGCAGTACCACCACTGATTTAAGTTCATGATGGAAAACTTTACCTAATTTTCTTCCCGTTTTCAGACACCTTTGTTTTGTTCAGGATTCCAGCCTTTTCCAAGTTTGAAACCTGAAAAAACTATTAATGAGTTAATACAGCCTTTCTGGAAAAACAAACAAACAAAAAAACAGGATAATATCAGGATAATAGTACAGAATAATATCTGACAATATGAAAGTGAAGTAAATGTTAACCTTTGAGTTTCCCCTCAAAATGCAGAACAGAAAAAGTAGATGATTGTTTAGCTATTTTTTATAGCAATGGTTTCATATTTAAGAGAACATTCAGAATATGGCACTGTTTATTATGCTTATTTAATAAAATAAGTCACAAGCAGCCTATTGTTATCCACACAGGTAAGAAGCGCTTGAGCTAAAACTCCTTTAACCATGGTAAAATCACTGTAACTTGAATGTCCTATTGCTTTTATAAAATGGACGAAACATCAATATAATATACTGCAATTTTCAATAATCTGTTAAATTTGTCATTAATAATAGTCAAGTAAATTTAATTTGTATTGCACTTTTCACAACACACATTGTTTCAAAGCAGCTTTACAGAAAATCTTGTAAATATTAAAATATTTATAATACCTTCTTGCCTAATAGTCGCATTTAGCAGATTTGAGCTGGGCGATAATATAGTTTACATTTTGGTACGATACAAGCAAATCAAGCTGTTGAGATTTGCCTTATACAAAACCCTTATGCTAGTATAGTGTATGTATGCTTAGAATACAATCAAAATCGGCTCATCCAATCAGAATTTAGCATCAAAAATGTTGTATAAAACAAACAATCCAATATTACATGCCTACATGTATGAATAATAAAAGCCTTACTGTGGCAGTACCACGGTACAGTGATGTATCAGATGGTAAAACCATGTAAATCAATGGTCCTCTAAGATATTTAAATGGTGCGCATGGTACTACCAGGGTAAATGTCCAAAAACTCAAGGCACAGCCATGAATTTGCATCTAAATCATGACACATTTGGTATTTTTTTGTCTGAGTGGAAGGCAGCAATCAGGCTCTAAGTTCCACTAGGAACCACCAGAGGACAGTGTGGCAAAACAATATTACACTGGGTCACTCTTCTAGTCATAAATCTAACACTTTTGATCAGACATCTCTCCACTAGTCCTAACCTACTTTTATCCAGCATTTACTGTGGAACTGTATAGTAAACATTTCCAGTGTCATTTATCCAACACCTTTATACAGCTAATAATGAGCACATAATAATCACATGAATTATGTTTGAAGACTTCATTCATGTAGTTTATTGTAAAATTTAGATCAACTGGATTTTGCCTTATGCATAAACGTCTGAACTGGAATCTTACATTATGTGGCATCTCAGGAGAGCTGGAGGCGTCACTGTCTGATCTATTCAGAGGGTATGATGAATGACTCTTCTGTTAAGACAAAATCACATGTGTAAATCACACTCTGCATGCCTTCAAAGCTCAAAAAAGAGAGACAAAACCATTTAACTCTCGGGAAATATACAATTTTCAGTATTTTTCCATTACATGCTTTGGTAAACACCACTAGTATAGTGTCAGTCCAGTATCAGTGTTTTAGTAACTGAATTCATTTCCATGGATCAGTTCAGTGAAAACAGAATAAAATGTTTGGATATACTACTGAATGATAGGAAGGACTGGGTAGGTGGGAAGGATTTAAATAGAGCAACACTATAACAAACTGAGTCTCAGGTGCATTCTAGAGCCTATTTAGGAAACATGGTCACTAAGGACACACATGAAGGATCAGCTGTGTGTCACATGCGTCAGGGCATCGCTCTGTGGAAGTGTTTGTTTATGAGTGCGGGTGAACTGCTGGATAAAGTTTGATAGTACATTTTTATTACAGGTATTTTACTCCAATTACCCAGAATTCTCTAGAACACATGGAATGGATGTGCTTTATTCACAAAAGTTTTATAAAATTTTGGGCATTAGTTAAATTCGCAACTTTGGATGGAAACCTCTGTGAGTACATACATCTTCCTGGTATCCTGTATTGTGTCTCCAGCTTTGTGTCGATCCCATTGAGTCGTGCTCTCCCGAGGCTCCATTTCCCACTCCATACTGTCCTGGATTTCCAGAGTACTAAAAGTGTGAGAGAGAATTTGTTTAAGAAATTATGCCTTTATGATACGTTTTTGTACTTATTTGAAATTGCAAGTACACTGTTAATAAAACAACGATTATTGAAGTACGTTTTACAAGAAGAAAAAACATTTCTATCTTTCTACTTCTTCAATGCGTTATTTTTGGCATTTCTTTGTAGGTATTTGTGAAATTTACTAGCAATTTCTGAGTGAAAAGGGTTTCAAAGTAAATCACCAGCCACTTGATTTAAGGAAAATAGCAGCAAGGACATTCTGCTAAATGTATCATTTTGTGTTTTCACTGTGTATAGAAAATTATGTCGGAATGACATGAAAGTAAGTCATAGTTTAGGACAGTGGTTCTTAAAGGAGAACTCCGGTCAATTTTAACATTGAGCTCATTTTTTTGTACATTTGGAGTGCTGTCAATACAGAGGACAAAAATCGGTGTTGCCTACACCGAGTTATTCTATTTTTAAAATTTGCACCCTGTTGACTTTAATGGGGCAAGTACTAAACCTGCTTTTAGCCTCTTAACATCCTTGATGTGTCATTACAAGTGCCCAGCTAATGTGAGTGATTCCTTCAGAGTGAACACGAGTGAATCTGACTGCAGTAGATGTGAAAGATATGTATAAAAATGATGTTATTTCAGCCAGCGCAAATACCTGTGTTTACATCCTGTTTTTCGGTTGAAGTCCAAAGTAGTCGATTGCCGAGTTCACGCGCGTGATCATAGGTACTAAACCAATGCGCGTGAACTCGGCAATCAACTACTTTGGACTTCAACCGAAAAACAGGATGTAAACACAGGTATTTGCGCTGGCTTAAATAACATCATTTTTATACATATCTTTCACATCTACTGCAGTCAGATTCACCCGTGATCACTCTGAAGGAATCACTCACATTTTCTGTGCACTTGTAATGACACATCAAGGATGTTAAGAGCCTAAAAGCAGGTTTAGTACTTGCCCCATTGAAGTCAACAGGGTGCAAATTTTAAAAATAGAATAACTCGGTGTAGGCAACACCGATTTTTGTCGTTGTTCTCTGTATTGACAGCACTCCAAATGTACAAAAAAATGAGCTCAATGTTAAAATTGACCGGAGTTCTCCTTTAAGGGGGTCTTAAGATAACTTAAAATGATTTAAAATAAGACAAAACATCTAAAAAAAACAATATATGTCTTACTGTAGCTTAATTTACCCCCTTAACAAGTGATTATTTTTATTTATTTATTTATTTTGAAGAAGAAGAAAAACCAGGATTCTCATCACGGAAAGTTTAGATACAAAAGAAAGCCAAATTTTAAAAGTATGATTTCCAGAGCTGGAAAAGTCATGGAGATAAATTAAATATTTAAAGTCCTAGGCATTTTTATACAATTTATGAATAAGCATATTTATAGTTATGCCATGCTCTAAAATATTTTACAGAGAGAAATTGTCGGGAGACGGCACAAAGTTATAGTCGGCTGGTTTGGATTTGAATATAGTTCTTGGTGTGAACAGGCCTTTAGGAGACCCATCCAAAAGTTTCCACTGTATCCCACCTCAGGTAAGCTCCACTGGGACTTGCTGCCGTCTCTTAGGTAGTAGTATGTCCGCCCTCGATCATCTAGCGACTTAATCCACTGTCAACAAGACACTTCATTAGTTCACCAAATTACAAAACTAGCCTACAGTCATACTATCATACATCTCACTAATAATAGCAAGTAATCAGCCCAAATATTTTAAGTAAGCCAGCCCAAAACAAGGACACGCCAAGGTCAGTGTCAAGAGTCCTGTACCTGTTCCTGCGTGAAGTGGCTCGTGAAGACCCAAGTTCCTTCAGGGTCAACGTTGAGGGTCCATCCTGGTGGGGTGCTTTGATCCAGACTTACCCTGGGAATGAAGACCTTCTTCAAATTAATCAAAGAATATTGTGCTTGTATAGAGAGAGGAGACGATTCCTCCAGTTCTGGCGATGCTGGGTAGTCTTCCTCAGGAAGCGGAAGCTACATTTTGGGAAGCAAAGAAGGCAGTATAAACATTAATCAAACTAAGGAAATAATGGTAGAAATTAACCAATTATTTTGACAGAAAAGGTTTTGAGAAAATATGATTATCAGATTTATGCAATGCATTATTTTTGCAGTTCCGTTTGGCACAGAAATGACAAACTTAAGTTTTATTTGACAATTTTTTTTGAATGCAACTCTGGTCAATATATATTTTAGGCTCCACAGCATATACTTTCTCCACAACAATATTCAAAGGCATTATGATATTTTCTGTTGTTCATGTTTATTGGATAAGGATTAACCCTTAAATGCATACCAACCCTAAACAATTTAACAAGAAAAAATTAAATGATAAAAGAATGTCTGTTTTAAAAAAAGAGAAAAAAGTGGAGATAAGGTTAGACAGCATGAAGCTCATGAAGAGTCAGAATGCCAGTCTGTCAGTAAACAGTAAATAAATGACTTTCAATTGATTCATTACAAAAGTGCACATCAAAAATGCTAACATGGAAACTCGAATGCGCGTGAGGCGCTAGAACAGACCTCATTGGCCCTTTGCCAAATGGTACCCTAAACGCTCGCAGTCTTCCTCTGAGATGGCACTTTTGTGACGTATTGCCACTTTGACTGTTGGGAAGAAGTCTGCTGTGGAGCTCGCTTCAGTGTTTCATATTGACCGCAAAGGGGCCTTCTGAAACCTAAAATGACAAATCGAACACCCTACGGTCTCTTAGACTTAACGGACACGTGCACGCGGCAGCCATTGTAACTCCACAAGATCAAAAGTGCATATGAAGTGTGCCATTTGGGACAGGGTCATTGATGTGTGTCACGCACTCACATTTGATCTTTTCCTTTTAATGGGTTGGCAAACCCACTTGAAGGTGCATACCGCCACCTACTGGTATGACACCTGCGTGACAGCTGACGTAAAATAAAGGATCGGGCTACGATAGCAGATCAGTAAAAAAAAATAAAAAATTAATCGACCTTGATACCGATCCTTGAGATCAGCTTGGGACATGTCCCAAGTAACTTAATTTAGATGACTTTTTACAGTGATATAGACCTTATTTAAAAAGTAATATATAAAAATTATATATACCTTGTAAACTTCATGTGCATTTTTTAATGAATATATATATATTTTTTAGTAATGCCAAGCTATAAAATACTTCATGGGGTAGAAATTGTAATAAAAAAAAAAAAAGTCATGGGGCCTTCAAATATTGTTGCGGGCTTGGAGTCAAAATGGTTGAGAACCCTTGTGATAACTAATTTAAAACTGAAAATTGTACTGAAAATGTACATCAGTACCATAATATATGAATATGGTAATCATTTAGTACCATAGCACATCTCAAAGTATCATTCGTTTAAATCAGCAGAAAAACCTCCATACCGGGAAATCTTCCAGAATTTTTATGTTCTCTGGTGAGCTGATGTCCTCCGGGGGATCCCATGAGCTCTGACCCGAGACGGAGTTAAAGAAGTAATGTCTGCCAGTATTGTCATCCAGCACCTTCTCCCAGTCTGAGCTCCATCTCCGAGGAGAAGGGCCTGCGGGCGAGCTGATGGGAGACTGGGGGAAAGAGGGAGGAGAACGGGCCTCTTCCGTCGCCACTGACGAATCCATGTAGCTGAGGGGAAAATCCCAGGTGCTCCGGCCCGTGGAGGGATGGAAGTAGTACTCTTGCCCGCTCTGTTCGTCAGTATGGACCTCCCATCCCGCCGAGTCCAAAAGGAGGTTATCGGGAGGGTCCGGGAAGTCCTGTAATGGAGGAGTAATGGGACTGGAGGTGTCAATGGTAGTCCGACGCACACGTGGGATGTTTACATACACCGCTGTGAGAGCGCTGTCATCCTCTACCTGATGGACAAAAATGAGGAGCATTGCTGATATTAAAATAAAGCCAGGATGAAGAGATTAGAATGGCAGTTGACCAAAACGTTTAGCTTAAAACGCATATACTGCAAGGCAGGGGCTTTCAGACTTGATATCAAAGACTCTCAAATATGATGATCTCTTTGAGAGGAACCCCATCCGAAGCAATATTTACATGTATAAAGACCCATTTATACTGTGTAAAAAATAGTATGTGGAATATTAAAGACAACATGTTGTTTAAATAATTAAATAAACAAAGCTGTTTAAATAATAATTCAATCAGGTTTATTGTTGTTAACTAAAACCATAAAAAAACATTTTCATTACTTGAAATAAAACTGTAACCAACATATATACCAAATAAACTCACTTTACAAAAACTATACATATTTTAAAAAACAATAACTAATAAAAAGAAAATAAATTGCACAACAAAATTACAAACAATTGTAACTAAAATTTAAATGAAAATATTAAAATAAAATCCAATTCAAAATATTAACAAAAACTATGATATAGTTTTTGCTATAATTGGTTTTATACTGTCATTGTACAAAAGCCAAAACAAATTATTAAAATATTATATGGAAAATGTTTACTTTTTGATAAGTTGACAGCATAAATATTGTTTAACCCCAGTGTATAAAGTGAGAAATATTATAATATAATCTAGAATAGATCATTTAAATTTTATTTACAAATAATGTTTGTTCTTTGTTATCCAGCCGAACGATGAATGCATAGAAGAGAAAACATCTTTTGCTAAGGATAGTAAAATGAAATGTCAACTGCCCAGAAGCTAAAGATATCATGAAATATTGTGTAATAACAGAGATCATGAAATATGATATAAATATTGTGCATTTGGCTGAAGACATGCATGCGTAACTTGATTCACTGGACCTTTTACAGTGATACTGACCTTATGTAAACAGGTAATTGTGTGATGTCACAAATGTTTACTCAAAGGGCAAAACATACACTGGATGGAGCGTCTGCTTTCACACCCTCCTCCCACAATTATGCAAAACGTACCATGTACCAACATGAAGCTCAGCTCGGAGGGACTCTCCACATCACCGGAAAGAAAAACAAAACAAAAAGCTCCCTAACCTGAGTAACACCCACGCTACTGTCGACTGCATTCTGGAAATGCATTGATGCTCAAAATAATAAAGTGATTTCAACTTTTGGCCTTATGTGCCAATTACAGTAAAAGAGCACTTCCTGAGCGCGCTGATCTCAGGAAACAGAACAAGAGTTGTCAGCCGTAAAGAAGAAAACCACAAACAGACTTTCATCTTTATTGCTTGTCCTATTTAGATGGCCAAAGCCCCACAGGATAAACCTCACATGGTCCTGATTAAAGAATAGAGCATGTTTCATCCCAGAGACTGAGACTATATATCAGCGACAGGGGCCTTTTAATCTAGTTTTTGATTGTCAGTGTTTGCTTTGATGCAGTGCTGCTGCTGTGATGAACATTGAGGTAGTTTTAGACCAACGGTTGGTTATAGCGTGCTGCCATACAAAACGGGTACTTATTACAGATATAATACACTTAAGTGCGTACTGAATGTAATGTTTTATTGAATGTTAATTGCAATTAAATGAAAAACTATTACAGTTAAATTTAGATTAAAAGCAATTAGCTGTGCATTTTAGACCCGTATGTCTTTATATGTATTTTTATAATTACTTGCTATTGTCTTTGAAATATGGTGTACTGCTGAATGTACTGACAAGCATTTACCATATACTTTAATGTCATTTCTAATGAAACTTGCATTTCATGTATTTAAATATATTTGTAATTGTACATTTGTGATGATGAAGATGCACTTAAAATAATGTTAACTTTAAATGTATTATCAGATAACTTTAATTTATCAAATACTTAAAATTATAATCAAGTATAGTTAGTCAACACATCAAAATAAGTGTGCTTCTTTAAAGCACGACAAAGGACTATTGATTTACACATGATTTAAAATATACTTTACAGTAAAACTGTGAAACTATTACAAAGTGCAAAAAAAAAAGTCTACTTAAAGGGGCTTGATGTAAGAATGTTCATGTAATAATCACTTTGTATTGCCAATGTGTGAACAGCTTGTAACAAACTTAAAAACTTAAAAAAAACCCCAAAAAAACCAAGACCTTCCCCGACTTCCTAGTTTGTCTATAAAAACCTGAGACTGAGTTTTATGACTCTGGAAGTTTTTGCTAGGAAAACCAGAAGAGAAAATCAGAAGAGGTATTCTGTACTATAATGTCAATGTGTAATGCAAAGAAAAGGGATTCATTCAAACTACAGTCTTGCATAGTGTATAATCTCAAATATACTTTAATATTACACTGTTATGATAGTTTAATTATAATAACCTCATCTGTCCACATGATGCCGGTGAATCAAAGAGCTGGTGCAAACATTCCACATCTCCATGATCAGACGCTTTCTTAACTGCTGTTTTCTCACTGCTGTCAACTTTGTTCTGTTTATTTCGTTATTGAGACGAAAGTGCACAGCATATATTAGCATACTCATGTAAATGTTGCTCTCAGAAGCGTGGACAGTTGTGTTTTTGTAGCCTAAAATATACATACAGAGATAACCGGAGTAGCCAGAGTGAGCTAAGTGACGCTATCGAGAACGCTGCTGTTCCATTAGCAGAATCACCGGAACTACCAAGGACGCAAGTCCGAACTTTACGCCCATAATCATGAATGTGTACCAACTTTAAGTAGACTTAAAGGGATAGTTCACCCAAAAATTTAAATTCTGTCATCTTATCATTCACTCACCCTCAAGTTGTTTCAAACCTGTATAAATGTCTTTGTTCTGCTGTACGCAAAGGAAAATATTTGGAAAAATGTTACAAATTGGGCCCCATTGACTACTATAGTATTTTTTTCCTACTATGGAAGTCAATTCTTCAAAATATCTTCCTTCGTGTACAGCAGAACAAAGACATTTATACAAATTTGAAACAACATGAGCTTGAGTAAATTATGACAGAATTAAAAATTTTGGGCGAATTATCCCTTTAAGTGGCCTTTTATTTGATTAATACTATGATATCTGCTGGAATAGTGTGCACATTTAGTATATTAAGCACTTCTTTTTCACAAGTGTGTGCAAAGGTCACTGTTGCAATTCCGGGGTGTTGCTATGTGGTTGTTCAGGTGTTTGGAATGGTTTTTAACACATTATTATGTGGTTGCTAGGTGGTTGCTTACTGGCTCGAGTCTCTATCAAGTCTCTTTGATATTCTGGTCTCCAAGAGAAGTCTCAGATTTTAGCCCATTTTATCGTCTGCCAGGTGAAAATGGCACACATGATTTGTGGTGTCATTCATATACAATAATAATTTGTTACATTTATATAGCGCTTTTCTCTCCATTTTAATCGCTTTACATGGAAGGGGGGATCCCATCATCCACCTGGATGATGTGACGGACGACAGCCATATAGTGTGCCAGAACGCCCACCACACATCAGCTCAATGGTGGAGAGGAGACAGAGTGATGAAGCTAATCAGTATATATGAGGATGATTAGGAGGCCATGATGATGGACAGAGGCTGATGGGCAAATATGTTAGCCTAAAAATCCAGACCTAAATCTGAAAGATTAATGGTCTGGCGTCGACTAATGAAAATCGGCCAGCTCGAGGGGCGGCACCAAGCATGCATTTGAAAATCTCACTCCACGCAATTGGATAACACTACGACCAATCACAACAATAAACCCCATACGCTTAGCTACCAGCGGAGCTAACTTGCCGTATCCGGTCGGCAAAACAGCAAAAATGCCCTTCTTGCAAAGGAACGATTCGAGCACCGTCTTCTGTTCCTTTTTTAGAAAAAAAAAGGCAAGTCTAACTCGTTCATTGTAGCGGCCCAAGCCATTTCAAACAACTGGTGTTCATCCATAGCCATCTTGCAATGTTTACTAATGACATCGACATCACAGCGCTGTCGTCTTCTGTTTAGCTCGCCTCTGGCCCGCCTATATCAGATAACCCGATGTGATTGGTGCAGCTCGGATACAAGGGCATATTTAATGAGCATCATTACTCGACGCCAGAGTAAACTCGCTGAGCAAATTCAACTTGTGCTCTCGCGAGAACTCTGGATTTCCAGGGTACAAATATGTAGCAATATATATCAAAGGCAATATATGTAGCACAAGTAGTGCTGGAAGAGACGCATGCAGAAGCTTACTAAATAGGGTTAGGGGTTTGTTCAAATGCTTAACTGTAAGTATGAGAAATAAGCTATGAAAATGACTAAATCTTAAAGTTAAATCTTAAATCCTTTATCCACCAATGCTCAACAGAGATTGCAACAACAACAAAAAATCACAACCCAGTGCATGAGAAGAACACATGAAGTTCCCTGGGCATGCATGTGGAGTGAAGATGGCTCTGGAATATATGACTATATTCAGTACTGAGCTCACCTGTAGCCTCGAGAGAGGCCTGTACGAGGACACACCTCTCCTGAAAAATGTCTGTGAGAGGGAAAGAGACAAAAAGACAGAGAAAAGACGAAAATGAAATAGAAGAGCAAGAGTAGCAATCGAAGCACAACAACGGAAATAAAAGCAAGTCAGCCGGCATGTCATTTCCTGGGTCTATATTTACCCAAGTGTGTGTCAGCCACAACTGCCTACATGCACTTCTGAGAGGAAACAGGTTTATTGTTATAATGATCACAAATACCAGCCGCACAAATACGTCCACCACAAACAACACTGACTTGAGATTATTTGGGGCAATGAGAATTGAGTGATAAAGACAAGGATAGTTCACTTAACAATTAAACTTCTGTCAGAAGATTATTTACCCACCCAAACATAAACATTTGACTTTCTTCTGTGAAATAAAAAAGGAGAAATGTTGAAGTTCTGGTCAATCTATTCCACGTTGTGAAAGTGAATGGGGATCTGGGCTGTCGAGGTCAAAAATGCAATATTCTAAGTTATTAACAGCTTTGTGTGATGAGCAGACTGAAATGTAACTCTCTTCATTATTAATGAAGTTGGCATTAAAGCAAATTGCGATCATATTTACTTCTCTATTATGAGATACTCTTCCGGTCGAAAGTTTGGAATAAAATTAAAATTGTCAGTCTCACTCGGTTTGGACTTTGTTTTTGTTTGCACTTTTCCCCTGTTGAGTTTGTTGTCATGGTTGTTCATTTGATTTCGTCAATCGGTTCAGGTGTGTGTCATTAATTATCCTTGTTTGCATGTATACTTAAGTTCCTCTGTTTCTGTTCATTGCTGTCGGGTCTCGTGTATGTTAGATGTGCTGTACGCTGTTCTCTTAGTGGATTTATTAAATACTGCCTTTTGGACTCATCATCATGTTTGTGTGTGTTCTACAACACAAACTGTGACACCTCTCACCAAGGCTGTATTTATTTGATCAAAAATACAGTAAAAAAAAAAAGTAATATTGTGAAATATTATTACAATTAAAAAAAAAAACGGTTTCTATTTTAATATATTTTAAAATGAAATTTATTCCTGCAATGTCAAAATTGAATTTTCAGCATCATTACTCCAGTCTTCAGTGTCACATGATCCTTCAGAAATCATTCTAATATGCTGATTTGCTAAACAAGAAACATTTCTTATTATTATCAATGTTGAAAACTGTTTTTTGCCACATTTTTAGTGGAAACTGTGATACACTACCATTCAAAAGTAAGATAAAAAAAATTAAGCAAATAAATCAATACTTTTTTTCAGGAAGGGCACATTAAATTGATCAAAAGTGACAGTAAAGACATAGTTACACAATATTTATTTTTCAAATAAATTATGTTCTTTTGAACTTTCTGTTCATAAAAGAATCCTGAAAATCCACAAAAATATTATTCAGCAACATAAACTGTTAATTGATAATAAGAGCCATTAATTCAGCACCAAATCAGCATATTAGAATGATACTGATTCAATAAATTTCATTCACTAGGAATTGATTGAATAATTGAATCGTGGTCGTTTGCTGGAGGGGAGAGATTATTGTCCCGCACACGTCATCAAAGAAGGAAAGGTCGCTGCGAGGAAAAGTTCAAAATATTGATGAAAGATTATGAGGACATTAGGAATTTAAAAACTAATAATGATGTGCATAAACAAATCATATATAAGAAATACTGCAATATTCCATAAGAAAAAAAGAATTGACAACTTTGCTTTCCCTCTGCTGTAGCGGTCAAATCTCATATGAGCTTCTGCATATTCAAACTTATAACATACAGTCATGTGACATTCAGTAGCAACTTAAATTTCTCATGAAGCTATCAATCAACCTAAGAATATAAGTAATATAGTGCACAAGTAATTTGGACTTTTACTTTTGCAACTTTTATGACACTTCGCAAGTACATTCTTCAACATTTTTCCTTTTGTGTCATGCAGGTTTGTAATGAAAAGGGAGAAAGAAAATGATGACATGATTTTCATTTTTGGATGAACTATCCCTTTAAAACATCTTAAAGCAAAGGGAGTGATGAAATCCCCAGCCTTAAATGTATGCCATCCTTTTTGTGAGATAAATTTAGATGATCTGAATGCGCTGGCCAACAGAGACAGCCATACAACCTGTATAAGTCATTGTAAAAGTAGGCTAACTGAGAGCAAAAGAGATAGAAGCAAGGGATGTTTAGGGAGAAGCCTATAAAGGCATTGGCACACACAGTCTGTAGTTCATCACACACAACATTTATGAAAGCTTGCAATGATGCAGACTGAACAATTAAACAAAACTTCCTTTTTCTGATGCTAAAGGTCAGTGTCTTGCAGCTTTTCAGTTGGACAACTTTACAACAGAGTTGGACTACTTTACAGTGACAAACACTTGACCCCGATGATGTCTAACAAGTGTTTTTGATATATCAGCACCAGGGAGTGTCTCAACAGGAAGAAACCACATCCTAGCTGAGAACTACAGAAACACGCATGCACGTAAAGTCCAACTAATGCACAACATTGCTGACATTTTAATGCACAATGCTCATGTATAAACACCACACAATGTGTTATATATTGAACACTCAAGCCAATGTATAACTTTTTACACACCAACTCGTATCAAAATGACAACAAGTGACAGCACTTCCGTGCCCAGAAACCCAGTCTGAAGGGGTTGTGGACGTACCTGCGTGTTCAGAGAGAGGGGCATTGCGCTTCTGGGCCGGTGGTTGGACCGGATCTCAGAGTAATAATCCATCATGTCTTTGTTTTCGATCAGTCAGCAACAGCCATACATCTGATCACACAACAGTCAAACTCCAAGCTATCCAATAGCGAGCATCATGGTAAACAGGCTGAGCCGTACTCACTCTCTCTCACACACACTCATACAGACACACACCCTCTGCGTCTGCAGTCGATGGCACAACTAATGAACATCTGTCTTGAAGCGCTACTCTGCGAGAGTGAAAGGGGGAGGGGGCAAATGAATAGAACGGACAGATGGAGAGAGAGAGAGCGAGAGAGAGACAGAGGCAGGTATGAAGAGTGCTGTGAATAAAGGATGAACATATGTAGATAACGTATGAAACTGAATATATGACAAATATCTGCAAAGAGAGAAGTGTTGACACTGAAAAGGTGTGTAACTGCTAGATTTTAGGTAACAGATGAAGCATTAAATATACTTTTACAAACATGAAAAAGTTAAGTTCCTCTTTTTGTCCATCGAAACAGAACCTACACCAGTCAAAGCCACTGACTTGAGCACATTTCCTCAGTTTCCTCACATTTTGATGTAACACCTCTGACAGGCAATTAAAAAGTATGCTTGCATTTCTCAGTAGCCTAAACAACAGAGAAAAACTTGTTATTGTTCATGGTTCATTGGTGCATATTATTCCTAAGAAATTAAGTCTTTGTTTTGCTTTCTTCAAACGTATATTCACTTGAAACAATGTTCCTTTTCCAATTAATTCCCTTTGGCCACACGGGCTATTATGTTAATAAGTGGCCAAATAGCCATTCAGGCATTGTTTGATCAAACTGGCTCTATTCTGGTATGCAGCATCCACTTTTCATATTACATTAAATTCTCAGTGGATAAATTCAAGTCTCACACTGATATTTTTCTTGTTGAATATCCTCTTTCAAATGGGGTAACAATGTCAATTTGTGTCAAGTCAACTTTCTCCAGACACAATTCTTCACTAGTTTATAGTCATAAAATGAAAAGCATAGCTCAGATTTGTTCTTGCATCATATGATGAGAAACGTTGAGATCCTGAGATCTCTGAGTTTTGATTGCAGACTTGTATTGTAGTGTTATTTTAGTATCATTGAGATAACTATTTCAGTTTTGATTTATATTTTGAATTATTCTTTTTTTAGTTTAGTTTTAGTACATTTTATTTGTTTATCTAATTAGGCTTTTTATTTTTACTTTTAGTACATCAAGTTAAACTAAATGAAAATAAGAAATGAAAACTAACTAAAATAAATTAAGTTTAAGTTTTTTTTTTAATATTTTTTATTACTTCAGTTAACTTTTTTGTACTTCTTTTTTTTACTTCTAGCAATTAAAAATGGTCTGTATATAGCCTTAAGGCCTGGTCACACCAAGAATGATAACTATATTATAGCATCCACACCAGCGGACGATATCGTTCAAAGCGCACGCTGCAGTTTTGTCATCTTGTCGCTTTAAATGCTCGAGCTCTTTAAAGCAGGATGGATTCTGATTGGCTGTCAATGTTTTTATCGTCCATCAGCTGGAAATAAAACATCCTGAAAGTGATTCCAACGATATAGTTTCTCTGTGCCGTTATCGTTATAGTTGTGGCGTGAACTCTGTTAATCTTTTAATGATTTTTAGAACTATATCTTTATCGCTATCACTATAGTTATCATCCTTGGTATGAACGGGCCTTTAATCTGGACGCATGTTGAGATCGCTTCTGAAATTTGTGTGAAATTACTAAATTAACTTCTCATTTCTGTCTAGGAGGATCAGCTGAGACACTAAAAAGATCTCAAGATGTTATTTTTTTCCCTATACAATCAAATGGCTTTTAGAGTAAATATTAAAGTCGCTGTGGAACGTTTCTTCCTTGATTGTGGAGGGGATGGGGTTTAAGGGGACTAAATGACTTGAGAAGTCATATTCATCAGAATGTATCATTCACAATCAGATCCATAACATGCATTTAGAAAATAGAGACAGTGAATTTTTATTTAATGCTGATTTTAACATTAAATAGAGATAACAAGTGTAGCTCAACATTTACAAGCCTCAGGAAGCTGATAGACAGGTATAAAAACATGTATTTTACATGCCATGATGTGGTAGCACGATAAAGATCAGAAGACAAAGCCGCAGTGTTTTGTTGTGAATTCTGATCAGCAATTCGACTGTGAATGTTAAAGCAGGAAATATGTTTAGGATCAGGGGAATTACACAACAATTGTTCATCCAAGCAGTCTGACAAACAAGACAGCTTCCTTGTCTGAAATAGAATCTGCGTTTGCAAATTTTAAAATAATGCTGATTTCCCTGCCTGTGGTTGAGAGAAATAGAGAGATCCTAATGTATGGATATCATGATAAGCCTCTACACTCTTTTTCCTCCTTCTAATGATGTGTGTAATGAAAGTGAGGCAGACCAGACATAAAAAGTTCCTGGAACAAGCCTAAACTAAAAATCCACAAGCCTGTGTTAGGGATCACTATTCACAAAAGTTTTGTTATTCAAATCTTTAACATGGCCGCCTACAGCTATATGACCCGGGAGTTGGATAACTAAACAGAAAAAACGACAAGAAAGTTTAAAATGACGTAAATCATGCTTATAAGATATTTGACCTCAGTGAAAGCCCAAGTGAAATGAAGTTCCTCCTGAACTTTCCTTTAGAACATACTGTATTAGCCGATTAGACACCAAAATGAGCAGTTAATGTGTAACGCAATGTCCCATGCTATTTATAGCACTCTGCAATTTCATTTTTTTTTTTTCCTGAGGGAAACTTTGCATTTGATTGACAGCTGCTACTAAAATATCAATGGTATGAAATCCATTATGATTGAGCACAGGCCATTCAGAAGAATGGGAACAGTCTAGTCCTTATTTAGACTAGTTTGTTTAAACACACACACACACACACACACACACACACACACACACACACACACACACACACACACACACACACACACACACACACACACACACACACACACAGTTTTTCAGGTGCTCTAACACATATGAGATTACCACAGATACTATACGCAGTTAAAAGCAGGGTGTAGACGAAACTATAGTGTAAAAAAAAAAACTTTACAGTGGAAAAAAGAAAGTAGTCAAAAGTTTTACGGATTGAACTTCATTAATTGATACTAATACCAACTAAAGTACCAACATCTGTTTTGTACACTTATAATATTCTGACAACCACCATAAAAACACAGGTGTTAAAGAGAAAGCCACATCTAGAATCCTCAAGCTGAGGTAAATACTAATATGTGGAAGCTGCACGGTGTCACACACAAATACAAAACCATCAAGGTAACACACGACACTAAAATATTGCAATAAACATTGATATAACAACATAAGGTGTTACATAAAACTGATGATAAATAAAAACCTAAGAATTATGATCATTTAAATGAAAAAAAATTTATATACTTTTTTCACTTCAAAAAATGTAGATCTTACTAATTAACAGCTTTATCCCGTAACATTTTTAAAATCTTATACTGTTAAAAGTATGATCATTTTATGGTGTAAGAGCAATAGGTAAGGTTTTCCTGGTTTAAGTCAAAGTCTGCATAAAATTTATCAGAAAAAAAAGGAACAGGATAATTCGGTCTGTTTGAGAGAAAAGTTTGTCTTTTCTTATCTATGCATTTTTGATGCAGTTCGTGGTTTAATGGAAATCAAAAATGTCATGTGTGTCATTGTTTCAACATTCAAACATTTTATCCTATCCCAGATTAGCAGTGGGAACTAAAGCCCTATTCGCATGGGATAAGTAGCCTATTACCTGGTGACCTCTAGTGATTTGTAATAATTGCGGAGGTTGTCTGTGATCTAGCCTAAATCCTGTGCGAATCGGCCATGTCTATAATTTGTAAAGTAAAAATTCCCCCGCAAATGACCTACCGTATTCGCCGAACACCGAGGTCCGAACATCGGCATCTCTGTGACTTGGCAGGGTCGTTTCTATTTTTTTCAAGGTTTTTGTTTCCTGTGCGCTTTTTTATCCATCTTTCGCGAAGAATGGAGGCTGCGTTGGAGTGTTTTGATAGTATTTTGGGTGCTGGGTCATATCGCTATACACCATTCGATATAACTATACAATTTGCCGAAAGAGAAAGCTGAAAACCATCAGAAGCGCAAAAACAAAAAGAATGATTAGCTGGAGATGGATGACATGTATACTGTAGCAGCATGCGGTAAGGTACATTTTTCTGTTTATGATATATCATACAGCTAGACCTATAATAACGACAATACATTTCCAAGCAATAGCCTATTGACATCATATTCGTGAGATAAGTCAGTAAATTCGAGCAAAATCACAGGCTTCGCTTATCCCGTGCGAATGCGCCACACAAAATTCAGATGTGGGTGGGTAATTTCTAAATCACACGAGGTCCCCAGATAATACTAATCCAGTGTGAATAGGGCTTTAGATTATGTCTGTAATTTGTATGATGAGTTCAAATAAATCTACTGTGGTGCTATGAAAACATGAGCATCCCGACCAGCCAGATACAGCCAACATTCCTCAACCAATGGTGTGAGTTTGGGGGTGGAACTATCTATTGGTTTGACCAAAAAAAATTAGGAAACCTGTTCAGACAGTCATTACAGCGATGACTGCACATAGAAATATGAAATGGACAGGTGTAATACTCTGTGTAATTATGAACATTTATGACTAATAGTTTCTGTGGCAATGTCCCATTGGGCAAGGCAAAGTAAACCATGTGTCTCACTGAGTCAGCCTGACTTTAATGCTGCCTTCACTTGCTATCAGAATTATTGTAAATATGAGTTTTGTAGTGGAAAATTGGAAAGGAACAGCTTCTCAAGCCGTATTTACGATTGGGAAACTCAAAGATCATTTTGATGCCTAAAGTTGGGCAAGCCATAAACATGCAGAGGAGAAAACTATCGCTGTGTGACTCATAAGTTTTATTAATTTTTTCCACAACATCTACATTGCTTTCTCTTGCAGTTGCAGTTACAGTCATGTATATTTATGTATATAAATAACCACTTGATGCATATGTTATGTATTTTGCACAGCGAAAAAACATTTACAGTATTTGACCAAAATTCCAGAATAATCTAAATAGCGTGGTGAATGTTCACAATAGGTAAGGTCAAGTTTATATGGTTGCCAATGAATGAACACTACATTTCATTCAAATTCCATTAAATAGTGACTAAATATCTCAATACATTTCAGCTTTAATAAAATTTCCAAAAGAAATAGGCAAGAATGAAACCGGTGTCCTCAATAATTCCTATTCTTTCCTTCAAAATAAAGCACTTATATGCAACTTGTAATTACGACTTCAGAAGTGGGAAGTAGGAAACTTCCAACAGCACATGAAGGAAGCATAGTTTCAAACAAGAATGTTATGATGACCGTCAAAAATAATATACCATCTGTGGGCCTCCTTTGCTCGTGTTTTACCATTTTATATTTGGAAACGTAATTTGTTTTATATACCTTTCTTCAGACTATCATTAATGAATATCTATTATTCATAACACCATCTGATTCTAAATGACACTGAGACTATTTATGTGTGAAGCAGGATGTCAGAAACAAACGTTACTTCTGTTTAACATACTGATAGCCAAGGAATTTACAGCGATAATGAATTCAGAAAGAAGTGATTGTAGGGTGCATAGATGGGACATCATGCTGCTGATTACTTAACCAAATTACTTATCGACCAATGAAATTGAGGTTGCAGAATCAGCAGCTTGAACTCCTACCTCTCTCTCTCTCTCTCACACACACACACACACACACACACACACACAGAAGGGCCATTCAAGGGACCCAGCAGCTCCCCCTCTCTGTTACATCACCAATCATGGCCTGGAATCCTGGATTACCTCATTGAATACTAAAAGTCTGGGCTTGTGAGAGCTCCTAGCACACTGCAGCCATTATCTGCCCATCATTCACACTCAGGTACTTCACTTCCTCCTCTCTCAAAGAGATAACGTTCACATACTGTAAGTAAATGCAACAACCCTAAATACGTCCAACTTCAACACGGTTTCAAGAAGCATCAGCGCTTTCAAGAATTATGAACAAGTGTGTTTGATCATTAAAAAACCTGTTGGTAAGCTGTTGCAATGCAGTTGTGTTTTGGCTGGTTTCCATGTGGTTTATTGGTAAGTCTTTGTGATATTTTGGTCCCTCCTTCAATGCAGGGTTTTTTTTAATTGGTTTTATTATTGGTTAGATGAGAATCTTAAGCCCAAACGGTAGCATGTCTACACTAAAAATGTGCTACAAAGGTCTTGAGAAAAGGTTTCACATCCTGTTCTGAGAGGGGAGTGTATATGAGTATACTCTTAATATTACATAATATGAGTGAAGTGACTAAATTCAACATTAAACCTTAAAATAGCTTCCCAATCCTTTGACCAACACATTTCCATGACTTATCCATGAAGATTAGAGGAAATTATTTTGAAAATAATAATTTTATATAATTCACAAGGGACACTAATTTTAGCCAATCAAATTTTGCTGAGTAAGACTAGCCTATAAACTAGTCTATAGATTAGAATTTAAGCGTAGCGCGTCTGTGTTGCACGTCACCACGGAGGCTCACTATTGGCCGACGCGGGTCATGTGTGATACGTGGTGACGTGCAACACAGACGCGCTACGCTTAAACACAACGTGAAAAGACCCGAGGCCCAGAGAGAAGGAAATGAAAAGTGAAATAAAGTCATAATTTTTGTTTGTTTTTGCGCACAAAAAGTATTCTCGTCGCTTTATAAACTTAAGATTGAGTAACTGGAGTCACTTGGACTATATTAACGATGTCTTTAAAGGTCCCATGACATGCTACTTTTTGTAGGCTTTAATATAGGCCTTAGTGGTCCCTAGTACTGTATCTGAAATCTCTTTCCAAAAATTCAGTCTCGGTGCAGAATTATAGCCACTATAAGCCAGTCCCAGAATGAGCTTCCTTCAGACGGGCCGTTTCGGTGTCTGTAGCTTTAAATATTAATGAGGAGCAGAAAGGCGGCGTAAGGTGGAGGGTGGGTGTGGCCTTGACCATCTGCGGCAACGGTAGACCATGCATGTTTACATTGGATATATTGCAATGGCACGGAGACACGCAGTCGTTCAAGCATTTCAGTTTGACCCAGAATCTGATCCAGATGGAGAAGCAACGGATGAAGAAGTTGCAACTCAGCGGCTCCAGCAGGACATTTCCGAATGGTTAGTTTAAAATATTATGTCTGGACTTTATTCGGATGGTTTAGTTATTATCATGTAGCTAACGCTAACCTACTGTTGCCTTTTCACGAGAGATCTGTAACATCTGTAATTTATCTTATTACAATTACATCAAGCTCTGCGATCTTGAAATGCGGATATCGCGCACGCCGTATAACCAACAGGAAAACGCTATCCAAATAACAAAGAAGTGTACAACACTCGCGTTACAGTGTGTGTATTCACACACATACTTGATGCTATCTAACTTTACATTAGCGCAAGTAACTGCATAGCTAATGTTACAGCCACATTCTACGTGTAACAAGCTAGGTAACCATAAACAGTAAAGCAACAACTTGTATTATTAGTTGACTTACTTGTCCGAGGTGTGTAACGTTAGCTGAGCCAAAGAGAGTTGGTAATGATCCAGACTTTAGTTTCAGACGTTCAGCAAGCCCAGCTCTGTATTAACCCTTCGGTGTTCATTTGTACATCCAATTATTGAGCAATTATTATGCTTCGCTCGCTCAAAAGCCATTATATCTCTCGTGGACAAACTAAAATCGCGCGCGCGCGTTCCTACTTCCTAGCTCATTTTCTCATGGGTGGAAAATATTCTCTGGGTAGGCAAAGCAGAGAAAGGGGAGGTAACATTCCTCCTTATAACGTCATAAGGAGGAGATTCAAGATCAGCGCGGTTGAGCGTCCATTTTCTCAAAGGCAGAGAAAGATAGCAAAAGCTCGATTTACACCGATTAAAATTTCTAGAAACTTGGGGACCATACACAGGCTAGGGGAAGTCATATTAATGTTAAAAAAAACCCAGAAAGTGAAAATTTCATGTCATGGGACCTTTAATACATTTTCTGGGCCAGCAAGTTTCAGTCCCTTAGAAGCCTATGGAGGAGTGAGACAACTCTCAGATTTCATCAAAAATATCTTAATTTGTGTTCCGAAGATGAACAAAGGTCTTACGGGGTTGGAACAACATGAGGGTGAGTAATTACTGACAGAATTTTCATTTTTGGGTGAACTATCCCTTTAAGTCACGTGACACAAAACAGCCAATGAAGTTTGATATTATTGATTTGGCCTCTGTATACATGAGTTGATCACTGTTTTCAATTTGATTTGAGAATGAATAACCTTGGATTACTTCTGCACTTTTATTTCCTGAAACTTTTGCTCCCCATTGACTATTATTGTATTTGTATTGACTAAAAAATTCTTCATATGTTCTTTTGTGTTCCACAGCAGAAAGAAAATCATCTGCTGCATTCGAATATGCCTACTTCCATACTATATAGTAGGTGAAAAACAGTATGTGAGCAGAGTATAATATGTCCGAATTCATTCATTCATTCCAGCGAGATTCTGAAGTTCACATTCGGTTGGCACTTTACCATCCCATGAGGCCAAGGGAGAAGAGTTACCTTTACATTTAGTCATTTAGCAAACGCTTTTATCCTAAATTTAGGACTAAATTAAGGGAGTCATCGTGAAGAGGCAAAAGCAATGCAAGAAGAAGTGCTCAAAATACAAAGTGCAGGCATTGCTCAGAGTAGCAAAAGCCAGACAAGAGAGGATCAACGGAAAAGGAAAGGAATTTTTTTTTTTTTTTAGAGGTTAAATGCTCACGGAAGAGATGAGTTTTAAGTTGTCTTTTGAATGTTGTCAGGGATTCTGCATTCCGGATGAGGGTGGGGTTGTGAATGGAAGTGAAGTGATGCAACTGACACTGTAGGTCTTGTGATGACCATGTGATGACAACATGGTGGATGTAGTATGTCTGAATTTCAGCCATACTACTATTCATACTATATAGAACATAGGCCTACTTTTTAATGGTCACAAAGTAAGTTTAAAACCAAATGTGGTATGAGATTTTGGACGCAGCAATAATTTTGAACAACATAGGGCTGATTATATGTAACACACATGTTCTTTTTAAGGCTCCTGGGAAATAAAAACACAGGCAACTCCCGTTACTTGGGCAATTGTTTCTGGTGCACATGCTACACATGATCATGAGGATATTGTTTTTTGACATTGCTTTAGTTTACAATTTACAAGTCAGAGTGATCACTATAAGAAGAAGACATAAAATGGTCTACAGTACCTAAATTTCAAAGTCTAGTAAATGAATTTGAAGGCACGACACAGAATAAGAATAACACTGCACTTCTGTACTGCATATTGGATTTAATTCTCTAATAGCAAAGACCAAAACTTCCTCTATTCACACCTGAAATCCCACAGAAAGTACAGAGAGAACTGAGAGCTCTTGAGTGCTTTCTTCTCACTATACCTGATGGGGAAGTTTAGGTGTGTTTTTTGTCAGAGAAGTTGTTAGCATTTAATCATGTAATGTAATATAAACTGCTGGGCAACGATAAATCACAATTAATCACATCCAAAATAAAAGTTTGTGTTACATAATATATGTGTGTGTACAGTACTGTGTATAATTATTTTGTATAGAAGTACACACCCATGCATGTATATATTTAATAAATACCGGTATGTGTTATTTATATATAATATAAATGTATAAATATATAGCCTACAGTATGCAAATATTTCTTAAATATATACATGCATATGTGTTTGTATTTATATATACAAAATAATAATACACAGTACACACACTTATATTTTGTAAACACAAACTTTTATTTTGGATGTGATTAATCGCGATTAATCGTTGCCCAGCACGATTTTTGTAGTGTGATTTTTTTTTTTTTTTTTGGTACAAATAGTACAAATACTAACTATAATAATTCCACAGAATATAATATTACAAAAAATGTATAATAAAATAGTTTTAAATGGAGTATACCATTTCACACTGCTGACATTGCTTGACATTTCAAGGCAGCTACTAGCATGCAGACCATCAGACAAACAAGATCTTTGCCTGTGGTATCAAAACAATCTGGTGGAAAAGGAACTTCCCACATTTCATTTAACAGAGCAAGGCAGAATAGTCACGATCACGCAAGGAGATCCAACACGCTGAATGGAGCTGAAAACGTTACAATCGGCACATACACTCAAATTCAAACGCTTAACGATATGTCCCGGATTTATTTGGTCAAGAACAAACAAATATTGATCCAAAGTCTATAATCTGTAAGGTTGTATATAATGTAATGAGTTACCAGAAGAGGGAAATAGCCGAACATTTGTTTTGATAGTAAATGTTAAGGAAATTTGCATCATTAGAGATATGGGCTTCACCACTGCGCTAAAATTAGACGCCCCACCTATAAAGTGCCGTCCTAATTACTAAATGAAGCGCAAAGACATTAATGAGCACATCAGCACAGACTCGCAAAAGCCAAAAGACAAACACTTCAGGCGGACACAGCTCAGCAACAACAGAATAATTAACAGTTAATCACATGACTTTTGCCATTCTTAAAATCATGTGTTTAATATTTATTTTTTTAACATATTTTAAAGTCGTCATGAAACGAAAGTTGCGATAGTCTTTTATTCTCTATTGCGGAGTACATCCGAGTGAAGCGGCTTCTTAAACGAGAAAGATTGTAGGGCGGGGCTTGATTTTTTCCATGGGGAATTGATTGGATCATTGTGGTTTGCTATTGGTTGCCCCGCCCTCGTGCCAGTAATCATGTCATCAGAGAAGAGAAGAGATGTTGCTGCAAGAGGGAGGGGAAGTTATTTTGAACAAAGATTATGAGGGCTCATGAATTAAAAATAATAATAATAATAATGTGCACAAATAAATTATTTATGATAAATATTGCAGTTCTTTAAGTAGAGCAATAGCTGAAGCAAGCACACACGTTTAGAAACACGTAACGCGTTAAGAAAATAGCCAAACTTTGTAAAGATGGTATAATTGACAAGTTAGGCTACCTTGACAAAAGCTGCTTGAAATGTCAAAAATAAAATATACTTAAGTGAATGTGCAGTTACACTCGTCTTTACTAAATCCTGCAATATTCCATGAAAAAATAAGAATTGTCCATTTTGATTTCATGGTGACTTTAAAATAATGTAGTATACACACTGTTGATATTACGATTGCTTGCTGAGCTGAGATTGAACAATGCTTTTGCAATATCTTAATGATTAGGAGAAGAGAGAGGGAGTATGGGATCAGGGATGGGAACATGTCCCAGGGCAGACTCAAACCCAGTCTGAGGTATATCCCTGCCAAATACTTTGGTAAAGATTCATTGAAGCAATATCTCTCTCTCTAAACTCGATTGGACACATACAGACTTGCATCTCTTGTAATCTTAATCTACTCCACCTATGTTGCTCACACTCCTGCTGTCGTGCACATGCACACGGATGGGGTCTTCCAGTGCACTGCGCTGTGTGAGAGGCATTAGCATAAGCTGACCTACATATCCGGGACTGCACACCAGCGCCACACATTGTGCCCGCCGGACTGAATGGCACCTCAGCCATGCCACTGCTGAAACCACCATCACTATGGAAACCAAAACTTCACTGGCAGGCCTCCAGAGTTCTTGTGCCATCCGACCAAACTAAAACCCACAGAGAAGACAGCACACGCTTACAAACCTGCTGAAATGGACACTTCAGGGATACATGCAGAGAATTGCATTTAATGCACAGTTATCAATTACCTAAAAGCAAGACTGAGAGCTCTTGACTCTATGATGACATTTTTATTGTAAACGGGCAAAAACATAAATCTTTGCTGCGTATGTCTTTTATATGTTAATCACACACTCACTGGCCACTAATGGAAGAGAGTGACCTAATGCCTAGCAAAAAGTGATGGTATCGGTAATACTATGGTATTGATATATGGGTCAATAATTAATAAGAATGTCTGACATAAAAAAACATTTTTTAAACTTTATTTTAAAATTCTTATATAATATAATAGCCTATATCATTTTTTTTTACAACCAATTGTTTTCTTATAGTGTAACCATGAAATAAATATTATTATTAAGTTGCAAGGAATGCATTTCAATACTAACTATTAAAAAAAAAAAAAAAAACACATCCAAGCATGGTAAATTATCCATGTGGGGAAAAAACATGCTACTTTTTTGTACTTTGGTACTTGTATTAAATAAATGTACCTATTTAAAATGTTGGTTAATTTCTTATTTTGCTCACATTCACAATCAAACTTGAATATGCTAAAAGTAAGGTTGTGCTAATTTAACTTCGATGTTATCTATTACGTAATAAGATCAATATAATAATAAAAATGTTTATGCATTTAAGGCAAGACACCCCAGGTGAATAGGGTAAAAAAGAAAATTAACTATGGTACTAGATATCCCCATACTTCCCAAGATGATTGATTACATTAAGAATTGCAAAAAATAAAATAAAAATTGTTTTCTGAAATGTTATGTGCAAATGAGGCGTTATCTAATTAAATATACAATACTTTACATACATTTCCAGAACAGAGATCTGAACACTAGATTAAGCCAGATTCAAAATTATTGTTTCATTTTGTTGACATATAGGGGACTTTGGATTTCTCTTTTTATCACTATGAGGTGAATTCTGTCAAAATGTATAACATCAGGCGAATTACATATGAACAAACCCCTCTGTATAAACCTTCGGAATACGGATAGGAATAAAACTGTAAAGTGTTGTGTGTGTAAAGCTGCTGAACTGGAGATTTCTCACTCTGTGCAGGAGGGGAAAAAAACACATTTTGAGAAAACGGCCTTTTAAGGTTTGCATTGTTGGCTAATTGAAATCTGCAAATACATGAAGTGCAAATAAAAGCACTTACAGTGGGTGTTTTCTTTACACTATGAGACAACACTTTATGAAAAGTCAAAAGCCTAAAATCGCAAAATAACAGATGCATGAAACATGTTTTTGTCGGTAGCGTCTCATTCTGTAAGTAACACACACACGCGATAGTATTGTCCGTCAAACCACCTCAGATTCCTCACCGCATCACTCCCAACCGGAAGCGCAGGATTATTCTGTCATACCTTACGTGTCTGCACAGGTGAAACCTTCCCGTTACAAGAAGATGAAAAGATAATCCAACTGGCAGCAAAACTGATGTTTAGAATCCATCTTTTTAACGCTGAAGTGCTTTATCCGTCACTCCGCAGGGAAACAGGTGTGTTTGTGGGAGTGGTTGTAGTAAACGCCAGGTACTGTACCTCCCTTCAGTGCCACTCACACTCATAAGGGCACTTGGCAGCAACTCACCTAACCTGTTGTGCTCTTCATTTGACTCTGATAGAAAACCCCTTCCCCCTACACAGTCAAATTAGGCTTATACTTCGGGATCACGCATCACGTTTCGACTCCCTTAATAAATAACTAGGTAATTAATGATAAACTCGGTACCTACTAACGTTACTAGACAAATAAAAGTTGTCCATACGCACCGCGTCTTGTTTACCGGTGTGGAAGATGAAACGGATGGAGAAGCCGGTTCGGTGCCGGTGAGGGGTAGCGGCCGTACACACAAATAGAAGAGCAAAGCATTGACATGCAGATCACTTGGCAGGGAGCTCCAGAAATTGAGTCTGACTGGGCGTTTGAAGAGGGTCGAAACGTTGCTAATAAACACTATCCGGGTAACTTACGGCGCTTCAAACGCAGAAATATAACAGCTAGCCTAAGTTATATCAGCAAGTTGTGTCAATATTAGGACGCATATAACGAGGAGTTGCTTGACTCTTCACAGTTACATTTTCTTCATTTTACGACCAGTCTAAACAAATTTTAATTTTACATAGTTAACGTTACATAAGGAAAGTTTCAAACGTCGTTATTTCACAACATGACTAGGCTCGTGAGGCTTAACTATAGCAACAGTAGTTCGCGAGCGTTTAGGATCAGCACGGATGGAACAGTCGAAAGAGTGTGTTACTATTTTTACTAGTAATTTACATACGTTTACATATCTTAAGTAGGTATATACCACAAAACGTACGTTTAGTTACGTGTATATGTATATAGGGAGGTAGATGGGTAGATGTATATGAAGAGTTCAGATGCAAAAGCCTTTAAGTGCCATCTGAAATTTTCTTTTTGAATGATAATTTTTATCAAGCTCGTATATTTAAGTTCAGTAATTTCACTTAAATGGCAATGAAAATGACCTATTATTGCCATTTAAGTGAAATTACTGAACTTAAATATATGAGCTTGGTAAAAATGATCATTCTAGAAGAAAATGTCAGATGGCACTTAGAGGCTTTTGCATCTGAACTCTTCATATGTAGATAGAGAGGTAAGAGCTTGATACGCGTTTTTTAGCCCATTATTTTCTAAAAATCAAATCTGAACAAAATCAACGGTAGGCAACGAGTCAGAGACAGACAGAGCACCAGTTACATTACATAGGCCTAACTGTACAGCTTGACATACGAAATAATGGTCAGAAGAAATAGTTTAAAAAAAATGGAACAATTTACTGAACCTTTAGACATTTTTTTAAAGTGTTTTAGCAGGCTTTTATGACCCATATGGTGAGAATATGGAGCTCACACTCAGCAGGAAAAAATAATTTTTACAAGGGGTAAAAACTATGGAATTTGGGGCAAACTTTCTTGTTTATATCTCCAAAAATGAAGATGAAATTCTGATAGCTTGTAATGTAAATCAGTGAGCCTTTTATGACAGTATAACAGACTATTTGCATAAAATGCATATAAATATCAGTTCCCACTCTACATGTCCCAATAATATGTCTTAGTAGATGATATTTAAAGGCTATTTTATGATCAAAGATTCAATCAGATTAAAGATCAATCAGATGGCATGTAGGCCTAATATATTTTGTAAAACAGTTTTCTTATCAAAGTTTTGATCATTTTGCAAATTTAGTGGCCTTCAGAAATGCAAAAAATTAAAGTTCTTATCAACCAATTGTTCAAGGACAGCTAAAGTTTTAAACTGATGCAATTATTGCTTCAATATCATTTGATAACGATTTTGACACCCGAGACATCAGCACTTCTCTTTGGTTTCGCTTTTGTAGGCTCAGATGCTAATTTGCATACAGCGCCACCATGTGTTCAAGAAAAAATCTTGAATAAATCACTCAGATTGTGAGCGATCCAAGTCATTATGAGATGAGTATACTAAAGTATACGGGGTCATCACTTAAATTCACAGACATTTTATAAATAAATGAATAGGCTATACCTAGCCTTTGTCACTGAACAACATTGCTGTTGTTACAAACATATTTGGAGAATGGAATAAAATAGAAAATTGTTTTGCTACATACAGAAATTGCTGTCTTATGTAGGCTAATGCAGCTTTACTTTGCACATGAAGAAGTATTACTTACCAGAAGCTTATCTGGTGTAACAGGGCTTGGGACTGGGGAACTCTGTGTCTTTACTGTCATATTATCATCAGGCTTTGAGGATTCTGGTTCTCTCACTGTATTTATACTCTCATACACATTCTTGTCTTTATCCATGAGGTTCCACATGTCTTCACTCCAGCCAGATCTAATGAGCATTTGAATATCTTGATCCAGGCTCTTTGAGTCCACCCGAGGTCTCTCTATTGACTCTTTTGGACTCTCAACTGATTTGATCTCCAATTCTGAGGTGATATCTGTAAACGCAGGTGTCAATAAGATAGAGGGTGGTGTTTCCCCTTTAGATGGAGAACCAGGGTTGAAAGAAACATTGTCATAAATCTGGAGTTCAGGCACAGGACCGGCCTCTGCTTCAACCTTTAGGGGATCTGGATCCAAACCCTTCAGTTCAAAGAATTCCTTTGGAATAATATATGTTGATATTCTATGTCCGTCTTTCTCTGAGTCTCGTTTTATGGAGTCAGGGACTCGAAGCGTGACCTCAGGAGGTTTAATGTTGGTGGGAAGACTATCAGGAGCTGTCTCTGAGCTGGGCTTGAGGGGTTTCAATCCACTAAACTCTTCTGGAGGGTCCAGTGGAGTTTGGTTTGTTTCAGGTGGGAGCTCGGTCACATACATAGCTGGAATGAAAAAAGGCTTGTCCGTCTCGTGCCTCCGAACGTGCCACCAGGTTTCATTGGTCTTGGCTACCAGGGTGTAGTGCTCGTTGGGTTTGATGGACACCATCCTGCCATCTCGAGCAGTGTAACTGTATTCAAATTTCACCAGAACCTGCTGTGAAAGTGCCATAGTGGCCCACATCTGCTGATCCCAAACCTGTTAAGTGGCTGGTGTTCGGTGCAAAGAGGAAATCAAGGCTCATATATAATCATCATGAGATCTGAAGATAGAGGAGAAAAAAAAAAACAATAGGTCATTTGTTTGAAACAATTCAGATCTGAAGCTCAAACAAACATATACATCTACTTAGGACAAAAATATGAAAAACAAATCAAAACAAAAAATAAAAAAAGGAACAAGGAACAAGATATATATATATTCTTATATTATATATATTATATATATATATATATATATATATATATATATATATATATATATATATATATATTGTTACTAGGAACAAGAATATATATAAAAAGCAAAACAAAACACAAAGAAAAAACTTTACTACGAACAAGAATATATAAAAAAAATCAATACACAAAACAAAACTTTACTAACAGATTTACTAGGAACAAAAATATAAAAAAATAATAATAATAAAATTAAAAAAACGCAAAACAAAACTTTAACAGATTTACTAGGGACAAAAATATAAAAAATAATAATAATAAAAGTTAAAAAACGCAAAACAAAACTTTAACAGATTTACTAGGAAAAAAAAAAAAAAAAAAAAAAAACTTTACGTATACATTTACTAAGGACACAAATATGAAAAACAAATACACAGATTTGCTATAGGACCAAGAACATAAAAAACAAAACAAAACTTTACTTACAGATTTACAAGGAACAAGAATATAAAAAATAAAATAAAAACTTTACTAATAGATTTACTAGGAACAAAAATATATAAATAAAAATAGAAACCACAAAACAAGACTTTAACAGATTTACTAGGAACAAGAATATATATAATACAAAATACAAAACAAAACTTCACTTACAGATTCACTTGGGACAAGAATGTAAAGAATGCAAAACAAAAAGCCAAAACTTTAGGTGCTTTTTTTCTTGGGACAGTAAGTAACAACCTAGAAACCACCCAGAACACCTCAGCAACCACATATCAATGCCCTAGCAACCACCCACAGCACCCTATAGCATCATTAAAATGTAAAATTCTAAAAAATAATTATTAGCCAAAGAGAATATGTATATGTACTGTAAATTAAATTAGTGTCACTAATAGGTGCACATAGGTGAAAATGGCAAAAAAAAAAGCATTACATAAGGTTTGTTTATTGCAACTAGGGCTTTTCTGATGGGGTGGAACAAAATATTTGTGAAGCAGAGGAATGCAGATAAACCAGGGGAACAACAGGTGTGTCGGAGTGAGAGATGAGAGAAACCTGACAGCAGACAGCCTAAAACTGAATATTTACATTAATGAAACCAGAGAGCAGAAAACAAGTGATGAAAAGATGCAGGCATGAAGAAAGAGAGAGAGAGAGAGAGAGAGAGAGAGAGAGAGAGAGAGAGAGAGAGAGAGAGAGAGAGAGAGAGAGAGAGAGAGAGAGAGAGAGAGAGAGAGAGAGAGAGAGAGAGAGAGAGAGAGAGAGAGAGAGAGAGAGAGAGGGGTAGAAAAAGGGGTAGCAGTGCTGAGGACGGCGCATCCGGCCCATGAGTTCCCCCGACACTAAAAAAATCATCATATAAAACAGGACAGGAACAAATAATGATAAATTAACTGCAAATGATAAATGTTTATAAAATAGCTTTTATAAACGTGCCTTAGAAAAAAACATTACTGATGTGTGTCTTGAGACAAAACACTGGCAGTGACATATTTGAAGATCTGCCAGTGAAAGTTGCTTTCAGTTCAAACAGCTCAAACATCCATTTTAAAAGCACTGATTTTCAGGATGACGTAAATTTATTCGCCATTCAATTGTGTTATCATTTACTTACCCTCAAACCTGGAACTTTCTCTCTTCTGTGAAACACAAAATATGCTAGAATATTATTTTGGCAACCAAACCATTTTAATTAGGCTACCCTTGACTTCTATTGTATGGACAAAAAAGCAGACTCATGATTCATATAAATGAACCATTGATCATTTATATATATGTTATATACTGCTATATACTACTTATATACTGTTATATACTTTTTTTTTTTTTTGCAGTCGTTTTAACTTTTGGTTTGTAATTTGTAGTGCAAATTACTACAATATTGCAATTACAATATTTGTACAATTAATACAAATAATATTTTGTAATATTGCTTGTCAAAAGATTCATTTATTTTGCTATAAATGTGAATATTAAGATAAATTATGATTAGTTCCCCATCACTACCTAGAGGGAAACAGCTATGCTAAAAGCATGAACATTTAAAGCGGCGGACAGCTCTTCTGCACAGCACTTGCTACAGGAAGTGAGTGTATTTTGCAGAGGAACGCTGCACTAACCCCAAACCTACACAGAAGAAGAGACGCCAAAATAGGGGAAACATCAACTCGTAAAACAGGAAAACATCCATCATGCTATGTGCAAACTGCAATCTCGGTTTCATTGCGGTCGTTGCAAAATACTAATGACATAATTGCTAAAGCAGATTTGATGTTTCTGTGATGACTGATTAACTAACATCTTATTTTAATTATAAAACTGCCACACCAACAGCAACAGACAAAGACATGAGCGTGTGTTTTCATGTGCTGTGTCTCCGTGGAATGAACTACAGCCAGTCAACGCCTCGTGTCAAGAAAAATGCATCCGAACCACTCATGAAAACATTCAAGTTAGAGTGTTCACACACGTTTGTATATAAACACATACAGACCTAAAGTGAGATTAATATACAAACAATTATGAGATGTTAATTACATTTGAATCATTTTAATCTTTTGCTTACATCCTAACATATTTTAAATTAAATTCTGTTTCATAAATAAAGCACAGCATAACAATCAAAACTCTCCTTTTGGTACATGATTGGGAAAGTACAACTATTGTCATCAGTCTCTGAAGAACATTGCACTTATTACTGCATGAATATACAGATTGCAGGAAATAATGTTGACAGCTGTTCATAACAAAACCGCATGCATTAACACAGTGAGATGAGGTATTCTGGGTGAATGAAACGCAGATAAAAGTAACTTACCATTGGAAAGGAGAATTATCCCTCGACTCCTTCTTCTGTGAGCTCTGGGATAACTGGAGAATTCACATTAGTAATGAACTATCACCTCTGTCTCTCCCTCGATTAATCCAGGATGTGTCAGCCCCATACTCTAGACCTGTAGTGCTGTTGAGTCAGTGTGAGAGAGAAATGTGCCCAGATTTGTGTTGCTAGACGGGTTTGAGTGTGGCTGAGTGAAGCGAGCAGAGGGTGTGTGTGTGTGTGTGTGTGTGTGTGTGTCTACAAACAAACACTGATCCTCATATGATTTACAACACAACTGCTTATCAAAACCACCAGTGCTTTTGCATTCACCAAGTGAGGGAACAATTGTCAAAAGATGGAAAAACTGAGAAATGAGGAAGCATGAAATAAAAAAAAAGAGAAACGTTGAAGAGAACGTGCCAGTGCTAGTGTGTTTTTAAACATTGACATGGCAACGCCGGCAGGGGCGTGAATATAAACTGAAGGCCTGTGTACTTTGTGTTTCATTAAAGCCCTTGTCGGCATTATGACTCATATTTCCGAGTCATATGGAATCCACAGACTTCAAACGTGGGTGTTGGCAGGAATGCTCTGACTTTAAGGAACCTTTATGAAGGTTTTAAGGTTCACGCATCAGTCAATGATGCTAATCTCTCGTGTGTTTTCTTTCGCTCTGTGGTCTGTGTCGTGCTGATAACTGGTCCGGGGTCAACAGGAAACGGCATTACAGCTTTTGAATACTGGATGGTCTTAAAGTATGGGGTGCGGTTGAGGTAGAATAGGTTATCATCGAGAAAAAGACATCCGCATATTCAATAGACGACTATATCACCGTTCCCCAGTTAATTATAGTGACGAGTCGTTCATGAACTGTCATGTGACAAATGAACGAAAGACTCGGAAGGTAAAGTAATTATTTATGTTCCCTGTAAATTACTTTTGACTGCATTATAATGATTTCTTAATTCAGAATATGATCAAGATTGCGTATGTGGATGTGTTCGGGGAATTTGCCTGTTAAAAGAATAACATTTAAAGCCCCTTGAACGAAATTACTCGAAAAAAGATTTGTTCATTTTGATGAACGAGATCGAACAAGAGAGTCAGTAAAATGATCCGAACATTTTCTGAAATACCCTTTTTTTTAATATTCAAATGAGGCATCATCTAATTAAAAATGCAGCAATTTAAATACATTTCTAGAACAGAAATCTGAATATTTGATAAAGCCAGGGCTTAAAATTATTGGTTCATTTTGTTGACATATAAAGTTTTGTTTTTTACAGAGGGGACTTTGGATATATGCATTTTCACTCCATAAATCAGAAATACTGTCATATTACCATGTTAGGAGTATGTAAATCAGGTGAATGATATGTTAACAAACTCTGTCAAAACCTTCAGAATATAGATAGGAATACAACGGGAAAGTTTGTTGTATGTAACTGCTGCTAAAGTGGAGATTTTTATATACAGTGAGGAAAATAAGTATTTGAACACCCTGCTATTTTGCAAGTTCTCCCACTTGGAAAACATGGAGGGGTCTGAAATTGTCATCGTAGGTGCATGTCCACTGTGAGAGACAAAATCTAAAAAAAAAATCCAGAAATCACAATATATGATTTTTTAACTATTTATTTGTATGATACATCTGCAAATAAGTATTTGAACACCTGTCTATCAGCTAGAATTCTGACCCTCAAAGACCTGTTAGTCTGCCTTTAAAATGTCTACCTCCACTCCATTTATTATCCTAAATTAGATGCACCTGTTTGAGGTCGTTAGCTGCATAAAGACACCTGTCCACCCCATACAATCAGTAAGAATCCAACTACTAACATGGCCAAGACCAAAGAGCTGTCCAAAGACACTAGAGACAAAATTGTACACCTCCACAAGGCTGGAAAGGGCTATGGGGAAATTGCCAAGCAGCTTGGTGAAAAAAGGTCAACTGTTGGAGTAATCATTAGAAAATGGAAGAAGCTAAACATGACTGTCAATTTCCCTCGGACTGGGGCTCCATGCAAGATCTCACCTCGTGGGGTCTCAATGATCCTAAGAAAGTTGAGAAATCAGCCCAGAACTACACGGGAGGAGCTGGTCAATGACCTGAAAAGAGCTGGGACCACCGTTTCCAAGGTTACTGTTGGTAATACACTAAGACGTCATGGTTTGAAATCATGCATGGCACGGAAGGATCCCCTGCTTAAACCAGCACATGTCAAGGCCCGTCTTAAGTTTGCCAATGACCATTTGGATGATCCAGAGGAGTCATGGGAGAAAGTCATGTGGTCAGATGAGACCAAAATAGAACTTTTTGGTCATAATTCCACTAAACGTGTTTGGAGGAAGAAGAATGATGAGTACCATCCCAAGAACACCATCCCTACTGTGAAGCATGGGGGTGGTAGCATCATGCTTTGGGGGTGTTTTTCTGCACATGGGACAGGGCGACTGCACTGTATTAAGGAGAGGATGACCGGGGCCATGTATTGCGAGATTTTGGGGAACAACCTCCTTCCCTCAGTTAGAGCATTGAAGATGGGTCGAGGCTGGGTCTTCCAACATGACAATGACCCGAAGCACACAGCCAGGATAACCAAGGAGTGGCTCTGTAAGAAGCATATCAAGGTTCTGGCGTGGCCTAGCCAGTCTCCAGACCTAAACCCAATAGAGAATCTTTGGAGGGAGCTCAAACTCCGTGTTTCTCAGCGACAGCCCAGAAAACCTGACTGATCTAGAGAAGATCTGTGTGAAGGAGTGGGCCAAAATCCCTCCTGCAATGTGTGCAAACCTGGTGAAAAACTACAGGAAACATTTGACCTCTGTAATTGCAAACAAAGGCTACTGTACCAAATATTAACATTGATTTTCTCAGGTGTTCAAATACTTATTTACAGCTGTATCATACAAATAAATAGTTAAAAAATCATACATTGTGATTTCTGGATTTTTTTTTTTTAGATTATGTCTCTCACAGTGGACATGCACCTACAATGACAATTTCAGACCCCTCCATGATTTCCAAGTGGGAGAACTTGCAAAATAGCAGGGTGTTCAAATACTTATTTTCCTCACTGTATATATAAAAAAAAAAAAAAAAAAAAAAAGCAATAAAAACTCGGTGAGTGTTTTAGCGCAATTTTCTCACCTCATGGGATCACAACACTAAGAGATAGTAAATCTTTTCCTGGATTTTTTTTTTGTGCGTTCCTGAGATTAGACCTTCCTTAACATAATGCCGAAAACCTGAAGTCTCTAGGTGGTCTGGTTGAGGAGTAGATAGAAGTGCAAGATTGGTGCGCACAGACCAGACATCATGAGTTAACAAGCGCAATTTTGTCCGGTGGAAAATTGCGCTAAAAACTCATGCCCTTTAACTTAGCCCTCTAGCGATTAAAAAACAAAACTGCATGCATTTTGTGGAAGAACACTGTTTTGGTTGTGCTTTGGCCCTGCGTGACTGTGCGGATGAATATGACCCTTCACAATAGATCAATGCTTTACAATGAACTCAGAGATCTACATGACAATTTATCTCCTCAATAAAATACTTTACTCACATGTGTAGTAAAAAAAGCCTTCTCCGCGATGCTTTTTTTTTAAAAAAATCCATCACCCATCTCCGAAAAGCCTCAGTTATTAGTCAATGTTAGTTGCTACTAGTCAGTGTTGATACCCGTTTTATTACGAACTCTGTCGCCTTCTCTTTTTGCCAGTAGACTCTCCTCTGTTCGGCGTTTGTTTAAAACGGGTGATTTCCCAGCAGTTTGAGATTTAGCATGCTCCATGTCAACCTTTCTAGCCCTTTGTGACAACTAACCTATGCCACTACCACACCATACAAGCCTCGAAGGAGCCGGAGCGGAGCAACGTTTCTCTATTTACGGATATGAGTCACACACGGGCGAGTGACGTATGTACACAATCTCCCGCGAAAACCATCCCGCACGCACGGTGTAAAATATAAACACCAATTTGCTTACCAAAGTGAATCAAGGTAAGACAAAACACTTTGGAAAAAGTACTGATCGTGTATTGACTTTGAATTTGAAATAAATTGTAATTGAAATCCATGCAGATGTAAACAGAAGAACTGTAATAAAATAAACTAAACACTTAAATATGCATTTTGGATGCTTTCTTTCATCTAGTCTGAAAAAAGACATGGCATGGAAGCAAAATCGTTCAAAACTGACCAGTGCATAAAAAAAGTTTTTCTCTGTAGTATCTAAAGTAAAAATAATTTATTCACACTCTGATCCAGGTTTAGTTACACAAGTTGGACTCAATTTAAGATTCTAACATGCTTACAAACACATTTTTAGATGGAGTTTGTTTGGTATAGACTGGTGTATACAGATGATGGATGGAAAGAAACAAACACAGACAGAAAAAGAGTGCCAGGAGGAAAGAAAACAAGAAGAACCAGTCAGAGACAAATGCAGCGCAATGTGGTTTGAGGAGAATGACAAGTTAGACAAAAATATGTATCCATCTTTCTATAGCTGATGATTCTAGGGAATGTTGTTTCTTTAAGTTACATTGGCACGAACATACACCTGTAGACAGTACGAGATCAGAGAGCAGCTTAAACACACAGAAGCACAGACAACATTTCCAGGTAGTTATGTGTACTGTAAATACTGGTGGCTTTTATAAACACTTCAGTTAAAAGCGTCTGCTAAACGACTAAATGATTATCATTACGAGGATAAAAACATTTACTCTGAAAGAATTATTAATAATAGAAGAAAAGGAGTTAACATCAAATCTAAGCAAAAGCTTCAGTATTCATGACTGTAAAAAGAGTATCTGCCTGCCAATTTATGTTGAGAGACTTTTGCTTATAGGTGACACTGCCCCGAGTGGAAAAACAGAAGATAAGAAAGACAGAACGTCATCTGGGAGTTTTTCCTTTAACAGGTGATGTAATGAACTTGTCATAAACATACCAGGAAAAACAGCATTGTTAAAAAAAAAGTACAAAACAAAAAGTACTCAAAAAGAAAAATGTAATCTCTCTCATTCAGTTTCCAATATAAAACAAGTGCTTATGAAGCAGCGGTCAACCTTCATAGGCAAATCAATTATTAAAGGAACACTCCACCGTTTTTTTAAATAGGGCTTATTCACCTTCTTTCCTACATTTAGATAGGTGGGCAAATGCATTTTTGTCTGTGCATGCATTGTTTTAGTTTGACAGGGTCGGCGCTAGCTTAGCTTAGCATAATGAATGGAATCCTTTGTTGCCAGCTAGCATGTCCTGAGTAAAAGTGATATAAACAATAAAAAAAACCACCTAATTACTTTTTGTGGCCTGCGTATTCACAACAAGTATAAATAGCGATGCAGATTAACACTAGGCGATTTCCTAGGCAGATATTGACTTATATATTAAGGACTATATTAGGGGGAAGCACAGGCGAAGCACTGCTACTTGGGCGTGATATCTCTGCGCCCAAGTAGCAGTGCTTCGCCTGTGCTTCCCCCTAATATAGTCCCAAGTCAATATCTGCATAGGAAATCACCTAGTGTTAATCTGCATCGCTATTTCACAAGAAGTAATTAGGTGGGGTTTTTTTTATATATATATATCACTTTTACTCAGGACATGCTAGCTGGCAACAAAGGATTCCATTCATTGTGCTAAGCTAAGCTAGCGCCGATCCTGTCAAACTAAAACAATGCATGCACTGAGACAAAAATGCATTTGCCCACCTATCTAAATGTAGGAAAGAAGGTGAATAAGCCCTATTTCAAAAAACGGTGGAGTGTTCCTTTAAGAATGGACATTCATTAAACCAAGAATCAAATATATAAAAAGAGTTGATCCTTTTTATCATCCACAGAGACTTTCTGATTTTGTGGCACACATTAATAATTCACATTGGCTTATAATAGTTACATTTTTGGAACAATCCATTTTAGTGATAATGAATGCTACAACAAAAGTTGAAAATAAAGGCACAGTATAGTACAAAAATGACCCGTTAAAGGAGGTTGTAAGTGTTAGTACGTTTCATAATTTCATTAACCACCTTCTTTAATAGGTGCGTACAATTCCTGCATATACAAGAATATACTTATTAATGCACACAATGTTTTGTAAACTAGTAATGCTTCATATAAAACTTGGCATGTGACATTCAGATGTAAAACAATAGTAAAAAAAAAAACAAGAAAATATAAAAACAAGAGCTTTAAGATCCTTGGCATTTAATTGTCTTAAGTTTCATAAATATGATTTTATTGGCTGGACTAAATCAATAATTTAGTCAAAAAAAAAAAAAAAAAAAAAAAAAAGAGAGAGAGAGAGAGGGGGAGAACTAGGACTTATGATTCCAAACACAAACCTGAAGATAACAAGTGAAGGCCAGAGAAATAGATTAAACGTTGAATGTTGGTGTGTTTATAAAGTTAAAAAGCAAAAATCATAGCTTTAATAACAGTTCTTCCACCATTGTTTGTTTGGCATTGTTGACATCTCAGGAATGAACATACATGGGTGTTCTAATGCGAGTTAATATGTACATATGTATGTGTAAATAAGTGCACTTAAGGCGAGTTTCTGATGAGTCCAATAAACTCTTAGTGTGAAATACAGATCAAGCGCTTCCAGTTGGTCAGCTAACTGAGACAAATAAGATAACTTTACAATAATATGGTACTAACCCTGGATTTTGAGCTCTGTAGATACGACAGCAACAGAGAACTTAGCACACGACAGTTTTCTTAGAAACCTTCATGTTTTTAACAAACAGCTAACTCAGTCCTCCAAGTCCCTCTCCAAATACTTTTGTATTCGAACGCAGCGTGGACAGACCGGACACTTGGCCTTACAGGAGGAATGAAACACCGTCTTGCAGACGCTACACCTGAGAGACAGAAAACACACAGTCACACCATCATTCTCATGATGAAAAGTGTCGGCACAGCAATCTAAAAAAAATGGTGTAAAAGTGAAAGTACACACATCTACTTGAACTTTTACACCATTTTTTTGAGACTGCTGTGCCGACACTTTTGCTCCCTGGTGGAGTCATGTGAATGTTAAAGTGGTGGGAAAAATCCAGTCACAGGCAGAACAACAGTGTGTGAATGGTGTAAAAGTGAAAGTAGATGTGTGGTGTTTTATATTCAGTGTTTTTCTAGCACATTTGGGCTATTTTGAAAATTACAGAGCCCCTAAACAGACCTTTGCAAAAATAAAAAATATACAGACTTTTGCATGCTGATGAGAAACTTTTCATGTGAGCGGGGCTTTTTTTTTCTGTGTGCCCACGCGTTACAATTTCCGTTTTATGTATACTGTCTATAACATATTTCCTTTGAGAGTCACTGCCATTTTACCATGAAGAAAACGAGAGTATGGATGCGCATGATTTAATAAAGATCTATTTGCTCTAAATTTGGCTTTCGATATGGCAGTATTGTATACCTCTAATATTACAGCCTTGTGTCCGTTTAAAAAGGCTGATACAGTAAAAAGCACTTAAAATGTGGCTTTCGTCAGAGCAGTGCGTCATATTTCAAGGCCTTATGTCCACTTTAAAGAATTGAACTCTGTGGCGGCTGAGAAATGTTGCAAAATGGGCTCATTGTGCATTGTCATGCAAAGTTTAATGGTTCATGAAAAAACATTGGTACAGTAAAAAATTATATAAACTTGGATTTCGGCAGTATATTTAGATTGTTACAAATGAAAATGATTTGAACAGTAAAATGTACTAAAATTTCGTATTTCAAAAGATCGAACCCCCTTTATTAAACCACTTCACCCTGTTCTGTACACGGTCATTTATAGGAGTGAGAGCCACATTCTACAACCAAATTAACTTTACATTAATTCTACAGTGTGTGTACAGATCTGAACTGACCAACTGATTGTTAATGACGTATAAAAACGCACATCAGAGATTTGTCTCTCTTCTGTACGTGTGTGATGAAAGAAATCACAGGAAAAGAGGTAGCCTACAAGCCTTGACTCATTCGTGTTGCTAGATCTAAGAAATAAGACTACAATTTCACGACCTGCAACTGCCCATTTTACTAACTACTTGATCGCTCTATGAGTGAAGCTTATAAAACGCTTATAATAAGTGGACATGGCAACACTACAAGAATACTGCAATCGTCACAGTTTCGGTTAGATGTCCCTCCTGAAACTTTATTGTATGCACGTGGCCATAAACTAATCTAGCTAAAATCATCTAAATAAAAACTGATTTTTCTGGGACCTGGCAACCCCGTTTATATATATTTTAGGTATAATGTGTGTTATATGACAATACCTGGAGGTGCTGTCAAACTGAAAAGGGAAGATGATGTTGTCAGAGTTGCAGATCTGACATATAAAGCCCCTCTGGGTGCAAAGGTCACAGTTGTGCACGTGCTTGGACCCAAACTCAATCAGAGACTGCAGGTAAGATTCATAGTGTCCGTCTGCTATCTGTGTGCAAGAAAACACAAGTCTGATCATGTAAAGTAAGGTGTGCAATATTGACAAAAAAAAATAAAAAAATATATACACACACATACATATACATATATATATATATATATATATATATATATATATATATATATATATATATATATATATATATATATATACACCTCAATATTTTCTGGGATTTTGTTGATTATGATTATTAAATATTTTGTGCTGGTACCTTGGCTGGTTTAAGCCTGTTGTGGACAGCTGACTCCCGAAACTTTTCATATTCTGTGCTATGAGGCAACATCTGCCCCCTACAACTAATTTTTTTTTTTTTTTTTTTATATATGAAACTAAAACCTGAATCAGAGTTAATCAATCAAATGATTCATCAAATGGCTGATTCATTCAGTCATTAAGACATTCATTAAACTAATTTGTTAAACACATTCAGTAATGAAGCGCCGCTATGTGTTGCTCGGACACGAACAACAGATCTTTTCAGAGGTTTCATCTGGAAATTTTTGTTGACAAAACAGCAAATACAGAAAATGACTTCATTCTCAAAATATAATTGAAAATGTTATGTTAATTCTAAAAAAACAGTATGACTTTCGCAATCATGCAGACATTCAGGAGAAACAGCACTCACGATTTTGTGAAATGGCTGAACTGTGACAGATCTTGCGTTCGTATGCATGGTGTTTGGGAACAAAATCGTGCGAGACAGTTCTGGGAGGTAAATATAGTCAACCATTTTGATGACAGACTTTGGCTCAGACATTTTAGAATGACCAAACCAACATTTGAGATGCTGTGTGATGCAATTGGTCCGCTAGTTAGTCCAGTTATCCAATCACATCCTCTGTTAACGCAAAGTCACGTGAGTGTTTTGTTGCACATCGAGGGATGTATTCGGTAAATGTGTTTCCATCGTAGTTTATGTGCACGTCTTCTTATCGTATAAAAACACTATCCACCTCAATTGAGTGCATATGTCTTTTTATGCAAATGTTTTCATTTATACGCATCTTGATAAAGCTGGGTCAAGATACGTATAAATTTCCAGCATGTTTTTATGAGATATCCCAAAATTCGCATAAAAATAGGTGGATGGAAACCTAGCTAATGTCAGTTTGCACATCAATTAAATAGGTAATTATGATATTATCATAGATCATACCTATCACACACCCCTAGTTCAAATTATAAACAACAAGAAAAAGATTCCATGAAATATGCGGTAAAAAAACTGGCAGCTGAAACTTACCGTGAAAAATAAGGTTTTAACAATTTAGGTTTTACAGATTTAGCTTAAATTTACAGTAAAAAAATGCATTTCATTAACTGATATTTTAATATACCAACCTATACTAATATCTGTTTTGTAACTTTGTAATACACTGACAACCACCAAAAACAGGTGGTGGTGAGAAAGTCACATGATAATCACAAGCAGCTTTTCCACAAGCTGAGAAAGTAAATACTAATATATAAAAGCTGTGTCATTCACACAAACACTAAACACCATAATGGTAACACACATGACACTAAAGTAATGCAATAAACATTCAACAACATTAGGTCCCTAATCCATAACTGCTAAGAAAAAAATAAGAAGTCAATTTTTCACTTCACTGTAAATTATACAACAACTTCTTTTCTACTTCTAAAAACGGCAAATTTAACAATATTTTAAATGTAAGGTTAGATCTATTACAGTTATTCACTGTATATGGTATAAGGAAACTTACTGTTTACCAATTAACAAGTTTTTTTACAGTCTTCTACTGTTAATATCATGATTTTTTTTACAGAATAAATACCTGCTGCAAGTCCAATACACTGTATACATCACTGTTATCCAATAAATAAGTCCTCTGCTGGAGTCTGGAAATAAAAAAAACTTGTTACGGATCTGTTGCAAAATCTATTAAAGTTTTAATGATGTGCAAATGATCAACATGCATCTAAGAGCACACACAAACACACCTCGGCTGGACTTGTTTGCCGATCCCGCTGCGGCAGATCAGGATGTAGTCTCCGAGGAAACGAAGTTTCTGCCTCAGGGTTTGCACTTTAGCCACGGTGTCAGTGTGATCAAACAGGTCAGGATTCAAAACGTCAAGGTTCAGAAGCGGCTCGTGCTCTATTTGAGTCAGCAACTTAAAGGCTTGTCTTGAAACCTGAACATAGACATGCACAGTCACACACAGCTGAAGGACATAGAGACTGTAACAAATAAGCATGAGAGAAGCCGCTTCTCCTGATCTCATGAAATCTGATGTTATATGTTATTGCAAGCTGAAGAATAATAATGTCTTTGAATCAAAGCACAATTATTTGCGTATACTGTACACGCCATCGTTCAAAAGTTTGGGTTCAGTACAATTTAAGGTAACACTTTACTTGAAGGGGTGTGCATAAGACTGACATGACACCGTCATAATCATGACATGACAGATGTTATAAATATGAAGGAGGTTTTATGCATGTTTATGACAAATGTCATTAAGTGTCATTCGCTCAATTATGACATTTTTAATGCAAATATGACATTGTGTGAGATGTCTTTGTTATGGCAACTTTACTTTACTAAGACAACACAACCTGTCATAAATATGTCATAAACATGGCATAGCAGATTAATCATCAAACTGAAGAAACCACTTAGCTTTATGGGTTAACATTTCATTAAACTGTCATGTGGTTGGTTTTGACATTGGCTGTCATGAAGCCATTATAACATTTTAATGACAAATTAAATTTGTACCACTGTAGTTGAGGTCAAGAAAAACATTCATGACACAGTTATAATGGCCTCATGACAGCCAATGTCAAAACCAACCACCTGACAGTTTAATGAAATGTTAACCCCTAAAGCTAAGTGGTTTCTTAAGTTTGATAGTTAATCTGCTATGTCATGTTTATGACATATTTATGACAATTTATGTTGTCTTGGTAATGTCAAGTTGTCATGACAAAGAAACTGACAGGTTATGATGTATTGGTTTATATCAAGTTGTCATAACAAAGACATCTCAAACAATGTCATATTTGCATTAAAAATGTCATAATTGAGCGAATGACACTTAATGACGGTTGTCATAAACATGCATAAGACCTCCTTCATATTTATGACATCTGCCATGACATGATTATGAAGGTGTCATGTCAGTCTTATGCACACCCCTTCAAGTAAAGTGTTACCCAATTTAAAATAACTGTTTTCTATCTGAATAAATTGAACATTTTTATTTTTTCCTGTGATCAAAGCTGAATTTTCAGCATTATACTCCAGTCTTCAGTGTCACATGATCCTTCAGAAATCATTCTAATATGATGATTTGCTGCTCAGGTAACATTTCTTCTTCTTATTATTATTATTATTATTATTATTATTATTATAAATGTTGAAAATAGTTTTTTTCTGCTTAACATTTTTGTGGAAACAGTGATCCGTATTTTTCAGGATTCTTTTATGAATAGAAAGTTCAAAAACATCATTTATTTGAAATAGAAATATTTTGTAACATCATAAATGTCTTTACTGTCACTTTTGTTCAATTTAATGCATCCTTGATGAACAAAAGTAATATTTAAAAAATCTTACTGACCCCAAACTTATGAACAGGTGTGTATAAATCAGCATATCATGGTGACACTTTACAATAAGGTTTATATACAATAACTATATTAGTTAACATGAACTATCAGTGAAAATACTTCTAAAGCCTTTATTAATCTTCGCTATTGTTAATTTCAGCATTTACTAATACATTATTAAAAATCAAAAGTTGTATGTTACTATCATTTAATGGACCTGAGCTAATGCTAACTAATGTTAATGAATGGAACCTTATTGTAAAGTGTTACCCGTTTCTTGTGAATTTTATCAAATGAAAGCTTAAAAAAAGAAGGAAAAATGATTGATTGGATCGATTATTAATTTAATAGCTGTAAAATATGACAATAAAAATGAAGAAAAATGGGAAGTGAATGTTAATTAAAAAAAAATTTTTAAAAGCAAAAAAATTCATAAAGAAATATATATTTTTTTAAATAATAATAATTGAAATGAAGTAGTTCGTGCTCACCTGGCGTGTTGTTAGGTCCCAGTTGTGCACCATGCGGGAGGGGATGATGGTTGTGTCTCCTTGGTGACAGGAATCACAGTAATACTGGCCTGAGAACTCACAGAGTCTGGCTCTCCCGAAAGACACGCCGATCTGCCGAGGGCAACCTGGGTACACGTTTACAAGAGCTTTACTTAGTGCCAGAGAGAACAGGTACAGTGAAAAACACTTCAAGATCGACATAAGGGACTCATTTCCTCAGTCTCACAAAGGAAAGAAACACGTGGATGATAGCTCGTTTCTGGGGCGATGAAAAGTAAAGACTAGACAAATCCATTTTTAAAGTGCATGTGCACAGCTCTAATGTAATATCTGCATTCTTGTTGGTTTCATACATTTCTGTCAAATGTATAGAAAAATGTCACGTGGTGTAACCAAGTAAAAATAGAATTTTCTCCAATTTTTACTTTTCAAACAATGATTAAAGAAATATTTTAAATCATGAATATCATGTTGTCTATCACTATGAAAACTACATTTGAAATGTAAAAACCTGAAGTAACCTTGCCATATCATAAAATATTTAAATATCTGATATATACACTATGGGTAAGATTTAAAAAAATAGAATACTACTACTAATAATATTTTTATTCAGCAAGGACACATTAAATTGATCAAAAGTAACAGTTAAGACATTTATAAAGTCACCACTGATTTTTATTTCAAATAAATGTTGTTCTTTTAAACTTTCTATTCATCAAATAATCCAGAATATTTTTAATCCTGATTTCAACATTAATAATAATAAGAAATGTTTCTTGAACAGCAAATCCTCATATTAGAATGACTTCTGAAGGATCATGTGACTAAAGTCTGGAGTAATGATGCTGAAATTCAGCTTTGATCACAGGAATAAATTATATTTAAAAAAATATTAAAATATTTTATCAAATAAATGCAGCCTTGGAAAGCATAAGACTTCTTTCAAAAAATCTTACCGACCCCATGATCTAAAAATTACAGTTACTAGAGTTTACATGGGTCTTCTTTGTGGTATCATTTCCTGTTTAATGGTTTTCTTGTCACATGACAACAAAGTGGCTTCCTGCATGTTACACCAACTTGATTTGATAAATATTTTCTTCAAATATGAATGATAAATATAACTACTTTGATGCTTTTATTTTCAGGAAATAATAATACTAATATATAAATAACAAAATAATTATACCTTTATTATATTTAATAAAGCCAAACCGTTAAAGTCATTGACTGTATGGATTTCATTAGATTATAATTCTAAATAATTTACAGGTAAAAAAGAAAAGTCATCATGCCATCCTCTCGTACCTGCACATTTGTAATTTTGCGCGTCTAGTCCTCTTTCCTTGGGGACCTCAGACAAGTGAGACAGCAACTCCCCGTCTCCCTTCAGTCTGTGTTGAACCAGTTTGTGGACGCCGCCGGGCGACGAAACGCCCTGAGGCGCTCCATCATCCTCCGTCTCCAGATACGAGTCGAGTGCTCCTCTGATCAGACTCCTCCATCCTCGGGCTTCCTCGCCGCTCTCTGCCCTCAGCGTCAGTGTGTCCCGCGCAGTCAGAACCTTAAAAAATGCAGGACTACCTAGAGAAACATCTGGAACCACATCCCTGATGTTACTAATGGGGTGTGAGAAAAGGGGTGTCTTGGAGTCATCTTGGACCAGGAAACCTTTGAGGGTCTCCAGGGAGAGTGAGAGCACAAGAGACCGCCAACCCTTCTCCTCCAAGTTCTGATAGACCACCGCTTCCTTTATGGCATCTAGTTCTGGGTCCTTATGACGGGTCCAATCTAACTGAGGGGGATCTGGAAGTCCTGAGACGGTGCGTTCGGGGCTCGAGGGTGCTGGCGAGGGGATCTCCTGATCACTGGAAGTATGCAGCACCTCCCACTGTTCGTCTCTCATTATGGGACGGAGTTTGCTGATGGCCTCTATGATGCGATCGACCCAGTCCTCAGCCTCCCCATGAGACGGTGCCCGCAGGTAGATTCTTTTGCTTAGGAAGGACAGCCGAAAACGGCCCTCGGAGCCGGAGGACAGGCGGACATCTTCGCAGCGCAGCAGGGACAGGTTTTCATAGCAGATGCGCTCCTCTGCATTGACGTACAGCCGTAACTCAAACGGAGAGAGCTCGCAGTAGTAATCCCACCACATGCCCACCGCACTGCGGCGCTCCAGCTGACCCAGCTTCAGCAAACCCCTGAACGGGTTAGGAAGACCTGAGAGACACACAGATGATCTTATACACACACATCCACGATTTCTACTTTTTATTAAACATCTGTCTTTTTCATCATATTGCCGTTTTCAAGGTTGAGTGTAACAGCGTTTTTAAATATATATTGCAGTGGTATATTTGCAGCATATCTATATATACATATACATATATGTGTGTGTATGTATGTATAAATATGTATGTATGTATGTGTGTGTATATATATATATATATATATATATGAAAATTAACTTTCATACCAGAATATATTTATCATTTATATATATATAAAAGATAAATAGATTCTGGTATGAAAGATAATATTCGAAAAAGTTATAATAGGGTCTGAATATTATTGAATATTATTATATAATACTATATAATATAATAGCTATAAACTTCCTTTTTTTAAACAAGGGTTAAGTCAAAATTATGTCTATGATATTAGGTTGTATTGAACCCAGAACATTCTCTTAATAATCTGTGAGAAGGCATGAAAAGACAGATAGTAAATATGACAGATATGTGAGGGTATTTTAGACAGAGATGGTAAAGCTGTCATTTTATAAACATTTGCAGTCTACAGGCCTCTAACTTGAAAAATGGCAGATGATTTGCATTCAAAGCAACCCAGAGTATACTTATTACTAGTGCAAACTTCAGGATCGCCTGGAGCTTTCCTCGTACATTTCCCTGGTTTAAACCCCAATCATACCTGGAGTCAGACCTCAAACCTAAAGTTCAGTGCATGAACCAACACTTAAAGCATTTCAACTACTGGAAACTTTTTTTATACCAATATAAATTCAATCTAGCACTAATCTAGAAGACAAGCAAAGGAAAGTGTAAATACACTACCAGTCAAAAGGTTTGGATCGGTAAGATTTTTTATGTTTTTAAAAGAAGTCTCTTCTGCTCACCAAGGCTGCATTTATTTGATTAAAAATACAACAAAAAAAAACAGTAATATTGTGTCATTTTATTACTGCTGTTTTCTATCTGAGTATAGTAAAGTGTAATTTATTCCTGTGATCAAAGCTGAATTTTCAGCATCATTACTCCAGTCTTCAGTGTCACATGATTCTTCAGAAATCATTCTAATATGATGATTTGATGCTCAAGAAACATTTCTCATTATTATCAATGTTGAAAACAATTATTTACATTTTTATATCAGGATTCTTTGATGAATAGAAAGTTTGAACCTAGCATTTAACAGCATTTATCTGAAACAGAAAGCTTTTGTAAATGGTAAATGGTAAATGAAAAGTTTGGGGTCAGTAAGATTTTTTATTTTATTTTTGGGGGAAAGAAGAAATGAAAGAAATCAATGCTTTTATTTACCAAGGATGAATTGAATTGATCAAAAGTTACAGTAGAGACATTTATAATGTTACAAAAGATTCTGTTTCGAATAAATGCTGTTTTCTTTATATTCATCAAAGAATCCTGAAAAAATTGCTCACAACTGTTTTCAACATTGCTAAAGGCCTGTTCACACCGGGACGAATTTCGCGCGTGATATTCGCTGACGTTTAACGCCTCGTGACTAAACAAAGGGCGCCAATGTGAGTGTGCACACCGACGCGAAAAACGGCACGCATAAAAGCGTCATTCTTTAAAAAACGAAAATCTTGATAAAAGAGAACTGTTATGGAGTGGTATTAAGCGCCATCTAATGTCAGGGAATGAATTTGCATGTTCACTCGGCTCATCGTCAGCGAAAATCGCTTGGGTGTGAACACAAAAAACGCGTTGAAAAACGCTGGCGAATAACGCGCGCCGATATTCGTCCCGGTGTGTACGGGCCTTAACAATAATGAATGTTTTTTGAGCATCAAATACACATATTAGAATGATTTCTGAAGGATCATGTGACACTGAAGACTGGAGTAATGATGTTGAAAATTCAGCCTTGATCACAGGAATACATTACATTTAAAAATATATTAAAATAGAAAACAGTTCTTTTAAATTGTAAACTTTTTTTTAATCAAATAAACGCAGCCTTGGTGAGCAGAAGAGACATTAAAAATCTTACCGATCCAAAACTTTTGACTGGTAGTGTATGTCTGCAAGTTTTTTACGGTCATTATTCTGCAAGAAGGAAATAGTTCAAGTATAAAGCACAGATAACACATCAGAGGCAACAAAAATAGACAGATGAAATAGCACTTTTTTGCAGCTCCGGGCTTCCAAAAGTCTTCCAGCAGTTACTAATCAAGAATTTGGCATAAGCAAATTCCTCTTTTATCCATCTTACCGTTCTGTCTCCGGTGCACTACGCTCGGTGGGGGCTGGAGAGTGTCCGGTTCAGAGGTGGGCGTCACCTCCCCGTTCAATTGCGTGATGTCAATGACGGCATATGCTTCAGAACTGCCCGCTTCCTCTGGCTTGTAAAAGTCATCCTCGGATATCCAAGATGTGGATTTCTGAGAGACAAACAGATTTTAAGAGACCATTTTACATGTTCTATTAGCATCCATTCTCAGGGTCAAATAGGGCTAAGTTTTGACATGAATATTAATTTCACGAATCAATCAAGCTTTTGATCTGAATCCGATTCGATTCGATTCAATATCTTTTGGATATACATCAGATATAGTACAAATCAATTGTTCTTAAAAAAACTATCGCTCAATTAATGATATAATTATACAGGATCCCTGTCAGTTGGTATATTAACATTACTATAATATTAAAGGATATTATAGAGAGAATATGATTCTTTGAACACACTCACACAAGAGGAATACAGAGAGTCTGAGGATATTTTCCTGCTGACGGTACTTGCAGAACGTCTGTATGCAGCATTTCGGGATTGTTCTACTGCATTAGGGGCAGCAGAGGTCCCTGGAAGAACAGTGTCAGGGTCTTTACTGAGGTCAGAGGTCTTCTCAACAGTAGAAACTGAAGGGGACTCGACAGATGAGTCTCTGTTCTGTCTCTTCTGCTCCCTTTCTTGAGTCTCAGTGACTGCATGTTTGACTTTTAGTCTTGTGCTTATAACTACAATCTCAGATTCTTCCGTTGTTCCTTCTTTTGTCTCCAGTAACGCTTCAGCTGATATCTTTTCTGAGCTTTCTTTAGATCCCTCTGTGATGTGTGCTTCCGATAGATGTGTGTCCGTGTCCATGTGCGTTTTCTCATCAACAGCATGTTTGGCAGAGTCACTCTGGAGCTGAATATCCGGAGCTGGCATGAACGCATCAAAGTCTTCCTTCTTCAGATCCTGACTCGAGGAGTTGTTCTCTCTACAAAAAACAAGTATGTTAAATAAAAACTTCTTTCAAAAGTGAATTTTTCAAATAATTTTTCTGCCATTTCCTTTAGGAAACTTTATCCTAACAAGAACCTTTGCAACAACTTTCAAAACATGGAGGCAAGTTTTCTGAGCTCCCTGTCAGTGAAATGCTGCATGAAGTGACAAAATCCCAGTCAATCAGTACATATGTGATTCTTAATATACAGCTGAGGAAAGGATTTTGGATGGTTATGAAAATAAAAACCAAGCAACTGACAAAATGTCTTATAGCATGACGCTGTTGATGGTTGCAAGTGGTTAGCTGGCCAACTAGTTGACCAACACCTAACAAGTCAATTAGAGAAGGTGACCATTTAGTTTTTAAAAGGAATGTAGCCTATTTAAAGCAACTAGGCAGGTTTTGGTATATTGCTAAATATGACCCTGAATCATTGCCATTATATGGCCAAATAGTTGATTGATTATTCAGACCAATTATTATAATTATAATAATTATTAAGTTACTCAACTTGTTGATTTTGAAAATATGTAGTCCTGTACAACTCTGATTAAAGTCATCATGGAATCGACAATTCTTGTTTGCAGTATTGATTATAAATGATTTATTAAATTAAAATTTATGTGCCTCGTAATCTTTAATCAAAATATCTTCCCCTCCCTCTAACAGCAACATCTCTTCTCTTCTCTGATGACGTGTTTACTGGCATGAGGGAGGAACAACCTGTCACTCACATGAGATCCACCAATAGCAAACCATAACAATCCAACCAATTACCCACGGACAAAATCACGTCCCACCCATTTTTTTCTTATTCAAGAAGCCGTTTCACTCAGATGCACATCAAAACATGGAAAAACTTCCATTTCATGCCGACTTTAAAACAAGGTGATTTATCACTTGACACTTTATTGCGCTTGGTTGAGACATGTCGCAAGACTTAACAGAATAGACTAACTTTTACTCACTCTGTGACGGTGTTCTGTTGTGCTTTGTGGCTGATTTCCATGTCACAACTCCAGCGTTCCTTTTCAGGACTCCTGGGCTCCTGACCCTGAAGCAGACTATCAGAGCTCAGGCTGGAGGACAGCTGTGACGATCCTGACGTATTCAGACTGAGGTTTGATGAGGTAAGCGGAGTGTTCGTTTCACAACCCTCGTTTTGCTCTTTCCTCGACTCCCTCTGGATCGGGTCCTGAGCCCAATCTGAGCTTCCAGACCCCGCAGATGACTGTGAGACTGTGTCCCAAGACTCCTTGCGCTTGGGGCCCAGAAGGTGCTCGTCGGCAGGCGTGAGGGGGCAAAGGCCTGCGAGGACCAGTGGTGTGTTGGTCCACTCATTCAGCACAGCTGATTTATAGGAGAGCTGGAAGGTCATCGAGGCCAAACCCTGCAGCAGGGTGAGAAGAACCTCGCGATCCTCCGGGTCCAGCAGAAGAGCCCCGGGCTGGTAGTAGGAGCCCAATTTGGACCCCTCGCGAAGCATTGAGGTCAGGTAACACTCCAGAAGCCCGTCATTTAGAGCCAGGCGAACCCATGCTCTGCAGCGACCAATGTCTGAGTTTATGAAGCTTAGACGTTCCAGTTCTTGAACTACATCCCTATAGAATCAAAAGAGTGGCATGTGATCACTCAAAGGGTTAGTTCATCCAAAATTGAAAAGTCATGGTAAACGGAAGCTCAAACGTGCTTGCTTGAGGCTCGAGAACCAATAATGTTTGTTTCTTGCGCGTAAAACAAGAATGTTTGATCTTCCATTTACCACGTTTGACGTGCATTTATCAATGTTTATAAATGAATAAAAGCCTAAATTAAATCTGTTATCATTTAAAGCGATTGTATCTCTTCAGAAGATTTGGATTAAACCGCTAGGTTCATATGGATTACTTTCATGTCTTTATGAACTTTTTAAAGCATTAAAGTGTTGAAATGGATAGACAGAACTCTCTGATGATTTATCCTGATCTTTTTTTGTGTTCAAAGTTTGGAATGACATAAAGGTGAGTACTTGATGAAATTTTCATGTACTGTAATGCAATTCTTTTTCTCACAACATTGTGTCAGTACTTATTTATTTGTGCGCATTCTTATATTTATTTTTCCAGTTTAGAGAAGATCATCTAAATAAGTGAAAACACTGACAAATACAGGCATTTCTTTATTCTGTCACTTCTACAAGGCAAAGTGAAATGAACCACACAAGAATTTACATCTTTATGCATGTAAAATTATGCATTGTGATGTACGGTACTGTGATTTCCATACTAGACATTTTGTCAGTACTGTCTTTATCGACTTCCTCCTCCTTCACTCAAGACTCAAAACAAAGACTGAAAACTTTCCTACTGAGTTAACTATGGAAGAAACCCTCAAGCATGAGTCAAAGTGCCTCAGAGTACCGAGTGAGTGAGTGTCACTTGACTATTGCCCATAGGCTCTGGAGCCAATTACTAAACCACATGATTCAACTAATCCTACAAGCTTGTCACAATCCTCACAGTCTCTCCCTGACATGCCTATTTCTGTTTCCAAACGGGTGACAGGTTGCTCACTTGGAAAGACTTGGTTGAAATTATTTTGAAGCATGAACCAACATCAATCGACTTGGTTAGTAAAAAAACAAATGCGTAGGAATCATTTTGAAAAGAGTGGTGTATACTTTAATCCAATAAGGCTCATTAATAACATTTAGTTCCCTCTAGCATCCAATGCATCAAAAATTCAAAAGAGACATGCTATCCCTTGAGGCCATGGGAGCCAATGAAAAAAAAAAGCCAAAAATGGGAGCCAAAAAAGTTATGTGGCCTTCGATAACTGATTTGCTGAAAGGAGGAAATTGGTTGGTGGGTGCACTACCATTTAAAAATTTGGGTTCATAAGATCTCTTATGCAGGTCCAGTTATGACATTTTGAATTAAACATTACAGGTCAAAACATGCTATAAAAAAGATCTGTGGGGTATTTTGAGCTAAAACTTCACATACACACTCTGGAGACACCAGAGACTTGTTTTACATCTTGTGAAAAGGGCATTATAGGAACCCTTTAAATGCACAAATAAATTGTTCACAATAAGACCTAAAACATGCATTTTAAAAATAGATAGGGTGAATTTTAATTTACAAATAAATTTCAATTAACCTATGACCCACCTGTGTGTGACGGTCTTCAAAAGGCTCCAGAAGACAGGTTGAGGAAGCACTCCTCGTGATCCTCCTTTGCGCAAGTTACCTCCATCAAATCTGATGAACTTGCTCTTGATTCCATGGATGAAAACCGCCTCCAAAGCACAACACAGCAGGTTCGCCTCCAGGTCCTCGCTGGTGACCGCCGTGTCTGTGGTGATGTAACGCTTCTGCAGGGCTTTTAGCGTCCGTGCGATCTTTTCCTTGATCCACTGAGAACAACAGAAGGGTTAATATCGCTCTGTTTAATATTCAGTAAATTAGACTACACTGACATGAACTGAACTTGAATTGAGCTGAACAATGACACTATTGTCTTCTGCAGAGCTGCTTATAGCTGAATTGAACTAGCCTAGAAATCTAGACGCACCCTAGCGGCAGCAACTCTCCATTGAATTTCGGAGCTGTAAAACCTAAATTGGGTCAGGCCAATCATGTCATGTATAGAGTAGGCGGGGCGGGCTTAACATAATGACGACAGAGTTGTGACGGTTCCCTGCTACTTGAAAACAAAGAAGAGCTGCTGCTGGAGAACAGTCTTTCGAATCGGCTTTGGCCGCGACTCTGGAGGACTTGGAGTTAAGTTTTTCTTTGAGAAAAGAGCACTTAAGAACGGCACTTAAGTCATTCTTAAAAAAGGAAGATGTGTTCGTAGTTTTGCCGGCCAGATTCAAAAGTTGAATCTATCAACTAAGCGCCGCTGTTGGGAAAACGCTCTGGTTGGTTGAAGCGCTGTCCTGCGAGACAACCACCATTCAACCCGAAAAAAGTCATATAACTATTCCAATGACTCTGAAGCTGTTCGGTTAAGGTAAAAAAGTTACTTAGTTCACCTTTAAACTGACTTGGAACAACCTGTGCATCAAACGGTTTTAATGCACACCTTCCAGCCAATCAGAATCGAGTATTCAGAAAGACCTTGGTATAAAGCACTATATAAATAAAGGTGACTTGACTCTGTAATGCATCTGTTTAGACATCTTTCCTTTGACAAGATGTCAAAACAAAGAAACCATGGAGGAAAATACCAGGAAACGCATGGAAGCAATAGTCTTTTATTTAGTGATCCAGCAAAAACGTCAAAGTCAATAAAGTTTAAGGGTGTGTAATTTGCATTGATTGTAATGCATGGTTGGTTTGAGATCAGGTCACTGAATGGTCGTGACATTTAGGTCAGCAGAACGAATCAAGAAAAGCTCTTGCAACAACAAAACAACTTTACACAGTGCTTTGCAAGCATTAGGCTGCCTCTTGAGGATCTAAGAGAAGAAGGCAGAACGGAGAAGTCATTGTGTTTTACCATGTGAATGTGAGCAATACCTACAGACAGACAGTCACCTGATGTCAGCTGACTGATTACAAATGCGCCAAAGCACTGTCAATCAAAGCTGTGGAAATTCAACATGGCAACTTTAAATAAGTCAAATAGCATGAACACCTCAGTAGTCACGTTTCTGGGAAGAATGAAGCCAAGATGACTAGAAAACACTGAGTTTGTGTCAATCATGATAAACGAAAGAGGAAACGGGCACAGATTAGATCTTGTTGCATGTGTATAAAGCATAGTATAAACAACAGCAAACACATCCTTTTTCTTTTTAATCTGATCATCTGACCTACCTCTTTAAGAAGATATGTTAGGTCTGAATGAATCACTTATCAAGTCGATATTAAGATAGAAAGACAATTTTCATACTCTGTGGTGTTCATGTTAAAAGCTTGCAAAATATTTTAGATCCTTTATAAAACCTTTTTAAGGGTAACATTTTTGGATTTTCAGATTAAATCAATTTTATAAAAATCCTCCTGTTCAGAAGAGGAGGAAGACATTATGCATTTATTTTGATATTGCCTTTTTGTTGTTGTCTATTGGTCTTAAATTACCACTGAATTCATATAGGGTAATTTCGGATGATCATACACACAGAAAAAACTCTTATTAAACTCAAGTATTATTTTTGTTGGAAAGGTAGTCTTAAATGTAAAATATAAAAAATATATTTGAAACAATAATAACAACAATACACTGTCAGAAAAATGTCAAGAGTTTGAATGGGTAAAGAATATATGTTTAAAAAGAAATGGGCAAAATTAGAGAGTTTCTTGGGAGATTAAATAAGTTTAGCTTTTACTGAAGTAAATAACTGATCAATTAGATAAAATCATTTTTATTTGTAAGCCTAAATGTACAATGTTTGGGTAATTGTGTGCTTCAACTTTTTTTTATTAGATTATTTTGCTTTATTTTATTTAAATATAATTTATTTTATTTGTTTTGAAAGATAAAATGTGTATGTATGTATATTTTTATATGACAATATATATGTATATTTTATATTTGTATGTTTGTATATGGTTAAGTACAGTATGTATATATATTTTTGTAAATGTTTTGTTGTTTGTTTCATTATCGTAACAGTTTATTAAAAATAAATAGTAAGAATTAAAGAGCTAACGAAACAGCTGCCTGAGTGAATGTAGCCTATCAGATATGAATCTGATTGAATCTGTGCATTAAGTTTTGTGTAAATGGAGCGATTGAATCTGAACAGTTTTGTACACATTTTCCTCCATTATTCCTGTATGTGAAATCTTTTGAATATAAAGTGCTACAGAACTGCAGCTAATAGCAAAAGTCTTAAGCAAATAAAGAGGAAATGGCCAGAAAGAAAGCATTATCTCTTGAGCAGACACTTCTCTCACGAGCTCAATACTGGTCTAGTTTCCATTCTATGTGTGTGGTCTGACATCTACAAGACAACACGCAAACTGTGGCTTCCTATAAACTCCATTTAACAAACCGTATTAAAACAGAACGAGAAACAATGTTATGATAGTGCCACAGTGTTTACATGCAAATCAACCTATGCATGGCTTACTGATAGTTTTCTCTGCATACAAGCTGTGATAGGAGAAAGTGTTTTAACATTCATCAAACAACACACATCATCTTTGATTTAACGCAGGTTTACAAGAAAAAATCCTGGTTCCCGGAAATTACATTTCCTCCAAGAACCTGCTCAACAAAAAGTCAAAACATTCATATCAATGACCTTGTAATGTCCACAATCCAACTAATCTTCAAAAAGATGAGGAAGTTGCAAACCTGTTTGACATCTTTTGCCTCTGGGCCGCTCTCAGGTGTTTGGGTGGCCAGCATGGCTCCTCTGGCTTCGATTAGTCGTGCTTTACACACTGCAAAAGAGACAAATGACTATAGAGGAGATTGGGAGTGTTGTAACATTTTGTAACACTACAGCACAGTCATTTTGTAACACTGCAATCATTTTGTAACATTGCAGCACAGTCATTATGTGTTAGCCTCAAACTTAAATAGTTTCAAAATCTACAACTTATCAGTGTAAATCTGAACATCTGAATCAGAGCAAATTAATAGTAAAAAGAGTGCTGTTGTTGCAACCGCATGGGATGAAACACAAATAATGAACGCTGTTTCTAGGTACCATTTTCATTCAAAACACAAATAACACCAGAAGCAAATAAAGAAACACATAAAACAACTCAGACAGACAGTGTGAGTATATGTTGGTCGGTCACTCTTTCATTTTGTCCCATCTTTTGTTCTACGTTGGAAAGTGTTACAGCCCTCCGTGTTTCTCAGACATGATGTTTTTTAAACATGTACATGATTTTTTTTTTTTTTTTATCAAAATATACATGAGAATCTGCTTATTTAAATGCCATTAATTCGGTTCTCTCAGCTCATATATAATAGTGATTTCATCTGTAGATCTTTTCTAGGTTGTTCACAGACTGATGGTGTTACACTTCCCTACATGTTCATATAATAAAGGAGATTATAGGGTAGCTAATAAAAACACAATGAGGAGAAGAATAGCGTAATTACTGGCAGTCTTTGTTTAGGCAGCGAATAGTGGAACTGATACACACGAGCCTACAAGTTTCCTCTTCAGATAGATTCTTTCACACGTCAATGAAGTACATATGCATGTGTTAACATGTTCATTTTACATCAAATTAAGTGCATCCAGTCCAGTAAATGTACATTCAGCAGTGCACTTCAACCATATTTAAAAGAAAACAGAAGTAATTATGAAATTACATTTAAAAATGTACTCAAGTCCTACTTAAGTGGGTCAAAAAAGTATTTTTTAAAATATAAATTCAAGTTATAATACATTTAAGTGTCCAAACACATTACATTCACTTTGCATTTAAGCATGTTACTAATATTAACTACATTATTTCAGTAATCAGTAGCCTACTCTTTTTTTCAAAGTATATTACTTCTTTTAGATGTCATTTGCTCTAGAGACAACACAGAATTCATGACAGTTCACTCACTGAATATGAAAGAATAACACGACAACACACCCAGAGCATTGTTTACATGGTCAAAACAGTAGCATTTCATCTCGAAAAAGTATTTAATTTAATCTCCATTGGGAATGAACTTAATCATGAGTTCAGAAGCATCCAAACATACGAACATATACAGACTTATTGCACACGAATCTGGCATTACACAACATACAGTAATGCTATCGTTATTGTTATTCCAAATACATATACAGCACAATAAGCTCGTCCACTCACCATGTTTGTTCTGCGTTTTTCTGTCGCGCTGGCGATTCAACAATGCACGGTCATGGCCGATGTGTTATCTTTCCTCTTACCGAATCGACATGAGCACGAGTCGTGTGATATCTGTCACTCTCGTTCGCTGATCCAGGAAAACAGAAGAGCACAGGCGATGTGAGCAGATCAGCTGACGCGAAAGGCAGGATGGGAAATGACCGCAAGGTTCATCGTGTTCCTGTTTTGACGACTGGAGCGATTGCGCAACTCGTGCGCAGCGTTGAGTGTGTTGAAGACTCCAGCGAGATGATCAACAGCGTGCTTTTCTAAACAGACGGCGAAATTATCAATTATTATTTTCTTAATGCTGGATTTATGGCTGATGAAAATGAATGAAATATTTCAACCAACAATCAGCATAGTTAAGTCAAACAGAAAAGTAATGTAAAGTAGAGGAAACAATCAAATTTACAATTTGTATAAAAGTGACAATAAAAGTTATTCATTAATGAAAAATAAAGCATAAGAAAAATATGGTGGTTCTACAACCCTTTTGTGATGTATAGGACATTGTACACATGAGTTTCAAAACAACTAAATTAAAATTCCAAATAAAATAACATATTTTCTATACGCACTACTGACGTATAAAAATAAAGCCTTAAAAGCTGACTATTTTATATGTCTGTCTTCATTTATTTAAGGTCAGAGTTTATTTGCTATTATGCTATTTTCCATATACGTTTATGTATTTGGCTTATAGGGTGAATGCAGGTAAAGTGGGTCGTTTAAGCTCGACTGCGCTGTGCTGCTCAGTACACTATTCTTTAAATGATAAAATAGTTTTCTTGTGTTTAAATATTGCTGGCCCACTTTGGCTGAATGTGTTAGATAAAGTGGGACAGTAAAGTGGGATTCATGTAAAGCGGGGCGACCTTTAACCTTCAGTAATTATTCTCAAATTGACATTCACTGGTTATTTTATAGTTGACATGTATCTTTTTTTTTTATGTAAACAAGGAAATTCAAGTCAGAGACGGAAGAAAGGAAAGAAAGAACAGAAGGCATTAAATTCAATCTGTGGAGGGAAGAAAGGACGAGAGGAGCAACATAGATGCATATAAGATATGAACATAATTAAAGTGAATTTAAAGAAAATAGACAGAAAAAAAAGCTATAATGAATGGTCCTCTTATTCATTTTTTGGTAGCCTTGCATGTTATAGTCACATTTTTATTAGGTTGTAGAGTTCATTTTCACTTCTAAACATTCCAATATTCAGATTTCATAAAATTGAATGTCAACGCAACATGTTCTACCCGTGTTTTTAATTTGTACATATGCATTGAGTGAACTGAATTTTACTCATAGCCTGAGCTATATGTTTTTGGGTTTGTTTAATGTTGTTGAATATCCTTTTTTTTTGTTTTTGTTTTTCGTTTCGTTTCGTTTATTTCACACATCATCATTGTATCATAAAACACAATTACAGAAATAAACAATGGTCATATGTAGATTGCGTGAAATGGGGAACCCCAAAGAAGCTACTAAAAGCTTTTAGGAGGGGGCCGATATCATAACATAATATACCAAAAACTCAATATACCATAAGCAAAAATATATATAAATACAACAAAACAAACACTACAAACAAACACACGATCCCAGCACAAGTATAACACATTTCGGAATGTTCAACAATCATATGTTATGAGCATTTTATGAGCATTAGATTTTTCTTAAAAATGGAGACAGAATGCAACAATTTCAAATTTTCTTCAAGCTCATTCCAAATCTGCGGTCCCCTACAAACTACACTCAGGCTCGTACATTTTAGTCGTTGTATTTTGCCAGTAATTAAATGTTTTTCCCTTGTGTCATATGTGTGCTGGGGACGACTGATTGGAACATAATCGAAAATTGAACTTATGAATGACCTGGAATATCATACAAGCATTATGAAAGACATTATATTCGGAAAGCCTTAATAAACCAAGGCGACGAAACAGAGGACGAGAGGGGGTAAAGGGCTCAGACCATGTTATTATTACCCGTATAATTTTTTTCTGTAAAGTCTGTATCTTTTTCAGGTACACTGTAAAAAATTAAACCGTGATTTTTACGGTAGCCAACAAAACCGGCAGCTGTGGTTGCCAGAGCTTTACCGTCAAAAATACGGTAGCAACGTTATTGGTTTTACAGACTTAACTTAAAATTTACAGTAATAAACCGTATTTTATTATCTGATATAATGTGAATTTACCGTCCAATTGAAGTATTAATATCTGTTTTGTACTATTGTATTACACTGATAACCACCAATCACAGCAGTGATGAGAGTCACATGATCAATCACAGCTCATCTCAAGCAGTTCTTCCACAATATAGTTTATACTAATATTTATATAAGCTGCACAGTGTCATTCACACAAACATTAAACACCATCAGGGTAACACACATGAAATTTTAAAAATGCAATAAACATTAATTTAACAACATTAAATGTAACATAAAACCCTTATGTACATAACTTATTAGAAAAAAACTAAGAAAACTATGAAGAAATATAGTTATTTCAACAAAAATACATCAAATGTGAAGTGTCACACAGGGAATTGTGGGAATGTCAATTTACGGTTTTTCACTGTAAATTATACAATGAGTTGTTCTTTTTCACTTTCAAAAACTGTAAAATAACGGTATTTTACAGTAAAATTACATTAAATGTACCATTAGATCTATCACAGTTATTTACCGTATATAGTACGGAAACTTTCTGTTAACCAATTAACAGTTTTTCACTGTAGCATTTTTACCGTTAAAATTACGATCATTTTTTACAGTGTATGACAACTTTATAAATGAGATCACGAACTCCATTTATTGTACCATCCCAGAAAAGGATACAGCCCAACTGGTCACAAGCCTTGGCTTACAAAGGGTATCTTAAAATCTATCACCCACAAAAATAAACTTTATAAAAGTTCCTTAAAAAACCCAAGTGCTATAAACAAGGAAATATACACTAGTTACAGGAATAAACTTACACATATAATAAGGAAAAGTAAAAGTAACCATTATACAAACCTCATAAAAGCATCACAGGGTGACTCTAAGAGAAAGTGCTAAATGAAGTTCTTAACAAGAGCAAAAACAGCACTGCGCTCCCAAATGCTGTGGGCGTACACTCACATTTAGATAATACTTTTAAAAATGACACTGATTTAGCAAATAATTTGAATAATTACTTTAACTCTATTGGGGAAAAACTTTCTAACAAAATAATTCAACCTCAGGGTATTTCTTTTAACCATTACTTCTCAGGCACTTATGTCAAATCCTTTTTTATGGTTGGGATGAAGTCTATAAAATCATCACAAACTTACGAAGCTCGTACACTGCTGGTGAGGATGAAGTCTGTAGTAAAATTCTGAAAGCCATAGCACTTGATATCATGGAGCCACTTACTTATTGTATTCATCTTTCTTTATTATCTGGAATTGTGCCGAAAAGAGCAAATATTGCGAGAATTATGCAGTGTCAGGATCATTACAGTCATAGACTGCTTCCCATGTTTTAGCCTGTAAACTTTCACTCAGCTGTTTCAGAGTTCTCTCATTTAGTACTTTAGATTTTATTTTTCGCTGTGGTAAATTGGTTTTACTAGCAAGATCTAAAAATAATACAATTGGGAAATGATCAGTAATGTCAGATAACACAACTCCAGACTCTAGCCTAGTGTTTCGAATGTTTGTGATGATATTGTCAATAGCTGACCTAGTAGTATGCGTTACTCTGGTAAACTGATTTATGGTACAAAAAAAAGAGAAGATGATATGTGCTAATAAATCATGTTCTTACAGGATAATTTTTGATAAACCAGGGATGGCCCATTTACCAGACCATCTGGCTAACATTGTCACGGATACATGATCTCAAAATGTTTATACCTCACAAATAATATTTATATGAACTGTAGGCTATTCAAATTGAAATATCTTACAGATTAAAGTTAACAAAATTAAGAAAAGAAAAGAAAAGAAAAGAAAAGAAAAGAAAAGAAAAGAAAAGAAAAGAAAAGAAAAGAAAAGAAAAGAAAAGAAAAGAAAAGAAAAGAAACATAGAGGTATCTAAATCACACATTTAACAAAAAGTGTCCCACTTTACCTGCATTCACCCTTATTTTAGGGTTTTGGAATCTATTTAAACCAGATTATTATTATTTTTTAATCTTCTTCTTAGTCTTATTATTACTATTATTATTATCATCATCATTATGTTTTTTTCCTCATCATTTCATCATCATCTGTCGTGTGTTTTCAACTCAAGGCATTACGTCATCAGCATTACCTGGCAGCATTTGCTAAACTGACAATAGGCTATTTCTCCTCATAATTGATTTATATGGAGAATTATTAGAATTATTCCCACAGAATTAGTCTCTTCACTGACTAACATTCTTGTAATAGCTAGGCTAATTGTAATGTAATAATTCTTGTGCATTTCAATGATGAATTGAAATATGAAACAGGTAGCCTATGTCGTCACGACTCATGACGTCACTGGCTTTCGATTTCACTTTCTAAGGTATTCAGCTTTGGAATTTCTTTCTACAGTAAAAGTCAAGTTCACACGCAAAACACAAAGAAACATGACAATTCTTCTTCTGCAAAACACGAAAAAAACAAACAAACAAACAAACAAACAGACAGACAGACAGACAGACATAAATTAGCCTACTAAAATAAATTAATAAACAAAACACTCGCTGTAGTAGCACATGTAAACATTTGTGTAATTAATATATAGGCTATATTTACGGTGTCCAGCATTGATTTATGCTTTATTCTGATAAACAGTAGACCTATCGTGTAATTTCTTTGTTTATGTATTTAGAAGTCCTGTTCGTTATATCTACAAGGCAACGAGTCCATTCTCTCTCTCTCTCTCTCTCTCTCTCTCTCTCTCTCTCTCTCTCTCTCTCTCTCTCTCTCTCTCTCTCTCTCTCTCTCTCTCTCTCTCTCTTAATTGTTATTGTAGGGCTACTGTACATTACCAATGGGTCTTCTGTGGTGTTTATACTGTATTTATTCAAGTGGAATGTATTTGTTATTTACTTGTGAACACAATGAGAGGTCACTGTAGGAATTCTGATGAAACGCCAAACTTTCCCCCGCTCACTCTCGAGCGTGCGCACTGTGGTTTACCTATCGCTCAGGTGTGTGGCCGCTGACATCTGAAAAGTGAATCTCATATTCGATTCATGAGATAGGGACATAGCATATATAAGAGGACAGCATGGAGGAGAAGACACAAGATCATCCAACAGCAGTAAAGAACAACCTGAGGACTGAAACAGCAGCAGCTCATCAAGCGGATCAACCTGTGGAATCACTGATCATCACTCGAGACATCAGAATGAATGTTCGTCTGGATCTTCAGCTCTGCCTTCTTCTGGCAGTGTGTGTCAGCTGTGTGCTGAGCTGCAAGTGGACCAAACATAGTCGACATGGTCCATCAAAGTTTCAGCGCCAGCATGGAATCTCTTTGGATCACATCAGAACGATGGTGAGTGTTTTTTCTACTTACTTTTTTATATATATAATTATTTTTCATACCTATATTTTATGGCTATTCACTGAGAGACTAATATTTGTATTAAAAAAATTGTCATGGTCGTGTAAAAAAAAAAAAAAAAAAAAAAAATCGAAAGGTTTTTTGATCCCTATACTGTGTCATATTCGATACATGACTTTATAAGGTCTCTAAATGTAGCTGAAAAGACACAATCTTCACATTGATAATTCCCACATTTAGTAAGTAAAAGGTCTTTTAGTAAAATGTAGAAATGTCCAGTGTGTAAAATAAACATAAGAATATCTTTTATATTGTTAGGGATTTTTCAAGATGAACACTTTCTGGACTGAAGTAACTTAGATTTGCTTGATTAAAAAAAATAAAAATCATATTGAAATGTGAGTATCAATATGATGCACCTGGCTTTTGAGGAAAGTTTATTTGTATATCTGTCAATCATCACTGTATTGATGATTGATTCATTGATTGATTGAATTGTTTATTTACATTGTATTTTAATATTTTGCTCCATATCTATGGTTCATAAAACTAAACATGTAAATATCATCCTAGACATATTATCGTGAGATACTGATATTTACATGAATTTTAAGTCAGTATCTGTTACGCTGATTTACATTACAAGCTGTCAGAATTTCATCTTACTTTTTGGCCATGTTAATCTCAACCTCTACAGCAACTTTCATATTTCTGCTCAGTTTTTGGCGTTTGAATAAAACCGATGAACTTCACATTCTTAATATCATACTACATGACCCATAACAATCAAATACGAAACAAAAAAAATAAAATAAAAAAAGCATTCAGATCTGAATCTGTTCACTCTGTTCAATATAGTCTCTTCATTAAATCTGTTTCTGAATATTTTGCAGGGTGAGAAAATCCATAATGACCATGAGGACATCAACCCTATCCCATATGAGCTGATCAATAACCACAGAAAAGCAGAGGTTAGCAAAAATGATTTTTCAGAAAAAAACAAACAATCCTGGTTTGTGCTGCTGATTATGAAGCTGTATTCATATATGTATCTCTGTTGTTTTCAGCCTGAGAAGCAGATCCTGTTTGTCATCCAGGCTCTGCAAGAGATCACTGGCCTCTTTGACGACGCCGTCGTGCCCTGGGATGCTAAAAAATTCGATGATTTCTTAGCCATCGTCCATTCGCAGATTGATGGACTGTGCTCGTGTGTGAATAGTACTACTGAGTGTGTGAGTACAGTGTGTTTATATTTGCATATATACGTAATGTCATCAGCAGTCGAGCCAGAGGAACTCATTCTTTTCTTTCTGAATGCATGCAGAGCGATTACAACAAAATGAAGAGGAACAAAAAGCTGCATCTCTATTTTGGAAGATTGAGACAAATGACAGACCCGAACAAGGTGAGATTCTACTTCTAATATAGAAAGATGAACCCTCAGCTATAAATGTGGAAACTCATCCTAACGATGCATTACTCTCGCAGGAGGATGGAGGAGAAAGCTGGGAGATCATCAGAAAACGGGTCATAAGTCTGATGAACCAGCTGGAGTATTTCCCCTTCAACATTCAGGCTTAATGACTGCACTTCTAGAAGCTTCGCATTAACAAAAGAACATAAAAATATTTCAGTGTTATTAATCAATGTTTACACTCTTTTTATTACAGTAGATTCATTGTTATACAGTTGAAAAAGAGTTAGATATTGTTTATTTATTCTGTTTAGCTTTTATTTATATTAAAGATATTACATTTGAATAATTATTTAAGATATTTAGAATTATTATTCATTGTAATTTAATATTTATTTTTTATATATTTATTTTATTTAAACATATTTTATATGATATATTTTGCATAGTTTTATCCTTATTTATTTATTTATTAATGGATCCTTTATTCTAGCTGTGACATTAATATGCAAAAATTCAGTGATTACTGATTACATAAAAATATGTATTTTGTATTTCTGACATTCAATAAAAACTTGAATTTTTTATATATTTTGTGAATTTATTTATGAAATATAAAGAAAGTTTATAAAATCCTTTCAAAAGAAAATGTTTGCCGACTACAGCACTTTTCAGAACATCACACACTTGTGGACTGTTGAAGTTAAAGAAAAACCGGACATCCAACTGAGGATCTCACACATCATCATCATATGAATATGGAAGCCCGTTTAATGCTTTGAAACGTCATAATTATAAAATGTTTGAAATTAAAAAGTCAAAATGATGAGTATTTAGGACTTTAAAAGTCGAAGTTATGACATAAACCCCGGTTTCACAGACAAGGGACTAAAATGCACGTGTGAGCTGGTTAACTAGAAGTCTCTTGTATTTTAAAACATGTAAGTGCCATTGTTTATCTTATTGATGCACTCCAGTAATGTTTTTAAGGCACATTTGTAAAAGCTACTTAAATGTCATAGTTAAACTTAGGCCTAAGCCTGGCTTAATCTAAACCCTGTCTGTGATATCGGGCCAGTATGTTGTGGCGAATTTCGACACCCAAATTATTATCACCCTAGCATTGGTAGGTTTAGGATTAGTTGTGGGGGAGGGGTTAGGATTAGGCAATGATGTACTGACTTCAACTAGGGGGGGTAATAATTTGGCAGGGGGTCGAAATTCGGCACAACAGGTGTTAAATCTGTTGAAAAGTCGTGTGTATTCCTAGCCTGGGAAAACCCAGACAACTTCCGGCAAATTTAGATTTGTTAATACTATTTAGGTACTACTGAGAATGGTCTGGTTTTAACCAGGCTAGTGTATTCCAGCCTGAAAATGATTTCGACTGTTAGTTTGTCTGAATGGCCATAAGATGGCGCGCTTTCCCTGCAGCTCTTACAGCACTTTATTATTAGAAGACTAAGCACTGTCTCTTTCTGTCAGTCTGTGTCTCTTTTTGTATTTCTTTCCCTCTCTTTTCCTCATGTGTATTATCCTGTCTCAGTCTCCATTCAAGTATGTAGGCCTACTTAATCCATATATAGGCCTACTGTACAGTCCAAACTGACCAAATGTGATCTGCTTTCTAGGGTAAAAAATCAAAACAAATACTAACATAAAATGAAGAACACATATTTAGGATTTTGCAATATTTTACTAGTCAAATAGCAAAAAACACTGACAATGTTAAATCCTTGTACAGACGGTCAAATGTTCTTTGCAGATGCTCTTTCAAATGATCATCAGACTTGTGGAGTCCATATCAGAATGCAAAGAAAATATACCAAAAAAAGCTGCTTTGTGGAAAACACCTGATGCTTATTTTAACAGAAATGAAGTGAAAGTAGACATTTGATTTGCAGGTTCCTTTAGCTTTGAGCAGTTCCTTACCACTAGTATTTTTATTTCCACATACACAGCACCTTATTATCACGAAAGAATAGCCAGAGCCAGTGCATTTATAAAACAAACACACTCACAAAAAAAAAAAAAAAACTATCACATAACACAATATCAGTTGATAAACTGAGTAATAAAGAAAACAAACTAGCAAACAACAATAAAAACATAAGTTAAATGTATTACAACCCTGCCAACAAAAATATGTTCCATGAACATTCTGCTAACGTTCTCATTAGGTTATGAAAACGTTATTTCTTAATGTTCTCAGAACATAAAAAAAAAAAAAAAAAATCGGTTATGTGAGCATTACTGAATATTTTCTCTATTTTATCATTTTGCAAGTATTATGGGAATGTTACATTTGGATGTTCTCTGAACCATCTGAAAAAAAGTATAGGCTAACATTCAAAAAAACATTATATTAAAATATTTCAGAAAAACGTTCCATGAATAACGTGTAAATAACTATTTTGCGGGTAATGTTTTGATAATGTTATTAAAGACCATAACATTCTATTAACATTACTGGAAGAAGTACAGTACACATCTGAGAACGGTCCCTGTTAGCTGGGAATATTGTTATGGAAATGTGTAAATTCCACAACATCATCAAAACTCATATAAACTTAGTATATAAACGGCATGGTTACTCCTTCCGAGATAACAGTTTCATGCTTTCAAGTGAAATCTTTTTCAAACATACACTCACACTCAGTGACATCATCAGTGTGCATACAGCACAAACAGATGTACAGTCGTGATATGGACTGAACGTAATCATTGTTCTGGTGTTGAAGCTGACATCTGGATGTGTTTTTCTCACTCTTGGTCTGGGGACTCAACTTCCCATGCTGCATCTGTGGGCTCACTGGGCTGGGCGTAAACAGAGATGTCCTCGTATACATCACCACCACAATGCTCGATTTCTAAACCCTGTACAGCACACAGAGAATCAGAAAAAAACAGAGGGATTTCAAAGAATATTAAGAGCATGTGATGTTGTTAAAGTAGTATACTATAAGACATGGGAAGCCATGCATTTCATTCATGAATTATTACAGTTTTTCTCGATTGATAACACACTATAATAACTGATTCAGTTGGCACAATTTCCCAAAGCATTAATTCAGTTCTCGAAACAAAGACACATGTCATAAAACGTTTAAAGGGATTATTCACCCAAAAATTTAAATTCTCTCATTAATTACTCACCTTCATGTCGTCCCAAACCAATATCGGACTCATCGGAGCACAAATGAAGATTTTTTTGATGAAATCTGAGAGATTTTTTTCCCTCCATTGACAGTCTATGCAACTTCCACTTTGAAGCCGCAGGGACATCATTAAAGTAATCCATGTGCTTTGTTTGCGCAGAAAAATGAATAAATTGTCATTTCATTTAATATTAACCATGAGAACATGCACCAAGATGCATGTGTGTTGTGTTGACGCGAGAACGGACGTTGTTGCTTGAGCGATCTTTTGAGATGAATATTTTGCAAATAAAGTGGTAAATTATGTTTTTTCGCAAACAAAGCATTTGCATCGCTTCATAAGTTGAGGTTAAATCACTGAAGTCACATGGATTACTTCAATGATGTCTGTCTTTACTACCTTTCTGGGACTTGAAAGTGGAAGTTGCATAGGATGTCAGTGGAGGGAGAGAAAGCACTCAGATTTCATCAAAAAGATCTTCATTTGTGTTCCGAAGATGAACGAAAGTTTTATGGTTGTTGGAACGACATGAGGGTGAGTAATTAATGACAGAAGTTTCATTTTTGGGTGAACTATCCCTTTAACACGTCACCTGTTTTATAGGTTTTAACCATGTTCTCATTCATAAAACATAAACAATGATTATGTGCTATGTACATCCACAGGCTTTTCATACAGTTTAATTACAGAACTCAGTACTTTAGATGAGGGAAAATTTGAGATGATCCTCACTGCAGAACACGAAATCCAGGGGGAGTAGTTGGATCCAGATCCAACTCCTCCCACCTTACATATACCTAAACCTACCAATCTCCACCCCCGATCCTTAAACCCACCCCTAAACCTATCAATCTCCACCCCTTAAATCTGGATCCAACTCCGCCCCCTGGATCTCGTGTACTGCAATGAGGTGCTACTGGAAAATTCACTATTTTATGTACAGTAAACTGTCAAACGTACACCCTCAGACGTGTGATTGTCAAATTTATTTGTTGCCCATTTTTTTCACATGTATTGTATTTTTGCAGAACTGAGAAATTCTTGTCAGAAGACCAAGAAACTACTAAAATATTTGATTCGACATGATGATAGTTTGAGGGTTGTACGAGTTGGTGTGTAGTTATGAGATTGTGTTTACAGTTTGAGAAAACAGTTTCATGAATTATGTGTTAGCAATCGAGAAAAACTGTAATATAGACAGAAAGATCAATTCCTACACCAGGAAAAAAGGTCTATAATTCATTAGTGCTGGTTACTAAGTTCGTCTATTTTGAAAATTATTTCCAAATGAAGCCAAAGCAGAATTAACTGTTGAGTGTCTACTAACAACACCAAAGCCCAAAAGACCAAAGACTTTAGATATACAAATACTGTGCACTCATATTTCTATGAATGGGAGAAAGTACAATGCACAATATGGAGGAATAAGTGGTAAAGTCATTGCATCACTGCCGCTGCTTTCAGAAGCTCCAGTTGCTATAGAAACAGTCAGTGTTTTGAGACACACGCTTATGACTGCACATGTGCATTGGCTGGTCCAGCCTGAACATTTTTTAGTGTTCAGAAACAAAATGAATGAGACAGTTGTTGTCAGATTTCATTGGTGATTTTAAATATGAAATTTAATCGTGAGCTTGGTGAACAGCTTTAAAGAGTTTGATGTTTCCCCATTGAGAGAGATAGGAGCTGCACATGCATGACTGAAATAGCCGTCCGAGAGGCGTTTCAAAGATGGCCACCGAGTGAAATGACTTGCCTTAAAGGGACTTTGGTGAATGAATCAGGGTTACAATTCATTTTGATGGTCCCCTTTAGACATTCTGTTTGACTCTAAGTAATGTCACACCTACATGTCTAACTCTCATTATATTCGATTTTTAGTTGAGTATTAGCAAACTGTTAAGTTAGGGTTAGGTGTTAGGGTTTGGATTAGTAGAATCAGCTGACATGCAATTGCAAAGTTACTTAAGGCCCGTTCACACCAAGGATAATAACTATTTTAATAACTAAGTTAATAACTAAGTTACTATATTGGTTAGGGATGCACCAATATGAAAACTTTGGCCGATACCGATAACTTTATATTTGAAAGCCGATAAACGATACATTGACCAATAAATGTAAATCCATATTTTTATATAATTTTTGAGCGCCTGATTACAAAAACAAAAGTCTCACCATTAAGAGCCTTGTCCCAAGCACACAATTATAATATTCTCATTATAATGTTATGTAGCCTATATGACAGACTTGCGCTGAACATGTTGCACTTTACGGTACTTTCCTTTTTGAACTGATTTCAATTATATTTTTTGCAATTCAAAACCCATCATGTCTCAGCTGAAGGAAATAATACACTGCTTTAATATGTCGGCCAAATTTTCTTATCGAGCTGATAACGATAACATTAAAAATGAACGTATATCGGCCGATATATTGTGTATTCCCTAAATTTTGTATTGCAAAATAAGTCAAAAATACTAAGCAAATAATTTTTTGCAGTGCAAACTGACACAGACTAACTGAACTCATGGAACGCCGCTCGGCCAATCAAATTCGATGACCGGAGCTTGTAAAGTTTAGAAATGTTCCTATTTGTGTTATGAAATCGCATTGTACATCACAAGTATAATTTCAAGCATTGTCTATCACAACAGACCATGTGTGTTTTCACTTCCTGTAGTGCATGCAACAATAGTTGCAGAACTCTGAGCTTAAAACTCAACCAACCATAAACCAACACATGACAGTAACAAGCAAACCGAATGAACCAAAACCGTCACCTCATATATGTGATCATCCTCAGGTTCTTCATAATCCGCTTCTTCTTTCTTCTCCTGAAACCAAACACAATGAGAAAGTGTTGTTTTTGCTTATTGATAACTGAAAGTTGTTTAAACTAATTTCGATGGTCCACTTTAGATATTCAACTAACTATAAGTAACTACATGTCAGCTAGAAGTCATGAGAGTATTAGTAGACTGCCTGTTTAATATCCGCTAACACTTTATTTTGATGCTCCTCAACCAATTTTCTAGTGACTATAAGTAACTTTGCAACTACATGTCAACTTATTCTACTAAACCAAACAGTCTAATACTCTAATGAGAGTCAGTTGACATGTAGTTGCAAATCAATGAGTTAGTTCACATACTGTATAGTTGCAAAGTTACTCACAGTTAGTAGAATGTCAAAAGTGGACTTTCGAAATAAAGTGTAAAGTGCACATAGTCATAGAGAACATTTGTGGCTCTTACCAGCTTGTAAAACTGAACCAGAGGAACGACAATGCACAAAATCAACAGAAAAGCCTGAAGGAAAATGATAACATCCTTGACTCTAGATCTGCGCAAGATAGCTTGGGGATCACTATTTCCTATGGAAGAGACAAAGAAACACAAGTATGGTAAACAGGCTAGCGAAGAAAGAAAGTGAATGACATCAACAACAAATCATCACCTACTGGACACTTCAAGCGCAGTTCCCGGTCCAAGAGTACCATTCAGCTTGCAAAAATAAATGCCGCTGTCCTCAACCTCCACTTTCTTTATGAGAATAGAGGCATTTGTGTTTTCACTCTTCTCCTTTATATGTATTCTTTGGCTGTTCTTGAGTGTGTCTTTGTCAGCCCGGTCTTTGAACCACACTACACGAGCCGGCATAGACGACTGATACGACACACAGAATATCATCACATTCTGATCTGTCTTAACGCCAAGAAATCGTGGCTTCTGGTACACATGGATATGTTTTGCTTCAGCTGAAATTATGAGATGGACAGAGAGAAAATATATAAGACAGAACCGGTTTAATATTGCAATGGCCATTTGCTGTAAGTTATCAGCAGAAGTAAAACCATGAAACATGCTTGGCATTATCAAAGATATTTAACAGTGTGTGCATCCCACATTATAACTGTTTATTTTTAAGGTGGCACATGCAAACTTGTTTTGAAGCGGTGGGACTTCCTCTTTCACTCACAGATGGGAAGGAAGAACAACGCTGAAAACAAGTCTAGGGCAACTGTAATATGCAAAGTGTAATCCTGCAACTTTTAAATGTAAAACAAAAATCAAATCAATCGGTTGTAAAGAACTGCTGTCTTAAACAATTCCTCCCATATCTTAAAAAGTGCATCAAAAAACGTGGCATTTCAGAGAGTACCATGTTTAAAACTTTTTTAAACCGAAAATGCAGTTTTTAATGTATAAAACAGCCATTTACCTGAGAGGAAAATCAGCGCCATGACTGAACATCCCAGCAGGAAGGAATGCATGATTCTTGGTCTTGAAATGCACCTCTCCAAGAAAATGTAGAAGTCGGTACAGATCAGAAAGACAGAACTGAAGGAAGCCAGCTGAAGGGTGCGGGTCATGAAGCTGTGATGATACAATTCCGTTTCTGAGAAGAAACATGCAAATCCATACACCCATGCATCAAAATGATAAGGAGCAAGTGAATCATCTCGATGCAAAATACATTAAGAATGATATAGGCTGCTTTACCATTTATGTACAAAAATGACTAAATGAAATACAAATTAAAACCTCAACTGCATGCATCACTGCACTGTAAGATACAAATCTGTAGAAAAACAGATCCTGTCCTGGTAGAATTTTTTTTTTTTTGTCTTGTTTTTCAGACCAGTACATACATCTAAACAACTAACAATAGGCTTTATGCCCAGCTCAACTACTTCCTGAACTTCAGCCAGCTCCTTTGTTTCCTGTCTGCCATTATTGGACAAAACTGATTAATCCAGGTGTGCCTGATTATTGTTACTGAGGTCAGGCACACCTGGATTAATCAGTTTGTCCAATAATGGCAGACAGGAAACAAAGGAGCTGGCTGAAGTTCAGGAAGTAGTGGAGCTGGGCATAAAGCCTATTTGAAGTTAAATTTAAGAGCTTAAAACAAGAAACATCCCCCAGTGAGGTAAGACAAATATTACTGTTTTCCTTTTGAAAAAAAATGTTTGGACCTCGCTGGCAGGTATTTCTTGATTTAAGATTTTCTTTTTAGATATTTGTAATGGGATATGATATCAATGTGTGATATCAATAAAACACATCAACAAACTATGAAAGGATTATTATTGCCGCTTCCATAGACATCAGTGTGTATTTTACAAGCTATTATTGTAAACATATAAATGTAGAAATGTATGCATTCTCTACAATGGACTGTTTTTTTTTTTTTTACTTTTCTTAAAAGAAATTAGCCATTGTAATATGAATACACTCAGAAATAGTTCAATCAAAAGCCCTGTTATATTGCCTTCTGCAATTACTGATTATAAAGAAGAATCAGCCTAATGGCTGCAAACAATATATGTTAAAAGCAATAATTATGAGAAAATTTAAAATAAATCTGCATCTGCATTGTTTGCCAGTCAGTGAATTTGTTCTCTGCATGTAACCCATCCAAGTTAGTGCCCACACATTAGGAGTAGTGATAGTGAACACACACACACACTGCATGGACACAATTGTGGGTTACTCATTTCCTGCCTGTATTGAGAATCGAACCCGCAACCTTCGGGTTGCAAGTCTCTAACCATAAGGCGACGACTGCTCGCAGAGTCAGAGTTCTCTGAAAAGTTGTAATTACGAGTTCTTCTAGGACGTGAATGCATTTTGGAAAATCTCATAATTGTGGTACTCCAACATGACGTGAATGCACCTATAGTCCAGGGTGTTCAGTCCTGTTCCTGGAGACACCCCTTCCAGCAGAGTTTAGCTCCAGCCCTAATTAAACACATCTCAACCCGATCACTAAAGCTTCCAGGCAGGTGTGTTGAGCTAAACTTGTCCTCCAGCAGCGGGATTGCACATCCATGGTCTATAATCTTCATTTTGCGTTTTTACTGTTGCTGATGTTTTTTGTTGACTTTGCTGAGTGTTGCCATGCTGAATTTTGTTGTGTCCCATACGTGTCTTTAATTTACATGCATAAGTTGGTGCTTTCCATGCGCATCTGCGGTGCAGTCCATCACAGTGGGTGGAGATAGCAGCAGTCGTTGAGCTGTGTGAAGTGTACTGCACTCAATACAGCTGTAACCACACACACACACACACACACACACACACACACACACACACACACACACACACACAGACTCTATTATCAGGCAAAGTCACAACTGTTTGAGGGGGCAAGGGAAGTGGTGTACCTTCTCAAAAAACTCAGATGTGAAAATAATCAATGGTACAAAGATAAAAATAAACGTCCCGGTTTCACAAACAGGGCTTAGATTAAGCCAGGATTAGGCCTTAGTTTAAATTAGTAGCTTTATTAAATGTGCCTGAAAAAAAAAAAAAGAAAAAAAAAAACATTACTTGTGTGCATCTTCAGACAAAACAATGGCATTGACTTATTTTAAGATATGCCAGTGCAAGTTACTTTCAGTTAAAACAGCTGAAACATGCATTTTAGTCTGCACTGTTAGAAATTTCTTGTAATTTTACAGGAAATTCCTGGCTAATAGTTGCCGTAAATTTACTGTAAACAGTATACAGGACTGTTATTGTAAAATAAATACAACAAGGTACTGTACTTAATAGAATTTCCTGTAATTTTACAGGATAGAATACTGTAAATATTACAGCAAAATTTTATATTTACGGCAACTTAGTAGCCAGGAATTTCCTGTAATTTTAGGGATTTCCTGTAATTTCACAGGACAGAATATTGTAAATATTACAATTAAATGTTGTAACTTCGATAAATGTCCTCTTTCAGACTTCTGCAAAGAAAAACAAAACACTTAGTATTTTTTTTTAATATTTTTATTTTCTCTTAAAACTGATGAGAAAACAGAGTGCACAATGCACAAACAAACAATCTATTACTGTACCAAACTGGTTAAACATGAGTTGTCAAACATACTAATGTCCCCTGCCCACTAATGTCCCCTGCCCACCAATTCCTCAAAAGTGTGCAAACTGGTGCGTTCAGCCCTCGTTTTTTTCTCTGCCTTGCTGCCCGTCTGGGGATTTATGCCGCAAAAGGCTCTGAAAACAGGGGGAAAAACACACTTATCAGGTAACATTTAAGACTGATATGACATGGTCATAACCATGACATGAAACATTAAGGGATCTTTATGAATGAATGAGTGCTTGTGTGTGTGAGACTGAGTGTCATTGTAGGCTATATGAGTATGTGTGTGTCTGTGTGTATATGTCTGTGGCTTGGCACGATCGATGCAAGGGTCTGCGATGCGAGTGCACCGGTTGGAGTGGAGTGCATCGAATAGAAATTGGGCTGAAACCATGATGCATCTCCCTTTAAAGCTTTGCATCGGTAAAATCTGATTTCCTATTTTATATAAGCCTTTATATTTTTAAATGATTATTTTCATTCAATTTACTTTAATAATTATCTCAGCCATTTCCCAAACAAGCAGACTATTAGATGCGGAGGGGTAGGTCTATTTTCAGGTCGAAATTCATGAGCATTGTTTACAAATAGAAAGATCTCTAAACCGTGATTCTAACACCCGAGCTACACCGGGCCTCTACACGCGCGTATTACGCTGAATTCTACGCACTCGTAGATTCAACTGATGTCAGCGATTCTGGCTACACCAGGAACACGGACAGCGCAGACCCGGCGCATGTGTACTTTAAAATAGAAATTAGTTCTATTTTTCCACGCACTCGCACATCACGCATCTGCAACACAGAGAAAACTTTCATCTTGTTGGATAGCTGCACGTTGTTATAGCTAGCAAACACAAGTCCCACCCTACTCTGCTTCTGATTGGCTAAACACGTTTTTTTTTTTTTTTTTAAGTGAGAGCTGCCATAGGTTTTGGGGAACTCAAAAATGATAAACCTTTTCCGAATTTCTATCCTGATGAAAATTTCTTCACAACCGTGTCACGCCGGAATACTTTAACCCCTGAGTGTGTGCCTGTGAGAGATTGAGTGATCCCTTTCTCACTAAATTGGATAGCATAATTTGAGTTTTTTCTTATACCTGCAAAGCAATGTGTAAAATCTGATCACTCAAAATGCGAAGTAATATGTTTTTGTATTAAGTGGGCCAGGGTGACTTAATGACATCCCTAACTCTAACAAAAAATGTAAATTACAGAAAAGTTATAAACATTGATTAAAGGGATAGTTCGCCCAAAACTGATATTTAACCCATGATTTACTCACCCTCAAGCCGTTCGAGATGCATATGTCAATCTTTTTTCAGATGAACACATTTTCAGTTATTTTAGAAAATGTCTTAGATCTTTCAGTGGTTATAATGTGAAGTTATGGGGTCCACCTCCTTCAAGTCCCAAAATGTGCATGCATCCTTCACAAAAGTAATCCATCCGGCTCCAGGGGGATAAACGAAGGCCTTCTGAGGGTAATCAATGCGGTTTTGTCGTAAAAATATACATATTTAAAACTTTATAACCGAAAATAACTGGCTTCCGGTAGCGGTCGACGCGCGTTCACGGAGATGGATGCTGGTGTATGACGTAGGACGAAGCGTAGGAAGCGTCGTGATGTCGAACAAACGTAGAGTTTTGTTTTGCTCTGCTCTCTGGCTGCGCTGTCACATTCGTTCTACGTCACGACGCTTCCTACGCTTCGTCCTACGTCATACACCAGCATCCATCTCCGTGAACGCGCGTTGACCGCTACCGGAAGCCAGTTATTTTCACTTATAAAGTTTTAAATATGTATATTTTTACGACAAAACCGCACGGATTACCCTCAGAAGGCCTTCGTTTATCCCCCTGGAGCTGAATGGATTACTTTTGTGAAGGATGCATGCACATTTTGGGACTTGAACGAAGTGGACCCCATAGCTTGACATTATAACCACTGAAAGATCTAAGACATTTTCTAAAATAACTGAAAATGTGTTCGTCTGAAAAAAGATTGACATATGCATCTCGAATGGCTTGAGGGTGAGTAAATCATGGGTTAAATATCATTTTTGGGCAAACTATCCCTTTAAGATCCCTTCATGTATAAAGTCGTTGCTTATGGAGGTATATTTGATTCAAATCAACTGAACACCTGTGACAGCGTGATTTGTAGTTGTAGAGAAAAGCCACACATGTGTATCAGTAAATTTGAAGTCAAAGAGAGAAATGGTTTAAGAGTTGCAAACTTGTAGACTTTTTTTTCTCTCCCACAAACACAACACAACAGTTACACCTTCTCAAATTCTTCATTGCAGTTTCACAAATCCTATTCTACAAATCACAAATTAAGAAACCCATTTTGCTCCCATTTTTTATACAATTGTTGCAGTGAACATGTCCTTAAAACAACCTTTAACGGTCGTTTTCAAAACTGTGCAATTCACCGAGTGATTAGTGATGTCCGTTGATGTTCTAAAACAAGTAGCGTAGCGAAATACAGATTTCTGTTGGAGGACTCATTGCTCGTTAATATTACTGCGCTTCAGACTCAAATATCGAGTGGAAGTTTATACGCGGTTGTGAGGTATCTGAAAAAAATAGTTCTACTATAGCAAATCAGACGGATTGAAATCATACATTGCGCCGATATATTTGTTTTTAATCATCAACGAACACCACTAACCACTAACCACTAGTGAGTTGCACAGTTTTGAAAACGAACGTTAAGGGTTGTTTTAAGGACACCAAAACAAACCAGAAAAGAGACTCAAAGTGCTAAGTACCGGAATTATCCTTTAACCCCTCAGAGCCGCGTGGAGCACTTTTATGATGGATAAATGCAAGTGACTTTTTTGAGCTTCAAACTGATCTACTGCCTTTATAAAGCTTGGAAGTGTCAGGTTTTTTTTTTTTTATAACTCAGATGTCATATAGAAGAAAGAAGAAAGTCATATACACCTAGAATGGCTTGAAGGTAAGTAAATCATGGGGTAATATTCATTTAAAAGTGAACTACCCTTTTAACAAAATAAGGGAAGAATATACCTTGTACAGTTAGGCAAGCTGTGCTGGGTAGAGTCTCTCTCTGGATGTCAGCAGCTGTGGCAGAGGGCTAGGGAATAAAAAATGTAAACATTACCAAAAGTATTACCAATTACACAACAAATACCAATTACAAATCTATTATTATTGTAATATTCCATACAGTTTGCCAAGCAGCCACATATAATTTAAGACAAACAAAATGGTTAACTTGATTTTAATACAACTAATAATCTGCTGCCTTCTCTGAAGACAAAGAGAGCAGTGAAAGCCTTTCAACAGAACCCAGGCTCCGAAAAAAATATTTAATGACGGTGCTGGTCAGTTTATTTTATATAAAGACAGCTTAACGTTACATGACTGCTCTTTCACCTTGGTTGGCCAAGCACAAAGTTATAACATCTGAACATACCAGATGCTATATTCAGCTTTTATCACAGTTATAGCTAACTTACAGAATTAAATGAAAATACCTTCAATTAATTCTGTAAGTATTCAGTGACCGTAAAATCTACAAGCTACGTTTATGCTAGTGTGCAAACCACGATTTCAAGACAGCAAAACAGAAGTCATAATAACGTTAACTGTTACAACAGCCGGTAGCACGTGTAATCAATAATAATAATAATAACCTGAGCTAAGGAAGCTTACCGGGCGGGCTCACGTTAAGTTAGCTAAGTTAATGCTTATGTTTACAGTCTGGGATAACGTTATTTGAGCGATCGTCATTGTGGTGGTTTTCCATTAACGTTACGTTACAAGCTCAGCTCGACTCGATTCTACTCACCATGTTTGTTTTTCCATTGTGAATATCTAGTGTCTTGTACCTGATGTGGTAACTTACCTTTTTCGTTATGGATTGAGTAAGACGCCGCCACTTCACCGGGGTCAGTTTAGGTTGTGTACGTTAAGTTATACCGGGAGTGAGCGAGTCGAGTCGGGACGAGTTGAGCTAACGTTATAGGGATCTAACGTTACTCTAGATATTGTCACTGAAATATACCAAACGAAAAATTGTGAATATCTCGTACCTTGCACCTGCATGTGGTTCCTTTTCCGTATGGATTGAGAAAGAAGACGCCACTCCACCGCGGTCAGTTCACGTTGTTTTTAGTCGACTCGGGGCGAACGTCACTTAAGCTAATGTCACTGAAATATACCAAACGAAACAATCAGCAGCACTCACTCATATCAACGTTATCCATATACTTATAAAATAGATTTCATGTTAACGTTTCATACCTGAGATGTGTTATTCTTTCAAAAATGTTGGATTCTCTGGTACCGTTGGCCGCGCAATTTCAAAATTCAAACAGCAACGATCCCACAATGCTATGCGGCGGCTGTAAAATAATGCTTCTACAGTGTAGATACAATAAAATTACAGGACTGTCCATAAATTTCCCATCATGCATTTGCATTTACAATAAAAACATGAATACAACATGTTGTTGTAAAATTTATTGTAAAAATTACATCAATTGCTAACAGTGTGGGACTAGCCTTTTCTGTGAAACCGGTCAAACAAGTATTATGAAATATGTGATTAAATGAGATGAAGCAGTGCATTCAGAGTGTTTTAGGCACCATGAAAGTGGCTTACGCTCCAGGGCAGGTTTTGTTCTGGGTAAGAGATCTCAAACTGAAGTGAGCTGAGAGCAAAGTGACACATCTCTGATGCAATAAAGTCACTCCCCCAGTTTCTCTTGCTCCACATTAAAGGTCACTACATAGTAACAGATTTTTGAAGACAAAATCGTCTGGCTTTTAGCAATGTCTGTTTATTATAATTATTTTATATGATTTATATATTATAATTATTATACGCTTAATCCATTACACATGGGCAAATTTAGTCTAACAATTATTCTTGCACATTTTGTTTAAATTTAAGCCTATATAAATACAGTATATACAGATGATATGTAATATAAATACGCTTTAGTATCAATAGATTAAGCTTTAAAAATGATTACATGTGAGCTTACATATTCAAACCTTTATATACCTATATATATAGACCTAACTTCACAACTTTCACTGATATAGCAAGATATTTTCTTCTTGCTGTGTAAATACATTTATATACTTCATATTCTTCAATCTTTTAATCTTTGGCAGAAGAGAGAATTGAATCGCACGTGAGAGGCATTTGATTGGCTGTTCGCTACTGATGTCACAGTTTCATGTGCACGCTCTCCATGAACTCAGGATCAAAGCTTTCAGAGAAAGTTGATGATCAGCATCATGGTCCCAACAGAGCCTGATTCGATTGGTTTGGGTTTGTCAACTCAAAACTAATCCTGTAACCCCGAGTTTGTTCAACTACCATCATGGTACAGGCCTCTGGTATATGTGTAACTAAAACTAGTCCTATGGCCAATCAGAAATATCCCAAAATTCCAAACTCAAAATTTGCTGTTCCATTAATTAATATTATGCTAAATGAAATAGTATCGTATATTGTATATCGTAGTAATTTTGGGGTGTGATCTGAAAAGTGTGACAGCCGACGTGAAATATTTGAGAATCAAAATGACAGTGGAAAAATAACTAAAATCATTTGAATGTTTTAGAAAAATGAGGTAAGCCCTGTGATGGACTGGCTATCAGTTCTGCGACACTGGGATGGATGTAAAAAAAAAAAAAAAAAAAAAAAAAAAAAAAAAGAATACTTAAACAACTCTAAAAATTACTATGTGTAATGATTTAGAAACTGTCTGCTAAAACCCACGCACACAAAACACACTTCACTGCCTCACTTTCTGATTGACTCAGATGCTGTGGGAACACTTTCATGACTTTCACTTAAAGTTGTCCTAAGACCCATAACATTTTTATAAAAGTTATGTGTCCAATAAAATCTTTTAAGCATTTCTAAAATAAGTCAGCATTCAGAACAACCACCTCAGTTTATAATTGTTCTTTCTCCCACTATCAGTAAATTTGTTTGTGAAAAAGTCGGCATGAGGGAAGTTGCGATAGGCTCTCGGAAAAAAAGGTACACAAATTGTCACTGGGGCGGCATCCTTTTAAAAGGTACCTACACTGTTGTACCTAAAAATGCATATTCGTACCTTAAAGGTATATTGCTACCAAAAGTGTACATGTTAGTACCTAAATGGTAGGCTACATATTAGAACATTTTTAAAGGGTACCGTCCCAGTGACAGCTTTTGTACCATTTTTCTACGAGTGTAACGTACGCTCACCGGCCATATTGTCATGATAGCATCACACAGTCGCTGAAGATATGTCGACTGCTCATCCATGATGTGAATCTCCTGTTCCACCACATCCGAAAGCTGCTCTATATTGGACTGAGATCTGGTGACTGTGGAGGCCATTTGATATGGTTACAATGTCCTGTTAGAGAAACCTGTCTGAGATGATTTAAGTTTTATGACATGGTCACGTTATCCTGTTAGAATTAGCCATCAGAAGATGGCTTCCCCTCCATTCTGATGCTTAATTTCAACTTCAGCACATCGTCTTCCCCATGTCTACATTGAGCTGCTGCCATGCGATTGGCTGATTGGATATTTGCATTATCAAGCAGTTGAGCAGGTGTACCTAAAAAACGGCCAGTGAATGCATTTCCAAGCTAAACGGCTTCACAAACAAACAAATGCAGGGCGGGACTTTTTGTCCATGGGGAATTGATTGGATGGTTTGATATTGCTGTGATGTCATGTGAGTCACAGGTTGTGGGTAGGGAAGTTAGTTTGTTTAAAGGTTTACGAGAGCACATGAATAAAATAAATCATATGCACATAAAAATATTTGAGCAAATACTGCAATATTCCATTATGAAATAAGATATGTCAATTTAGATTTCATGACTACTTTACTTTGAAATTTTAAAAATGTAAGTTGCCTATTAAATCCCCATAACACAAATGCCAATGTAGACCACTGGATTCCAAACTTAAGACTGGTTACCTGAGGTGAAGACATCTCTAGCTGGGGGTAAAAATAGAAGGTGTGAAATAAGAACAGCTATCCGATAAGGGGCCACTGTGACACACAGAAAAATTCATATAGAGCACAAGTCCAATGGAAAAATGGGCTTGATAAACACCTCTGGGAAGACATATACACAAACAACACATGATAGCATGCTAAGACTGCAAACGTCACAAAACTGGACATGAGATGAACCGTAATATTTATCTGAGACTGCAGTTCAAAACTTTAAAGCATGAAGAGACCCATGTTTATCTTATCAAATTTATTCTATGAACATTTTAAATGCACATTGAATTAAATGTTAAGTTATGATACAAAGAAAAGACAGCATCCGAGAAGTTTGCTTCTATCTGCAAAATGTATATACAGGCAATTAGAGGCGAGCAAATCCTAAAGCACTGCAATGTCTCTCTGCTTGATAAAAATGTAAACAATAGAAAATTATTTGCATATTAACAATATCAATATGAAACCAAAAAGTGCACAAAACTGCACACAAGATTTTTTCTCTCACCAAAATTCATTCTCATTTAAACATATACAGTAAATTAACATACGAGAGATAACATAAGTGTTAATGCTTTTTGGTAATAAGAGACCAAATCTAAAAACTATACAAGAGGTAAATATAATTGTCTCAAAAGTGCTTAATTTTTACATTTTAAGAAATAAGACATTTGCAGTCACTTTAAGACTTCAGAGGAAATCAATCATAAATGTCTCTAACTTTTAGCTACAACTCACAACATTGAATGTACTTGGGGGAGAATGAACTTGATAGGGTTTTAAAATGACATTTTAAATTGGATGAAAGGAATTTAAAAAAAGGTGTGTAAACATCACCACCATATCTCCACTAACAAATATGAATTTCAGTTGAAGATTAATTAGGTAAGAATTGCATGTGGCATCTACAGGACATTTCAGGCTCTTTTTGAAATGAAGGGATTCAATTATAACTAATGGGTAATGCCCTTGTCACCAAACACATGTTCCTTTCTAAGTTTAAGTAACATCTGGACAGAGAAAAAGAATCTGAATTTTCACAATTTAGCTATCAATGAACGATGACAGTATGACACTTAAATCAAATGGGACATTTTAGTGCAGATGATGCCTGTGTGTTAAATTACAGTTTAATGGGTGGGGTTACTTTAACCTGGTTACTTTAATAATGTCTCATTAAGTACATGAAAACCAAATAAATTGTATTTACTTTAAAGGCATTGTAGATTTTCAACCACCTGTTGTGACTAGGGAATTAAAAGTAAGTGTTACAACTGCACTGTGCCTTCAATGCGTCAAGTTATTAAGTGGTAGCTCTGTATATTTCTATGGCATCGCTGTCGAAGAGTAATTAGCTGATGAAGTAGATTTACTTATTGTAGAGCTTACTACATGAGCATTGTGATGTTTAAAGCAGTTGTCTTAACATATGTCAATAGACCGGGAAGATTTTAAAACGGCCAGTTCATTCATAAATACTTAAGATCGCTGTGGAAATACAAACCGGAAGACAAAAGACAACAAGCGCAGCGCTGAAAAGGGGCGGGGCTACATGAGGTTTATACAGGGCATGAAACAGCTACATCATAATAGTGTTTTCATTTCCGCCATGATATATTTTCCACCATATTGGATTTTTTGGAAAACCTACTTTTGCAAACTAGTCCTAGGTTTTTCGTCCAATAGGAACTAAACCAGTGAAGAAAGATTAAAATTCGTTCGATGTGGGTGTAGCCACTTTTACTTAAATGACTATGGCGCTGTCCCAAATGGCACACTTCATATACACTTGCGGTCTTGTGGACTTACAATGGCCGCCGCACGTCCATGTGTCCGTTAAGTCCATATGGTGTCCCATTTGTCATTTTAGGTTTCAGAAGGGTGCTCGCGAGCGCCCCCCGTTGCAGCCGATATGCGCCCTCGATGCAGACTTTTGCTGGGGCCGCGAGCTCTGCAGCAGACTTCTATATAACAATCAAAGCGACATTACGTCACGAAAGTGTAGATTCGGAGGAAGATCGAGAGGGGTTAGGGCTCCATGTGAGACAGGGCCTATAACTATTGAATGGAAGGAGATATTGTAACCAAACCTGGCACATGTGTGTATGGGCTCAATCTGACATAAAAAAAACAAAACAAATTGCGGTGCTTGTCCACTTCATGGCACAATAACAGGATTCACGAGTTCACACTTGCAAACAATCAGATAGAGAAAAAAGTATGCGTATTTGGCGTGCTGTCCGAGGGAAGGGCTCCGAGCTCTGAATTTGGCCCGAACCCAGAGTACCCTTGTATCTCTGGTTAACCAGGCAAGTGTGAGGAGACAGGGTGGTGGCGGGATGGAGGGTACATAGGAACATAGGTAAGTCGGCTATGTAGCTATATATATATATATATATATATATATATATATATATATATATATATATATATATATATATATATATATATATATATATATATATATATATATATATATATATATATATATATATATATATATATATATATATATATATATATATATATATATATATATATATATATGCCTCCTCTCGTACTGATTTGAATGTGTTCCTCCCGAACTTTGTTAATAAAACATCATAAAATGTGGAAATGGCTCTAACTGCTCAACTGTAAACGAATACAAGGGCAAAACAACTTGGCTAAGTAATGACATATACTGGGACATTTCTAATTGGGAACAAATAAGATAAAAAATGTAAATAATAAAAAAACAGTACTCCCAATAAATGGCATTCCAATGTCACATCATAGCAGTCCTGTGTAATCCTTTAAGCCGAGCATTTTTGGAGCATCTGTTGTTCAGTGCGTGCAGGTGATACTCGATTTTACACCCAAGGGTTACCTAAGTCCAAAGACATTGGCTGCCAGTTATACTATTGTCTCTTTTAATGTTGCATTCTCTGAACTGCACAGCTCATGCATTGTAGGTGCAGATCGAAGGATCATCTCCCTTGTGCACTCCACTGGGATTATGAGTTGTCCCTGCGGTCGAGGGTAGGTCACTGATGCTCCATGCTGCGGGACCGAGGTGGGCTCAGGTGGCGGTCCATTAGATGGCATAGGCCTAGCCTGCAACTCAAGAGCCATGGCAAGTTCTGGGTTGCTACCATACAAGGCATCCATTTTCCTTTCAATTAGCCCTTGGCTTTCAGGAGGTTCTTCATCGCCCTGACTACTAACTTTTCTCTTTGAGCGACGCAAAAAGCAGGCATGGCGGATAGCACGTTTGAGGAGATGTCTACGGTATGTTCGTTGAACCGCAATGGCTGCTCGCTCTTCCTCCTTCCTCCTGAGAGTGGTGGTGATTGGCTCAAATGAGGCAGATGTGGGGTTGTTCATTATGAACTTGGCTTCAATGCTCTTCTGCATGGCAGTCATCTCGATGGTGTCGCCAAGAACCTCACGGGTAACTGCCAGAAGAATATCCAGACAGTGGATTTTGTCTCCGCTTACAATGGGCAGATCCATGGTGATTAGTTTGAGGCGGTTAGGTTTGGCAATTCGCAGAGGTTCCTGCAAGGTATCGACAAAGTCAAACAAGCGGTTGTATTCGATGAACTGTGTAGCATCAACGTCAAACTTTTCCCATGTCTCGTCGAACATTGTAAAGTCATCCTCGCAGAGTGGGTCTCCACTCTCCTCTTGAGCAACATTGAAGTTCTCAAGAATGATGGCAATGTACATGTTCACAACCACCAGGAACGACATGATTATGTAACTGCAGAAAAACATGATGCCCATGCCAGGATTCCCACAGTTACCCCGAACATCTGTACCAGGGTTCTCTATGTCAGGGTCACAATCTGGAGGGCCGCTGTTCATAATAGGCAGCAGAAGCCCATCCCAGCCTGCCGAAGTTGTGATCTCAAACAGACAGATGATGCTACCGCCAAATGTTTCAAAGTTGAAGATGTCATCGATGCCTGCCTGCTTTTTCACATAGGCAAAGTTAGACATGCCAAAAATTGAGAAGATGAACATGATGAGGAACAGAAGCAGCCCAATGTTGAAGAGGGCAGGAAGTGACATCATCAAGGCAAACAAAAGAGTCCTAATGCCTTTCGCACCTCTGATGAGACGTAGCACGCGGCCGATCCTAGCAAGTCGGATGACACGGAACAAGGTGGGAGACACAAAGTACTTCTCAATGATGTCCGATAACATCAGACCTTGGGAAAGAAGAAATATGGGTTATTATAAACAATTTACCACAGTTACAGAAGGAAAGTATACACATAGAAGCACTAGTTTATTAAAATCATTATGATCAATGCTTAGATATTCTATATAAAAAAACTCAGCAACAACAATCTATAATGGCATGATGTTCAATCTCTAATCACAAATCTACACTTTTGCAGAGCTCCAAAAATACAAATACCTACAGTATACATACATTTAAATGCAAGTTTTGGTTGAAACAAACAATAGTGGCAGTAGAACACCAACAAATTTGATTCATTTTCACACAAATTATGATTACGGGGGAAGATTATTGATTAATAGACTTTTAACGTGGTTCCTTGCGTAATACTATGTTAAGACCTCAAAACACTTTCCATAGTGCATGATATGTACACTTTTACACGATTTTGACACTTGCATCACATAACTAGCTCCATATGTATGGCTTTTCTGACATAGTAAACTAGCTCACCTAGTACAAGTCCTATGAAACATGAGATACAATAAAAGAGCTCAAAGACATGTAGGAACAAGCCAAATGGCTTGGTTAAGTCAGAAAATAAGTATTTGTCCCGTTTGCTTTTGCTCACACTCTTGGTTAGGTTTAGGGTACATTTAGTGAAGGTGCTACATGATTTTCAAACATGATAGATCATTAACCTTTTAGCACCACTAACTAGACATTTTATTTCAGAAAACATGCAACAACCAACGTAATAAAAAAATTCCAGATTCACGTTCATCTATTTTGTATAAAACTGAACGTGGTCTTAGCGCCACTTGGTTGAAATTTCACTTTGAATGTGCTGCGAAATGTGCAAGAAGCAACTTAATGTTATTTTGCAGGAATGTTGCCACAGGCATGTCTTTCCAATGAGCCTTGGTTGTTCTACACTTACCTGCTACAGAAAGGATGACCACAACAAAATCAAAGACATTCCAGCCAATAGTGAAGAAGTACTGTCTAAGCGCGATCATCTTAAGTACGCATTCCCCTGAGAAGATGATGATGAACACCAAATTGATCAGGTACAGGATATCCTCTTTCTCAGTACTCTGGTCATCTGTCTCTATCATCATGGTCACCATATTGAGGCAGATAAGCACCATGATAAAGATGTCAAAGAACTGTTTTGAGATGAAGTCAAACACCATGCCCTGGATACAATTCTGTTAGAAAAGCAATATAGTAGATTCGTTTTTAAAAACTTTTTAAAGAGATTTAATGCTGATTTTAAAATAAAACATTTTGTTGACAGTCAATTAGTTTTAATGGTAAAAAAACAGCAATGGAAGATTGAATGTAAGTAAAATGGTTCATACCGAAGGCCGAGGGATTGGTTTTGCAGGCTTTTTGGAACCCAACTTCTTCATGGCATCATAGTACTTTTTCTGTTCCTCTGTCATGAAAAGGTCTTCCCCTCCAAAGTGCAGAAGAAACAAATATTAATTATTCTTTCTGGTAAAGAACAATTCAAACGTGCAACACAAATTAATTTGGAGGTTAGTTAGAAAAAGTGATACTTATCTTTGACTTTTGCTGATTAAAGTTGTCAATGATGACACCAATGAAGAGGTTGAGAGTGAAAAAGGAGCCAAAAATGATGAAAATAACAAAATATAGGTACATGTAAAGGTTGATCTCATATGATGGCTGCTCTTCTACCTGACAAGGAAAAGAAATAATGAATGCTCCAATAAAAGTGTCATTTTGAAGTCATTATTTACTTTATTATTCTTAACCTTCGCTACAGAACTCAAATCAATACAGTACCACAACTTTGATGTCATGATACTTTGGTAACGAGAACCAACAATGCATAATGTTATTGACGTCCAACCTGTGCCATATGCACCATATTTGATTTAAGATTTGCACTGGCGGAGAAGAATGACTTTACTCTTTCCCCGACATTGACGGAATTGTCCATCATTTATGAGACAACGCTTCCCGCCATTGACGGAATTTTCCGGCTTTCCGTGTTTTCACTGTTATACGGTAGGGGGCGCTATAACACATCTTCTGAAAAAGTACAGAATCGCCGGATCAAAACAAAGTTGAAAAAGAAGCAGAAACAAGCGATAGCATATGTAAGCAGATGCATGTGAAAAATAACGCGATCATCATTAAACAGCATATAAATCGAAACTGCCCAACGTTACCGAATGAAATGTTGACCCAGGACTGTCATTCAACACCTTGGGGTGTTGATGGACTAGATCTACTCCATCTAAGTTTTGATCATCGTCCCGAATCCGATCCGATTTGACAAAAGAGCGATTTTCTCAGCTTTTTGCTCAAAATGTTGCTTTTATTTTAATGAAACTTACCCTAGTGTTGATAAAAAAAAAAAGAATGCATTAAGCTAGAATAATTTTTTTTTTTTGGGCGGAGGCTCTGTTCTGATATTGCATGTTTAGATATTCCTACAACAAAATATTCTGGGGGCCATAAAAGTTTTGTGAAAATTATAAAAAATGCTGGCGCTGGCGCATGCGTTTTAAACGCTGTCAGGGAAAGAGTTAAATGTTTGTTGGTTCGTTACACAAAGCTATTGAATGGCTTCAGAACACTTACACTATAGTGCACAAGTTGTATGGACTACTTTTATGGTTCTTGTATAATGCACTTTCGTCCTCTTTAACAGCATAAAGGGTTGGAAAGACATGAGGGCGAGTATATAATGGCGAAATGTTCATTATTTAGATGAACTATTCGTTTCACTCCAGCCAAGAAATTTGTCCATGAATTAGACAGCACATTGCACTGTTCGTCTTTACAATCAGCGAGGACAACATAACGGAAAGTTGTGTTGACTATTTATTGTCAGTTCACAAGCTCACAACTCACACTTCATTATATGCATACAGCATTTAGAATTGCTTTGTTGCAGCTGAGCACTGTAAATGTTACAGGCGGAAAGCATGTCGTTCACATACCTCTCTAGAATCCACTGCAGCATACATGATATCCATCCAGCCTTTGAATGTGGCCTATGTGGAGAGAGTATTTTCTGAATATCAGCATGTCAAGTTAAACGCATTGATTCATTATGGATTTGTACCGAATTACCTCTGTGTCCTTTGATGCAAAAAAAGAAAAGGACATGAAAATATATTCACAGTCTGTAAATATGCTAACTGATGCATATCTTTTTCTAATGTCACAAAGTTGTGGAAGTTTTTTTTTTTCTTTCAATGTTACTCTTTTGAGTTCTGAATTTCTGTTTTTTTTTAATGGAGTATATCAAGCCTTTTTTATATCAAGCAACATTTGATTCCTCATGATACAGGTATGGCTGTTTATGGCTGCATGTGCACCATACACTGTATAATGAACTCTGAACTGAACTCTGCAAGTAATGGCAAAACTTACAATTTGCAGTAGAGAGAGGTAGCCAAGACCCACGTTGTCATAGTTGACCTTGACATTAACCCAGCGCGCCTCATTGGTGTGCATCAGTGCCATGCAGTCACTCCTGTTGTTGACCACATCCATGGGAAAGCGTTCCTCTGTGGTTGTGTTGATGCAGTGGTAGAACTTTCCAGCAAATAGATTGACTCCCATAATGCTGAAGATAAGCCAGAATATCAGACACACCAGGAGCACATTAAAAATGGAGGGAATTGCACCAACCAGTGCGTTCACCACCACCTGTATGGAGTATGAAGACAATCATGATTTAGAGATTACTTTAAGAACAACTCCAAAGTTAACATAAAAATACTAATTCAGTTAGAGGAAATGTTCTGCCCCTTAGGATGAATCAAATAAAAAAATGCTTCAAACTCTGTCAAATCGTGCTTTAATTACCTTTTTTTTAATTACCTTAAATTACTTTAATTACCTTTTCCTAGAAGTGTTGAAACCTTAAATACAGTTTTTATATATATTTTTATATATTTTTTATTTTTATAAATACTGATTTTTGAATTTTCAATTTTCAACTTCCCCTTTTTGCGTCTCAATCAGCTCCCTAGCTCCCTACATCATAAATCAGTATATCGCGTACATGAATTTGGGCATTGGCAAGGACAGTAAGGACTCTGGCTCACTGCATATTGGGACACTGATGGTGACATGGCAACATCCTCTTAGTGCAAAACCACTACTGGTATTTATAAACAACAGCAGAACTGATATTTTTCGGACATTTTTTTAGTGCTGTTAATTGATTAAACAAAATTACTAATTAATCGCACGTCTTTCGCACCTAACATTAAAGTTTTTAATATATTTTTATTTGTAAGAATTTCACAATCAATCTCCAAATTAATATAAAAACAAACAAAGACAAAATATTGTATTGTCATGCTTTAAGAAGAGCGTGATTATTTAATGAAATCATGCTAGCTAAAGGATGTCACGGATAGCTGGCTGTAGAAAGCGTACAACGAAGGAGATGATGAAATACACAGTCTTACTAGCAAACTCAGAGGAACATTCACGTTCATCTTCAACACAAACAATAACCGATGAGGACTGAACAGAACGAGGAGTATAAATACACATAGTAAATAAGGACACTAAACAGGAACGGCTGGACAGAGATTAACTAATCAGACACCATGAGAACTAGACATGACAGAAACAACTAAACAGAACATAATTGTGACAGATGGAAAGAAATGCTGCGTTAATCGTGTTAATTTTGACAGCCCAAATTGTTTTATGTTATTTCAATTACATTATGATAAATACATATACCTGCAACATGCAGCCATAAATTAATTATAAATGTTAGCTAGATTATGTTCAGTAAATGTTTAGTGATATATGTTTATGCTAAAATATAATTAAAACGCTGTTTGTTTTTGTCAAAACATCTATTGCATGTCATTACAATATGTACAGTGAGTTTGCTCATGTGATTTATGTTTCGCGCTTAGTTAAAAGAACATTAGTTGCGTCCCAATGACACAGTCTACACTATGCACCTTTACTCTGTGTACTAATACACTATATATTCATCTGTGTAGTGTGTGAAATTTATAAGGTTATTTTGTAATTCAACATCGGGGCCTGATGCCCCTCCCCCTCCGCTACGTGATTAAAGTTGCTTCATAAATTGTCCAACATTCCACACTTTGTATTTTCCTTAAAATGGCCGACTCCCTCATCAGTGTCCTGACTACTGAACTAGGGAGCCGATTGAGGGTTCAGTTCGCTTTCAAGGTTGAACAAATAATTCTGAAAAAGTAGAAAATGTCATAACCATCCAACCACGCCATTAAACAAAATCTACACCACATAAAATATTCTATCAAAATTCTCTTAAAGGATAATCAAGGTCAACTTCAGATTTTTATTCCAGAATTGAAGAATCACACAAATACACATAAATGAAAAGAGAGTCATTCTTTACCCTCATTCCCTCAAATCTCGACAGAGCTCGAAGTGGTCGAAGAGCCCTGAGTGTTCTGAGAGATTTGATTGGTCCCAGCTCAGAATAGCCCATTAAATTGGCTGTTAAACTGATCAGAGACACCTTAAATAAAACAACAGGTGAGCAAATCAGTACACACAAACTTTGGCATCCAACAGGTATTTGCTTATAAGGGTTAAGATGCAAATTTTACAGGTAAACTCACATCCACAATGAGGAAGTCCAGCCAGCACCATGCGTTAGTGAAGTAGGTCTTGAAACCATATGCCACCCACTTCAGTAACATCTCCACAATGAAAACGTATGTGAAGACTTTATCAGCATACTCCAGGATGATCTTGATCACTCTGCGGCGCTCAATGTTGATATCCTCAAAAGCCTGACAGAATGAAAACAATGATGCATCAAACAAGCATTAATGGATTTATAAGTTCCCATTTCCATCAAATGAAGCTATGAACAAGGTTCATAAAGGGCTTTTTCAAGGACTTTTCAAACTCTACTTTTTTGATTTCTAAGGACTGCAGTCAGAGATCTCACTTATCAAATAATATCTTTATTATCTTTTAAATTCTAAAAAAGGTAAATAGATAAATAAAAATAAAAAAGCAAAATAGTACAAATAAAAGTGCAGCAACCATTGAAAGGATACTATGACAAATATATTGCTTTCCTTATTCAAACTGATTTTTTCCCCCCATGAATATATGATTGACCTGAAGAATGAAAGTTGTACCATATACTTGGATATTTATATGAGCAATATCATGCTCATAGCCATGCAATTGGCTATATATCAGATGGGCGTTAATTTTGCATGAGAAGATTCGTTTATCGATAAAATTAAACACTAATTTCACATTGTCTTTCAATAATTCAAACACTTTTCGAGGTCCCTTTTCATAAATATGGCTGTTTTCAATGGTTTTCCAGGACTTCAATTTAAAAAATTTCAAGCACTTTTAGCACCTTGGATTTAAAGGATTTCATTTCGCATTAATAACATAAGCATTGACAGACATACCAGTGCTCCACTGCTGAGGAGGATCATATGGCTGTTTTCAATGGTTTTCCAGGACTTCAATTTAAAAAATTTCAAGCACTTTTAGCACCTTGGATTTAAAGGATTTCATTTCGCATTAATAACATAAGCATTGACAGACATACCAGTGCTCCACTGCTGAGGAGGATCATAAAGATGATGAAGGTCTCAAAGTAGTCATGCTCAACGATGGTGAAGCATGTTCTTCGCAGGTTCCACCACTTTTTCCCCCATCCTTCAGTGATGTCTACACTCAAACATGTACATCGCTTAACACAACCTAGGTAAAAAGAGAAAAACATTATGACCTTGAAGAACCTGCAGTCTTGTAGTGGTGCCTTGAACATTAATATTCATTATGAGTACTGGTAATAAAAAGTGAGAAAAATGAAGCATGCATGCTCACCCTCTGTGAAACAGGACTCTGGCTCTTCAGGCTCAGGTTCTTCTTCCTCTTCGGGCTCAGGCTCAGGTTCTGGAGGTCGGTAGTCCACTGTGCTACAAACCGAAGAGTCGTCATCATTAAGAGTGGCCTGTGCAGCAAAAGACGTAAAGAAATGAGAGAGAGCGAACAACAAAACTGAAGGGAACAGTGTGAGCTGTGCTTTTAATTTCATGTGGTAAATATATTTGTTGAATAATATTAAATAGCCACTGTTGTCACATGGACTATTTTAACAATGTCTTTACTAACTTTACTGGGCCGGCAGTTGCAATTACCTAGCAGCCTATGGAGGTGTGAGCCAGCTCTCAGATTTCATTAAAAATATCTTAATTTGTGTTCCGAAGAGGAACGAAAGTCTTACGGGGTTGGAACAACATGAGGGTGAGTAATTACTGACAGAATTTTCATTTTTGGGTGAACTATCCCTTTAAAACTCAATACTTTTCATGGTAAGTAAATTTGTAATAATTTCTAAATAATTTCTTCACGATCATTTGTAAAGGCTTATCTAGCATCTAGGATTTGTGCCTTTAATGCTTTTTAAAAAAAAGTAATGGCACACTACAGTGTACACTATTCTATATTTTGATGGAAGGAGAGTGAGGTAGAGTTGATTGCTAAGTTCTGACCCCTCACCTTTCTGTCCTCCTCATCAGAAGATTCATCAGAGTCCTCTTCAACATCGGACTCAAAACGAGCAATGGGCACAGTCAGTGTTGGAGACAAAGAGTTGGTCAAGCCATCTGCCATTTTTCCCTCATCCAGGTGGTTTAAAGCATATTGTTCTACGTCTCCTTCCACTACTTCCTCATTATTGTCAGCAGGTTTCTTTCCTAGAATCTGTCCCACCATACTGGCGACGAAGGCTTTGAGCCAATCTATACCCCTGGTGATTCGACCAATGGCGATTTGAAGGTTGTTCATCTCACCATCGTCATCACCTGCAGACAGGTTATCCCCACTGAAGGAGCTGAGCAGCAGGGCCAGGAACAGATTCAGCACCTGAAAAGTACAGGTAAGAATGAGCTTGGCAGGATTTTAGATAGATAGAAGACGTTCCTGCAGATAGTAGTGGAGCGTGGTGCTAACAATACCAAGATCAAGGGGTTCACAGTCACACACATGATAAAATGCATACGACGCAAGCAGAGGTGGTCAAAGTACACAACTTCCTTACTTGAGTGAAAGTACAAATACTACTTGTCAAATATTACTCTGTTACAAGTAAAAGTTGTAAAGACCGATTTTTACTTAAGTAAAAGTACAGAAGTACTAGTTTTTAAAAGTACTCAAGTATCAAAAGTAAAAAGTAAATGTCAATGCATTGTTTTATTATTTTTGCATTGTCGTTGCATTGTTGTATGTAATACTTACTGTACCTTATGCCTCTGAATCTATACCTGCCTAACTACCCTCATATCAATATCAAATTTATTTCTAGAACACAGTTCCAGTAGCGGGATTGATTGTGAGATTGAATAAGTGCACTCAATAACGTCCAAAATGGTTCCAGACACCCAAATGGCTGTTCCCTCAAATAGTGCCCGTCTGTCCGACGTTGGATGTTGACGTCAATCTGACACCAGGTTCTGACGTCAACCTGACTTTCCTTTCCAACCAAAATCATCCCCTGACTGACGTTACTACTTTCTACTCAAGGACCTTGATAGAAATGTAGTGGAGTAAAAAGTAAGATATTTGTCTTTCAAATGCAGTGAAGTTAAAGTAAATAGTTTCCAGAAAAATGTATACTCCAGTAAAGTACAGATACTCAAAAAGTGTACTTAAGTACAGTACTCAAGTAAATGTACTTTGTTACTGTCCACCTCTGGATGCAAGTCACTTTGGATAAAAGGTGTTCTACTAAGTACTAAAGATGCTTGCCATGAGGGGGTTGACTAATTTTGAGACTGCAGAAGTTGAATTTGCGGAAACCACTTGAAACATTTGTTGTGTCGAGGTATTTCAATTACTTTTGTTTGATTTCATCATTGCAAACAGCTGAAAGTCTGTAAGTTTTGCTAATAAACCTGATTTGCAATGGGGGTTGAATAATTTCGATTACAACTGTACATCCGAATGCCTGCCATGTTACACGTTAATTGTAATTTAACACAGTTAAAGGGTTAGTTCACCCAAAAATGAAAATTATGTCATTAATGACTCACCCTCATGTCGTTCCAAGCCCGTAAGACCTCCGTTCATCTTCGGAACACAAATTAAGATATTTTAGATTTAGTCCGAGAGCTTTCTGTTCCTCCATTGAAAGTCAATGGACGGCATACTGTTCACGTCCAGAAAGGCAATACAGACATCATCAAAGTAGTCCATGTGACAGCAGTGGCTCGATCTTAAGTTTATCAAGCGACGAGAATACTTTTTGTGCACAAAAAGTAAACAAAAATAACGACTTTAGTTTATTCCACTATTCATTTCCTTCTCTCTGGGCCTCGAGCTATTTCACGTAGTGTTTTTGTGTAGCGCGTCTGTGTTGTACGTCACACGTAGGCTCACTATTGGCCGACGCTGGTCATGTGTGATCCGTGTGATGTACAACACAGACGCGCTACGCAAAAACACTACGTGAACTCACTCGAGGCCCAGAGAGAAGGAAATGAATAGTGGAATAAACTAAAGTCGTTATTTTTGTTTACTTTTTGTGCACAAAAAGTATTCTCGCCGCTTGATAAACTTAAGATCGAGCCACTGATGTCACATGGACTACTTTGATGATGTCTGTATTGCCTTTTTGGACATGGACAGTATGCCGTCCATTGACTTTCAATGGAGGAACAGAAAGCTCTCGGACTAAATCTAAAATATCTTAATTTGTGTTCCGAAGATGAACGGAGGTCTTACGGGCTTGGAACGACATGAGGGTGAGTCATTAATGACATAATTTCAATTTTTGGGTGAACTAACCCTTTAAGCTAAAAAGTGATCAACTTTATATTTAAATAAATATAATTTTTTTACAACTGTCTTGGATTTAATACCACATATGGAAGTGGCCCAAATCAGAATTGAAAAGATCAAATTTCATGTGGTTTGTGCTGTTCATACACACACAAAAAAACAGCAGAATCACATATATGAGCAAAAAAAAAAAATCTGATTTGGGCCACATTTACCTGCAGTCTAAATGTTGCCTCAGTAATAAAAGCTAGTTTCACAACTAGTTGGTTTCCAAGTTATACGCAGCCAGGTTTATCAGGTTTAGGTAGGCTCTGTTGTAATGAAGTTTCATTAAATATTATCTTGTCTGGAAGCCTGAGGCAGGGATGCTATCTTTAGGATATAAGCACACTAGATATAGCACATAATTACAGCAGCCATGGCTGTTCTCATTTACACAGGCTGAGAAATATAAATAAAATAAGAGAGATCAGATGGGTATAAAGGCAGAATGTCGTTGGTTCATCTATGATCAACAAATCTTGGTTCATATGAACATACGAAAAGCATCAAAACCAGGCATTCTTTTATGAAATTATATCATTCCAAGAAAAAAAGTTGTCAGGCTTATTTTATGAGAATTAAGTCATATAATTTTAACCCCATCAGTTTTTTCTGATGTCACAGTATGGTTTATTTTGTAATATTACCTATTCCACTGATGCAGTACTTAAAATATTTTTGACACTTAACTTGTAAGGATATGTGGGTGTATTTAAAGCTCCAAAACAATAATACATCATTACCAATTTATTTTGCTTAGTCAAGTTACTTAATACTATATTAATCATAATAGTGTCATGATACTATATTAATACCGAGCACACATTATTTGGCACTCAGTCACCTAGTGCAAAATGCCCAGACCATTTGACAACATATCAGCCTAATGTATGAAATACGTCAAGCTTCCTGAGAAACACACCAGTAGAAGCAGGTGCTGTGATTTTCACATTGCACATCAGAGTTACATGCCAAATGAGGCCACTGATATTTGGTTTCCCGTGTTACCCTCCTCTAGCAAACTTTTTTCATCCAGCCCACTAAACTTGGAGCGCAGATGCAACTCATGCCAGTTCTCCATGCTCTATGATTTGTTTGCACTCCATCATGTGGAGTATTCTGCCGATTTTGCTTCAGGACCCTCTGGTTTTCCTCAGTAAACCCTTTTAACATACAAATGTAAAAAATAATTTAAAAAAGTTATTCAAATTTAACATTGGAATTTACATTTAGGATTAGGGTATGTCCCTCTGTCTGTTCCCATTGGCATCTAACAATATTTTTGCCAAAATACGGTAAAGTTTGAAGCACATCCTTTGACACCAGCAACAAACCGAACATCCAAAACAAGGCTGTGTGCTGGGCTAACCGAACTGTGACGGGCAACATCACGACTATGACAAGAAAAAACTGGTGTGCTTGAGCATTCTGTCCTTTTTAGGGTTGTCCCGTTTTTGGTCCGTTTGCATGTCTTTGGTCCGGGTTACATTCATATTTCATTCGAACCGCACCAGAGTTCGTTTGGAAGCGGAACGAGACCCATCTTTTCAGCGGACTCATGGTTGGTGCGCACCAGGCAGCGTTATTCAAATAAACTGCACTAAACAGAGCAATCGCACCAGGGTTCGTTTTAATCGAACCAAACAAGCCAAGTGTGAACACACCCTAAATTTGCAACTAATACTGCCATTTAAAAGTTATGGGTCAGTAAGATTTTTTTTTTAAAGAAAGTAGTCATTTTATTCAGCAAGAATTCGTTAAATTGATCAAAAGTTACAGTAAAGATATTCCTAACGAGGCAAAAGATTTCTGTTTCAAATAAATGCTGTTCTTTTGAACTTTCTATTCATCAAATAATTCTGAAAAAACAAAGATGTGTCGGTTTCCAAAAAAATATTAAGCAGCTCAACTGTTTTAAACTGTGATCGTAATAAGAAATGTTTCGTGAGAAATTCAGCTTTGCACAACAGTTAATTTAATTGGTAATAATATTTCACAATATTACTGTTTTTACTGTATTTTTTGATCAAGTAAATGCAGCCTTGGTGAGCATAAGAGATTTAAATTATTATTATTATTATTATTATTTTTTAAATCTTATCAGCCCCAAACTTTTGAATGGTTGTATATTGTCAGCTGCTTTTTTTTATTTGCATTTAGCATTGTTTTCCTCTCCTTTCAATGACCTTATCAGAACAGGGAGCTGTGACATGGATCTTCAGCTTCTATCACTGTGTTTCTTAGCTGTCCATGTTTGTTTCTTGTGCGCCAAGACATTCACTTGAGCTGGGTCTTAGCACACAGCCAAGATCAAAACCGGTGTTTGCTGGCTCTAGTCATACTATGTAAATAGAGGACAGCACCAAACATGTAGCTGTGGCTTGCAATGCCTGTTTGTCCAGAAGACAAGTGCAGTAGATGGTAAATACGAGAAGAGTGTGTGTGCGTGTGTGTGTGAAATGTATGTTAGCCATGGGTTATATTGAGTAATAATAGTTTTGCTAGCTCGGCTCGCTAAGACAGGCCATTTCCTTTTCTCTCTATGTATAACCTGAGAGGAAGTGTATTCAGTCAGCAGCTCCAATATGGTAATTATGTGCACAGCTGCTAGCAGCTCATCTGCATCTCCTTCTTCTGTAACAACACATGAAGTTAGCAGGCTAGTTTTCACTTAAAAAGCCAAGTCAAGTCAAATTTATTTGTATAGAGCTTTTCACAACATACATTGATTCAAAGCCGCTTTACAATTACCTGCCTACTTCCACCAGAGCAGCGGTGTCTTTAGCCATTTTCAAGAAACCGCTAAAGACATCTCTTTCGTGAACACTTGACCCATTAAAACGAACACACTACTGTACCTTCACCTTAAACAAATCCTTGCTGCATGACCTGTGCTAAACTAAGAGAGAATTAACTCAGCACTTATTCTATTGTTGCCCTTTTGTTGGATAAATTGCTTTGATTGTTTTTCCTCTTTTGTAAGTTATTGTGGATAAAAGTGTCTGTTAAATGTTATGTGAATGTAGAGCTGGGCGATAATATAGTTTACATGTTGTGATGACGTGAGCAATCAAGCAGATTAGCTAGTGTGAATCGCTTTATGAGAATGTACTGTATGTATGCAGATATAGTTTAAAATATACCATACTGTGACGTCAACATGCATGTGTAACATTGGGTTTTGTTCATGTCCTTCAATTTTGTAATTAATGCTCAGTCTTAAGCTGTGTTCAAAAACATCCACAATACTCTCATTCACTGTTTCCTACATTACTCTATTAATATAGTCCACTTGAAGGAGTGAATGAAAACGAGCGAGCGGATTCAGACACTGAGTGCGCTGGAAGGGCTGCTGTTTTTGCATAGTTTGTGCTTGCTGTAATTCTGTTTAATAATCATTTGAAACTCAGCAAACTGGCAGCTCCATTAGTAATGAGAAGATTTATCTTGAACTCTGGTTAGGGCTACATCTAACTCCACTTTTAGACATACACTTGCAAACTTCCTTAAGCACTTCCCCTTGAGGGAAGTTTATTTTGAACATCCCCTCAACCCCTCGATTTTGACCAAAGGAGCGAGTCAACTCAATATGTTCACTATACAGGCAGATTCATAGACAACAACGCAACACGATTTTGACGTCACAGCAGATTGCGTTTAATTTTCTCCATCCCACACAACTCTAGTGTATGATATTGGAGTTTTTTTGATAACTGCATAATTCTTCTAGCTACCTTAAGCTTTACACAGTTTTAGTTTATTGTATTGTTATCATTTTCGTTTGTGTAATTTTTTATATTGTCTCCAACAGCCCAAGCACACACACAGGCCTATAGAATGGTGCATAAAAGGAAAAAAAGGAAATATACGGAAAATACTGTAAATAAGCTCCATTGCGGATTCCAAGTGATCAAGGGCTTAAGGGCGTTCCATTTAAACACATTGCAAGGGTTCCACCAGTAGTGTGCACTCATGACGTTAGCGAGGGAAGGGCATAAAACAACCTTCCATGTCTAAACAACCTTAATTAAACACTTTATTAATCAATTAAAAAGGAATTTATACCTGTAATATATATCGTTGTACCCACAATGGAGCAGCGTTTGCAAAATGGATGGATGATTCAGTTGTGGTGCATTATGGGATTGAGTGAGTGCACTCAATAATGTTCACTATAGTTTCGGACACCACTACCCCAGATGGCTGTCCCCTCAAATAGTGCCCTGTTTAAGGGTATAGGGAACACAGCCTTTGGCTTAGTGGTTTCTTACTCAGTATTTTTGTCTGGTTTACCGGACAACATTTATCTAATCATTCTTAAATCAAGATACATTTTATTTGAGATGCAAAATGTATCACAATAAAGTGAGTTTATGCTTAAATTAAGAAAAAAAAATGTCCGTAGGGTAAGAAAATAAACTTAATTTAATGGGAAAACAAGATTATGTTTCCTATTCCATTGACAGAGGTTTTTTTTTCTTCTTTTTTTTAAGCATAAACTCACTTCATTTTAATACATTTGTCAGAAAACAAGACTTAATATCTTACGGCGTATTCCTTCTCAAGTAAATGTATCTGGATTTAAAAATATTTAGGTATTTGTACTGGAAAACAAGATAAAAATACTAGGTAAGAAAATCCTTTTTTTCTAGGTAAGAAAATCTTGAAAATAACCCTAATTAAACATTATAATAAATAAATCTGATTTCAGCATTTATTTCTCATTTAAGAGACATTTAAAGAATGTTTTCCATTGAAATTCAGCAAATGGTTGTACATTACAGGTTGCCCTACATATGAAAGTTGAAATGTTATGACTTATTAACACCTGGTTACACAGAGGAATCAGATGCTAACTGCTGTGCCACCTGAATGTCAACAACAGCCGGACTGCCATCAGCTGTGCTGAAAATCCTTTGGGTTTGGCTTGGTTGCTATGTTAAAGCTTCAGATCAGGACAGCTTCAGGCTAACAGTTATAAAGATTAACAGCTTAGCAGTGGCAGCATATGTAATAATAATAATAATGATGTTCCCTCTCAGTGCAAAGGAAAATAGTTACATACCAGAGCAGTGCTGTACTGAAAGCTTTCTTGCACATGCAATGTCAGAGATACGCTGCTGTCTTTTTACAGAACACTTCTAAATGATGATTCGCCAAAAATGTTCTGCCAGAATTGATTCTTATCATGTTTGTACAATCTCCGCTTCACTTACCACTAGGTTTCCAATGACCATGACCATCATGAAGACTATCAAACACATGTTTGCTCCCGCCACCTCCATGCAGTCCCACATGGTCTCGATCCACTCTCCACACAAGATCCGGAAGACGATGAGAAAAGAGTGGAAGAAGTCGTTCATGTGCCAGCGTGGAAGCTCGCAGTCCTGAGAAATCTTACAAACACAGTCCTTGTAGCTCTTGCCAAAGAGCTGCATGCCCACCACGGCGAAGATGAAGACGATGATGGCCAGGACAAGCGTTAGGTTCCCCAGGGCACCAACTGAGTTGCCGATGATCTTGATCAGCATGCTAAGGGTGGGCCAAGATTTAGCGAGTTTGAAGACACGTAGCTACTTCCAGCATATCCGTCAGAGATGGGCACAAACATACACATAGGGACACAATTACATACAAAGTTAAACCACACACCGTTTTTATGTGGGGTTGGAGTATTTCATGAATTTTAACAGAGGATATCAATCACACAAACCATAAAATAATGAAACAGATCGAGGGGTTGAGATTCAGACTTACCAAACGGAAGGACCTGAGAACGGACAATCCCTGAACATTGGCCAGTCCCAACTCTACCAGACTGAGTGTGACAATGATGCTGTCAAAAATGTTCCAGCCCACCTGGAAGTAGTAGTAGGGGTCCAAAGCAATAAGCTTGAACACCATTTCAGCTGTGAAGATTCCTGTAAATACCTTGAAGAATAAGGTTTAATCTTGTGTGAGATAAGAACGGAAACATAAAGGGTCAATTTCAAGGTACACTATGTAGCTCTTGGTGCTCTAGCGGTTAATAAATAAAACTACATGTATATGACGAGTCAGGTACTACGGTTGTTGTCCCACTCGGTCTAAAATAGTCTGAATAGAAACACTTATTATAGGCGTACAGTCATTCAGGATGGATTCAAGATGGACTCGCTCATTATATACATACATTTTGAACAAAAAAGTTATATAGTGTACATTTAAAGGGATACTCCACCCAAAAATGAAAAGTTATCTTATCATTTAATCAACCTCATGCCACGAAATTATATTAAATTAATGATTTTAAACTTTTTAAACAATAAACAATCGCTTCAGGTAAACTGTCAACAATGGGATGACATGAGGGTGAGTAAAGGATGAGAGAATTTTCATTTTGGGGCAGAGTATCACTTTAATACAATTAATGACCAAAATGAATGACCTGATAATCATGCTTTGCTGTTATTAACAGTTGCTTTGTCCTGATGCTAATGACTTTACTAAAATAGGAAAGCTTTTGTCTGCAAAGATGTCTGATTTCTCAGGCAGGCCCAGAAAGGGAAGATACACACATTCAACCTATTACCGTTTCTGTTCACAGTGATTCTGATCTTCTGATCTTATTGATTTAAGGTTCCATGCTAGTTCAAGCTGCAAAAAAATGCTGGTCAACCAGCATGGCCCTGGTTAAGCTAGTTAAGATGACTGGTAGGGACATCAGCATAGGGACCAGCATCCAAAACACAACTGATATATGCTCTATCTGACATACAGAATGCATAGATTTTCAGCCAGGTAAATTCTCAAGATTAATATTTCTACAGAGTTTTGACAGTAATCCAGAAGTATTGATGTAACACTAACCAAGTTGCCCACTGAGAGAACATGTTCGAAATCCGGACTCATGGGGTAGTGCTCCATGGCCATGAAAAGAGTGTTGAGCACAATGCAGATGGTGATACCTAGATCGACAAATGGGTCCATCACTACAAAATGAACCCAGTTCTTAAAGATGATCCAGGGAGCCCAGCAGTCCCATTTAAGGAAAATATCAGCGAATTTATACCAGCCTGGGGGACAAGGCCTCTGAGCATCTTCAAAATCTGGGGAGACAAAGAAATAGAGAAAGAGATATTGAAAACGTTTTTTCGTTTACAGTGAGCGGTAATCGCATTAAGAGCAATGAATGAACACCAGAAGAGTGACAGCAACAAGCTCTGCCAGTCTAAAGTCAGTCCATGGCTCTGAAATAGCCCAAAGATTAGCACCACTCTGATTAAGTTAACAGGAATTTTCTCTACACATAATGTGACCTTTGCTTGGTATAAATCTCTAGCTCCAGACAATAGACACACTAAAACAGTTCTGTCACACCATGGCACACTAATCTAGAAAACTGCACTTTATATTAAAATTCAAGAACATAGGGCCTCATTTATAAAAAGTGTATGCATTTTAGCATACGCACACTCTAAATTCAATTCTGAGCATACGCTAAAATCCACACCAATGTCAGTGTCTAAGCAGACACAAAGCACTTTTCCTTGTGCCAGAGAGTCGGAGTACTGCAGGTATCTTAACTTAATGTTAATGACATTAATTAGGCGCCGTTTACAAGCCGGAGATCTGAAATCATTCAGCTGCGCACAATTTCAAAGTAATTTACGATTCACATCTTTAAGAGAGGTTTTTTCATTGAAGAAATAATCGTAAGATCAAAAGTAGGACAGTTTCTACCCAACATTTTATAAATGAAGCCCATAGAAAATGCCTGTGGGTATTTAGCATGTCTTCGATGTTTTAACCAGATCATTACAGAATGTCTTGCAAATCATTCCTTCCAAAAACAAAACAAAAATTAATTTCATGGTTATAAATGTATTAATTTGTTGAGCCTGTGCAGTGATGGTAATATTAATAACATTTTTGTTTTCTTTTGTATAACAAACCATTTTGGTACTGTGTTGGGACACCACTTGATGTTCAACATAAAGCCCTGACATTCTGGGACATCTGGAGAAGCACAATAAATGGAAAAACTCTAAAGGCTTCTAGACATGCTCCTCAGTGACAATAGCTACTTAATGAGGTATCCGAAGGAACATTCTTTTAATTTGCAGGTAATAAACTCTCAAGGTGTTTCTTCAAGCTAGTACCCTCCATTGTGGCCGTGAGCACACTGATGGCACTAGCTGTTCTCTTGGAGAGTTTCGGCTGGTCCAGGAACTGCATGCTGTGTTTGGAGCTCATGGACCTGTCATCCTCTTCAGGAGGATCTCTTGTGAATTTCTCTTGTGATAACTGGAGGATAAATGAAACAGTATGAATGTCAAAACGGATGTCAAATAAAAGCTTTTTCAACAATCTAGAGTGAAGAGATTCTAATTTTCTAATGAACTATTTCTAAATTACGTGAAAATAGACTTCTATTTACCTTTCAGTTATTGCTGTACAATAAGCATGATGGCATGCATCAAAACGTCATTAAGATCATACGAAACATACAGTATGTTGAAACTTTTGACTGGTTGTGTGTCATGCCGCTTGAAAATGTGTTTGTTTCAGCAGTTCAGTGTGGTTTGTTTATCTTGTAACCATAGTAACTTAGTACTAGTGCATGTTGGGAAATAGGAAGTAAAATTGCCATGCGGTAATCAGCTACAGGAATGTGTGAGCTCTATCAGTCGTTCTGAGTCGATCGCTTTTCCTTCTTCCTTTTTGCTAAGGCAACGTCTGTAAGTATTTCTCATAGTGTAATATTTGGTTACTGCTTACTTTTAAGTTAGTAAGATTATTGAGACGGTTAAATTAGTTTGTTTATTGCTGCTGGTTGTTTCTACTAGCTTGATTGTGTTTATCATATAGGCTACACTGCTATGTTAGCTAAGTGGTGCTACTTACACTGTTATTGTGTATTTGAGTTTGATTAATAATATAGACATCTCATTGTACTGTATTGCAGTTTCACAAAATTCCCAGTAAACTTCATGGAAATGAATCAACTGTGTCCTGGAGTTTCTTGGGAGTGTTTAAGCTGAATGGAACATAGCCCATGACAGTGAAAAGACGGCATCACAGCTAACGAGGGACACAAGGATTGCCATCCTACAGAGCAACTCAATACCAAGAGATAAGCGGCTAACGCTACAGCTCCCTGTCAGCTACATACTAGCTTCCTTCTCCTGATATTGAAAACGCGGCGAGTCACAATGTCACAACGTAGCAACAATAAAAAAGGAAATGGAGATAACTAGTCTGAGACTGTGCGCTCAAGAAGCAGTCGCTCATCTGGTACATCGTCCAGCTCGAAGATTAGCATGGCCGTCGCCATGGCAAAGGCAAAGGCTGAAGCAGCGCAAGCTAGAGCGGTACATGTGCTAAAAGAAATTGAACTTAAAGTGGAGCAGGCACGAGTTCAAGCTAATCTTGATGCATTAAATGAAGAAAAAGAAAAGGATGCTGCCATTGCAGAGGCAAATGCTCTCGTGGCTGGTTTGCAAGATATGGGCTTTGAAGTATGCAGTAAGGCTAACAGCCCAGTCCCCCAATCGGTCAAAGACCAGCTCGTCGCCGCCTATGTGTCAACACAAGCCAGCCTATGCAGCAGGGGTCTATCTGTCAGAAGAGGGAGTGACTATGCTTCGCCAACGCTTCATCCTCCACACCACCAACCAACCAATGTTATTCCTTCAACACTCCACCCACTCAATGCAAGTAAAACCCAAGCTGCTGCTTCCGCTGACATTATGCCACACCAAGTTCCTCAGAGCAGTGGGGCACTGCCACAACAAAGCTTCAAGCAGCCTCTCAACTCCTCTCCAGCTCCTCAGCTTGGTGGGAATCGTCCGCAACAGAACATCAAGCAGGATTCCTCATCTCCTGTGCACCCGCCTGCTCACAGGACGCCTTATGGAGGTAGCTATGACCATTCTACGTCCACTGGAGACCTCATCAAATACCTGGCTCGCAGCCGCCTGGTGACTTCAGGCATCACCACATATGATGACCAGCCAATGAACTATTGGGCCTGGAAAACATCGTTCCTGAACGCTATCGCCGATCTAGACTTGTCTGCTGCAGGAGAACTCGACCTCCTCACCAAGTATCTGGGAAAAGAGTCAGCAGAACAAGTAAAAAGGATAAAAACAGTCAACATTAAGGATCCAGCGACTGGACTGAACATGGCATGGGGGCGCCTCGACGAAATATATGGCTCGCCAGAGGCCGTCGAGCAGGCTCTGTTCAACAAACTAGAAAACTTTCCAAAAGTCACAACAAAGGATCCACAGAGACTCAGGGATCTAGCCGACCTGTTGTCAGAGCTACAAGCTGCCAAGGAAGACGGCTACCTTGCAGGCTTGTCATACTTGGATACCTCCAGAGGAATTAAGCCTATCATTGAGAAACTCCCATACAACATGCAAGAAAAGTGGCTTTACTTTGGTACCAGATACAAACAGGAACATTTCGTTAGCTTCCCACCCTTCTCCGTGTTTGTAAACTTCATCGCCATGGAGGCAAGGGCTCGCATTGATCCAAGCTTTAACCTCTTCACGCAAGCTCCAGCAGAGAGAAAGAGTAAATGGGAGAGGCCCATAAAGACATCGGTTTATGTTCACAAGACGCAGGTCTCAGGAACTGCTAAGGCCGAGTGCAGAGAAAGTATGGAACGAATTGATCCAAATAAATACTGCCCTTTGCATAAAAAGCCCCACCCTCTGAGGAAATGCAGAGGCTTCCGTGAGAAGAGCATAAACGATCGCAAACAGCTTTTGAAAGAGCATTACATCTGCTTTCGCTGTTGCTCCTCCACAGAGCATCTTGCAAAGAACTGCACTGCTGAGTTAAAATGTACAGAGTGTGAGAGCACTGCTCATGTGACAGCGCTCCACCCCTGCCCACCTACCTGGAAATCTAAGTCGTCCCCTTCCACTTCAGAGGACGGCGGCGAGGAGGACAGAGCAGACATCCAGGAGGTCAAGTCGACGTGCACTCAAGTATGTGGTGAAGGATTGAGTGCCAGAGCATGTGCTAAGATCTGTCTCGTCAGCGTGTTCCCAAATGGATGCAGGGAGGAGTCCAAGAGAATGTACGCCATACTGGACGAGCAGAGCAATCGCTCCCTGGCGCGGTCGGAGTTCTTCGAGGTTTTTAAGATCTCCGGAAGCTCCTACTCATATACTCTCAAGACCTGTGCGGGGCGTTCAGAGACAGCGGGGAGGAGAGCCAGCGGATACACTGTGGAGCCGGTGGACAAGAAATTGAGCATTCCTCTGCCTACACTCCTCGAGTGCAACCAAATCCCTAACGTTCGCTCCGAGATTCCTACGCCGGAAGTAGCCTACCATCATGCCCACCTGAAGCGCATCGCCGACAAGATTCCGCCTCTGGATCCAGACGCCAAAATACTCCTCTTACTGGGTAGAGACATCTTACAGGCACACAAGGTCCGAGAACAGATAAGTGGCCCAGGAGATGCACCGTTTGCTCAAAGGCTTGACCTAGGATGGGTTGTCGTCGGCGATGTGTGTCTTGGAGGTGCCCACAGACCACTTGAAGTGAGGAGTTACAAAACAGCCATCTTAGAGAACGGTCGTACGAGTTATCTTCAGCCATGCAACAACCAGATCAGAGTGAAAGAGGTATTTGGTCAAGTGCCTAAAACTCAGCATCATCCTGCACCAACCTCCACCTGTGGCTTAATGATGCTCAGTGGAGACTGCCTGGGGCAGACTGTCTTCGCTCGTACTCCCGACGACCACAGACTCGCTCCATCCATGGAGGATCTAGAGTTTCTGAAGATAATGGAAGCTGAGTGCTATCAGGACAGATCCAAAAGTTGGGTTGCACCTTTACCCTTCCGGTCGCCAAGACAGCGGCTGCCTAACAACAGGAAACAGGCTTTCGACCGTCTTGTCTCACTCCGGCGCTCATTGGAAAAACGACCACAGATGAAAGGCGATTTCCTAGAGTTTATGGAGAGGATGCTTAAGAAGGCACATGCAGAAGTTGCCCCGCCAGTGCAGCCTGGACAAGAGTGCTGGTACCTGCCCCTGTTCGGTGTGTACCATCCTAGGAAGCCAGATAAAATCCGTGTGGTTTTCGACAGCAGCGCGTCATGTGAAGGAGTGTCACTCAACGATGTTTTGCTCACTGGGCCCGACCTTAATAATAGCCTTCTAGGTGTTCTTATGAGGTTCAGGAAGGAACAGGTGGCGATCACCGCCGACATCGAGCACATGTTCCACTGCTTTGTCGTTAAGGAGGACCACCGCGATTTTCTCCGCTTCCTGTGGTATAGAAACAACGACCCTACCTCCGACATAGTGGACTATAGAATGCGAGTTCACCTCTTTGGGAACAGTCCCTCGCCTGCCGTTGCAGTGTATGGTCTGCGACGGGCAGCTAAGGAAGCAGAAGCCGACTATGGCAGTGATGCAAGAAGATTCATCGACCGCGAGTTCTACGTTGACGACGCTTTAAAGTCCTTCGGCACAGAGGAAGAGGCCATCAGCGTCCTCGGGCGAGCACAGAAGATGCTTGCAGCTTCTAACCTCAGGCTGCACAAAATTGCTTCAAATCGACTGGCAGTCATCGAAGCATTTCCAACCGAAGATCGCACCAAGGACGTCAACAACCTAGATCTCTTTGTTGATGATCTGCCCATTCAACGTAGCCTTGGATTGTTCTGGAACATGCGCACAGACACCTTCATGTTTCAAATCAAAGATGATCAGAAGCCATTCACTCGCAGAGGGGTACTCTCAACCGTGAACAGCCTCTACGATCCTCTAGGGTTCCTTGCACCCATCACGGTTCATGGAAGACTGATACTCAGGGAACTCACCACGCAATCAGAGGACTGGGACTCACCTCTTCCCAAAGACATGGAGATTGAGTGGACTAGATGGAAACAGTCACTCCAAGACCTAGAGGGGCTCCAGATACCACGCCCTTATACATCCTTCTCCACCGCAGGTGCGCTAAGAAGAGAGCTCTGTGTCTTTGCAGACGCATCAGTCAAGGCTATAGCAGCCGTTGCCTACATAAAGGTGACAAGCCACCAAGAACAGACTGAGATTGGCTTCGTCTTCGGGAAGGCAAAGTTGGCCCCCCAACCTGGTTTAACTATCCCTAGACTTGAGCTCTGTGCGGCTGTACTCGCCATTGAGATCGCCGAGATGGTAGTCACAGAGATGGACACAACATTCGACAACATCACCTACTACACAGATAGCAAGGTTGTATTAGGGTACATCCAGAACCAGACAAGGAGATTCTATGTCTATGTACACAACAGGATCCAACGAATCCATCAATCACCTTGTTCTGGTCAGTGGAAGTACGTCCCAACGCACCTCAACCCAGCTGACATTGGGTCAAGAACTGTGACACCAGCTTTGCTTAGCAGCACAACTTGGCTCAAAGGACCAGCCTTTCTCCATGATGCATCTTCGTATTCACCTGAGCTTCAAGAGACTTATAACCTTATTGACCCTGACACTGACTCTGAAGTGCGTCCTCAGGTGGTGACAAGTCTCACACATGTTACCAGAGATGTGGTGCACCCACAACGCTTTGAACGCTTCTCCAAGTTCAGCACTCTCCTCACGGCCATAGCGCACCTCATCCACGGGGCTCGTTCCTTTGCCCACTGCACCCAGAATGAATGTCAGGGCTGGCACATCTGTCGCTCTACAGAGGAAGAGTTGCTAAGGGCCAAAGTGTGCATTGTGAAGAGTGTCCAGAATGAGTGCTATGCAGAGGAACTTAAGTGTATCAACTCAGGATCCAACATCCCATCTTCCAGCAGCCTGTGGAAATTGCACCCCATCATAGACCACGATCAACTTCTTAGAGTGGGAGGTCGGATTGGAAAGTCAGATCTGAGCACGGACGAGGCTCATCCCATCATCATTCCTGGCCGACATCATCTCGCAACCCTGCTTGTGTCTCACTATCATGAAGCAGTGAAACACCAAGGAAGACATCTGACCGAAGGTGCCATTCGAGCGGCAGGGTTCTGGCTGGTAGGAGCTAAACGCTGCATCAGCAGTCTGCTTCACAGATGTGTCACTTGTAGAAGGCTGAGGGGGAAGACTGAACATCAGCAGATGGCAGCTCTGCCGGCAGAACGGCTACAAGTAGCACCTCCTTTCACCTACGTAGGTGTCGACGTCTTTGGACCATGGGACATTGTCTCACGCCGCACAAGAGGAGGAGTCTCCAACTCTAAACGATGGGCTGTGATGTTCTCATGCATGTGCTCAAGGGCAGTTCACATCGAGGTAATTGAAGCAATGAGTACCAGCAGCTTTATCAATGCCTTGAGGAGGCTCTTTGCAGTCAGGGGCCCTGCAAAGCAGATTCGCTCTGACTGCGGAACTAACTTCGTCGGCGCCTCTCGTGAGCTGGAGATGGACAAGACTAATCCAGGCTTCAACAGTGTGGAAGAGTACCTGGACACACAGATCTGCACCTGGGTATTCAACCCGCCCCACGCGTCTCATATGGGTGGCGCCTGGGAACGCATGATTGGCATTGCCCGCCGTATTTTGGACTGCATGCTGCTTGAGCAGAGGAGGTCTCACCTTACACATGAAGTTCTGACCACACTTATGGCTGAGGTAGCTGCAATCATGAATGCTAGACCGCTCATCCCAGTATCATCGGATCCGGAATCGCCTGTCATCCTCACCCCAGCAATGCTCCTGACTCTCAAGACAGGATCTGCTCCTCCTCCTCCGTCAGGAAGCTTTGAGGAAGCGCATCTCATCAGAGAGGAATGGAAGCGGGTTCAGGGCCTAGCAGACATGTTTTGGAACAGGTGGAAACATGAATACCTCAAAACATTGCAGCTTCGGCACAAATGGCAAGGAAAAAGGCAGAACCTCCAGGAAGGAGACATAGTTCTCTTGAAAGACAATCAGGCAAAGAGAAATCAATGGCCTACGGGCATCATCACAAAAACCTTTCCAGGAGAAGATGGATTGGTCCGGAAGGTTCAAGTGGAAGTCGTCAAGGATGGAACCAGAAAGGCTTTTTCTCGGCCCATTAAAGAAGTGGTTCTGCTTCTCTCTCCAAAGACTGATTCTGTTAATTAATGTGGGCTCTTTAAAGACCCCAAGCGGGGAGTGTCATGCCACTTGAAAATGTGTTTGTTTCAGCAGTTCAGTGTGGTTTGTTTATCTTGTAACCATAGTAACTTAGTACTAGTGCATGTTGGGAAATAGGAAGTAAAATTGCCATGCGGTAATCAGCTACAGGAATGTGTGAGCTCTATCAGTCGTTCTGAGTCGATCGCTTTTCCTTCTTCCTTTTTGCTAAGGCAACGTCTGTAAGTATTTCTCATCGTGTAATATTTGGTTACTGCTTACTTTTAAGTTAGTAAGATTATTGAGACGGTTAAATTAGTTTGTTTATTGCTGCTGGTTGTTTCTACTAGCTTGATTGTGTTTATCATATAGGCTACACTGCTATGTTAGCTAAGTGGTGCTACTTACACTGTTATTGTGTATTTGAGTTTGATTAATAATATAGACATCTCATTGTACTGTATTGCAGTTTCACAAAATTCCCAGTAAACTTCATGGAAATGAATCAACTGTGTCCTGGAGTTTCTTGGGAGTGTTTAAGCTGAATGGAACATAGCCCATGACATTGTGTATAAATAGTACAGTAATCAGGGGTGTAAATTGTACTTTCGTTAAAGTACATATAGCCTACTGTCAAAAAATTTAGTCAAATTAAAATTCTGTGTATCTACCAAAAAATACTTGAGTAATGGTAAAATAGTATCTACGTTTAATTGTGCTTAAGTTTTTAAAAGCTGAAACTTTGGAAAACAAGAGGCGTATGCAAAAATGTATATTTTCAATTAAATTACTATTTTCTCAGTGTTCTGACCACGTAAAACTCTACAACACAGCAGATGTTAAAGTAAACCAATATCCTGTAACCTATTAGCTGAATATTTTGATCAAATATTCTCAGTAGATGATTATACAGTGGTTTGACATTTGAATATAGTGATTTTTAGACTAATAATCAAGACTAATCATGAACCGTGTTCACACTTTCATGTTCATGACTCAAGTTCATCCTTCTACATCGATGGTTATTACAAAAACACATTACTACACACCCAAAAATGTACGCTCTGTCATCATTTACTCATCCTTATTTTTCAGTCACAAAATACTATATTTATTTTTAAATAATTGAGAAACAATTTAAGTCATATGACACGTACTTTGTAAAGCTGCACGATTCTGGATAAATTGAGAACTTTTTTTTTTTTTTGTCATACAGAGACAAACGTATAACAAAATAACGTAATTTACTAGAGGTTTTGACAAAATGTTAATTGCTGCAGTCTTTTTAAAATGTTTAATTAATCTTTTTTTTTAATCAATGACTCACTCATAAATACTTCAGTTGTTTCATTGCTGGATAAATCAGCGTTTTTGAACGAATCTTTTTTGAATGAATGATTCAATGACAGATCCATTTTTTAACAGTCAATTGTTGCCACCTGGTGGTATAATTGTTATTTGAAGTGCCAAGTTACTTTCAAAAGGTAATTTGCTCTATTTTGATCACTTCTGTAGACATCTGAACTATAAACTTTTATCTCAGGACTTCTGTGATGATAAGAATACTGGTAACACAGCAATAACAATACTGTGTGGTTGAAAAGTTTGAATGTTCCGGTGTGATTTTGCCAAAGGTTTAATAGACACAGGTGAATCACTGTCATTTAGGAATGAGATGACATGGGTGAGATTGCGATCTGTTAATGATTAATCGTGCAGCTCAAATATTTTGTACTTTTAAGTCTACTTGAAATTGTTATAGAGTAAAAAGTATTATTTTTACAATGTAAATTTTACTGAGTAAAAGAACTTGGTTTTAACAGAACTCAAGTATTACAGATTCCCCAAAATAATAATGCTAAACATATTGTTAAAATGCTCCTGATCTGAAAGTTTTACATCACCTCTCTGTCAGAGGAGACTCTGTTGATGACAAGGCGAGGCACAATCCGGCCATTACAGTCCTTTATGGCATCATCACCATCAAGACTGTGCAGGGAACCTGTCCTGTTTGACGCTCGACTTCGAGTTGTCTGGCTGGCCAGAGATGCTTTACTGCCTACCTGTAATTTGTGATATAAATAAATCATTATATAACAATATATCAGTGTGATGTGTATCAATATAAATCAATAAATAATGAGTGTTTTGCAGTTTTGATATGCATTACACTATCAATTGAATCTGTTCATTTTAAATAATGTAACCATATTTCAATGTGAAATCATATGGTAGTCACCTGACCTCTTGGTTCCTGAGCTGCTCTAGCAATCTTTGAAACTTCTCTTCTTTCTCAATGGCCTCAGCCAAGGTGGCCGCATTCTGCTCATCATATGCCATCGCAACCACAGCCAAGATCAGATTGATGAGGTAGAAAGAGCCCAAGAAGATGACCACCACAAAGAAGATCATGTAGGTCTTCCCAGCAGCACGAAGGGTCTAAACAAGATGGAAAAGATGGAATTTAATTTGCTTACACTATTCCAGATGAACACACATAAAAACAACTAGTGTAGTTAACAGACCAACTGGAAGAGATTCTCCCAATAGTCCTGAGTCATGACTCTGAAGAGGGCGAGAAAGGCCCAGCCAAAGTTGTCATAGCTGGTGTAGCCATAATTTGGGTTTCGCCCAGCCTTCATACATGTGTATCCTTCTGGACACCTCCTATAAAAACACCAGACAACAAATGTCATTCATTTTTATCTTTTCATACATAAATCTGTATTGCCTTTATGTGACATTACAATTTGCTATCAGAAATTAAAGCATTTTTAATTACTGCTAAATAGGAATGAAAGCAAACTTACCCAGCATCAGAGCTGTTACCACATATTAAAGCATCTAAACTTTCTTCCAGAAAGTATTGGTTTTCTGAAAAGTAAAACAAGTATACCAATTTTATAGTAGACAAATTGGTACGTTCAAGTCATGTCGAAAAGATCGTATTTACGAGTTGAATGCACATGAACACCACCACAAAGTTGAAAATACGAGAGGGAAGCTTGGGATTTTATTTAGGCCTCAGACTGCTTGACTGTTGTGATGTTATTTCCATCAAGAGGTGCATACATTTTTGGTGGAGATCTTGTATTGACAATGCAAGAGTCCAGCACTCTGTAAAGACTCCTCCAGCACATCCCAAAGACTTTCAATGAGTTTAAGATCTAGACTGGAAGTGCCAATTCATGTGTCAAAATGATTCGTCATGCACCCTCCTAAACATTTTTTTACAATTTGAGACTGATGGATATTGACAGTAATCCTGAATGTAAAGTTTAAAAACCTTGCTGTATTTTAGTGTAGTTAATTAAGAGAAGGTACACCACCACCTTGCTCTGACGAAAGTATATCTTGAACGCACCTGACGTCGTAAACACGACTTCCCAACTCGTAAATACAAACTTGCCAGGAGGACTTGAACGCACTAAAAGTTTATAGCAGACAATACATTTACATTTTCATTGTAGGATTTAAAAAAAACAGTGACTTATAAAAAGAATCATTATATTTAACTAACATTTCACACATTTTGTCACAAAACACAGCTCAAATTCAAATAAAAACAGCACAACACAGCTGTAAAAAATTGATGCCAAAACCATTCTAATACTTTTCATTTACAAAATTATTATTATCATTATTATTGTCCTGGAATTACAAGTACTGCTAGTACTAATTGTAGCACTAACTATGCAATGACATAGCTTAAAATTGGAAATATTTAATAACCTTGACCTGCATTCACCTTCATTGTCTATGTATGCCTTGAAATCGAAAGTATCTGTGACGTTGAGGGTGGTGTCATTGACCATGGTGGAGTTGTCGACATCAAAGATGGTGCTGTTGGGAATGGGCCAACGGATGCACTTATGACGTAGATTTCCCATGAACAGCTGCAGGCCAATGAGGGCAAATACAGCCAGTGCAAAGACGGTCAAAATCATTACGTCTACCATCTTCTTGACTGACTGAATCAAAGCCCCGACAATGGTTTTCAAACCTGAGCGGAAAGTACGTACAAGGAGAGATTGAAACAAATTAACAATTCTTTTTTGGTGTACGTTATGCATTTTTCAGACATAGGGTGGAAAAAAACAATGCAAACGTGTTATCATAAAATCAAAACTGTAAATAAATGTAGTTGCATCCAAAGACATTAAAGAAAATACCATTGAAAACATTTGTGCTTGTGTGGTTTCGTGCTTTTCCATTTGTGTGTGCCTTTTAAAGAACTGTAGCATTACATACAATTATTACATACCAGGGATAACTGTGATTGTTTTGAGAGCTCGAAGAACACGAAACGTCCTCAGTGCTGACACATTACCAAGGTCTACAAACTCTGTGACGTACCTAGAAACAATCAAACCACAAATCAGTGTCAAATAGCCACAACAGACAACACCAGCTACAATATGATTGAAATAAAGAAAACATGACCCACTTTTAATACTGATATTTATATGGTGCTTTTGCATCCTTTTGTAGTCCAAGAATTTTTTTTTTGTAACACTTTATTTTAGGTGATGTATTTACAGTGAATTTACATGAACTTACTATAGTAATAACAGTAAATTATGCATAATTACAAGTAACTAACCCAAACCAAACCCTAACCGTAACTTTATAGTAAGTACATCTAGTTAATTAATATTACTCAGTACTTATTTGAGTAAGTACAATGTAACTAACTATGTCACCTTAAAATAAAGGGAGTTTTTTTTCATAGAAAAAAGCAATCAACAGGCTTCAGCATCTCATATTTTGGTTAAACATTATTTTACAGAATGTATACTGTACTTACAGTGTGGTTACCAAAGAAAGCACTGATAATATAAGGTGACTACATGGGTTAAGGTTAGGTTTACTGATAGGTTCAGGGTTAGTACCTAGTTATAACCCAGTTATTGTATTGTAAGTACATAGTATGTACATGTGAAACTGGACTGTAAAATGAAGTGGCACCCATATTTTGTATTCCACAGTATAAATAAATATTAGTATAAAGAAAGTTGTACTGGTTTAGAATGACAATTTCAAGATTTAAAGAGATTATTCCTCCAATCTTTTCTTTGTGTTAGCTGTTCCTGGCAGTGGAAAGTGATTGGTTTTTATATGTTTTATATTTAGAACTGTCAACCAATGTGGCCAAGTGGAAGCATTAGCTGACAGTCACTGAGAAGGTGTCTGAAAGATTCATTGCAAAACATTAGATCAAAGAAACGTTCTTAATATCAGTTGTATGTGTGTGTGTGTGTGTGTGTGTGTGTGTGTGTTTCAATCATAGGCCTATATATGTGTGTGTATTGAAATACTCACGCCATGCTAATCACCATGAAATCAAGCCAGTTCCATGGATCACGAAGGAATGTGAAAGGTCCCACGCAGAAGCCTCGTGACAAAACTTTGATTGTTGCTTCAAAGGTATAGATACCAGTAAAAACATACCTGCAATAACAAATAAATAAACAGAAATAAATATGTTTCTTGTGAATGAATTAATTATTATTAGAAGGTGCTTCAGAGTCACAATTACATAGTACTAGTATTAATACTGAATTAAATCAACATTTTGTACACAAGTATACAACATTTTTGGGATACAAATATTAAAAAAATTTATATAAATAAAACCAGCAAGAAATGTGTTGTTAATTCATATAGATATTTTAAAGTTGTTTTATTTACTGTCTAATCTTTTCATCTTTCAAAATTATTTGAGGATTCTGCAAGTACTCAAGAGATTCAACAAAGTCATTGCCACTAAAAATGTGTGTGTTCACACAAGGCAACTCTTACTCGACAGTTTTACTCCAGGCTGGAGGGTTACTCATTGTCATGAACACGCAGTTGGACAGGATGGTGATCATGATGAACAAACTAAAATATTTGAAGCACAGTCAAGGTAAATATGACAAACTAATTACTGTATCAATCATGATAACCATTGCAAAAAAATGTGATTGTTATCAAAATGATGCCTTGAGAAGGATATGAATGTATAAGAATTTTGATGGCTCCTCTTCTGACAGGACTAAAAGGACTGATACAAAACAATGCTGGTTCAGCTGCAAACCTGTAGATTGTGTTTCCCTTGCTTATGACAATAAACGTCTGCAAATGAGAAAGAGGTTAACACAAAGGCAAGTTGAAAAACATTTATAGACACTAGGGCTGGGCGATATACCGGGAGACATGATTAACCGGTAGGAATTTGTCAACCAGTAGAAATTTTGGTCTATTATATCTGAGCACATTTACACTAATTACCAAAAATGTGTTTATTGAAATAACCCTATTTACCAGTTTACATGCAAATCAATAACCTGGCAATGCAAGTACACCGCGTTTACAAGACTGTAATAAAAAACTTCCCAGATGGTGACTTCAAAATGTAAGCATATTACACTCAGTATTCTATATTACGTGAGTTGTGATGCTAAATAATGCATTAAAAAAACACTGAGTGCTTTTTGCAGACTAATTGGGCTTGAACTGGTAAATACACATACTTATGTGTCAACGTGACCATGTCTTTGCAGGTAAACACAGTCATTTATGTCTTAAGTGAACATAAACAGTTGAGAAAGAAAACGCATGAGTATAATGGATCTGTGCGGTTGGTCTTAAAGTGACAGCATCCAAATGTTTCTGCTGTCGTTATTAATGTTAATCAAACAACAAAAAAGAGAAAATCTCTGCTCTTCAAAGAATCACTTTTGTAACTTTAATAAGAATAAATGTATATTTAATTTACACAGTAAATTGTGTTTTTTATACATATGATTAATTTATACAATTTATGTAGTATTTCATATTTCTAGTGCTTCAAATTTTCCAGGTAGGTCTATTTCACTTGTCTTTGTTCTATTGTAGTTTGTTTTCCAGTAATTAGTTTCTTTGTTCTTTCTTTATCACTGTTTATGTAACAGTTCATTGTGTTTGAATTTTGTTTTCTGTTTCCACCGTCGCCCTCGCCCAACCTGGGTTATTTTGTTAATTTGTCACCATGGTTTTTAATTTGATTAGTGATTGTTTTCAGCTGTTGCCTAATTTGTTCTCTTTTCTTTTCTAACAGTATACATGTGTTTCAGTCTTGTTGGTTCTCGTTTATGCTATCGCCGAGTTTGGTTTTGTGAGTTTTCCGTTATTAAAGCCTTTTCAGCATTAATCGTCTTCATCGTGCTCTTTCACACACCACTAGGCAGAGCGTGACCAAGAGAGGTTTTTTTGTTATTACTTAGGGTAGTATTAGTTTTTTGTGATATTGAAAATGGTGACAAGAATCATGAAATTTCAATGGTATAAAACATTTTTATATCATAAAAACCTTATTTAAAGCAAAAAGAACTATATTGTGATATATATCGTTATAATCATACCGTAATATAAGATTTTGGTCATATCGCCCACCCCAGATGAACACAGGTTTAGATTTAAAAAAAGGACAATCTATTTAACATTTATGGGTGTGAGACTGACTTTCTGTGCTTTATAGAAGGGGTCTAGATCCTCCAGAGGCGTATTGAGGAGATCCTTTGGTGGTTCACCATAGATCATGGGCAGACACTTTCCTGCCTCCAGATCATTGCTCGGTGCCAGTGGTTCCTCCTCAACCCCTTCTCCTTCCTCCCTGGTGCTCCTCTCCTGGATGAGCCTTTCGATCTCCGCCAGCGACTCTGGGGTGAATTTGCGTAAGGTGTATGAGCCTGTGCGAGGGACCAGGCTTGCCATCTTGGCATCGCGAAGAGATACCACCTCAATGGGGAATCTCTACACCAAGCTCCTGAAAGAGAGAGAGGAAAAATACATTTTAATTATGATGAATGTTACCATGGACTTTACGTTTTGGACAGTTACATTTTGAGGAAAATTAAAATAAATAACTGGTTCCATTTCAAAACTGGCTTGCATTTGTCTGCTGCGGATGTATAGCAAGAGATTCAAAAAATGCAAAAGCAATTAATTCAGAGTTAAATATCTATAAGAAGTGCAGTCAAGTCACATTTATTTAGCCTATATGGCACTTTATACAATACGGATAATTGTTTCAAAGCACCTTCACATTATTAAAACAAGAAAATAACAGTGTTGTTATAAAATCGATCATTTATGAAACAAATTTAAGCTGTAAAGCAGCTCTAAAATCTGACGACAAACAGTCTTGGGTGTGAACCAAAAGCTGTGGTGTGTAAGTACCATAAATTTACAAATAAGTGAAGTACATGCACTAAATCATTTTTTTTAACAAAATTTACACATTCCCCAAAACATGAGTTTTTGGAGGCCGTTCATGACTTTTGAAATAAAGAAAACTTTTTGGGTGTGCATTCTCTTGTATGAGACAGCGTTTCCTCTCACTGACATCCTTGTTTAATAACATCTCCTTGTGGTCATTAATACAACTGCAAAAACACTCAGTCATGGCTGTTATACATGCATGATATCAAAACATCATAAGCCAACACAGATTATATAAGATGTGCATTATTGTAGCAGTAAATGGCAAAAAAAAAAAAAAAAAAAATCTGTGCCACTGGTTACACAGAATGGAAAAGACAGAAAGACCGAATGGAAATTATGATATAGTGAGAATATTGAGCTCACACTCGGGGGTAAAAACACCTCTTACACGTTTTATTCAGAAGCCCAAACTGAGCAAATGTAAAAACAATTTTATGATCAAAGTTCTGTAGTTTTAATTGGGGGGGGGGGGGGGGGGCATAATGCAATACAATACAATAATGATTGAGAGATGAACAAATAAACGTTACTCAAAAGCCTGATGAATTGGATACTTACATTTTAACATGAATTTCCAAAAAAAAAAAAAAAAGATTAATGGATAATCAAGTAAACTTTCAAAAACTTCAAAAAGTTGCTTCAGTCCAGTAAATGTTCATCTTGAAATATTACAAACAATATAGAAGTTATTCTCACGTTTACTTTATAAATAAGATTTTACAGTGAAAAAAAAAGCATGAGTACCTGAATTTTTCAGTGAATAATAATAGTGAATAATTGTTACTTAGTAAAAAACGATAAACTATAAATCAGACAAAAGAAGGCAGTAATAGATGTACAACAGGTTTTTCAGCAAAGCTGATAATTTAGAGGCCTTAGAAATCTGCGTATCAAATATGATACAGTAGGCTTTATAACAAGATTAAGACCCTGCATTGATATCAGAATAGTTGCTCATTTAAAGGGGTGATATAATGCCCTTTTCACAAGATGTAAAATAAAACTCTGATGTCCCCAGTGTGTGTATGTGAAGTTTTAGCTCAAAATACCCCACAAATATTTTTATATAGCATGTTAAAATTGTCACTTTTTGAAGGTGAGCAAAAACGCACCATTTTTGTGTCTGTCCCTTTAAATGCAAATGAGCTGCTGCTCCCGCACAGAGCTTCAACAGCTTGTGTCCTGAAAATGTAAAAAAATTATAGCCTTTTATGTTCAAACCGGAGTCAGAAAAAGATGGAGTGACTCAAGAAGAAGTGGCAACATGTAGACAACATTTCTGAATGGTTAGTTGATGAATTTATGCAGATTATGTGTAGTTATCTCCTAGTCATTGATTAGCATATTCTGTCATAATAATCTATAAATCGCGCTCCGGGTTTATGTAAATTTTAGGGTTGGTGATGTCAGTAACCCGGGAGGAATTGTAGTCCCTACTAGCCATTTGTTTGTAGTCTTTAAAAAGCAATTTCTTTCAAATAAAATATCTCCCTTTGCTTTGTACTTTGAGCATCGTAACTTTGCAGATGCTGTTTATGTTTACAGGAATGTAATGTTCTATAAGTGTGTAATGTTAACAGGAACATTACACACTAACTGAAGTTTAAAAAAGTATTAACCACCCCTTTAACCAATGGTAGAGAGTTCTGATATTAATGTGCTGTGCTGAGAGTCACTTCAGGTCACATAATTTAATGATTTATAAAGTATCTCAGAACAATAAGTGTACACCACTGAGGTTTGAAATGTCAGTTAAGATGACTGTGGACTGCCAAGGAAAGGCCACATTACAAGCTGACCTTGAAGATGTACGCTTGGCAGACTAACACTCCCTCTAAGACATGAGCCACGACCAGTCGAACCTCCAGTCTGCCACACTCCACCTGTGAGATCCCACCCTTGAGACTGAAGCATGAGGCAACCCAAATAAATGTGCCAAAGCAATGACAAAGTGTGCTTGGGAGCGACAGCAAGACACTTTCCCACAGTACCAAAGATAACCAAATATTACTCTAGATAGAACATCATATTACTTATTAATTTAGCAGACACAGTCACCCCCGCCAACTCACATAAATCATGATGAGTTCACAGAGACACAGTCAATTGATGGCTGCCCACTACTACAGAGGAGGTGGTTAAGTGTGTCAGACCGCCATTTTGTATTTTTCTCTTGAATGTGAAATCAAACACTATAAGGGTAGCACATTACAATAAGGTACCATCTGTTAACAATAGTTAATTACATTAGGTCACATGAACTAACAATGAAAAATAATTCTAAAGCAGTACTTATGTTAATTATTTATATGTAAGTTGCATCTGTCAACATTATTTAAAGGGATAGTTCACTTTGAAATAACCTTTTGGGTAACACTTTATAATAACGTTCAGTTGTAAGTCATTTATAATTGGTTAGTTAATGATGAACTAGTCATTTACAGAACATTCATAAATGAATAGCAAGTGATATACTAACATTTTATGCATGTTTTGTAAATTCCATTACAAGTCATTTACATGTGATTAGTTAATGATTAACTAATATTTACGAAACATGACTATGCGTTCATAAATGATTAATAAGTGATATGTTCATTATTGGATGTTTGTTTTGTAGATTCAGTTATAAGTAATTTACAATTGATTAGTTAATGATTAAATAGTCATATACAAAACATGAATATGCATTTCATAAATGTTTAATAAATGTTTGTTTTTTTGTATATATGTAGCAATTAGAGGGTGCAAAAAGTGTTGTAAATGCCTTGAATACACATACAGATCATTTGTAGGTATATGTAACACATTTACAAGTGATGAATAGTTTACACTTTAGATTAGGGGATGCAGAAAGTGTTGTAAATGATTTACAACACTTTCTGCATCCCCTAATCTAAAGTGTAAACTATTCATCACTTGTAAATGTGTTACATATACATTCATAGATAACATTTGCAGACCTTATGCCTTTTTGATTCTTGAAGTGGTAATCTACAAATGAAGTGTAAGACATTTACAAGTGATGAATAGTTTACACTTTAGATTAGGGGATGCAGAAAGAGTTATAAATCATTTACAACACTTTCTGCATCCCCTAATCTAAAGTGTAAACTATTCATCACTTGTAAATGATTTATTCATGCGTTTACACATCTATAACAGGTGTTGAACACTGTAGTGTGTACTGCAGTGTAAGTGCTGACTGGTGAGGGTATAGACAGCTGTCTTCTCTGAAACGCATGGAGTCTTTAACCACTGTGCACTTGATGTGAGCAAAACATGCAAAAAAATGTAACATCATTTATTAAACATTAATAAATGCATAGTCATGTTTAGTAAATGATTAGTTAATCATTAACTAATCTATTGTAAATGACATATAACTGAATCTACAAAACATATAATGAACATATCACTAATTAATAATTTATGAATGATTAGTCATGTTTTTAAATGATTAGTTAATCATTAACTAATCAATTGTAAATGACTTGTAACACAATTTACAAAACATACATAAAATGTTAGTATGTCACTTGCTACTTATTTATGAATGTTTTGTAAATGATTAGTTCATCATTAACTAATCACTTATAAATGACTTACAACTGAACGTTATTATAAAGTGTTACCGAATCGGGGTATGTTTTAGCTTCCCTCAAGGGCATCCAAGATGTAGGTGTCTTTTTTTCCGCAGTAGTTTCAATTTTGATATTTTTAGGTCAAACCGTTCTTGTCTGACAGTCATATCATGCAGGTCTATGGTCACTGTCTCAAAGAGCATGCACAGAGTCCAAATTAAAACAATTCCCCATCGTCCAAATTAAACAATTCCCCATCGTAAGTACACATTGATGGCCTAAGACACGAAACGAGCGGTTTGTGTGAGAAAACGAACAGTATTTATATTGTTTATACCTCTTGTAACACAGCCACGTCCAAGTGATCTGAGGGCGCGAGCGCATCCTGCTGTGTGACGTGTGCGCAGACTGGTGCATAGATCATCTAGTGTATATATATCTATGCACCAGTCTGGTTTCGTGTCTTAGGCCATCAATGTGTACTTACGATGGGGAATTGTTTAATTTGGACGATGGGGAATTGTTTTAATTTGGACTCTGTGCATGCTCTTTGAGACAGTGACCATAGACCTGCATTATATGACTGAAAGACAAGAACGGTTTGACCTAAAAATATCAAAATTGAAACTACTGCGGAAAAAAAGACACCTACATCTTGGATGCCCTTGAGGTAAGCTAAAACATACCAAAATTTTATTTCAAAGTGAACTATCCCTTTAATGGACCTGAGCTGACATGAACTACAGTATAATAGGCATGTGACGGTATAAAAGTTTCATATCACAATAATTCCCGAAGCTTTTATCACTGTATTGAATTAAGTCACAAAAAATATAAAGTAAACAAATATTTCAAACAGATTAAACTGCAAAAGAACTATAAAGAACAATAGATAACGCTTTATAATAAGGTCCCACTAGTTAATGTTAGTTAATACTTTAACTAACATTAACAATGAGTGGTTACACTATTTTTAAGGTGTCATTGTTACAGTGTAATTATACATGTACTTAGGGTTAGGACAATAGGGGTTAGTAACAAGGACACTGTAAAATAAAGTGTTAACAAATGAGCAATACTTAATTCATGTTAGCTCAATTAACATTAACAGTAAATGTTAGTAAATAATTAATAAATAAGTAGTAAATGTTGAAATTAACAAAGACTAACAAATACTTAAATGTTTTGTTAATAATTAGTTATAGTTTTAATTAATGCGATAACTAATGTTAACTAATCTGACCTTTATTGTAAAGTGTTATCAAAATTGGTAAAGAACGAAACACAGCCTTGATTATTAATTCTGTAATGCACATATTTTACTACATATTTCTGATTGAATCATAATTCATTTTTTAAGTTCAGTGGAAATGAAGTTTGCCTTTGCAGGGCAGCATATACACAACATGGGCACAACTGGAAAGCACACACACACATACGTACACTTAAAGGATTCAGTGTTTCTTTATGGGGACCAAGTATACAGGGCAACAGGGGCTGGGAGACTTACACTCTGTATCACTCTAATACACATGCGTACCACACAAACACTGATATGGTTGCTGCTCAGCTGCCGTGGGCCATCACGGTTGAGCATCGAGTTACAGAAGCGAGATGACTCTGCTCATTCCAGCCTCACTCGCATCGCACCAATAAACAGGCTAACACGCCAACTCAGCTCCGACCCATCGCCCAACACCTAGTCTTATGCATGAGACTCCTTTACCCATCAAAAACAAATGGTCCCTCACTTTGATCCTTCCACCCATTACAGCGCACAACATCTTGAGTTTCACAGCAGGTCAATGTCACTTCATTACATATTCACTGTAATTGAAGTTAAACTGTCTCTTTTCTTACGTTTTCTAAAGTTGCTTTTAAAAGTAATGCGTTACAATATTGCGTTACTCCCTAAAAAGTAACTAGTCTAATTGTGTTAGTTTGTTGCTTTTCATGAAAAATAATGCATTGCGTTACATTTTCTCACCTGTTACTTGTTTTTTAATAACAACATAAAAAAAGTTATGTTTTTGGCAAATGTGAAGGCCCTTCCATGCTGGAAGTGAAATGACTCAGGAGAAGAAAAATGAACACTTTACGAAAAACAAAAGGTATAACACTGTGATGTTTAAACAAAGTCATTTTGCTTAGTATAGATGAATTGGATCATCAAAGGTCAATAGCAAAGACACTGGTTAATAAAGTGAGATTAAATACATAAATTATGTATTATTCAACATTTTAATTATTGCAGGTTTGCTTAAAGGGGTGGTATAATGCCCCTTTTTACAATATGTAAAATAAGTCTCTGATGTCCCCAGAGTGTGTATGTGAAGTTTTAGCTCAAAATACACCACAGATCATTTTTTACAGCATGTTAAAGTTGTCACTTTTTGAGGTTGAGTAAAAACATGTTGTTTCGTGTGTGTCCCTTTAAATGCAAATGAGCTGCTGCTCCCGGCACAGAGGGCGGAGCTTCAAGAGCTTGTGTGTGTTAGCAGTTCCGATTACCTCACGCAGCTAAACCTCAAGCACTAAAATGTCAGAAACTGTTCTGCCTTTTATGTTTAAACTGGAGTCGGACAATGATGGAGAGACTCAAGAAGAAGTGACAACATGTAGAATGCAACAGGACGTTTCTGAATGGTTAGTTGATGGATTTATGTTGCTGATGTGGAGTTAACTATCTTCAAGTCTTTGATTAGCAAATTCTGTCATGATATTCTATAAAATCGCTTGTGTGGGAACTGTTGTAAGATGCCTGCAGAGTAACATGCTATTGCATTTGTATTACGTATTGTATTGCATGTGAAAAGACGGATGCGACAGCTTGAGCAGACTGTGGTGGGAAGAGCAAATGACAGACACAGTGGGAGTGGTGTCAAGCCTCTGAGAGGCATTTATTAAAATAAATAAAAATAAAATTTCCAAAACTGGGGAGAAATAAAGTGTTAAAGGTGCTCTATGCGATGTCACACGTTTTTTTAGGCCGAAACATTTTTGGTCACATCCAGCAAACATCTCCTCACTATCCGCTAGCTGCCTGTCCCCTGAACACACAGTCTCTGTAGACAGACCAGGCTCCACAAACGGCAACAAAAACAAACTGGCCCAGCCTGGACCACGAAACATAACAAACACTGTTCCAGCCAATAATGATTTGTGGTTGGGGGTTGGGGGGTTAGTGCGTGTGCACATGAAGGGGGGGGTGGGGGGTGGAGGAGAGAGAAGCATGAAGAGGGAAGTTAGCTAGAGGAGAGGAGCTCCGCAGTACTTGAGCGAGCTCTTAACGCATTATAGTCCGTCACGTCTATTGCGATCTCAAAATTCCGGCCAGTTGATAATACCTACAATATCAAAATCGACTGCTGGCGGTAGATCCTTTTCCTATTTAGCACCAAAACTTTGGAACAGTCTTCCTAACATTGTCCGGGAAGCAGACACACTCTGTCAGTTCAAAGCTAGATTAAAGACACATCTCTCTGACCTAGCATTCACATAATACACTATAGACTTCTATAATTCAATGTTAGACTGCATAGATTAGGTCAGCCGGAACCGGGAACACTTCCCATAAATCCTGATGTACTCGTTACATCATAAGAAGAATGGCATCTACGCTAATTTTAGTGTCTTTGTTTATCCCGAGGGTTTTCCCGCAGCCTGCCGGATCCAGGCCGTATCCAGATCTGACGAAGGACCTTCGCCTGGACCGATGACAACGCAGTGCTGAAGTGCCAACTAGTCTCTCCCTATGGAGGATCCCTTTACCACTCTACAGATAAAGCGTTGCCGGAAAAGTCGTTTCGTGTACCTACCCCGAAGTGATAAAATAAAATAAAATTCTGTATCAAAATTTATAAGGAAAGACCAGTAGTTTGTTTAGGCTTGGTTTGTAGGGAATTAGAAATATATTGAAACGCACATAACTATAGACCCCTTTTGCGCCTACGTCACGGCGCTAGCTGGAGGCAAAACAAACGGAAAACTGGAGGCGGTTAATACAAACCAGCACAGATTCGGCTACATAATAAGGAGCTTAAATTATTATTTTTATTATTAAAAGTCATCTTGTTGTGTTCTTGGGTGCAAGAATCAATGAAAAATGAGTATGCTGTATCTGGAATTTTTATTTCTAGAAAATATTCATATCATTAAAATTGCACCGTAGTGTCACTCTTTACATTGTCGTCTTGGCGCTGGCTAGGCAGAACTGCGGATTGAACCACACAAGTCTTTACATGACCATTCAGCACATAGTTATATTATTATAGGCATCTAAATATATTTATATGTCCTCAGTTTCTCTTTACCCTCAGTTTCTCTATCGGGTAGGTGTAGAAGTCAGGCCACTCAACCGGAGGTAGCGTTAACATTAATCCTGTCAGTTGGTCCATTGACTGAGCGTGTACGGTCATCTGGTTCCGTCCGTTAAAATTAACTTTTGCAAATAACAATCGGCATCCTGGACAGTGAGTGACCTTGCACATTAAGACAAAATCGGATTTTCTCCAGTCATTGTTAAAAAACAAGCTAACAAAACTTGCAAACTAACGTTAGTGAAGCGGCCAGAGGGATCTTTCTGCCTCCAGCTAAGCTCCGCCCACACAAATACGTCACCGTGTTTACCAACTGTAAAAGGGTCTATAGAACCAATTCTTAATGCGCATGTGAACGCCATCAGCGTTTATCACAGGTTCGCGTTTAAAGTCTGTGTAGAGAGAATGGTGTCGTCTTAGCGGCCCGCTGGCCCCTAATTTAATAACAAATGATCGTTGCGACCGAAGCGAATCAATCAAAACTAACTTTAGCTGGAAAAATAACTTTATTAAAGAACCGCTATAAAGCCAAAACAATCTCTGTTACCTTAAATTATACGTTTATCTCTGTAAAGCTGCTTTGAAACAAACAACAACTCTACTACAACTCTTCCTCTTCTCAACATGGACTGCGTGTTCCCGGGGGCGGGGTTTATGTCAATTTTAGGGTTGGTGATGTCACTAACCCGGGAGGAATGTCGTGTAGTCCAGCCGTTTGTTGTAGTCTTTAAAGAACGATTTCTTTAAAAGCAAATATCTTCCTTTGCTTTGAACTTTGAGCGTTGTAACTTTGCAGATGTTGTTTATGCTCAAACAGCAACATTACACACTAAATAAAGTTAGAAAAGTGAAATCATAATCAACCACCCCTTTAATAGTTTGCAATTCCCTGTTTTTATTCATTTTGAGGAATACAGAATTTTTTTTGTGGAAGTGAAATGAGTAAATGCCTCCTTAAAATTTAAGTCTAGAATTACAATAACCATCATGTTCACACGCCTCTGCACTTACTCACGATTTCTCTCAACACGGGAACAGGAGAAGTGTCAATCAATGAAAAAGTAATAAAAAAAGTGATTACGTAACTCACATTAATGTGTTTCCCCCCAAAACTGGTTGTGGCATCATTAGCATTTCTAGGTCACCATTTCTGACCCATTCTTTGCCGTTTGCATCCAACAATTTGTCAGTTTGTTTACACTGTCCAGCAAACTTTTTCAAAAGAGCACCTGCCAAAAAATGGAGGGTGTTCTATGTCATTTTCCCACCAATATTAAGCTTCACTGTGCCATCCTGGATGGGGCTATAAAGCCGCCATCAAGATATACTATCAGGGGTTTTCAAACTGTGAGAGAGGGAAAATGTGGGTCGCGCAAAGTCACTTGGCTGCAGCTAAATTTACGTTTCAGTGAATGACACACACATAAACAGACACAAGTAGTTTAGTTCGAATCGCAAAGGCTGTGATTTAATTATGTCAATATATGCACTGCATGTTTCAAAGTGAAACGTGCACATGCAACTTTGTAATGATAGTGTTTTCAGGGTCTCAGAGCCACTCATGAGACTGCATTACACCGGAGAATTCAAATGTCATGAAAAGCATGTATTTGACTACCTACCAACACAAAGGGAAAATATATCTTTAAAAAGCATTTCACATGCACACACACATGAGCATGAGGGCGTTTTCTGTGCTGAACACCACAATGAGTTTAACAGCAATCGCAGCGCGGATTACAGTTCATATCCATTCCATGTTTTAAGTTTTTATGGACATATTTTACATAATCTTTAGTGTCTGTAAATGGAGAAATTGAAAGGTGACAATGTTTACAGTTGGACATTTGACAGTATTTTTTTATATATTTTTTATTGAATAATTAATAATAATTAAATATTTTTTATTAAATACTCAATTTCTGTCCTATCAAATGTTTGATACAACCATCTAAAACATTTTGGTGGGTCTTGAGATAGATTATACTTGTCTAATGTCCTGGAATGGAAAAGTTTGGAACTCCTGTCTTATTTCACTACCGGATGAGACAGCGCCACCCCCTTAAAATATACTTCTTGCAGAGTCTTTACTGAAGACATTTCATGATTGCATTATAGCAGATCAGATCTTCAACATGTAATAACTACACCTCTGAATAGTCCGGCAACTTGCTCATATACAGTAGCTGTCAACAGAGATTGTTGTAAAGCCAGTACACAGGGCAAGATTAGTGACACTGACTGGAGTCTCAATTATAGGACAGAAAAGTTTATAATGACATGCTAATATTTGTTGCTGGTATTGCATCTTACTGTACCTACACCCAAGAACAACAGGCAAATAGAGATTGCATACTGTTATGCACTCAGAAATATAGTGAAAGATTCTCTTCATTTGAGTGATCCAAGCTTTTTCTGATGACTGATGCTCAATATTTGGCAGCAGAACACAGATGTAAAAGATAATAATGAACCACCATATAGGAAATGTCCACCAATATACATACACATAATTGCATAGATTAGAAAAAATCTGTCATGTATGTTTTTTAGAAAGGTATCATAAACACACATTCAAAATCAAATAATTGTGTTATGGTGTCAATTATAAAGCAATATGTTCAAAATGAAGATAAAAAACATAGAACTTGAGCTGAGTTAACTCTCTAGAGATCTGTACCAGATCCAAATTGACACCGAATCACTTCTTACCCAAACCTTACATGCATAAATTAGTTTTGTTACAAAAAAAAAATTATAAAAAAACAACAACTCAACCTTAGATAGACCCGAGTCCGACTCAATGACAACTTTTTAGAACCCGCCTGAACCGCAATGTAAAGGGAAGTGGCGTCAGTCTCCAGGAGGGTTTGTAATTTATAGATTAGATGTAGATTTAGGGTGTATGTTAATGTTGTCATGTTGTTAAATGGCAAAAAAAAAAATTATAGAAAGTTGGCATTATTCATTTGGCTCCATTTGGTATAAAACCACATTTATTTAAAATTACTCAAGGCTACGGACAACTAATATCATGTCCGAGGTACCTGCAACGGGTTTTCAGGTGCAAGTAAACACATGAAGACCAATTCTAATGCTTAACTGCAAAAATGGCTAAAAAAATTAGAGCAGCTTAAGTGTCCAAATAACTCACGGGGTAACTGGACACATGCAAGCGCTTGAGTTTTAACACATGATCGATGTTGCTCATAAAACAGTGTCACTGACTGACATCCAAAGGGGGAAAAATCTACTGAAAAGCATAAATAGCATTAAAACTAAACAACTATGCTGACGCCACTGATATATTTTATTTATTACATTTCATTTAAATAAGACCAGGAATAGCTTGACTATATCCATTTGTGACCTCTGACACCTGCACTTATGCCTGATGTGGTAAGTTGTAAAAAAAAAGATCAGCAGTAAAAACAAGAGATTTCATTACCATACCGTGATGACATGAGGCGTGCTCTGGGCCTATGTCTTCTTTAACGCTGCCGTGCCCTCTTAACCTTGCTCTCTGGTCTCTATAAGGCTTCACACAAAGCTCTAATGAATGTTAGAGCCATACTGACAAAGATGTCTCCAATCCACTGCTATCAACTGAAATCACTTTGTAAATCATGGTAATTTCTTTCATTCCAAATATGAGGATTATTCATTTTCTAAGGTCTGTATCTATTTGCTTAATTGTGGAACTCAATACAATGATTACTAAAAAAAGACCTAGACCCAGATATAAGTTAAATTATTATTATTACCATTGGATGTAGACTTGTATGGGATATTTATGAAAATAGCTGTGAAAAATGTCTATACACATTTTAAGGAAAATGGTAAAGGGTTTACATGTAGCAGAAAGCCACAGCAGGTCAAGCATACGAGCATGTTAACACAACAGAAATCATTTACTCCCCCTTATGCCATCTGAAACCATTATAATTTTCTGTCTACAGTGTAACATTAAGAAGATATGTTGCCTAATGTCTTAGCTTGTCATTTCTCAACAGTGGACAATGACCACAACAAACAACACAAAAAAGCATAAACTAGACCATATAATGATGAACTATATTTGAAGTATTCTGCAACAGAAAATCTTTCTGTGAGAAACAGACCGACATTTAAGTTATTGCTGAAAATCCTCCCTCCTCTTTACCTCTCAAATCACATTTACACCTGCACACATTCGAGACACAGCAAGTTTGAGTTTAAATTTGAACATATTGAACAACATGATACAGAGGAGAGTTTGAGCTTCAAAAAAACAAGGTTTGCCTACTTTGATGTATGGACTACTTTTCTTGTCCTTTTTGTCACTCTTTGATTGACATTAAATTTAAATAACATTGTTGGACTATAACTTTTACAAGAAAGTTATAGTCCAACAATGGGGGTGTTAATAATGACAGAATTTTTATTTTGGGGTGAAATATTCCTTGAACTGAGGAATACTAGCACACTGTAATATGGTACACTACAGTATAGGGGCTTTCGACTGGGTAGTTATAGGAACTCGGTTACAGGAACAGAGGAACTAGCCAGGGGTGCGTTTCCCAAAAGCATTGTTAGCCAACTATGTTCGCAAGTTCCGTCGTTATCAGCATAGTTCAACGAGTCAGTGTTTCCCGAAACCATCGTTCTGACGAACATTCGCAAACAGCATCGCAAAGTTGTGTAGTTGGAACGACAGCTCTCGACCTGTGGTTAGAAGCAGAGTTTCTAGTTTGCATGACATGTGGACTTAATAAATCCTTATCTTGAGCAAAATAAGCAAGCTGACATTCAGTACAACCTGTGTCTTTTATTTAGAATACATACAAATGTAATTTACATCTTTTAGTTTGTCAAGAGATTTAAAGCACCGTTTTTGAAGAGTGCGCATGTGCGAACGCGCTCTACTATGTAAGAACGAGCCCATGATTGAATCTGGAAATAAAGCAAAATAACTGAGAAAAATGAGAAATAGTCCTCAGATGTCATGTCTGTAATTTATGGCAAAACATCTAGCGTTAATTCGATCTCAAACAGATGCATTAAAAGTAGTTATTACTCAACCACGTGCATGGCGTCATAAACCAACGTGGTTAAACGACCACTTTGCAACAATACAGTTTCGGGAAACAGTCATGACTAGCTAGTTGATTTCTTCAATGATGCATCGTAGGCTACTGTGGTATTTAAGCAGCGAGTTGCGTCGTTGTTTGGGAAACGCACCCCAGGGCAGTCCCCCCGAGAACTACATTTTCTCCTAAGGCCATTTTCCTGGTAAGCCGGTCAACAGCAACATCATTTAAACGCGGCATTCAATAACGTCTACAACTAGAGGATGGAAGACGCCATGATCAGAGCTGTGTTTTTATTGTGTGTTATGGGTTTCATGATAAAGGAAATGGAACGTAGACGTACAAGTTATGTGATAGAAAGAGCAAATAGGAAGGCTAAGATATCAAATCTACTGACAACTTGCAGTTCTACATCTGAGAAAAAAACAAAGCGCCGCAGACAAAGGCAAAAGGTAAATGCTACCTATGACTGTTTTCCATGTTCGTGGAGTAAGTTTAAACTGTGTGTTTACATTGATTTTTAAAAATGGTGTGTTTCGTATGGCATGCGTTCAGCCAATTAACGTACACTTACGTCACAGGTAGTTTTTATTGTGCTGGGTTAGACCTACTCTGAACTGTAGTAGGACCTAATTTAGTCCCCACAAAAGGCGTTCCTATAACAAAAATCATTCCCAGTTCCAGTGGTGTCAAAAAATGGGTATCTCTGCCAATAGTTAGAGCTACAAGATTAATTGTTTAAAAAAAATTGTGATCTTGATTCAAACACGTGTGCGATCTTATTCCGTAATAACAACGATTCACCTGTGTCTATTAAACCTTTGACAAAATCACACCGGAACATTCTGATCTGTGTTTGCACTGCTGTAGACCCAGAGAAAAGCATTTATCATGTGTATAGGTATGAAACAGCTTCACAAACAGTCTTTTCAATCACACAGTATTGATATTTCTGTCTTGCAATAATTCAAATCATCACAGAAGTACTTGAATAAGTTCACATTTCATATATAAACACTGATGCAATCAAAATAGAGCAAATCCCCTTTTGAAAGTAACATGGCGTTTCAAATAACGATTGTATAGATCGTTACACCAGTAGGTGGCGACAAGTGACTGTTAAAAAATGTATTTGTCGTTGAATTTTCATTCAAGAGTTTTGTTCAAAAACGCTGATTCATCCAGTAATAAAACAAGTGAGTCATTTAATCATTCATTCAACCGATTTAAAAAAAATAGACAGCAGCAATTAATATTTTGTCAGATCCTCTAGTAATTTACAGTAATATTTTATTTAGTTGTCTGTTCAGAACTGTGGGAGAATTGTGATTTCTACTTGAAACAACTACAAAATATTGTGATTCTCTATTTATCCATAATCATGCAGCTCTACCAAATAGTTATAGGAACTATGAAAATGTTCCTGTGCGAAAGCCCCTTATATGTGCAGTTTCAAAGTAATAAATGAAAATTAATCAAGACCAGGGTGTCGTTAGACTGTTTTTACTGTAAAATACTACTGATAAGTCGGAAGTCCTTGTCTGACAACGGAGATTACAGCATCTGGGGTGCGTTTTGTCAAAGCCAACTATTGTCTTACAACACAATTTAACGGAACTTGCGACCATAGCTGGCTTTGGGAAACGCACCCCTGAGAATCATTTTCCCTAATAAGATTTCAGCAATCATGTTGTGTATTTTTAGAATTAGAACTAATGATGCCAGATTTGGAAATAAATCACTCTTTTGATCTAATCTGACAAAACTGTTTTTTTATTAATTTGGACAGTTCACTCACACACTAAAATCTTTTCACACCAAAATAGTAACAAGATACTTTATAAGACAGAAAACAAAGAGAGCACTGCATGAGACATTTACCTACTATTCATTGTAGGAAATGAAACCTGCAAATGTCTTATCATTTGAGTACAAGGAAGCAGCTCGGCTCTGTACTGCAAAGCCAATTTATATAAATATATCTGTAACAGTATCCGAGAAAAAAAAAATATTGGGACACTTTTTGATGGAGGTCTGTGCCTCAGTACTGATGAAAAGCTAAAAACGCCCTTGATCGACACATATCTCATAGTGATGATATAATATCTCAAAGATATTAAAAGTCACAGCACTACAAACTGCGGATGCTCGAAAATGTGTGGTGGCTGAAACGGGTCAAATTAATGTTTGCACTTTCAACACAGAGTGCTGGTAGGGGGATTGCCAGAAGATCACATGGTTTCACCGGTGAAAGAAACCTAAAACCAACACCTTTTGCGTCCAAGAACATGTGACGCCCAGCACTCGCTCATACACACACACACACACACTCTCTACATAATCTAATTCAGCAGAATCTACACCAAATAATTAGTATGTCACTGAATGATGACATAAACAGTTGCTCCATCCATATATCCATGACAGTATCATATACATGGTGTTGTCACCGTTTAGCTCCAAGTAACCACAACCCGTCCACCCCGGGCTAAACTCACAAGTTCCAACCTCAGGTTTCAATCTTGCCCTTAGCAATAAAACTAAAAACAAACATCTTGTTTTATTTCGATCACAAGCAATATCCAGTTTTAAACAACCTTTAGTTAGCTGTGGCACCTCTGTGAAATGAGACAACTTCTTACAGGTACCTCTGTGAAAGGCAAGTGCATAAATCTGAAGGGGGTTTAAGTAAAATCCGATCTGAGTGCTTCTGACAAGCGTCTCGGGACCAACAGTCCAAGAGTCTCCAACATCCTACACCTCTGATCGAGGCAACATGGATTAACATTGGAGGAATGGTGGGGTACAACCGAGTATTACGAGCATCATCAGCCGAGCCCTGAAATGAAGACCCAGGCTATATTTAACTCTGACTCCATACTCTGTTGGATGGGAAAAAGAGTATGGCAGCACAGTCAGCATCTGCTGGAACAATAGACCTGACACATTAACCTAGCCATAGGGGAAAACTTGTATAGTCTTCACATATAGCCTACATTTATAGAAGTATGGTGGAGAGCAAATAAACATTGAAAAACTTTGTGAATATGTAAAGGATAATGCAAACTGGTCACAGTTTAGATTAGGGTCCAATTCTCACTAATAACTAACAATGAACTATGTCTTCTGCCTCAATAAACTCCTAATTATTGCTTATTATTAATAGTTATAGGGTAGTTGTTAAGTTTAGGTTTGATTAGGGATGTAGAATATGGTCATGCAGAATAAGGCGTGTAATATGTGCTTTATAATATGTGCTTTATAAGTACTAATAAACAGCCAATATTCTAGTAATATACATGCTAATAAGCAACTAGTTAATACTGAGAGTTGGACCCTAAACTAAAGGGTTGACACATTATCCTGCTTACTACACACCCGCTTACAAAATAAATAAATGAATAAATAGACATGAATTTTTAATTGAGTTTCAGTATTCATTTATTATTTATTTTTGAATTATTTTATTGTTTGAAAAGAAAGACCACAGCATTATTTCGAGACATGAAACCAGCACAGCTACGGAGGAAATAGTTAGCCTGGGACAATGTTCAATTCAAATTTAGTGGTCATTGTACAAAAATATTTGCCAGCAGAATGTCACAATTGACAAATCAAAATCAAGTATTTCAGAGAGAAATATTTTAAAACCTTTTCCAACTTCCCATATGAATTATTTAAAATTCCACTTATCTAATTTACTAGCTACTAAACTACTGGACATATTTAAAGTATATGTCTAGCTATACTGTGTAGCCTACTGTAGCTCAACTTAAATCATGACGAATTAACATTCATCACAGTTTTAAATCCCAATCCCTCAATATTCTATCACATGTTCATATCAAGCTAGACACTTCTGTCAAGTCAAGGTCAACAGCATATTAAAACAACACTGAAATCCAAAAATTTGGGGGCCAAAATGAATCCTGCAGCTTTCCAGATAGAGACACAGCATTGCCTTCACTCGACTGACCTATGCATCATGCAGTGCGCTCTTGACCACAGCTTTACCTTTTACAGTGAGGTAAATATTTCCACAAACCCTTCGGTCTTTGGTCTTCCTTCCAGCTGAAGTCTTGTCTCTCTTGCCCGAGGCCAGCGCGAGCTCCAGGACAGCTGTTGCTGACACATAAACGTCTTGAATGAAACCTGAGATTGAGCCGCAGGTATAGAGGATCATCACTGGAAAACTCTTACATGTGCGGGTGTTGAAATACGCTTTCTACTTTACCTTCCTGGAGCAGATGCTTTAATGGGTTGTTTTTACAGTAAAACAATTTATGTATTGCCTATAGTCTAGACTACAGAATGATTCGCCCTCCCCCACGGGGGTATTTAAAGGTTTTGGTTGTATTATAAAGGAATAGGCCTATTTAAACCGCTTGTTTAGCTTCTTTGTAAAATGAATCTAACGAAAAGAACCTACACCGTTAAGGAAAATTATAACAAAGCTTACAAGAAGTGCACATTCATCAGTATCGCACAAATAGTCAGATAATCGAATGCGAAAGTTCACACACGAGTATTGTGATCAAAAAGGCGCGAAGAAAAAGTTAAATCATACCAAGAGTAATCGATTACTAAATAACTAAATTTCATTCAAATTAAATCAGTTGAATTAGTGCATTGTTAGCCCATTGTTATTTTTATGTTTTAAATGCTAAATTTGTCATGAGTAGCCTAATAAATGTATATATATATATATATATATATATATATATATATATATATATATATATGTGTGTGTGTGTGTGTGTGTGTGTGTGTGTGTGTGTGTGTGTGTGTGTGTGTGTGAAACAGATATAGGCTAAAACACACACACACTCACACTTTCTCTCACGCACACACCGACTGTTTAAAGTAGATCATGCAGCTGAACAGAAATTTAATATAGTTGATCGCTCCTACTGATAATGTTGCAGATGCTTCTTGGAAGGGATGAATGAAGAACTGTAGGCTAAATGCTAATAACAACTTTTTTCTGAAAACCTCTGAACCTATTCACATCACTATTTGCTCACCGTTTAATAGTGAATGTCTAATGCACATTATTCACATCATGACATGTTACTGTAAATACTGAAAAGGAGCTCATGTTTGAAAACTGATATTGATGACGTAATACATCACACTGAATATTGAACATGTAGCGCCATCCTCTGGTGTCACAAAAATAAAATATACAAAAAATTAAGCATTATTTTAAATTTTATAAATTCTATTTTAATATTAACACATGGTTGAAAATAGTAAAGTATAAACCAAACAGGATATTAAAATTTGTCAACATGCCAAAACACTTTGCCATACATTAGACAAATGTGGAAACAAATATACAGTGGCCACAAAATTGGACACAAGCCACTCTTAAATATGTATGAATGCCATTGCATCAGATAAAATATGTAACTAAGTGGCAAAATATAAATCAAGTGTCTTTTTTCACACCTAACTTTTTAAAACTAAATTGCAGCCATTTTTGCTTTTAATCAACCAAGTTTTTGCAAGTGATTTAGGTAATCAAAGTTACCCTCCAGTTCACAGTGTCCAATCAGAGTTAAAACTGGTGCATTTTCATCACATAAGCTATGCACTAATGTTTGACAACAATAAATATGTTAATAAACATATACGGGCCATTCTACAGAATTGGTTCAAAGTCAGAGTTGGAAACATCTTGAATTTATTTATTTTTCCCCCCAAAATTTTTGTTTGTATGCAAATTATATAATATCCAAGGTACACATTTCTAGTAATTGTGCAGTTAATTCTCATATTGCATTTTTAGAATGTTTTGGAATATTTTTCCTCTCCCCAAATTTGTCACTACCGAAACACAAAAATACATAATTTAATGAGAAGGCTTATAAAGGCAATAACAAAAGCCTTTTAATAATTTTAAAACTATTTCAAGTGTAATTTATGAGATTTGTTGTATTTTGAATCCAATCTTTCTTTGTAAAAGGCATAAAGTTTATCATACTGATTTCAAAGTTAAGGATTCATTAGTTTGACTATACATTGAACCAAACAATATAATAACATGTTGATAATTCAATATACTTATTTTTGACCAAACATTTCGGTCATGACTGCACATTTTCAGTAGCGGCCACATCACATTAAATAATTTTAACTCACATACTAAAACACTACTAAAACATACTAAAATACTAATGATTTGCATGACTGTAATAAAATGTAGTTTATTTCTCCCAAATAAAGGATTATGTGTTCCCTTTTGTCACTACCAAAACAATGATGACATGTTTCGGTCATTACTGTTTCGGTAGTGACAATTGTAGATTCTTTTGAGCCTATCTCAAAGATGCTAATTAGTACATGGTTACCTAGCACAGTTTTGAACAGTTGTACACACTTAAAAACAAATTTTTATGGACTAACACACACAAAAAAAGTTTGCTTAATTGGAGAAAAAGGGTGTTTAGCAGTGACGTTCCTTAAAGATTTTCAGACTTTTGAACACATTCATCTCAAAATAATGGGACCTATCTACTCACCATGACGCTATGAGAAAATCTAAAAGTTTTTTTTTTTTTTTTTTACAATGGGGAAAAAATTGCAAAAATTATGCAAAAATATCATTTTCACAAGTTGAAATTTAGGGGTTAGGGTTCGGGACAGCCATCTCCCAATTGAAAATACCCAATAAAAAATGATTTTATATACATTAAGCTTACTGATATTTTAAATATTGTGCGATTATAGAAGGATCTTAGTAAACATCAAAGATTTGAATACTTAAATTTTTTGGTTGTGGGACAGCAGTTTGCACCAATTCTGTAGAATGGCCCATGTACCAAATAAACAATAAATATACACTATGGACAAACATATTGGGACACACACACCTCTTAATTATAGAATTCAGGTGTTTCAATCAGACCCATTACCAAAGGTGTATAAAAGCAAGCACCTATAGGCATGCAGTCTGCATTTACAAATATTTGTGAAAAAATGGGTCGTTCTGAAGAGCTCAGTAAATTCAAGCGTGGTACTGTGATGGGATCTTCAACAAGTCAGATTTTATCCCTGCTAGATATTCCACGGTCATCTGTAAGTGGTATTATTGGAAAGTGGAAGCGTTTAGGAACAGCACCAACTCAGCCATGAAGTGGAAGAGCACATAAAGTCACTCCCTGTTGGTGTAATGTTTATGTGTCCCAATACTTTTGTCCATATAGTGTATATAAATGAACATTTACATGACCGAAAAAACAACAACCATATGTGATGTGTGAAAACATTTACGTAGTTATCATGACAGTGGAGTAACAACATAACATGTCAGAGCAAGCTGAAGTGCATTTGTCATAAAATGTCCTCAAGTTTATGCAGTAAATTCTTGCGTTGCCATTTGGAGAGTGTTGTTGTCAGTTCGAGACTTGTATTTCTCAATCTCTTTTCTTATTTCATTCTGGACCTATGAAATCCAGTAATTAGTTTATCACAAGAGGTCATAAAATATTTCTTTATATCTTCATTTGCTATTAAAAATAAATTAGATCTTACCTCAGTGTTCATGAAGCAGTATAACAATGCCACGATGAAACCCTTAAAAGAAATGGCAAAATTAGTATGAGTCATGCCTTTTTTGAGAGGTGTTTATTTATGATAGGTTTTTTTATTGAGACTTTATGAATTTTATACTTGACTATGTTTCTGCATGCTGTAGCTTTTGTATTTCAAGTGTATTTACTGTAGAGGGCACAGTTTCACTTATGAACAAGCTCCATAGAAGCATCTCTTAGGCTCTTCACCACCTCTCAAATGAGAGAGATAATAACAACACATCTTGACAGCTTATTTCTTAAAGATGGCTATATTGTAGGCTGCAATATAGTTGACATTCCTGGGCTACACTGTAGCTTGCATTAACCCATAGTGCCTGAACTGTACCTGGAAGGAACCTAGCACAAGTTCAAACAAGAGTCTCGCCTCTAGACCCACATGCTCGGGAAAAAGAGCAAATACGGTGTAATGCACTCCAAAAAGAGGGATGAGCAGAAGAGTTGACTTAGCCAGTCGCCTACAGAACACAGTGAACACAAATTGTAGTTTTAAAAAAAAGTGAATGGTAGATAATAGAGATCAAGGCTTCTTAATATATATAATGTGACGTATCTGTAACATTGCCTGTAACACAGTAAAAGGGGCCATTTACACTACACCATTTTCAATTAAAAAGTAAACTTTTTATGCTGAAAACGCAAACCTTTGAAAACTGGTTTCAAAGTGCAAGTTTTTAAAAACTATACTGCTATCTTCGCCATGTAAACTACAAAAACGCAATTTGTGCGCATGCTTTCTTCTTTACAAAGTGACATTGCCAAACTACTGGCCTGGCAGCAAAATACAGCGTTTTTAGTTTTCATGGGTCCGTGTGAACGGTGATCATTTGACAATGGTGTCATCTGTACATCATTGTTGTGTAACCGTACTCATTGGCTGAATCTGAAATCGCCCCCTAAACCCTCTTTCAATTCACTATGTTAGTCCACTAAAACAGTTCACTTGAAGGAGTGAGTGAAAACGAGTGAGTAAATTCGGACAGCCGTTCAGTGTACATCGGCTGTACACTAGTTATTGCAAGTGCAATGCGGGATTGAATGAGTGCACTCGGTAATGTCCACTATGGTTTTGGACATCACTGCAAATGGCGGTCCCCTTAAGGGTAGGGGAGAGCAGGGCACAAAGTAACGCTTTTTGACTTTCTCAGTTTGTGTAAATCTACTTATGGTTCAGAGTATTTATTTTTTTCCCACATGTCTAGTACAATTATGTGGTTTTGTTTTATTAATACAGTATATACTTTTTTCTTGATATACTCCGAAAGAATGGAAGTGAAATGTGACAACATGCCCCATAGGTGGGGTACATTGTAACATGTGTGGGGCACATTGGAACATGACCATATGACAGCTTAAAATGTTATCTGATCTAATAATAAAAAATAAATAAAAATAAATATTTTCTAAATAAAATACAATTAAAAAACTTTTTCATATAGCCTAAAATAATGCCAATTTTTAATAATTAAATATAAACTCATTTTTGAGTTTTGACTACGAACACAGGAAAACACAGCTATACAACATAGTTCAAAACATATAAATAATTAGTAATTTCTGAACATTTACTCTCAGTCTTTATTCACCTTTTTCTCACGTTTTCTCAATAAAATTAATAAAAGTATAGAATATAATAGCATATTTCTAATAGGGGCACATTGTAACGCAGTGTTACAACATGCCCCCGCCTGCACAACTGGGATTTAAACCCTGCTAGTGGCTTCAACTGTTAAATAACATCTTGGAGATTAAAATAATATCAGATTTGTCTTATTTTAAATAAACACAAAAAATAGAGATGAAAAATTAACTTAAGTAGGAAATTTACTTTTGCTATGGTTTAATAAATGTCTATGGATAACAATTTTGGCGGATTTTTTTCTCTATATAGTGTTGATATGGCAACTAGTAAATACACAAAGTTTCGTCATCCAAGCATGTGCGGAAGTATTTAAAACAAGCGTGTTACCACTAGCCCCGCGTTAGGTTGTGCCCCGCGCTCCCCTATATTGGGGCGATTATGGATTCAGCCATAGTGTGCTCTATGTGAGATCTATATTAATTACTTAATACATCTCACCTGTAAAGCCGCCTGTCTCCTCTATTTGATTCTGGGGTTTTTGTCTTCACAACTATCATCCTGCTTATATTAACAAACACTACAAAGTTCACCTGTAAAGTTTAAAAGTACAAACATTTTTATTATTTTGATTTAAGAAGTATGATGTTCAAATGTAATTTTTGTGGTAAGACACTGAAAAATTGTAACATCTAAATTAATTGGTCACTGAATCAGCCCAAATATGTTCATTTATACCCAAAAATGTTCTTTATAGATTAAATCAGGTAGAAATATTTTTTTTGCATTGACATGAAAATGCACATTCCGAACTTAAATGGTTGTAATTCAAGAATGGGTTAAAGGTACACTATGCAACCCTCTAGTCTAGCGTTTAAAGAACAAAACTGCATGCATTTTGCAGAAGAACATTGTTTTGGTTGTGCTTCGGCTCTGTGTGACTGTGTGGATGAATTTGACCCTTCATAATAGATAATGCTTTACAGTGAACTCTGTCTCTTAGAGAGCTACATGTGGCAATTTATCTGTTTAATAAAATACTAATCGGAGTAATAAAAACGCCATCTCCACGTTGCTTTCTCAACCTTTTAAATCCCTCAGTCCTCGCCATCTCGGAAACGTCAATGATTTATTACGAGCTCTGTTGAGTTCTCTTTTTGCTAGCAGACTCTCTGTTCGCCATTTTAACCCATTTTTTGTGACTATTTGCCACGCCCACACCATACACGCGTCAAAGTGACAGGTGTTATAGACTTACCATAGTGAATCAGGGTAAGACAAAAACACGTTTTGGAAGAAGGATTGGTGATGTATTGATCATTTAAATTTTGTGAATTCTGAACAAAAAGTTGTTACACCTTACACCATTTTTTACAGTGCACTAAACCAGAGCCACAGTTTTAGGCATAAACCTACAAATACCTTTTCTATAGTTTTCACTGAATATTAAACTGGGATAGGAGTGTTTCATTGTTTTTTGCATAAACTTACAAATACAGAAAGCAAAATGGGAATTTTGATGATCCACCAGTAGCCACTGTCCATGTCATCCCAGCACCTACCAACACATATAAACACAGGCATTTATGATACACTCAAGTACATAGATAAATGTTAGCTGCAGATTCTAATGTTCTCCACAATAATCTCATCCTCACCCATAATTGTCATATTTCTGCTTGAGGAATGTCCATATGATTACTGTGACAGATGGAGTCCCTGTAAGACAGAGAAAAGAATCAACGAACACTTCAGAATAAGCTTTGTGTGTAAAATATTCTTCCTGTCATGTAAAATGTGGTTTTACCCCAGCCAATAAGAGTATACCACCAGAAGAATGTTCTCTTGCGGGCGAAGGTGAAAACTAGCAGTGTCTGGAGATAAAGTCCCTCAACGAGCAGCCAGTAGAAATTTGATAACACACAGTACTGGAAGAACGTCACCACAGCCTTGCACAAGACCTGGCAGATGAAATACAGCATTCGGTTATAGAGGATCAGATGATCTGATTTATGCTATGGCATTTATTTTGCATTGATCTTATCATTCATTTCGTCGGTGTAATGTACAGTGGAGACTGTGCAGTGATTGATTGTCTCGTCGGCGAATAACACAGCATCTTTCACAAACACTGCCAAAGCCCTCAGGATGAATGTGGAGAAGAGGTTGAGGTGGATGTAGGTCCGTGTGCATAGAAGCTTTCTGTTGGATTAATGAAAATGCGACACTATTACGTGATATCAGCATCCCTTGAAGCATGAATAATATAGAAAAAAAAACTTCACCAGAATTGAATTCCAGTTAGAATTACCTAAAGATGCAGAAGATGAAGACCGCAATACAGAGAGAACCAATGGACACGCCGTACCCAACGGTGTATATCAACTTCACCATGGCAAAGTACTCTCGCTTACACAGTAAAATGGAAAATATCAAGTTTAGATGCCACTTGATTCATCTTGGAGTATCCATTTTATCTAATCTAAAGTAATAAATTAACTTTTTCTTTAAAGGTGATGTTTGTAATTTTTTTTTTCCAATATTTAATAATTGCTTAGGGCAGTAGTTAAACCTATCCACATCATGATTTGCACAGTGAGCTGAACAGCTTAATTCTTAATACTGAGCTCATATTGATAACTTAATGCAAACAATGAATATCGAACATGTAGCGCCATCCTCAGGTGTCACATACAAAGCATAACAAAACAGTTTAGACACAAAAAAATGTATTTGGACACTTAAGCCACGCTTAAATATGTATGAATGACTTATCCAATAAAACTTCAAACCAAGTGCCATTTCTCACCTAACCTTAAAAAAATAAATAAAAAAAGCCAATGGGGGAAGGGGAAGTGTTTAAAAACCATTCAAAAAACAGATCATTTTTATGTTTGATGACGCTGGTGGTGAAAAAAAGAAATAAAAATCACACACTTCACTTTCCACAACATTGAACAGGATTCTATAGAGAAGTGCAATAATCCATAGCATTTAGTTACGTTCATTTAATATCAAATACGATTTCTTCAAGGTTTTTACTCTGTGTCCAGTGTCTTCCTGCTCTGTGCTGTTGTCCTGAAAGCAGGCGCTGTAATAAGGCACACTCAGCCTACTCCATCCCTCAGTAGTGCAGGTGCGGGTGATCAGCTCTAAAGAAGTCAATCATAAACACTTTTACATTTACTGTACGTCACAGCATTGGACTTTATGGCCACAATCCTAGAAAGAGTACAATTAATGTGTTGAAGCTTTGATGTGTGTTGGGTCCTAAGAGAGAGAGAGAACTTTACCATGGGAGTTCAGGAGAGGAGGTGGACAAGACACTGAGACTCTCTCTCCTACACTGACTGCAGGCCAGCAATTCACTCCATCCCACTCAACCAGACAACCTGAAGACATCCACAATTAAAGATGACAGAAGTCTTCTTAATCAAATTATCAGCTACATTAAACTGATTCTCATCATCATATCCTGTGAACTCCTGTAACTGTTAATGCTAATGACTTATGTAGTCTTATAGCAATGCATCTTATAGTTCTGTAAAGAGGTTGCATAAAATAATACAATGAAAAGCAATGGACTATGGTATGCAAGATAGCAAAGATTGTCTGTGATTAATGACTTCATGCAAAGCTGTTGTTATATGGCTTCAGAAAACATCTAGCGCACAAATTGACAGGACTGCTTTTATGGTGCTTTAACAATGCAGGTTGAATTTCAATCTTTTATAAATCTCAGTATTTAAAAGGGAATTGAAAGAGGAAAATGAAATAATATGTTAAATGCTTTATCCTTAGTCAGTCCCATATTTGCAATTGATCAGAATCAGGAGCTCTGGGTATACATATATAATACAAGAGAATAAAAAGAACATTTAAATAAGTAAAATGAAGAAAAATAAAAATACTTAAAAAAAAGAAAAGAAAGAAAATAACATACATCTAGATCGGAAAACATATGTACAGATTTTTTTTTCAATTTTTACCTTATCATTTGTATTTACATGTACTTAAATCTAAACTCTAAACCCTCAGGTTGACAAATGCCATAAGAGTACTGAATTATGAATTAAAAACATGTAGTAATTGGTGTGCTGTATCTGTAAGCCTGAGGATATCAATTCATGCAAATAACATGATAAAATCAAAGGATCAAAAGTGTGAGTCGACATCGTGATGAAATGTTATCAGTATCAGTGCTTATCTGTGACTTAACTCACCTTTATCAGTAGCGTTAAAGTTTAACAAAGACTGCGTAAAACCGATTTTGAGCTGACATTCAGCTTCATTCTTCTGCAGATGCAATACTATAGAACATTCAGGATGAACGGTCTTCACCTGAAAGGCATAAGTGCATGCACACTATAAGAACTTCACAGAAACATTGATCTTTTGAAATAGTTTTGAAAAAAAGATAACAAATAATAACTTACCCCTTCACATGTACTAACTATAAGAGTCCAGATGACAAAGCCATGATTAAGGTCCATGATGTTATTTCTATTCAAGTCACCGATGTAAATAATTCTTGGTCTGGTCAGTTATGGTGAACAAGTGTAGCTCTATTGCCCGTTGTTTTTGTCAGTAGCCTTCACACATATTCCAATGCTTATTCAGTAATTCTCATCTATCTCTCCAACCTGTTTCAAGCAGCAGATGGTGAGATATACCCAGATGGTACAGCCCACTTTTCTGGGTGTACAGGGCCCTTATCACCTCATGACATTAAAGTGTCATTGTTATTTTAAAACAAATCTAACAGTAGAACCCTAACTAAAAAAAAAGATTTCTTTCTATTACCTTTACAACATTCAGCATCTAGAACATTGATTCTGAAACTATCCCTTGCATTTTGTTAATACTGTAAATAGGCTGTTTTTTTGTGTGTCTACCTTGGCATTCAAGGCAGTCATCCGTCTTCTACCTGCCTGCTCTATCACACTAGGGAGCTTAAATGAGTCTTTTAGCCAGCACCATTTACTGCATGAGTGAACGTAAATCACTTGTTCTGAGTTAAAAGGATGACATTACTTTAGAGGTATGCAAATGACAAAATCCCTCCAATCCACATTGTAATTAAACATTTTAAAAAGGGTTGATTAAAAAACCCCAATTATGATTCTAATGCAGTTTAGTGTCTCCTTCACAGGGTTAGGAATTGAACCGATTCATTTGCTTGTTATAGTATGGACAGCAGTAAAGTTTTTTTGTATGGTGCAGATGGACCATGCCACTTTATCCATCCATTTTTAAAGCATGTCCTTCCCCTGAGGAGCTGAGGTTAGGCTGAAAGAAGACAATCATGAAAGATACATTCATACAATATTCAGAAAGAGAGATGTTCTGAGGGGATGAAAGTGAGAATTTGAAAATGACAGAATGAAAATCTACTCATATTCATTGGTGTGTGTGTAGGAACTATAGAGGCAGCGATGTGTTTACTGACAGTTATCGATTCATAAGTATCTTTGTGTTTTTTTCAACTTCAGGCACTTAAATAAAACGATTTAAACTAAAAACTTTAAGACTTTATTTATGACACCCATAAACCAAAATATTTTTAAAGGGATAGTTCTGTCATCATTTACTCACCCTCAAGTTGTTTCAAATCTGTATGAGTTTCTTTCTTCTGTTGAACACAAAAGATATTTTGAAGAATAGTTGACGGTAGCCACTATGGAAGTCAATGGCTACCTTCAACTGTATTCTTCAAAATATCTTCTTTTGTGATCAACAGAAGAATGAAACTCATACAGGTTTGAAACAACATGAGGGTGAGTAAATGATGACAGAATTTTCATTTGTGGGTGAACTATCCCTTTAAGTGAAATATTCATAATCCATTTCATCGTTTATTGTAACGATCACCCACAAATGAAGTCCCCCCCCCACCCCCGATAGACATATCGTCAGCTGAACAGTTGCTATGTTGTTAAACAGTTCAATCCTTCGTAGGCACTGTAATTCTATCCTTCACAGCTTTGTTTTTATTCTTGTTAAAATGTAAATATGGGGCTACCCTGAATGCCTATAAAGTTTTATCAAAAGTTAGTTTAACTTTTCCATCACAGTGTTATCAAAAACAATGTATTATGTGAAATGTGGTGGAAAAACGTGAACATTTTGACTTTTGGAGTTCTAAGGTTGGACATTGTTAGCAGCAGATTTACTAAGTGGAGCGTCTACAAGTTCACAGGGTCAGAAATGCCTTTCATTGAAGAAAAACACATGTTTTGGAAAAGCGGAGCAGGTGTGAATGAGGTGTTAATGTTTGGGGGCACAGTTAAGCTACAACATTTGTGCCTATTAAAAGCAGCAGCACTGTACAGTATCCCTACTCCTATACTGCTGTCATCCTTGTTGCTTTTTATGTCATGATGATGATGATGATGATGATATTAATTAGCAGAACACAAAATGTATCCATCTACCCATCTATAGTGCTATACAGTAGATAGATAGAGGGATATTACATTTTGTTTTCTGCTAATTAATATCATCATCATCATCATTATCATCATCATGACATAAAAAGCAACAAGGATGACAGCATAAAATAGAAAATACTCACATGAGATACAGGACGAAGAGGAACATGGATGATGGTGCTCTGAACAGGCAGCAAAAGGTATCTGAAGTGGGTAGGGGATATGTATATCCTGTGAAGTTTAATGCATGCACTGGAGTCACAGCATTCTTTCCTATTTTAGAAATGTGAGTAATATTGGGGAGGTGCAGCAGATTTAGTGCAGAGTATATAACATTTAGGGCTCCAATCCATACCATTCAACAGCAGTCAAACATTTGCATAAGACTCGATTTTGTCCATTCACTTACTGTGAATACATCACCATGGCTTCACAAAAGCAAGTGGCCAAAATAGGAGGAAAGCCAGCCCCGGCTCCAGAGGAAGAACCAGCTCCCGGAGCAGCAGAATCAGCATCAGCAGCACTGGAAACGGTTGCTTCTGCCCTAACTGCAACACCAGAGTCAGCTGCAAAAGAGTCCGAAAAAGCCAGCACTGCACCTGGGCCAGCCCCAGTCGCAGCAGCCGAAGAACCAGCCAAAGCACAAGCTTCTCTTCCAAATCCAGCTTTCAAAAATGATCCTGCTGCTGTAGTAAGTCTCTGTTTGGCATATTATTTTTTTATGGTATTTCAGTTGCCTGATGGCCTGGATTGATGCGCCCACAATAATGGTTGACGTCTACATTTAAATGCATACTTTTCTTTTAAGAATAAAGACTAAATGATTCAGATTACTTTATTGACAAGCATTTGGGTAATTAAACTTAGTGTTAATCAATTGAAAAGTTCAAATAAGGCACAATGACAGAAAGATTTTAAAACAAAAGGTCCACCTTTTTAAAATAGGGACGTATTGATATATTCTGTCCAAATAAATAAATATATTTAACCAAAGCTTAAATAAATATTATGCTGCAAGGGTTCGTTCAGCCAAAAATGAAAATTCTGTCATTAATTACTCACTCTCATGTTGTTCCAAACCCGTAGGACTTTCAAACCCATAAGAACACAAATGAAGATATTTTAATGAAATCTGAGATATTTCTTTCCATCCATTGACAGTTACGCAACTACCAATTTGACGCTTTAAAAAGTTCATAAAGATATTGTAAAATGAGACACAGCCGCTTTATATGATGAACATATTTAACTATAGGCTGTTATTCCCATTTAAACTTTGGTCAGCAAACAAAAACAGAAGCTCAACCGTACTTGCTTGATGTAGTCATATAGACTCATACGTATGTATTCTTATTATTATGTTTTATTATTATGTATTGTTCATTGCCATTTATTAATTATAGATGTCTATTTTAACATCACTTAAACCTGTGTACACTGGCGGGTGACGCTAGGGGGCAGTGGTGAGCCACATTGAGTTTCACTTTTTGATATGAAGAAGTCACACTGCCAGCCATTTCAACACTGTGAAACAAAAACCCAATTTATTGTTGTCTTTGTTGAATTTGCAGATTGTACAGCATATGACAGAAATAAAACGTACATGTGCTACCAGAAAACAGCCTCTTCTGTATGTGCAACATTGACACGCGAGAACAAACCTCATTGGTTCTTGCTGAAGCTCAAACGTGCTGCGTAACAAGAGAATGAACCTCATTGGTTGTTGCGGAAGCTCAAACTTGCTGCGTAACACGAGAATGAACCTCATTGGTTCTCGCACGTCAAGCGAACATGGTTGAGCGTCCGTTTACCTCAACTGATGTGTGAGTTGATGAATGTTTATATGTGATTAAAAGCCTGAATTAAATCTGTCCATCAACTGTTAAATTCATATGGATTGGTTTTATGATCTCTTTATGAACTTTTTGAAGCATCAAAGTGGTAGTTCCATAGACTGTCAGTGGAGAGACAGAAATGTCTCAGATTTCATTAAAAATATCTTCATTTGGGTTCCAAAGATGTACATAAGTCTTACGGGGTTGGAAGGACATGAGGGTGAGTAATTAATGACAGAAATATATTTTTTTTTTGGTGAACTAACCATTTAAGGTACAACATTATAATGTACAGCTAAGCTGAGCACAATAACTAACTCATGCTCACCTAAATCATTGTCTCTTCAAGTTAGTGCTGATGATCTTTAAAAAGGCGGAAAGTAAATAAAAACCCAGGCCAATAACTCTAATATGGTGCAATACACATCTCTAATTTAAAAGGTCATAAACATTAATGTGCTTAATAAATATTTAATTAATCCCAAGTTATCATTGCTGGAACATTTCTTTCGATTTTTGAAAAGCAGTTGTAATTGCCTGGACATGAACTGCACAATATTACAAACAATATATGCTTCATGGCAGGATTCCAGTAGATGTGCTTTACTTGGATCTACACACACCTGCTGCGGGGGTTGTCCCACTCTTCCTAATACACTTCCTAAGTTAGACTCCCTAGGGAGACAGATATGGATGATATGATCTCATAAACAGACTGTGAACTTTGAGGGGAGATTATTGTTGGTGCCAGGAAAAACAATGGCAGAACAACTGCCAGAGTTTTAACTTACTGTATGACACTAATATCTGTGCATTAAAGTACATAGTAGATCAGCAATGAAGCTATCAGCTATTATGATACAAATAAATGCCTATATAAAAACCTAAAAAAAGAAATCTCTTGTTCTGTGTTTCAGGGTAATCTCAGTGCTGAACAACTTGAAGGTAAGGAACAGCCTAAAAAAGCTCATCTGATCAATTTAATTTTAAATGAACTAATTTTTTGGGTTATTTTGCATTTATACAGAGTTCAAAGAAGCGTTCCTGTTGTTTGCCAGGACTCCCTCAGGGGAGATGAAGATATCACTAGCTCAGTGTGGGGATGTGATGAGAGCTTTGGGCCAGAACCCAACTAATGCTGAAGTCTTGAATGTTCTAGGGAAACCAAAGCCTGAAGGTATAGACACACAATGGAAAAAATACAGCTGCATGACTTATCAGGGCATTGTACAAGGTGCATGTCATGATCTATATAAAATTACTCAAGCTATTGCTTCCCTGCATCCCACGGGATCATTCATTAGAAAACAAAGGGAAAGACTGAACACACTTCTGTCACAGAGATTACTGAGGTGTTGGTTGTCACAAATGTCAAAGATTATAATTAACAGCAGACAAATTCTCTGTGACGTTTGCAAGTCATTCTCTGAATACTGAGATCCTTGCCATAATGACTCACTAAACGTCAAAATACCATTCCAACCGCAGGAATGTAGTATTTTACCTTAACACAAAAGAGAAAAGGGTAGCCTGACAAGCCAGACCTACATCAAGATGTTTGGTCTGGCAACTCACCATAGACACGGCTCAATCCGAGGGGCGGGATAAACGGCTGTCTTTCAAATTCACTCTGCACGCAATAGGACAGCGCTTCAACCAACCAGAGCGTTTTCCCAACAGCGGAGCTTACATTAGTTGATAGATTCAACTTTTGAATCTGGCCGGCAAAACTACGAACACATCCTCCTTTTTTAAGAATGACTTAAGTGCCGTTCTTAAGTGCTCTTTTCTCAAAGAAAAACTTAACTCCAAGTCCTCCAGAGTCGCGGCCAAAGCCGATTCGAAAGACTGTTCTCCAGCAGCCATTCTTTGTTTTCAAGTAGCAGGGAACCGTCACAACTCTGTCGTCATTATGTTAAGCCCGCCCCGCCTACTCTATACACGATGTGATTGGCCTAACCCAATTTAGGTTTTTCCAGCACGAAAGTCAATGGAGAGTTGCTAGAATACCCTAGCTGCAAAATACATTTTGCTGCCGCTAGGATGCGTCTAGATTTCTAGGCTAAGAAAAGGGTGATAAAGGACTATAAATATAACATTTACTTTTTGCAACGGTGCTATTGAAGCTAAAGGAATAGTTCACACTCATTGTCTTGTTGTTGCAGACCTGTGAGACTTTTTTTCTTCTTCTGTGGAACCCAAATAATGATATTTTATTTATGTATTTATTAGCAAATAAATAAATTCAATGAAAGTAAGTGGGGTCAAATGTTTGGATTTTTTTTTTGTGAACTATCCAATTAAATATTTTTTCCAATTAAATATATTGTCAAATAAAATCTAAGAACCTACTAATTGCTTTATTTAAATTGTGTCGTTCAGAGATGGAATCCAAACTGATCGACTTTGAGACTTTCCTGCCTATGTTTCAACAAGTTTCAAAGTCTACTGAAAGGGGCACATTTGAAGATTTTGTAGAGGGCCTTCGGGTCTTTGACAAAGAAGGCAATGGAACAGTCATGGGGGCTGAACTCCGCCATGTGCTTGCTACTTTGGGTAGGATGTTATGGAGGAAAAATATGCCAAATTCATATATTTGACCAACATTGACCAGTGTAGTCAAATGTTGAAAACATTGAGAACTAAAAATGTATAATTTTACTCATTGGAACACTGTTTGAATTTCAGGAGAGAGGTTGTCTGAGGGTGAAGTGGATCAGTTGCTGGCAGGGCAAGAGGACACAAATGGTTGTATCAACTATGAGGGTAAGATACATTTACTCAAGACTTCCCTCTACTGACAAAATGAATGACTTTTTTTTTTTTCCTCTACTGACAAAATGAATTTGACGTGTCTCATTGAAATTAATCTTATGTTCTTTCTCCAAGCTTTTATAAAACATGTCATGGCTCGCTGAGTGATCGTTTCTGGTAAGTTTATGTAAATCAGGGCTTCCCAACCCTATCAACATTTAACATTTCAATAAATATATTGATTAAATAATAAAAGCAACTGATTTTTTTCCCCCAGTTTTAATTATATGCATTCAGTTCAGCCAGTTCATGACCTCATGAACCTACAGAACTTCCATCATGAACTCCTACAGAATCACAAAGCCCTGGTTGGGAAGTCCTGATCTGAACTATAATATGCTTTGCTGGTACATTTTAGACTTTAATTTATTTTGCATCTTTTCTGTTTGCCTAGGTACCGTGGCAGCCTCACATTGATGTTTCCAGAATTAATCTGAAGGTCATGTGTGAGAGTTGACATCAATAAAACAACATTTTTGTTAAATATTATATACAGTAACTGATTAAATTCACTTTGTTCTTCAATCACCACTTTGAAGCCGTTTTATATCAAGTGCAAATTATCAAGTAGGCAAAATGCAGGAGTCTGCTATAAACTTTACTTTATGCCAAGAGAGAATCAACACAGCTGTCGGTGGATAAAACGTTGGCTTTGGTGGGGCTTGTGCACTGAGTTTGCTCTAATCCCCAATGTCAGGAACTTTTCTCAGGCACATATGATAAACCCATACGCTTTGTCTTTGGACTTCTCTCAAAGGACTTTTCTAAGAAAAACCTTGTGCTGTAGCCAAGTGTTACATTCACTGTGTGGATTTACAGCATCTCACAATGAACAAATGGGCTTAGTGTCCAGTCAAGTAATTATTGGAAAGACATGAGTCAAGTACAAAGTTATTTGTGAGTGTGTTGTGGGAAAAATAAGAAACCTTTTCTACTATAAAAAACCTTTTGTCCAGTTAAAATGTTACATGCAATTTATTCATGGATCCATCAATGTCAATAAAGAACCTTTATTTTAAGGATCTAACTATCTAGCATCTGATCTAACATAGAATAAGCTGACATGTACAGTAGTTGCAAAGTTACTTATAGTCAGTAGCATGTCTGTTGAGGGGCCATCAAAATAAAGTGTTTGCCAATATTAAGCAGATAGTCTACTAATAATGACTGTTGACTAACAAAGTTCTAGGCTCAGGGAAGGAGGAGGCAGGAACCAGTGAACGTTCTGTGAGCTCATAGACAGCAGCGCATAACCGAATTGAATTCTTTTGCGCATCTTCTAGCACTTTAATGTTTAAATTTACAAGACTTAACCCCTAAACAAGCAAGAGTGGAAAATTATCAGCAAAACATCATTTCATGTCACTTTTTATATCATCTAGATCAGGGATGGGCAACTTTGGTCCTGGACAGTTTAGCTCTAACCCTGATTAAAAAACCTCACCTGCCTGTAGCTTTCTAGTAATCCTGAAGACATTGATTAGCTTGTTTAGGTGTGTTTGATTAGGGCTGGAGCTAAACTCTGCAGGACAGCATGGCCCTCCAGGACTGAAGCTGCCCTGATCTAGACTTAAGCCGGGCTCAGACTACAGGGGTTTTAAATCTTAACCGATTGTGAAATCTGGTTGCTTCACAGATATTCTTCTTTCAAATCTCAAACCTGCACATACAAGATTTGAAAATCACACACTACAATATATTCTTAAAGGGCACCTACTGTATTATACAAAATTCACTTTTACATGGTGTTTGAACATAAATGTGTGTTGTCAGTGTGTGTACACAACCACCCTCTAATGATAAAAATCCACCCAGTGCTTTTTTTAATCCCCATAAATCATAAGCACTGTCTCAGAACAACCTGTTCTCAGAATCGGGGCAATGTGATGTACTTTAACACAAGCACCTCTCACGACTGTTGACTGACACTACAGTTTTAGCATAGACCCGACCCTGAGTGAGCTAAACACAGTCCGCCATTGTTTCCACGCCGGAGCAGCTGTAACGTTAGACAGTGATGATATATCTTAGGTGGGGCTGTGACATATTCAGTCAGTTTTAATAGTCTGGTAACCGTAGGAGCCAAGCCATCATGTCTTTTAGCGTTGTGGCTCTTCCTCAAGACATACGTCAAGCATCCCCCCGTCTCTCATTCAAAAACCTCTTAAAAACATTTTTTTTTCTCTGAATATTACTCTTCTAAGGAATATTACTCCTCACGTACCCCAGTTTGAGAACCACTGCCTTAACCTATCTTTGTAAAGCGACCTTGGGTGTTGGAAAGGCGCTAGGCCTATATAAATAAAAAAATTATGAAAAAGAAGTATAGTTCATAATTACGTTTCTCATTTGTACTGCAAGTGAACTTATGGGTATACTAGTAGTTTACTATTTTAATACTTGTAGCAACTTTGAAGTATACACTCAGTAAACTGCTAGTTTAGTAGTTTTATACTGCAAGTATACTTGCAAGTTTTCTTTTAGTGTACTCTCAGTAAACTACTAGTTTAGTAGTTTTATACTACAAGTTTTCTTTAAGTGAACTTAACATTATACTTATAGTTTACTATTTATATATAATTTTTGCACTTGCAGTAGGCCTATACTACTATGTTCAAAGGCTATTTTTTTATACTTGAAAAATACCTTTAACTGTACTTTAATTTTAAAAACATTTTATTAGCTTCATGCATCCTTTTTTATCAACACTTGAATGTTGGTAAGTTTCATAAATAAAGGTAACATTTTAACAAAAAAGATGAGAAAATCTAATTTTTGTCAAAGACTACGCCTTGATCAGATTCAGAAACGTGATCAAAACACAGATGGAGTAGATCGAGTCCAACACCCCCAAAGCTTCACAGTCATTTTCTCTTCATGGGTTACGCTTCATTTCATTTGGAAACATTAAGCAGTTTTGATTTACAGGCTGTTTAATGTTTGATGATCACATTATTTTACATTTGAGTGAGCAATCTCCTGTGTTTTGATCCAGAGATTCTGTACTAGAAGATGTGTCATAGCGCCCCCTACCGTATAACAGTGAAAACATGGATAGGGAAAGAGTAAAGTAGAATTAAAGTAAATTCCTATGTGCACTACCAGTGGACTAGCCTATCCAAAAATTCAGATATGCAGAATTAGAAACATATCTGTTTTATATCAATATTTTAATCAATATCTTCAAATAATGTAAGTTTCATGAGACTGTATATGAAAAACTTTGTAAAAAAAAGTATATTTAATAGGCTACTCGATCAAAAGAGTTAACACAACTACAAGCCAAGTATACTTTGAATAATAAAACTTTTAAGTATATCTCCATCAAAAGATTGAGTACAAGTACAGGCCAAATATACTTGGACTTTTTTCTCAGTATAACTCAAGTACACTTAAGTATAATTAAGTATATTTCTGACAAGTACATAAAGTATATTTTTGAGAAGTATATAAAATGTAGACTGAAAGTATGCTTTCTTCTTTTTAGTTTTAGTTTAGTTTTAGTTAACTTATTTTTCGTAAGGGAATTATCGCTGTGTACAAGATCAGGTTCAGTTCCATGCTTATTTTATGTACTCTATAAGCTATTCCAACCGAAAGCTTGTTACTGTATCAACTGAACATGTTAGTTTATAAGACAGTGTATAATATTATGTTTAAAAAAAAAGTATTTAATGAGCTACTCAATCAAAATAGTAAACACAAGTACAAGCCAAGAATACTTAGAATACTTAATTATACTTTTAAGTATATCTCGATCAACAAGTAGAGGCCAAATATACTTAGACTTTTCTGTCAGTATAAGTCAAGTATACTTAAGTGGAATTTGAAGTATATTTCTGAGAAGTACATAAAAAGTAGACTGAAAGTATACTTTCTTATTTTTTAGTTTAAAAGAAATATACTAATAGCACACTTGAATAAACTTCTTCAGACAGGTGCTTCATATCCCTCACTCCGGTAACTGTCCATGCTGGATCTGTCCAAGCAAAATAAGGCATTAGCATGACCGTATCCAGCTAGCCAGGCCTTTCTAGTGTACTTTATTAATCAATGTCTTTGCTGCTGACCTTTGATGATCCAATTCAACCATATAATAAACAATAATGACTTTAGGTTAACATCACACATTTGTGTTTCTTTTTTCTTTTCTTTTTTCTTGCTGAACTAAGAAGGCAAATTCCAAACTGAAGTGAGCATGCCCTATACTCCCTTCGAAGGGCAGAGCCCTTGAAGTGGGGACTTTGGAGTGAGCACACATGGCACTTGCATGCCATTATGTAGCCATTTGGAACGCACTTGGGGAAGGAAGCAATGAAAGAAAACGTAATTTCCACAGCTTATTAGCTGTTCTTACGATGGAAATATCTTATTATTGCTGTTAACATAACTGTTGCAAATAAACATTCATTTTATATAAAAAAGGTTTTAAAATATGCGTTATAATCAGTGTATTTCTCTGCTCTAAACTTAAAACTTTTCGTCTCATCTCCTGCATTACCTACAGTAACACATTTCTTACATATGAAACTTATTTAAACAACATGATAAAAATGTAAGACATAATCATCACAAATACTTACCTCTTGCTCCATTTCTGTAAATCCATTTTTATGAATGAATGACTCTCTCTACCCGTTGTTTTAGGCCACATCCACACGAAGCGTGTTCCGTAAACACGGTGTTGTCTCAAGAAATATCTGCGTACACACGAAACCACTGAAACCGACTCAAAATGATGTAGTATACTATGCCAGACCAGTATGTGGCGCTGTAATTCAGCCACAGAGATACACTAAAAATTGAGAAGAAGACTTAGAGAATGCCGACTGTATACAATAATATTAGGCAGTAGGCACAGTAGCTTCTTCTTTTCTTTTTTACCAAGAACTTTATTGAACAATATGAACAGCCATAAATGGCCTGGTACAAAAAAAATACATAAAAACCCTCAAATTTACATAAACCCCGCCCCTGGGAACATGCAGTACATGTTGGAGATTATGAATTGGTAATCTTCTGATATTCCTGCAGTTCCCGGATGTAAAATGTTGAATTTTCTGTCGAATTTGAACCAGGGGGCCAATGTTTTGGAAAACATTGAAGCCTCCCCGGGCGCCGCCATTGATTAGCAGACCATCACCTGCTGTTAGCATTCCATTGACTTCCATTCATTTTGGCGTCACTTTGACAGCGAATAACTTTACATCTGAGGCGTTTAAAGACTCCATTTGTCCATTATTTATTTCTAAAGAAACACGAAAATGTATAAAAGGCTCCATTACCTTGTATCTTACGTTATGGCCCCGTAGAAGCCATTTTGTAAAAATAGGCTAACAATTGCGTCATAACCACGTGACTCTCTGTCGCACAGTAGAGAAATTACCGTACGGACAGGAGGAGAAGCTCGCACGTAATCAGGGGGATGTGGAGGCAAAATGACAAAATAATTCATCAGAATACTTAGCAAAAGTTTCTCCTGCTCCTAGCTCATGGACAGCTCCTACTCACACTCTCCGTCTCTGCAAGTTTCAGAAGGGAATGATTCCGATTTCTCTTGGCACAGCTACTAGAAGACAGACGGGTTGCTCACGTCACATCTACGTCGTCAAGCTCAGTTGTAAGGCTTGTTCGACTTCATGCAGCTCTGCGCAGACCGATCGGCGGCTGACTTGAAGCAGTGCATGCCGGTTAGAAATTTTGTCCGACTTGATCCAGCGCCGACGCCACGTGACTGTGACGTATGCCATTAAAGTACCGCGAGAGCGATTCGAGAGTAGCCGGAGAACTCAGCCAGCACAGCTTCCCAAGAGCGGCTGCACTGGGCTGCATGAGCTCTGATGATGACACAGCTGTTCTACGATTAGCCGGATTCATTGCATGACAACGATCACATGTGTTGCGTGTTTATTCAAACACCGTTAGGTGTGTTCGACATCGGCTGCGGCTGGATGTATCCGATCGGCGAGAGTAGCCGCGTGCAGGCGGGGAGGAGCTGCAAACGGAGACGTGAAGTCGGACACTTTCTGGGTCCCGTAGTGACCGCTCACGTGGTGTTTGCATACTTTACCACAGCTGAAGTGAAATAAATGCAATATTTGCCAAATAATGTTTCAGAGACATTTTCATTCAATACTTTATGTACTGCTTCTTACAGCGTCTGTTTGAACAAGAATAAAGTTCAACATAAGCTACTATCAATGAAGTGGAGTCTACGTTTTTTAATCAGTTTTACTTTGATAAACATGACACAATATAACATCACAAATACATGAAAAGAGTGTTTACTGTTTTAAAAAACTGATTTGTGCGCTTTAGAGGAACTAAAGGTGTTTGAATAAACACGCAACACATGTGATCGTTGTCATGCAATGGATTTGGCCAATCGTGGAACAGCTGTGTCGTCATCAGCCCTCATGCAGCCCAGTGCAGCCGCTCTTGGGAAGCTGTGCTGGCTGAGTTCTCCGGCTACTCTCGAATCGCTCTCGCGGTACTTTGATGGCATACGTCACAGTCACGTGGCGTCGGCGCTGGATCAAGTCGGACAAAATTTCTAACCGGCATGCACTGCTTCAAGTCAGCCGCCGATCGGTCTGCGCAGAGCTGCATGAAGTCGAACAAGCCTTTTAGTTCCTCTAAAGCTCACAAATCAGTTTTTTATAACAGTAAACACTCTTTTCATGTAGTTGCGATGTTATATTGTGTCATGTTTATCAAAATAAAACTGATTAAAAAACGTAGACTCCACTTCATTGATAGTAGCTTATGTTGAACTTTATTCTTGTTCAAACAGACGCTGTGTGAAGCAGTACATAAAGTATTGAATGAAAATGTCTCTGAAACATTATTTGGCAAATGTGCATTTATTTCACTTCAGCTGTGGTAAGTATGCAAACACCACGTGAGCAGTCACTACGGGAACCAGAAAATAGGCTTGTTTGAGATGCGCCTTGCCTCGCCTGAAATGTAGTCGAGAGTAGGCGGCTGCAGTGAGGGGAGGAGTGAAAAAAGCGCAGGCAAGCCGGACAGATCTCTCTTCTCGTAGTGGATCTGACACCTGCGAGATCAAAGATGGATATCGCGGGATTCACGCTCGTGCACAGTGTTGCTAATAAACTGGATGTAATTCAATTTATGTTGCTTTTATATGAAAATAAATAAAATGAACAAGACACCCAAAGTACTTGTTATTTAATTCCATTCCAAATACATGTTTATCAATATTTTTTTCTTTAATACAGACATACGTGTTTTTATTTATTTATTTTTTATAAAAATTAAATTGCATAACCCATAGAGATCGCACTGTTAGATAGTTTGGGAATATTCACACATAACGTATACACATAAAACATGATATCAGAGTTTTAAAATCAAACATTTTAAAAGAGGACAATACATCACGGTTGTTTAAACCAATGAACATTAAGCTGTGTCGTCAGCAAGTCGTTTCCCATCATGCTTCTGATCAGCGCAGTCGGTGGAGAGCAACTGCGCTCGACTGCAGAATCCGACAGGTGTGCCTTGCGCTCGCGAGAGATTTTTGACATACGTCAGCATGACATCAGAGCAAGGCGGACCGCACTCGGACACATTTCTAACCGGCATGCATCTCGCGCTGATCACCGGTGATCGGTTCTGCGCAGATTTTGCTAATCTCAAACAAGCCTAGTGTCCGACTTCACGTCTCCTTTTGCAGCTCCTCCCCGCCTGCACGCGGCTACTCTCGCCGATCGGATACATCCAGCCGCAGCCGATGTCGAACACACCTTGAGTCTGCGCAGTGCGGTCAGCCATCAGGAAGCGAGTGCTTCTAATTTACTTCACTTTTCTCTGTTGAATCCAATGGGGTCGCTGTGTCCATTTCTTTTACTGTCTATGATTTGAACCACTGAATTTGTGGAAGCAAATTTGTAAAGTTAAATAAAATGGACTGAAAATTGTCTGTTGAATTTTATAGGTTGTATTTTTAAACAGAATGAATATTTTGGAAGTGAATCTGAAAGGTGAATATGGATTATTGAATTTTTAATAATTAAAATATGTGTAAAATGTTTTGAATTGAAATATTCACAGCTTAAATATACAACCATGTTGAATTTCAGCCCATAAAAGTTCAAGCCCTAAAAATACAATGCATTAAAATGCCAGCACGGTTAATACAATGCATATTTTTTTCCAATTAGTGCATTTCAACAAGCTTTTTTGTTTCAAAAACATTTGCCATTGTTTTACTTCCATAATCTAGCCTATTAAAAGTTTCTGTACTCTTAGCCACAGGTCAAAGGTAGATTTATTTTCGTTTTTTACTACATAAACTGCACTCTCTCACACCCCAAACGGTCAGACTGAGCATTGTTAAATGGGACGGTCCAGCCTAAGGAGGACTGTTCTTGTCGCCTAGCAACTGTGACAGCTGCCTTTGATAAGTGACAGTAACGTGTACAAGACTTTTTTGAAAGTTATATATTAAACTTTCTGAAAACAAAACAGCTTTCACAAACTGTCTAAATATGTTCACCATGGTTCATTTCTGTATATAATAAAGAGTATAAACTATATAATTGCATCTTAATTGCAATAGCCTAGTAAAAAAACATTGACAATCGGGACAATGGAACCGGAAGTGCTAAAATGCAAACTCGTTTCATCATTTTGCTCATAACTGCACCACTCTGGACCCTTATCACAGACTGCGATGACGGGTTTTAACGGTCATCAACACCGTAAATCCTCCAAAGTTTTCTTCTTTCATTTAAAAAAAAAAAAAAAAAAAAAAATTATGTAGGCTACATTTATAACACTATCCACACTTTGTATTATATTACTTTTGCATCAAATTACAAAAAATAGTTAACGCAGCTGTGAGGGTGATGGTAAATATCCTTCTGACTGCCGCGTTTTAAAACTCTCTCTATATTTCCCCTCTTTTTGAAAGTTGTGAAAACACTATTGTGGAATTTTTCCTTTGCTGTATGAGCAAATGGGACCACAAAAATATATATTTAATGTATCCTCTCATGCTATAAAAGTAGCCTACCCAACTATGATGACTTCTGTTTCCGAGAAACCTGGAAATCTGAAAAGGATCGATACAATATTCTCGTATTATAACAGCAAATTTAAGTTGACCGTTTTTGATTAAATATAATTAAATGAAAATAGATTGTAACTGATAGATTTTTTTTTTTTTTTTTTATCTAGTAGCCGACATGCATCGCGTCACGGCAAGCGCTGATTGGTCTGCGCAGCGCATTAATTGGACCAGCCGACTCCCCGTAGGCCTACTGGTTGCGAGGCATTGTCGTTCACGCCAGAGGTTTGCAATTCCCCCCCAAAATTTGATCTGGGTATGACGTGTCGTTTGCATGCACGGCCTTGAAATTATGTTGAACATGAAAGTTCAGATGTTAATGATAGCATTATTGATAAATTGGGAATTTGTAATAACAGTAGCCCATCTTAACAGAGACGATGCGAAAATTGATACAAATCGAGTCAATGAGTCGCTCCAAAAAGCACAGCAGTCTCCCGCAGACGTGGAGAGGTTGTACTTGAGAACTGCTGATGCACGTGAAGATGACTGTGAACTTTATCTAAAAAATTCAACGCCTTCAAGCGAATCGGCAGAAGACTCAATGACCGAATTCACTTTCAAATGCCATGCATGTTTGGCGGATCACAGTTGGGGGAATGCGGACTCAAACCGAAATGGACCAATTCCCACACAAAATGACGTGTTTAAAGAACTTCTCACGGGACCAGTGACCTGGCGATCCTTAAAAAGTAAGATGTTGAGCTAGTACTTAGCACTTAAGTTCGTGTGTCATTTTTTTTTAAAGGTATATTTTAATACTAACTAACTACTACGTATAAAACCCGCTTATTCTTTCATCAAGGTCATCAGTGGGATTTGGACGGAGTCGCGGTGTCTGACGTCAATCAACCAGTGTTTCATTGTGGCAGTGAAGTCCTCATGATCAAGTTTTCCATGACTCTGCACTCAAATCCACGCTTGGTTATCAGTAACGGTAAGTAGGCTACCTGGGAATATTCACTCTGAGCTATAAAGAGGCGAAAGGAAATCGAATCATGAATAAATTGTCACCACAGACACAAAGTGAATGTGTTTGTATTTATATTATTAACAAATAATAATAAAATGTATTAACATAAGCCCATCTTAACAGAGACAATGCAGAATTTAATACAAATAGAGCCAATTAGTCGCAGGCTTTACTGTGTATTTTTGTATTTTACTTTCTATTTTTAATGTTTTTGAAAGAAGTCTCTTTTGCTTATCAAGCCTACATTTATTTGATAAAAAAATACAGAAAAAAACATTAATATTTTGAAATATTATTACAATTTAAAATGGTTTTCTATTACTTTTAATATAATTAATTTATTTCTGTGATGGAAACTAGAATTTTCAGCATCATTAACTACTCCAGTCTGTTGAATATACAATCCTGTGAAAACAGCACCCCTACTTCCTGCGCCCCTGATATTTTGCTTTTATTTTTTTATAATTGTTAAAGTTTATGCTTTTAAATGAGGTCAAAAAGTGCAAAAACCGGAAGAAACTCGGTAATTCACTAGGCTACAATTAGTACTATATGGCTTCCTTCATTGTGACGTTTTAATTTTTCACTCTATTACTGAAACACAAAGTTCATGAATATTTAAAGAGGCAAATTCTGTTTAGTTTGCTGTTTGCTGCTGAACAACTGGTCAGTACATAAAATGAGCAATTTACAAAAAACATTCTATAAAAATGGTTATTGCAGTCTATTTAGATATGTAATTTAGTTTTGCATTAATTTGCAGTAACTATTGTGTGTGAATGTGCTTTAGTGTATTATCAACATCAAACATTTTTTGTAACCCATTTTCAACGTATCTTTTCAGAAACAAAATGGACTGATTCACCCTCACAAAAGCAGTGTCAGTGCATCAAAAGGAATCATGGGCCATCAATGCTACTGGGAATCCCTTTCAAAGAGTGCTTTGCTCAAAACTGGGTAAGATATTCTCTTAACAGTAGCCTAGATGTCATGCTACATATTTATCATTTGTCACCTTGACAGACTGGTTTATTCCCTTTTTTTTTTTTTTTTTTTTTTTTTTTTTTTTTAAAGGTCATTTCCATACAGGACATTTTAGTTCATTAAATTGTATATATCTATCCCTTTAAAGGAACACTCCGACTTTTTGGGACTTTAGCTTATTCACAGTATCCCCCAGAGTTAGATAAGCCCATACATACCTTTTTCATTTCTGTGCGTTCTGTAAGTGTTATTTGATGCACCCACTCTGCCCAAGTAGCTGTGCTCCTACGCCTAGTGAGAATATAGTTCCCAGTATTTATACGATTAAAAATGGTCTCTGTCTCATATAGCCTTGTTATTTGTACACGCTGTGACTATACAGATCACCACATGTAAATAGGAAAATGTTTGCATTATTTTGTCACTTATTGGGATTAGTATGCTACCTTATCCATTTACATCCAGTCTTTGTGCTAAGCTAGGCTAGCGGTGGGTGCGTCAAATAACACTTACAGAACGCACAGAAATGAAAAAGGTGTGGATGGACTTATCTAACTCTGGGGGATACTGTGAATAAGCTAAAGTCCCAAAAAGTCGGAGTGTTCCTTTAAGTTTCTGCATGTAGATATGGGTCCCTATTTTAACGATCTGAAAAGCAATTATCAAATGCGAAACGCAAGTAACTTTGTGGGCGGCTCTTGGGCGTTGTTGCTATAATACGGGCAATATAAATGACTCTTGCGCCCCGATGAAAATCTAAAATGGGTTGGTCTGAAGTAGCTTCATTATTCATAGGTGTGGTTTGGGCGTAATGTGAAATAAACCAATCAGAGCGTCACCTCGCAGGTGCGCTTGTTCCATGACGGATCGCTATTATAACGACGGATTTGCCAGGCGCAAGGCAGGAGCTGTTCACAGCCTAGGAGACCGTTCTTGTCAGGGCCGTAAAACAAGTGACATTGTATGGGGATGGAGAAACCCTCCCAAATAAGCTTCAGTTAAACAGGCGTATAATAATTTGGGTAAATGTGTAAGCTAGATTTATGCCTATTTTTTTCACATCTTCATGGACGCCACAATGATTTCCCTCGTGTGGAATATTTTTCCTTGTAATTATGTATGGTTTGCGTATGATATGTCTAGATGAGAAGCAAAGTGTATGCACGCTCTGTACATGAGCATTTTAAGCATGAGCCCTTAAAATAGCATCTGAACGCGCCACTGACTTTAGACTAGGTTTTTCCTGGTCTGCAAAATGGCATGCGTCCATAGTGCTGGAATTGCTCAAATATAACACATTTTAAAAAATCATTTAGCTTTATAGTATTTATCCACTAAAAAAAACTTTATGAACTAAAAACATACTCTAAGTAAAAAAAATACTTTTTTTTTTTATATTAGTCACATTTCAACATTAGTTACCCACCCTTACAACAAAGATAATCGTTGCATTGAATTGATGGTTGAGGTACTCCAATGATGATGGTAGTTTTCCTTTAAACAACGAAAATATTACGATTATGATTAAGGCCAAGAGGCTTTTTCCTGTTTGTTGAAAAACAGAATCTCTCCATAGTCTTCCAAACAGGGTTGTGTTAAAATGTTGCTGCTGATTTTCAACCAGCTTTGAGCTCACTGACTCTTCTGCACGCACTAGGGGTGAAACGAGTGAGAAATCTCATCACGTTTTAGTCTGGCGAGATCTCGTAGCAAAATAAAACTGCAATTGTGTCTGTGCGCTATAGTACTTTGCTTATGGTTGCACTTGCACTTATTGTTTGCACTTAAGATTAAAAGAACTGTTATTTTTGTTATTTATACAGTTTTTATTTCTATGTCCAATTTGTGGAAAGGAGTTCAATCAGGAGGTCACACACAGCCTTGATTAGAAGTTCTGAAAGCTCACAATTCATGTACAGTAAGATCTGAAGAGACTCATGTGAAATCATATAGGAGAAAAGCCAGTCAGTTGAATTTGTGGCAAAACCTTTTACAGTGCTTGTATATTGTTTTCTTTCATGCATTTGATCATTCATACTCATGCTCATAAACTAGGGCTGGGCCATGCGAAATCCGATTAGAAAGCATCATCTGCTTTCAGATGGAGCGGCATTTACTACACAGAGCCGTAGTTCACTGACAAGCTGAGCCATATCGCATTAATTATCGCAGGCGATACGTCCGTGATAATGCGATATGGCTCAGCTTGTCAGTTAACTACGGCTCTGTGTAGTAGATGCCGCTCCATCTGAAAGCAGGTGATGGCGATTTACTACTAAAGGAACCGGCTTTACTGACAAGATGCGCATAACAGTGTCATGTGATATATCGCCCAGCCCTAGTTAAAACAGTTCAAAATGCATGAACTGTCATTGAGGATTTCTATAAAATATTGTGCAAAAAGCTTGTCTCGTTCTTGTGAACCCAATCTCTTGTCTTGATCTCGTGAGATAAGTGTCTCGTCACACCCCTAGGACACTAGCAAATGATTTTTTTTTTTTTTTTATAACCAACAAAGTGTAAACGCAGTGTCAATAAGGTTGCGTTCAGACTGTCAGACCAAATCAGATTTTTGTGCACATCCAATTGAGATCACATTTAGCACATGTGAACGGCAAAAAAAAAAAATCACATAAAATGTGAATACGTTTCGAGCTACATTCATATGTGGTTTGAAATCCTGTTCAAATAGTATTTCTGGAAAGCCGTTTCAGTCTGATCGCTCTAATCGGATTTCGCATGGTTTGTGACTTTCTCGCGCCACAACTTAACGTCAGATGTTGTTATACAGTAGAAACATGAAGTCACTGCAGAAGCAAGGTTGTCAGATCAGATTCCAATCACATACACAAATAATCGGATTTGGACTGACTGTGTGAACATAGCCAAAGAGATTCATTGTGCAGTGTAGCCAGCTTCATTGATTTATAACAGAATTTGCAGAAGTGCATAACTCAGTGAGCTTGTGCTGAAGTGATTGACAGCTTCAGTGATTAAGATTTCTCCACAAAAGAGTCCGTTTGCAAGCAGCAGAAAGCCATCTTATGCGACACAGTAAACCTGTTGTTTAGAAGTTAACCTTTTAAGCATGCGCAATGTTTCAGATAGTATGGCAAGTGTAAATGCATAAATCGGATACAGCTGAAAGAACGTGTAAACAGACGGTCCAAAAAAAATCGGATAAAGGTAACAAATCAGAATTGGGCATCAAGACCTGCAGTGTATTCAAGGCCTCATTTTTTAGAATAACAATTTAACTTTTTTTTAATTATTAGGCTATAATTTTTATAATTTTTTTTATAATTTACCACTCTCCGCGTCTCCCCTGGCATGCTCTGGTACCCCCCTGGGGAGGCTCGCCCCACACTTTGAAAACCCCTGCTCTATACCACTCCCCAGTAAATTCATCTGGTCCTGGGGATTTATTAGACTTTAATTTAGTAATAGCCCCTTTTACTTCATTTGCTGTTATTTCTGCCAGCAGTGTTTGATTTTGCTCATCAGTAAGGGTGGGTAACTCCAACGTATCTAAAAAACAATCTATCTCCTGGTTTCTATCTTCGTGCATTTTAGAATATATATATATATTTTTTTAAATAAAACCTTTCAAAAACATCTTGAATGTTCTTGTTTGTATTGTATTGGTAATAGATCCCTGGTTTTGTTTAATCTGCTTGTTTTCTTAATTTCCATGCCAACATTTTCATAAATTGATGCATTTTCATAATATTTTTGCCTAGAAAACCATTCCATTTCTCCATTTCATGAGTATACAGCGTATTAATTTCGTTTCTCTTTTTAAATTTGTTGTAGTATTTTGTGGTTTTGCTTGATCTTTTTCTTTTTCTAATAACTTTAATTGATGCTGTAATTTTTAACTCCTGTTGTTGAATGTTCTTTAAGTTGTCACATTTATATAGCGCTTTTTACAATACAGATTGTTTCGAAGCAGCTTTACAGAGATAACAGGAAAATAATGCAAAAAGTTTCTTTCCAGAAGAAAGTAGCTTCAGTGTCCAGCTTAAGTTGAGTTTCATTTTTGTTTTCAATATAATATAATATAATATATTATAATATAATATAATATAATATAATATAATATAATATAATATAATATAATATAATATACACACACTGGTCAAAAGTTTTATATCGGTAAGGTTTTATGTTTTTAAAAGTCTCTTATGCTCACCAAGGCTGCATTTATTTGATAAAAACAATATAAAAAAACAGTAATATTGTGAAATTATGACAATTTAAAATTACTTTTCTATTTTAATATATTTTAAAATGTAATTTATTCCTCAGATGAAAGCTGAATTTTCGACATTACTCCAGTCTTCAGTGTCACGCGATCCTTCAGAAATCATTCTAATATGATGATTTTATGCTCAAAAAACATTCATTATTATTTTCAATGTTGAAAACAGTTGTGTACAATTTTCTTTCAAAATTCTTTGAATAGAAAGTTCAAAAGAACAGCATTTATTTAAAATAGAATATTTTCTAACATTATAAATGTCTTTACTGTAACTTGATCAGTTTAACTTATCCTCGATGAATAAAAGCATTGATTTATTTTATTTCTTTCCCCAAAAAATTTAATTAAAGGGGTCATGACATGGTTTTTGTTTTTGTTTTATGTTTCCTTTAGTGCAATTATAGTATTATTATAGTTTTTTTGGACAAAAAAAACGTTAAAACTGTAGTGATTTATGACCTTTTCCCACCCTGTTTCTCATCCTCTGATTCAAACAGTCTGTTTTGGTGGTGTTTCCCTTTTAAGAGTTCAGTGTTAACGCCCACTATTATGATTGGCTAACGTCATTGGCTAAAAGTAGTTTTAAGATCAAATACATTACTTACAGTTTGCGGCGTCGTTGGGACCCTGAACAGTCGGCACGGCCTGATCTTTAAGCAAAGGTTTTCTGGCAAAGCCAGCATCATACTGCAATTTGTTCTCAAAACAGTCATCCTTGAAATGTAGAGAACACACGCTTAAATTAACACTGCCGTGACTGGGACGTCCGCCAAAAATAAACTGCATCCATTTTTCCCTGACATCTGGATCGTTCGGCAGCGTATTCAAACATTTTGTTTGTCCACAGCCAGGAACAGCACATCTGCGTCATCGCGATCTTCTGTACACAGACACTCACTGCACGTCAACTGAACACCTGTGAGGTGACAACGATGCGATGATGCGAAATGAGGCGTAGTTGTCTTGCGCTGGAGGCGGTCATATGTAAAGGACTGGTACGTCACTTCGTACTGTGACGTCACTTCTTACCATGGATCCCCAACGAGCTGTAATCAGAGCTTGATTAAATAAATGCTTCGTTTATAATGGGGAGGATGTCTTAAGCTATGAAACTTGCAGGAAGTTTTAACGGTACGAAGACCTCATATACCAAAAGATCAAGGCAAATTTGGTGTCATGTCATGACCCCTTTAAAATTCTTACTGACCCCAAACTTTTGAAGGATAGTGTTTAATTTTACAAAAGCTTTCTATTTCAGAAATGCTGTTTTGAACTTTCTATTCATAGCATCATGAAATAAAAATGTAAAAAACTGTTTTCAACATTGATAATAATCCTAAATGTTTCTTGAGCATCAAATCATCATATTAGAATGATTTCTGAAGGATCATGTGACACTGAAGACTGGAGTAATGATGCTGAAAATTCAGCTTTGATCACAGGAAAAAAATACCCTTAACTATATATTCACATAGAAAACAGCTGTTTTAAATTGTAATATTTCACAATGACTTTTTGTTTGTATTTTTAATCAAATAAATAGTAAATACAGCCTTGGTGAGCAGAAGATACTACTTTTAAAAACATTAAAAATCTTACTGATCTAAAACTTTTGACCAGTAGTGTATTCATATTTATATTTATTATATAGCCGCTCTGGAGTAAACCGTGATGTCATTGTCCAGTTCAGTTCTTGTATAATAGTGTCAATGCAGGCAGATTAATATTATTGTTGAATATTGAATTAAATGTTAAATTTAATGTCCCCAACTAAGCAAGCCAAAGCGAATGGGAACAAAGGTGGAAAAACGCGACAGTGGCAAAGAACCAAAATTCCATCAGGTGGCAGAATGGAGAAAAAAACCTTGGGAGAACCCAGGCTCAGTCGCTCAGTTCTCCTCTGGTCAACGAACGGTGTTTGATTATGATTCAGGCAGCATTATAGGTCAGTCAGATTGGTTTAGAACAATCAGATGATTATCCAGTTCCATCAGGTTGGAGTCACGCCGACGCCGGTATGGAGACGAGTTTGAGGATCAGTGCCGATGGCTGTCGTGCCAATGAGGCCTTCACATGGGAGAGTCTAGTTTAGACTACGGTAGATCTCTGCTGACACTTCAGGGATGCATTGTGGTCATGTCTAGGTTCAGGTCATCCATCTGATCTGGATACGGCACGGATCCAGCTGATTACAGTAAACCTCGGAATAAGCAGAAAAACCAACATTAGCGTTGATGCCATTCTTCTGATGTAACGAGTACATCAGGTGTTATAGGAAGTGTTCCCGGTTCCAGCTAACCTAATTTATGCAGCCTAGTAATCAAGTGAGGCTAGTGCTATAATTTGACCTCTTAATACTACTTTTGCAGCATCCCACAACGTTGGGCATGTGACAACTTCATTATCATTAGTTTCTAAATAAGAATGAATATAAATTTAGAAGTTTTTAATTTATATTTTAAAAGAGGGATCACTAAGATTCAAGTAAAATTTCCACAAAGTATCCTTAGTAAAACTATATAATAAATCAGAGTAGATTGGGGCATGATCACTGATTTTCGTCGTTCCAATATCGCATTGTCACCCTGGTCCTATCTCTATTAAACATGAGGTGGTAATCTATCCTATTATTTAGATTATTTATGTGGGGGAGAAAAATGTGTATAATCCTTAGTATTTGGATATAGGTCTGTCCATACATCAATTAAGCAAATATCATTCATCAACGTGTTAATTTTCTGATGGATGGGTTTAGAAAAAGGGTTTTTTTTTTTGTTTTTTTTTTTTTTGAGTAGTCAAGCTTAGGCTATAAACATACATTTAAATCACCTTCACAAATCAATGCACCTTGTGTTTCAGAGGACATAATCTGAAAACATAAAAAAAAAAAAGGTAACATTACTACCAGGTGGGGCATGAATGTTAAAGTAACGTGTTCCATTCATCATTCCATGAACAAAAATATATCGACCCTTTTAATCAGCATATTTTTCAAAAATAACCTTATGGGATATCAAAATAACTCCTCTCCTATGCCCTATATGATATGAGTAATAGATCTGAGTGAATCCCATTCTTTGTTTTTCATGCTCAATGTTACTCGCATGTGTCTCTTGTAGATGTACAATATGAGCTTTTTCTTTTTTCATTTTGCTTCAGATTTCTTTCCTTTTAAATGGGTTAAGCAAACCATTCACATTGAAATAATTTACTTTTTACTTCATTATTTGTCATGTCTGTTCAATATAACTTTGAAATCTAAAGGAGAGGCACAGCCCCTGGAAAAACAATACACAAGTAAAGAAAATATAAAAAAACCTGACAAACATATTGTGCTTCCAAGATAGGAGTCTCGAACAAATGACCCTGTAACAAGTTGGTGGCATCTAGTATGGAGGGGAAACCTTCTCTTCCACAGTGGTGATCGGGGCGCTCCAGTTCACCGTCTTTACGTGAGATAAGAAAATATAACTCTCGTGTCTGTAGTGTCCTGTCATTCAGTAATACGAAGAGAGAAATTAAATCAAAGTATCTAATGGTTTAAGGTCCAAACATGAATAACCTCCAGGTTTTTTTTTTTTTTTTTTGGTAGAGGGCATATGCAGTCTCGCATTATCTTCTATATGCCTGTAGATCAGTGGGGATTTCTTTAAGACTGCAAGGGAAGCTCAGCTTATTATAGTATTGTCAAAAAATGTATGGTCACTATTGTGTTAACATTTTGACTAAAAATGCGTCCGAACATGTTCATCTCAAAGACAAGTTCGTTCAAAATTGGCTACATATAGCAGGTTTGCTGACTCGATTTCCTTCTCATACATTCCCGTAGCGTCACAGTGCATTTGCCTGTTGAAGCCTAGCGTCCATTGACTTCAATGGGGCTGCTTTGAACTTTTTTTTTTTTTTTTCAGTGCTTTGAAACTAGACGGTGATTGGATAAATGCTGCGATTTATGTCCCGCCCACGGACGCTCAGCGTCTCTGGGGGTGAATGGAGGAGTGGGCTGGCCTGGACTCCGGGCTACTGCGTGATGATTGGAGGGTCTGTCGAAAGACTGCATCTCCTTTTGATTCACAGCGATTTTGTACTATAAAAAGTCGCCAACGCTGAAGCTATTAGAGCTCAGAACCATCGCAGATTTTGCAAGTGTAGTCGAAAGACAAACTGCTGCAACCTATTTCTTGGTATTTGCTTGGCGAAATTACTAGTCAATTTTCATCATACATTTCACACCATTGTTCCTTGTTTCAGTTGAACCTAATTCCTACATTTCCTCAGAGTTTTTTTTTTTATCGTTTATTCATTCATTGCCTTTTCTTAAAGGAACGTGGGTCAGAATTTACGTATAAATGTGACATGTTTTTCCTCTTATGACGCGTTTTTTTTACTCTGAAGAGACACGATCACTTTATATGACGAACCGATTGAATTTAGGCTTTTATCCACATATAAACATTGATCAGAGAACATAAACGGAAGCTGAACCGTATTGCTTGATGTGAGAGAACAAACCTTATTGTTTCTTGCGTAAGCTTCAATGTACTGCGTAAAACACAAGAATGAACCTCATTGGTTTTTGCACCTCACGCAAGCATGCTTGAGCATCCGTTCACCATAACTGATGTGTGCATTGAATGTTTTTTTTTTTTTTTTTTTTTTTTTAAGGCTATATTAAATCTGTTTGTCATATAAAGCAAACTTGTCTCAAAAGCTTGATTCATATAATTAGTTTAGGGCTGAACGATTTTGTAAAATAATCTAATTGCGATTTAGTTTTACCAATATTGCGATTTAATATGAGATTACTTAAGCTCTTTATCTTTTCTATTATTCAACAAAAGCGAGCAATAAATCATTGTAAAATAGGGAAGGAAATCTTTAGGCACCTCATGAGCCGATTAGAGCCCGACCGATATGGATTTTTGGGCGCCGATACCGATAAAAAAAGCCAGATACCGATATATCGGCCGATATTATTTATGTGTATATTATAATACAGTAGCAATATTATTTATGTGTATTATAGTACAGTAAGTTTGGACACACTTTACAATTGGTGTGTACAAACTTTTGATGGGTACTAGAGCCCGACTGATAAAGGATTTTGATAAAGGCTGATACCGGTACAAATATTTGTTGGTTTTAAAATCCGATATTCCGATATATCGGACGATATATATATATTTTTTTTTTTTTCAGAAACGCGCAACAAAACATTAACAAATTTCCCTAACATTAGTTATTTGTAGTTATTTATGAGTTTTAACTAAACTAATATGATAATGCATTTTAAAAAGAAACTTGTTTCTTGTATTGTCACAACAGAACAGAGGAACATCAAAATATATTAAAGTTCTGATAAATAAAATGTATAAAAATACAAACTTAAGATTTTTTTTTAAGACTAAACGTTTAGTCCTTTGAACAAAAACAACAATTTCACATTCAAATTGACAACAAATTCAAATTGTCATAATTTACTCTCTCAAGTTGTTTTTTTCTTCTGTTGAAAATAAGTTATTTGGATGAATGTGGGTAACCAAACAGTTGATGTACCCCAATGACTTCCATAGTATATTTTTCTCCTTTGGAAGTCAATGGGGACCAGCTACTGTTTGGTTACCCACATTCTTCAAACTATTAATATTAGAAAAATATTAGAAGGAAATTAATACAGTTGGAACAACATTAGAGTGCCTGTAAATAATGAGATCATTTTTATTATTGGGTGAACTATCCCTTTAAGGACAAGCGGCAATGTGTTTACATTTGCTACTGTCTCTTTAAGAGCTGAGCACGACACGTCTAATGTACACGCATTTGACAAGCGGACAACCGACATTGTTTATGTAAATCTTGTGTGTATTTAACAGTATTAGCACAATAATACTCGAAAGATAACTTAGTCCAGTATCCAGGCGCTGGTACTAGAAAGGCTTTTAGTGCATGTGAGCTTCACATGTACGCGCTGAGAAACGCACACGTTAGAACAGCGCATCAGCATTTAAAATTAAATGTTTAACCGACAAAGCATTAAAGCACATGCACATTATGAACTTTTGTGAACTGCAGTGTTAACATTTTATGTGAATATAGCCTACGTCGCGTTGTTCCGCTTCACTCTCGGCTTATTTAACCGCAGCAAAACTGGACATGAGTCACGAATTTTGTCATCCTTATTTGAGTTAAGAGAACTGATAGGGATGTTCTTTTAATTGTTATTCAAGCAATGTATGTCTCGTGAGTCGTTACCAACTCACCATGAACACAATTCACTGCTGATCTCACTCGCGGTTCTCTCTGCCCGACTCTGGCTGGATCAGCAGGTTGCAGAATGTGTGGCACGTGTGGCACGAGTGTTGCCAACAGGGACGGTGTAGAGTGCCCTCTGGTGGACAAACTATACAACGGCAACCCTCATAACATGGTTGAAGGGTGTTTCGTCCGTTTTTATTTTATTTTTGAAATATTAATTTATCGGCCGTTATAAATGCCGATACCGATAGTTTTGAAAATGCCTAATATCGGCCTGCCGATATATCGGTCGGGCTCTAGAGCCGATCTAATTTTTTTCTTATTAATTGATCTTAATAAAACTTAAAATAATTACGTATGTAATTATAAGTAAGCCTGCTTTTATAAATAATTACACATTAAAAAACTAAATTATTACAATTACATGTAAATAAGTTTAACTAATATAGCTTCAAAACAAATAACAAAGAGAGAAAAACAATATTACAAGCAATAAACAAAGTGCTTTCAGTATTTAAGAGTAGGCTGTCGTTTTCATCTCTTTTGAAATTATAAGATGTGGTTTGTCCTGTCTGTTTGATAACTTAAGATATAACTGACTGTCACATTAATTTTGCGTCATGAAAGCATTTTGAGATGCAAGTACTTAACCACGTAGACGGAGTCGCTCACAGCCGCATGCTCGAGCGCTCTTCGCAAAAGCGTGCGTGAGTATTTGAAATTTAAAAGCAGCTTCTGTCTGTGATTTTCATATTTGTAAAAGACAAATTCATTCCAAAAGACACATGATGCCTTCGTAGAGCATTTGTAAGTAAAATACCGACGGGCGAGACCGCGCACTACAAAAGTAACATCAAGCAAAGCGCGCGTATCTCATATCTTGTGCAATGAAGCACGCAAATGTTCTTGTAATTCGCTTCAACTTTTCCGAACTTTATAAATGATTTTTTTTTTTTTTTTGGAAGGTTCGAGTGGTGTCGTGTGTGGGACAAAGGAATTAGAAGCAAGCAGAATACGGTTGTTTATAAAGCACACGTAGCGTCATCACGTATCTCTGTTTAAAACTAAGCTCAGACATAAATCTGAAATGATCTTAATCGATACAGAATCGTTGGAGAGAATCTATAACAGAATATCACATAAATTAAACAAACTGTTATTTCCTGTAGCCTATGCCAGGCCTATATGTGTAGCGTGCCAAGTTGATGCTTCATCTGTAAGACTGGTTTACACTTGCGTGTCACGTGACCAGAGTGTAATCGCAGCTTTGCACTTCATCAAACCGCGATATCGCAAATGCAATTAATCGTTCAGCCCTAGATTAGTTTACAATCTCTTTATGAACTTTTTCAAACGTCAAAGTGGTAGTTGCTTAGACTGTCAATGGAGGGATAGAAATCTTACAGATTTCGTTATAAATATATTAATTTGTGTTCTGAAGATGGACAAAAGGTTTGGAACAACATGATGGTGAGTAAATGACAGTTGAAATTTTGGGGTGAACTATCCCTTTAAACCAGAGATCTTCAACCCTGCTTCTGGGGACCCACTGTCCTGCAATGTTTATTTCCAACCTGCTTCCGCTCACCTACATGTGTATTTTCAAGTGATCCTGAAGTGCTTTATAAGGCAAGGCAAGGCAAGGCAAGTCAAGTTTATTTATATAGCACATTTCATAAACAATGGTAATTCAAAGTGCTTTACATACTATTAAAAATAATCAGAAGAAATAAGAATATACAGTTTAAAATAAAGAAACGAGAAAGAACTAAAAATAATTAAAACAGTTTAGAATAAAGACTAAAATAAGACACAGTATAAACAGTCGGACAAACAGTGACACAGTGCTCATTCATTAAATGCAAAGTTAAACAGATGTGTTTTGAGTCTGTATTTGAATGTGACTAATGTAGGAGCACATCTGATTTCCTCTGGAAGCTGGTTCCAGCTGCGGCTGGCATAATAGCTAAAAGCAGACTCTCCTTGCTTAGAGTGAACTCTTGGAACTTCTAGCTGATGTGATCCTAATGATCTGAGTGATCTGTTGGGTTTGTATTCCGTGAGCATATCTGCAATGTATTGAGGTCCTAGGCCATTAAATGATTTATATACTAGTAATAATACTTTAAAATCAATCCTATAAGTAACTGGCAGCCAGTGTAATGACCTGAGTACTGGTGTGATATGATCATATTTTCTGGTTCTGCTAAGAATCCTGGCTGCAGCGTTCTGTATGAGCTGCAAATGTCTTATGGTCTTTTTGGGAAGGCCAGTTAGGAGTCCATTACAATAATCCACCCTGCTGGTGATGAAAGCATGCACTAGTTTTTTTAAGTCTTGACTGGAAACAAAGCATCTAATTCTTGCAATATTTTTCAGATGATAGTATGCTGATTTAGTTATTGCTTTGACATGACTTGAAACTAAGGTCTGACTCTAAAGACACACCAAGATTCTTGACCTGATTTTTAGTTGTTTGACCTTTAGAGTGAATGTATGCGTTCACCTTGAACTTCATCTTTGTTTCCAAACACAATGACTTCAGTTTTGTCTTTGTTTAACTGTAGAAAGTTTTGACACATCCAGCTGTTGACTCCATCAATGCATTGGCACAGGGAGTCAATGGGGCTGTAATCATTAGGCGATAGGGCTAAGTAGATCTGTGTGTCGTCTGCATAGCTGTGGTAAGAGATTTGGTTCTTTCTCATTATTTGGCTCATTGGGAGCATGTACAGGTTGAACAGGAGTGGCGCAAGAATTGAGCCTTGAGGGACTCCGCATGTCATGGGCGTCCACTCAGATTTATGGTCACCTATACTCGCATAATAACCTCTCCCATCTAAGTATGACCTGAACCATTTTAGAACTGTCCCAGAAAACCCCACCCAGTTTTCCAGCCTGTCTACAAGTATTTTGTGATCGACAGTGTCAACTGCAGCACTGAGGTCGAGTAGAACCAGCACTGATAATTTGCCTGAATCCGTATTTAAGCGAATATCGTTTATTATCTTAATGAGCGCCGTCTCTGTGCTGTGATGCGATCGGAAGCCAGATTGAAAATTATCAAAGTATCCATTTGAGTTTAAGAATTTGTTCAGCTGGTTGAAGACAACTTTTTCAATGATTTTGCCTGTGAAAGGAAGATTTGAGATCGGTCTATAGTTGCTTAATATAGTCTTATCCAGATTGCTCTTTTTCAGGAGGGGTTTGACAACAGCAGTTTTAAGGGAGTTTGGAAAACTTCCATAGAAAAGTGAGGCATTTACCACTTCTAGGAGATCTGCTTCTAAACAGTCTAACACACTTTTAAAAAAAGATGTGGGAAGTGTGTCAAGGGCGCAGGTTGATGTTTTAAGGTGCTGAACGGTTTCTTTCAGAATTTTGCCATCAATTTCTTCAAAATCAGACATAGTAACTACTTTCTCAGGTTGTAGTCTGATCTGACTGACCCCAGCGCAACTCAAGGATGTGCTGATCACCTTTCTAATATTATTGATTTTCTCAGAGAAAAAGGTAGCAAACTCACTACACTTGCTTTCGGAGAGCATTTCACTGGGAATCTGGCTTGGGGGATTTGTTAGTCTGTCGACAGTAGCGAAGAGATTTCGAGTATTTAGGTTTCTGTTTATGATATTGGAGAAGAAAGTCTGTCTAACTTTGCCTAGTTCCATATTGAAAGCAGGAACGGTGTCTCTATAGATGTTATAGTGGATTACAAGTTTTGTCTTTCGCCACATGCGCTCTGATTTTCTGCATTGTCTTTTCATAATTTGCACTGCTGTTGAGTTTCTCCAAGGTGGAGGGGGGAGAGGGCGAGCTGCGCTCATAGACTTTGGTGGTAGTGATGTTTTTCTGGTTGATATCTGGGGGCTTCCAGCGAATTGGTTTCCAGCATACACTAGTTTTTCCATTTTCTCTGAGAAACACATGGGGATGTAGGAGATAGTGATAGCGGTGAGAGTGGCTGTGGTGTTAAAGGTCCCATGACATGAAATTTTCACTTTCTGAGGTTTTTTAACATTAATATGAGTTCCCCTAGCCTGTATATGGTCCCCAAGTTTCTAGAAATTTCAATCGGTGTAAATCGAGCTTTTGCTATCTTTCTCTGCCTTTGAGAAAATGGAAGCTCAATCGCGCTGATCTTGAATCTCCTCCTTGTGACGTTATAAGGAGGAATGTTACCTCCCCTGTCTCTGCTTTGCCCGCCCAGAGAATATTTCTCGCCCATGAGAAAATGAGCTAGGAAGGAAGTAGGAACGCGCGCGCGCGATTTTAGTTTGTCCACGAGAGATATCATGGCTTTTGAGCGAGCGAAGCATAACAATTGCTCAATAATTGGATGTACAAATGAACACGAAAGGGTCAATACAGAGCTGGGCTTGCTGAACGTCTGAAACTAAAGTCTGGATCACTCTCTTTGGCTCAGCTACACACCTCGGAACAGTAAGTCAACTAATGATATATAAGTGTGTTGCTTTACTGTTTATGTTTGCCTAGACTGTTACAAGTAGAATGTGGCTGTCACATTAGCTATGCAGCTATGCAGTTTATGTGTGAATACACACACTGTAACGCGAGTGTTGTACACTTCTTTGTTATTTGGATAACCGTTTTCCTGTTGGTTATACGGCGCGCGCGATATCCGCATTTCAAGATCGCAGAGCTTGATGATGTAATTGTAATAAGATAAATTACAGATGTTACAGATCTCTCATGAAAAGGCAACAGTAGGTTAGCGTTAGCTACATGATAATAACTGTAAACCATCCGAATAAAGTACCGTATCCCGACATAATATTTTAAACTAACCATTCGGAAATGTCCTGCTGGAGCCGCTGAGTTGCAACTTCTTCATCCGTTGCTTCTCCATCCGGATCAGATTCTGGGTCAAACTGAAATGCTTGAACGACTGCGTGTCTCCGTGCCATTGCAATATATCCAATGTAAACATGCATGGTCTACCGTTGCCGCAGATGGTCAAGGCCACACCCACCCTCCACCTTGCGCCGCCTTTCTCCTCCTCATTAACATTTAAAGCTACAGACACCGAAACGGCCTGTCTGAAGGAAGCTCATTCTGGGACTGGCTTATAGTGGCTATAATGCACTGAGACTGAATTTTTGAAAAGAGATTTCAGATACAGTACTAGGGACCACTAAGGCCTATATTAAAGCCTACAAAAAATAGCATGTCATGGGACCTTTAATGGAGGCTGTAATATGCTGTCTTGGCTTTCCTGGTCGTGTTTGGGTGCTGAATCTGTTGTTACTGGTGGCTGTAATGTACTGTCCTGGCTTCCCTGGTCATTCTTGGGTGCTGAATCTGTTGTTATTGGAGGCTGTAATATGCTGTCCTGGCTTCCCTGGTCATTCTTGGGTGCTGAATCTGTTGTTATTCGAGGCTGTAATATGCTGTCCTTGGGAGCTGAATCTTGTGACATTTCTAATATGTCACAGTCTGACTCTGGTGAGCTCAGTGGGCAGGGCTTAGCTGAAGTTGTGTCCGTGAGCAGAAGTTGTTTTGGCTGCATGGTGTTATCATTGTCTTTGTGAGATGTGTCAGCCGCATGTCCATTCAAGTCCTGAAGTGAAGTCCTGTGGTCATTCAAACTGTGTCCAGGTGAGTGTGTGCCATTCTGGTTGATTGGATTGACAGAAGGATGATGAAGGGAGAAAAGGATATTGTCCTTTAGCACTCTTGAACCCAGTTTGTTTGGAAGATGGCCATTTTGTTGAAACAGTGGCCTCTGATTCCAGAAAAGATTAAAGTTGTCTATGAAGTTCACTCCTTTTATATTACATGTTTTTTGCAGCCATGAATTAAGCCCAAGCAACCGTGAGAACCTGTTACTTCCTCTAGCTGGAAGTGGTCCACTGATGAATGTTTGTACTTTCAGTCTTTTGAGTGTTTCAAAAAGTTCATTGAAATCCTTCTTAAGCTGTTCTGACTGCTCTTTATGGATATCATTCTTCCCCACATGAATGATGAGTCGATTTGCTGTCTTATGTTTCATCAAAATGTTTTGAATTTCTCTGTTTACGTCAGAGGTTGTTGCTTGTGGAAGGCAGCATGTAGTTGTATCTTATAAGCTGGTTCAGGTGTGGTTGGTTAGGGTTGGAGCTAAACTCTGCAGGACAGTGGATCCCAGGAGCAGGGTTGAAGACCTCTGTATTAAACTATACACTTTTCTTTCTTTTTTTCTTTTTTCTCTTTTTTTTAACATGCTTTAACCCCCTGGGGTCAGCAATCATGCCAGAGACTCAAAATACTCGATTTTGATCTTACATGTGTTATACATCATTCGATCCTGTTAAGTGTCTATTTTTTGTGTATACTCACAATAAAAACAAAGTGTTGTGCTTTTTGCCAAATAAAGAAAAATAAACTATGCGAGTTCTGCCTTCTCTCTGTCAGTGAAGTCCATTCTGAAACGCGTCTGAAAATGAACTAACTCAGCAAATACTCAGTCACACAGGCACGAGAGATGTCTTTTATAAAGCTTGAATTCTCTTTTAAATGAAGTAATTTATATAAAAAAACAAATAATCTGTTTATGTAATCTGTATGAAAGGAGAGATGTGAGTCATTCTCAGTTCAGCTCATCTGCTAATGTGATTACGCCCACGGCGAGTGCATGCTATTCAAACGCAAATGATCTGAGGCAAACCTGTGAAAAGAGAAACGAAGAGACACATCAACTCGATAAAACTCATCAAGATTAATCAGATTAATGTACTCTACGTCGTCTTGCTACGCTGTGAGGAATAATACTATCGTAATAATTATCCTGGGAAATTTACCTCAGAGGTGCCGGTTTAGTTTCACTTCAAGGATCAATAGATCCAGCTGAGGATTGTGAATAGTAAGTTCATTATTAAGTGCTTTTGTTCTAATCGCGATATGAAGAAGTGTCTGTAAACCGCAAAAAGACTGTTTAAATATGAATCGCATGTCTGTGTGTGAATGAATGAAAGGCACATGCACGTAAACAGCACGCATCTGTGCCATTCACTTGCACTTACATTAGTAAACATTATTTTTACATGAACATCTTCTAGTTTAGCTTTTACCAAACTATATTGCTATACTGAAATGAGTATAAATCGACTGAAATGTTGAAATAAAATGTCTTTGTATAAGCAATGTATTAAACTGCAAATGAACATGTTAAAATAATAAAAACATATAATATATCATAAAATGTTACAGACGAAATATGAATGTTTAGACAAGAGTTTGTTGATTAGTTTTGGACAGATTATAAAGATTTTACTGTTAAAAAAAAAGTCCCGCCACATCAAAAGCTTTTGTTTGCCAATCTCTGCTTGCATGTTAAACATAGTATGGGATGTTTTGTCAAATAAAGTAGGTATATTGAATTATCAACTGTTATTATAGTGTTTGTTCCAATATTCAAACTAATGAATCCTTACCTTTTGAATTACGTATGATAAAATGTATACTTTTTACAAAGATAGACACTTGACCTATTGTTAAAATTGTATTTGTTGTTGTAAGTGTAACCTTTTTAATAAAATGGCAAAAAATATATTTACAAGGTAAATCTAAACTAAACAAAATCTAAATCGGTCAATATAAGCCTTCCCATTAAATCATTTTTGTGTTTTATTAGTGACAAATTTGGGGAGAGGATACATATTCCAAAACTTTCTGAAAATACAGTATGAGAATTAACTGTACAATTACTAGAAATGTTTACCTTGGATATTATACAATTTGCATGTATACAAAAATTCCTTTGTTAATAATTCGTTACACAGAACTTTATTAAATTAAATATGAATCTAAAATGATTCGCACCTTCACAAAATCCAAACATTCAGTGTAAGAGTAAAAAAGTGACACAACATATTTATGATAAGCTTTATTTAGCTTTATTTCGAGTTTTGTCCTTGACAACCCAACTGCATTTGCCGCAAACAGTCTAAACTAAAAGATTGTTTTGGTAATTGTTCTACACATTGTCATATAGATAACCTAAAAATACAGTAGCTTATTAAGGTTAAATCTTGCTGACCACTCATACTAAAAAAATGGGGTAAGCACACTTACATTCTCATTTTCAGAGGTGTTAAATGTGGTTTGATTTGTTAACATTAAAGGGGTGGTATAATGCCTTTTTCACAAGATGTAAAATATATCTATGATGTCCCCAGAGTGTGTGTGAAGTTTTAGCGCAAAATACCCCACAGATATTTTTATATAGCAAGTTAAAGTTGTCACTTTTTGAGGGTGAGCAAAAACGCACCGTTTTGTGCCTGGCCCTTTAAATGCAAATGAGCTGCTGCAGAGGGCGGGGTTTCAAGAGCTCGCGTCTGTTAGCAGCTGCTATTACCTCACGCAGACACACTAAAATGACAGAAACTGTTCTGCCTTTAATGTTAAACGGAGTCAGATAAGGATGGAGAGACTCAAGAAGAAGTGACAACATGTAGAATGCAACAGGACATCTCTGAATGGTTAGTGGATGAATTTATGTTGCTGATGTGGAGTTAACTATCTTCAATTAGGATATTCTGTCATGATAAATCTATAAATTGCTCATATATGCACTGTTGTGAGATGCACACAGAGTGACTTTGTATTGCATGTGAAAAGATGGATGCTAAAGTTTGAGCTGACTCACAAATATACTCTTATACAACAACTTTTCCTCTTCTCAACATGGACTGCGTGTTCCCGGGGGCGGGGTTTATGTAAATTCTAGGGTTAGTGATGTCACTAACTCGAGAGGAATGTCATGTAGTCCCAACCAGCCGTTTGTTGTAGTCCTTTTCTTTAAAAGCAAATATCTTCCTTTGCTTTGAACTTTGAGCGTTGTAACTTTGCAGATGTTGTTTATGCTCAAACAGCAACATTACACACTAACTAAAGTTAGAAAAGTGAAATCACACTCAACCACCCCTTTAATGTATTAGGCTAACTAACATGAACCATGAGCAATACATTTGTTACTGTATTTATTCATCTTTGTTAATCTTAGTTGAAAAAACAATGAACAGCTGTATTTTTGTTACTTCACACGGTGCATTAGGCTAACTAATGTTAAAAAATACAACTTTTGATTTAAATAATGTAGGCTAGCCTAATAGTAAATGGTGAAATTAAAATTAATAAAGATTAATAAATGCTGTAGAAGTGCAGTTTATTAATAGTTCATGTTAACTGATGTAGTTAACTAGTTTAATAAAGGGATCCTTATTGTAAAGTGTTACCGATTTGTTATATAAATGGAATCGGTTCAAAGGAGTCATTAGTTAGCGAATCGGACGTGTCATTAGTGGACTTATACGCTTTGTGTGATTATCCCGGCAGTTAGGACATCGCACAAGATTTGTCAACACCGAAAACGTTTCATCATTGGATAGGTTTTGTTTAATGAAAGTGTTTTTTGTCATCTGAATGGGCAGAACGCTTTTCAGAGACGATAACGTAAAGGTGTTTTTTTTTTGTTTTGTTTTTTTTAGCACAGTTCACACCCAGCGGTAATTCAGGAAAAAAAATATCCGAATGCTCCGTGAAACTTTGGTCTTCCGATCTTTTACCATTGTGTCAATTCTCAATTGATTTAGATTAATATGCGTGAGGGAGCGAGAGAGAGCAAGACAGTTTGAAGACGCGTGACCGGGCCTCTCTCTCTGCTCGTTCTTTCAATAGCCTAATATTCGCCCTATAGAGAGCCTAAGTCCCGCCCCTCCGCTTCCGGCTCATGGGACCTTACTTTGGAAAAAATATGTATGGAAGTCAATGGCGAGAGAACTTATCTTTTTATTCCGTCTGAACTGTGCCCTGAACTACACATATGATGTTTGTCAATTTAAAAGGTAATTATGAAAGTCAAGAAAGTTGCAGTTTGTCATAAAACAGAAGAGTAACGTTTAGTTTTATGTGAAAATCGCTCCATGAACTACATCTCTCGTCTCCCATTATGTACGTCACAAGATCCGTTGCTCGTATGTGTGTATTCTGGCTCAAAACACTCAGGCATGACGGCGTAACGTTACGATTATAATGTAAGACTATAGAAAAAATGACAGACGTTAGCTTCAGTAAAGTTAGCTTCATTCATTGAGAGAAAAGGTATGACGTCGCATGTGAGCCTTCTGGGTTTGTAGTCTTTCTAATTACGTATTTTCACAGTCTTATACCTCAGCAGTTTTACATCAAGCTGCGACTTTCTTGACTTTAAAATGTATCTTTTAAATTGACAAACATCATATGTGTAAATCAGGGCACAATTCAAACGAGATCAAAATATTTGTTGTCTCTCGCCATTGACTACCATACAATATTTTTCCGAAATAAGGTCCCATGGTGGTCGACCGGAAGGGGAGGGACTTAGGCTCTCTATAGCAAGCGCAGCAGTCATCTACATCGCTCACCGATCAAATAAGGCTTTGGCAGCTGCCAAAAATGAGAGATTGACGCGTGAGTGACAGAGATGGAGGGAGAGCAGGGAAAGGAAATGCAGCTAAAAGAATACGCTGAGTTTTTTAAATAGTGTAAAAAACATTTTTTTTTTATATAACAAAATGCAATATGTGGCGGCCGGTGTTGATTCTGTTGCGCACAGCCACAAATAAGTCTATGTGTGGGAAACACTGCTTAAAGACTTAAAAACGTATTCAATTTATTTATAGTTTAACAAATTATGTTTTAGGGCCCTATGAAAAAAAAAAAAACCTGAACTTTTATTTTGATGGTTGCGGTGGAGATCTTTGTGTTTCTGTGTTTATGATATGACGATAGCTTTCCTCAGTTGAAGCGTTAAAAAGCTCATGAAGTTACTCAAAGCGGCTCTGGAGATGTTTATGCAATCATGTCCTCATATAATGATGCGGCTGAGGCTGAAAACAGCGCAAGCGTCACGTGTGCTCCTGTGTTTAAATTAAATCACTTAAATTCATTTAGAGACGCACAGGATTCATTTAATTTTAAATAGTCTTTTTGCGGTTTGAAATTCGATTTGTACTGGCCTGCTTTTTAATTCATCAAAGTTGACAAATTCCGTGACATTGCGCTTTATACAGTAAATTCCATTTTTATGACTGGATTCCGCGATTCCGTCCGTGTTTTCTGCATCGCGGAAATCGCAGGGCCCTATTATATTGAGGTGTTTTGCAACTTCAGTCTAGTGATTTATTGCAACTTCAGCAAAGTCTGCTGCTGCCTTAACTTTGAGAGATAACTGATGTGTGATCAGTGAAGCAGCTCCAGTCAGCAAGGGCTTTCGGTGTGAGTGCAAAACTTTCAGTGCCTTCAGCTTTCCGCGTTGATTGACCGGACTCGTGACTCCCAACAAATCAGATGGGCGGGGACATTGGTCTAATCCACAGAGTGGTGAGTTCAAAAGAGGTGGCTGCATCAGAGCCAAATATAGCGCATTTCAAAAATTAAATTTACTTTATCGGCAGATCGATTTTGAAAATGGCCTATCGGCCAGGCCGATAATCGGTCGACCCCTAATATGTATATGTGTGTTTATATGGCAATTGCCATTAATAGGCCATTTTAATGGCAATTTAAATGGCATTTTAAAATTATGCAATTTAAATGGCAATAAATTCTTGTGGTACCCTCTCAGTGACACACCTGAATGAAAAGCTCATTATGTCGGTCATTGTCTTCTCAGGTGTGAATCGGAGCATTATTCATGATCATTCACACCCCCACGCATATTGTCTTACAAAATTTAAATCAATGTAGGCTAGGGGTGTAACGGTTCACAAAATTCACGGTTCGATACGATACACTTGTGTAACAGTTCGGTACGTTTTCGATACAGCAAAGAAATACCAGAGAAATTTCCTTGATTTAATTTTTTTTTATTATATTTTTATTAAAACTAACGTCATAAAGTATGTTTTTTTTTTACTTTGAGCAATGATGGAGCTATACTTGACTTTTCTTAGGAGCAGCTTTTCTAACAGCTCCTTGGACAAAATGAAATGTAATATTGTAGTAGTTATAAACGGGTTTATTTTAATTCAGATTAACATTTGAGGGCAGCAATTGTATTCATAATGTCAAAATAAAACCGACGTAATGTTACTTGAAAGCATTATAGCCTACTATTCCTGCCAAACTTCCATGGTTACAGTTAGTAGTGTTACTACAGTAAATCCATGGTGAAAGTTGCTGATCTGTGGATACGGAATAGTTCATTCATGGCACAATGTTTCTTCCTGGTTTCCACGTCAGTGCTGTTTGATCCATTAATAACAGAGAAATGTGAATTTCTCACTAGCTCTCGCAGCGATGTTATTACTTCAGTGGCGAATTCAAATGCTTTCTTTACTGGATCTCGCTGTGTAGTAACAGTGCTGCTTGATCAAGATCGGCTTGCGCTGCATTGGTCCAAACTGATAAACGGTCCGTCAACCACGCAATAATGAGTAGCTCAGTTTCGTTCCGCTTGCATTACATTTGCCATTTGATGTTGGTCAATGTTGTGGTCGCGCCAGCATCTCTTACATTGAGCGCGCTTGCCACACGCAACGCGCCTACATTTGAAATAACGAAAAAATGGTCCAACGAACCGTTCGGTTTGAAAATGCGTACCGAAAACCGAAGTCTCGTACCGAACGGTTCAATATGAATGCGTGTATCGTTACACCCCCTAATGTAGGCTATTGTTTTGTGAATGATTAGGCAGGATGATTTTCAGATCATTTTGAAGCAAATACTCTAGGCGACAACATCCATTAGTCAAAAATCTTGTGGACACATTTAGTATGTTTTGTGGCCTTATTTCAGGAACTTACATTTTTTGTTTTTTTCAATAACCATGCATAAACATTCTCTCAAATACAAGCATGTACATGTTGCTCACATATTTTGGTAGCCCTGTTTGTGCTAAATAGTGTAATGACACCTTTGTCATTTAAAGTTTATAAGCAACTGAAAAAAGCACAAATGTCAGGGCATGTCAAAACATCTCAAGGTCCCCAAAAACAGAGGGTTTTTTGCTTTGACCCCAGAGGGTTAAAGCAGTTCATGTGTTGACACATCTATTAAGACGCGATTTATTTTTTTTTTTATTTTTATTTTTTTTTATTTTTTTATAGTTAAACTTTTTATTATATACAGAAATGGACCATGGTGAACTTATTTAGACTGTCTGAAAGCAAAATAGGATTTACAAACTGTTTAATCTAACTTAACCCTCTGATGGTCTTCGGTCACTTCTGACCGAATAATTTTCTGTTTTGAATTTTTAAAAATCACAGCTTCATCGGAAGGTTATGATACTTGGTGACTTTTCTGGGATTAGGTATGTGAATACAAAAAAAAATTGAGGTCATGATCCGAGCATGCTAAGTGGTCGTAAAAAAATTAGTTATGATTTTGGTCTTCGGTCAAAATTACCCCCATAGGAAATGAATGGGAAATTGACAAAAACACAAAAATTCTCTACAAATCAGCCACGATGCAGAAAAAAAATGCTCAGCAATGAAGGGGTGAAGCTCTAAAACATCAAGAGTGAAAAACATAACATAACTAATAATTATAATTAATATATGTATATATAATTAATATAATAATTATTAACATTAGTGAAATAATAATTAATAAAATATTATAAACCTTGGCAAAAAGTATTTGAGAATTTCTAAAAAAATACATTCAATCCACATCTTAAAAGTAATTTGGTCCAAAAACAACTAGAATTCACAAACATCTCCATTTAGAGCTATTAGTCAGGTCCCAAAATAGATAAATAGCCCTGGATAAGATGCAGTAGGCATTTTTGAGGAAAAGTACTTCAAGTGTTGTTTCTATATGATTTTTAGGTGCTGAATCCATTTCTGCCGTATAACAAGTTGTAAACATCACTGTTTTGTCATAAACAATAAAAACAAAATGGCTGCCAAAAAAAAAAGTTTTAATGCATTTATTACAGTTTAAACATTAAACATTAGAACTAAAACTATGCATTCTCAGAATATTTAAACATGTAAACAATGAAAAAACAACATTAACATGAAAGGGATAGTTTTTAATGGCTGCTGGAATTATGCCAAGGAACACTAGGAAGCATATATCAGTGGAAATATGCAATTATGCCCAGCCCGAAGGGGGGGGACTTGGAATACACATGACCCCAGGGGGCTGCATATTGAGAATCACTGGGGTGTCCAGCTGCAGGTGGAATATTTCAAACCCAGGGGTGGCAAGGTAGCTTGCCGAGGGAAAGACACATGCTCAGAGAGGCTTACAGTGGACTACACACGTGGGGGTCGCCCAGAGGCCGTGTTAGGTGTCGCCCAGCCTGCAGATCTACATGTGTCTGTTAGCGAGGCGCCATGCGCTAGAGCCCAAGAGGATGCCACACTCCGGGTGGAGCAGGCTGTCACATCAAGGGGGCATGGTCGACCTTGCTGCTGATAAGCCAAAGCAATGGCGTCCACTATCCAGTGAGACAACCTTTGCTTGGAGAGAGCCTTTCCCTTCAGCTTCCCACCATGACAGACAAAGAGCTGGTCTGAAGTCCTGAAACAATGCATCCTGTCTACGTAAGCATGGAGGGTGCGTACTGGACAGAGCTGTGCCAAGGCTGGGTCTGCATCCTCCAAGGGCAGCGCTTGCAGGTTCACCACCTGGTCTCGAAAGGGTGTGGTGGGAACCTTGGGCACATATCCAGGCCGGGGTCTCAGGATCACGTAAGAGTTAGCCGGTCCAAATTCCAGGCACGCTTCGTCACCCGAAAATGCCTGCAGGTCCCCTACCCTCTTGATGGAGGCCAATGCAACCAGGAGCACTGTCTTCATTGACAGGAACTTAAGCTCCACTGATTGCAAAGGCTCAAAGGGAGCACTCTGCAGAGCAGTTAAAACCACAGAGAGGTCCCAAGAGGGAACGAGAGGAGGGCGAGGAGGATTCAGTCTCCTCGCTCCTCTCAGGAAACTGATGATCAGGTCGTGCTTTCCAATGCACTTACCATCAACTGCATCATGATGTGTGGCAATAGCGGCACCATACACTTTCAGGGTGGAGGGAGACAACCTTCGCTCCAACCCTTCTTGCAAGAAGGAAAGCACGACACTGATCGGGCCTTTCGTGGGTTCTTTAAGTTTAGAAGAACACCAGTTGACAAAGAGGTTCCACTTCAACGCATAGGCATGTCTCGTGGACGATGCTCTAGTCTAGCGGAAGTGATGGTAGCCACCACCGCTGGTGGTAGGGTACTCAAACCTGCCTCGTCCCGTCCAGGAACCACACATGGAGGTTTCAAAGATCGGGACGAGGGTGCCATAGGGTGCCCCGTCCCTGAGAAAGCAGGTTCTTTCTCAGAGGAATTGGCCAGGGAGGTGCTGTCGCGAAGAGTACTAGTTCTTGGAACCAGGTGCGGTTGAGCCAATACGGGGCAACCAAAATTACCTGCTCCTCGTCCTCCCTGATCTTGCGCAAAGTCTACGTAAGAAGGCTCACTGGGGGAAAACGCATACTTGCGGAGGCCCCGCGGCCAGCTGTGCGCCAGTGCATCCGTGCCGAGCGTGCCCTCGGTCAGAGAATAAAACAGGTCACAGTGGCAAGAGTCGTGGGAGGCAAACAGATCTACCTGTGCGTCCCCGAACTGATCCCAAATCAGATGAACCGACTGGGGATGGAGTCCCCATTCTCCAGCGAGAGGCCGAAACCGAGACATATCAGCTGCACGGTTCAGGTCTCCCGGGATATAAATGGCTGGAAGCGACCTCAGATGCTTCTGACTCAATATGAGGAGGTGGCAGGCGAGTTGCGACATACGGCGGGAGCGCAGACCACCTTGTCGGTTGATGTACGCTACTGTGGCGGTATTGTCTGATTGGACTAATACGTGCTGACCCCTGAGCAACGCACAGAAGCGGTGCAGGGTGAGACGTACAGCCAGCAACTCGAGGCAATTGACATGCCAAAGGCGCTGGGGTCTTGTCCAGGAGCCTGCGGCAGCATGTCCATTGCACATGGCGCCCTAGCCCATTATGGAGGCATCTGTTGATACAACAACATGCCAGGAAACTCGTTCTATGGGCACTCCAGCCCATAGAAAACTGAGGTTCGTCCACGGGGTGAAGGTCTGACGGCAGTCACTGGGACTCGGAGCGTGCCGTGTTGCCATGCCCACCTCGGGACTTGATCGCGAAGCCAAAGCTGAAGCGGTCTCATATGAAGCAAGCCGAGCGACGTTACTGCGGCTGCGGATGCCATATGCCCCAGGAGCCTCTGAAATAGTTTCAGTGGAACCGCACTCTTGCCCTCGAACTGACGAAGGCAAATTAGCAGTGACTGCGCGCGCACGCTCATAAGCTGCACGCACATGGCGACCGAGTCGATTTCCATACCGAGAAAAGAGATCCTCTGCACGGAGCAGAGTTTGCTCTTCTCCCAGTTGACCCGAAGGCCCAGACAAGCTAGGTGCCGCAGCACTAGGTCCCTGTGTTCGCAAACCTTGTCTCGAGAGTGAGCTAGGATCAGCCAGTCGTCGAGAGGAACAAGGGCTGCCTCGACAACCTTTGTGAAGACGCGAAGAGACAGGGCTAGCCCGAAAGGGAGAACCGCGCACTGGTATGCCTGCCCCTCGAATTATATATATATATATATATATATATATATATATATATATATATATATATATATATATATATATATATATATATATATATATATATATATATATATATATATATATATATATATATATATATATATATATATATATATATATATATATATATATATATATATATACTGGTATGCCTCATTTGCATATGTAAACATGACATTTCAGAAAACTTGTAATACAAAAAATGTCTGTCTCTATGTAAGTGAAAAACTGGAAAGGTTTTATGGTGATATCTATAACTTAAATTTTTTACCCTATCCACCTGTAGTGTTTTGGCTGTGAATAATGCACCTATTGTTTCAATGACAATTACAAGAAAATGGGACCCTTATTTCAATGTTATACGGTGGATCCTTATTCAGGAGACATTGAACTTTCTAAAAATGTGGTATAACAACTTTTCCTCAAAAATGCCTACAGGGTTACACAATCTTGAAGATTCGGACCTGACTAATACAGGCATCTAGTGGTAAACCCATGCAATATCATTTTTTATTTAATTTTATGATTAACAAATTGATTTTTTTTTTTTTTTCTGAAAGCCTAGTCTCCATTTTACCCGAAAATACTGCATAGAATTTTTTTTTTAAATCATTATTTTCAATGGCAAAAAATGGACTATAAATATTGCATAAATATTAAGTTCAATCAAATTGTCTCAAAATTCTAAATTAAAAAGAATAAATATTATAGAACAAAAATAAATTGCATTGGTTTTTACTGGGATGGAGGAAGTTTCATTTTTAGGTGTCCGGTCACTTCTGACCGGGAAGGCCCCCAATGGGGCTGCTAAACGAAGACCATCAGAGGGTTAAAGTAAAAACGTTACTGTCACTCATCTGTCACAGTTGCTAGGTGACAAGGACAGTCACATGGGCCAGACCATCCCATTTAAAAAAATAAAATGCTCAGTCCGACCTTTGCGGCCTTCTAAAGCATAACCTTTTAAGTCTTTCGAAGGGTGCAGCTTTTGAATTGGGTCACAGCCTTGTGCTTTAAACATCACCACATTTTTCAATGATTCTCAAACGACTCGTCCGATTATTCAGTCTCTCTAAATCCCTCCTCTCCGTGAGCCTTCTCTGCTCTGATTGGCCAGATGGCCCAGTTTGTTGTGGTTGATCTACCGCTTGCAGCGTGTGTCGGAAATTAAACGCCCATTACTATAACTGAACTTCAGCTCCGGAGGTTTCTTCAGCGATTGTGCACACTTAAGACAGTAACGATAGTGTTGATTGTACAATTTTCAATCTGAGCGCGAGTCCAATGATGAAACATGGAAGAACTTACACGAACCTCCATCGGAAGGTTGACTTTGAGTAGCGTATCACTGAGAAACGTCCTGCTAGTTTGACGTACATTGAGATGTTGCAATTGTAATTCCTCCCCATCAGAATTAACAAGTGTATGTCCATGAACAAACTGTATTTCTAATTTATTGCAGTTCACATCAGAGAACTGTATCAATATCAGCTCATACGGTACATTAGCCGAGCACTAACGTGAATGAGTAATGATTGTTTTACAAACTTTAATGTAACATCAAAGTTGTAAGAATGACTCGCAATCTGCATTAATGGACAGAATTGGAATATTAGGTAATAGCGGGCCCACAGCTGCTTGGCAGAACTATTTGAGTAAGACAATAATAGCACAAGTTAGCTGAGACCTACACAATATAAAACCCAAAATTACATATTTTACATGTTACAACTACAACACCCGGTAGAAAATATATACATCAATGTTTAATCATACTTACAGGTTGTGATTCTGAGGAGCAAGCTGGTCCAAATAAACTGGGTACTGACTAGGGGTGTGATGAGATGCTTGGCTCACAATAGGAGACGAAAAAAAAAACTTCACTGTATTAAGTTTAACTCCCTGAGATTTGAGAAGCAAAAAAATGATGTAGCAAATTAGCTCTATGAAATATTAATCAATAATAACCGGTTATAATTGATTATGAATATTTGGATCAGTTAATATAATTAACTTAATGTTGTAAATTAATATTACAATCAATTAACCCGTTTGTCTCGTGAAAAGTGTTAATTGTTTATTAATTCTAAGAAATGTACATTTCCGGGGCATGGGAAATTTTTCTTTCTTTACAGTACAACTAAGAGCAAGTAGTCAAGATCTATGATTAGAGACTCCAGATATGAGCTTGAGACACGGACAACTTTACGTATGACATGACCAAGATTGTATAAACTAGACTAAACCCTTAAACTACTCTAACATACATATACATACATACATACATGCATACAGTCTACCAAGGGAAAGAGAGCTAAAGCAGAATACAGGAAAGCAAGAAGTTATAGCATTGTTTAAAATTCAGCAGATCAACAGCCTTGAGCAAACCATCAGTTTAGTGCTAACACACCCTTTTTTAAAAGGGGTAAGGATACTTAATGTATCAAATGAGACTAAGTTTGATACTTGCATGTCTCACCTATTTTTAATTAAAACTGTCCTAATGCAATTTGTTGAGGCTCCAGTTGATCTTTGCTGATGTTGTCTTGATGAGAGAACCAGTGGTAGTCAGAGGATCTTTGGTGAATGGAAAGACAAGGCCGCAGCCTGGCACAAGCTTGGGGGTCCTTAAACTTCTAGTTCAATCTTCACATCAGGATTCCAGAAAAGGACTAAGAGTAAGAAGGTTGATCTTGTGATCAGTGATTTTTAAAGCGTGAAGATGTCGCACCCTCAGGAGGTGTGTGAGCCAATAAGTTTTCCCTTTGGAGGGACATTTTTACGACCCATTGTGTTCTAGCAGGGCATTTGAATATGTAATTTCATTGGGTGTTTAACCCCCTGAGGTCGGCTATCGCGCCGGCGCGATAGGCTCGTTTTTTTCCTTATCAGTGCAAAAAAGAATCAATTCTAATATTAGTTTTTATCTTATATGCTTGTGTTATACATCAATCGATCCTGTTAAGTGTGTATTATTTTTGTGTATACTCACAATAAAAGCAAAGTGTTGTGCTTTTTGCCAAATAAAGAAAAATAAACATGATGCGAGTTCTGCTTTCTCTCTGTTAGTGTAGTCCATTCTGAAATGCGTCCGAAAATGAACCATAACTCAGTGAATACTCAGTCAAACAGGCATACAGACACACAGGCATGAAGCTTGAGTTCTCTTCTTTTAAATGAAGTAATTTTTATAAAAAATATTGTTTATGTAATCTGTATGAAAAGAGAGAGATGTCAGTCATTCTCATCTCAGCTCATTATGTTTTAATCTGCCCGGCCCACGGAGAGCGCGCGCTTTTCAAATGCAAATGAATGAGGCAATCCATGCAAACTGTGAACGCTCCCATATCAGCTCGAGAAAACACATCAAGTTTATTCAGATCATTGTACTTGTTTATACTGTCTCGCAGCGCTTTGAGGAATAATAATGGAAAATGTACCTCAGAAGTGCTGGTATTTCGAGGAGCAACGGATGGAATACTGTAGTAAGTTTTTTTTCATTCTCAAGTGAATCGCGTTTCGTGTGTGTGAATGAATGAACGGCAGAAATGCGCGCTGTTTACCACAGCTCGCAAAAAGACAGTTTAAATTTGAATCGTGTGTGAATGAATGATCTGCTTTTAGCAAACTGTATTGCTATACTGAGATGAGTAAAAAATCTACTGAAATATGTTGAAATAAAATGTATTTGTATAAGCAACGTATTAAACTGCAAATTAACATTTATATTCCTTATAATAAAAACGAAAGACCTATGTTACAGACATGAAAGACAACATTTCGTTGACTAGTTTTGGATGGATTATATTTTTTTACTGTAAAATATTTGCCACCTCAAAGCTTTTGTTTGCCAATTTTTGCTAATTTGTTAAATATAGTATGTTTTGTCAATGTAGGCTATGTTCAAAGTAATGAATCCTTAACTTTGAAATATGTATGATAAAATGTATACTTTAGTTTTTACAAAGAAAGATTACACTTGAATTGTTGTTGTAATTGTAACCTTTTTAATAAAAAAATATATATTTACAAGGTAGATGTAAACAAATTTTAAAAGGTAAATATAAGCCTTTTCTTTAAATAATTTTTATTGTGTTTTATTATTGACAAATTTGGGATGCTTCCAACTGTGAACCAATGCTCTTGCATTCTTTCTTGTGGCTCAGTCACACACCTGAATGAATTGCTCATTAAGTATGTGGGCCCCATTGTCTCCTCAGGTGTGAACCACTAAATATGTATGATGGTGTTGGATCGTTGACGCCCTTTGCGCATATTACCTTTCCAAACAAAGTGTTTTACAAGATTTAAATCAATGTATTGATTTATGTGAATGATTAGGCAGGATGATTTTCACATCATTTTGAAGAAAAAACTCTAGGCAATGACATCCATTAGTCAAAAGTCTTATTGACACATATTTAGTATGTGTTTTGTGGGCTTATTTCAGAAACTTTAGTTTTTAGTTTTTTCAATAACCATGCATAAACATTATTCTCTCAAATACAAACATGTACATGCATGTTGCTCACATATTATGGTAGCCCTGTTTGTGCTAAATAGTGTAATTACACCTTTGCCATTAATGTTTATAAGCAACTGAAAAAAGCACAAATGTCAGGGCATGTCAGAACATCTCAAGGACCCCAAAAACCCCTTAGACCCCAGAGGGTTAAGAAAAGAATCTTCAAGATTCTTATACTACTAATGCGTCACAAAGTTAGCGTAATGTAAATGAACAAAATGGGGGACGAAGATTGGGGTTTCAGGGCTCCAGACTAACTTTTTTTATTAGGAGCGCTGTAGCCCCTGACTTAATTTTAGGAGCGCAAGCAGAAAATTTAGGGGCACACCTTCACATTTTCCCCCTAAATAACTATTACAGACAAATGCTTTGATAATAAATAGATTAAGCGTACAGAAATTATGGTGCAGTTTTATTTTAAGATCACAGGGCTCCAGACTAACATCTGAGGGCCGCGGCTCTAAGTTCTACAGAAAGTATTTGGTAGCACTGTGGGATGACAAAGCACTGAGCTTAATTTGAGGTGTATAGATAAAGTTAAATTTAATTATTATCCTTCATAATGTCTTAATATTATTTCAAAAGCAAAATGAGTGACAAAATAGATATTAGGGAGTGAAAATAGCCAATAAGCACCCTCAGCAGCTGTGTACAATGGTAATTTAGTCTTTTAAAAAAAAAAGTGTGAGTTTTCCTACTTCTTGAAACTTTCAGTTTTATAAATAGACAATCTTTAAAGGATGAACAAAAATGTTTTGGTCGTCACATTAAAAAAAAAAAATCATTTTAATAGGATATAGTTTTGAAGTGCTGTAAAAAGATGTGTAGGCTACTTTCATAACCACAGTATACCATAGTTATAGTTATGCCTGGTTCAGAATACGCAATTTTTTTTGTCTGTTACTATAGTCAATGTATCAGATTACACGATTTCGACTCCTAGAAATCTTGTCATGTCCTGGACAAGAAACATTGTCAGACTACACATTGCTTTACGACCAGTCATTTCGAGCCGTCTCACACACATATTCACTCGCACATGTACACACGCACTCACTCACATACAGGCACATAGACTAACGCACGCACGCACGCACGCACGCACGCACACACTCACTCACTCACTCGCGCACACACTCTCTCACTCTCTCTCGCTCGCTCGCTCGCTCACTCACTCACTTGTGCGCGGGCGCACTCACACACACACACACTCATTCACTCGCGCGCACACACACACACACACTCACACACACTCATTCACTCGGAACCCTTCATGGAGGACCGTTAAAAAATTAAACATGCTAGTCTTCTTGTCGTGATGTCGTAAACAAAGCATCGCACACGCGACGTCGGTTGTCGCCCACTATGAACGAGATGAAATTTACTGGTCGCACATGTGCAACTGGATGTAAAATTTAGTCGCACACTCTGAAATTTTGGTCGCAAAATGCGACCATTTGGTCGCAGTCTGGAGCCCTGGGTTTATAGAGACCAAACATGCCACATGATTTTGGTAAACCATTGTATGCCAAGTCTGAAACATTAACCCAATAGAGTTTACAAGAATACATAGGCCAAACCACATAAAAGGAAATTCATGAGATGGGGAAAATTAGATACATGTTTACACATTTTCCTTGAGCTTGGGAAAGGCGCTATATAAATTAAACTTATTATTATTATTATTATTATTATTATTATTATTATTATTATTATTATTATTATTATTATTGTTTTGTGGTGCAAACGAGCCCCATTCAGTCTCAGTCCCTCCATGCACACATTCACACCTCTCCAGCCTGGTTATGGCTCTAAATATGCATTTCTTTTGTCTGCATTATAGCTACTAACGACTGGCTATTCACAGGCTATTCATAGAGTTTCAATCCCTAATTTCTTTTATCAAAGTTCTCACTGTATCTAGCTGTATCAAATGCCCTTCTGGAATAAAGAAACATTTCAGGAAGCATTCCTAATTAGAAAAAAATCATAAGAATAACGGCTATGTGGCAGGTGCACCCAGAGCTAGCTAGCATGTTAGCTTAGCACACCATCAATACACGACAATTTATGAGATTATAACCATGTTTGTGCTCCAAACTTACTTTATAACGCAAGTCGAGTGTTTTAAATAATCTTCTTTGATCTAATTTGGCTTCAGATAAAAAAATCAGACAGAAAATATATTTTATAGTATTCTGCACAATGATAGTCTATATAGATTAGCATTACATTATAAATATAATCTGTTATTATGAAAATACCTGGCATGGCTTGACAAACACAGGTAACTCAAATATTTTTGCAATCATGTTTGTCTTCAAAACATCTTTATCTGCATATTACTGCGATCTCTGATAGCTTTGTGTGTGTTCCTGGCTTCCTGGAATGTCACAGGATCATGGCTCTTCTTCATTTTCCATATATGGACTATTATTGTGCATAGGGTGCCCTCAGGCTGTTGGTATGAATTGAAAACACAGTAAATCAGCGTATACAGCGCTCATAATGATTACATCGATGCATTTGGGTATAAATTCAATAAATATTATTCCTGTCTATAGAAATATGATGTAAACCTATGAGAATCTATCAATATTTCTCCAAATCTGCACATTTTTGAGCTAAAAGCCCTGAGGGACGTTATTTTGTCAAGCGCTGTCATGACGACAGCACAGTTTTTTTTATGAATGGGAGCTGCTGACGCGCATAATTCATATTATAGGTGTCGCCTTAGTTTTTCATTTCATAACTCCTGACACAAATTAAGAAATAACTGTCGCTATAAGTTTCTTAGAATACAATAGTGCTCAAATACTGAAACTTGAGTCTTATATCTTTTTAATGATGTATAGTTTGTCAAGGTATAACATTAAATCTGATAGTAACTTTGAACTAAATAATAAAAAAAACGCTTCAGTGTGCGGGCGCACTGGCAACGGTTAACAGGTTAACCCCGGATTCTTTGCAGCTTCATTTGGAAGTGAAAATAGAACAATTTTTATATTTTACGGACAACGTAGAACAGGCAGGCATTATGCAAATGTTACCCAGTGACGTGTAGCCTTAAAGGAGCATAAAGCATAATGTAAAGCATAAAAATACTAATGTTTGCAGATATTTAGGAAAAGAGTAAGTTCACATACTCGTTTCTCTGAAAAACACTTCTACAGACAGTTATTTTACTTATTGTTTTACACGTTCCATGTTGTCAGTCAGGTTTTGTTTTGGTCTGTGTTCTCACCCACTGCCTGTTCACCCAATAGTATTTCGACACCCCGGGATGCCAGTTGGCAGAGAACACAGCGTGTCGCAGCGTTGGAAACGAGCAAACAAACTGGTCAGATATTGCAGATTCCACACAACTTAAAAAGCCTCTGTATCCATCTAAAAATATTTATGAACGAGAGCATATTAACACGCGGATAAATCAATTCATTAACTTACAATCTGTAAGTCTCCTCGGTTTTCATGGTCAATTGCGCTCACTCCTGTTGCGTGTCCTCAAACTGGCAACCCGTGTGAGCGTCGAGACTGAGGAAGGGGCGGGGGAAACAATGGTCTGATATTTTGAATTTGCCCTGCAGTACCTATTTGTCATTCTTACATACAGCACCTTTTTACGCAGTGGGATTAGAATTCCTGGTGACTCGTTTAAGTGGTTCAGGGCCAATTCTTTCTTTTGGGAGACAATAACTTTATCTTGCACTTCTGATTTTACAAATTTTCAGACCGTTTACATTCACAGCCAGCTAAATTACACGCTGCAAGAAAGGTAATATTAGAAAAAGCATAATAGAGGCACTTTAAATTTAGGCTTCACACTTACAAATGATGCTGTTACTAACACTGGTCTGCATTTGTGTGTATATACTAGAGATCCTCCGATCAGGATTTTTTCAGCTGATTACAGATTTTTATTTTTTGTCATCGACCGTCTGATAACTATCTTGATCAATCAAGCTTTATGTAAGTTATGATTTTATCTCTGAGTCTCAAGAGTTTTTTTTTTTTAGATAATACCACAGTACTGCTATAGATTGTTTTAATTGAGAATCAAATAAGCACAACAAATGTACATTTTACAATGAACATTTTAATTGCCCTTTTAAAAATAGGGCTTCTGCAACACACTATCCATATTAGGATATTCTGGTTTATTAAAGAGCCTACAAGATTTAATGTCAAACTGAACATAATTACAACCCATAAGATATAACTAAACATTGTTCAATATGTGACTGAGGACAAAAACATAGAAACACTGCAACTCCTAAGGCCAATTCACACCGCACCGACAAATGCCAACAAACAACAAACTAATTGGCTGTTGGATTTAGAATTTCATGAAAAATAACGGTCACATTCACACTCACTGCCCCAACAGACAGAAAAAACGCTGATTGAGTTTGTTGGGTGTAAACAAACCTTGGCTAACGCCAACGGGAAACACACTGATCCGACAATACCCAACAAACGTGTTTATTGGCGTTGGTCTGTGCGGTGTGAATTTGCCTCTAATTGAACTAAATGAGTAGTCTGTTGCAAAAATCAGGAATATTATTCATCAAGTGCTGAGTGTCCTTCCTATGTTCTACTTAAGTTGGAAAGGCAGGATTCTTATAAATTCGAGCTGTCATGCATTTTGGCGTGATGGTCTATTCTTTTCATCCAAAACACATGCGGCTCTACTGAATAGTAACTCGCCATCAGCACTCGAGCACTAAACATCAATCACTATAAATAAAAATACAATAAATTGCATGAAGTAATTAAATGTGCAAAAATTGTTTTGTAGTTAAGAGCAATGAAAGACAGTTTGATTAACATGAATGGCAAGGACGGCATCAGCTTTATTAGCATATTTGATTAACATGAATGGCAAGGACGACATCAGCTTTATTAGCATGTTTTCATGTTAACACCGAATGCGCTGTTTACGTTCACTTAAGACACAAATGACTGTTTACGAAGATACTCCCGAAAACGGGCATTTTGACACGTGTATTTGACCTTTCAAGCCCAGAAAGATAAGCACTCATGTGCTGTGTGAGCAGTAGCTTTTTTTTTGTGTGTTCAAGGTGTGCTCAGAACCCATTTCCTAGACCAGGGGTCTCCAACCTTTTTTCATTTGAGAGCTAATTTTTAAAAATGAAAGTGGACGAGAGCTACTCATGTAATACAATACTTAAATCTCTTAAATAATGTCTCATAACTCTCATATTAACAACTATCCAAACTGTTTTAGACCTAAAATAGTTTTTGTAGGCCTATATAAGTCACCCTTAAATGTCAGAGAAAAGAACAGAATCAGAGATTAAAAAAAATTATAGAAAATTGTACTTTGCATATTATACAGTAAAAACTCATAATTATAGTTGATTTTATAGTGCATGATAACTAGAGATGAAATGGCATGAAAATTTCATTTCTTGATAATAGTGACCAAAATGAGCAAGGTTATCACAGAATCCTGTTCAAAAAGTACTAATACTAAACAATAAAATCAGTTCACCAAGTTTTATGTCGAAAACCAGCAAATAACAAATAAACTTAGCATCAATATGCACTTTTTGTTTACATAAACATTAAAATAATAACATTAAAAATGATGGCCAGATTTTAAAGGAGTGTCTTGCAACATGTTATCTACTAACATGTACAAGTTCAAATAAAGTTTTGACAGTTTTTATAAAAAGATAAACCTCGCATATTTCAGAATTTAAATAATTTTTATAAAAAGAATGTCAAAAAAGATAAATTACTGACATTTAAAATGCACATTAGCTTATAAGCTAATGTGCATTTTAAATGTCAGTAATTTATCTTTTTTGACTCATATTATCAATAGTAAAATTCAGTCTGATTTTCCTGTGGCGTCTGTCGTTGCTATGCAACCATGCCCTGTGCTCTCCACAACGACAAAGAAGTTTTAAGAGCTAATGGATTTCCACCACCGAAAAATGCTTGCTGTAGCTCTGCTATATTTATTGACGGAGAAGAAAAAAACACCCGTAGTTTAGGTGCACCTCCATCCGTCATGTTGACTCACTGCGCCTGGAGAAAATGAGCGTGCCGCTTCAATTATTTGAAATAACGAACTTGAACGCACAAAAGACGCGATATGTGAACGGCCCTTGCCGAGCTACCTCCAATCAGGCCACGAGCTACTGGTATCGTGTTGGAGACCCCTGTCTTAGACTGTGCGCACACACATCGAACAAGCACTGTTTCGCTGCTTACTGCACGTGAGCCTTGCGATTTGTTAAATCACAAGGCTTAAAAAGGCATTGTATCTTGTAGGGCTGTAACGATATGCAATATGAAACCAAAATCGCGACACTCAGATCCACGAACCTGTCACGGTGTGAGAAGGCAGAATTGTGACATCCCTTCCAACTCCAAGAGATATCCTTCCCGTCCAGATCCAATGCTACCACATCTTTAAATTACTATTAGTATTATTTGAAGTTAACATTATAAAATACGTAGACCTAAACCACAACTAGTTATGGATAAATTCTTTAAAATTGGGCAATTCCAGCATTATGGATGTGACATTTGCAGTCAAAACTTGTAATATAAATTATCAGAAAATGCATTTAATACCAATATATTGAAACGTCTGTTTATATATCCAAACTCCCTTAATAAAGGATTCCAGACATTAGAATAATATCAGTCTACACATGCGTTTTGTATTTAATGAGGGAAATACACATGCGTTTCGGAAGTGACAACTTTTAGGTGGCAAAATATTTAGTAATTGTGATTACTGCGCAAACCAAAAGTAATACTACCCACCGGATGAAGAAGGGTTGGCTCTCCACAGAACAGAATTCATTTTATAAAAATTAGTGTTCGCATTTGAGGAAAAAACAATGTTACGGGCGTGACCGCTCTAAAGCGGAACTAAAAGACTGCTTTAAAGCTTTAAAACTTTAACAGAGACCTCAAACAGAAAACACAAAGCCTTTCTTAAAAGTGAATTTCATTTTGTATTAATTGTATCTTAATTTTAATCAATGTTGCATCAACCAATTTCTTGGATTTAATTAGTAAATAACACTGAGGCGCCGGCGCGTGAACTGGAGCTAGTCCCATAAATTAACCGAAACTCAGCGTATAAGGTAGCCTACTTGCCTCACAGACCTCAGAAATTATTTCTATAGAAAACCGAAAACTGCTCTTTGCTTATGTAATCCGTCTGAAATGTGCATTTCTCTCTGGCGCATTCACTACTGCGAAGATCGCGAGTCAGCATCGTCAACTTCATCTTTGTAGCAAGATGCACTCAAATCATGATACAAACCGAATCGTGGGTTTGGTGTATCATTATAGCCCTAGTATCTTGAGACCGCATAGCAGCTCCATTGCTGATGACACGACTGTGGCTCTAAAGTCTGACGTCATCAATTTGCGATTGGATTATGAAATCGGCCAATTTTAGTGACTCCTGAATAGTCAAAGATTGTGATTATCAGCCAATGCAGATTTACTGAAGCATCCCTAGTATATACACGGTGTATATTCAGTTTCTCAATGCACCTGCTGTTGATAAAGTTCCTTGCCCCATGAACAAAAGTTAAACTGCCTGTTTAATTCCTCAGATTCAAGGCAAAAGGATGTTCTACTCTGTAAGAGTACTTTACTTTGATCGCCTTTTAATGAGGACATTTTCCGGCACTGCTACCTGTCATTCTGCCATCCTGCCACACGATGTACCTTCTACAGGAGAATCACCCGAAGTTATCTGTGGAAAGTCATATGTGATTGTAAAACTACTAGCCAAGACGATTAAAAATGTTAAAGTTTTGGGTGAGTACTTGTTACTGATGAGTTACACCAATAATTGTGGACTGTCGCAGTTTAATGTAACATTCCAACTATAATAATGATGCAAAGAACAAATGTAAAATAGCAACTGTTTTGAAAGAAATATTTATGAGCAGTAAAAGACAATTCCTGTCAACTTTTTTTCTCAAGATGTGTCCAGGCAATTGCCTCGTCCAGTCCTTTGGAAAAGTCACCATATTGTATACGTCAAAGTGAAACGCTCAGCGATTGAGGTATGAACCGGTTTCACTGAACAATTGCGTTTTGCTACAGTAAGTTTTGTTGTCTCTACTTATTTTGCAATCTATTTGATTTTGCCAACTCTCTAAAGGGCGGTTTTCTCCAGTTGGATTATCTTGATGTGACTGGAAAGTCACAGACAATCACAGTGTCCTGTGTTCACCATACGTTCCCTTTTAAAAAGGCCATCAGAAAACGAAGACAATACCCATTTGATTTTATTTCGGAATATGGTCCAATACCGACAGTTCCAGATTGGGCAGACATTAACCCAGATTGGGCAGCAATCGCTCCCCCTTTACAGACTATCATGCCAACTGGAATATCTGCTCATTCAGAATCTAGTTCTCCTAGTATTGTCACTACTGGGCCATTTGACATTACACCTGATGCAAGAGTAGCTGAAGGTCTAGATTTTGATTTGTTGGAAGACTGTGTCAACCCCACAGTTTCCTTCGAGCTACTTGAGCAAACTCTTGGTACAGCTCCCAAAACACCACCATGCACAGGTAGACAGCCAAGCAGAATCACTGAAACTGGAACTGCTGTTGATGCTAATGTAGAGAGTGCAACAGATTTTGGTCTTTTGTACTTTGGTTTACCCAGTCTTCCATTTTGGGAAAATGAAGAATCTCCTGAAATGACCCAGAGGAAACTTCCATCAAGCACACCTACACATCCAGACCCCACTACAAGGACCAACACTGTTCCCTTCAGGGCACCTGAGATTACTCTTGGTACAAACCAGAAAGAAGAACCTTTACCTGCTGCTACACAGCCAAGAAGAATCACTGAAACTGTAACTACTGCTGTTAATGTTGATGTAGAGTGTGCTACTGATTTTGGTCTTTTGGAGTCGGTCATTCCCAATATTCCATTTGGAGAATTTGAAGAAATCCCTAAAATGATCCCCTACACCCCTACACATCCTACACATCCAGACCTTACTACAAGGACCAACATAATGCCTGAAATTACTCTTGGTACAACCCAGAAAGAAGGAACCTCACGTGGTGCTTCACAGCCAAGCAAAATCATCAAAACTCCAACTACTGCTGTTGATGCTGATGTAGAGTGTGCAACGTTTCCTGGTATTTTGGACTCTGTCTTACCCACTGTTCCATTTGGAGAATTTGAAGAATCTTCTAAAATGACCCAGTGGACACTGCCATCAAAGCCTCTTGCACATCCAGACCATGTAACATTTAAAACCACAACCAAGATAGCAGAAGTAACTGCAATTTCTTGTAATGCTAGTGATGAATTTAACTTTCATAGGGGTTTCTCGGATATACCATTGGGACCTTACAGACCCATTACAACCACAGCAGCAACACATGCCAACCTCGAATCAACTCCGGTCTCTAGAGCGACCACACTTCCGACTACAGAGGGAGCTTGGGAAATTGGCACTGCTGGTGAAACAATGTCTCCAATCACCACTCCGCCTGAATCATTGTTTAAAATGACAACCTCAGTTAGTTCAACGGCAGTTATATTAGAAAAATTCACAACTGTAATAACAGCCTCAGCTGTAAATGTTCATGGCTTAACATCTGCTGTTGAAACCACAATGGCTCAAACTACAACTTATACAGAGAGTACTACCCTAGGCAGCACTTCTCCAGAAACTACTTCACTAGGCACAACTTCTTCAATAACTTCAACCCAAGGTACTACTGATGAAATGACGCCTTCAGTTAGTTCAACAGGAATAATATTGGAAACATCCACACCTGTAATGACAACTGCTATGAATACAACCTCAGGTGTGACTACACCTGGCTTAACATCTGCTATTGAAACGACATTGGCTATAACTACAACTTCTGCAGAAAGTACTACTCTAGGCAGTGCCTCTACAGAAACTACTTCTCTAAGGACTACTTTCACTGAAATGACACCCTCACCTAGTTCAACAGGAATTGTATTGGAAACATCTACGCCTGTAATGACAACTGCTATGAAAACGACCTCAGTAACTACAAGTAGCTTAACATCTGCAGTTGAAACTACATTGGTTCAAACTACATCATCTGCAGAAAGTACTACCCTAGGCAGCACTTCTCCAGAAACAACTTCCTTAGGCACAACTTCTTCAATAACTTCAACCCGAGGTACTACTGCTGAAATGACGCCCTCAGTTAGTTCAACAGGGGTTGTATTGGAAATATCCACACCTGTAATGACAACACCTGGTTTAACATCTGTTGAAACTACATTGGCTAAAACTACAACTTCTGCAGAAAGTACTACTCTAGGCAGCACTTCTCCAGAAACAACTTCTCTGAGGACTACTTCCACTGAAATGACACCCTCAGTTAGTTCAACAGGGATTGTGTTGGAAACATCCACACCTGTAATGACAACTGCTATAAAAACAACCTTAGGTGGGACAACACCTGGCTTAACATCTGCAGTTGAAACTACATCATCTGCAGAAAGTACTACCCTAGGCAGCACTTCTCCAGAAACAACTTCTCTGAGGACTACTTCCACTGAAACGACACCCTCAGTTAGTTCAACAGGGATTGTATTGGAAACATCTACGCCTGTAGGGACAACTGCTATGGAAACGACCTCTGTAACAAGCGGCTTAACATCTGCTTTTAAAACTACATTTGCTCAAACTACATCTGCAGAAAGTAGTACCTTAGGCAGTACTTTGGCAGAAACTACTTCCTTGGGCACAATTTCTCCAATAACTTCAACCCCAGGTACCACTACTGCTGAAATGACACCCTCAGTTAGTTCAACAGGGGTTGTACTGGAAACATCCACACCTGTAATGACAACTGCTATGAAAACAACCTCCGTTGTAACTACACCTGGCTTAACATCTGCAGTTGAAACTACATTGGCTCCAACTACAACTTCTGCAGAAAGTACTACCCTAGGCAGCACTTCTCCAGAAACAACTTCTCTGAGCACTACTTCCACCGAAACGACACCCTCAGTTAGTTCAACAGGGATTGTGTTGGAAACATCTACGCCTCTAGTGACAACTGCTATAAAAACAACCTTAGCTGGGACAACACCTGGCTTAACATATGTTGAAACTACGTTGGCTAAAACTACAACTTCAGAAAGTACCACTTTACGCAGCACTTCTGCAGAAACTTCTCCCGTAGGAACTACTGCTGAAACAACACCCTCAGTTAGTTCTACAGGAATTGTATTTGAAACGTCCACACCTGTAATGACAGCTGCTATGAAAACAACTTCAGTTGTAACTACACCTGGCTTAACATCTGCAGTTGAAACTACATTGGTTCAAACTACATCTTCTGCAGAAAGTACTACCCTAGGCAGCACCTCTACAGAAACTACTTCTCTGAGGACTACTTCCACTGAAATGACACCCTCAGTTAGTTCAACAGGGGTTGTATTGGAAACATCCACACCTGTAATAACAACTGCTATGAAAACAACCTTAGCTGGGACAACACCTGGCTTAACATCTGTTGAAACTACGTTGGCTAAAACTACAACTTCTGCAGAAAGTAGTACCTTAGGCAGTACTTTGGCAGAAACTACTTCCTTAGGCACAACTTCTACAATAACTTCAACCCGAGGTACTACTATTGCTACTGAAATGATGCCCTCAGTTAGTTCAACAGGAATTGTATTGAAAACATCCACACCTGTAATGACAGCTGCTATGAAAACAACTTCAGTTGTAACTACACCTGGCTTAACATCTGCTGTTGAAACTACGTTGCCTAAAACTACAACTTCTGCAGAAAGTACTACTCTAGGCAGTACTTCTACAGAAACTTCTTCCTTGGGCACAATTTCTCCAATAACTTCAACCCCAGGTACCACTACTGCTGAAATGACACCCTCAGTTAGTTCAACAGGGGTTGTATTGGAAACATCCACACCTGTAATGACAACTGCTATGAAAACAACCTCCGTTGTAACTACACCTGGCTTAACATCTGCAGTTGAAACTACGTTGGCTAAAACTACAACTTCAGAAAGTACCACTTTACGCATCTCTTCTGCAGAAACTTCTCCCGTAGGAACTACTGCTGAAACAACACCCTCAGTTAGTTCTACAGGAATTGTATTGAAAACATCCACACCTGTAATGACAACTGCTATAAAAACAACCTTAGGTGGTACAACACCTGGCTTAACATCTGCAGTTGAAACTACATTGGCTAAAACTACAACTCATGCAGAAAGTACTACTCTAGGCAGTGCCTCTACAGAAACTACAACTTCTGCAGAAAGTACTACTCTAGGCAGTGCCTCTACAGAAACTAAAACTTCTGCAGAAAGTACTACCCTAGGCAGCACTTCTCCAGAAACAACTTCTCTGAGGACTACTTCCACTGAAACGACACCCTCAGTTAGTTCAACAGGGATTGTGTTGGAAACATCCACACCTGTAATGACAACTGCTATAAAAACAACCTTAAGTGGGTCAACACCTGGCTTAACATCTGCAGTTGAAACTACATTGGCTCAAACTACGGATTCAAAAAGTACCAGTCTACGCAGCACTTCTGCAGAAACGTCTCCCATAGGAACTACTGCTGAAACAACACCCTCAGTTAGTTCAACAGGAATTGTATTGGAAACATCCACACCTGTAATGACAACTGCTATGAAAACAACCTCCGTTGTAACTACACCTGGCTTAACATCTGCAGTTGAAACTACATTGGCTCAAACTACATCTTCTGCAGAAAGTACTACTCTAGGCAGTGCCTCTACAGAAACTACAACTTCTGCAGAAAGTACTACCCTAGGCAGCACTTCTCCAGAAACAACTTCTCTGAGGACTACTTCCACTGAAACGACACCCTCAGTTAGTTCAACAGGGATTGTGTTGGAAACATCCACACCTGTAATGACAACTGCTATAAAAACAACCTTAAGTGGGACAACACCTGGCTTAACATCTGCAGTTGAAACTACATTGGCTCAAACTACGGATTCAGAAAGTACCAGTCTACGCAGCACTTCTGCAGAAACTTCTCCCATAGGAACTACTGCTGAAACAACACCCTCAGTTAGTTCAACAGGAATTGTATTGGAAACATTTACGCCTGTAATGACAACTGCAATGGAAACGACCTCTGTAACAAGTGGCTTAACATCTGCTTTTAAAACTACATTTGCTCAAACTACATCTGCAGAAAGTAGTACCTTAGGCAGTACTTTGGCCGAAACTACTTCCTTGGGCACAATTTCTCCAATAACTTCAACCCGAGGTACTACTACTGCTGCTGAAATGACGCCCTCAATTAGTTCAACAGGAATTGTATTGAAAACAGCCACACCTGTAATGACAACTGCTATGAAAACAACCTTAGGTGGTACAACACCTGGCTTAACATCTGCAGTTGAAACTACATTGGCTAAAACTACAACTCATGCAGAAAGTACTACTCTAGGCAGTGCCTCTACAGAAACTACAACTTCTGCAGAAAGTACTACTCTAGGCAGTGCCTCTACAGAAACAACTTCTCTGAGGACTACTTTCACAGAAACGACACCCTCAGTTAGTTCAACAGGGATTGTGTTGGAAACATCCACACCTGTAATGACAACTGCTATAAAAACAACCTTAAGTGGGTCAACACCTGGCTTAACATCTGCAGTTGAAACTACATTGGCTCAAACTACGGATTCAGAAAGTACCAGTCTACGCAGCACTTCTGCAGAAACTTCTCCCATAGGAACTACTGCTGAAACAACACCCTCAGTTAGTTCAACAGGAATTGTATTGGAAACATCCACACCTGTAATGATAACTGCTATGAAAACAACCTCCGTTGTAACTACACCTGGCTTAACATCTGCAGTTGAAACTACATTGGTTCAAACTACATCTTCTGCAGAAAGTACTACTCTAGGCAGTGCCTCTACAGAAACTAAAACTTCTGCAGAAAGTACTACCCTAGGCAGCACTTCTCCAGAAACAACTTCTCTGAGGACTACTTCCACTGAAACGACACCCTCAGTTAGTTCAACAGGGATTGTGTTGGAAACATCCACACCTGTAATGGCAACTGCTATAAAAACAACCTTAAGTGGGACAACACCTGGCTTAACATCTGCAGTTGAAACTACATTGGCTCAAACTACGGATTCAGAAAGTACCAGTCTACGCAGCACTTCTGCAGAAACTTCTCCCATAGGAACTACTGCTGAAACAACACCCTCAGTTAGTTCAACAGGAATTGTATTGGAAACATCCACACCTGTAATGACAACTGCTATGAAAACAACCTCCGTTGTAACTACACCTGGCTTAACATCTGCAGTTGAAACTACATTGGCTCAAACTACATCTTCTGCAGAAAGTACTACCCTAGGCAGCACTCCTCCAGAAACAACTTCTCTGAGGACTACTTCCACTGAAACGACACCCTCAATTAGTTCAACAGGAATTGTATTTGAAACGTCCACACCTGTAATGACAACTGCTATGAAAACAACCTCCGTTGTAACTACACCTGGCTTAACATCTGCAGTTGAAACTACATTGGCTCCAACTACAACTTCTGCAGAAAGTACTACCCTAGGCAGCACTTCTCGAGATACAACTTCTCGAAGGACTACTTCCACTGAAACGACAACCTCAGTTAGTTCTACAGGAATTGTATTGAAAACATCCACACCTGTAATGACAACTGCTTTGAAAACAACTTTAGTTGTAACTACACCTGGCTTAACATCTGTTGTTGAAACTACGTTGCCTAAAACTACAACTTCTGCAGAAAGTAGTACCTTAGGCAGTACTTTGGCAGAAACTACTTCCTTGGGCACAATTTCTCCAATAACTTCAACCCCAGGTACTACTACTGCTGAAATGACACCCTCAGTTAGTTCAACCGGGATTATATTGGAAACATCCACACCTGTAATGACAGCTGCAAAGAAAACCACCTCAGTTGTAACTACACCTGGGTTAACATCTGCAGTTGAAACTACATTGGTTCAAACAACATCTTCTGCAGAAAGTACTACCCTAGGCAGCACTTCTACAGAAACAACTTCTCTGAGGACTACTTCCACTGAAACGACACCCTCAGTTAGTTCAACAGGGATTATATTGGAAACATCCACACCTGTAATAACAACTGCTATGAAAACAACCTTAGCTGGGACAACTCCTGGCTTAACATCTGTTGAAACTACGTTGGCTAAAACTACAACTTCTGCAGAAAGTAGTACCTTAGGCAGTACTTTGGCAGAAACTACTTCCTTAGGCACAACTTGTCCAATAACTTCAACCCGAGGTACTACTACTGCTGCTGCTGAAATGACGCCCTCAGTTAGTTCAACAGGAATTGTATTGAAAACATCCACACCTGTAATGACAACTGCTATGAAAACAACTTCAGTTGTAACTATACCTGGCTTAACATCTGCTGTTGAAACTACATTGGCTCCAACTACAACTTCTGCAGAAAGTACTACTCTAGGCAGCACTTCTACAGAAACAACTTCCTTAGGCACAACTTCTCCAATAACTTCAACCCCAGGTACTACTACTCCTGAAATGACACCCACAGTTAGTTCAACAGGGGTTGTATTGGAAACATCCGCACATGTAATGACAACTGCTATGAAAACAACCTCCGTTGCAACTACACCTGGCTTAACATCTGCAGTTGAAACTACATTGGCTCCATCTACAACTTCTGCAGAAAGTACTACCCTAGGCAGCACTTCTCCAGAAACCTCTCCCATAGGAACTGCTGCTGAAACAACACACTCAGTTAGTTCAACAGGAATTGTATTGGAAACATCTATGCCTGTAGTGACAACTGCTATGGAAACTACTTCTGTAACAAGTGGCTTAACATCTGCTTTTAAAACTACATTGGCTCAAACTACAACTTCTGCAGAAAGTACTACCCTAAGCAGCACTTCTCCAGAAACAACTTCTCTGAGGACTACTTCCACTGAAATGACACCCTCAGTTAGTTCAACAGGGATTATATTGGAAACATCCACACCTGTAATGACAACTACTATAAAAACAACCTTAGCTGGGACAACACCTGGCTTAACATCTGTTGAAACTACGTTGGCTAAAACTACAACTTCAGAAAGTACCACTTTACGCAGCACTTCTACAGAAACTTCTCCCGTAGGAACTACTGCTGAAACAACACCCTCAGTTAGTTCTACAGGAATTGTATTGAAAACATCCACACCTGTAATGACAACTGCTATGAAAACAACTTTAGCTGTAACTACACCTGGCTTAACATCTGTTGTTGAAACTACGTTGCCTAAAACTACAACTTCTGCAGAAAGTAGTACCTTAGGCAGTACTTTGGCAGAAACTACTTCCTTGGGCACAATTTCTGCAATAATTTCAACCCCAGGTACTACTACTGCTGAAATGACACCTTCAGTTAGTTCAACAGGGGTTGTATTGGAAACATCCACACCTGTAATAACAGCTGCTATGAAAACAACCTTAGCTGGGACAACACCTGGCTTAACATCTGTTGAAACTACGTTGGCTAAAACTACAACTTCTGCAGAAAGTAGTACCTTAGGCAGTACTTTGGCAGAAACTACTTCCTTAGGCACAACTTCTCCAATAACTTCAACCCCAGGTACTACTACTCCTGAAATGACACCCACAGTTAGTTCAACAGGGGTTGTATTGGAAACATCCACACCTGTAATGACAACTGCTATGAAAACAACCTCCGTTGTAACTACACCTGGCTTAACATCTGCAGTTGAAACTACATTGGCTCCAACTACAACTTCTGCAGAAAGTACTACCCTAGGCAGCACTTCTCCAGAAACAACTTCTCTGAGGACTACTTCCACTGAAACGACACCCTCAATTAGTTCGACAGGGATTGTGCTGGAAACATCCACACCTGTAAAGACAACTGCTATAAAAACAACCTTAGCTGGGACAACACCTGGCTTAACATCTGTTGAAACTACGTTGCCTAAAACTACAACTTCTGCAGAAAGTACTACTCTAGTCAGCACTTCTACAGAAACTACTTCCTTAGGCACAACTTCTCCAATAACTTCAACCCCAGGTACTACTACCGCTGAAATGACACCCACAGTTATTTCAACAGGGGTTGTTTTGGAAACATCCACACCTGTAATAACTGCTATAAAAACAACCTTAGCTGGGACAACACCTGGCTTAACATCTGTTGAAACTACATTGGCTAAAACCACAACTTCAGAAAGTACCACTTTACGCAGCACTTCTGCAGAAACTTCTCCCATAGGAACTACTGCTGAAACAACACCCTCAGTTAGTTCAACAGGAATTGTATTGGAAACATCTACGCCTCTAGTGACAACTGCTATGGAAACGACCTCTGTAACAAGTGGCTTAACATCTGCTTTTAAAACTACATTGGCTCAAACTACAACTTCTGCAGAAAGTACTACCCTAGGCAGCACTTCTCCAGAAACAACTTCTCTGAGGACTACTTCCACTGAAATGACACCCTCAGTTAGTTCAACAGGGATTATATTGGAAACATCCACACCTGTATTAACAACTGCTATGAAAACAACCTTAGCTGGGACAACACCTGGCTTAACATCTGTTGAAACTACGTTGCCTAAAACTACAACTTCTGCAGAAAGTACTACTCTAGTCAGCACTTCTACAGAAACTACTTCCTTAGGCACAACTTCTCCAATAACTTCAACCCCAGGTACTACTACCGCTGAAATGACACCCACAGTTATTTCAACAGGGGTTGTTTTGGAAACATCCACACCTGTAATAACAACTGCTATAAAAACAACCTTAGCTGGGACAACACCTGGCTTAACATCTGTTGAAACTACATTGGCTAAAACCACAACTTCAGAAAGTACCACTTTACGCAGCACTTCTGCAGAAACTTCTCCCATAGGAACTACTGCTGAAACAACACCCTCAGTTAGTTCAACAGGAATTGTATTGGAAACATCTACGCCTCTAGTGACAACTGCTATGGAAACGACCTCTGTAACAAGTGGCTTAACATCTGCTTTTAAAACTACATTGGCTCAAACTACAACTTCTGCAGAAAGTACTACCCTAGGCAGCACTTCTCCAGAAACAACTTCTCTGAGGACTACTTCCACTGAAATGACACCCTCAGTTAGTTCAACAGGGATTATATTGGAAACATCCACACCTGTATTAACAACTGCTATGAAAACAACCTTAGCTGGGACAACACCTGGCTTAACATCTGTTGAAACTACGTTGGCTAAAACTACAACTTCTGCAGAAAGTAGTACCTTAGGCAGTACTTTGGCAGAAATTACTTCCTTAGGCACAACTTCTCCAATAACTTCAACCCGAGGTACTACTACTGCTGCTGCTGAAATGACACCCTCAGTTAGTTCAATAGGAATTGTATTGAAAACATCCACACCTGTAATGACAACTGCTATGAATACAACTTCAGTTGTAACTATACCTGGCTTAACATCTGCTGTTGAAACTACGTTGCCTAAAACTACAACTTCTGCAGAAAGTACTACTCTAGGCAGCACTTCTACAGAAACTACTTCCTTAGGCACAACTTCTCCAATAACTTCAACCCCAGGTACTACTACTCCTGAAATGACACCCACAGTTAGTTCAACAGGGGTTGTATTGGAAACATCCACACCTGTAATGACAACTGCTATGAAAACAACCTCCGTTGTAACTACACCTGGCTTAACATCTGCAGTTGAAACTACATTGACTCCATCTACAACTTCTGCAGAAAGTACTATCCTAGGCAGCACTTCTCCAGAAACAACTTCTCTGAGGACTACTTCCACTGAAATGACACCCTCAGTTAGTTCAACAGGGATTATATTGGAAACATCCACACCTGTAATGACAGCTGCAAAGAAAACAACCTCAGTTGTAACTACACCTGGTTTAACATCTGCAGTTGAAACTACATTGGCTCAAACTACGGATTCAGAAAGTACCAGTCTACGCAGCACTTCTGCAGAAACTTCTCCCATAGGAACTACTGCTGAAACAACACCCTCAGTTAGTTCAACAGGAATTGTATTGGAAACATCCACACCTGTAATGACAACTGTTATGAAAACAACCTCCGTTTTAACTACATCTGGATTAACATCTGCAGTTGAAATTACATTGGCTCAAATTACATCTTCTGCAGAAAGTACTACCCTAGGCAGCACTTCTCCAGAAACAACTTCTCTGAGGACTACTTCCACTGAAACGACACCCTCAATTAGTTCAACAGGAATTGTATTCGAAACGTCCACACCTGTAATGACAACTGCTATGAAAACAACCTTAGTTGTAACTACACCTGGCTTAACATCTGTTGTTGAAACTACGTTGCCTAAAACTACAACTTCTGCAGAAAGTAGTACCTTAGGCAGTACTTTGGCAGAAACTACTTCCTTGGGCACAATTTCTGCAATAACTTCAACCCCAGGTACTACTACTGCTGAAATGACACCTTCAGTTAGTTCAACAAGGGTTGTATTGGAAACATCCACACCTGTAATAACAACTGCTATGAAAACAACCTTAGCTGGGACAACACCTTGCTTAACATCTGTTGAAACTACGTTGGCTAAAACTACAACTTCAGAAAGTACCACTTTACGCAGCACTTCTGCAGAAACTTCTCCCGTAGGAACTACTGCTGAAACACCCTCAGTTAGTTCTACAGGAATTGTATTGAAAACATCCACACCTGTAATGACAACTGCTATGAGAACAACCTTAGTTGTAACTACACCTGGCTTAACATCTGTTGTTGAAACTACGTTGCCTAAAACTACAACTTCTGCAGAAAGTAGTACCTTAGGCAGTACTTTGGCAGAAACTACTTACTTGGGCACAATTTCTCCAATAACTTCAACCCCAGGTACTTCTACTGCTGAAATGACACCCTCAGTTAGTTCAACTGGGATTATATTGGAAACATCCACACCTGTAATGACAGCTGCAAAGAAAACCACCTCAGTTGTAACTACACCTGGCTTAACATCTGCAGTTGAAACTACATTGGTTCAAACTACATCTTCTGCAGAAAGTACTACCCTAGGCAGCACTTCTCCAGAAACAACTTCTCTGAGGACTACTTCCACTGAAACGACACCCTCAGTTAGTTCAACAGGAATTGTATTTGAAACGTCCACACCTGTAATGACAACTGCTATGAAAACCTCCGTTGTAACTACACCTGGCTTAACATCTGTTGAAACTACGTTGCCTAAAACTACAACTTCTGCAGAAAGTACTACTCTAGGCAGCACTTCTACAGAAACTACTTCCTTAGGCACAATAACTTCAACCCCAGGTACTACTACTCCTGAAATGACACCCACAGTTAGTTCAACAGGGGTTGTATTGGAAACATCCACACCTGTAATGACAACTGCTATGAAAACAACCTCCGTTGTAACTACACCTGGCTTAACATCTGCAGTTGAAACTACATTGGCTCCATCTACAACTTCTGCAGAAAGTACTACCCTAGGCAGCACTTCTCCAGAAACTACTTCCTTAGGCACAACTTCTCCAATAACTTCAACCCCAGGTACTACTACCGCTGAAATGACACCCACAGTTATTTCAACAGGGGTTGTTTTGGAAACATCCACACCTGTAATAACAACTGCTATGAAAACAACCTTAGCTGGGACAACACCTGGCTTAACATCTGTTGAAACTACATTGGCTAAAACCACAACTTCAGAAAGTACCACTTTACGCAGCACTTCTGCAGAAACTTCTCCCATAGGAACTACTGCTGAAACAACACCCTCAGTTAGTTCAACAGGAATTGTATTGGAAACATCTACGCCTGTAGTGACAACTGTTATGGAAACGACCTCTGTAACAAGTGGCTTAACATCTGCTTTTAAAACTACATTGGCTCAAACTACAACTTCTGCAGAAAGTACTACCCTAGGCAGCACTTCTCCAGAAACAACTTCTCTGAGGACTACTTCCACTAAAATGACACCCTCAGTTAGTTCAACAGAGATTATATTGGAAACATCCACACCTGTATTAACAACTGCTATGAAAACAACCTTAGCTGGGACAACACCTGGCTTAACATCTGTTGAAACTACGTTGGCTAAAACTACAACTTCTGCAGAAAGTAGTACCTTAGGCAGTACTTTGGCAGAAACTACTTCCTTAGGCACAACTTCTCCAATAACTTCAACCCGAGGTACTACTACTGCTGCTGCTGAAATGACGCCCTCAGTTAGTTCAACAGGAATTGTATTGAAAACATCCACACCTGTAATGACAACTGCTATGAAAACAACTTCAGTTGTAACTATACCTGGCTTAACATCTGCTGTTGAAACTACGTTGCCTAAAACTACAACTTCTGCAGAAAGTACTACCCTAGGCAGCACTTCTCCAGAAACAACTTCTCTGAGGACTACTTCCATTGAAATGACACCCTCAGTTAGTTCAACAGGGATTATATTGGAAACATCCACACCTGTAATGACAACTGCTATGAGAACAATTTCAGTTGTAACTACACCTGGATTAACATCTGTTGTTGAAACTACGTTGCCTAAAACTACAACTTCTGCAGAAAGTAGTACCTTAGGCAGTACTTTGGCAGAAACTACTTCCTTGGGCACAATTTCTCCAATAACTTCAACCCCAGGTACTTCTACTGCTGAAATGACACCCTCAGTTAGTTCAACCGGGATTATATTGGAAACATCCACACCTGTAATGACAGCTGCAAAGAAAACCACCTCAGTTGTAACTACACCTGGCTTAACATCTGCAGTTGAAACTACATTGATTCAAACTACATCTTCTGCAGAAAGTACTACCCTAGGCCGCACTTCTCCAGAAACAACTTCTCTGAGGACTACTTCCACTGAAACGACACCCTCAGTTAGTTCAACAGGAATTGTATTTGAAACGTCCACACCTGTAATGACAACTGCTATGAAAACCTCCGTTGTAACTACACCTGGCTTAACATCTGTTGAAACTACGTTGCCTAAAACTACAACTTCTGCAGAAAGTACTACTCTAGTCAGCACTTCTACAGAAACTACTTCCTTAGGCACAACTTCTCCAATAACTTCAACCCCAGGTACTACTACCGCTGAAATGACACCCACAGTTATTTCAACAGGGGTTGTTTTGGAAACATCCACACCTGTAATAACAACTGCTATAAAAACAACCTTAGCTGGGACAACACCTGGCTTAACATCTGTTGAAACTACATTGGCTAAAACCACAACTTCAGAAAGTACCACTTTACGCAGCACTTCTGCAGAAACTTCTCCCATAGGAACTACTGCTGAAACAACACCCTCAGTTAGTTCAACAGGAATTGTATTGGAAACATCTACGCCTCTAGTGACAACTGCTATGGAAACGACCTCTGTAACAAGTGGCTTAACATCTGCTTTTAAAACTACATTGGCTCAAACTACAACTTCTGCAGAAAGTACTACCCTAGGCAGCACTTCTCCAGAAACAACTTCTCTGAGGACTACTTCCACTGAAATGACACCCTCAGTTAGTTCAACAGGGATTATATTGGAAACATCCACACCTGTATTAACAACTGCTATGAAAACAACCTTAGCTGGGACAACACCTGGCTTAACATCTGTTGAAACTACGTTGGCTAAAACTACAACTTCTGCAGAAAGTAGTACCTTAGGCAGTACTTTGGCAGAAACTACTTCCTTAGGCACAACTTCTCCAATAACTTCAACCCGAGGTACTACTACTGCTGCTGCTGAAATGACGCTCTCAGTTAGTTCAACAGGAATTGTATTGAAAACATCCACACCTGTAATGACAACTGCTATGAAAACAACTTCAGTTGTAACTATACCTGGCTTAACATCTGCTGTTGAAACTACGTTGCCTAAAACTACAACTTCTGCAGAAAGTACTACTCTAGGCAGCACTTCTACAGAAACTACTTCCTTAGGCACAATAACTTCAACCCCAGGTACTACTACTCCTGAAATGACACCCACAGTTAGTTCAACAGGGGTTGTATTGGAAACATCCACACCTGTAATGACAACTGCTATGAAAACAACCTCAGTTGTAACTACACCTGGCTTAACATCTGCAGTTGAAACTGCATTGGCTCCATCTACAACTTCTGCAGAAAGTACTACCCTAGGCAGCACTTCTCCAGAAACGACTTCTCTGAGGACTACTTCCACTGAAACGACACCCTCAGTTAGTTCAACAGGGGTTGTTTTGGAAACATCCACACCTGTAATAACAACTGCTATAAAAACAACCTTAGCTGGGACAACACCTGGCTTAACATCTGTTGAAACTACATTGGCTAAAACCACAACTTCAGAAAGTACCACTTTACGCAGCACTTCTGCAGAAACTTCTCCCATAGGAACTACTGCTGAAACAACACCCTCAGTTAGTTCAACAGGAATTGTATTGGAAACATCTACGCCTGTAGTGACAACTGCTATGGAAACGACCTCTGTAACAAGTGGCTTAACATCTGCTTTTAAAACTACATTGGCTCAAACTACAACTTCTGCAGAAAGTACTACCCTAGGCAGCACTTCTCCAGAAACAACTTCTCTGAGGACTACTTCCACTGAAATGACACCCTCAGTTAGTTCAACAGGGATTATATTGGAAACATCCACACCTGTATTAACAACTGCTATGAAAACAACCTTAGCTGGGACAACACCTGGCTTAACATCTGTTGAAACTACGTTGGCTAAAACTACAACTTCTGCAGAAAGTAGTACCTTAGGCAGTACTTTGGCACAAACTACTTCCTTAGGCACAACTTCTCCAATAACTTCAACCCGAGGTACTACTACTGCTGCTGCTGAAATGACGCCCTCAGTTAGTTCAACAGGAATTGTATTGAGAACATCTACGCCTGTAGTGACAACTGCTATGGAAACAACTTCAGTTGTAACTATACCTGGCTTAACATCTGCTGTTGAAACTACGTTGCCTAAAACTACAACTTCTGCAGAAAGTACTACTCTTGGCAGCACTTCTACAGAAACTACTTCCTTAGGCACAATAACTTCAACCCCAGGTACTACTACTCCTGAAATGACACCCACAGTTAGTTCAACAGGAATTGTATTGAGAACATCTACGCCTGTAGTGACAACTGCTATGGAAACTACCTCTGTAACAAGTGGCTTAACATCTGCTTTTAAAACTACATTGGCTCAAACTACAACTTCTGCAGAAAGTACTACCCTAGGCAGCACTTCTCCAGAAACAACTTCTCTGAGGACTACTTCCACTGAAATGACACCCTCAGTTAGTTCAACAGGGATTATATTGGAAACATCCACACCTGTAATGACAGCTGCAAAGCAAACAACCTCAGCTGTAACTACACCTGGCTTAACATCTGCAGTTGAAACTACATTGGCTCCAACTACAGCTTCTGCAGAAAGTACTACCCTAGGCAGCACTTCTCCAAAAACAACTTCTCTGAGGACTACTTCCACTGAAATGACACCCTCAGTTAGTTCAACAGGGGTTGTATTGGAAACATCCACACCTGTAATGACAACTGCTATGAAAACAACCTCCGTTGTAACTACACCTGGCTTAACATCTGCAGTTGAATCTACATTGGCTCCATCTACAACTTCTGCAGAAAGTACTACCCTAGGCAGCACTTCTCCAGAAACGACTTCTCTGAGGACTACTTCCACTGAAACGACACCCTCAGTTAGTTCAACAGGGGTTGTTTTGGAAACATCCACACCTGTAATAACAACTGCTATGAAAACAACCTTAGCTGGGACAACACCTGGCTTAACATCTGTTGAAACTACGTTGGCTAAAACTACAACTTCAGAAAGTACCACTTTACGCAGCACTTCTGCAGAAACTTCTCCCGTAGGAACTACTGCTGAAACACCCTCAGTTAGTTCTACAGGAATTGTATTGAAAACATCCACACCTGTAATGACAACTGCTATGAGAACAATTTCAGTTGTAACTACACCTGGATTAACATCTGTTGTTGAAACTACGTTGCCTAAAACTACAACTTCTGCAGAAAGTAGTACCTTAGGCAGTACTTTGGCAGAAACTACTTCCTTGGGCACAATTTCTCCAATAACTTCAACCCCAGGTACTTCTACTGCTGAAATGACACCCTCAGTTAGTTCAACCGGGATTATATTGGAAACATCCACACCTGTAATGACAGCTGCAAAGAAAACCACCTCAGTTGTAACTACACCTGGCTTAACATCTGCAGTTGAAACTACATTGGTTCAAACTACATCTTCTGCAGAAAGTACCACTTTACTTAGCACTTCTACAGAAACTTCTCCCGTAGGAACTACTGCTGAAACGACACCCTCAGTTAGTTCAACAGGAATTGTATTTGAAACGTCCACACCTGTAATGACAACTGCTATGAAAATCTCCGTTGTAACTACACCTGGCTTAACATCTGTTGAAACTACGTTGCCTAAAACTACAACTTCTGCAGAAAGTACTACTCTAGTCAGCACTTCTACAGAAACTACTTCCTTAGGCACAACTTCTCCAATAACTTCAACCCCAGGTACTACTACCGCTGAAATGACACCCACAGTTATTTCAACAGGGGTTGTTTTGGAAACATTCACACCTGTAATAACAACTGCTATGAAAACAACCTTAGCTGGGACAACACCTGGCTTAACATCTGTTGAAACTACATTGGCTAAAACCACAACTTCAGAAAGTACCACTTTACGCAGCACTTCTGCAGAAACTTCTCCCATAGGAACTACTGCTGAAACAACACCCTCAGTTAGTTCAACAGGAATTGTATTGGAAACATCTATGCCTGTAGTGACAACTGCTATGGAAACGACCTCTGTAACAAGTGGCTTAACATCTGCTTTTAAAACTACATTGGCTCAAACTACAACTTCTGCAGAAAGTACTACCCTAGGCAGCACTTCTCCAGAAACAACTTCTCTGAGGACTACTTCCACTGAAATGACACCCTCAGTTAGTTCAACAGGGATTATATTGGAAACATCCACACCTGTATTAACAACTGCTATGAAAACAACCTTAGCTGGGACAACACCTGGCTTAACATCTGTTGAAACTACGTTGGCTAAAACTACAACTTCTGCAGAAAGTAGTACCTTAGGCAGTACTTTGGCAGAAACTACTTCCTTAGGCACAACTTCTCCAATAACTTCAACCCGAGGTACTACTACTACTACTGCTGCTGCTGAAATGACGCCCTCAGTTAGTTCAACAGGAATTGTATTGAAAACATCCACACCTGTAATGACAACTGCTATGAAAACAACTTCAGTTGTAACTATACCTGGCTTAACATCTGCTGCTGAAACTACGTTGCCTAAAACTACAACTTCTGCAGAAAGTACTACTCTAGGCAGCACTTCTACAGAAACTACTTCCTTAGGCACAATAACTTCAACCCCAGGTACTAATACTCCTGAAATGACACCCACAGTTAGTTCAACAGGGGTTGTATTGGAAACATTCACACCAGTAATGACAACTGCTATGAAAACAACCTCCGTTGTAACTACACCTGGCTTAACATCTGCAGTTGAATCTACATTGGCTCCATCTACAACTTCTGCAGAAAGTACTACCCTAGGCAGCACTTCTCCAGAAACGACTTCTCTGAGGACTACTTCCACTGAAACGACACCCTCAGTTAGTTCAACAGGGGTTGTTTTGGAAACATCCACACCTGTAATAACAACTGCTATGAAAACAACCTTAGCTGGGACAACACCTGGCTTAACATCTGTTGAAACTACATTGGCTAAAACCACAACTTCAGAAAGTACCACTTTACGCAGCACTTCTGCAGAAACTTCTCCCATAGGAACTACAGCTGAAACAACACCCTCAGTTAGTTCAACAGGAATTGTATTGGGAACATCTACACCTGTAGTGACAACTGCTATGGAAACTACCTCTGTAACAAGTGGCCTAACATCTGCTTTTAAAACTACATTGGCTCAAACTACAACTTCTGCAGAAAGTACTACCCTAGGCAGCACTTCTCCAGAAACAACTTCTCTGAGGACTACCTCCACTGAAATGACACCCTCAGTTAGTTCAACAGGGATTATATTGGAAACATCCACACCTGTAATGACAGCTGCAAAGCAAACAACCTCAGCTGTAACTACACCTGGCTTAACATCTGCAGTTGAAACTACATTGGCTCCAACTACAGCTTCTGCAGAAAGTACTACCCTAGGCAGCACTTCTCCAAAAACAACTTCTCTGAGGACTACTTCCACTGAAATGACACCCTCAGTTAGTTCAACAGGGATTATATTGGAAACATCCACACCTGTAATGACAGCTGCAAAGCAAACAACCTCAGCTGTAACTACACCTGGCTTAACATCTGCAGTTGAAACTACATTGGCTCCAACTACAGCTTCTGCAGAAAGTACTACCCTAGGCAGCACTTCTCCAAAAACAACTTCTCTGAGGACTACTTCCACTGAAACGACACCCTCAGTTAGTTCAACAGGGATTATATTGGAAACATCCACACCTGTAATGACAGCTGCAAAGCAAACAACCTCAGCTGTAACTACACCTGGCTTAACATCTGCAGTTGAAACTACGTTGCCTAAAACTACAACTTCAGAAAGTACCACTTTACGCAGCACTTCTACAGAAACTTCCCCCGTAGGAACTACTGCTGAAACAACACCCTCAGTTAGTTCTACAGGAATTGTATTGAAAACATCCACACCTGTAATGACAACTGCTATGAAAACAACTTCAGTTGTAACTATACCTGGCTTAACATCTGCTGTTGAAACTACGTTGCCTAAAACTACAACTTCTGCAGAAAGTAGTACCTTAGGCAGTACTTTGGCAGAAACTACTTCCTTGGGCACAATTTCTGCAATAATTTCAACCCCAGGTACTACTACTGCTGAAATGACACCTTCAGTTAGTTCAACAGGGGTTGTATTGGAAACATCCACACCTGTAATAACAACTGCTATGAAAACAACCTTAGCTGGGACAACACCTGGCTTAACATCTGTTGAAACTACGTTGGCTAAAACTACAACTTCTGCAGAAAGTAGTACCTTAGGCAGTACTTTGGCAGAAACTACTTCCTTAGGCACAACTTCTCCAATAACTTCAACCCCAGGTACTACTACTCCTGAAATGACACCCACAGCTAGTTCAACAGGGGTTGTATTGGAAACATCCACACCTGTAATGACAACTGCTATGAAAACAACCTCTGTTGTAACTACACCTGGCTTAACATCTGCAGTTGAAACTACATTGGCTCCAACTACAACTTCTGCAGAAAGTACTATCCTAGGCAGCACTTCTCCAGAAACTTCTCCCATAGGAACTACTGCTGAAACAACACCCTCAGTTAGTTCAACAGGAATTGTATTGGAAACATCTACGCCTGTAATGACAACTGCTATGGAAACGACCTCTGTAACAAGTGGCTTAACATCTGCTTTTAAAACTACATTGGCTCAAACTACAACTTCTGCAGAAAGTACTACCCTAGGCAGCACTTCTCCAGAAACAACTTCTCTGAGGACTACTTCCACTGAAATGACACCCTCAGTTAGTTCAACAGGGATTATATTGGAAACATCCACACCTGTAATGACAGCTGCAAAGCAAACAACCTCAGCTGTAACTACACCTGGCTTAACATCTGCAGTTGAAACTACGTTGCCTAAAACTACAACTTCTGCAGAAAGTAGTACCTTTGGCAGTACTTTGGCAGAAACTACTTCCTTGGGCACAATTTCTGCAATAATTTCAACCCCAGGTACTACTGCTGAAATGACACCTTCAGTTAGTTCAACAGGGGTTGTATTGGAAACATCCACACCTGTAACAACTGCTATGAAAACAACCTTAGCTGGGACAACACCTGGCTTAACATCTGTTGAAACTACATTGGCTAAAACCACAACTTCAGAAAGTACCACTTTACGCAGCACTTTTGCAGAAACTTCTCCCATAGGAACTACTGCTGAAACAACACCCTCAGTTAGTTCAACAGGAATTGTATTGGAAACATCTACACCTGTAATGACAACTGCTATGGAAACTACCTCTGTAACAAGTGGCTTAACATCTGCTTTTAAAACTACATTGGCTCAAACTACAACTTCTGCAGAAAGTACTACCCTTGGCAGCACTTCTCCAGAAACAACTTCTCTGAGGACTACTTCCACTGAAATGACACCCTCAGTTAGTTCAACAGGGATTATATTAGAAACATCCACACCTGTAATGACAGCTGCAAAGCAAACAACCTCAGCTGTAACTACACCTGGCTTAACATCTGCAGTTGAAACTACATTGGCTCCAACTACAGCTTCTGCAGAAAGTACTACCCTAGGCAGCACTTCTCCAGAAACAACTTCTCTGAGGACTACTTCCACTGAAACGACACCCTCAATTAGTTCGACAGGGATTGTGCTGGAAACATCCACACCTGTAAAGACAACTACTATAAAAACAACCTTAGCTGGGACAACACCTGGCTTAACATCTGTTGAAACTACGTTGGCTAAAACTACAACTTCAGAAAGTACCACTTTACGCAGCACTTCTACAGAAACTTCTCCCGTAGGAACTACTGCTGAAACAACACCCTCAGTTAGTTCTACAGGAATTGTATTGAAAACATCCACACCTGTAATGACAACTGCTATGAAAACAACTTCAGTTGTAACTATACCTGGCTTAACATCTGCTGTTGAAACTACGTTGCCTAAAACTACAACTTCTGCAGAAAGTAGTACCTTAGGCAGTACTTTGGCAGAAACTACTTCCTTGGGCACAATTTCTGCAATAATTTCAACCCCAGGTACTACTACTGCTGAAATGACACCTTCAGTTAGTTCAACAGGGGTTGTATTGGAAACATCCACACCTGTAATAACAACTGCTATGAAAACAACCTTAGCTGGGACAACACCTGGCTTAACATCTGTTGAAACTACGTTGGCTAAAACTACAACTTCTGCAGAAAGTAGTACCTTAGGCAGTACTTTGGCAGAAACTACTTCCTTAGGCACAACTTCTCCAATAACTTCAACCCCAGGTACTACTACTCCTGAAATTACACCCACAGCTAGTTCAACAGGGGTTGTATTGGAAACATCCACACCTGTAATGACAACTGCTATGAAAACAACCTCCGTTGTAACTACACCTGGCTTAACATCTGCAGTTGAAACTACATTGGCTCCAACTACAACTTCTGCAGAAAGTACTACCCTAGGCAGCACTTCTTCAGAAACAACTTCTCTGAGGACTACTTCCACTGAAACAACACCCTCAGTTAGTTCAACAGGAATTGTATTGAAAACATCCACACCTGTAATGACAACTGCTATGAAAACAACCTCCGTTGTAACTACACCTGGCTTAACATTTGCAGTTGAAACTACATTGGCTCCATCTACAACTTCTGCAGAAAGTACTATCCTAGGCAGCACTTCTCCAGAAACTTCTCCCATAGGAACTACTGCTGAAACAACACCCTCAGTTAGTTCAACAGGAATTGTATTGGAAACATCTACGCCTGTAGTGACAACTGCTATGGAAACGACCTCTGTAACAAGTGGCTTAACATCTGCTTTTAAAACTACATTGGCTCAAACTACAACTTCTGCAGAAAGTACTACCCTAGGCAGCACTTCTCCAGAAACAACTTCTCTGAGGACTACTTCCACTGAAATGACACCCTCAGTTAGTTCAACAGGGATTATATTGGAAACATCCACACCTGTAATGACAGCTGCAAAGCAAACAACCTCAGTTGTAACTACACCTGGTTTAACATCTGCAGTTGAAACTACATTGGCTCAAACTACGGATTCAGAAAGTACCAGTCTACGCAGCACTTCTGCAGAAACTTCTCCCATAGGAACTACTGCTGAAACAACACCCTCAGATAGTTCAACAGGAATTGTATTGGAAACATCCACACCTGTAATGACAACTGCTATGAAAACAACCTCCGTTGTAACTACACCTGGCTTAACATCTGCAGTTGAAACTACATTGACTCAAAATACATCTTCTGCAGAAAGTACTACCCTAAGCAGCACTCCTCCAGAAACAACTTCTCTGAGGACTACTTCCACTGAAACGATACCCTCAATTAGTTCAACAGGAATTGTATTGGAAACGTCCACACCTGTAATGACAACTGCTATGAAAACAACCTCCGTTGTAACTACACCTGGCTTAACATCTGTTGTTGAAACTACGTTGCCTAAAACTACAACTTCTGCAGAAAGTAGTACCTTAGGCAGTACTTTGGCAGAAACTACTTCCTTGGGCACAATTTCTCCAATAACTTCAACCCCAGGTACTACTACTGCTGAAATGACACCTTCAGTTAGTTCAACAAGGATTGTATTGGAAACATCCACATCTGTAATAACAACTGCTATGAAAACAACCTTAGCTGGGACAGCACCTGGCTTAACATCTGTTGAAACTACATTGGCTAAAACCACAACTTCAGAAAGTACCACTTTACGCAGCACTTCTGCAGAAACTTCTCCCGTAGGAACTACTGCTGAAACAACACCCTCAGTTAGTTCTACAGGAATTGTATTGAAAACATCCACACCTGTAATGACAACTGCTATGAGAACAATTTCAGTTGTAACTACACCTGGCTTAACATCTGTTGTTGAAACTACGTTGCCTAAAACTACAACTTCTGCAGAAAGTACTACTCTAGTCAGCACTTCTACAGAAACTACTTCCTTAGGCACAACTTCTCCAATAACTTCAACCCCAGGTACTACTACCGCTAAAATGACACCCACAGTTATTTCAACAGGGGTTGTTTTGGAAACATCCACACCTGTAATGACAACTGCTATGAAAACAACCTTAGCTGGGACAACACCTGGCTTAACATCTGTTGAAACTACATTGGCTAAAACCACAACTTCAGAAAGTACCACTTTACGTAGCACTTCTGCAGAAACTTCTCCCATAGGAACTACTGCTGAAACAACACCCTCAGTTAGTTCAACAGGAATTGTATTGGAAACATCTACGCCTGTAGTGACAACTGCTATGGAAACGACCTCTGTAACAAGTGGCTTAACATCTGCTTTTAAAACTACATTGGCTCAAACTACAACTTCTGCAGAAAGTACTACCCTAGGCAGCACTTCTCCAGAAACAACTTCTCTGAGGATTACTTCCACTGAAATGACACCCTCAGTTAGTTCAACAGGGATTATATTGGAAACATCCACACCTGTAATAACAACTGCTATAAAAACAACCTTAGCTGGGACAACACCTGGCTTAACATCTGTTGAAACTACGTTGGCTAAAACTACAACTTCTGCAGAAAGTAGTACCTTAGGCAGTGCTTTGGCAGAAACTACTTCCTTGGGCACAACTTCTCCAATAACGTCAACCCGAGGTACTACTACTGCTGCTGCTGAATTGACGCCCTCAGTTAGTTCAACAGGAATTGTATTGAAAACATCCACACCTGTAATGACAACTGCTATGAAAACAACTTCAGTTGTAACTATACCTGGCTTAACATCTGCTGTTGAAACTACGTTGCCTAAAACTACAACTTCTGCAGAAAGTACTACTCTAGGCAGCACTTCTACAGAAACTACTTCCTTAGGCACAACTTCTCCAATAACTTCAACCCCAGGTACTACTACTCCTGAAATGACACCCACAGTTAGTTCAACAGGGGCTGTATTGGAAACATCCACACCTGTAATGACAACTGCTATGAAAACAACCTCCGTTGTAACTACACCTGGCTTAACATCTGCAGTTGAAACTACCTTGGCTCCAACTACAACTTCTGCAGAAAGTACTACCCTAGGCAGCACTTCTCCAGAAACAACTTCTCTGAGGACTACTTCCACTGAAACGACACCCTCAGTTAGTTCAACAGGGATTATATTGGAAACATCCACACCTGGAATGACAGCTGCAAAGCAAACAACCTCAGCTGTAACTACACCTGGCTTAACATCTGCAGTTGAAACTACATTGGCTCCAACTACAACTTCTGCAGAAAGTACTACCCTAGGCAGCACTTCTCCAGAAACAACTTCTCTGAGGACTACTTCCACTGAAACGACACCCCCAGTTAGTTCAACAGGGATTGTGCTGGAAACACCCACACCTGTAATGACAGCTGCTATGAAAACAACCTTAGCTGGGACAACACCTGGCTTAACATCTGTTGAAACTACGTTGGCTAAAACCACAACTTCAGAAAGTACCACTTTACGCAGCACTTATGCAGAAACTTCTGCCATAGGAACTACTGCTGAAACGACACCCTCAGTTATTTCAACAGGAATTGTATTTGAAACGTCCACACCTGTAATGACAACTGCTGTGAAAACAACCTCCGTTGTAACTACACCTGGCTTAAGATCTGCAGTTGAAACTACATTGGCTCAAACTACAACTTCTGCAGAAAGTAGTACCCTAGGCAGCACTTCTCCAGAAACAACTTCTCTGAGGACTACTTCCACTGAAACGACACCCTCAATTAGTTCGACAGGGATTGTGCTGGAAACATCCACACCTGTAAAGACAACTGCTATAAAAACAACCTTAGCTGGGACAACACCTGGCTTAACATCTGTTGAAACTACGTTGGCTAAAACTACAACTTCAGAAAGTACCACTTTACGCAGCACTTCTACAGAAACTTCTCCCGTAGGAACTACTGCTGAAACAACACCCTCAGTTAGTTCTACAGGAATTGTATTGAAAACATCCACACCTGTAATGACAACTGCTATGAAAACAACTTTAGTTGTAACTACACCTGGCTTAACATCTGTTGTTGAAACTACGTTGCCTAAAACTACAACTTCTGCAGAAAGTAGTACCTTAGGCAGTACTTTGGCAGAAACTACTTCCTTAGGCACAACTTCTCCAATAACTTCAACCCGAGGTACTACTACTGCTGAAATGACACCCTCAGTTAGTTCAACAGGAATTGTATTGAAAACATCCACACCTGTAATGACAACTGCTATGAAAACAACTTCAGTTGTAACTATACCTGGCTTAACATCTGCTGTTGAAACTACGTTGCCTAAAACTACAACTTCTGCAGAAAGTACTACTCTAGGCAGCACTTCTACAGAAACAACTTCTCTGAGGACTACTTCCACTGAAACCACACCCTCAGTTAGTTCAACAGGGGTTGTTTTGGAAACATCCACACCTGTAATAACAACTGCTATGAAAGCAACCTTAGCTGGGACAACACCTGGCTTAACATCTGTTGAAACTACATTGGCTAAAACCACAACTTCAGAAAGTACCACTTTACGCAGCACTTCTGCAGAAACTTCTCCCATAGGAACTACTGCTGAAACTTCTCCAATAGGAACTACTGCTGAAACAACACCCTCAGTTAGTTCAACAGGAATTGTATTGGAAACATCTACGCCTGTAGTGACAACTGCTATGGAAACGACCTCTGTAACAACTGGCTTAACATCTGCTTTTAAAACTACATTGGCTCAAACTACAACTTCTGCAGAAAGTGGTACCTTAGGCAGTACTTTGGCAGAAACTACTTCCTTGGGCACAATTTCTCCAATAACTTCAACCCCAGGTACTACTACTGCTGAAATGACACCTTCAGTTAGTTCAACAGGGGTTGTATTGGAAACATCCACACCTGTAATGACAACTGCTATGAAATCAACCTCCGTTGTAACTACACTTGGCTTAACATCTGCAGTTGAAACTACATTGGCTCAAACTACAACTTCTGCAGAAAGTACTACCCTAGGCAGCACTTCTCCAGAAATTACTTCTCTGAGGACTACTTCCACTGAAACGACACCCTCAATTAGTTCGACAGGGATTGTGCTGGAAACATCCACACCTGTAAAGACAACTGCTATAAAAACAACCTTAGCTGGGACAACACCTGGCTTAACATCTGTTGAAACTACATTGGCTAAAAGTACAACTTCAGAAAGTACTACTTTACGCAGCACTTCTGCAGAAATTTCTCCCATAGGAACTACTGCTGAAACAACACCCTCAGTTAGTTCAACAGGAAATGTATTGGAAACATCCACACCTGTAATGACAGCTGCTATGAAAACAACTTCAGTTGTAACTACAACTGGCTTAACATCTGCAGTTGAATCTACATTGGCTCAAACTACAACTTCTGCAGAAAGTACTACTCTAGGCAGCACTTCTACAGAAACAACTTCTCTGAGGACTACTTCCACTGAAACGACACCCTCAGTTAGTTCAACAGGGGTTGTATTGGAAACATCCACGCCTGTAAAGACAACTGCTATGAAAACAACCTTAGCTGGGACAACACCTGGCTTAACATCTGTTGAAACTACATTGGCTAAAACTACAACTACTGCAGAAAGTAGTACCTTAGGCAGTACTTTGGCAGAAACTACTTCCTTGGGCACAATTTCTCCAATAACTTCAACCCCAGGTACTACTACTGCTGAAATGACACCCTCAGTTAGTTCAACAGGGATTATATTGGAAACATCCACACCTGTAATGACAACTGCTATGAAAACAACCTTAGCTGGGACAACACCTGGCTTAACATCTGTTGAAACTACATTGGCTAAAACTACAACTTCAGAAAGTACCACTTTACGCAGCACTTCTGCAGAAACTTCTCCCATAGGAACTACTGCTGAAACAACACCCTCAGTTAGTTCTACAGGAATTGTATTGGAAACATCTACGCCTGTAGGGACAACTGCTATGGAAATGACCTCTGTAACAAGTGGCTTAACATCTGCTTTTAAAACTACATTTGCTCAAACTACATCTGCAGAAAGTAGTACCTTAGGCAGTACTTTGGCAGAAACTACTTCCTTGGGCACAATTTCTCCAATAACCTCTACCCCAGGTACTACTACTGCTGAAATGACACTCTCAGTTAGTTCAACAGGGGTTGTATTGGAAACATCCACACCTGTAATGACAACTGCTATGAAAACAACTTCAGTTGTAACTACACCTGACTTAACATCTGCAGTTGAAACTACATTGGCTCAAACTACAACTTCTGCAGAAAGTACTACTCTAGGCAGCACTTCTACAGAAACAACTTCTCTGAGGACTACTTCCACTGAAACGACACCCTCAGTTAGTTCAACAGGGGTTGTATTGGAAACATCCACGCCTGTAAAGACAACTGCTATGAAAACAACCTTAGCTGGGACAACACCTGGCTTAACATCTGTTGAAACTACTTTGGCTAAAACTACAACTACTGCAGAAAGTAGTACCTTAGGCAGTACTTTGGCAGAAACTACTTCCTTGGGCACTATTTCTCCAATAACTTCAACCCCAGGTACTACTACTGCTGAAATGACACCCAGAGTTAGTTCAACAGGGGTTGTTTTGGAAACATCCACACCTGTAATAACTGCTATGAAAACAACCTTAGCTGGGACAACACCTGGCTTAACATCTGTTGAAACTACATTGGCTAAAACTGCAACTTTAGAAAGTAACACTTTACGCAGCACTTCTGCAGAAACTTCTCCCATAGGAACTACTGCTGAAACACCCTCAGTTAGTTCTACAGGAATTGCATTGGAAACAGCTACGCCTGTAGGGACAACTGCTATGGAAACGACCTCTGTAACAAGTGACTTAACATCTGCTTTTAAAACTACATTTGCTCAAACTACATCTGCAGAAACTACTTCCTTGGGCACAATTTCTCCAATAACTTCAACCCCAGGTACTACTACTGCTGAAATGACACCCTCAGTTAGTTCAACCGGGATTATATTGGAAACATCCACACCTGTAATGACAGCTGCAAAGAAAACCACCTCAGTTGTAACTACACCTGGCTTAACATCTGCAGTTGAAACTACATTGGTTCAAACTACATCTTCTGCAGAAAGTACTACCCTAGGCAGCACTTCTCCAGAAACAACTTCTCTGAGGACTACTTCCACTGAAACGACACCCTCAGTTAGTTCAACAGGAATTGTATTTGAAACTTCCACACCTGTAATGACAACTGCTATGAAAACAACCTCCGTTGTAACTACACCTGGCTTAACATCTGCTGTTGAAACTATGTTGCCTATAACTACAACTTCTGCAGAAAGTACTACCCTAGGCAGCACTTCTCCAGAAACAACTTCTCTGAGGACTACTTCCACTGAAACGACACCCTCATTTAGTTCAACATGGACTGAATTGGAAACATCCACACCTGTAATGACAACTGCTAGGAAAACAACCTTAGGTGGGACAACACCTGGCTTAACATCTGCAGTTGAAACTACATTGGCTCAAACTACTACTTCTCCAGAAACTACTTCTCCAGAAACTACTTCTCCAGAAACTACTTCTCCAGAAACTACTTCTCCAGAAACTACTTCTCCAGAAACTACTTCTCCAGAAACTACTTCTCCAGAAACTACTTCCACTGAAACTACTTCCACTGAAACTACTTCCACTGAAACTACTTCCACTGAAACGACACCCTCATTTAGTTCAACATGGACTGAATTGGAAACATCCACACCTGTAATAATGACTTCTCAAAAAAACACGTCAGTTGTAACTTCACCTGGCTTAACATCTGTAGTTGAAACTACATTGGTTCAAACTACATCATCTGTAGAAACTACTACCTTAGGCAGCACCTCTACAGAAACTATTTCTCTGAGGACTACTTCCACTGAAACGACACCCTCAGTTAGTTCAACATGGACTGAATTGGAAACATCCACACCTGTAATGACAACTGCTATACTAACAACCTTAGGTGGGACAACACCTGGCTTAACATCTGCAGTTGAAACTACATTGGCTAAAACTACAACTTCTGCAGAAAGTACTACCATAGGCAGCACTTCTCCAGAAACTACTTCTCTGAGGACTACTTCCACTGAAACAACACCCTCATTTAGTTCAACATGGACTGAATTGGAAACATCCACACCTGTAATGACAACTGCTATGAAAACAACCTCAGTTGTAACTACACCTGGCTTAACCTTTCCTGTTAAAACTACATTGGCTCAAACTACATCATCTGAAGAAAGTGCAACCCTAAGCAGCACTTCTCTGAGGACTACTTCCACTAAAACGACACCCTCAGTTAGTTCAACATGGACTGAATTGGAAACATCCACACTTGTAATGACAACTGCTTTGACAACTGCTTTGAAAACAACCTTAGGTGGGACAACACCTGGCTTAACATCTGCAGTTGAAACTACATTGGCTCAAACTACAACGTCTCCAGAAAGTAGTACCTTAGGCAGTACTTTGGCAGAAACTACTTCCTTGGGCACACTTTCTCCAATAAGCTCAACCCCAGGTACTACTACTGCTGAAATTACACCATCAGTTAGTTCAAGAGGGGTTGTATTGGAAACATCCACACCTGTAATAACAACTGCTATGAAAACAACCTTAGCTGGGACAACACCTGGCTTAACATCTGTTGAAACTACGTTGGCTCAAACTACAACTTCTGCAGAAAGTACTACTCTAGGCAGCACTTCTACAGAAACTACTTCCTTAGTCACAACTTCTCCAATAACTTCAACCCCAGGTACTACTACTGCTGAAATGACACCCACAGTTAGTTCAACAGGGGCTGTTTTGGAAACATCCACACCTGTAATAACTGCTATGAAAACAACCTCCGTTGTAACTACACCTGGCTTAACATCTGCAGTTGAAACTACATTGGCTCAAACTACATCTTCTCCGGAAACAACTACTCTAGAAACAACTACTTCAGAAACTACTTCTCTGAGGACTACTTCCACTGAAACGACACCCTCATTTAGTTCAACATGGACTGAATTGGAAACATCCACACCTGTAATAACTGCTATGAAAACAACCTCTGTTGTAACTACACCTGGCTTAACATCTGCAGTTGAAACTACATTGGCTCAAACTACATCTTCTGCGGAATCTACTTCTCTGAGGACTACTTCCACTGAAACGACACCCTCATTTAGTTCAACAGGAATTGTATTGGAAACATCTACACCTGTAATAACAACTGCTATGAAAACAACCTTAGGTGGGACAACACCTGGCTTAACATCTGTTGAAACTGCATTGGCTCAAACTACAACTTCTGCAGAAAGTAGTACCTTAGGCAGTACTTTGGCAGAAACTTCTCTGAGGACTACTTCCACTGAAACAACACCCTCATTTAGTTCAACATGGACTGAATTGGAAACATCCACACCTGTAATGACAACTGCTATGAAAACAACCTCAGTTGTAACTACACCTGGCTTAACCTTTCCTGTTAAAACTACATTGGCTCAAAGTACATCATCTGCAGAAAGTACAACCCTAAGCAGCACTTCTCTGAGGACTACTTCCACTAAAACGACACCCTCAGTTAGTTCAACATGGACTGAATTGGAAACATCCACACTTGTAATGACAACTGCTTTGAAAACAACCTTAGGTGGGACAACACCTGGCTTAACATCTGCAGTTGAAACTACATTGGCTCAAACTACAACGTCTCCAGAAAGTAGTACCTTAGGCAGTACTTTGGCAGAAACTACTTCCTTGGGCACAATTTCTCCAATAAGCTCAACCCCAGGTACTACTACTGCTGAAATTACACCATCAGTTAGTTCAAGAGGGGTTGTATTGGAAACATCCACACCTGTAATAACAACTGCTATGAAAACAACCTTAGCTGGGACAACACCTGGCTTAACATCTGTTGAAACTACGTTGGCTCAAACTACAACTTCTGCAGAAAGTACTACTCTAGGCAGCACTTCTACAGAAACTACTTCCTTAGGCACAACTTCTCCAATAACTTCAACCCCAGGTACTAATACTGCTGAAATGACACCCACAGTTAGTTCAACAGGGGCTGTTTTGGAAACATCCACACCTGTAATAACTGCTATGAAAACAACCTCCGTTGTAACTACACCTGGCTTAACATCTGCAGTTGAAACTACATTGGCTCAAACTACATATTCTCCGGAAACAACTACTCCAGAAACAACTACTTCAGAAACTACTTCTCTGAGGACTACTTCCACTGAAACGACACCCTCATTTAGTTCAACATGGACTGAATTGGAAACATCCACACCTGTAATAACTGCTATGAAAACAACCTCTGTTGTAACTACACCTGGCTTAACATCTGCAGTTGAAACTACATTGGCTCAAACTACATCTTCTCCGGAATCTACTTCTCTGAGGACTACTTCCACTGAAACGACACCCTCATTTAGTTCAACAGGAATTGTATTGGAAACATCTACACCTGTAATAACAACTGCTATGAAAACAACCTTAGGTAGGACAACACCTGGCTTAATATCTGTTGAAACTGCATTGGCTCAAACTACAACTTCTGCAGAAAGTAGTACCTTAGGCAGTACTTTGGCAGAAACTTCTCTGAGGACTACTTCCACTGAAACAACACCCTCATTTAGTTCAACATGGACTGAATTGGAAACATCCACACCTGTAATGACAACTGCTAGGAAAACAACCTTAGCTGGGACAACACCTGGCTTAACATCTGCAGTTGAAACTACATTGGCTCAAACTACTACTTCTCCAGAAACTACTTCTCCAGAAACTACTTCTCCAGAAACTACTTCCACTGAAAATACTTCCACTGAAACGACACCCTCATTTAGTTCAACATGGACTGAATTGGAAACGTCCACACCTGTAATGACAACTGCTATACTAACAACCTTAGCTGGGACAACACCTGGCTTAACATCTGCAGTTGAAACTACATTGGCTAAAACTACAACTTCTCCAGAAACTGCTTCCACTGAAACTACTTCCACTGAAACGACACCCTCATTTAGTTCAAGATTGACTGAATTGGAAACATCCACACCTGTAATGACAACTGCTAGGAAAACAACCTTAGGTGGGACAACACCCGGCTTAACATCTGCAGTTGAAACTACATTGGCTCAAACTACATCTTCTCCGGAAACTACTTCTCCAGAAACAACTACTTCAGAAACTACTTCTCCGGAATCTACTTCTCTGAGGACTAGTTCCACTGAAACGACACCCTCATTTAGTTCAACGTCCACACCTGTAATGACAACTGCTATGAAAACAACCTCAGTTGTAACTACACCTGGCTTAACATCTGTTGAAACTACATTGGCTCAAACTACTACTTCTCCAGAAACTACTTCTCCAGAAACTACTTCTCCAGAAACTACTTCTCCAGAAACTACTTCTCCAGAAACTACTTCTCCAGAAACTACTTCTCCAGAAACTACTTCTCCAGAAACTACTTCTCCAGAAACTACTTCCACTGAAAATACTTCCACTGAAATGACACCCTCATTTAGTTCAACATGGACTGAATTGGAAACATCCACACCTGTAATGACAACTGCTATACTAACAACCTTAGCTGGGACAACACCTGGCTTAACATCTGTTGAAACTGCATTGGCTCAAACTACAACTTCTGCAGAAAGTAGTACCTTAGGCAGTACTTTGGCAGAAACTTCTCTGAGGACTACTTCCACTGAAACAACACCCTCCTTTAGTTCAACATGGACTGAATTGGAAACATCCACTCCTGTAATGACAACTGCTATACTAACAACCTTAGGTGGGACAACACCTGGCTTAACATCTGCAGTTGAAACTACATTGGCTAAAACTACTACTTCTCCAGAAACTACTTCCACTGAAACGACACCCTCATTTAGTTCAAGATGGACTGAATTGGAAACATCCACACCTGTAATGATGACTTCTCAAAAAAACACGTCAGTTGTAACTTCACCTGGCTTAACATCTGTAGTTGAAACTACATTGGTTCAAACTACATCATCTGTAGAAACTACTACCCTAGGCAGCACCTCTACAGAAACTATTTCTCTGAGGACTACTTCCACTGAAACGACACCCTCAGTTAGTTCAACATGGACTGAATTGGAAACATCCACACCTGTAATGACAACTGCTATACTAACAACCTTAGGTGGGACAACACCTGGCTTAACATCTGCAGTTGAAACTACATTGGCTAAAACTACTACTTCTCCAGAAACTACTTCCACTGAAACGACACCCTCATTTAGTTCAAGATGGACTGAATTGGAAACATCCACACCTGTAATGATGACTTCTCAAAAAAACACGTCAGTTGTAACTTCACCTGGCTTAACATCTGTAGTTGAAACTACATTGGTTCAAACTACATCATCTGTAGAAACTACTACCCTAGGCAGCACCTCTACAGAAACTATTTCTCTGAGGACTACTTCCACTGAAACGACACCCTCAGTTAGTTCAACATGGACTGAATTGGAAACATCCACACCTGTAATGACAACTGCTATACTAACAACCTTAGGTGGGACAACACCTGGCTTAACATCTGCAGTTGAAACTACATTGGCTAAAACTACAACTTCTGCAGAAAGTACTACAATAGGCAGCACTTCTCCAGAAACTACTTCTCTGAGGACTACTTCCACTGAAACGACACCCTCATTTAGTTCAACAGGAATTGTATTGGAAACATCTACACCTGTAATAACAACTGCTATGAAAACAACCTTAGGTGGGACAACGCCTGGCTTAACATCTGTTGAAACTGCATTGGCTCAAACTACAACTTCTGCAGAAAGTAAAACCCTAAGCAGCACTTCTCTGAGGACTACTTCCACTAAAATGACACCCTCAGTTAGTTCAACATGGACTGAATTGGAAACATCCACACTTGTAATGACAACTGCTTTGAAAACAACCTTAGGTGGGACAACACCTGGCTTAACATCTGCAGTTGAAACTACATTGGCTCAAACTACAACGTCTCCAGAAAGTAGTACCTTAGGCAGTACTTTGGCAGAAACTACTTCCTTGGGCACAATTTCTCCAATAAGCTCAACCCCAGGTACTACTACTGCTGAAATTACACCATCAGTTAGTTCAAGAGGGGTTGTATTGGAAACATCCACACCTGTAATAACAACTGCTATGAAAACAACCTTAGCTGGGACAACACCTGGCCTAACATCTGTTAAAACTACGTTGGCTCAAACTACAACTTCTGCAGAAAGTACTACTCTAGGCAGCACTTCTACAGAAACTACTTCCTTAGGCACAACTTCTCCAATAACTTCAACCCCAGGTACTACTACTGCTGAAATGACACCCACAGTTAGTTCAACAGGGGTTGTTTTGGAAACATCCACACCTGTAATAACAGCTATGAAAACAACCTCCGTTGTAACTACACCTGGCTTAACATCTGCAGTTGAAATTACATTGGCTCAAACTACATCTTCTCCGGAAACTACTAATCCAGAAACAACTACTTCAGAAACTACTTCTCCGGAATCTACTTCTCTGAGGACTACTTCCACTGAAACAAAAACCTCATTTAGTTCAACATGGACTGAATTGGAAACATCCACACCTGTAATGACAACTGCTATGAAAACAACCTCAGTTGTAACTACACCTGGCTTAACATCTGCAGTTGAAACTACATTGGCTCAAACTACATCTTCTCCGGAAACTACTTCTCCAGAAACAACTACTTCAGAAACTACTTCTCCGGAATCTACTTCTTTGAGGACTACTTCCACTGAAATGACACCATCATTTAGTTCAACATGGACTGAATTGGAAACATCCACACCTGTAATAACTGCTATGAAAACAACCTCCGTTGTAACTACACCTGGCTTAACATCTGCAGTTGAAACTACATTGGCTCAAACTACATCTTCTCTGGAAACAACTACTCCAGAAACAACTACTTCAGAAACTACTTCTCTGAGGACTACTTCCACTGAAACGACACCCTCATTTAGTTCAACATGGACTGAATTGGAAACATCCACACCTGTAATAACTGCTATGAAAACAACCTCCGTTGTAATTACACCTGGCTTAACATCTGCAGTTGAAACTACATTGGCTCAAACTACATCTTCTCCGGAATCTACTTCTCTGAGGACTACTTCCACTGAAACGACACCCTCATTTAGTTCAACATGGACTGAATTGGAAACATCCACACCTGTAATGATGACTTCTCAAAAAAACACGTCAGTTGTAACTTCACCTGGCTTAACATCTGTAGTTGAAACTACATTGGCTAAAACTACAACTTCTGCAGAAAGTACTACCATAGGCAGCACTTCTCCAGAAACTACTTCTCTGAGGACTACTTCCACTGAAACGACACCCTCATTTAGTTCAACAGGAATTGTATTGGAAACATCTACACCTGTAATAACAACTGCTATGAAAACAACCTTAGGTGGGACAACACCTGGCTTAACATTTGTTGAAACTGCATTGGCTCAAACTACAACTTCTGCAGAAAGTAGTACCTTAGGCAGTACTTTGGCAGAAACTACTTCCTTGGGCACAATTTCTCCAATAAGCTCAACCCCAGGTACTACTACTGCTGAAATTACACCATCAGTTAGTTCAAGAGGGGTTGTATTGGAAACATCCACACCTGTAATAACAACTGCTATAAAAACAACCTTAGCTGGGACAACACCTGGCTTAACATCTGTTGAAACTGCATTGGCTCAAACTACAACTTCTGCAGAAAGTAGTACCTTAGGCAGTACTTTGGCAGAAACTACTTCCTTGGGCACAATTTCTCCAATAAGCTCAACCCCAGGTACTACTACTGCTGAAATTACACCATCAGTTAGTTCAAGAGGAGTTGTATTGGAAACATCCACACCTGTAATAACAACTGCTATAAAAACAACCTTAGCTGGGACAACACCTGGCTTAACATCTGTTGAAACTACGTTGGCTCAAACTACAACTTCTGCAGAAAGTACTACTCTAGGCAGCACTTCTACAGAAACTACTTCCTTAGGCACAACTTCTCCAATAACTTCAACCCCAGGTACTACTACTGCTGAAATGACACCCACAGTTAGTTCAACAGGGGTTGTTTTGGAAACATCCACACCTGTAATAACAACTGCTATGAAAACAACCTCCGTTGTAACTACACCTGGCTTAACATCTGCAGTTGAAACTACATTGGCTAAAACTACATCTTCTCTGAAAACAACTACTCCAGAAACAACTACTTCAGAAATTACTTTTCTGAGGACTACTTCCACTGAAACGACACCCTCAACATCTGCAGTTGAAACTACATTGGCTCAAACTACATCTTCTCTGGAAACAACTACTCCAGAAACAACTACTTCAGAAACTACTTCTCTGAGGACTACTTCCACTGAAACGACACCCTCATTTAGTTCAACATGGACTGAATTGGAAACATCCACACCTGTAATAACTGCTATGAAAACAACCTCCGTTGTAACTACACCTGGCTTAACATCTGCAGTTGAAACTACATTGGCTCAAACTACATCTTCTCCGGAATCTACTTCTCTGAGGACTACTTCCACTGAAACGACACCCTCATTTAGTTCAACATGGATTGAATTGGAAACATCCACACCTGTAATGACAACTGCTATACTAACAACCTTAGGTGGGACAACACCTGGCTTAACATCTGCAGTTGAAACTACATTGGCTCAAACTACTACTTCTCCAGAAACTACTTCCACTGAAACTACTTCCACTGAAACTACTTCCACTGAAACTACTTCCACTGAAACGACACCCTCATTTAGTTCAAGATGGACTGAATTGGAAACATCCACACCTGTAATGATGACTTCTCAAAAAAACACGTCAGTTGTAACTTCACCTGGCTTAACATCTGTAGTTGAAACTACATTGGTTCAAACTACATCATCTGTAGAAACTACTACCCTAGGCAGCACCTCTACAGAAACTATTTCTCTGAGGACTACTTCCACTGAAATGACACCCTCATTTAGTTCAACATGGACTGAATTGGAAACATCCACACCTGTAATAACTGCTATGAAAACAACCTCAGTTGTAACTACACCTGGCTTAACATCTGCAGTTGAAACTACATTGGCTCAAACTACATCTTCTCCGGAAACTACTTCTCCAGAAACAACTACTTCAGAAACTACTTCTCCGGAATCTACTTCTCTGAGGACTACTTCCACTGAAACAACACCCTCATTTAGTTCAACATGGACTGAATTGGAAACATCCACACCTGTAATGATGACTTTTCAAAAAAACATGTCAGTTGTAACTTCACCTGGCTTAACATCTGTAGTTGAAACTACATTGGTTCAAACTACATCATCTGTAGAAACTACTACCTTAGGCAGCACCTCTACAGAAACTAATTCTCTGAGGACTACTTCCACTGAAACGACACCCTCAGTTAGTTCAACATGGACTGAATTGGAAACATCCACACCTGTAATGACAACTGCTATACTAACAACCTTAGGTGGGACAACACCTGGCTTAGCATCTGCAGTTGAAACTACATTGGCTAAAACTACAACTTCTGCAGAAAGTACTACCATAGGCAGCACTTCTCCAGAAACTACTTCTCTGAGGACTACTTCCACTGAAACGATACCCTCATTTAGTTCAACAGGAATTGTATTGGAAACATCTACACCTGTAATAACAACTGCTATGAAAACAACCTTAGGTGGGACAACACCTGGCTTAACATCTGTTGAAACTGCATTGGCTCAAACTACAACTTCTGCAGAAAGTAGTACCTTAGGCAGTACTTTGGCAGAAACTTCTCTGAGGACTACTTCCACTAAAACAACACCCTCATTTAGTTCAACATGGACTGAATTGGAAACATCCACACCTGTAATGACAACTGCTATGAAAACAACCTCAGTTGTAACTACACCTGGCTTAACATCTGCAGTTGAAACGACATTGGCTCAAACTACATCATCTGTAGAAACTACTTCTCCAGAAACAACTACTTCAGAAACTACTTCTCCGGAATCTACTTCTCTGAGGACTACTTCCACTGAAACGACACCCTCATTTAGTTCAACATGGACTGAATTGGAAACATCCACACCTGTAATGACAACTGCTATACTAACAACCTTAGGTGGGACAACACCTGGCTTAACATCTGTTGAAACTGCATTGGCTCAAACTACAACTTCTGCAGAAAGTAGTACCTTAGGCAGTACTTTGGCAGAAACTTCTCTGAGGACTACTTCCACTGAAACAACACCCTCATTTAGTTCAACATGGACTGAATTGGAAACATCCCCACCTGTAATGACAACTGCTATGAAAACAACCTCCGTTGTAAGTACACCTGGCTTAACATCTGCAGTTGAAATTACATTGGCTCAAACTACATCTTCTCCGGAAACTACTTCTCCAGAAACAACTACTTCAGAAACTACTTCTCCGGAATCTACTTCTCTGAGGACTACTTCCACTGAAATGACACCCTCATTTAGTTCAACATGGACTGAATTGGAAACATCCACACCTGTAATAACTGCTATGAAAACAACCTCAGTTGTAACTACACCTGGCTTAACATCTGCAGTTGAAACTACATTGGCTCAAACTACATCTTCTCCGGAAACTACTTCTCCAGAAACAACTACTTCAGAAACTACTTCTCCGGAATCTACTTCTCTGAGGACTACTTCCACTGAAACAACACCCTCATTTAGTTCAACATGGACTGAATTGGAAACATCCACACCTGTAATGATGACTTTTCAAAAAAACATGTCAGTTGTAACTTCACCTGGCTTAACATCTGTAGTTGAAACTACATTGGTTCAAACTACATCATCTGTAGAAACTACTACCTTAGGCAGCACCTCTACAGAAACTAATTCTCTGAGGACTACTTCCACTGAAACGACACCCTCAGTTAGTTCAACATGGACTGAATTGGAAACATCCACACCTGTAATGACAACTGCTATACTAACAACCTTAGGTGGGACAACACCTGGCTTAGCATCTGCAGTTGAAACTACATTGGCTAAAACTACAACTTCTGCAGAAAGTACTACCATAGGCAGCACTTCTCCAGAAACTACTTCTCTGGGGACTACTTCCACTGAAACTACACCCTCATTTAGTTCAACAGGAATTGTATTGGAAACATCTACACCTGTAATAACAACTGCTATGAAAACAACCTTAGGTGGTACAACACCTGGCTTAACATCTGTTGAAACTGCATTGGCTCAAACTACAACTTCTGCAGAAAGTAGTACCTTAGGCAGTACTTTGGCAGAAACTACTTCCTTGGGCACAATTTCTCCAATAAGCTCAACCCCAGGTACTACTACTGCTGAAATTACACCATCAGTTAGTTCAAGAGGGGTTGTATTGGAAACATCCACACCTGTAATAACAACTGCTATGAAAACAACCTTAGCTGGGACAACACCTGGCTTAACATCTGTTGAAACTACGTTGGCTCATACTACAACTTCTGCAGAAAGTACTACTCTAGGCAGCACTTCTACAGAAACTACTTCCTTAGGCACAACTTCTCCAATAACTTCAACCCCAGGTACTACTACTGCTGAAATGACACCCACAGTTAGTTCAACAGAGGTTGTTTTGGAAACATCCACACCTGTAATAACTGCTATGAAAACAACCTCCGTTGTAACTACACCTGGCTTAACATCTGCAGTTGAATCTACATTGGCTCAAACTACATCTTCTCCGGAAACAACTACTCCAGAAACTACTTCTTCAGAAACTACTTCTTCAGAAACTACTTCTTCAGAAACTACTTCTTCAGAAACTACTTCTTCAGAAACTACTTCTTCAGAAACTACTTCTCTGAGGACTACTTCCACTGAAACGACACCCTCATTTAGTTCAACATGGACTGAATTGGAAACATCCACACCTGTAATAACTGCTATGAAAACAACCTCCGTTGTAACTACACCTGGCTTAACATCTGTAGTTGAAACTACATTGGCTCAAACTAAATCTTCTCCGGAAACAACTACTCCTGAAACAACTACTTCAGAAACTACTTCTCTGAGGACTACTTCCACTGAAACAACACCCTCATTTAGTTCAACATGGACTGAATTGGAAACATCCACACCTGTAATGACAACTGCTAGGAAAACAACCTTAGGTGGGACAACACCTGGCTTAACATCTGCAGTTGAAACTACATTGGCTCAAACTACTACTTCTCCAGAAACTACTTCTCCAGAAACTACTTCTCCAGAAACTACTTCTCCAGAAACTACTTCTCCAGAAACTACTTCCACTGAAACGACACCCTCATTTAGTTCAACATGGACTGAATTGGAAACATCCACACCTGTAATGATGACTTCTCAAAAAAACACGTCAGTTGTAACTTCACCTGGCTTAACATCTGTAGTTGAAACTACATTGGCTAAAACTACAACTTCTGCAGAAAGTACTACCATAGGCAGCACTTCTCCAGAAACTACTTCTCTGAGGACTACTTCCACTGAAACGACACCCTCATTTAGTTCAACAGGAATTGTATTGGAAACATCTACACCTGTAATAACAACTGCTATGAAAACAACCTTAGGTGGGACAACACCTGGCTTAACATCTGTTGAAACTGCATTGGCTCAAACTACAACTTCTGCAGAAAGTAGTAGCTTAGGCAGTACTTTGGCAGAAACTTCTCTGAGGACTACTTCCACTGAAACAACACCCTCATTTAGTTCAACATGGACTGAATTGGAAACATCCACACCTGTAATGACAACTGCTATGAAAACAACCTCAGTTGTAACTACACCTGGCTTAACCTTTCCTGTTAAAACTACATTGGCTCAAACTACATCATCTGCAGAAAGTACAACCCTAAGCAGCACTTCTCTGAGGACTACTTCCACTAAAACGACACCCTCAGTTAGTTCAACATGGACTGAATTGGAAACATCCACACTTGTAATGACAACTGCTTTGAAAACAACCTTAGGTGGGACAACACCTGGCTTAACATCTGCAGTTGAAACTACATTGGCTCAAACTACAACGTCTCCAGAAAGTAGTACCTTAGGCAGTACTTTGGCAGAAACTACTTCCTTGGGCACAATTTCTCCAATAAGCTCAACCCCAGGTACTACTACTGCTGAAATTACACCATCAGTTAGTTCAAGAGGGGTTGTATTGGAAACATCCACACCTGTAATAACAACTGCTATGAAAACAACCTTAGCTGGGACAACACCTGGCTTAACATCTGTTGAAACTACGTTGGCTCAAACTACAACTGCAGAAAGTACTACTCTAGGCAGCACTTCTACAGAAACTACTTCCTTAGGCACAACTTCTCCAATAACTTCAACCCCAGGTACTACTACTGCTGAAATGACACCCATAGTTAGTTCAACAGGGGTTGTTTTGGAAACATCCACACCTGTAATAACAACTGCCATGAAAACAACCTTAGGTGGGACAACACCTGGCTTAACATTTGTTGAAACTGCATTGGCTCAAACTACAACTTCTGCAGAAAGTAGTACCTTAGGCAGTACTTTGGCAGAAACTTCTCTGAGGACTACTTCCACTGAAACAACACCCTCATTTAGTTCAACATGGACTGAATTGGAAACATCCACACCTGTAATGACAACTGCTAGGAAAACAACCTTAGGTGGGACAACACCTGGCTTAACATCTGCAGTTGAAACTACATTGGCTCAAACTACAACTTCTGCAGAAAGTACTACTCTAGGCAGCACTTCTACAGAAACTACTTCCTTAGGCACAACTTCTCCAATAACTTCAACCCCAGGTACTACTACTGCTGAAATGACACCCATAGTTAGTTTAACAGGGGTTGTTTTGGAAACATCCACACCTGTAATAACAACTGCCATGAAAACAACCTTAGGTGGGACAACACCTGGCTTAACATCTGTTGAAACTGCATTGGCTCAAACTACAACTTCTGCAGAAAGTAGTACCTTAGGCAGTACTTTGGCAGAAACTTCTCTGAGGACTACTTCCACTGAAACAACACCCTCATTTAGTTCAACATGGACTGAATTGGAAACATCCACACCTGTAATGACAACTGCTAGGAAAACAACCTTAGGTGGGACAACACCTGGCTTAACATCTGCAGTTGAAACTACATTGGCTCAAACTACTACTTCTCCAGAAACTACTTCCACTGAAACTACTTCCACTGAAACTACTAAAACAACCTCAGTTGTACCTACACCTGGCTTAACCTTTCCTGTTAAAACTACATTGGCTCAAACTACATCATCTGCAGAAAGTACAACCCTAAGCAGCACTTCTCTGAGGACTACTTCCACTAAAACGACACCCTCAGTTAGTTCAACATGGACTGAATTGGAAACATCCACACCTGTAATGATGACTTCTCAAAAAAACACGTCAGTTGTAACTTCACCTGGCTTAACATCTGTAGTTGAAACTACATTGGTTCAAACTACATCATCTGTAGAAACTACTACTCTAGGCAGCACCTTTACAGAAACTATTTCTCTGAGGACTACTTCCACTGAAACGACACCCTCATTTAGTTCAACATGGACTGAATTGGAAACATCCACACCTGTAATGACAACTGCTATGAAAACAACCTCAGTTGTAACTACACCTGGCTTAACCTTTCCTGTTAAAACTACATTGGCTCAAACTACATCATCTGCAGAAAGTACAACCCTAAGCAGCACTTCTCTGAGGACTACTTCCACTAAAACGACACCCTCAGTTAGTTCAACATGGACTGAATTGGAAACATCCACACTTGTAATGACAACTGCTTTGAAAACAACCTTAGGTGGGACAACACCTGGCTTAACATCTGCAGTTGAAACTACATTGGCTCAAACTACAACATCTCCAGAAAGTAGTACCTTAGGCAGTACTTTGGCAGAAACTACTTCCTTGGGCACAATTTCTCCAATAAGCTCAACCCCAGGTACTACTACTGCTGCTGAAATGACACCCACAGTTAGTTCAACAGGGGTTGTTTTGGAAACATCCACACCTGTAATAACTGCTATGAAAACAACCTCCGTTGTAACTACACCTGGCTTAACATCTGCAGTTGAAATTACATTGGCTCAAACTACATCTTCTCCGGAAACTACTTCTCCAGAAACAACTACTTCAGAAACTACTTCTCCGGAATCTACTTCTCTGAGGACTACTTCCACTGAAACGACACCCTCATTTAGTTCAACATGGACTGAATTGGAAACATCCACACCTGTAATAACTGCTATGAAAACAACCTCAGTTGTAACTACACCTGGCTTAACATCTGCAGTTGAAACTACATTGGCTCAAACTACATCTTCTCCGGAAACTACTTCTCCAGAAACAACTACTTCAGAAACTACTTCTCCGGAATCTACTTCTCTGAGGACTACTTCCACTAAAACGACACCCTCATTTAATTCAACATGGACTGAATTGGAAACATCCACACCTGTAATGACAACTGCTATACTAACAACCTTAGGTGGGACAACACCTAGCTTAACATCTGCAGTTGAAACTACATTGGCTCAAACTACAACTTCTGCAGAAAGTACTACCATAGGCAGCACTTCTCCAGAAACTACTTCTCTGAGGACTACTTCCACTGAAACGACACCCTCATTTAGTTCAACAGGAATTGTATTGGAAACATCTACACCTGTAATAACAACTGCTATGAAAACAACCTTAGGTGGTACAACACCTGGCTTAACATCTGTTGAAACTGCATTGGCTCAAACTACAACTTCTGCAGAAAGTAGTACCTTAGGCAGTACTTTGGCAGAAACTTCTCTGAGGACTACTTCCACTGAAACAACACCCTCATTTAGTTCAACATGGACTGAATTGGAAACATCCACACCTGTAATGACAACTGCTATGAAAACAACCTCAGTTGTAACTACACCTGGCTTAACCTTTCCTGTTAAAACTACATTGGCTCAAACTACATCATCTGCAGAAAGTACAACCCTAAGCAGCACTTCTCTGAGGACTACTTCCACTAAAACGACACCCTCAGTTAGTTCAACATGGACTGAATTGGAAACATCCACACTTGTAATGACAACTGCTTTGAAAACAACCTTAGGTGGGACAACACCTGGCTTAACATCTGCAGTTGAAACTACATTGGCTCAAACTACAACGTCTCCAGAAAGTAGTACCTTAGGCAGTACTTTGGCAGAAACTACTTCCTTGGGCACAATTTCTCCAATAAGCTCAACCCCAGGTACTACTACTGCTGAAATTACACCATCAGTTAGTTCAAGAGGGGTTGTATTGGAAACATCCACACCTGTAATAACTGCTATGAAAACAACCTTAGCTGGGACAACACCTGGCTTAACATCTGTTGAAACTACGTTGGCTCAAACTACAACTTCTGCAGAAAGTACTACTCTAGGCAGCACTTCTACAGAAACTACTTCCTTAGGCACAACTTCTCCAATAACTTCAACCCCAGGTACTACTACTGCTGAAATGACATCCACAGTTAGTTCAACAGGGGTTGTTTTGGAAACATCCACACCTGTAATAACTGCTATGAAAACAACCTCCGTTGTAACTACACCTGGCTTAACATCTGCAGTTGAAACTACATTGGCTCAAACTACATCTTCTCCGGAAACAACTACTCCAGAAACAACTACTTCAGAAACTACTTCTCTGAGGACTACTTCCACTGAAACGACACCCTCATTTAGTTCAACATGGACTGAATTGGAAACATCCACACCTGTAATGACAACTGCTATACTAACAACCTTAGGTGGGACAACACCTGGCTTAACATCTGTTGAAACTACTTTGGCTCAAACTACAACTTCTGCAGAAAGTACTACTCTAGGCAGCACTTCTACAGAAACTACTTCCTTAGGCACAACTTCTCCAATAACTTCAACCCCAGGTACTACTACTGCTGAAATGACATCCACAGTTAGTTCAACAGGGGTTGTTTTGGAAACATCCACACCTGTAATAACTGCTATGAAAACAACCTCCGTTGTAACTACACCTGGCTTAACATCTGCAGTTGAAACTACATTGGCTCAAACTACATCTTCTCCGGAAACAACTACTCCAGAAACAACTACTTCAGAAACTACTTCTCTGAGGACTACTTCCACTGAAACGACACCCTCATTTAGTTCAACATGGACTGAATTGGAAACATCCACACCTGTAATGACAACTGCTATACTAACAACCTTAGGTGGGACAACACCTGGCTTAACATCTGCAGAAACTACTTTGGCTCAAACTACAACTTCTGCAGAAAGTACTATCCTAGGCAGCACTTCTCCAGAAACAACTTTTCTGAGGACTACTTCCACTATAATGACACCCTCAGTTAGTTCAGCAGGGATTATATTGGAAACATCTACACCTGTAATGACAGCTGCTATGAAAACAACTTCAGTTGTACCTACACCTGGCTTAACATCTGCAGTTGAAACTACATTGGCTCAAACTACGGATTCAGAAAGTACCAGTCTACGCAGCACTTCTGCAGAAACTTCTCCCATAGGAACTACTGCTGAAACAAAGCCTTTGGTTAGTTCAACAGGAATTGTATTGAAAACATCCACACCTCTAATGACAGCTGCTATGAAAACGAGCTCAGATGTCACTACAACTTCTGCAGAATGTACTACTCCACCCTGCACATCTCCAGAAACTACTTCCCTAGGCTCTACTTCTGCTGAAACTGAAGGTCCAGTTAGTTCAACAGGAATTGTATTGGAAACATCCACACCTGTAATGACAGCTGCTATGAAAACAACTTCAGTTGTAACTACACCTGGCTTAACATCTGCAGTTGAAACTACATCGGCTCAAACTACAACTTCTGCAGAAAGTACTACTCTAGGCAGCACTTCTATAGAAACAACTTCCTTAGGCACAACTTCTCCAATAACTTCAACCCCAGGTACTACTACTGCTGAAATGACACCCACAGTTAGTTCAACAGGGGTTATTTTGGAAACATCCACACCTGTAATAACTGCTATGAAAACAACCTCCGTTGTAACTACACCTGGCTTAACATCTGCAGTTGATACATTGGCTCAAACTACATCTTCTCCGGAAAGTACTTCTCCAGAAAAAACTACTTCAGAAACTACTTTTTCGGAATCTACTTCTCTGAGGACTACTTCCACTGAAACGACACCCTCATTTAGTTCAACATGGACTGAATTGGAAACATCCACACCTGTAATGACAACTGCTTTGAAAACAACTTTAGTTGTAACTACACCTGGCTTAACATCTGTTGTTGAAACTACGTTGCCTACAACTACAACTTCTGCAGAAAGTAGTATCTTAGGCAGTACTTTGGCAGAAACTACTTCCTTGGGCACAATTTCTCCAATAACTTCAACCCCAGGTACTACTACTTCTGAAATGACACCCTCAGTTAGTTCAACAGGGGTTGTATTGGAAACATCCACCCCTGTAATAACTGCTATGAAAACAACCTTAGCTGGGACAACACCTGGCTTAACATCTGCTGAAACTACGTTGGCTAAAACTACAACTTCAGAAAGTACCACTTTACGCAGCACTTCTGCAGAAACTTCTCCCATAGGAACTACTGCTGAAACAACACCCTCAGTTAGTTCTACAGGAATTGTATTGGAAACATTTACGCCTGTAATGACAACTGCTATGGTAACGACCTCTGTAACAAGTAGCTTAACATCTGCTTTTAAAACTACATTTGCTCAAACTACATCTGCAGAAAGTAGTACCTTAGGCAGTACTTTGGCAGAAACTACTTCCTTGGGCACAATTTCTCCAATAACTTCAACCCCAGGTACTACTACTGCTGAAATTACACCATCAGTTAGTTCAAGAGGGGTTGTATTGGAAACATCCACACCTGTAATAACAACTGCTATGAAAACAACCTTAGCTGGGACAACACCTGGCTTAACATCTGTTGAAACTACGTTGGCTCAAACTTCAACTTTTGCAGAAAGTACTATCCTAGGCAGCACTTCCCCAGAAACAACTTTTCTGAGGACTACTACCACTGAAATGACACCCTCAGTTAGTTCAGCAGGGATTATATTGGAAACATCTACACCTGTAATGACAGCTGCTATGAAAACAACTTCAGTTGTACCTACACCTGGCTTAACATCTGCAGTTGAAACTACATTGGCTCAAACTACGGATTCAGAAAGTACCAGTCTACGCAGCACTTCTGCAGAAACTTCTCCCATAGGAACTACTGCTGAAACAAAGCCTTTGGTTAGTTCAACAGGAATTGTATTGAAAACATCCACACCTCTAATGACAGCTGCTATGAAAACGAGCTCAGATGTCACTACAACTTCTGCAGAATGTACTACTCCACCCTGCACATCTCCAGAAACTACTTCCCTAGGCTCTACTTCTGCTGAAACTGAAAGTCCAGTTAGTTCAACAGGAATTGTATTGGAAACATCCACACCTGTAATGACAGCTGCTATGAAAACAACCTTAGCTGGGACAACACCTGGCTTAACATCTGTTGAAACTACGTTGGCTAAAACTACAACTTCAGAAAGTACCACTTTACGCAGCACTTCTGCAGAAACTTCTCCCATAGGAACTACTGCTGAAACAACACCCTCAGTTAGTTCTACAGGAATTGTATTGGAAACATTTACGCCTGTAATGACAACTGCTATGGAAACGACCTCTGTAACAAGTAGCTTAACATCTGCTTTTAAAACTACATTTGCTCAATCTACATCTGCAGAAAGTAGTACCTTAGGCAGTACTTTGGCAGAAACTACTTCCTTGGGCACAATTTCTCCAATAACTTCAACCCCAGGTACTACTACTGCTGAAATTACACCATCAGTTAGTTCAAGAGGGGTTGTATTGGAAACATCCACACCTGTAATAACAACTGCTATGAAAACAACCTTAGCTGGGACAACACCTGGCTTAACATCTGCAGTTGAAACTACATTGGCTCAAACTACAACTTCTGCAGAAAGTACTACTCTAGGCAGCACTTCTACAGAAACAACTTCTCTGAGGACTACTTCCACTGAAACGACACCCTCAGTTAGTTCAACAGGGATTGTATTGGAAACATCCACACCTGTAATGAAAACTGCTATAAAAACAACCTTAGCTGGGACAACACCTGGCTTAACATCTGTTGAAACTACGTTGGCTCAAACTACAACTTCTGCAGAAAGTACTACTCTAGGCAGCACTTCTACAGAAACTACTTCCTTAGGCACAACTTCTCCAATAACTTCAACCCCAGGTACTACTACTGCTGAAATTACACCCACAGTTAGTTCAACAGGGGTTGTTTTGGAAACATCCACACCTGTAATAACTGCTATGAAAACAACCTCAGTTGTAACAACACCTGGCTTAACCTTTCCTGTTAAAACTACATTGGCTCAAACTACATCATCTGCAGAAAGTACAACCCTAAGCAGCACTTCTCTGAGGACTACTTCCACTAAAACGACACCCTCAGTTAGTTCAACATGGACTGAATTGGAAACATCCACACTTGTAATGACAACTGCTTTGAAAACAACCTTAGGTGGGACAACACCTGGCTTAACATCTGCAGTTGAAACTACATTGGCTCAAACTACAACGTCTCCCGAAAGTAGTACCTTAGGCAGTACTTTGGCAGAAACTACTTCCTTGGGCCCAATTTCTCCAATAAGCTCAACCCCAGGTACTACTACTGCTGAAATTACACCATCAGTTAGTTCAAGAGGGGTTGTATTGGAAACATCCACACCTGTAATAACAACTGCTATGAAAACAACCTTAGCTGGGACAACACCTGGCTTAACATCTGCAGTTGAAACTACATTGGCTCAAACTACGTCTCCAGAAAGTAGTACCTTAGGCAGTACTTTGGCAGAAACTACTTCCTTGGGCCCAATTTCTCCAATAAGCTCAACCCCAGGTACTACTACTGCTGAAATTACACCATCAGTTAGTTCAAGAGGGGTTGTATTGGAAACATCCACACCTGTAATAACAACTGCTATGAAAACAACCTTAGCTGGGACAACACCTGGCTTAACATCTGTTGAAACTACGTTGGCTCAAACTACAACTTCTGCAGAAAGTACTACTCTAGGCAGCACTTCTACAGAAACTACTTCCTTAGGTACAACTTCTCCAATAACTTCAACCCCAGGTACTACTACTGCTGAAATGACACCCACAGTTAGTTCAACAGGGGTTGTTTTGGAAACATCCACACCTGTAATAACTGCTATGAAAACAACCTCCGTTGTAACTACACCTGGCTTAACATCTGCAGTTGAAACTACATTGGCTCAAACTACATCTTCTCCGGAAACTACTTCTCCAGAAACAACTACTTCAGAAACTACTTCTCCGGAATCTACTTCTCTGAGGACTACTTCAACTGAAACAACGCCCTCAGTTAGTTCAACAGGAATTGTATTGGAAACATCCACACCTGTAATGACAACTGCTTTGAAAACAACTTTAGTTGTAACTACACCTGGCTTAACATCTGTTGGTGAAACTACGTTGCCTAAAACTACAACTTCTGCAGAAAGTAGTACCTTAGGCAGTACTTTGGCAGAAACTACTTTCTTGGGCAAAATTTCTCCAATAACTTCAACCCCAGGTACTACTACTTCTGAAATGACACCCTCAGTTAGTTCAACAGGGGTTGTATTGGAAACATCCACCCCTGTAATAACTGCTATGAAAACAACCTTAGCTGGGACAACACCTGGCTTAACATCTGTTGAAACTACGTTGGCTAAAACTACAACTTCAGAAAGTACCACTTTACGCAGCACTTCTGCAGAAACTTCTCCCATAGGAACTGCTGCTGAAACAACACCCTCAGTTAGTTCTACAGGAATTGTATTGGAAACATCCACACCTCTAATGACAGCTGCTATGAAAACGAGCTCAGATGTCACTACAACTTCTGCAGAATGTACTACTCCACCCTGCACATCTCCAGAAACTACTTCCCTAGGCTCTACTTCTGCTGAAACTGAAGGTCCAGTTAGTTCAACAGGAATTGCATTGGAAACATCAACACCTGTAATGACAGCTGCTATGAAAACAACTTCAGTTGTAACTACACCTGGCTTAACATCTGCAGTTGAAACTACATTGGCTCAAACTACGGATTCAGAAAGTACCAGTCTACGCAGCACTTCTGCAGAAACTTCTCCCATAGGAACTACTGCTGAAACAAAGCCTTTGGTTAGTTCAACAGGAATTGTATTGAAAACATCCACACCTCTAATGACAGCTGCTATGAAAACGAGCTCAGATGTCACTACAACTTCTGCAGAATGTACTACTCCACCCTGCACATCTCCAGAAACTACTTCCCTAGGCTTTACTTCTGCTGAAACTGAAGGTCCAGTTAGTTCAACAGGAATTGTATTGGAAACATCCACACCTGTAATGACAGCTGCTATGAAAACAACTTCAGTTGTAACTACACCTGGCTTAACATCTGCAGTTGAAACTACATTGGCTCAAACTACAACTTCTGCAGAAAGTACTACTCTAGGCAGCACTTCTACAGAAACAACTTCTCTGAGGACTACTTCCACTGAAACGACACCCTCAGTTAGTTCAACAGGGATTGTATTGGAAACATCCACACCTGTAATGACAACTGCTATAAAAACAACCTTAGCTGGGACAACACCTGGCTTAACATCTGTTAAAACTACGTTGGCTAAAACTACAACTTCAGAAATTACCACTTTACGCAGCACTTCTGCAGAAACCTCTCCCGTAGGAACTACTGCTGAAACAACACCCTCAGTTAGTTCTACAGGAATTGTATTTGAAACGTCCACACCTGTAATGACACCTGCTATGAAAACAACTTCAGTTGTAACTACACCTGGCTTAACATCTGCAGTTGAAACTACATTGGTTCAAACTACATCTTCTGCAGAAAGTACTACCCTAGGCAGCACCTCTACAGAAACTACTTCTCTGAGGACTACTTCCACTGAAACAACACCCTCTGTTAGTTCAACAGGGGTTGTATTGGAAACATCCACACCTGTAATAACAGCTGCTATGAAAACGACCTCATATGTCACTACAACTTCTGCAGAATGTACTACTCCACCCTGCACATCTCCAGAAACTACTTCCCTAGGCTCTACTTCTGCTGAAACTGCACCTTCAGTTAGTTCACCAGGAATTGTATTGGAAACATCAACGCTTGTAATGACAACTGCTATGAAAACAACCTTAGGTGGGACAACACCTGGCTTAACATCTGTTGAAACTACATTGGCCAAAACTACAACTTCTGCAGAAAGTAGTACCTTAGGCATTACTTTGGCAGAAACTACTTCCTTAGGCACAACTTCTCCAATAACTTCAACACCCGGTACTACTACTGCTGAAATGACACCCACAGTTAGTTCAACAGGGGTTGTTTTGGAAACATCCACACCTGTAATAACAACTGCTATGAAAACAACCTTAGGTGGGACAACACCTGGCTTAACATCTGTTGAAACTACATTGGCTAAAACTACAACTTCTGCAGAAAGTACTACCCTAGGCAGCACTTCTCCAGAAACTACTTCTCTGAGGACTACTTCCACTGAAACGACACCCTCATTTAGTTCAACATTGACTGAATTGGAAACATCCACACCTATAATGATGACTTCTCAAAAAACAACGTCAGTTGTAACTACACCTGGCTTAACATCTGTAGTTGAAACTACATTGGTTCAAACTACATCTTCTGCAGAAAGTACTACCCTAGGCAGCACCTCTACAGAAACTACTTCTCTGAGGACTACTTCCCCTGAAACGACACACTCAGTTAGTTCAACAGGAATTGTATTGGAAACATCCACACCTGTAATGACAACTGCTATGAAAACAACCTCAGTTGTAACTACACCTGGCTTAACATCTGTTGAAACTACATTGGCTAAAACTACAACTTCTGCAGAAAGTAGTACCTTAGGCAGTACTTTGTTAGAAACTACTTCCTTAAGCACAACTTCTCCAATAACTTCAACCCCAGGTACTACTACTACTGCTGCTGAAATTACACCCTCAGTTAGTTCAACAAGAATTGTATTGGAAACATCCACACCTGTAATGACAACTGTTATAAAAACATCCTTAGGTGGGACAACACTTGGCGTAACATCTGTTGAAACTACGTTGGCTAAAACAACTTCTGCAGAAAGTAGTACCCTAGGCATCACTTCTCCAGAAACAACTACTCTGAGGACTTCCACTGAAACGACACCCTCAGTTGGTTCAACAGGGTTTGCATTGGGAACATCCACACCTGTCATGGCAACTGCTGGAGCAACAACCTCACTTGAAGAAAACTGCTGCTTTTGCAGGAAGTACCCTAGGCACCACTTCTGTAGACAGTACCATATTGGAAACGTGTACAACTGCAATGACAGTACAAAAGGCTGGGTTACAAGGCCAGCTACTGCAGAAACGCATTCAGTTAAGTCAACAGAAATTAATTTAGAAACATCAACACCTGTAATGACAACTGCTGGAGCAACAACCTCACCTGAAGAAATCTGCTGCTTTTGCAGGAAGTACCCTAGGCACCACTTCTGTAGACAGTACCATATTGGAAACGTGTACAACTGCAATGAAAGTACAATAGGCTGGGTTACAAGGCCAGCTACTGCAGAAACGCATTCAGTTGAGTCAACAGAAATTAATTTAGAAACATCAACACCTGTAATGACAACTGCTGGAGCAACAACCTCACCTGAAGAAATCTGCTGCTTTTGCAGGAAGTACCCTAGGCACCACTTCTGTAGACAGTACCATATTGGAAACGTGTACAACTGCAATGACAGTACAAAAGGCTGGGTTACAAGGCCAGCTACTGCAGAAACGCATTCAGTTGAGTCAAAAGAAATTAATTTAGAAACATCAACACCTGCAATGACAACTGCTGGAGCAACAACCTCACCTGAAGAAATCTGCTGCTTTTGCAGGAAGTACCCTAGGCACCACTTCTGTAGACAGTACCATATTGGAAACGTGTACAACTGCAATGAAAGTACAATAGGCTGGGTTACAAGGCCAGCTACTGCAGAAACGCATTCAGTTGAGTCAACAGAAATTAATTTAGAAACATCAGCACCTGTAATGACAACTGCTGGAGCAACAACCTCACCTGAAGAAATCTGCTGCTTTTGCAGGAAGTACCCTAGGCACCACTTCTGTAGACAGTACCATATTGGAAACGTGTACAACTGCAATGACAGTACAAAAGGCTGGGTTACAAGGCCAGCTACTGCAGAAACGCATTCAGTTGAGTCAAAAGAAATTAATTTAGAAACATCAACACCTGCAATGACAACTGCTGGAGCAACAACCTCACCTGAAGAAATCTGCTGCTTTTGCAGGAAGTACCCTAGGCACCACTTCTGTAGACAGTACCATATTGGAAACGTGTACAACTGCAATGACAGTACAAAAGGCTGGGTTACAAGGCCAGCTACTGCAGAAACGCATTCAGTTGAGTCAAAAGAAATTAATTTAGAAACATCAACACCTGTAATGACAACTGCTGGAGCAACAACCTCACCTGAAGAAATCTGCTGCTTTTGCAGGAAGTACCCTAGGCACCACTTCTGTAGACAGTACCATATTGGAAACGTGTACAACTGCAATGACAGTACAATAGGCTGGGTTACAAGGCCAGCTACTGCAGAAACGCATTCAGTTGAGTCAAAAGAAATTAATTTAGAAACATCAACACCTGCAATGACAACTGCTGGAGCAACAACCTCACCTGAAGAAATCTGCTGCTTTTGCAGGAAGTACCCTAGGCACCACTTCTGTAGACAGTACCATATTGGAAACGTGTACAACTGCAATGAGAGTACAAAAGGCTGGGTTACAAGGCCAGCTACTGCAGAAACGCATTCAGTTAAGTCAAAAGAAATTAATTTAGAAACATCAACACCTGCAATGACAACTGCTGGAGCAACAACCTCACCTGAAGAAATCTGCTGCTTTTGCAGGAAGTACCCTAGGCACCACTTCTGTAGACAGTACCTTATTGGAAACGTGTACAACTGCAATGACAGTACAAAAGGCTGGGTTACAAGGCCAGCTACTGCAGAAACGCATTCAGTTGAGTCAACAGAAATTAATTTAGAAACATCAACACCTGTAATGACAGCTGCTGGAGCAACAACCTCACCTGAAGAAATCTGCTGCTTTTGCAGGAAGTACCCTAGGCACCACTTCTGTAGACAGTACCATATTGGAAACGTGTACAACTGCAATGAGAGTACAAAAGGCTGGGTTACAAGGCCAGCTACTGCAGAAACGCATTCTGTTAAGTCAACAGAAATTAATTTAGAAACATCAACACCTGTAATGACAACTGCTGGAGCAACAACCTCACCTGAAGAAATCTGCTGCTTTTGCAGGAAGTACCCTAGGCACCACTTCTGTAGACAGTACCATATTGGAAACGTGTACAACTGCAATGACAGTACAAAAGACTGGGTTACAAGGCCAGCTACTGCAGAAACAATACATTCAGTTAAGTCAACAAATTAATATAGAAACATCAATACCTGTAATGACAACTGCTGGAGCAACAACCTCACCTGAAACCACTGATTCTGCAGAAACTGCCTTAGGTACCACTTCTGTAGAAATTACTACTCTGGTCACCACTTTTGCTTTAAACACCCACTGTTAGATCAACAGGAGTTGTATTGGAAACATCCACACCAGTAATAACTGAGAACAACAGCTTCACCTGAAACGACTTCTAGGTTAACTTTTTAAACCACAATGTCTCTGAAAACTTCTACTTCATGAGATATTACTTTCTTAGCCACAACAGCAGAAAAAACACCCACAGTTAGTTCAACAGGAGTTGTATTGGAAACCACAACCTCACTTGAAACTACACCTGCCTTAATATCCGCTGTTGAATCCAATCCACAGTTCAACAGGAATTCTAGTCTTTCAGCTACTGCCTTACCATTTTTGAAACTACAATCACTCTGAAAACTACTACTGCCCTATGAACCACTTTTGCTGGAACAACTTTGGTTAGTTCAACGTGAATTTTGGAAACATCCACAGCTGTAATGATCATAAGAAGAGTAGGGTTACAAGGCCCGCTACAGCAGCTAAAACATTTCCACAAAACCATCAACTGCAACTGCTGAAGCCACAGCTGTATATACAACTGCAGTTGTAAGTTTTACATCAGAATCTTTACAAATGCCCTCAGCTGTAGATAAAACATTTAGTTCAACATTTAGTACACGAGATGTGTATTTGCAGTACTGTTACTTAAGAAACTAGCACTATTGCATATTTTTTTTTTTTTTGGCTTCAAGTGAAATAAAACAAATTAACTAACTCAGACAATATTTCTTGTTAAATCAATAAAAATGGTTTAAGATTTCTCTACAGCAGTCTTTGCATTAATATTGTCAAGTCAAAGTAGTTTTCATCTAATTTTCTTATGGACAATTTCAACATTTTTATTGCATCTGTCCATTTTTAAATATATAATTTATTTTGTTCCTTCAGGTGAATAATATTTGCTGTTTACCTTGTGGCCATCATGGATTGCAGATTTAAATATGTATGATGTAATGAACTATGCGACTATTTTCAGGTAAGTCTGATTTCAGTAGTAGCCAATGTAAACAATTCACTGCTGACTAAAGGCCCCGATAATACTCACAGCGAAGTTCGAAACACGTGACCAGCGATTATACTGTTAGCGAACATCCAACGCCATCCTTTAAATGAATATCAGGGTCCCCGCGGATCCTTAAGTCTTAAAAGGTCTTAAATTCGATTTTTTTTTTTTAATTTAAGGCCATAAAAAGTCTTAAATATATTTTTAAAAAAATGTCTTTTTACTTATGAAAGGTCTTAAATTTTAGATGACACTTTGACTTAGACTTATCTAAATGCTTTCGAAATTAAAACTATCTAATTAGCGCTTGTTCACGTGACAATTCGCGTCACTTACGGCAGCATATTAGCCTACGTCTGTCTCCTGCACGCGAGAGGAGAGAAGAAAACGAGTAAATGTCAGTTCAGTTGTAAGTTCATTCTTTATGTGCTTAGGAGTGTGCGATATTGAACTATGATATTGTAATCATTGTTTGAATTATGTACGAGGCACTGCGAGTGCGAGCTGACATCGCGTTTCTCTCATGCTTGCTTTCACTGCGTGATGTGTCAGTGCAGTTATAGATGTCCCCAAATTAGTTTTTGTCTTATTTATATCATATGTTGTTATATTAGAATATCACATGAGCAAGAGTGACGTTTTCCTGTGCACAATTGCAAATGTGCTATTTATTTTATACAACAGTTAAATTAACAATAAAGTTAACATTATGAGTTACTTTTTGGACACAATATTGTCAATTTTCACTTTATATCGCCGACGAGAATTTCATAATGAAGCTGTAGTCCAACAGGCAGCGCTGATTTTATTTATATATATATATATATATATATATATATATATATATATATATATATATATATATATATTATTATTATTATTATTATTATTATTATTATTATTATTATTATTATTATTATTATTATTATTATTATTATTATTATTATTATTATTATTATTATTATTATTATTATTTAAATATTGAATAGCTTTATTTATGCAATTGTAAATGAAGTGTAAATATAGTAGGCTAATGCCAGTTTTGATGCCGCTTCTGTGTCACCTCTGCACTGCAAGGATGGATTTTAATTTAATCATTTATTTTGGCATTGGTACTGTGTTATTCTAATATAATTTAATTTGAATGTTAGAATTTGACATAAAAGGTGATGCATACCTCTAAATACGTTTAGAAACAATGTCCATATATAGGTGAAAATGCCCCTGGAAATCGATTTAAGGTGGCAAATATTGCCCCTTAATAAAAATGTTAATTTCAGTCACTACTGTGAACTGACCACTGCATAGAATATAAAAAATATGAATATCTTCGTGGGTCTGCTGTGAACAACAGGCCTAACCCAGCCAGGGTACCAGTACAAAAACACAATCAGTAAAATATCATCTAATTTTTATCAACAAAACTCTGAAAATATCTAGACATATTTTTGTCAATATTGCGCACTTTATACAATAGATTGGTAAAAATCAGCAGCTTTACTGTATTAAACATGAAAAACAGTACACTATTTTCTACTGTAAAGCTGCTCTCCAGTGTTCATGTTTTCAATTGCGGATATCTGACCTCGACAGCATGAGCAAGAAGGTGGAGCCTCCGCGCACACCTACCTATTACATAATCTGCACAGACCAATGGTAGTACAAAGATGTTTACCAGCTGTAGTCAATTTTTCTGGAAAGTTCGCTTTCGCAAGCTGTTTTTTGCAAGTTAGTTTTGGCCTGATTTTGTTTGAAATGACATCACATCAGTTTGTTCTTCGATTTCGCTTGAAGTATATCGGAGCCTTAATTTAGCTGAACCGTATACAAAAACTGTTCATATCTTAAGCAGTATGCAGTATTTCTATGCAGGTTGCACTTACTAAACGATTTTCCTGCTCTCCTAAGGAATGCTTTCCTTTTTTGATGCTTTACATTTTCAAATGTGTTTTACCTGCCTCATGTGGTTCCAAACCCTTAGGACTTTTGTTCATCTTCAGAATACACATTAAGATTTTTAATATTCTAAATTTGTCCATCCTTTAATCAACATTTGTATTCAAAGATTATATCGACTTTTAAAGACATAAGTAATCCATTTGAGCCAAGCTGCTTAATCCTCTTCAGTATTGTGAAGGGACAATTGCTCTAAGCTGACTGATTTATTCACATATCAATGTAAATGTAATGCACGGAGCACATCAAATATGGCTTAATCAAATAAGTTTGATTGTGATTTCAGTGGATGGACAAAATGAAATTTGTTCATTTCTCTAGACAAATTTGCTTACTCATGTTGTCCCAAAATATTTTTTCTGGGTCAACTAACCAGTTGAGTTCATGTTGTGAGGTATATGAAGCAACATAACCTTTATTGAACTAATTATGTTCATGTTTTGCAGTTGTATCTTGAGGAACAAGAACAGCATTGATGATGCCACTTCTAACAAGACAGACAAGCAGATGAAGGACAATGAGATAATGACAATGTCTTGTGGTATTCCCTAAAGACTGCTACTCCAAATAGTTTTTGGAAAATGTCTTTTATATTTTATGTAAAATGTCACTATTAAATTAATAAAATATTTTCACTGTTCTCAACTTAAATTTGTTTTGATTTAGGTGTCATGTTTAGGTCCACATGTTTCTTTTATACTGGAAAATAAGCATTTCATAAGTTTTAAAGGCTTTTTTGGCAAAAAACATTCAACATATGCAAATAGTCAATATTTTCAGTATTGACCCTTCATAAACTCTGCAATTCACTCTGGCATGCTGGAAATCAGCTTCTGGGCCAAATCCTGAATGATGGCGGTCAATTCTTGCCTTATTAATGCTTGGAGTTCAGCTTGCCCAGTCGCCTTTTGAGGATTGACCACAGGTTCTCTATTGGATTAAAGGGGTCATCGGAGCAAATTAAGCTTTTTGCAATTATTTAAAATGCAACAGATCACTCTGCACAATAATCTAGAAAACTTTGCAAAAAGTCACATTTAACTTATATTAAACTAACTGAAAAGAATTTAGTTTTTAGAGATTCAACTTGCTTTAAGTTAATGTAAAACATAAGCTGCAATGACATTATGATCATGGTTTTTTTAGTGTAGACGGTTCCATTTTCACAGTTGAGGTCCATGCATTGCTTTTATCTGTAGAACAAATAGAAAAGGAAGAGCCAAGTCTTTTTATTTTTTTTTATTTGTACATTCTTAATTTTTCTCACAAGCAATCGAGTCCCTGCAGACTGAGTGTCTCATAATTGCCAGTATAATAGGAAAAGTGGAATATTTAAAGAGGATTTTAATCTTATCTGATACCGGGTCATATGGGACTGGCTGATAATGAACAGGCAGATAAAGCTGCTAAGGAAGCCCATTAACCGAGAATGACAATGTCAAATACCAACATCTGGTGTGGTGTTAAACCTATACTGAGTTTGTATGTTTCCAAAAAAGTGGCGAATGGGATGACTGTATCCATAACTAATTATATGAAGTGAATCCAGCTATAAATGAAAGACCTGATCATTGCTATTATTTTAAAAATAGAAATGAAAAGACTGTATATACGAGATGTCAAATTGGGCACACAAGACTTGCCCATGTATATTTATTATAATTGCCTTTGTGATTTTTAAGTATTCCTTGGCTAAACCAAGTTTTATTGGAATGTCCTACCTTAAATGATATATTTGGTAATGTTATGCAGAATGCATATTAATGCTCCTGGAAAAATATTAGAATTTATATCAAATTGAAAGGTTTTTTTGTGACTTATTTGCCGTTAATTAGGAGAAGGTGACTTGAACACACCTTTTGACCGTGTTTTTGGTGGAAAGATTATTTGATTGGTGTCCATTCAAATCTATATAGTGAATGTGGTGTTATAGGCGACTGTAAAACACATTAATAGCTTCAGACAACTCATTACAGTTAACTGACATTGACCAATGCAATGAGCCGCATGCACCAAATGAATTTGCGGATGTATCACATCAGTTCTTAACTGAAATGTCCTGTGAGTGGTGCTAAAAGGTTATGCTGCCTTCACATGCTATTGAATCTGAAGTTGTGATTATGAGCTTGTCGCGTTCCAAGTGCTTTGTTCTCGGAAAGAAGAGGAAGGACACATTATTCCTTCTTCTTTCTTAAGGATATCTTATTGAAGTCAAAATGTAAAGATTTAATTTTGAATAAAATGTAGCATCCCATTCGTTGACAACCATATAAACATTCACTGCACTATTTAGGTAGTCAGCTTGCTGACGCTTCTAATTTCGGTCAAATACAGGCAATTTTTGCTGTGTATAAAATGTACTATATGCTTCAAATGATTGTTCATATATGTAAATATGCACTACTTTAAAGGAACATGCCGACTTTTGGGGACTTTAGCTTATTCACCGTATCCCCCAGAGTTAGATAAGTCCATACATACCCTTCTCATCTCCGTGCGTGCCTTAACTCTGTCTGACGCACCCACCGCTAGCCTAGCTTAGCACAAAGACTGGAGGTAAACAGCTCCAGCTAGCATACTGCTCCCAATAAGTGACAAACTAACACCAACATTTTCCTATTAACATGTTGTGATTTATATAGTCACAGCATGTACAAATAACAAGGTCAAATCAGACAGCCATCTTCTAACCGTATACACACTGGGAACTATGTTCTCAGAAGGCGAAGCACTGCTTCTTGGTTGGAGTGATTAAGTAAGTACCAATCTTTTATACTGCAAGTGTTAGCACATGATTGTTTAGAAGTGAGGTAATACATGACGCACTGATTGAGTCTTCCTGGCAGAACTTATGCTAAAGCTTTAATTTCTATCAAGTTTGAAAAGAACATACCACCTACACTAAACCCTAAACATACCTGATAGGGTTAACAAAAGTAAACGTAACAAACGCATTTCATTGCTGAAGTAACCATGCCATTTTAGCTTGCTTCTACAAGTCTTCGAGCACTTTTGGTGCAACTCTTATTTAAATGGTACCCATGAGCTCCGCATTGTAAGTGCAATACTACGCCGGGTGAGCTAACAAGTTTAACACATCAGAAAAGCCAAACATTTGGAGCTGGTTATGTGGCTGATTCTAGAATCGCAGGTACATTTGGTGGCCAAAGTCTTTTTTTTTTTTTTTTTTTTTTTTTTTTAAATGGTTATATTTTTTATTATTTTAAAAATGTGTTACTCATTGTCATGGATCACAAGATCAACGGATGTTACAGGCCATAACAATATAATATTTTCTGTAAAAAAGTGTCTTGTATAGCTAAAAATCATGATTTCTTGTTGTCCGAATTAGTCAGTGTATTTTTTTTCCATCATGTATCTTTGTGTAATCAAGATATTTGATTTGACTTTTCTTTGGTATTATTTCATTTAGTTTATTTATACAAGCCCTAAATAGTAATTTTCCTAACTCGACAACATTAAATTTTTTAAATATAACTTTTATCTTAAAATGTGTCCATAAATCTTGCGTTAATTCTGTTACCATACCATACTTTGCCTTTAAATTGGTGGAATTACCTCCCACAACTATGCAAGATACAGGAAATTATGTCACTTTCCCTCACTGGTTAGTTCTAAAGCACTGAAAGGTATGTGTGCTCTTTCTGAGAAAATATTTTATTCTAAAAAGTTCTTTCACAGAGTTAATTTGTAAAACGCCAAAATCAAAAAGAAAGCAGAATTTATCACTGATCACACAGTGGGTTATTTAAAAGTTTTTTAATCATGATTTCATTAGTGCCATGTGTTCTTGGCATTTATTCTAGCAAGTGGAGTTTTTGGCTAAAAAGTTTAAAATAGTCAATTCTGTTACCCTCAAACTCTGTTACCAAGGTCAAGTAACAATGAGGGCAGTATGTAACCGAATTGACTGTAACAAGAGTTGACAAACAATGCTATAAAGAAATGTTTTTCTTTAAAAGTAAACAAAAAGGAAGTAACTTGTGATTGGTAAGCACTGAATTAGTAAAATGTAATGTTTTCAATAAGATACTGGTAAGAATTTCTGTTAGTGAAGAGTTTTTTTTCCTTAACTTTTCAAGTGGTACTCACTGCAGTCAAATGTCGACCAGCTCCTCCTCGCTGGAGCTCTAAGAGGGTGGAGGGATAGAGTTGTGTGTAGGGTTAGGGTGTGGTTGGATATCCTAGCTCCACCCATTAGGCCTAAATTACATTCGCTCCTCCTCGCTGGAACTTTAGCAAGGAGGAGCCAGAAGTAAGCTCCACCCCTCTAACTTTTTGAAATGCAAAATGTATCTCCAATTATAGAATCACTCATGTGATGCAAAGGTCAAAATTTATTAGTTTATAATCATAATATTACAAAGTCATAATATTCATCCAGTTCCTGTCACCTAATGGAGTTTGGGTTCCTTGCCACTGTTGCCTCTGGCTTGCTTATTTGGAGACACTTAAGCCTGGTTCCACAGACAAGGCTTAGATTAGGCCTTAGTTCACTAAGGACATTTAAATAGCTTTTATAAATATGCCTTAGGAAAAACATTACTGGTATAGGCTACATCTTGACTGAGACAAAACAATGGCACTGACTTATCTTAAAATATGTACAGTGCAAGTTGCTTTCAGTTAAAACAGCTCAAACGTGCATTGTAGTCTAGACCTACGCTTAAGCCTTTTCGGTGAAACCGGGGCTTTTAATATACAACAATATTATTGATCTGACTGCATGGACGCTTTTTTTGCAGAAATGCTTTATAGATGAAATTAACTAATTTATTCATTGATCTTTACAACGGAACTGAATCAACACTGAACATGACTTTAGCTGAACAGCAGTTGAAATACATAATTTTATTGTCACTGTAAAATTGCTTTGAAACAATCTGTATTATATAAAGTGCTATATAAATAAAGGTGACTTGACATAATAGTGTGCAAGGAAGCACGTGAAAAGTATTTTTCCAAAGATCTGGCCCTGTAATCGAATTTTTTTTTTTTTTTTTTTTTTTGCCTGTAGTGTTCATTTCAGTTGGAAACTGCAGTGATTTGTATGTATTGGTATTTTTTGCGTTTTGCCAAAATGTAGGAAGATGTAAGTTTTTCCAGTGAGCTTGTGTTACCTTTGTGATATAGCCTTGAGGTCTGAGACAAAGCAATTTTGTCTTCTGAGATGACATGAAATGTTTTCATTTTAAGTCATTTTCCCATTAAGTGTTTTACATCACTGAATATGTAAAATAGTTTGTGATTGTTGGAATTATATTAAAGAGGTCCTAAGCAATGAAAGAATTCATCTGAAAAAAACTGTTAGAATCATTGATGAATAATACTGACTGGTGTTGGATACTGAATGTGAAAAGGCAAAGGTAAAGATATAAATTGCAGATTACCACTTCTTAATAGTGTACCATAGATTTTACTATGATTTTACTATTCATAGTAAAAGATTTTACTATTTTACTAATTTTTTTTTTTTTTCATTGAGCTCCTGTTGGTCACTTACGGCCACTCTCTTTTGAGGCAGTGCCAGCCAGTTCCCTTATTAAATCAGAATACATTTTTTTCCAGATATGGTATACTCAAAGGGAAAATTATGCATATACTAGTGCTATTTGTGCCAAATTGTTTAAGAATTTGTGGGATTTCTATAGTGGGAAAGCTTATGCTGAAATCTGGGACACTATATTTTGGATTAGAAATTGTTTTATTTGTACAAAGCAAACTTGCAAAAACACACACATGGTTAAATGTGCATGCCCTTGTTTTATATGTTCACATGTGAAATGTAAAATACAAATATATAACACATAAATCATATACTATTGAAAATAATTTATTACAAATATGTCAGATTTCTTGAAGCAACTACTATAATAAATATGTTATGAAGTAAAAAATGTTCAGTTAATAAATATAGAACATTTCCATAAAAGATCTTTAAAAATATTTAAACTTTGGAACATGGAATGTCTTAAAAACTTGTTAAACTTCTATACTCTGCACATGGTGAGAATATGAAGCATGTGTTAAGCAAATTGTAATGGTAAAAAACAAGCACATCTCTGCTACAAATGAACACTTAAAGTTTTTTTCTACCATTTTCGTACAGTTGCACTGATTGAAAGTAACAGAGGTGCAAATGTTACAACTTACCCCATATGCAGGGTTAACGGTAACACTTGTGTGTCACATAATTCAGTACTATTTTATCTGTATAGTTTGATATTGTTTGTACATCTGTATAGATATCCATACATCCATCCTCATCGCTCAAAATCACATTTTAAAGGGTTTATTGCATGAAAAACAGGCTTTTTAATAAATAAACAAGTGATCAATGCATAGTTAACAAATGTGAAAAAAATCATACTTTGACATTTCAATTCCAAGATTGTTTGTGAGAGTCCAACAAAGTTAAATGTGGCTAAATAAATATATAAATAAATACTCAAACCTGAAAAGTTGTGTGGGTCCCTGTTTTCATTTCATTATCTTGTACACTTGGCAGTGCTACAACTAACCCCGCTGTGTACAAAAAAAAAAAAAAATGTTAAGCCTAGCTAACAGTTGCTATAGGAGTTGCTGACATGCATGTTTCAAACCGGTGCAATGTTTTAGCCAACAAGACAGTGATTAAGGTAATATAAAGTTAGATTTGGTGACGTACACACCCAACTCAGAAACCGAAAAAAACGTATGATGAAAAATGTACTTGCATGGTGTCAAAATAAGCGGAAACACAACCTGCTTGACCCTGACTAACTATGTAAAAGGTCCGTGTTACATTTAACCTCGCGTTAGGTTGTGCCCCGCGGTGCCCTACACATTTTTGTCAAGATTATTTTTTGCCTAGCAATTATTTTATTATACATTGGCTTGCATAACCTAAAGTAGGCTAGCTGTTTCTCTCAAACCCACATGCTAAAACAGTTAGCTATGTTATGGCTGTTTGGAATGGGGATGGTTGTATCAAACAGTTCTTTAAAAATGTTACAACCTATGAGTTCTGCCTCATTTGAGCGCATACATGTTTTTGAATTTATGTGTATCCTGGCATTTCCATTCAGATATCATAAATAATCCATGTGATATCATAAAATTATAATAAAAATAGATGGATAGCAACATATAGTGACTGAATGTTGTGATGTGTCAATAAAGTGGCTTTCATTTCATTTCCATACGAGATTTATTAACATCAAAGTTTTTGACTGTACACAAGAGCACAAAATGTGACTACTCTTTTTTTTATTTAACTTTCAGAAAAGCATACAATGACATTTAACATCAAACATAAGCCAAACAGATATTGGGGGAAACGTATAACTGATCTTACATTGTACAAAGTAAAACATTAAATTCTACAAATTACTTTTTTTCAATTTGAGAGATGTTTTTATACACATCTTATTTTTAGTAATTTTATTCAATGAGTCATAAAATATTTTAAGATTAAAATGTGACTACTCAGAAGCACTGGCAGACTTGCTTCAATCCTTCGAACACTGCAACTTAACTCTCAGCAAGCACTTGGTCGCCACCTAATGGATAAGGGACACATTACCTATAACAACATTAAAGTGAACACAAAAACAACTGTCCGTGAGTGTTTGTGTGTATCCATGTAACATTTGTGATATAAAACAGTTTAAAGTCCTAAAAGAAATACAATATGTTTTTATTTTTGTCATTTTAAATATTTCACTTTATTCAAAAGTGATTATTCTTTGTTCTTCAATAAAGTTCTTTTATAAAATAGATGGTGTGGAATGTGGATAATACTTCAACAAATCACCTCTCATTGTGACACCTATCCCCAAATAGTGTTACAACTCTTTGTATCATTAACAAGATAGCACATAGCCTCCATTGGAGAGACGTCTATTTGATAGATGTGTGTTTACATCTGGAAGACGTATTTTTTAGAGTGTTTGCTCATCTGCGATTACGTCTAGGACATTTCCAAGCCAGATGTCAAATAGACGTTTAGAAAATGAAGATGTTTATGATTTAGAATGTATGTAAAACTGACATCTTAAAGACGTCTATCAGATGTCAGTAAACAGCAGATGCTTTCCAGATAAAGTGATCTTTAACAAACATCTTGCAGACGTACCAAGTTAGTTTTGTTAGACAAATGTGGCAACCATATATCAAAGTTTGAGAGATCTATAGCACAACCAACCCAGATAGCAAGATGACATTGATTCAATGTTGAAATTCCTTCAGAATCATCATTACGATTGAGGTTGAAAATTATTGTTTTATGTCAATCCTGATCGATTTTTCATCGTTGAAATAACATTATTTGATTAAATAAATTTCAACATTTGATTCAATGATCTTTTGGTTAATGCATTAACATTGATTCAATGTTTATTCAGTGTTGGTCTGCTATGGGAACCACATGATGCTCAAACAAAAAGCGTTAACCTCCCCTAAATGCACTGAATCTTAGGTGTCCCACTAATCCACACTCTATAATAAACCTATTATTATAATCTATCTTTATTTAATATAAATAGCGAGTCAATTTTTGTTTTCATGTATTCATATATTTTCAAGTGTCCAAATACGTAGGCTACTGGTCCCATCCACATACAGCAGCACATTATCCTATAGTAAACAGATGCACTCAACTTAAACGCTCGCGTCTTCGATTTTTTGTCATATTGTTTTCGAAGTTTTCATATTGAGCGCGGCGATTTGTGAAAGATTCGGAAGAAAAGCAGTTGATTCTCTGATGTCTCTCTAGCGCTCGTCTCTTGCACAGGCTGCTATAGGAACAGCAGCTCTCGAGCTCTAGTCTTGCGCTCAGTGAGCGACTGCAGCTGGAGAGACAATAACAGCGACCCGTGCACAGGTAAGCAGAACCTGTCAAAGCTGCCATTTGTGATTTTAAATGCGATTTCTTTGTGTATGTATGCTGGTTTTCATGCACTGTATTCGAAGAAGGTTTGAAACAAGCAGACATCATGCGCGTGTCCTTGTCGCAATTCTAAATCGTCGCTGGTCAAGTCATGTTGTTAAATCGGGCCTGTGCAGCTTACGTATTAATAAACTAATGCTCTGAATATAGAATGTATATGAAATATGCTCAAATATTAGGAGAAAATGCCCGGTCTCATAAGAAAAATACGTTAAGTGACTAACAAGATTATTCAGACTAAACCGAGCGTACGTGTAACGGTATTTATGGGACTTTTCACCAAATGCCAATCTGTTAACGTGCTCATGTTCAAGACTAGACCTTTAGACGTGTAAAATATCTTTTCCCTCTGCACGTTACCTTTATTTTCATATTATCAGTTCAACGCAGATCGCTATAGCTATTACGCACAATGTGTCATTTTTATTCTAGCAAAATATTTATGGACTGCTACAAAGAATGCGAATAATTCCAAATAAAAGAAACACTGTATTCAAGCGAGGTTGTTTCTTCCGCTCCAAAAACGGAATGCGTATGCCTGTGCAAGTTCGAGCACATTGTAAAACGATTTTTGTTGAAGGATGCTTTGTTGGAACGCACCACCTCCCTCCATCTCTACAGAAGAGAGATGCGGCCATGATTCCAGCTCTTCATGTCGTCTGGTCTGTCTGTGTTCATGTGTCTGAATGCAGCCATCACAGTGTCTCTGATTCTGATATCACGCTTGAGGTCTGTCGAATTTATAGGCGACTCGCTTTTAATTCATTTCATGGTTACGCTTCGTCGCTGACCGAGTGCTGATTCTGTGTTCCAATAATGCTATTGCAACACCGTTCGTCAACGACTGTACAGTTGTCTATTCATGGATGCATGGGTTAATTTAGTAACCAGCATTATTATTCTTCATGTTCAATGCGCGCTTCGCACACGGGGTCGTTTTGGTAGCGGTACCCAATGTATATAATCACTGTGTTAAACTGCATCCCTTGTGGACTGTAATCCGATTTAAAATGGGGGTTGAGTTGAGGGTTTTAAGGTGCCTCGCCTTTTTCCCTCATTACAGCTTTATATTGATTACATGAATACCGCCATTGCCAGTGTCCGATTTCTGTTTTTACGTTTTAAATTGTCATGACTGAATCTCAATAATTATTTCATAATAGAATAAGTCGAGCCACTCTCATGGTTTAGAGACCCTGCAAATAGGGTGTATCCACAGGCATTATGCACCTTTGTTGTATGAAAAAGAGCAGCTGACATTGTTACAACTCCTTTAGTGTCCCAAAAGTCACACTAAAATCATCTGTCGAAGCAGTCATAATTTAATTCATAAAATGGTTAGTTAATTAAATTGACTAATTAGGGGTAGCCTATTTCTGATGGGGAATTTCAGCAGAAGCCATTACAGAATATGTAGAATCATAAAACATTGCGGCCACTGAATCAAATATATCACAATCACATATAATTAGATCTTTCTTCTGGGGAAGAACAACAAACATTGCATTGATTAATGTTCTGTGCCATTTGTGTAAACATGTTGTTGCAAAAATGATAGAAGAGCCCCAGCATTCTAGATATTTGCCATGTGAGCTTATTATTTTTAATGGTCACTAAGCCCCATGGAAACATCTGAGCAAATTGTTGTGGTTTAGTGATATGGACAGGCTTACAAAGAGCATAACATCTCTGACATAATGCCATATGAAGTCTCTCAGACCAGTATGAGTGCTTAATTGGCATGGCACTGACAGAGGGGTTTAGCTTGCTGCAACATCAGTCTCCTCAGAGTAGTTGGCATGAGAGGGTGTGATTGGGATCTCTGCCACAGACCAAGTGATTTGTGTAATTTGAGGTGAATTTGCAGCTGCGGAGACTTAGGCCATTACCTCTCTGACAGAAGCGTGATGAGCAGAATTCCAAAATTCCACGTCTACATGCATCCACATGGTCCTATGCCCTGAGAACTTTTGCATGACTGTTCTGGAATGCTGCTAGTCATGATCTGAAACACATGTAAAGTGGGGTACAAAAGTTTGAGACCATTAATAAAAATGTTTATTCTATTTTGGCAATTTAATAAAATCACTACAAATGATACGATCAAAAGTATATTGATGAGTTGAAAAATGAATAGAGATTACAGTATTCGGGTTGTTCGTTTGCTTTGATGACATCTGCTGCACTCGAACAAGTTCATGCAAAACCTGATGATCCATAATATACAGCATGTCAAGAGCATTTTGTGAGCTACATTGGAAGGATTTTTTTTTTATTATTCATTTTAAATGACTTGGCTTTTGTGTGGTAACCGTATTATAAGAGGAATAATTGACTCCGGTCCATTGAATTATTAGAAAATAATGCACACCTGAAGTGTAACTCTGTTTCGCATCGTGGCCGCATTACCACCTCGTGTGTGCATTATTTTCTAATAATTCAACAGTCCGTTGTCAATTGTTCCTTACATATAAAAATGTTCAATATTAGCATATAAATATATATTTTTTTGTTGCAAAATGAATGTATTTTTAACTGATTGGTGTGTGCTGCAATAATAATAGACAAATAATATATTTAACAAAGTGCATAATTTTCTGAAATTGATATTTGTCTTTCCACCACAGTACAGTGGAACCATTCTACACCCTGCTCATAAAGGGAGTGACTCATCATAAGAGTTATTTCGCATGCTAGCGGGATAATGGAAGTTGCTTATGTCATCACAGCAGTCAGAATACATTTTCTGGCATCAGATTTACAGTCTGTATTCTTGTCATCTAATCCAATATTGGGTTCTACATACTAGACTGCCAGGGTCTTATGTAATCTTGATTTGGTTGATTTCATAAATGAGTCATTTTGTGATACGTCTGTTATGTTATGGGACTGTGTTTGAATTAGAACATAACTGGCCTCCCCTGCCCGAAAGGAGGCGGGGATTGAAAGCAGTGAGAGAATATGAGAGAGGAGTAACTGTGCTTCATAACGATGCTGAGCAAATTTAGGTCAGGAATACAAGGGTAGTCAACCGTGATGAGAGCATCAGATACTTTCAGCTATTCTAAAGCACAAACTCAGTGCGAGCCAGTGGAGAGCAGCGATTTTCAGTTTGGTGCCAGATAAACAAGCAATAACGCCTAAGGAGATACACTCTGGTGCCATCCATAGATTTACTGCTAACCAAGCAGTTTTTGACATGGTCAGATCTACTGATTACAGATTTGCCTGCTTACATAACAAATAATACCTGCTAAATTGATAGGCTACAGTATACAGATTTTTTTTTTTTTTTTTTTAAGATAGATTGTCTACAGGATTTCAGTGAATGGTCATAACCCCCATCTGCCTTAGCGGTCTAAAGGCCCCTACACACCCTACACCCTATCGTTGGAATCACTTTCAGAACGATTTCTTCTAGCTGATGAAAGATAAAAACATTGACAGCCAATCAGAATCCATCCTGCTTTATCCAAGAGCTCAAGCATTCATAAACTGCAGCGTGTGGACGCTAATATCGTAATCGTTCTTGGTGTGAACGGGCCTTAACAGCACTTGTCAGTGTCAAAATAATTGAGATGGCCAACGAAATCAAAGGGCTTCAGTTTTTAACTGTGAAAGAGTGCATGGTAAGATCTGAGGTGTTAACATTTGATATTTGACAGTTGTTTTACAATAGAAATCTAATTGAATGTGGCTGGAAAAGAAATATTTTGCTGTTTTGCATTTTGAACATATTAGGCATATGAATTAGATATTCTAAAATAAAAATATGAATTCAAATGGATTAATTTACAGATAATTCTTATTCTTGTTCTTTTTCTTTATCCCCTCAAATCCATTTAAATCCTATAGTTATTACATTCCTTTAAATAAAAGGACAATTACAACATGATTGTGTCCTTGCCTCAGTGTATGTATGTTTTTGCAATCTGCAAGAATAGAAGGTTTTTACATTACATTTTTGTTGTTGTTTTTACATTAGAATTTCGAATGTTTTCTAGATGTCTTGGTGTTAGAAGCGAAATTTTAAGCACGGCTATTGAAATGTCCCACAAAACTACAAACACGACACTGACAAGAACAGAACAGCAAAAAAATCCAGAAGTTTGTTGACTTCCTTTCAGTGTAACAGTGGGATCTTTGTTTCATAAGACGTCTTGACACTCCATGGGAAGAATCAAATGCTCCCACGTCTATTTGAACGATCGGTTTCACAGAATTCAAAGAAAGAGGAAGTGTATGTTTACAAGGAAGCATTCAGCTGCATCTATTTGTAGCATACAGTCTAGTTTGCAGTCTGAATCATCTGTATACAACGGTTTAAACTTCAGCTTCAGTGTCATGCTAATTGTGTGTTGGAGAAAGTTGGAGAAAGCAGCAACGCATTATCAAAATAAGTAAATACATTTTGTTAATTTTATGTGAGACCAAGCCTATGTGATTAGCATTCTAACTAGGGATGCACGTTATATCGGCCACCGTATCGGTATCAGCCGATATATGTTCATTTTTAATGTTATCGTTATCGGTTATCGTTATGTATATTAAAGCCAATAAATTGATTATTTCCTTCAGCTGAGACTCTTCAGTTCGCCATGATGGTTTTGAATTGCTTGAAATATGATTGAAATCACTTCAAAAAGGAAAATACAGTAAAGTGCCACATGTTCAGCGCAAGTCTGTCAAATAAGCCACATAAAATTATAGTGAGAACATCATTATAATTGTGTGCCTGGGACATGGCTTTTAATAGTGAGACTTTTGCTTTTGTAATCAGCCTCGCTATCATACCTGTCATGACGCTGCTTTGAATAAGGTCTATAAAGAAGGAAAGACCGCTGCGATCTGATCTTGTGTCCAGGCAACTTGTGTCCATGTTAACCCTCACCTCGCCTTTGAATGCAGGAATCCAAACTGAATGTCTTTGTTACTGACACTTTTGATGGTTTTATATGTGTACCCTGTGGCGAATATGTCTTTGCATAGTATCCCAGGTGCTGTGTAAACATCTATGTTGATCTTGTGCGTTCTGTAGTCGCACACACCCTTGCATTACCGCTTTTAGGTTGGTTTGCAGAACGGCCATGAGCGTGCCAAGTTCATCATTCTCATTCTTTGAACACACACACACACACACACACACACACACACACACACACACACACACACACACACACACACACACACACACGCACACACACACACTCATTAGAGAGCCAACTGTGCATGTTTTTTATGCTTTAACACTCACAACATGGCACCGCTACACAAAAACCAACAGATGTTAGTTAGCCTGGTTAGACGGGCTCTTCAACTGCCCTTGGAGGCATGTGGCGTTATGGTGCACATACAGTTTTTAATTCAAATTTTAATTTTAATTTGGAAAGTTATAAATAATAAAAAGATTCAGATCTTGTACTCTTTAGGTCACTAATCAAATTAAATTTGTACAAAGAAGTTTGCATTGATCAATGTGACAGATGGTCTTTATTAAATGGGATGACATGATCATGACTTCTTGCTGTAATTAATGGGAAACCGTGACAAAAAAGACATTCTGAAAAACTTACAATATTTTTACTGTTTACTGCAAGTGTGATGATCATAATTTAATTTGTAATTGAAAATAATATACTGTATGAATTTGAAAAGTGCAAAGGACTTGTGGATCCTACTGTCTTTTTTGTTATACTGCAGAATTCATTTGTTCCATTTGATGATATATATTAGGTAAATGGTAATAAATGTTGAGCAGTCATCACATTCCCAGTGAACAAAAAGCTCTGAGGAAAGGTAAGAGAGAGCAAAGTTCCTGAATCCTTGTGCAAACACTGTGTTCCAGACAGTTTGTGTGCCAGATGCGCATAAAAATGGTGAGATTTTTCCCACTGCCCAATGCAGTGCCATGGAGATTCCAGACAGGATTTTGTTGTGAACTGTGGATTTTAGTAGAGTAAGCATGGCAGGAAAACTCATAAGATCAAGGAGAAGTGCAATTTGTTGATATAACAGGGAAAGTATTCAATAAATGCTAATAGGATAGAACAACAGCTGTGTGTTGTACAGTCACACTGCTTGCTATGGCAGTAATGGTGCGGCTAATGTTCTACAGCAGTCTTAGGGTACGTTTACACAACAACGATGTACTAAAAACGAAACGCTTCTCACGTACAGTAGTTTGGCGATGTCACGTTGTAAAGAAACACGACTGAACACGTAATACGCATGCGCATGACGTCACCGTTTTCACAAATTTGCATCTTTGTTATTTACATGGAGACGATAATGGTATCATTTTCATAAACTTGCACTTAGAAACTCGATTTCAAAAGCTTACGGTTTCAGGCCGCCAAAACTTAATTTACATGCCAAGACATACATGTTGTCGTGTAAATGAAGGGCCAAAACGCATAAAAAGTCAAAAAGTTAAAAGCGTGTAAACAACCCCTTAGGCTTATCTCTTGATTTCTCTTTTCTCTACTATAATATGCTCCTCATGACTCCAATGAATGTGTTTGCTATCACTGTGCGACATTTTTAACTCTCTTTCTCAAATGATAAAACTAAGCAATGCATAAAAAGTTTTTTCTGCGACTGCATAAGAAACATAAACATATAAAGGGAGTCGAAGCCGATGGCCTCGTGAGCAGTGCTCTGACATGTAGTGTGGTTGTGCTCTAAATGTAAAAGTGAAGTATTTTAAAGTCCCCGTGAATCGCAAACGACTTTTCTCCAGTGCTGTGACGTATTTCCAAGTGAAACGGAATATTGAACAGAGGGCAGGGTTTTACTTTAGCGCTCCTCCTCTCCATCTCTGCTCATAGCAGACTAACGGTTTGAGGCGAGTGGTTAAGCGTTTTCAACCTAAGCCGTCAAACTCACGTCATCAGAGAAGGAACGCCATTCCAGACCGGAAGTAACTTTTCAGATTTTTTTTTCTGTGTATTAACCTGCACGGATTAATTGTTCACCACAAGACTAGTAATACGCGCTAACAAAGTAAATAGGGTCAATTTTGATTTCATGTCGACTTTAAGTAGTGGTCGCAGACTTTTGGAACCTACTGTATATAGTCTAATTTATAATATATAGTATATAGTCTCTTTTAAATATACATAGGGAGCATGAAGAATCATTTTTACACAAGAGGTGCTTACATTTTTGAGTCCAGCACTCTGTAAAGTCTCCTCCAGCACATCCCTAAGACTTTCAATGAATATAAGATCTGGACTCAATGTGCCAATTCATGTGTGAAAATGATTCTTCATGTTCCTTCCTAACTATTCTTTTACAGTTTGAGCCTGATGAATCTTGACATTGTCGTCTTGGAATATAGCTAAGGTTATTTAAATCCAAACAGCGACTTCTTTTTTTTTTTTGGCCGGACAGTGTATATAATTATATCATGTTGAAAAGTCATTACCTTCCCATTGTTGCAGTAAAAAAAACAACAACAAAAAAAAACATGCTGTTTCTAAGTGCTACAAGCGTACACGTCAGAATGAGCTGTCAGGATGTCTGCAGGGCTGGGCGCTGTGCAATGCGCTGGATGAATTGTGCATCAGGACGGCTGTGAAATTTTCAACATGTATAATCTTCTTTGGGCTGGGTAGCTAACTGAACATGTATCACTAAATCAGATGGACTTTCAGTATCAGTGATTATAGTATTACAAAATAATGAACACCTTTAACACCTCAATGCTTTGGAGCCGGATTGTCCCGTGTAGAAACTACAGTTGCCTTCAGTGGCAAAAAGGGGTGTTTTCTGTCATTTCACAGTGTGATTGTTAATTACATCGTGTCATTATGTAAGGCGTGATTTTTTTTTCCTGGAAAATGAGAACTTTTGCAAGTGCAGTATGTTATGTTGCGTGTTACAATGGTTTAAATAAAGTGGCTACAGAAAGGCTTGCAGGAGGTGCATGGGGACACATTGGCTTGACTGCACTATTTTAAGCCACATGGCAGTAACCTTAAGCTAGTCCTGCATGTTTGGCAGTATAAATATCCAGGTTTGCACCGGCACTCTGGCTCTGTTTACACTGAGCTTGTGACAGCCCTGTGTGAAGCCAGCGGAAGGGACGGATCCTGACGATTGGTTATTGATTCAACCCACGTTGTCCTTGGAAAAGTTAGTGGAGGACGCCACTACTGTTGACTCATTGAACTGAGAGTTGTTTTGGAGGTTTTCGCCTAATGGATTGTGGATTTTCAGTGGATTTGAACCATTTTTTTTTTCTTCTGTCAGCACTGAAAACCCATTTTTGCCGCAAGGACTCAGAGCAAAACAATCAGTGCCTGGCAAAAGCATTTTTAACTGCTTTTCTCTCGTACAACCACTAACTTATTCTTTCTTTTTTCCCTTCTTACTCTATCCTTTCTCCCTTACCTTTACCCACCACCCTCCCACTCCACCCAGTATCAGCATTTGGACTTGCTATGGACCAGCAGCACGATTTCTTGAGCTCCTCACCCAATAGCCACACAGCTCACTACAACTCTGGCGATACCATGGCAACCTCCCTTTCTGGAATGACCATCAATGATCATCATGGCAACCAGTTCCATAAGGAGAATGGAATTGCGGTGGGGCTTGTGAGACCAGGGGATTGTCCAATGAAAGGTGAGCTTGCTTCTGTGGGAAAACAGGTTCATTGTGTCACAGCCAGTCAAAATAAATACATACCGATTACCTGATTAGTCAGAACTATTAAACAAGCTCTGCAGTGTGAACAGGGTGTGTATGTTATCATGACACGTTCAAATATAGTTAAAGGACAAGTTTAATTGTTCTTGAAGGACGTACTGGTGTGGAATATGATCTACAGTCTAAAAAGAAATTCAGGGGACCTGGTTATGTTGACATAATAATCAACTTTACATTACATCAATGTGATATTATGTGTAATTTAAAGCTGCAGTCTGTAACTTTTTTGTATTCAAAATTAAAAAAATATATATTATGAGCGAGTACATCATGAATCCATTTTCCAAACTGTGTTTTATCACTATGGTACACCTGTAGTAAGTGTTTATATTGGGACTATTTTAGACTGGTTTGGGTTGTACCGCTGTGGAGTAGTCCAGTGCCTGCGTGACTCGTCATAGACATAAACAGAGAGAAGGTGCTCCGGCTACAATGTTCTTCCTCAAGATGCACGCAGTTCTGTTTATTAACCGCTAGAGCGCCAAAAGTTACAGCTTTAAACTGTAATTTCTGTGTTCTTTTTTTAAAAGGAAATATTAACATAATGAAATTGTCTTGATAACGTTGAGAATTGGGCTAGTTCTAATTCTCAGAATTAATCTAATTCCCAGAATTAATTCCCAGAAGCGGCAGAACTAGAATTCTAGTTCCCAGCATGCTTTGCATAGGAATTGAGGAGAATTAATGTTAAAGTTGAGTGTTATTTATTTGATGTTTTTTTTTTTTTTTTTTTTGTAAAAAGAAAGACCTGTTAGTGTTTATTTATGTTATGTTTGACATTTAATAGAGTTAATGTTATATTGAAACTACTCTGGCCTTATGAGCAATGACTGCACTAATGCCTGTGACAAGTAATATTTAGCATATACATTTGCTGTTATTCTGATTTGAAATAAGAATAATTGGTTTGAGGACCACCACTCGATTGTGCTGAAATTAGTTGGAACATCTTAGTTTTTTGATTAACCAGCTAACAACAAAAAATTGTTTAAGCTGCAAATTTCTCTAACTCAATGTACAGTAGTCAACATTTGAAATGGATCAAAACCTTTCATCAAAGTTATACATGAATTTTGAACAATACCCGTTCTTGTCTTAGGACAACTTTGATTAACTTTTTTGATCCACTTCAAATGTTGACTACTGTAGTTTGCTGTTTGAACATACTTTTATTAGACGTTATCGTTATCTAAGATTGATGCACACTGTTGTTGTTGTTTTGCTGAGCCTAAATATTTGTTTTTAGACTGTATAAAAGACACTTTCTTTCCTCCACAGCCAATAAGGATGAAGATATAATTACTGTCTTTCATAAATAATATCTATTAATATGTAGTGCACACTATTAAATATTACAAGGGCAAATGTTATGACAGACATAATCAAATATTTCATGGCTGCCAGGGAAAGATATTATTAGGCTGAATGGTTCTGGATAATACACCAGAGAAAGATTTGCACAGTTCCTACTAAATAATGAGATTATATTAATGATTTCATTAGCACATGAGTTCACCGTGACACTGCATGCATGTCGATGTGTTATCCCACCGAATATTAATTAGCATGACCGCTAACGTGTGTTTCCTCCTGTCATGGGCAAATAAACGTATCAAATGAGGGAGATTAAATGATCAAAGGCATTGAAGGGCGTATGATCTTAACAAATATTTTAGTGTTGTTTCAGATTATGAATGTGGCCGCATTGGCTGCAACTGTTTGATACAGCCTTGTGTATTAATTCCTTTACATAAACCAAAGGCTGTGCTTGACTGGGTCCTCAATCCAGGCTTTGCAGCTGCGTCGTGCTGTAATCCATGCATGTGGGTCACGCTCTTCTCAGGACGCTCGCTGGTACTAATTCAACGCCTTCACACAACCTGCTTTCTTCTGCATGTGTGTGTGGTTTTGTGTTTTTTGTTTACAGACCATTGAGGCTTTTTGAAAAGCACACAGTAATGAAATTGGTTCTCAGTTGGGTTACAGAAAATGTAAGGAGACAGTGTATAAATGAAGGCATGTAAAGACACAATCGAAGGATGTTGAGCAAGTTTGAAACCCCCTCATTCACTGTTCTTCCAAAAGTATAAACAGTTGTCAGTAACTGAATCAAACCAATGAAACTTTGCACAGTTGGCGTACTTCAATGTGATTGCCACAGTCGTTCTAGCGTATAGTGTAATCTGAACTAGTCAACTAGATTCTAGATTCATAAAGCTATAGTGTCATGAGGTACTCGCTCTCATGTCGTTCCAAACCCATAAGACTTTCGTTTTACTTCAGAGATCTATAGATCTCTGAAACTGTTCTTGTTCGATGTGCAAGAACAAACCTCATTGGTTCTCGTGCTCAAATGTGCTGGCGAAACATGCGAGAATGAACCTTGTCACGCGTCAAGTGAGCATGCTTGAGCATCCGTGACCATATTCGAGTGCTCTATGTACATTCGCTTATCAGTGTTGATATGTGGATAAAAGCCTACATTATATGTGTTTATCTTATAAATCAATCATGTTGAAGTCCATTCAATCCATATGGATTTCTTTTACAATCTTGTTATGAACATTTTGAAGCGTAGAATAGACTTTTTATTGGGGGGACAGAAATCGTTCAGATTTCATTAAAAATATCTTCATTTGTGTTCCCGAAGATGAATGAAAGTCGTATGGGTTTGGATTGACATGAGGATGAGTAAATGATGACAGAATTGTCATTTTTGGGTGAACCAACACTTTAAATAAATGATGCTGTCTGAAAGCCCTGGGAAAATCCGGCTTTTCTCTCTTTTTTTCTAAATGTAGTGGCTCGTTTAAAGCCACTGCCAATCACTGAACTCCAAGCTTGTGTGAGGAGGGGAAGGACAAACACAGTCGTTGTATTGACTGACAGTCTTTTGTAAAGGTGCCAGCTTGCAGCAGAGTCTTCTGTTGTATTGTATGTATTCACATACCCTAAATGGGACCATAACACTCTCTCTTTTTTTCCTCTGCGACCCCTTGCATTCTTTAGTGCGTAGCTTATATTTCCCTAGTTTACAGCCTTCACTAGTGCACACTTTCTCCCCGTTTGCTCTTCCTGTAATGGCCCAGTCAAGGAGGAGAGATTACTCAGAGAATCTTCCACAAATAAATGGCACATACTGCAATGGCACAGCAGAGAGTGAGTATGTTATAGATAGTAAAACTAGTATATTAGAGACTGTAGAAGTACAGTACTTTCACACATGTAAAATGTGGCCGCACAGCAGCACAATACGGTTGTCAGTCCTGTATTTGAGTCCTTAATACGTTCAGGTTCACACTCAGTTTGATTATTTAAAGTGATAAGAATTCTCAGTTTTAAGAATGTCGCCATCTTTGTTATTACTTTGGTCACTGTCGTTATGCTTACTGGTAAGAAAATACGGGCTTGACTCTCGTTGAATGTTCATACAGACAGTATTTGAGACGCTACTGTAAGTTACTGTGTGAACGGGACATTTCGAGACTCGCACTTGTAAGTAAATTTGGTTGTTAATCACCCAAACTGACAGTGTGAACGTAGCCCGTAAAACAACCCTAACCCTAACACATTGTTGCATTTGAAAGCGCAAGGTGCCACACAATAGTATCCTCTGTAGAGCCACAGCACTGATGAATGGAAAAAAAGAGAGAGTCTCGAGACGCATAAACACGCTGCTCATGTGCGAGATGCTGAAAAAAACAGCGAGACTCAGTGGAATGGTCAAAGATGTCCATCTAGTGCATGTTTACATGACAAAAAACTGCACAAAAACTCATTTGAACCTTAACCTTAAACTAAACAGCGTGGATTAACCACGTCATCTCTGTCAGAACTGATGATTGGCCCAAACCAATCTTTTTTCATCAGTGTACCGACCGCATACGTGCTTATAATGACAATCTAATGTTTTGTTCACACATAGCATGAAAATGGTTATTTACAAATAACATAACTTCGGTAGCACTCGTTTTAAAGTCCTGTTGCGCATGTACATACTATGTACTTATTATAGTAATATAATAGTTACTAAATAGTATAATATAATATAATAGTAATAAAAGTTACAATAACTGGGCAATAACATGGTACCTTTTATTCCTAAGTACTTTCTTAGGTAAGTACTCTGTAAGTACACAAACTGTAAAATTCATAGTGTTACACATTTATTTCAAATAAATGCATGGTTAATAATAGGAAATTGTCATGTTTCCGAATGTCATGTATGCTCAAACCAATGTTTTCACCAGTCTTGTCCCATATGGTATATGCATATTATATACTGGGAAAAAAGCAATACTAGTATGATTACAAGAACAAAAACACAAAAGTAAAATTCAAACAGTAAAGTTCAGTAAAGCTGAGTGTTGACCTCAGTGTCTAATGCACTCAACATCTCTCTTCAAAGATTTAGCATATATACTGTTTGAGTGCCAAAGTTTTTAAAAGCGATTTAAAATATTGACTAAATTCCTTTTTAGATCTTTTGCACAAAGTTTGTTTCTTGTTAGTTCAATAAAGCAGTTACTTTCCAGCACTGCAGGTTGTTGCTTTTATGGTTTGCCAGTACATTCAGCTGCCATCTGTTTCTATCCTTATATTTTATTTGACAGTAAAATTAGTGTGTCTTTTTAACTTTACACGTGTCCTTACAACAAACATTGTTGAATTAATTATCTTAGCTAAGTTCAGGGATCCAGTTGCAGCTAGGGAAACTATGTTAAGGTTGCACTGAGGTCACAGTACAGTGTGACTGATTGCTCCAGGATGTGTGATGTTTGACTTTAATTTCTTACCTTTGAAGAACTGAATTATTCTTTGCTATATATATATATGTTAAACATGTCTTTATAAATATAGATTGTCCCAAACAACTCTAATGTTATTTGTGTTTTTTAACTGAAATTCTCTCACAGAGGAGTTTTCAGAAGAACAGGATGTTGAGCTCAGTAAGGCTGAAGGAACCTCCTCTTCTGAGGAGAAGCAATGTGGTATGCATTGCGGCCCTTCTAATAAAGATGCTTTGAAATGTTTGTCCCCCTTTTCCCTTTCAGTTTGCCCTTTTTTATTTATTTACTTTTATTGATGTAATGAAATGCCTCTTACTAACTTTGCCTTGTCAAATATACAGTAGCTGCATTCTTCGAAGTTCACGAAGGTCAGAACGAGCGTTGTTAAAGGGGATGCTGTAGCCTCCGGGGGATTGCTCTTGTCACCTAGTTAGTTGCAACTGTGACAGCTGACATTGATGATTGGCAGCAATGTTTGTACTGGAGTTTTTTGAAAATGTCTGTCTGAAAACAAAACAGGGTTCTCAATATGTTTACTTTGGTCAATTTATGTACATAATAAAGAGTATAAATCATCTATAAAATCACATCTTGGTAAGATATGTCAACATTTGAACCGCTTTAATATGTTTGTTTTTTAAACACTTGTATCTTTAGATACTCCCGTAAGCTAAAAACCAAATCTTTTATTTAAATATTCAAAAAAACTCCAGTCGTCTCCAGCGCACAATGAATCTTGGGATTGGCTAGGCTGCGAAGGATCCACTCGTTCTCTCCTTTGCGGCCCAGGGAAAGAAGAGTGCGCTTGTAGGCCGTATTTGAAGGAGCCTTTGATTTGGGACAGCCTTTATTGCGCCGCTGTGATGCATTCGGCCTTTGAAGGATGCAGCCTCTGATTTGGAACACAGTAATAAAACAGTAAAAAATTTCCTTTATAATTTATGTTGTGTCATGGTGTTCATGTTAATCAACCAGTTCATCAACCAGTTATTTGCTTTCAGCTGAGCGAAAGCATGTTAACAGCTGCTTCACTTTCACATGAAAACCTGGACTTCCTTTGGTAGCTTGGTGTGTAAAGCTGTTGAAATGATGTTTTATAGAGGGCCCGCAGGATTCAAGAGCAGAAGAGAATGAAGATCAGCCCCTGCCTGTTGTGGAAGTGGCGAGCGGTATGGATCTTCTCAAACACTGCTGCCTCTTTTGATTGAAATGCTTTGCCCGAATGCCCTTTTCTGCCTTCATTTTTGTGGATGCTTTTATGCCTTGCAACCTAATGTTTCTAATTTTCTAGTGTTTTGTCATATTTTAAGCCTGCTGGTTTGCATTTGGCTTCTGTTTGAATTGGGCATACTGGTAACAGGACCTCTCGCCTTTTCTTGCTTTGAAAATCCTTTTCATGTTGCATTTACAATGTGGTGATTTTAAAGGATAATAATATATGTTAGATAATATGTATGTCAGTGAGGACACACATATTAATTTTGATACCACTGCAAGGGCATGCTGAGAGGTTTCAGGCTTTTAAATCAAAATAAACTCAAGGGAGACTCCAGCCCTGTTTTCAGTTTATTTCCCATGTGATTAGTCACAGAGACCTCCGCTCAGCTGTCTTTGACACGCTAGGTGTGATGTTTTGCCAAGTGTGGAATTAATGCCTTGTGCCAAATACGATTTTAGCCAAAGCCCTTTTTTTCACAGGTCACAGTGCTTTAAATTGCAAGTATTTGTTGCTTTTGTGTATAATTTGTATAATTTGATGGTGTGATTTCATGCTAGGTAATAGTGTTTGCCTCGCCGTCCTTCGGATGAGACGTTAAACCGAGTTCCTGACTCTGTGGTCATTAAGGCCCTGTTTACACCTGGTATTAAGATGCGTTTTTGGATCGGATCACAAGTGGACGAGGCTAAATACAGGTGTAAACGGGGTATAAAAAGTTTTGAGCTTGTCCACTTTCGACCACTTCCAGAGGTAGTTAAAAATGCATTCGACCAGATTGCTTTTGTAGTGTAAACGCTCATGTGATCAAATGTGTTCGAGCAGCCACAAAAGACCGTCTACTTACCTAATGCATAAACATTATGGGAAGCGCTCTAGCCAGACGGGATTTAAACTTTGTCGGCTGAAGACCCAAGTTTGGTTTGAAGATGAAAAACGTTCTCTCACCATTCCTGATTTCTAACACACTCACAGCCTCCGGCTGGTCTTGCGGCTGTCAGTGCAGAAACAAAAGCTACTGCTCTTCGTATGTTTTTCCGTCGTCCTCGGGCGCGTTCATATGTAAATCACAGAGCTTATTTGACCATTAGAAAGATCTGAAAAAATTCTATCCTAATGAAGACATTAGGATAGAAGTGGTTGAAAGTAGACAAAAGAGACAGATTAAAACACCAGGTGTAAACGGGTATGTGTCTCCCTCATCTACTTGTGATCCGATAGACCAAATTGCATCACAATACCAGGTGAAAACAGGGCCTAAAAATCCCATGGCACTTCACGTAAACGAGTAGGGGTGTAAACCCGGTGTCCTGGCCACATTCCCTCCATTGGCCCTTATCAGTCGCCATCCACTGAACTGGCTCGATCACTCTCTCTCCTCTCCACCTATAGCTGGTGTGTGGTGAGCATGGTCCAGGTGGATGCTCACACTGGTGGTGGTTGAGCAGAAACCCCTGATATGATTGTAAAGCGCTTTGGGTGTAAAGTAGTTCATAGGACATGTGCTATATAAATACCTCATTCATTCATTCATCCCTGCAGATGAAATTGCCAGAAATTATGCTGTACAATTCTCTAATTTTTGTCTTTTATGTTTTTCTCTCTGTTTGCTGCATATCCTGACCATTATCAAGCTGGAGGAGCGGCGCCCACAGGTAAAACACTATTTTTACTCTTACACAACTTATTCTCAGATTGTACCACATTGGTGTCATGCTTTGTAGAATAGCCATTATGCTACATTAAATATGATCTAGTAGATTTCTTTCTTTCTTTTATACAAAATATATTTTTAAATATTGCAGTGTGTTTTTTCTGTCATGTTTTGGTAGTACTCCACCTCACTGATCATTATCTTGTATTGGTTATTTGGTTTTCGTGAATACACAGATTTGTCCATTTTATTTTATTTGAATAATCAGGAGCAACTAGGTACTTCTAAAGAGCAGACACACAAATGTGCAAACACTGTCACTCTGTTTATCAAGTAACATTTGCTCAACCAATGGCAGAAGGGTGGAGTGTTCGGGAAGCCTAATTCGTTTATATAGATTTTTTGTGCTACCCCTGTGAAAAGGAAATGCACTTGAATGTACACTGTAGTGTACCTAAATTTTATTAGTATACTTAAAAAAAAATCAACTTGCAGATATTATAAAAAGGAATAAAATGTGCATTTTGTAATAATGTCAATTTAAAAGCGTTACTTTAAAGTACATTTATGTTTTAATCATCTTTTGTTGTGCTTTAAACATTTGACTGTCTTGATTCACATGCTAAAACATATGTAAAGTACTTTATTATAAATTTAACTGTATTTGATATTATGTTTTGTTATGGTATTTTTACAATACAATACAAATTTGTAAAATTGTATTTTACAATTAGAATATTTTAAATATCCTAAATTGCAACTGAATCATTACAGATGTGTAATTACACATATATTTAAATGCATGACACACAAGTTTCAATAGAAATAACTTTAAAGTATATTTTAGTTTACCATAAATGCTAGTACATTAGGCAGTACACTTTAACCATATTTCAAAGATAACAGAAGTAATTATGAAATCACATATAAAGATTGACTTAAGTCTCACTTAAGTCAAAAAAACACTCTTAAGCTAATTGCTTTTATTTTAAATTTAAACTATTATAAATTTCCATTTAATTACAAATAAATGTGTAAATTTATACACACTTAGTTCTGGTTTCACAGACAGGGCTTAGATTAAGGCAGGATTAGGCCTTAGTTCAATTAGGACATTTAAGTACATTTTTTAAACGTGCCTTAGAAAAACCATTACTAGTGTGCTTTTTGAGACAAAACAATGGCATTGACAAATTCATTCAGATATGTCAGTGCAAGTTGCTTTCAGATAAAACAGCTCAAACATGGATTTTAGTCTGGGACTAGGTTTAAGCCTTGTCTGTGAAACCGGGGAATTATAATATATGCAATGACAATAAAAAAGGAAATTGAAATTGAAGTATTTTATTTTTCAAAGTATGCTCAAGTTTACTTTCACAAGGGTAGTGGCCCAGAAATGACATGCTTCACCTCTGTCCAGTTTTATAAAAAAAAAAAAAAACGTTTTGCAAGCAATCATGCTCTTCAATTGTACCTATCGGCTCATATTTCTGTGTTCAGTGTCAAGTCCGGTTCATCACTACTGTTTGTTTTGTATGTTAGCAAAGGCCAGCAAACCAGTTTGATATGTTTGCTCGTTATCTTTCCTCTACGGGTTTTTATTCCCTCCTTAACATGTGACAGTTTTCTTGGAACACCTTGTGTTTTTAGAGAAGGAACAAGTTGTCATTGTTTTCTATAAAACATCTGACCATTCTGTGTCCATGGTGAATGGGACATGCATTATTATAAGTGCAAGTATAAGGCAAAAGCGGCTTTGTTTCCAGCTTTAGCAGCCGGGTTTTCATCTGATGGTTATGATGACCAACACTCGGACTGGAGCAGTGTTGACCACCAGAGAACACAAGGGCAGGACGAAGACCTCCTCAGAAGCAGCTGGGCTGGACAACCAGTCCATTCCCATCATCGGCGGACATCTGTCAGTCCAGACCGCACCAGGAGCCTTTCTCTGGAGAACGAGCAACCTGTGACTTTCCTGGTTCGCAGTGCCGCCCTGGAGGACCTGACATCCGTCGGGGAGAGGATCGTGGAAGCCAGGGCTGCTTACAGTGATACCCTCCAGGAAGAGGAAGAACTGTCCTTTTACGACAATGAGAGCCATGCTGAAGAAAAAAAGCTTCCAGCATGGGCCAGCAGGGCTCAGACAACCCTCGCTCAATCTGTATATGCACCTTCTGAAACCAAAGAACATAGTTTTACGAGCACTTTACCTCATGAACACATGGACACAATGGGCGCAGTGGAGGAGAAAGTTGATGCTACGTTATCAGGGGTTAGAGCTGCTGCTGAAGATGCAGAGACTCATCCTCCTACTAGCACAAGTGGCTCTCCAAAAGGTGTCCACGGCTCCCCGGCAAGAAAATCCCTGGTGCCGGTGGCTCAGTTTAAAGGTCTGTGCTGTTAAGCTCACAGAATCCCAGTGCAGTGTCTCTTCCTTGGTTTGCCTCCACCTATGTTTTACAGAGCGGCTTAGCTATGCACCACTTTCTGTCTATAACGAACATCCTACAAAAGCGGTGCGCTGAGGAGAACGGTCTGTTGTCCTGCAATTGTTTGCTACAAGTCGTCCTTTTTTTGGGCACTCAGCCTCACTCTGTCATTCTTTTGTTTCCTCTTGCAGCCTGTTTTGCGCTGATTGACGAAATCCATGTTTGCTGGTCGTGTTTCAGTCTGGCATGTCTGTGTGCATGAGTGTCTTTGCATGTGTTCACAACACCATCATCTGGTGCAGCACTGCTTTAACAGATCCCCTCACTTTTATTTACAGCCTTACCTTTCTCAAATGTTTCTTTAGAGCATAAATTATACAAAGTCTCATTGAAATTCTCAATTGAAAAACATTAGCAATACATTTAGCAAACTGTAGTCAGTTTAACAAAGGCATTTCCGCACTGTTAGCATAGTTGCAACCTAGTTAGCTGCCTAACTCTTGAAAATAAAGAGGTTTTCACAGCAAATTCTATAGCAAAAATAAAATAGTAAAGAACATTTTAATAATCTAAAGAACCCTTTTCCACTGTCAAGAAACTTTTGGCCAATGTAAAGATTTTAAAGGTTCTGCAATGAACCATTGAATCCAATTAAGAAACCTTTTTTAAGAGTGTACTGGGGCAGCGTTTTAAGAAAGCATATGTGCATTCTTATCTTATTTATGCCTTCAGATTCTAAAGTAGCATCACATATAACCTTTACAAAAAGGCAATCTCAGAATACATTACGTTGAACTCAGTGATAAATCCAAGACGGCAGGCCAGGTGAGAGCAATGTTGACTATAAACCGAAACTATTCAGCAGTACTTGAAAGAATTCATAAAAATATTTAGCGTCATTTGAATCATCAAACTCTAGCGTCAAAATCCATTGTGTGTCAAGTCTCCAGTGTTCTAAATTAGTCTCTTGTGAGGTTTAATAATGGTTAGACACAGAGGCAGGTCACTAGGTTTAACAACACATGTAGAGAGTTCGTTCAAATTGATATATTGATTGTATTCACATTGGTGCATTTTTTGGTTCTTTACAGCTCAGTCCAAGACCAATGGTGATGCTGAGAAGAGGGTGAGTGCTAATAGCTATTTTGCATATTTCTCCTCCACTTTCATTTTCTTGCCTTTTATTTTGCTTATTTGTACACCCATGGGGTTTTCATCCACCACTGTTTTGCTCTCTATATAAAGACCAAAGTCAGACCCTCCTCCCATAAAACACCTTCCTCCCTCCCAAAAAAGTCCTTGGCCTCCTCTAGTAGATCTCCCTCAGTACCTGCCACCAGTGCTGGGCCAAGAGAATCCAGGCCAAGAGTGAGTACAGCTGCCCATGTCCTGCCGCTTCTGTGGAGAATGGTCTACGCCTCTGTTTTACTGGCAGTCTGCCCACTGTCTGGTGTGATTAACAGTATCTGCATCTCTCCTCTTGCTAACTGACAAGCATCTCATTTGCACAAATATTCTATCGTTGGTGTTCATTTTCATTAGCACTGACATCTGGAAAGGCTTTTAGACTTAAACTTAAACTTCAGCTGCAGCAAAGTTTTTGTGTTTCCTGTGGATGGGTTCATAATTATTGAAAGTGCTTTCAAACTCTATGTTTGAGCAGGCAAAAATGTCATAAGGCCTATTTATGAGTGCCTCTTCAACTTTGAGTGGGTTTGGCTCTCTGAACTCTGAGTAGTTCCTTTTATTTGTCTACTAACAGTGTCTAACAATGGGCACGCATGTATCACTGGAGAATTTTGTCATTTTCTGAACCATCATTTAATGTCATTTCCAACACGTCATTTAAACATTTTTGGAATAAAAATGGCAAACTCTTAAAAATGTCTTATTAATGCTAATGTTATATAGCATTTGTATCCACAATTTAAAATATATTTTCACACTTTTTGGATAATTTGAGAACAAAATAATATTACCAAAGTGTAATTAAAATTAGTCATAAAAAAAAAATGAAGAAAAAAATGAATCTGTTATTTTTAATTATATTAAAGCGGGACATAAAAGGGTCATAATAGAGACATGTATAGACATTTGCAGTTGTATTGTTATCCATAATTGCATGGAATATTTTTAATTATTAATGTGTTTCTCTTTCTTACTTTCTTTTTTTTTTCTGTATATCTCTAGGCTCCTAGTAGCAGTAGACCTCATGCTGCTGGTACAAAGATTCCTGCCATGACTGCAGTTGCCAAAAATGGAAAAGGTAAGTAAGATTTTTTTTACAAAGGAGTTTTTAGATATAAATGTGTCATATACAATACTGGCCAAACGTGATGTCCAGAATGGATATTTGCACAATATTAGCTTTTAATGACACTTTCAAAATATGAGGAGTAGGCCTGTGTTATATTGGGAAGAAGAATACCCTAAACTTGATTAAGGTATCAAAATGACACAATTATTTGGCAAGAAAGGCAAACTTCAGCATAAATATGGGTTTTATTGTTTTATGCAAAAAAAGGTATAGAAAAACAAAAGCTCAGGAAATAAAGCATACATTGGCTACATGCTTAATGGCGTCACGTGTGCATTTGGTATTAAAACACTCCAGTCTTCTCCTACGAACATACCTGACACCATCCAATGCTAGGTTGTCAAGTTTTGACTTGTCGGACTGCAGAACATGCTTCTTTACCGCTACACAACCTCTTAATCCAGCTTCTTATAGCTAGGTTGCAGGTCTCATCCAGATTTTCATCCTCCTGCAAAAATGCTCACTAGTCTTCCTTGACCAGCCACAGCATGTTACATTCTGCATGGCAATGGCCTCAGTGTGCTTTGAAATAATTCTGTGGACATTGTGACAATTCACATCCTAAACATCAGCAATATCCAAAAGCAACTGCCCAAGCGATTGAATATTCAACAATATTCTCCTTGGTTGCAGAGGCCAGCATCTTCCATTTGGCCGTTTACACTAAAACCGGCAAAACAACATCTAATAATATAGCTAATCCTTGCCGCACGGTGATTTATTGAATTGTAGGCTGGGAATAATGAGACTACTTTGCCAAAAATGTTTCATTGCGTCATGACAAAAGATACAATTGAAACGTGGAATGCATACATTAGTTTTACACTATTACACAACATGCATACAAAATATTTAATATTTAATTTGAATAAAGTGCGAAGAAGCCTTTTTCCCCAGGTCGGATATCACTTTTGGCGACTACTGTATATTGTTCTTCATTATGAAATAATTGTCATCATTATCATAACACTATACTGTTTCCCAGACTCTCCAAAGACCCCGGAGACCAGTGGGCACAACAGCCCTGGCACTTCCAAATCCCCTGCCAGTAAAGCTGCGGGTGGCAAGCCTCCAAGCACAGGGAATGAAATCAAGAAGGTCGCAGTGATTCGCTCGACCCCTAAATCCCCGAAGAACCGTTCTCCTACATCGCTGTCCACCGCTGCCCCCCTCCCTGATCTGAAGAACGTGCGGCCAAAAGTCGGTTCCACCGACAACCTGAAGCACCAGCCTGGAGGCGGCCGGGTAATTCATCTTGATTTATTTCACTTCAATGTTCGGATTGCAGTTGGGTTTGAGATCAGATCTAAATCAGATGTTTCGGTTTTTATATATACATATTATATATTTTTGCACTGTGGAAAAATTTCCGCCAACTTCAACTTAAAAAGTTGAACTGAACATTTCACCTGAAGTTTTTAATAATCAGAATCAAATTGGCTGTACAAGTCATTTCTACTTGCATTATATTAAACTGTTGAATTATGTATAATTTAAAAAAAAGTTGAAAGTTGAAGAAGTTGAAATTGTTTATTATGATGAGTAATTAAAGTAATGGAAAAACATATTGCCATGACTTATTGATCATATAGTTTTTCTACAGTGTGGTCAAAGAATGAGTGTGTATGGGAAAGACAATTTGTTGTTAGTATTTTTGTTAAATAATCTCACAGTTATGTATTTATATTTAGTTCAGTAATGAAACTAAACGCAGGCTGATCCTTAACATGCAATCTACTAGCAATCACATATCACATAATTACCACATGGCATGCAAGCTGATTGGCCTCTGCTGATCCTGCAGCCAATGAGATTGCTTGCTCAATGTTTAAATAGTCTGGGTCAGTGTTTGTTGTAAGTTAGTCCTGCATCGCCCTATCAGAGTCCCTCTGAAACCCTCCACCTCCCCCAGCTCCACCTGCCTAGATCTGCTACGGGACTTATGCATGTCTATTTATGCAGTAGCAGCAGCAGCATATCTTACATGCTCACAGCAGCGTGTCTGTGTATCTGTTAGCAGTGGCAAGTCCATACTTACTCAGCAGCAGCTGCAGTGTAGCAGATCTAGACCAAATACATTAACATCGCCATATTCAATAACATGCTAAAACTATTCCAAGAGTTGTCATGATTGAAATTGTTTTATCAGTAGTTCCAAAATCACTGATTGTTTCAATCTCATCAGCTAATGAAAATTCACCTGTTTATTACTCAAACATCTCTCTCTTCCCTACAACAATAGTTTTTAAGTCAACTCTCCCAATGTTCTTTCACAGGTACAAATTCTTGATCAGAAGGTGGATTTCAGTAATGTGCAGGCAAAGTGTGGCTCCAAAGCCAACCTCAAGCATACGCCAGGAGGTGGCAATGTGAGTAACTACAGAACACACAAGTTTTATTCCTTCATTTATGGTCACCAAACAGTATTTATCAGTAGCTATCCCAAAATTATCAGTAAACTATGGAAGCTTTTTTCCGTCAATGAATAAAAAATAAAAAAGGTAATTGCTTTTTTTTTATCTCACAATTCTGACTTTTTGCAAATTGCGAGTTTATATCTCACAAGTAAAAATCTGAATTGTGAGAAAAAAAATCTGAAGTTATAATGTCAGAAATGCAGGATATAAACTCGCAATTCAGATTTTTTTTTGATATTATATCTTGCAATTCTGAGAATAAAGTCAGAGTCAAAGTAAAAAAAAAAGTCAGTCACAATTATCTTAATTTTTTATTCCATGACAGAAGCAATCATTTTGAAATAGTTTTTTAACTTTTTATTTTTTCCATTTTCGTTTTGCTTAAAGTTTTAGTAATGTTGTTGTTTTATAAGATTTTTTTTAAAGTGTCTATAGTGTTTCATCAATTTTTATTTCAGTTTTAGTTATTTTAGTACATCAATTTAAACACTGCATTACAGCTAGTTGCCAAGACAACATTTCTCATTTTCATTTAGTTTAAGTTTTTTATATATTTCATTTCAGTTAATGTTTATTTTATTTCATGTTCCGAAAATGTTTTAATGGTTATAGTTTTCAGTTAATTATAATAACCATGGTAAGAATTGACTAATATATTATCATTATTATCTCTCCAAGAACGGTAACTATCCAGTTGTCCGAACAAACTAAAATGCATGCCGTTCCAAATAATATGTCTTTATGCTTCATGAGAATCGGGGAACCTTAAGCATTTGATGTTCTCGTTCGTGAAAACTTCCAAACGTTTGCTTTAAACAGGTACAAATTCTTGATCAGAAGTTGGACTTTTGTAATGTACCTTCTAAGTGTGGCTCCAAAGACAATATCAAACACACACCTGGAGGTGGCAATGTGAGTTACTATGAGATAATCCATTATCCAGACCCGGTTCACACCTAAATTTACCATCAGCCATTTATTCCTTACCAAAAAAAGTATAACAACCTGCTCCTTTTCCAACTGATGGAAATAAGTCAAGACTAATCAAACTCCCAACCATCCCTTACTGACTCGAGATGTTCCTGAAATGTTCCTCATGAAGTTGGAAACACTGTATGACTTCAGATCTCTGCACTCTTTCAGGTAAAAATTCTTGATCAGAAGGTGGACTTCAGTAATGTCCAGTCAAAGTGTGGCTCCAAAGACAATGTGAAACATGTACCTGGAGGTGGCAATGTGAGTAACTATAGGATGAACTCAACGCCCTGTCTTGGTTCTTCCTGAAGTTATGACCATTTGTGAAAACCTTGTAAAAACAATCTCATTCAATTTAGTAGGTCTGTCTGTTACACAGTCACTTTTAGATTGATAATGAACTGAAAAAGAGGGTCTTTACTACTTTGAGTTGATTGTTAAAAACGACAAGACAGTCAAAAGTCAGAGGGAGACAAAGCCATTATAGTGAGGTCATGTTTTATCTTTACCGTTCACAAACTCATGGCTCTTCCTCTCTAGCAGTTCTTTCTACCTCTAAGATAATTAGGAACATAACTCCTGCTCTTCCCCAAATTTCTCATTTTCCAGGTAAAAATACTGGATCAGAAGTTGGACTTTAGTAATGTCCAGTCAAAGTGTGGCTCCAAAGACAATATGAAACATGTACCAGGAGGTGGCAATGTGAGTAACTATAGGTTGAACTCAACACCTTCAGTCTTGGTTCTTCCTGAAGTTATTTTCATTTGTGGAAACTTTGAGATTAACAATTTGGACACCCCGTCACAAAGTCTGCTCTAAAAAGCCTTTGCTAATGATGAACTATGTTAGTTTCCTCTGGTTGCTCTCTGGGTTCCTCTCTGGTCCTGATCTAAAAAGACAGATAACTCCTTGTCTTCCCCAAACTGTTCACTCTTTCAGGTGCAAATTCTCGATCAGAAGTTGGACTTAAGTTTTGTGCAGCCTAGGTGTGGTTCCAAAGATAATATCAAACATGTACCCGGAGGTGGAAAAGTGAGTAAACAGAGGACCGTTTTTGTTGTCTTAACCAAAAATCATACTAAAGAGACTTTAATACTAGGGATGCACTGATATTACAATTCTGGCCGATACTAATAACCTGATTATAATATCCGATAACCGATGAATGCTAAATGTTAAAACGGTATGTTAAAAAGAAATGTGAATCTCAACATTATAATGTACAATATAAAAGATGGATATTAATTTTGAGAGAGGATAACTTGTAGTGAGCATTAATTAAAGGGTTAGTTAACCCAAAATTTGTTTAATTCTGTCTTTAATTACTCACCCTCATGTCGTTCCAAACCCGTAAGACTTTCGTTCATCTTCAGAACACAAATGAAGATCTTTTTGATGAAATCTGAGACATTTCTGTCCCTCCACTGACAGCGACGCAACTGACACTTTCAAGCCCCAGAAAGGAGACGTTGTTGTGTGGACATGTGTTCATATTTTGTAAATAAAGTAGTAAATTATGTTTTTTTGCACAAACAAAGCACTCGCGTCACTTCATAAAATTGAGGTTAAACCACTGGAGTCACATGGATTACTTTAATGATGTCTCTGGGGCTTGAAAGTGGTGGTTGTGTAGACTTGGAGTCAATGGAGGAACAGAAAGCTCTCAGATTTCATTAAAATATATTCATTTGTGTTCCAAAGATGAACAAAAGTCTTACAGGTTTGGACATGAGGGTGAGTAATTAATGACAGAATTTTCATTTTTGGGTGAAATAAACTAAACTATTTTTGGGATAATCTAAATGTAAACATATGGGAAATGAGCATTCATAATTAAATAGTCATAGAACCGATCTAATGTGTTTCCCTATTTTAAATGAATGCATGGTAAATCCTGCTTGGTTTCTTAGCTATGACTGGATGACCACTCACCCTCTAAAACTCATAAACAGGAATGTTTGCATGCACTAATTTTTGTAAATCAGAAAGAATCCAATCTGATTTCAGAGTCTGTAATCTTTATTTTATACAAACCCTAAATGCTGCAATCCGATTCACATATTTGATTACATGTGCATTACATTTATTCCAAACAAAGCGTTCAGAACCAGGGAAAGCCACCGCAATGTCAGTGGAGTCCGTTGTCGTTTTTGCCTTGATGACATATCCAAAAAAGCTGACATTTATGTTAGAAGAGGTTTTTTTTTTTTGTAAACATTTAGTAAATATTCAGTCTCATTCCACTGAGCAGTTTGTTGGACATGAGACGTAGGTAAACGTACTCATGATCGCGAGACGTAAACGCACATTCGTGTGACGTAAAACATATTTAAACGTGCGCAAGGTATTTTTTTAATCCGATTGAGAAAATAGTCGGATTTAATAGTTTACATTCTTTCTTCTTTCCTGTTGATCGGATTATTTCAGATCTACACCATCCCTTCCAATCTGATTGAAATTTAATTCAGATCAAGCTCAATTGAATCGATTGGGGTGTTTGCATGAAGGCTTTTCAGTCCATCAATCTGATTATAAATGGAGTATTTGGGTGGATGTACGCATAGCTACTGTTTTTGTGGTGTTTTTTTTTTATTGCTTAGCTTTTTCACACTTTCTTTTCCAAACCTCCAAGAACAAGAACATCAATTAATTGTGACCCTCGATACATTTAAGCGTAACTCAGAAGAACATACAGACTGTTTTGTGGCATTGACATTCCGAGGAATTACATTTCCTGCAAGACATGTTAAAAACAGAAACCTCCCTAACTTCAGTAAAGTTAAGCATGTAATAAACAATTCTCCATATAATTAGAAGACTTTGATTTTTGACTTTTAGGAAAACCTCTTTCCTTACAAAAACAGATGACCACCACTGAAATCCTAACCCTTAATGCCAACCGGCTTGTCATTACGGGCAGTCATTACACTTATTAAAGTACCAGCGAGGGATCCCTAGAGATCCTCATGCACTCAAGAGGAGTTGCACTCCTCTGCTGTTGAAGGCACAGAGGGGTCTTGTTGTAGCGCTCTGGTCAGCAGAGCTTGTCTTTGTGGTGAGCAGTTGGCTCGAGCTAAAAGTTGACCTCACTCTGAAGACACTGAGGCCTTTTTATACAGAAAAAAACCCCAACAGCTGTGGCTATGAGGTCATTGCTTCTATTTTAGGAGCAGGAATGGTACACAATTGTACCGTTCTCATGTTGTGTCTTCAATCCATAGTCTAAAATGAAGAGCATTGAAGAACATATCTTTTTCGAACCGGTGACCAACTTTATAATTAATGTTGTGGTTCATCATACTTTGAGGTTAGATTACATCGCTATAAATACAAATTGGTTTTAAAAATTCTCCGAGATGACTAAACCACCAAGAGGGTGTTGCATTGAAGTGACTGAAAAGTTTACTGACCAACTGCACTTTGCCACCTGTCTGGCATTTTCTCAAGCTTTTTCGGTAACACTTTATTTTACAGTGTCATTGTTACATATGTTACATGTAATTACTGTAGTAATAACTATACATAATGCATAATTACATGCAATTAACCCTAAACCAAACCCTCATCCTAATCCTAACCCTAGAACATGTAGTTAATTATCATTACTCAGTACTTAAATGCATAATTACACTGTAATACTGACATTAAAATAAAGTGTAACCACTTTTTCTCTTTCTTATGGAAATGGAGGTGTTTACATAAGAAAACATATTTTGAAATGTAAATTTGGATAGTTTTTAACGAATTTAGACTTTTTTATAATTGCCTGGAAAAACATTAAAACCCTTGTTTGTTTTGTTTTGAAAAGGTCCAAATCCTCCACAAAAAGATTGACCTGAGCAATGTGCAGTCAAAGTGCGGATCGAAAGACAACCTACGTCACAAACCAGGTAACCGTAGACATCCACTTTGGATTTTAAATGCCACCGACAATCGAAGCTCAAGCTTTGGACTCAGTTTTCTCAGCATTTTGAATGCATGTACATAATTGGCCATTTAATATAAGTCATGAGGAATTTCACCTGCCTTTTCAAGGTGGAGGAAACATTGAGATCAGGTCTGAGAAGCTTGATTTCAAGGCTCAGTCAAAGATTGGATCTCTGGACAACATTAAACACGTGGCTGGAGGAGGCAGCAGGAGGGTAAGACGACATGTCCTCCGCTGATGGGAAACAATACTCAAACTATTCATTCTCCACCTCTACTGTAGAACCTACACACCCTAAAGTTAAATATGAAAGTTTATAAATCCTTATCATTTTACAACCATGTCTGTGTAAATCTGTCTCAGGTGCTCTCTGGGTTTGAATCGTTTAATTCTTTAGATGGCTAGGCTTAACAAAATCCCCTGAACTAATGTAACTCCTTTAAATTCTCATCTCATTGCCCTTTGTTTTGATTCCATGAGCTTCAGAATTTAAAGAGGAGAGAATGTTTTGCTTTTACTTGTCTCTGCATATTAAACTGTGATTAAAAATGTAGTTTAAGAGAAAACATGACATACATCATCTTTAATTTATTTACATTTGTGTTGCCATCGTTTTCCTTTTTGTTGAACCCATATCATTTTGTGTTTCTTTCTGTTTTGGTTGACCATGGTGTTCATTTCACCTCTCATTGGCCACCCTGGGGTCCGTCTCTAGAGAGAGAAGGGGAGAGGGGCAGATACGCCCCAAGATGAGGGCTTCCTCACCCCAGACCCCTCTGATACCCCCACCCTCTCATCTGCCAGTATGTCCCCAGAGCCCATCCTCCTCAGCAACCCCCAGATAAAGATTGAGGACTCCAGTAAGTATTCAAAGAGAGGCAACGTGCCCGAAATAGACAGAGATATCCACATTAAATTAACCATCACTGTACTCTCATATATTTTTTAGAATATAATATTTGGAGAGTGCTCAGATATGGTGACACATTACTATTAATAGGGATAGTTCACCCTAAAATTAAATTGACTCACCCTGGCGTTGTTCTAATGCCGTTCTTTCTTTTTCAGACCACAAAAAGAGATTTTTTTTTAAATTGTCCCGCTCACACTCCTCTTAATGGCAGTGAATGGTGACCAGCATCAAGGTTTTTTAAAAAATATGCAAAAGTAGGCTATCCAATGTCATATATTCAAAGTGTTCTGGGAGTATACGGTTCTTTATTGGAATCCGTGAAGAACCTTTAACATGTCAAGTCAAGTCAAGTCAAGTCACCTTCATTTATATTGCGCTTTTAACAATATAGATTGTTTCAAAGCAGCTTTACGGTGATAATAGGAAATTATAGTAACATAGATTGTTTTGGCTTTACAGCAGCTCTAGAATAAAGTTATTGTCCAGCTAAAGTTAGTTTTGATTGATTCACTTCCGTTGCAAGACTTTTTTGTCGCTTCCGCATATCCATGTGACCTGGAATCATTTTGACAACGTAATATCTGTAGAGAGATAGCTACAGGGGAGAGACTAGTTGACACTTCAGGTCTGCGTTGTCGTCATGTCCAGGCAGGTCCTTCATCTGATCTGGATACGGCCTGGATCCGGCGGACTGCGGTAAACCTCGGGATAAATAGAGATACTAATATTAGCGTAGACGATTCTTATATTAGCGTAGATTCTTCTTATGATGTAACGAGTACATCGGGATTTATGGGAAGTGTTCCCCGTTCCGGCTGACCTAGTTTATGCAGCCTAACATTGAATTATAGAAATTGATAATGTGTTACGTGTAAGCTAGGTCAAAGAGATGTGTCTTTAATCTAGCTTTGAACTGACAGTGTGTGTCTGCTTCCCGGACAATGTTAGGAAGACTGTTCCAGAGTTTTGGTGCTAAATAGGAGTTTAGGTGCTAACATCCATGGAGACTTTTAAATGCACAAAAAGTTATTTTAGTGATGGTTCTTCAGATTAATAAAATGCACACACACACAAAAAGGTTATTTTAGGAACTGTTCACTGAAAGGTTCTTTGGGGAACAAAAAATGGTTCTTCTATGGTATCACAGCAAAAGAAAAGAAAAAACTTTTGGAAGCTTTATTTTTAAGAGTGTTGGCTGTTGGTCTTCTGTGCTTGTGTTCATGAGACTCTGAAGCACACAAGTTGGGAGAAATCAAGATTAATAACAATGCCTAGAAATCCCAAAGTATGCGTGCTCTTTCTTCACTGAGTTAAATATCTCCGGACCGGAACTCCATTTGTCTCATGACTGTCCGAATGACAGTTGACAGATGTGAACTGTTTGTTGCGACGAACACAATGGATATATTCACTTCAGAGAAGAAAGTACATGGATTGTATTTCATGTTGCATTTTTTTGTGTGTTTTTCTGGGCCAGTCTGAGTGAACTGAGGCGCTAATATAGTCTTACGAACGCACAGTCCAGCGCAGAACGGCCAAGGTCAGGATTTGCTTTAAATCATACATTAAATTCCAGTTTGTTTTTCACCAAACCCTATCGTATACCCCCAGAACACTTGGACTATATGGCACATATAGGATCATTCAATGCATCTTTTTAAGAAAAGCTTTGTTAGGGGTTAACAGTTTAGGACCCATGGACCAGATGTTTGAAAGAAGACCCAGAGTCAGAATTATAAAAAAATTGAAGAAAAGTTTTACTGAAGATAGTTTGCAGTTTCATCAGCAGAAGTTCAGCTTCAAGACTCACACAGGAGTTCATAGGCCGCCCCACTTACAGTTACACAGATCACAGCAGTTGTACCATTTCCAAGGTCTAAGCTACGTCATTGCTTACAGGTTGAATGATTCTGATTGGCTAAGAAATTGATAAACATAGTAATTTTCCACAGGATAGGACACTTTAGTGTAAATGGAAAATATAGGCTTTAAAAAAGAAATGGTCCCTTAAACTATTGGCTTCAATGACCCCTATTTGTTTTAACACGTTGAAGACCTTTCTCAAACACGAAACCAGTCCCTATTTCATTTCTGGAAGCCGGGATAAACAGGCAAGCACTGTTACTGCATTCAGATATCAAATACAGACATTAAAGAATACATGGAATGAACATTTCAGTAATCACACTGGTAACTTATATAACAAAGTAAAATCTCCAGAGAAGTCATTCAACTCATTTGATATTTAGAAGCAAAAATATTGATTAATACCTTGATTATAATCACTCATTACATATACATGGATTCCAATCCACTCCCTTCAGCTTGATGCTGGTTGCTAATCACTGCCATTACATAGTACCATACCTTTTACAAAACTTTTTTAATTTTATTATTCTCCTTTGTGGTCCAAAAAAGAAAGAAGGACTTGTTACATTGGAACAACACCAGGGTGAGTAAATGGACTTAATCTTCAACTATTGTAAGACACTACAGACACTACAGGTGAATATGTTAGAGAAGCTCAGTTGATGAATCACATAACATTTCAGAAAACTTGAGGCAAATTTTTTTCCTAATGTACTGTTTAAATATGCAAATAATTTCATTATCTAATTTGCATACATTTCCAGAATTGAAATCTGAACATTGGATAAAGCCAGGTTTAAAATTCTTTTCATTTTGTTGATATATTAGAGTTAAAGGTTTTTACAAAGGGGACTTTGGATGTCTCGTTTTTTTAACACTGAAAATACTGTCAACTGTCAGAATAAAATACATTTTCACTATGTTTTATGAATAAATTGTTATTAACAGACCCATCTGTAAAAACCTTCAGAATATATAGGAGTAAAACTGGAAAGTTTCGTCTGTAGTGTCTTAAAACAATCAAATCACTTGATAAATCCATTTGCAAATAAGAAACCACTTAGTGAATTAATGTGCAAATTTGTAGATGGATCAGTAATCAACAAAGATAAAATATTTCATACAAATGAATTAAAAATAAATTGCCTATAAGTATCTTGTGAAATGCATCTTGGGTGCCATCTCCTGGCACAGAGTGATGGGAAATCAGCTGTACAAATGAGCAACTGACCAACAAATGTTAACTTTATTTTAAGCTTTTTTATGCTGCTTTATCCCTTTTAACACCACCTTACACATTTTTTATTGTTTGACAAATTGATTATTTTTACATTGATCATTCGAGCATGTTATTATTTAGCATTTTGAGGGTACAAAACAAATGTTTCAGATTTTATAACATCCAAGTCCTGACCTGCAGCTTAATGGCCACTAGAGAGCAACAGTGATGTCAAATGATGGAATGGCCCTCAGAACACAGGACTTAGATTAGTATTTGCTTTCTGGGAGTTTCCAGTACAGAATGATCCTGGATGCCTATGCATGGTGGTTTTATGGGTGTTTTCACTCGAGAATTCTGCGTTAATCTCCATCCAAGAATCCCAGGTCCCCTCTGAACCAATATCCAGTTCACCTTTGCTCTCGTTAGTTTTCATGTATTTCCTTTCCCCAGATTGAGTCGCACAAACTGTTGTTCCGCGAGCAGGCCAAAGCGCGGACCGACCACGGCGCAGAAATCGTGTCTCTAGACGAGTCTCCACACGGCCTGAGCACCGTCTCCTCTTCTGGCAGCCTCAACATGGCAGACCCGCCGCAGCTTTCCACCCTCGCCGACCAGGTGTCTGCATCGCTGGCCAAGCAGGGCTTGTGATTGGACCATACCACCACCCGGCCACGCCCCCAAACCCCACCCCAGAAAAACAGAACACACACTTTCACCTGCCTGATGGTATTCTAACCTCTCTCTGAAAGTCATTTTGTGGCCCAGAAAACAACGCCAAGTAACGTTTGGCAATCACTGTTAGATTTTGTAATACTTCAGATTTGTTATAGGCCAATGAAGCTGTTTTAACTGTGAATTGTGTATGAATTTGCCTGTTCACTCATCATTTACTTTAAGGCAGGGAATTTAACAATTGGGAATTTCTTCCAGTAGCCCTCCCTTGACTATATTTAGCAGCACAAAATTACGTTCATGTATTTGAATGCCTTTTGTTGACCATTTTATATTTTCTCTAGGCATGCCTGGTTTTTAGTTATGACTGGATTTAGGACAGTTCAGACAGAACCCATTTTTCACTTTCAGAGAGGATTGTTCTCATTTTTGAATCAGGATAAAATTAGATAGAGATTATGAATAAGTCGCTTAGCAGTGCTTAAAATAAAAATGAGAGCATTGAATCTTGACTTTGAGATTGAAAGAAGCTTAAAGCCCCTCAGTCCATTTCTGAAATGATTCGCAAGGCTTACGTGAAGAAAAACAGGTGCATAACAGAAGCCGAAAGGGATATCTGTTGTGCTGTTGGTCAGAGATTACACTTCCTGCAAGTGATACATAAAGAAACTTTCTTACAGTATTATTCTGCGGATATGAGATGTTTATGATATGAAAACACTTTTTTTGTGTGCCTACTGGCAGTCTTAAATTATTGATTTGAATTATGTCAGTGCTTCTTTGAAGATGCCTCTCCTGTTTTTTTTTTTTTTTTTTTGAACTAACAGAACATTTAACTTGCATTTATATTTTTAACATATGCATAAAACAAAATATCTTCAAATTGTAGCTACGTGTTTACAGCTGTTTTGGACACTTTTATTGGTAATGCTTTACAGTAAGATTTTCAGCATTTATTAATGCAGTAGTCATCATAAAATAAAAATGAACAATACTTCTACAGCATTTATTAATATGGGTACTACATATACTAATACATTTTTAACATTTCAATTTATCTACTAAAAATAAACAATAATAAATTAACCTAGATTATAAATTGCTGTAAAAATTTGTTCTTTGTTGTTTGAGTCATAATGCATTAACTGACGTTATTGCAAAGTGTTAATTAATGGCAGGTTGCAGGTGAGAAATCTGGACATTATTTGAAATCTCTTGTGGAAAAACACAACCTATGCATCTAACTTTTTCCCATAATACTGCCAACAGTTCCTCTCTTTTCCTGCCATGACATCCAGCTCTAGCAGAGTTATCATTTTTGAGATGATTTGCCAAACTGTATTGTAAATTTGCCCACTACACTGATAACACCACCTGAGCACAAGCATGCCGTTAAACAATGGTCTGTCTCACCTCCTCGTGAACACATCCTCCGCTTAAAATGTTAAGTCAAGGTATTCTATTCTACTGAATGATGATGTAATGACCTTAACCAGTCATATGGCTTAAATTCTCTCCTCTGCACTGCACTATCGCAGAATGTTTTAATGAGCTTTGAACCACTCCACACTATCTTTGCTCCTTGCATGCATTTCATGCAAGCAGCCTGAGATACGGCGTTGCCTCTTACACGCCTACTTTTGCGTATGTCCCGTAATCGCTGATGTGCTTCTTAGGAATCTATGTAGATAGTAGTGGAAAAGAGCACTACTCAGACGGCGACCCCTGTTTCTTTGTGTTGGAGAAGGAGCTGTGTAACTACCATTAGATATTTAATGTATGTTTATTATATGTTTATGACTGTATGTTTATGAGGACTTGAAGAAATAAAAAATAATAAAAAAAAAAAAAATAAGCAGAGAAGTTCAGAGACCATGCCTGCAACACTTTAACCTGCATGCTGAGTTTTTACATGGATTGGCGACACGTTTCTGAACGTTTTCTAACTAGGGTGTTTTTTGGAAAGGTCGGCTGAGCTTGGATATGGGATAAGAGTGTTTTGTTCCGCTTGTGATGTTGTGTTGAGGGGGGAAGTGAGTGTGTAGCAGACAGAAGAGGGAAAGAAAGTCTGTCCTTTGGTTTAAATGTCTCACTCTATAGCAGCACATCTGCGACGTGGTTTTAGGCGCAGTTTTGCCATCCTGTTGTCATTGACTCCATACACCATTTTTGCGGTTGTAAATTTTAGCTTGGGAATTGTGGTTGTCAATATTGTTTGTGTGTTTTATTAATAACTGGTTTACAAATATTCTTGTTGATGTACATGTGAATTTGGAAATAAAGGATATTAAGCAAATGTCTACTTTTTTTTATTATGCTTTTTATTATTACTCAAAATACTTATACTAATACATACTCATGGTGTCTGTGTTCATCAGAGCACATAGTTCCAAAAAGTAGGCCAAAAAAAAAAAAAAGTCAAATAGACATTTTGGGGTGGGGTGGGGGTTCTTGTAAAATGTAATTTATTTTTGTGATGCAAAGCTGAATTTTCATCAGCAAGTACTCCAGTCTTTGGTGTCTTATGATCCTTCAGAAATCATTCTAATATGATGATTTGATACTCAGTTATTATCAATGATGGAAACAGTTGTGCTGTTAAATATATTTTTTTGGAATACTTTTTTCAGGATTCATTGATGAGTAAAACGTTAACAGCATTTATTCATAAAAACAGCATTTATTCAAAATAAAAACATTTCTAACAATATAAATCGTTACCATCACCTTTTATCAATTTAACGCATCCTTGTTGAATTAAAGTACTAATTTCTTAAAAGAAAAATAGTTATTGTTCCCAAACTTTTGAACGGTAGTGTATATTGTTACAAAAGATTTCTATTCTAAATAAATACAGTTCTTTTTAACTTTTTATTCATCAAATAATCCTGAAAAAAGTATCTCAGGTTATAAAAAAAATATTAAGCAGCACAACTGTTTCCAACCATAATCATCATATTAGAATTTCTGAAGGATCATAAGACACCAAAGACTGGAGTACTTGCTGATGAAAATTCAGCTTTGCATCACAAAAATAAATAACATTTTAAAGTATATTAAAAAAGAGAACCATTATTTTAAATTGTAATAATATTTCATAATATTACTGTGTTTTTTTTTTTTTTTTTTTTTTACTGCAGGCTTGATGAGCATAAGAGACTTCTTTCAAAAACATTAAAAATAGTAATGTTTCCAAACTTTTGACTGGTACTGTATATATATATATATATATATATATATATATATATATATATATATATATATATATAGCTTATTTAATTTTGCAAAGGTGTCAGCTCATATTAGACTTTCTTACAGAGTAGCCTATAAATGGATCTGTTAACATGAAAAGCGTTAGAAACATAGAGGCTTGAAAACTAGGTTACTTTTGCCTAAAAAGCTTAAAATCTTGTCAGTTATCAATTTTCAGTAAATGAAGCCGATTGATAACTCATAATAATAATAATAATAATAATAATAATAATAATAATATAGAATGGTTATCACTGGAACACATTGCAGTGAACTTGACCATGTCACTGTCGGAACGTGCTCAAAAGGGTTTCAGGACAGTTAGTCCTCCACTGCAAACATTCAGGTCTGCCTCCATACTCATTTGCAACCCCTTCATGATCAAATCAACCATGTACCATGAAGGGATAAATCAAGTCCTGCCTCATTTCCTCATAATTGAATAATATGACATTTCTTTTACAGACATGAATGTTGCCACATCACGTTGCAACAGCATCAACAAAGTGACCGTTCGTAAATCCATTTGTCCTGTTGTCGTAAGTAGCGCTAGTGCATTAAAACGATAGTTCACCCAGAAATGAAAATTCTGTCATTAATTACTCACTCTCATCTCGTTCCAAACCTGTAAGACTTTCGTTCAACTTCGGAACACAAAAGTGTCGGCCCAGATCCGGCCCACATCTGCTACAGTACGCGTGGATTCCACATGTACCAGATGTGGCCCGGATCTGGACAGACACTATGCTGCTGTCTGGGTCTGTTCGCTGATCAATGTTTATATATGAATAAAAGACTAAATTCAATCTGTTCATCATATAAAGCGATCGTGTCTCTTTAGAAAATTTGGACTACGCTCAATTCATATGGATTAGTTTTACAATCTCTTTATGAATGTTTTGAAGTGTCAAAGTGGTAGTTGCATAGACTGTCATTTCATCAAAAAGATCTTCATTTGTGTTCCAAAGATGAACGAAAGTCTTACAGGTTTGAACTGACATGAGGGTGAGTAATCAATGACAATTGTAATTTTTGGGTGAACTATCCCTTTAATTACAGCATAAATAGAACAGGCCATCAGGAAGCAATGGAGCTGAAGTGACATGATGATTGTATATTTTTTATTGATGGCTTATTCCGCCATATTGCTTTTTGCACTTTCTCCCAATCATAATATATGAGTGCACCATCTTTCTATATATAAAGTCTTTGGCCGCATCCAGTGTGGACCGGATGAAATCCAGCATTTAGTTGATCCCGATAAGCACTCATTGTCACAGTTCTAAACATGACAGCTTTCTTCTTCCATGAGGGGGTTTGGCATCACGGCATCTTTGTTTCCAGGCAGACCGTTAAAGAATGTGACACACGTCTCCCGGAAATCCTGTAGAATTCACCCAATTAGATGACGACTTTGAAACTCCTGAAGTGATGTTCAGCCAGTGGTCTGTGGGCATGACGTCTGAGGCCCTGTCCCAAATGGCACACTTCATATGCGCTTTCGGTCTTGGTGCTTGCAAGCGCCCACTTTCCGGTCGATATGCGCCCTCTATGCGGATCTAGTGCGATTAAAGAGATGGTCCTCACTGCAGTACACGAAATCCAGTGGGAGGAGCTGGATCCAGCTCCTCCCACCTTACATATACCTAAACCTACCAATCTCCACCCCCTGATCCCTAAACCCACCCCTACACCTACCAATCTCCACCCCCTGATCCCTAAACCCACCCCTACACCTACCAATCTCCACCCCCTGATCCCTAAACCCACTCCTACACCTACCAATCTCCACCCCCTGATCCCTAAACCCACCCCTACACCTACCAATCTCTACACCCCCTGATCCCTAAACCCACCCCTACCAATCTCCACCCCCTGATCCCTAAACCCACCCCTACACCTACCAATCTCCACCCCCTGATCCCTAAACCCACTCCTACACCTACCAATCTCCACCCCCTGATCCCTAAACCCACCCCTACACCTACCAATCTCCACCCCCTGATCCCTAAACCCACTCCTACACCTACCAATCTCTACACCCCCTGATCCCTAAACCCACCCCTACACCTACCAATCTCCACCCCCTGATCCCTAAACCCACCCCTACACCTACCAATCTCCACCCCTTAGATCTGGATCCAACTCCGCCCCCTGGATCTTGTGTACTGCAATGAGGTGCTACTGGGATTAAAAGCAGTTTTACATCACGAAAGTTCGGACTTGTGGGAAGACCTCGAGTGTTTAGGGACAGTGGGCCTGAGGCTGAGAAAATAATGGATTCTACTGGCTTTTGTCGTGTCGGACTGATCGTGTCCAGTGCAGACACAGTGTCAGAGAATCATTTCAGGGTAAATGCTGATTCATGTTGACAGCGTGACATCAAACAAATGAGACGCACAATCTGAATGGAGTTTGATTTGATTTAATGGTACTATTTACAAAAGGGTGTTTTTCTTTTTCTTTTTTTCTGCAAATGATTTAACTTCTGAAACAGTCCAAATTACAATGAAACCTGTCTCAAATAGCTATGAAGAGAAAGACACATCAAAGAAATAAAAAAAGACATTGTGATTGTATGAAAAAAGAAAGAGACAGGGCCACAACAATAATGTCCAGTTGCATAGCAAGTAGATTCTCGAAGGGGCGACAGTGCTGAGTAAGAACACTAATATGGGGTCACATAAACATTGACTAAGTGAAGGAAAAACAGACACCTTGCTAACACAAGATTCCGTAAAACTCCATAACCTGAGAAGGGCAGGTCTGCGTGAAACATCTGGCTCCTTTACGAAGGAATACAAAGTACAATCTCAACAGAAGATGTAGAAAGATCCAGGAACATTTAAGGACCGAAGTGTCAGATCTAAACTAATGTGCACTAAAGGCTTTGTTTTGCAGAGCTTGCGATTTTTCCATTGCATTGTGATACATGATGTCATGAACATTAGCATGCTCCAAATGCTGGTGGGAAATTGTTAAAAGGAAAGAGAAAAGGGGGGAGGGTCGAGGAAGAGAACAAGATATTGACGCCCTGTGAAGTGCTTTTTAACTGAGGAGAATATCTCTGCTTGGTGCACGACCATCAACTGAGAATAATGCGGCAAGTATTTTTGTCAGGTTTTGGTTTTTCACTTCACAAAACATGAATACATTTATAACAAGTCAGCAGAGAGGCACCCTTTGGTCAAGCCCTCTTTAAGTCTGCTACACAGTGCACTACATAGTGTTCACCTGACAGGTTAGAATACCACACTAAGTCCCAATGATATATTTAGCTGACTATGAAAACATTTATGGAAACAACTTTCATACATCTCATTTACATTTTTCTTTCATTTTTCAGGTTTAGCTTTACTATGTTCGGTAATATTCACTAAAAACTGTGAAAATAATTGGCTGATGTTTGAATATCAAACAACAGAAGTCCCGACAGAATCTTTTTTTTTTGATTAGTATGAGTTTTTTCTCAATTAATGCCATAGGAGGTGTGGTTTTAAGGTTTAATGAGTTCGTCGTCACGGCGAGGAGGCGTCACTCTCTGACTCCGCCCTGCAGTGGGCGTCGGCTCTGATGACAGTGGGAAAGCTCAGTGGATCCTTGTCCATCTCAGGCTCCACAACTGGGTCCTCAGGCAAAGGAAAACTCCTGAGTTCCCAGGGCTGGACCGTCTGCCAGGAAAACACGCAAAGTGTTAAGATATGAAGCATATGATATCGAATGGACAAATCTATTTTCAGCGCTTCTCAACAAGGGCCACACGTTTTTTCAGCACCCTTGTTTCTGCAAGTGTTTTTCCCATGCATTTTTTTTTTAAAGTCAGAGTCATAAGTCTTGAATCAAAACTAATAGCTAAAATATAAACGGCACTACATACACTACGGTTCAAAAGTTTGAGGTCAGTAACATTACATTATAAATGTCTTTACTGTCACTTTTGATCAATGCTACAAAAGTTTTCTATTTGAAATAAATGCTGTTCTTTTAAACTTTGAGAATCCTGAAAGGATCATGGTTTCCTGCTAAAATATGTTTTCAACATTGATAATAATCAGAAACGATTCTTGAGCAGCAAATCATCATATTAGAATGATTTCTGAAGGATCATGTGAAGATGAAGACTGGAGTAATGATGCTTTGATCACAGGACTAAATTACATTTAAAAAAAAAAAGAAAAGAAAAATTGTAATAATGTTTTGTTGAGACAAACTCCAGACAGATTTGGATTTGTTTTCTTTTTACTGTTGCAATAGAATAATCCAGATTAATTTCAGGCTGCTCTTTAGAAACCAGAACGTATATCAAAAGAGCATCTCTCACTTTATTAGCATTTTTCTATGGAGGAAATGAATATGATTTCTAAACTTCTGAGCACAGTTAAAGTGAACAGCCTGAGGACGTGTGTATGTTACCTTCTCTTCAAAGGTGCAGTCTGAAGTGGAGCCGCACGTGTCTTCGCTGTACAGCAGTCTGTGTGTGTCTCTGGTGTACGGTGTGTGTGCGTCCCGCGAGCAAGGCGTGTCGGGGCTGGGTGGGCTCAGGGGGGACGGCACGGGCCCGTAGTCCTGCAGCAGGTGGAAGTGACTTGCGTCTGGGGAAGAGGGCTGGGAAGGGTTCGTTCCGACTATTGATGGTGTCGTTCGCCCGTCCAGGGATTTATAGGACCTGAGGAACCATATGGTTAACTATTAACTCAAAATCAGGAAAACCGTTCTTTGGTAAAACCAAGTAGGACAAGCACCTGCTGCATCTCCTCTTGGCGGGTGCGAGAGCCGTCCATCGCCAGCGAGAACGTTCCTGGTCCTCACACGGCTGGTGGTGTTTCGAGAACATGGCATCTGAAAGGTCCTCCACCTGCACGGAGGAATCATTAGGTGACATCGCTAATAAGAATCGACAATAGCTTGATTTGGAAATGCTTGAAGAGAAAAAAAGATGGATGTTTTACCGGAATGTTATCGTCTTCCTCTGCCAGTGGTTGGGCTAAGGTGTCCACTTCTCTCCATCTGAAAAACAGAGTAGACATTTTTTTATACATTATATAATGTAGAACAGATATTATAATGTGGATTACATTGTGAGCGACTTGGAGACACACCTGGGCGTGAGGATTTCCTTGTACTGAAGTTTCTCCACTCTGGTGGTGGCGGCCACTGACATGGGAATGACGATGTTGTTGATGTCAAACGGACTCTCGCCTCTTCTCCTCCGTATGGGCTGTAGAAAAGAACAAAAATGCAAGTAATAAATGAAAAATGATCACAGCTACTCTGTACCTTAAATCCACACTGGAAATTGGTGGCAACACTGGCTCGGCCTGTTGTTTCACAGTTGAAAAAGAAACGGATGAGACAGAAAAACAACGATTTACTAGAGACGCAAGTATACGCTTAACATTCACATCAAAACTGAAGTGTACAGCAATACTGCTCGCTAACAATGTATCCGCAGAATTCAATTTGAGGCTTTCAAAGACCATTTTTAAGGCCTGCACAAATAAAACGATTATTCTATGTGCATCCAGTACAAACCCATACAATCTCATTCAATAGTTAAAATTCTCAAGGCATGTTTTATTCAATACATACATATGCACTGAAATTATACATTACATACCAATTAGAGGTCAACCAATACTGTATTTTACTGAAATGATGATAATCTGTTTAACTAAAGGCAATAGAAACATTATTGTGCTGATACTAGTAAAATCTATTAATGTCCTTAGTCATTTCTTCCTGTGACATTGCGGCCCAGAAAGAAGCCAGATGCAGTATATTGTGTAACCAAAATATCAATAATATCCAGAAAAAAAAGTTTTTATGCAAAATTCAGGGCAAGCCTGAAATACACTGGGAATCTTATTTTGAAATATCTATGCTTTAATACTTCCAGCTGCTCATTCAAAAAGATTAGTGAGAGAAAATTTGCACTCTTACAATCACCTACAACGTAATACATTATAATCATCAGAACGTGCAAAAGTGGCACATTTTGACTTTGAATGTGTTGTGAAGGTTCACATTTAAATGATCGCTATAGCATTTTCTGTCCCTAAATTTAACCCCTTTTAAATCATAATTAAGACTTTTGATAAAACTGAATTTAAGACTTTTTTTAGACTTAAATTGATTTAGATTTATTTTTTGCATTTTTCTCTCTCGCTTTTTTCCCCCCGACAGTATAGAGGCAAGAAAGGGGGACCGGATCGGAAAGGACCACAAGCTGGGTTTCGCATTCGGAAGAACTGTGCCATGCTCCCGAGTGCTATCGGCTGTAAATAATGAACGTACCACACTGTTTCCCAGAGGAGTGCTGCTCTCAACGGGGAGGGAGAGCTGTCTGGTCAAGGGACTGGTGTTGGAGGAGTGAAGGCTGGACAGAGACGGACATGGACTGCCTGCATCCATCATCACTTTTGGTGCTATGAGAGAAAGAAATATATACACACATATAAGACACTGATATGTGCTTATTCAACATTTCATTTCAAAACTGTAATTGTTTTAGTTTAATTGTACAGGTGCATTTTTTTGGCCCTGTATCTTTAATTTTTCATTTTTGACCCAAGCACCCATTAACTTCCGTTAAAGCTACACTGTGTAGGATTTTCTCCCATCTAGCAGTGGAATTGTTTATGACTACCAACTGAATATTACTTTCTAGCCCCTCCCATTCCGAGGGCGTTTTAACTCCTACGGTGGCCGTATTATTTCAAATCTGCCGGCAGTCGCGAGTAATCTCCCCCTCGCATTCGTCATGGTGCCACTGAGTGTAAAACGTGAAAGGCGAAGCTTGAATTTCCAGGTACGTCCCTCTTTGGCAAATGTATTTTCAAGATGGAGGCGCAACATGGCTGCCGCCATTCGAGCGACTCGCTCGTATGTATTCTAAATGGCAGATTCTACGCTTACGAGAATACTTGATTAGTTGGTACAAGTAATTACACATTAATGAGCACATATCATTTTGAAAGAACAAAAAGTTTTTTTGCTAAGAATCAACTTTAAAAAAATGACACAGTGTAGCTTTAATGTATACACCCCATTCAACTGAAATGAGATTGCCGGTGGTTCTTTATGGATGAAGTAAAAGTATTCATTAGAATGGACTATTTGTTTTTTCAACGTTCTTTAGTGTGTAATGATGCTGTTAGAGCATGAAAAAGGTCTGCAAATTTACAAAGCACAAAGTCACTTCAAAGGGAGTCAGTATATCAGTAATATCAGTAAGGACTGTTTCTGAACTTCCTGAAACGCCTCTATTGTAGCCTTCAGTTTTCCGGGAACAAACATGTCACAATATTCCTCATTTAAATAATTCCAGGCCAAGGCATACACAAAAACAAGGGGCAATGCCTGGTTGATTTGTGTTAGTAGTGTGTTGTGATATTGGTAAGTGGAGTGACATTTTCACAAGCTCGCAGCGGTTGACCATTAATTCACAATACTTGTCTAGCCAACCAATCAGAGCACACTGAGCATTTCGGAAGAAGGGGCTTCACAGAGAAAGGAACGAAACAGAGTGTTACTGACAGACTGGGAAGAGAGGAGCTGCAACAATGTCAAATATGTGGGGGAACACATATGTTTTTTGAACAATCAAGCATGAAAGCCTATTCTAGTAGAGACTTTAAAAAAGGGCATAATAGCACCACTTTAGGACATATTTGGAGTCATTTTTGTATGGAGGGCAGTGCACTCACAGTCTGCTCTGTCCAGTGAGAGCTCTCTGACTCTCTTCCTGCTGCGACTCCGGACCAGCACACGATCCGCCCTGCAGGGTGTGAGTGTGTCCGGCTTTGGGACACATGAGATGTTGTCCACCTGCTGCCTGTGCAGCTTCTCCAACCTGCTCTTGTGACGGGCCAATCCTGACAGAGAGAGAGAAGTAAAAGTGAATCACTTTGGCGGCTTTGTCGCACACTTTGAGAATCAACATGTCTGTGTACTTACGGACTGCAGCCGCATGCGAATTTGACAGTCTGAATTTGTGTTTAGAGAGGAAGGATGATGATGATGATGATGATGATGGTGGTGGTGGTGTGATGGAGAGCTTGTGTTTGAGAGAGATCTTCTTCGGCGGTTTGATCCTGTCAAAGGGACGAGTCTGCCAATGAGACCTCAGCACCTTCTGCAACTGTAAGCTGAGAGCCACGTCTGAGAGACCAACCAGAGGAAGAAGAAGAAAGAGTTAAGACAGAATTGTTAAAATTAATGATATTTATCACATCTAGTGCCCTGTTTACACCTGGTATTAAGATGGGTTTTAGTCGATCGGATCACAAAAGAAATCAGAACAGAAGTGGTTGAAAGTAGACAAAAGAGACGGATTAAAACACCAGGTGTAAACAGGTATGTGTCTCCCTCGTCTACTTGTGATCCGATAGACCAAAACACATCTTAATACCAGGAGTAAATAGGGCCTAGGACTGCACCAACTAATTAATAAAATTGATAATCTGTGGATCGTGAATTTCTGACAAAGAGAACACATTAAAGTGCATAAAGATCTCAGTTTTTCAAGCTTGGTAAATTCTTTAAAGGGTTTTTTTTTTAATCATTTGTGACTCTAGTCACAAGGGTCAATTTTCTTAAATTGAGATTTATACATCATCTGAAAGCTGAATAAATAAGCTTTCTATTGATGTATGGCAGTGGTTCTCAATCCTGGTCCTGGGGACCCACAGCTCTGCACATTTTATACTTCTCCTTTATCTGACACACCCAGTTCAGTTCATAGCTCTTTCCTAACGAGATGATGATCTGAATCAGGTGTGTTAAATGAGAGAGACATACAAACTGTGCAGAGCTGTGGGTCCCCAGGACCAGGATTGAGAACCACTGATGTATGGTTTGTAAGGATAGGACAATATTTGTCCGAGATAGCCTACAACTATTTGAAAATCTGGAAACTGAGGGTGCAAAAACATCGAAACATTGAGAAAATGTTGTCCATTTATGTCCATTTATGTTCGCGATTGTGCTTCATTCACTCACAACAATATTTTTTTAGATATATTTACGGTAGCAAATAAAAAAAATATCTTCATGGAACATCTTTCATTTTGCACATACAATGTATTGTTGGCTATTGCCACAAATATACCTGTGCTACTTGTGACAGGTTTTGTGATCCAGGGTCACATTTTATATAGTAAAATGTTTTTAAATTATTTTATTTCACTACACACACACATGTGTAATCTATATAAAGTGATATTAAATCATTTAAAATGGTTTTATTAATATATGTATGTATGTGTGTGTGTGGGTGTGTGTGTCTACATCTCACCCGATTGCAAGGACAGAACGGGGTGGATGCTGTGGTCTTGATGTGCAACTCTCTCCAGCAGAGGGCAACCATAAGGTAAATCTGGTTTGGAGAGGGGACGAGCAATCCCACACATGACACACAAACCATTGACCTCACATCCTAGTGGAGGTGAAAACGACGCTCTCTGAACCTGATTAGAGGAGGATAGTATACACTTTAAAATAAGCAAAAAAGGTTCTCCTGGAATATTAATACATTCATTTATACCAACAAGCTTCACACACACCTTGCCATTGAGATTGTGGAAAGTGTTTGGGTGGATTAAACGGCGTCTTCTGCAGGTCACCAGCGGGCGTGTTCGTGCGGATGTAGAGCTGCTGTCCAGACTCGAAGGACATGTATCGGACATATCTGCCACGCTACTGAATTCAGAAAATGTAAAATGCAGTTTTTGCCAAGCTAATGGATAATATAACATTGTGATACAAGACACCACTGCATTCACCCTGTCTGGGTTTATTCTGCAATAATGGCTGGTTAATAATGTTAATTTAAAGTTATATAATAATGTTAAAAGTTTTTAGGGCCTATTAGATGCCTAGATGTACTTACATCAAAAAAGGAGCTGTTAGGCATGTACTTAAAGTATAAAGTGTGTGTGTGTGTGTGTGTATATATATATATATATATGGTGCTGCTGTAATGCGTTTAAAGGAACACTCCACCGTTTTTTGAAATAGGGCTTATTCACTTTCTTTCCTACATTTAGATAGGTGGGCAAATGCATTTTTGTCTCAGTGTATGCATTGTTTTAGTTTGACAGGGTCGGCGCTAGCTTAGCTTAGCACAATGAATGGAATCCTTTGTTGCCGGCTAGCATGTCCTGAGTAAAAGTGATATAAAAAAAAAAAAAAAAAACACCTAATTACTTCTTGTGGCCTGCGTATTTACAACAAGTACAAATAGTGATGCAGATTAACACTAGGCGATTTCCTAGGCAGATATTGACTTCTATATTAAGGACTATATTAGGGGGAAGCACAGGCGAAGCACTGCTACTTGGGCGTGATATCTCTGCGCCCAAGTAGCAGTGCTTCGCCTGTGCTTCCCCCTAATATAGTCCCAAGTCAATATCTGCATAGGAAATCACCTAGTGTTAATCTGCATCGCTATTTGTACTTGTTGTAAATACGCAGGCCACAAGAAGTAATTAGGTGTTTTTTTTTTTTTTATATATATATCACTTTTACTCAGGACATGCTAGCTGGCAACAAAGGATTCCATTCATTATGCTAAGCTAAGCTAATGCCAACCCTGTCAAACTAAAACAATGCATTCACTGAGACAAAAATGCATTTGCCCACCTATCTAAATGTAGGAAAGAAGGTGAATAAGCCCTATTTCAAAAAACGGTTGTGTTCCTTTAATCTAATCCACACAATAAGTGCATTGTATACAATGATTAATTTAAATGTTAGTACATAGTAGTTAAAGACAATATAAACTGGGTCCAGTTATGATAATGTGTTAGCATATGGTAAAAATAAAAAGTAAATTCAAATATTTACTCCAACACAATATGAAATATTAGCATTTTGTCCAAACCTAAAAGAGATGTCGTATTCAGATGTGTCTGTCAAACGAGACTGGGATTCTGTGAAATTCTGGGATGTTGGTGAGGTCAGGACACTCTTATTAGCCTCCATTATATTTATGGTTCTCTGGCAGGAAGGGGCGGAGTCTCCCAGCTCCACAGGACCCTGCAGAGAGCATGTGAAAAATAAAAAACTACTACTTTTTACAGCTAAATAAACATATATTTCCATTTAACTAATTCCCAACATTCGTGACACTGTATAAATTTTTTTTTCTTATAACACAAACACTTTCTATCTCTCTCACACACACACAGCAGATATCAAGCGTCTGCTAACCTTGCTGGTGCGCAGTTGGCGGTAGATGTCGACCTGCTGTCGGATGCGGTACTCCAGGTCTGATATCTGAGCCTGCAGCCATGTCCAGTGACTGATGATGGTGGCTCTTTCCCTAGCAAACCGGCCTTCTGCTCTTCTCCATCTGAGAGAGAAAAGTGAACAATCCGGTTAAACACGTTTTAAGTTAGACATTTAGTTGTTTAGCTAACTAGGAGAGTCGTTAGAGGGTTAGTTCTCATGGTCTGTTTACTTCAGTGAGTAGAAACTGGCTGTGACGACTCAGATAAAACAAACAGGAAACCCTTTAAATTATTCTCTGTAAAGTTTCCAGCCCTGATGGTCCAGATTACAGACATTAATCAATCATTTTGACTGTAATAATGATGCATAACACATAGAGGGCACTGTTAAACACATTCAGCACAGACACCCACTTACAGATGCCACAATACTGTTCATCCCTTTTTTAAATACAGTCATAGTCTTTATGTCACAGCCCTGCAAAACAACACTTGCCACCTTGAATTTCAACCACTTCCTTTGAAACCAAGAGATGGCAGAAAATGGAAATAACGCAAGACAAGGGGTATACAATAAGACCAAAATATATCACAATACGAGTATTTCTTTCACAATAACCATATATATATATCATAGTTATTTTTATTGTAAATAAGGTTATGATGCCAAAATTTCCGATGACACTGAAATGTCACAATTATAGATTCTACACAAACCTAGCCTAACTAACTAATGTACAGTGTTGTAATGTAACGGAGTACAAATACTTCGTTACTGTACTTAAGTAGAAATTTCACGTATCTGTACTTTACTTCGCTATTTAAATTTATTTCAACTTTCACTTTTACTCCACTACATTTCCTAGATAAAATGTATACTTTTACTCCGATATATTTCCACAAAGCATCTTCGTTACTCGTTACTACAAAATAAAATCAGAAGACGTGTGCGACTGCAATAAGGGAGGTTTGGCGAATCACTGCTCCTAGATTGCATTACGCACGCTCCGCACGGCGCGCCCTCTATTTCAGCGTAATGGTTGTTTGTTGCCATGCCAAAGGAGGAGGAAGCACAACTGAAACCGCCATGGAAGCACAAGCACCTACTGGAGGACCTCCCGTTATCGTAGACGACCACCCTGACACAGAGCTGCCAACTCTCACGCATTCACCGTGAGACACACGCAATTGACACTTTTCACACGCTTTCACGCCACATATCCATTTTCTCACGCACAGAAAAATCGCGAAGCAAAGAGGACACGGAGACCGACAGACTAGACAGAGCAGGTTAGTTATGATAGAAAAAAATCTCAGCTTTTTATTACGAAATTCAAACAATAAATACCGTTTTGGCTCTTGTAAATGTGACGTGACAGATCCCTAGCGCACGTGAACCGATCATCTATACTAGCTAATAGTAAATAAACACGAATGAACAATGTTAAAAGAAACAGTACAACTTACCGAAATGTATATTCATCATACATAATATCGATCAATCAGTGTTTTTCAACCGCGGAAAGGGTCAGTAAAACACCTGGAGAACAATTATGTCACATAAATTTACCTCAGGAAAGCCATTTGATGACCATAATATAGGCTATAGCACGTTAGTTGGCTAGAAAAAAAGAGCTATAGAGAGTATTTAGCTAAATATGTGTACTATATTAAATAATTATTATATTTTTACTTATATCATTAAATAAAGTTGTTATTATGATAAAAAACGCATTATATTTATATCTGTTAGGGCTCTCTGTATGTTTACAGCATAAGGTTACACATTTTTTTTTCTTGAGAAAAATTAATGCCTATCTTGTGTACCTAATATTTATCCAAATTAGTCAATATTGCATATTGTGATGCAAGATTTTTTTTTTTTACATCCCTACAACTTCCCCACCCACCCCACAATAAAGCCACAATAAAGTTCACAATCAAAGTTCTAACCGTTTGCTTTAAAAAAAAAAATTACTTTTACTTCTACTTCAATTACTTAAGTACATTAAATATCAGAAAATTACTTTTGATACTTAAGTACAGTATATATCAGATACTTTAAGACTTTTACTTAAGTAATATTCTAAAAGGTAACTTTCACTTCTACCAAAGTCTTTTTCTAGTATGATACTTGCACTTTTACTCAAGTATTGCTTTCTAGTACTTTATACAACACTGCTAATGTAAGTTCAAGCTTACCAAAGTAAACAGTCAGAAATATAATCAAAATAAAGAACCTAAATTACAAGCAATAAGACTAATAAATACAACAAAATAAAGATAAAAATGAAATAGAGTGGTCTATCTAACATTAATTGACATTAATCATACTACAGAAATTGAATAATCAAATGTTAAATAGTCTTCATGGTGTAAAGTTACTTACTGAAGTTATTCAGTCAAGAGCAGAGTGATTTTATATTTTTCTTTTGTTGTTTGGTTAACGTTAAAGAGACAGCAACAGGTATATGAGGCTTCTGTCACTTTGAGACCCTAACATACACAGATCCAATATACTGGTACACATCCCGATTGTTTATGACTCGCCAAAACGGCCATTTTCATAAACAGTGCAATACTCACAAAGATAAGCACAATACACAGCGAAAAAGAAAAATTCATAACTTATGCTGTGTGAAAAAAACGTCTGTCAGATCGGCATGCAAGTGCCAAATTGAATTCTGTTTGAATTTATCTTATTGTGCTTGAATGGTCTAAACTGGCAAGGCTTTAAAAAATGCATAGAAAATGATCAACTCTCATAGCGACGCAACACTGCAGAGTCATGTGAGCGTAACCGCACTAGACAATAATCCAAAATTTCATTCTTTTAACCATTTTTTGTGTGCATCTACCCGTTTATATAACATTATTACAACCCATGATTTGCCATTGCTAGTTGGAAGGTTTAATAGCTTAGGGGGAGGTCAAGTCATTGGGCAAAAATCTGTGTAGTGCGAGATAGTCAGCATTTGAAAGAGAGCGTTCTCGAGCAAGGTGAATGGCTAGAATTGTGACTACAAACATGACACTGGCTGTCCATGCTGGTCTATCAGGGTTTCATGACTCTCCTGTAGTGTGATCGGTACACTCCTACACAAAAGAACACCAGCATCTCATGGTAAATGTCCCTCTCAGCACATTCCCACTGCTTAATGCCTCAGTATGAGCACCGCCTCATACGGTCATATTTGCCCACGTGGAATCCGGCAACTCGCTGTAAGAAAGATAAATGGAGTGGAAATTGACATGTGCACTGTTGAGCCCTGTGAACCACCAGCACACATGTGATTATCAAAAATATTACTCTGTTCTGACCTGAGGTCGAATGTTTTTGTAGAACGACTACATAATGACTGTAGATTTTTTCTTATCACAAAAAACATCAATTTAAACTTAAATCAACATTTAACATCTATTTATTTAATAATTGAACATGAAAACGTAAAAAAATTGGATGATGTACACTCAGATGATCACATAACATTTATTTTGTGTTAATGATCAACTGACTGTACATTATAACTTCCATGTAGCATAATTTCAAAAGCCAGGCCTACATTGAGTCCTGCTCCAAATAAAGAGACTGAATTATTCATGCTTATTGGCTGCGGCCCATTTAAAAGGTGCCACACTAAACTTTGAGCATGCAAAATTTCTAAGGAAAACATGATTATTATTTCATTATTAAATTATTTCATTATTAAAACATTCATTTTTCTTTGGATAATACATCCAGAAGGTAAAAATACACTCTACTCCACTTTACTGCAACCCTACAAATTTCTTTTGTTTCAACCAATGCCGCGTTCAGACTACACGATATGAGCCTGATTTTGGCACGATGCGTTTTACGTAGGGTGTCGTGGTTATTCGTAAACAACAATGGGCATTGGGACACAAGAATCAATTGTTTAATCTCCCATAGTGCGTCATAGTGGACAGAAAGACTAGCATGTTTCATTTTTTTCGGTCCTCCATAAGGGGTTCCTTCACATCTGTTTTGACGAATTGGCACACGATAGCGGAGGCACTACAGCAACCCGGTGAGCAGCGGAATTAGCATTAAGCTAACACACAGCTTCGGTAGCCATTGTTTGTAGCTTCGACGACATCACGCACGCCATTAAAGACAGCAAATGATGATTGGTCAGGAAGCAATGTGTAGTCTGACGTTTCTTGTCCACGACACGAATTTATGAGTCAAGATTGCATAACCTGACAGCGACTATTTTAACAGACAAAAACATTGAGGCTACACAACCCGGCATAAGAGGTCAAGCCGAGAAGGACAGTCTTCTATTGGTCATACCATGTACCATCTTCCCATGTACAAATTTGCTGTCAATGTTCAATGCAGGGAAACTCGCTTTCCTGTCCCCTGCATTTACATGCATATGAATGGAAGTCAATGGAACGAAAAGTGTAGTGTGATTGCCCCTTTAACCGTGATTATTCACTATATAACAATTGCTTGATTGTTGTCATTGGTCGATCTACTCTTCCACACATGGACGTGTGCGTTTGGACGACGGGGAGGGCAACAACAAAGGAGTCGTCCTCCCTCGCTGTGCCTGCTGTGAAGTGAATCATCTCGTAATTGTGTTTCATAAATCACATTGGGCTGATGGAGGGAGTACAAAGACAGAGTCATTTAGCATGAATGTTCTCCTGCCTTTGTTCTTGGATTTCAGACTGAGAGACAAAGAGACTGGATGAACCAAAACACAGATAAATACCAGCTGGCTCATCAAACTGTTTTATATGGAGGCCTGTCTGTTATTTTTCACTCATACAGATCCAGGGTTACACTGCATTTTAGGTTAACGCGAGAACGAAAGCAGTTATAACAGGGAGGGATGAATTTCTGCTCTGAGCCTAGTGAGCTTTCTACTGCTATAGGCACTTGCCTTTTAAGGAGTTTGCTAACTGAAATAAAACCTGAATAAAAGACTTGCAAGTGAGTTTTAAAATTGCATCTTGCAAAGCTAACACAACAACTGGGCTAAATAGTCCATTTTAAAATGCACAGAACTATATTCACTAATACATTTTTATTGATAATCAAGTATATTTTCACTTTGTCTGTATTTTTATTGAGCTCTGCGCAGTGATTTTATAAAGAAATCTAAAGCTTGAAGAATACAGAATCAGTTTTGACATGAGCGCTTAGCGTACGCGATAGAGCTGCACGATTAATAATTAAAAAGATCACAATCTCGATTCAAACACCCACACAATTTTATTCATAAATGTCAATGATTCAGATATTTCGATTAAACCTTTATAAAATCACAGCGGAACATTAAAATCTGTGTTCACGCTGTCACTGTGCTGACCCAGAGGAAGCACTTATCATATGTATGAAACCGCTTCAGTCTTTTCAACCAACCGTATCATTTCTGTCTTACAATAATTCATATCATCACAGAGTTACTGGGATAAACGTTTATAGTTCAGATATAAGCACTAATATCTATGGTAGTAATCAAAATAGAATAAATCACCTTTTGAATCCAACTCAACACTTTAAATTTGGATTGTGTCAATTACACCATTACACCAGTAGCTGGCGACAAGTGATTGTAAAAAATGATTTGTCATTGAATTATTCAAGAGATTCGTTCGCGGATTCATCCAGTAATGAAAAAGTCTTCAGGAGGGAGTCATTGAATCAAAACTGATTTTTTAAAAATAATTAATTAAAATTAATTTAAAAAATTTGAATAGACTGTTTTGTTTAGTTGTCTATTCCCCATCAGGAGAGAATTGTGATCTCTATTTTAAACAAAGTACTTGTATGCATACGGCTGAATGTGTACATGAGCTGAACATTTGCAAACACAGGCCCTCGACATAATATTTATATTATAATGTTATGAGCAATAAAATTCTATTTGTACTAGTTTAAAGAAGACTTGCAAGACTATCTTTTTAAGAGCTCCTTGCAGTTTTCTGTCAAAAAATACGGTTTAACATTTGAAAATGAAGGAATTAAGACAGAAATAAATATTATTATTGTAATTTTACAGTTGTAATGTAAATTTAAATTATTATTATTAAAATTATTTTCCAGTAAAATATTATAAAAGTAATAATTATTATTTTGTAATTTTATTTAGAAATGTTTAGCTATATTATTATTCAGTATAGTCAAAATCATAACAATAATATTTAAAATTATTTATATAGCCATTTTGAAAATCACAAATAGAGCAACCTTACCCAACTAAAAAGCACAGCAAACCAGGAATATTTTTGATTGCATTTTAAATTGCAATCAACATTTTTTTCAGGAAAAAAACAATTTAGATAAATTCGATTTTTTTCCCTCCAAATCGTGCAGTCCTAACTGTAAGCATAGGTTTGTAGAACGAGGGCTAAATATAACAAATCTGAAAAAATGTAAGCATCGGGGTCGAAAGCACAGCTGTAATATTTGAGTAATGACGCAAAAACATGCACAAGGACGAAAGCAAGAATGGAACAGATGGATGGAGAGAAAGAAAGAGGGGATAAAAAGAAAAGAATGTGAGGTGGTTAGGCTTGGCAGAGAAACGCAGAGGAATTATGGGGGGGAATGGTGAAAAGGGGTGGAGGAATGCAAGTGGAAAAAGAGAGCGCCTGAAAAAGTGAGAGAGGAAAAAGTTACGTAACACGAGTGGGCTCGGCTCAGACAGCGGGAATGGGAGGAGAACATAACAGACAATAGTGAAGGAGGATTCTACAATGAGAGAGATAAAGACATGACAGAAAGAACAGAGAAAAAGGAAAATCATAAAAGCCCTGACAAAATGACATGTGTTTATGATGGGTTACATTTCCAAACATCATATCCCCAAAAGATATATCAGCTCCTGTCAAAGGCCAATTTGTGGATGTTAGACTAATTTGTAAAACTATTTTCATAAATGTAAACACAATACCAATAAACATGACAGCCACAAAGTTTATCTGGATCGTAACACAAACACAAACAAATACACTGATACTCGTCTTTATCAGAACAAAAAAAACCCCTGTTTTCTCACATTTATGTGTGAATCTCATGACGAGTATGTGGGGTTATAGTTCACAACCACTCAATTTCTTTATACACCACCATAAATGAAATCATGCAATACAGTATTTCTGTAGGCCTGCATGATTTGGGGAAAATGTCATATTGCTATTATTGAGGTCAATATTGCGATTGCGATATAATAAACAAATGGTTTCATGAGTCAACTTGTTTGGTTCTCAGGTAAAATGCTACACAGATTAGTGATAATGCTGAAATGTGTATTTCACAACTCAAACTAGCAACAACAACTAAATGCATTGTTTTCAAATAAAAACAAATATTTTTTACAAAATTAAATAGTGACATCTTTGCAATACTGCAAACTTGTTATTGTCTCAATAGTACAATAGTATAAAATAAATGTCATATTTACCTGTGCCCTTACTGTCTAACAGGTAGGGCGTATACAGAAATTGAACAAAGTTATCAAAAATTATAAATTAAATATAGAATAATCCTTATTAAAGCTACAAAAGTTCTTCAGTCAAGAGCAGAGAGTAATTTTCTCTGTTCCCTTTGTTCTCTGATTAACTTTACTGACAGCAAGCTTTATTGGCTGCTGTCCCTTTAAGGTCTCACACGCGACTCATTCTCTCACAACTCTTCACGTTCATCATAAGACTGCTCTTATGTTATGAAGATACTCAACAAAACGGACATTTTGGTATAATTGTGTGTGTTATTGTTCGTTCAAGCGTGAGAGAGAACTGTATTCTGGCGTGCTGTACGATAGCAGTCAGGACATTCACAGGCAGCACGTAATTGACAACAATTAACGGATGCTGCGTTGATTGCGTTAAATATTTTATCAATATTTAATCAAATATAACGTTGACAGCCCAAAATAATTTATTCTATAAAATCGCAGCATTTGCTTCATATAATCGCATAGGCTTGACATTGCAATTGCGATATGATTAATCGTGTAGTACTATATTTCTGTATTAAATTGTTGTTCCAAACCTGTATGATGTTCTTTCTTTTGCATAAGAGTGCTGACAAACAGTTTTGGTGACCAATGACTTCCATTCCAAAAAACCCTAAAAAACAGACTTTTTTCAAAATAATTTTGTTCCACAGAAGAAACAAAAAAGGTCATACTGGTTTGGAAGGACATGAGGGTGAGTAAATGATGGCAATTTTCATTTTTGGGTGAACTATCCCTTTAAATCATAATGACCACAAACTTTATGTAAAATATGCAAAAAAGTTAGGCTAGCCTATTTCTTTCTTTTTGATTTTGAAGTGAAACATGACCCGGGCATGTCTTTGTGAGATTCACCCACACTATTATCGTCATAAGCCAATAAACATTCCACCATCTGTCAACATACTCAAAGGAAAATAGACAACCTTTTTTTGTGTGTGTGTGAAAAAAAAATTTCAGTAAATGGAAGATAAAATAAAATAAAAAAAACATCTCTGTAGAGCACTAAACAGCATTCACTTCAGCTCTTGGTGGATTAAAGTGGTCTTAATTGCAGTGATAGTAAATCTTCCATTTGCATAGCAGCTGTGTTCCATTAAAAGCTTCCAATTATAAGTGTGGGTGTTTGGGATCAATGTCCTTGAATGTACAAAGTTTAAATTCATCTTGATTTAACTGCAGTCAGAGGTCAACAAGCAGCAGTTCCTCATACTCCAGTTTCCCAACCGTCACACTGTGATGTCAAAAGCATGTGCCCAGACAGATTAGTCAGAGAACGTTGCTTGCAAATGATGAAACGGCACTGAAAATCAACAACCATGAAAACAAACACTTATTTAGAGCAGGATCATCATGCGTTCAGCCAGCAAACACACACCAGGAACAGATTCAGGCATATGTGATCATGCTGTTTAGTGAAACTGGGGCATGTTTCAGTGAGTTCAAATTTAACATCCAAAATCTGCATTCACGGATGCCTGATTATTTAGGTCAAAGGTGTAAAGCCAACTCTTTAGCAAGCTGCTAAACGGCTCCTTTTAAAACAGCTTCCATTAATAAATCAACCTAAAAAAAACTAACATCGGTTTCAATCCGCTTCCTACGTTATTTCCCTAAATATTTGATCAGATAAAATATGATTAAAATTAATCTAAATGCTCATTAGGGGTGATCTGCAAAGCAACAGGATTTGAGCACAAATATTTGAATTTATATATATATATAAATATCCGTATATATATATAAATATAATATATATATACATACAGTAGCAGTCAAAAGTTTGGAAACATTACTATTTTTAATGTTTTTGAACGAAGTCTCTTATGCTCATCAAGCCTGCAGTTAAAAAAACAAACAAAAAAACAAAAAAAAAAACAGTAATATTATGAAATATTATTACAATTTAAAATAATGGTTCTCTTTTTTAATATATTTTAAAATGTAATTTATTTTTGTGATGCAAAGCTGAATTTTCATCAGCAAGTACTCCAGTCTTTGGTGTCTTATGATCCTTCAGAAATCATTCTAATATGATGATTTGATACTCAGTTATTATCAATGATGGAAACAGTTGTGCTGTTTAATATATTTTTTTGGAATACTTTTTTCAGGATTCATTGATGAGTAAAACGTTAACAGCATTTATTCATAAAAAACGCATTTATTCAAAATAAAAACATTTCTAACAATATAAATCGTTACCATCACCTTTTATCAATTTAACGCATCCTTGTTGAATTAAAGTACTAATTTCTTTAAAAAAAAATAGTTATTGTTCCCAAACTTTTGAACGGTAGTGTATATTGTTACAAAAGATTTCTATTCTAAATAAATACAGTTCTTTTTAACTTTTTATTCATCAAATAATCCTGGAAAAAGTATCTCAGGTTATAAAAAAAAATATTAAGCAGCACAACTGTTTCCAACATTGATCATAAATCATCATATTAGAATGATTTCTGAAGGATCTTAAGACACCAAAGACTGGAGTACTTGCTGATGAAAATTCAGCTTTGCATCACAAAAATAAATTACATTTTAAAGTATATTAAAAAAGATAACCATTATTTTAAATTGTAATAATATTTCATAATATTAGTTTTTTTTTTTTTTTTTTTTAACTGCAGGCTTGATGAGCATAAGAGACTTCTTTCAAAAACATTAAAAATAGTAATGTTTCCAAACTTTTGACTGGTACTGTGTATATATATATATATATATATATATATATATATATATATATATCCCAATTTTCCAACACAAGTGGTCTGAAATGTGTGTGCTTCTGTGAGAGCTCACAATACCTAAACTGTTATCCTGTGCTCTTGTTTGTATATGCATAAGAAAACAGGAAGTATGAACAAAAATTACACATGAAAGTGAAACAGCTAGAAAAACTTCTTTTTTTTTTATTCATCACCTGTGGTTTACTTTGATTTCAACACTAACCCAAACATCAGGGTTCTCCGTTTCACCCCCTCTATTTTCACCTACGATGAACCAGACTCTCCCTCGGGGGCCGAGCAGGAAATTTAACCTTGCTTAAGTTTTCAAACAAGTCCACAGCCGAGGAGGACAGCCCAAATGACTTCAGACTAGACTCCATTATGACAACAAGATCTATGATCTCACTGTACAAACAAGGTCGGAGGGGAAATTAACAGTGACTCTCTACAAGGTTCAGGACATGAACACACAGGCCTACAGTCACAAACATGCCCCCACGCTCCCTTGGGACTCCCGTGAACAGCCCACATGTAATGTGCCTGCTTTGTGATAGCAATGAAGTTACAATGGTTTGATGAGACTAGTTCAAAAGGTGCGTCGTAATTCACTTACTTGTGCACTGTTTTATACCGTTTAGTACAATAAATAGTGTGACTAGTGTGTTCAGACTGAAAATTGAAAAAGAAAAAATGCACATGAAACTGAAAAAATAACATGTGGAATGATGGACACTTTATGCACTTAACAAATCGCAGCTGTTCTTATGTAGCGCATTTATAAAATGAATACACTAGAGAACACAGTGCATAGTATAAGTACAAAGTGCACAGTACGTCATAAATTGGGACACAACTAACAGCCTTGTTCCAAAGGAAATTCAAAAAGGGGATGGGTGAGTGAAAAATCCAGGAAAGCAAAAGAATGTTACAAATCAAATGAATTAAATACCTAAAAAACTGATTAAAGAGCTCAATGATCTAAACAAAATCAGTTTCAAAACCGCATCTGTACTCAGAACGAAACAAGGGGGCTCACTCGGTTTTTGAACAGAGCCTTTTACTAGGATTTTTTCTTCTGTGTTGTGACGTACATCTGAGTGCAACGTATTATCGAAAAGACACAATGTAGGGCATGGACTTGTTGTTGATTGTATTTTGAGATGTGGGGGCGAGACTCTAAAGTAAAATGAATAGTTCACAATAAGATCTACAACACGCATAGGGTGAAATTTCCATTTCATGCTGACTTTAAAAGTAGGCTCTTTCTGAAAACAAACATTTGACTTACAGTTTAATATGACACTGGTCCACGTCCACCCTGACAAGCTCCTCCTCCTCGACGTCGCTCTCTCCTCCTGAACTGCTCTCTGTGGCGTCCGAGTCAAACTGAGTCTCCGTCGCGAGCAAATGTGTGGTGCCGCTGAGATGCAGTCGCTCCAGTTCCGAGGCCACCCTGCCACCCTTCAAAAGCCGACTCAAATTATGCGCGTGCGTGTCCACAGAAGCACGAGGCCCTCTCCACGCCCCTGGCTCCGCCCTACGGCTAGCTGTCGGGGTCAGAGTGCGCTCCAGAAAACCAGAGAGTTGCTGTTTGAAATGCCGCTCCACCTGTTTGGCCTGCACCACCTGCAGACGCTTGCGCAGACGCAGCAGGCGGCTTTCGATGTCCGTTTGCCTGTGTTGGCTCTGTTGAACCCGATCCCTGAGCAGAGCCTCCAGGTTGGGTGTTGGTAGGGTTGAGTCGTCATGGACTGGAGAAGAGCTAAGGGACGAGGGACAGTTGTCAAAGCCAACAATATTGCTACTGTTTGCTTCGACAACCATTCCACCAACGGGACTCTCCAGTTCTGCTTTAACCTCAGACAAAGCAGTGAGCTCCCTATGTGATGACACACCTTGAATGCTTGGTGTCAAATTCTGTTGCGGCTTCACATCACCGTTCTGTCCGCTGGCTGTGAAGGTACCGACGGACTTTGAGGACACGGATAACAGCGCTTCCCCGTTGGTGGAAGGCTGGTTGCTGTCTCCGTTCACGGTGGCCACACTGCCTTTCTCAGCCACGGCAGCACTAGGTACGGCCACTTTCTTAGAGAGTCCGTTCACAGGCACCATGGTACTTCCAGCTCCGCCACCGTTGACAAGGCTCTTCAGTTGTCCTCCAGTCAGCTCGAGGGCGTGGCGCTTTCTCAGCAAGAAGTCGCTGCCAGCAGCAGCGCTAGGGAATATGGAGCCGCTCAGCAGGCCGTGGCTCTTTAGCACCGACTGCTTGAGGACACCTTGCAGCTTCAGTGACTCCTTGACTTTGATGGACGAGGGCAATGATGTGACATCAGAGCACAAGTACGGTGCCAGTTTGCCCAGAGATGGGGCTTTCGACAGGGGATCCTGCTCCTGACCCTTGACGTTGTGGTAATGGGTGAAGCTCTGTCCGTCGTCGGCGTTGACGTGACACTTGCCGTTGCTGTGGGCGCCGGCAGAGTCCGAGACGGAGTCGGAGATGAGGATGTTGCTGGCGTTGCTGTTATTCTCTGTGCTGCCGGGGGACAGGGTGGACGAGGGAGAGGCGAGTTTGAAGCGGATGTGGCGGGCTTCGGCTGGGGCGTCAGTCAGAGCGGGCGCCATCGCAGCCATGCAGCCTGCACCTCCAAACCTTCACTCCAGCCCACCTGCACAGCCTGGCTGCAAAGGAAGAACAACACATTTAGGAGACCGCTAACATGCAGAATATTTTCAGACTTAAATCACAAGAGTTGTTGATAACACTTTACTTAAAGCCTTTATTTATGATGCATTAATTGTGCCTTGTAATGAACCTTATGATGCATTGTATGGTCTCATGAATAACTGTATAAATTATAATTATACATTATACTATTCACTGAACACACCTTTAGAAAGTATGAGTTAAATACATAATTTCAGATATAACAAGATATCACAATGGCAAATGCATTTTACATTACAGTTATATATGAAAACATATAATACATTATAATGTATTGTACATCATGAATAGGCTACATTTATAATGGATTCATTTAACATCAAGTCATTAATCTTTAATAATAACCTGCTGGAGACTATTTAAATAAGTCCACTTCATTTCTAAAACTTCACCAGAAAATACTCAAGACAAGCGGTTTGCAACTCATTGCACTTCTGTAATCTGCATATTTATGACTAAAAAAGGATATTTAATGAGTGGGGCCTTGAATCTCCATTTATCCACAGGAATTGTGTGACATTATTAACTACAAATTCTTATCCAGACGGTTTTCTTATAAGGCGCAGAGCTTCAAGGCCTCATTTTGTGCCTGAAATTGTGGGGGCTTTCGTGAGAAATATACCTGAAACCCAATTGCAATCTCTGGACGATATTCTTTCTTCAAAATTCAAGCCAGAAGACTTCCAATTAGATTTTTTCCACCTTTCCTAACCTAACTATTCATTAACATTTAATAACAACCTGCTGGTGAGACAAGCTATTTAGTCCACTCAATATGTAATACTTAAAAGAATCGCGTAGAAAATAGTTTCCAACCCATTGCAGTTCTTTTATCTGCCTCGTTATGTTTGAAATAGTATATTTAATGGATATGACCTCCCCCCAAAAATTAATTGTATAAGGAGTTTTCCTATCTTAAAGGATAGGAAATTATTTGTAAGCCTCAAATTTCAGTCATTCATGAGGAAAATACCCTAAACACAACTGAGTCCAATAGTCCTAACAAGATTAGTTTTTGAAATAGGGAAACACCTTGAAACAACATGCACTGTTGAACCATTCACAAACAAAAAAAAACAGGAAAGTACATTAATTGGGTCAATTGTGATGCCATTTTGGCTTTGAACTAAATTTTTAGTCTCAATACACCAGATCAATTAAAATAAATACAGGCCAGAAGATAACTAGAGATAACAGCGTGAATGAACACAAACAGGACTCTGTTTTATCAGCACTTCTTGAAATTGAATTTATTTGCCCTGATGCTCTTCACCTTAATAAACTCACGGACCTCAACAGAGAGGGGACCATTATCATAGTCATTAGTATGGAAAGACCTACTCTATTCAGGCTTATGTAAGAGCAAGCCTCCTCATTGTCCCCTCCTCCTCAGCAGACCATCTGTGTCAACGGAATTAGGGATATGCCTTTAGGCCTCAACAGATAAGAGACTATCTCTCGATGAGTGCATGTAGAAGGTTCTTCTCATGAATTACTGCCTTACAAATACCTTAACTCAACATTAGCATTATAACATTTTACTGCTAATAAAGCATGTCAGTGTTGCTTCATAATTAAATTAATAGCCTTTACATTATCAAAGGATGTATGCTGACATGACAGAAGAGACTGAAGAATTTTACTAATATGTCAAGATATTGGCAGCAGTCTCACATGAGAAGTACACTCAAAATAAGTTTTTTTTAAAAGTTAAGCTAGCTTTTATTCGATCTACCAGTGGCGATAAATGATATTTGTTTAAACAAATTACCAACTGCTGCAGATTTACACAAAAGCTGTTTATTTTCACGTGTCTCTCTCAGATATGCTTTGAAATGCTTTAAAAAAACCGCTAAATAATATTATTAATAAAGCTAATATTTTTAGTAACTCGTTCAATTCCATGACATGGCATGAAATGGGCTGGTGGTCATGTGATGTCAACATGGTGGTGCCCATGAGGGGGCGACCCCGCGCTATGTAGAATTTAACAGCTTTTTCTAGAACACTGATGTTTTAATAATATTTCTCAAAAGTGAACTTAAGTCTTTTTTTTTTATTTGCAACAAATTACCGAGTGCACCTTTAATCTATAAACATTCAAACAAAACGCCGTGCCGTGTGTATTATCCAGCAGTTTTCGCGTTTGAAGATCCTAACTAGGTTAATATGTCAATGTAGTAAACATGACAAATCCGGTTAAGGTTTAACAAAGGGAAGGGGCAAAGCGAGCGTACCTTAAAGAACCCACGAGTCTGTGTTCGCGCGAGTCATTTAAAATAAAAAAAAATAAAATAAATGCGGGATTTTAGCATGACTGCGATAACAAGCGAGCTCCTCCAGAAAAATACAGGAAATGTAAGAATAATAAACACTTAAGATCGCCATAAATAGGGAATGTGTATTAAATTAAAGTTAAATTCGTTTATAAAAGTTCTGTCTAGCTTATTAACGTACAACCAAAACGCACAAGTCTAATTTTCCGCTGAACACACCACATGAACATTCACACCACTTCCGTGCATAAATTAAATAGCATTTCAGCTTAGACTCGACGTAGATGCTCATAAAATACATTGTAAAAGGGCTCAAGTTGATTTTAATGCATTCCTGAATATCTCTCAAGCACCGTACAGTAAGCAGGAGCATTAATACGGCCTTGATTACGTTATGCAAGTCATTTTAACCACCAGTTTGAAAGAGAGCCGGCTTTAAACTGATAAGTTTAGTAGAAAAATGAGGCCGCGTGTTGTAGTAGCATCACAAAAGGGGAGGATATATGCGTTCTTTACACTTAAAATGGGAAATAAATAATACAAAAGAACACGTGTGAGTTTATTGCATGACAAAGTACTAGAGAGTAATCCGTTTTAAAGGAACAAGAAGCGACCGTGCAAGCTTTCAACGCCGCATAAATAAAAATGTACATATTATTCTTGCAAATACAACAGTTAATGGTATAAAAGGAGTTAAACAGGAAGCTAAGATATGTGTGCAGGATTAGGTTTATGTAACATAAGTGTTGCTGCTCGAGATCGTCCACTAACAAAGAAAAAGGAGGAACCTACCACGTGACGGGCGCGCGATCCGAGGGAATTTCGGCAACTATTCCACCGACCTTTGGCTTTAATAGCACAATAATGTCACCAAAGCACAAAATAAGCCGTTTGGTCAGGCAACCCCGCCGCCTGTGCCATATCCGTGTCCGCTTCGTGAAAAACAACCCGGTTTCAGGACCCCTTTTCGTTATCGGCTCCGGAATCACGAAATGGGCGATACTAGACAACACCTTGCTGCTGCTGTCCCCTTCAGTGGATTATGGATAGCAAATATATATATGTTGTTGTATATTATGAATCGATTGTTTGCTCAGATACGAATTCTTTTCATATACGCCTTTATTTACAGATTTGAGGTGTCATAGACCACCGGTTTCGAGATCATTTTCTCATCGTTGGAGGGAGAAACGCACGAAAGATGGCGCCTCGTTCGTCTCCCTTGGATTTGAGCCTGACAAATACAGATGCAGAGCGTGTAGCGAGAGAGCCTGTAGGCGGGAGACATTCTCACGCCCGCCGCTAGAGTGACCGCAGAGCCGCAGCGCAGCGACCGGCCACTAGAGGGGGACTGCGAGTGGACTCACTGAGAAGAGGTTGTGTTTAGGAAAAACATGTGGTATTTCAATGTTGTCTTTGTGGTATGTGGTGTATATTTGTTGTGAAAACCAGCGCAAAGACATTTAGTATAAATACAATACTCATAAAAAATAAAAACTATACAGTACCGGTCAAAAGTTGGTAAACAGTACTATTTGAAAGAAGTCTTTTATGCTCATCAAGCCTATATTTATTTGATCAAAAATTCTGAAAAAAAACAGCAATATTGTGAAATATTATTAAAATTTTAAATTATGGTTTTCTATTTGAATATACTTTAAAGTATAATTTATTTATGTAATGGAAAGCTGAATTTTCATCAGCCATTACTCCAGTCTTCAGTGTCACATGATCCTTCAGAAATCATTCTAATATGATGATTTGATACTCGGTTATTATCAATGTTGGAAACGGTTGTGCTGCTTAATATTTTTTGGGAACCAAAAAGTATCACAGGTTATAAAAAAAGTACAAAAAAGTACAGGTACAAAAAAAAGTAACTGTTTCCTACATTAATAATAAATCAGCATATTAGAATGATTTCTGAGGGATCATGTGACTCTGAAGTAATGGCTAATGAAAATTCAGCTTTGCAATACAGAAATAAATATTCACAATTTTACTGTTTTTTTTCTTTCTGTGTTTTTGATCAAATAAATGCAGGCTTGATGAGCATAAGAGACTTCTTTCAAAAACATTAAAAGAAATGTTTCCAAACTTTTGACTTGTGCTGTAGATGTTTAGCTAACTTAATAACAAATGTAGCCTATTTAATACATGTCTACATTAATAATATAATACAATATTATGATTATCCCACATTTCTGACACAAAACAATGGTTACAGTTTTTACAGTAAATCCATGTTGGTGATATGTATATTGAAAAGACTTCTAACATTCAGGATATGTTCACAGCATTAGACAGTGGTTATGTAGGCCTAGTGTTGGATGTGATGCATTACTAAGTAATTTAGTTACTTTTCCCTTGGAAAATTAGGTAAGGGATTACTCTTAATTTTTCTGTAATTTAATTACAGTTTGATGTAATTGCATGAAATACTGTTATAGAACAATTCTATATAAAACAATAGTGGATTTAACATTGAAATTGAAGCTCTGTATTGTTAAAATGTATGTTTTTAATGTAACCTAAATACTTTGGCCAGTTCAAGAATAATTTTACATCATTTATTTGAAAGAATTAAAAGAGCAGTTTCACGTCTCTCCTTGTATTGTTGAACTGGTCAAGGTTAATATGGGCTTTAGAAAGTAATTAATAAGTAGGCTAATGCAATACTTTTTAGAGAGAACTACAGTAGCCTAATCTAATTACACAGTTGATGATGATGTAATTAGTAGGCATAGCTACTTATTTCGAGTAACTTAACACGTTTATTATATTATATTATATTATATTATATTATATTATATTATTTTATATTATATTATAGGCTATATTATTCCAATGTCCAGTCGGATAATGTTTTGATGTCTTTTTTGTTCATATAGGCACTGAACGCAGTTTATAGGGCTACTAATGGTCAAATCCATTAGATTATGTTTATGTGGTCAGTAAAAAAGACGCTCATTACGTAAGCAGGTAGGAAATGACGTCAGATAAACGTGTCGCCAGCCCAGAACTACAAAATAACGGCATAAAATGGCCTTTGAACAACATTAAACTGTTGTTTTTTGAACATATTAAATTAATTTGTTATCATTAATGTATTTTCTCTCAAAAGTCGGAGCATTTTGTTGGTTGTATCTGAGGTCTTGTCGCTCATTTTCCTTGGCCTATTTCGGTTTGTGACAGGGACAGACTGTCCCCGCAGTGGCCATTGTAGAGCGCTGCGCCATCTAGTGTTTGATTGAGGGATAGCGCGCTGCGGTGCTGAGTGTGCTGATCCATTCAGTAGCTATTTCACTATTATACGTCTTCATAATATATTTGGTAATATTAAAAATGTAAATCATATTTGAGAATCTCCCCGGGCAGTAACTTCTACCAAGAAAAACTGAAATTTAATTCAGACATCATTCACTCACCCTCCTGTTAACAATACACAAAATGTAAGACTAGCCAGTTTATATGGGAAAAAAGGTTACACATAAAAAATAATACGACTCTTTTAAATAGTTTAAATAGTTTCTTCAAATAGTTTTTTTTTCTTCTTTTTTTTTTTAAACTTGCTCTCTAACCTAGTAAGCTCATTCCATTGAGGTTAATTTTGCCCAGGTCACCTTTACCATATCTCAGCCCTCTCTGACACTTTTTGCAGCCTGTTTCTCCTCCCTCTCTTCCTCCTTCCCACCCACAGTCTGGGAAGTAATCCTATATATATGGGTTGTTCACCCTGTACGTTCTTAAAGGTTTTCCTCAGCTCTCTGACTTTTGTCACACAAACAAAGAAAAATGCCAGAAGAAGTTCCTGCTCAGTGCAAGGTTACCAAAGATGAGCTGGACAAATGGTGAGTATATTTCAGTAAGGATATATCAAAACCAAATACATTAGAGCAAAATTGAATTGTGAATCTGTATCTGGTGCTCTTTTGATGAGCTGTTACATGCTTTATAGCTCAGCGTGAGTGTGTTTGTTTGTAATATAAGTTTTTATCATGCATCACAAAACCTCTGTGTGTATATAGGTTATCTGTAGTGGTTTGTGAATGAGACGTGTTGGGTACAGAATGACAGGAGAGAAGATTGAGCACATGTGCTGGGGGGAGCAGGGTTTGGAAGTGATGATGGAGGTGGAAAATTACCCATGTTAGCCATCATGTTGCTAAGTTAAAGCATGAGGCTGCAACACTCTTAGTACATTTGATGTCAACAGAGTTTAGGTAATGCATTTTACAATAGGTTCTGAATAAAGCTCATGTCATTTTGCCCGCATCGTACGCATTCACGCACAAATGATTAACCTCCATCTGTAATTGTTAACAAAGCAAAGTGCTCTATTTCTAGGTCAAAAGGTCAGAGGTCAATGCACTCACACAATGGCACAATATTGTGAACTTTACGGTGAGTTGCACAAGTTGTTCCATTCACAATCTACTATCTCTTAACTGATTTAGTCAAGAGCACTCGTCATTTGCAGTGCATCACTTCTGTTTTGGCCACTTACACATAAAATAAAGCATTTGTAAGAACAGAGTATTGCATTATGTATCAAATTAATTAAATAATCATTCAGTGCAAATCCAGTATTTGAGATACAAAAAGAATACAATTAACCATCTGGTCCTGCTCAGATGGCGGTAAAAATTACAGATTTATTTTCTTTTATGTAAATGAAATTAATGTTTTTTTTTATTTAATATTTTGTATTTTTAGAGGCTTTTGTGGTACTAAATGATATTTGTAGAAAAGTTATGATCCATTTATTACCTGTTAATCACTTTTTGAGCATAGAACTGAAAATGAACTGTGGTAAATCTTGATTGCTTTGGAGCACAGACTTAAGTTTGGTCTCTTTTTAAAGAAGACACAGATTATACTACTTAAAGTATGATTTTAAATTTCTAAATGAAACATATTTTTCAAAACAGTAGCCTACAAGTATTTTCAGTACCATTAACCTTTTTGAATCATGTCCAGGATTTGTGTATGTGTTCACATAGCAAGTGCCAAATACTTTACCAAGTTTCGTACCATTACGATAAAAAAAAAACAAAAAAAACGTAAAATTGTCCTGTAAAAATGACCACACGGCACCGTTCAAGGGTTTTTGCAGGATGAAAGTTAAGTCAGATAGGCCTGGCTATATGCATAAACACATGCAGGCCAACATATAAATATGTCTTATATTTGTATGCAAAAACTTTCAGAGTGAAATGCTGTCTCCGTTTGATGCCAAATTTAGCATGAACTTTAAGTAATGTATATCTCTGATGTGGTTTTAAATAGACTCACACATGGAGCGGCGAGGGAGTGCTCACAGCTCACCTTACATCTCCTGTATTGCAATGTCTGCGTTATTTATGAGGGTAAAGGGGGCTGTCACGTGCAAAACCCGGCTAGTGTGTAAGAAATATTTCTTATCTTTTTATTTTTATTTGATTTTAGCACATATAAATCTAGGGTAGTTGATGCATAACATGTCCATTAGACTTTTCAAATGACATCATGATATAAATCTATATGGGAAAGTATACATTTTAGATTTTATGTGCCACTAAAAATGTGTTTATAAAGTCACCATGGAATCAAAATAGACAATTCTTGTTGTTGTTTTTATATGAAATATTGCATTTATTATGAATGGTTCATCCGTGCACATCATAATTATTTTTAATTCATAAATAACCTCCCTCCCTCTTGCAGCAAAATCTCTTCTCTGATGAAGTGAGGGTGTGACAACCGGTCATGCTGGCTTTATTATTAATTCTAAATAAATGTGAAAGATGTAATTCAACATAAGCTAAGTGTTAAGTGCACACTGCAGGACGTGTCAGTTTTCCAAAAAACAATTGTGCCCCATATTATGCTATTTTAAAGGTCCCTAATATTGTTTTGGAGTCTCCTACAATAGGTTTACATGCATCCAATGTCAAAAAACACATTAATGTTCTCATGCACATCACCTAGTTTGTCAGAGTCTGAAAACAGTTTGTTCAAAGATCCAGTCTTTTTAAACCCCTTCTTTCCATGAGTCTACTCTGCTCTGATTGGTCAGACAGACAGCCTAGTCTGTTGTGATTGGTCGACAGATAACAGTCATCTGACTTACAGCTCCTCAGCTCTTGATACACAGTGATATGAACAGGAACCATGGTGTCGTTTTTTTTTCCTTATCAATTCCAGCCAAGTTCTTTTGAAGTGCATGCAAAGTGGATTGGGAGTGATTAAAATAGCATCTTCTTGACAACACAAAACAAACTCTTCCAGTCTCAGCTACAACTACAGTGTTTGAGAGCGGGTCAAAATAGACGTTGTTCACAGGCGGCCAATGAAGACCATAGGCTGGCATTATGCAAATTTGTAACATTGTTACATAGGTTTGTAACAGGAAGTGAGACTGGAATTGACTCGTTGAGAATCGATTGTTTCTTTTCAGAGACAATAACTTTATTTGTCATGCACTTTTTGATCTTTAAAACATTGCAGACATTTTACATTCACAAACAGCTATATTACACACTGCATGAAAGCTAATATTCGAAAAAGCATATTAGGGGTGCTTTAAACCAACAATCCATATCTTAAAAAAGCAAAACTCTGAAGTAATGACCATATTAACCACCCTATATATATTTGCAGTGTTCAGGGGAAAGGAGCAGAGGGCTGTAAAGAGCTGCTGGAAGCCTTTGAGGCCTGTGTGAAGGGGGCCACAGCCGCCTCGTGAGGGGGACATGATTTTACATGTAAGTATTTTATGATGTTTTAGTTGAACTTTTATACTCTTTGAAATGTATTTGCAGTACTTGATCATTTTATTCGTATCACATAGAGTATTTCATTACAATAGTATCGTGAAATGATAATGTCTTCAGTCTGGATGAATGCATTGATTTGTCCATTCTGATTTTCTTCTGCTATTTTTAACTAAGGTCCTTCCTTTCTGGGTCCTCCAGTGTCCTTGCATTCCCTCACATTGTACTGGACTGAACCATTTTAAGGGCAGTGAAAGGGGTGCAAGTCCTGGAAAGCAATGGAACTGTATATTTTGATCCTGAGAAGTCCTCTCGGTGTCCCTCATGTCGTCCATGTTATTTGTAACTGTGAAAGAAAGAAGTATCCAGTTTTTTTTTTTTTGTTCAAATGTACACTGTGAAAAAGCACAATGCATTTCATCTGATTTTGAATAAATTACTATAATTGTTTATTTATTTTGCCATTACTCTCACACACACTGAGGTATATAACAGTGATAAAATAACTGACACTAAATGTCTTCATAATAATTAACTGTACGCAGTGATTGATTTACCTTGAACTGCAGTGGTCTGCTTACTTGATAACTCATGCCAAGTACACTGCAGTGCTGCTCGTTCGGCATAAGTGCAACTGACTGCACTATCTATTGAAGAAATTCTAAAGGTGCTGACAAAACAAATTTCATATTTCTCATCACATAATAATCATGCTGTTGCCATGTAGTTTTTATGGTATACTGCTGGCTACAGACCTACGTAAAATTAGAAAAAAAAAAAAAAAAAAAAAATGCAATTTGTATAACTGGATTGACGCATCATGGTTGTGACAGAATATATGAGCACAATGACATAAAATAAAAATAATAAACTCAACAGAACCTTGTGTGACCTTGTTTAACTCTTAACAGGTGAAGTATATTAAAACTTTGATATTGCCTGATTTGTTATTTTTATACTTATAGAAAAGGTAGGCTACATTTCAAAACCTTAAAAAAAGTATGCATGTAAAAATATATATATATTTCCATGACCTATACCATATTTTTGGACATGTTCTAAGAACAAAAACATGTTTTAAGAACGTTTTGGTAACGTTTTCATTAAGTTATGAAAGCATTATTTCTGAATGTTCTCTGAACGTTCCAAACTTCACGTTTTTTAAATATTTAAAAAAAGGGGGTTTTTTTTGGGAGGGGTATGCTAACCTTTTCTATTTTGTTCTATTTTCATTATCATTTTGCAAACCCAAAACCCTACAAACTTTTAAAAGTAATGTTCACTTTTAAAAGTTTTCTTAACGTTCTGATACAAGTAGGCTTAGTAAAGTATTTGTCAAAACGTTTCAGAAAATAATTAGGTGTAAATAGCTATAGCTAAATAGCTAACGTTTTTGTGCTAACATTTTGAGAATGTTAAAGGGATTATTAAAGGGATTATTCATCCAAAAATGAAAATTCTGTCATTAATTATTCACCCTCATGTCCTTTCAACCCTGTAAGAGCTTTGTTCACCTTCAGAGTATTGGCCTGCTCCTGTCAGCATCACCGTGGTGCTCACGTGAACAGCGTCAGAGACTCACATGGAAGAGTAGAAATTGCTGAATAAAGTTGTTAGGGTTTTTTGCGCAAAAAATAATTCTCGTTGCTTCATTAAGATTAAACCACTGAAGTCACATGGACTATTTTAACGATGTCTTTACTACCTTTCTGGACCTTGAAAGTGGCAATAACGTTACAGTCAGAAAGCTCTCGGATTTCAGCTACAATATCTTAATTTGTGTTCCGGAAATGAAGGTCTTACGGGTTTGGAACGACATGAGGGTGAGTAGGCTCATTAATGACAGAGTTTTCACTTTTGGGCGAACCTTTACAGACCAGACAACTTTGAACTAACATTCTATTAACGTCACTTAAAGAATGTTTTTTTTATAACATTTGAGAGAGAACCTTGACAGAACGTGAGCCAAAGTCCCGAGAACATTCCCTGTTAGCTGTGATACCACGGCGTTCTTTGGAGCTCTATATTGGCTATTTGATCAGTTTTGTTTGTTTGTCGTTAAACTAACCTTGTCACAGCACTTACATAGTGTTGCCCTTTTGTTGACTTGATTGCTTATCTCCTCTTTTGTAAGTCGCGCGCTTTGGATAAAAGCGTATGCTAAAAACAATAGAGAAAAAGAATAGGCCTATGTAAACCATTGAGTGCACAAACGTATAAAATAGCCTATCATTGAAGCCTACACTCTTAAAAATAAAGAATAAAGGTTCCAAGAGCGGATTTTCGCAGTGATGCCATTTTTGGTTCCCCAACGCCTATCTGTTAACAGTTCTTAAATATATATTTTTTAGAATAGGCTATTTTAAAAAGAACCTTTTACTTTAAAAGAGTATTTGATACCATGACTGTACCTCTGTGGTACATTTTTTTGCTGTAATGTCCAGATCTGTAGCGAGAGGTGCAGTGGGGTGAGTGTGTTGAGAGGGAGGGTTGATGATGATGAGGAGGAGGAGGAGGAGGGTGTGGGACCCGGATGCTGATGCGAGGAACCAGAACGGAGAAAATAACGCTTTACAACGCAAATACCGTCAAGACACACAAGATATCAGCGATCAGTGCGCAACGTATACATTTGCATCAAAAACATCAAATCCCTTCCCCAAAAGTGGCCAGCGGGCGCGAGCGTGCGCGGGACCGGCGGAGAAGAGAAGGATGAGGATGAGGATGCTGCGGTCTGAGCTCAACATCAGCAGCAGCACAGATGAAACAGATCGGGTACATCCGCTACAGTGATGCGAGAGCAAGCAGCGCAACCTGGATCTCCTTACAGTGACACACGATCGGACTTGAGTTTTGGGATATGTTGCTAGATTTGAATCGGGATTATATTTACCTGTTTGTCTAACAGTAAATGGTAAGATTCTGGTTCCTTTACCTGTGATTCAGGCCTAGCATAAGTGTCCTGAAGGCTTGAGTCCACTTATATTGTATGTACAGTATACACGGGTAAGGAGGACTTTCTAAATGGTGTTTGTTATGAGGTGATGGCCAGCTGGTAGATACATCTAGAAACACTGATCATAAGTCTACTAACAGCAGCTCATCAATACTGCACCTGGCTCTCTGTCATGGCATGCGCTGTGAATTAAAAGTCTGAGAAGGGTGACTTTGATTGGCAAAGCTATGAATTAGGCTGCTTTTATGGACCTAACTCTATCTTTACATTGCCATCTGTATCTTTCCACTCTGCTACATACATGACTCACAGTACAAGCCTGAAAGATTTCAGAATAATTAACAGGCCCGTGTGACTGTTGCCGAGACAGATTTTAGGGAATCCCACGCTCAGCATGGATATATTTCCGGGTTGTTGCAGACCCCTGCAAGACTATTGTAGAAAAACTCAGCTCAGAAACAGTACGCTGTGATAATATTGCATGCAGTAGCAAGTTTAACAGGAGCCAGGCCGCCACTATGTCTAAGGAACTGTCAGTGACCCAGACAGCTCAGTATGTGGGGCCGTATCGACTCGAAAAGACTCTCGGGAAGGGCCAGACAGGTAAGGAGACGTCGTTTTCGTCTGTAATTTCTACTGTTTTCAAAGCAGTCATCGCTGATGAATTGTCTGGTGAATGTCAATAGGTCTGGTGAAGCTTGGGATTCACTGCATCACTAGTCAAAAAGTAGCCATCAAAATAGTCAACCGAGAAAAGCTCTCAGAATCTGTGTTGATGAAGGTAAGGAAACAGTAATGTTGTACTTTTTATTGCTGTAGTTTTCGTAGTGTCACACATGTCACTAATAATTCATTTCAATTTAAATTATAATATTCTACCTGTTAAAAGTATTATGTTTTACCATGGTGCAGTGAAGGTATCAGATACTATGGTATTATCATATTCCAGTGTTATTTTAGTATCATTGAGATACTATTATAGTTTCTATTAACAATTAGAATTAGTTTTTCATTTTTACATTTGGTGAATTTATTTTTATTTTAGTTCAAGTTTTAGTTGTTTTTGCCATTTTATTAGCTGTTTTAAAATATGTTTAAAATTTTTAGTTATTTCAGTTAATGATGATTTTATTTCAAGTTACGTTTCAAGTAAAAAAGTTTTTTTTTATGGTTTTAGTTTTGGTTAATTATAATTATGCATGTACGTCATGTACTATGGTATTAACATGCCTTTCCAAGGCCAAAAAACATAGTATTACCATGGAACATGCATCAAAACACAGGAACACCCCGGTACTTTTTGGTATGTTCTTGCTAATGAAAAGCTACTTTATTGTGCTTCAGAATTTGCTATTTATAAAGATTTTTTTTTTTCATTCAACTAGGTGGAGAGAGAAATTGCTATATTAAAACTGATCGAACATCCACACGTGTTGAAACTCCATGATGTTTATGAGAATAACAAATACCTGTGAGTTAGAACCCTTTCACATGAATTCTTAATGCTTCACTCAGAGCACATTGTTCTTTCTCCTTGTTATTTGTCCCTTCTTAAAACATTTCCTCCACATTCATGCAGGTATTTGGTATTGGAGCATGTTTCTGGTGGAGAGCTGTTTGACTATTTGGTGAAGAAGGGAAGATTGACGCCTAAAGAGGCACGAAAGTTCTTCAGACAAATCATATCTGCTTTGGACTTCTGTCATAGTCACTCCATATGGTAAGACACAAATGTGCATACTCACACATACACAAATAATATAAATAAGAACGATAAATAAATACAACAGTGCCCTGGGGTGAAGCCATTTCATTTTTTTTTCTCCTAATATTTTGTTAGCTCATGAAAATCATGAACATATTTTTCCATTTTGTTAAAGTTATTTGCAAAATGGTCCCACATTGACTGCATCACAAATGAGATTTGTTTGTTTACTCACATTGTATTTCCAAAATAATGCTGTATTAAAAGCAAAAATAATACAGGAAAATACACCATTTACTGGTGGTTATTTTGAATAGGTTTTCAATTGTATTTGAATATGGTGACAAAAGTATTTGCATATGGCCTTTTGCTCCAAGCTGTTTTAAACCAAAACCTTCTTTTTCATTTCCTTTGTCATAAATTATGCTGCTCCTTCAGTATTTAATAAAATAAATATACTTTTAGGTTATTATAATGCTAAATGCAAATTAATAAAAACTAAAATGAAAGTGCATTCATTATGCTTTTTCGAATATACCTTTCATGCAGTGTAGCTGTTTGTGAACGTAAAATGTCTGCAATGTTTTAAAGATCAAAGTGCATGACAAATAAAGCTATTGTCTCCGAAAAGAAAGAATCGATTCTCAAATGCCGGAACGAGTCGTCAGTAATTCCAGTCTCACTTCCTGTTACAAACCTACGTAACAATGTAACAAATTTGCATAATGCCAGCCTATGATCTTCATTGGCTGCCTGCGAACAACTTTTATTTTGACCCTCAAACACTGTCGTTGCTGAGACTGGAAGAGTTTGGTTCATGTTCCGGTAGAAGTTCCGGTTTTCAATGCGGCGAATCTGCTTTGCATGCATTTCAAAAGGACAAGGACTCGCGCTATAATCGATGTGGAAAAACTGACACCATCATTACTTTTCGTATCACTGTGTATCAAGTGCTGAGGAAGCCTCCAGACCTGAAATTCAGATATGGTAATGGCTGTTTCATTTCTGACACGCTGTAAGCTGTCGACCAATCACAACAGACTGGGCCGTCTGACCAATCAGAGCAGAGTAGGCTCTCGGAAAGGAGGGGTTTAGAGAGACTGAATCTTTGAACGAATCGTTTTCAGACTCTTTGAGAAATTAGGTGATGTGCAATATATAATATGAGACAAAGTGTTTTCTGACATTGGATGTTTGTAAACCTATTGTAGGATACTCCAAAACAACATTAGGGACCATTAAAATAGCATAATTGGGGCACTATAAAGTGAAACATATAAAAATATAAAGAACATATAAAAAATAAAATCTCATTCAAATAGTGGAGTGGTTTGATAATGTATTGTATATCGACAATGGTTTGTTTTCAACATGAGCATTAAGTGAGGAGTTTTTAGTCACTCATTTCCATATGTGGTGGTTGTAGCTCTAGTCTCGAAGTTGAGCAGATACAGGTGTGTGCCTCTATAAAGACAAGGATGAGTGAAATATTAATGTTTCTGAATATTTTGCACCCTGAGCTGTATTTATTTCAAAGTATTTTTTCTGTGGGGGGTTGTTGGTATGTGACGTGTTCAGAACCGCTTGTCCTCTGTGCTCTTGTAGTCATAGAGACCTAAAGCCAGAAAACCTTCTGCTGGATGAGAGGAACAATATCAGGATTGCAGACTTTGGCATGGCCTCACTACAGGTGGGAGACAGTCTGCTAGAGACAAGCTGTGGGTGAGTATTTTGTATGTGCGTGTGGTTTGTAATACTGTTGCTTGCTTTATTGCACGTTGCAATAGTATATGGTTTAGGACATGGATATTTCTGTGAAAATTGCATGGAGCTTTCCAGCTTTGTTAAAGGTACACAATCAAAATAATTGTTAGCAAATGCCATTTGGTTTAATGTTTTGTTATCTAATGCAATGACAGTCATACATTTAAAATTTTAAAAGTGCAGTAAAACCACCCTCTAAAACTCACGTGTATATCAAAATATACTACAAAAAGACAAAATATGATCATGTTGATCCACATCGAAAGATGGCAGTACATCGTCTAACACATTGTGGGAGCGGTACTTAAAGTACACAAAAAAACATTATAATGATTGCCAAAGAACTACTGAATGCACCTTGAATAGGGTTTTACTGTAAGAACACTTGTTCACTTAGCTTAGGCATTTTTTTGCAGTAGGATAGAACTTGATAAATGAATTTGTTCAATAGGCTAATATAAAGTAATTTTATATAGCCCAATCTAGCAACTAGAGAAGTAGGTTAGATTTCTTCAGGACAAACTTTGAAGTTAGCTTGACAAAGGCTTGTTTAAAAGTTGTAAATATTTGTAAAAGTTTGATGTTTAAATAGATACTGTTAGAAAAACAGCCAGTTAGCTAGCTAGGCATTGATAGCCTGATTTATAATATGTAAGCATTAACATAGCATGCTACTAGTTATTGTAGTTATATGTTTAAGCACATTTGGCTAAGGTAATTTAGCATGTTGCTGGCATCTTTAATGTGTTTCTAGAAGTTGTTAGCATGTTTCTAGTATGTTTTAGCTGGTTTTTAGAATCTGCTAAAATAATGTGTTCATGCTTTAACGTGTAGCTAGCATTTTGGTAGCATGTTGATAGCATGATTTAGCATTTTGGTAACAGGTTTTAACACAAAACATGTTTTAACATGTTGCTAGAATGTTTTAGCTCATAGCTAGCATGATGCTACTATATTTTAGCATGTTGCTAGCAACATGGGTGGGGGGTTGGGGGATCATCCTGTGAAACCCGTGAACTTGGCAACCCTGGATCTAGGCTGCATTAATTTTAGAAATTTTGGGCCAGATTTACTAACAGCGTGCATCAGCGCAAACCCTCATTTGTCATTAAAAACTACTGTCAGGATTTACTAAAGACACGCAGTGAAATATTAGCGCTGACAAGGCATGAACAGGGTTATTTTTACGGCTGACCTTATTGCATATGCATTTGTAGGTGTTTCCCTTTCAGACACAAAACTTATGGGAGGAGAGTATTTATTGAATCATGCAAGGTGATTTACTAAGGTTTGTGCTTGTCAATTTACTGGTATTTGCACCATTATTTACCACCCAAAAACCACCGGATGCTAATTTGCGCTGCTCTTGGTAGACTGCGTTGGTCATTATGGAAATGATTCGGCTACGTCTGTGTTCTTCAATTTGAACTTTCCACTCCTATTTTTGGAATTGCGCTCTCACGCTAATTTTCCCTGTTTATTAAATCTGGTCCTTGGACTCAGAAGAAGAAGCAGCAGCATTTTATCAAGTCACCATTCCTATTCCTTACTTAACTATATTTCATTTCCATAAATAAATGCTGCAAAGTTTTTTTTTTTTTTTTTTTTTAAATGAAAATATTTTTTAAAAAACTATACCTTCTCACAACCTTCCATACTCTGTTTTCCCAAACTATTTGCAGATCTCCTCATTATGCATGTCCAGAAGTTATCAGGGTAGGTCCATAGATCCAAAAAGTAACATAGATGTTTTAAAGCATCATTCTGTCTGAAGGTGTACCATTGACCTTACTACCTTTTTTGGCTTCTACTGTAGGGTGAGAAATATGATGGTCGACGGGCTGACGTATGGAGCTGTGGAGTCATTCTCTTCGCTCTGCTAGTGGTGAGGAGGAAATCGCTTCAGTTTTAAGGAGAGCTTCTCAGAGGGCATTTTCCTCACTTATCACCTATTACTCATTTTTAGCTCAAAGGTTGTTAATGTTAAAAGTTGCATGTCACTACCATCTGTGTTTATGTATGTGGGTGTTCCTGTCTGCCATCCACAGGGCGCTCTGCCCTTCGACCACGATAACCTGCGGCAGCTGCTGGAGAAGGTGAAGAGTGGAGTGTTCCACATGCCCCATTTCATCCCCCCCGACTGCCAGGCTCTGCTGCGGGGCATGATAGAGGTCGACCCTGAAAAAAGATTCACGGTGAATAAGCATACTTGTTGTTACACTTGGCTGTTTACTTCAATTTCACAAGTTCACACTTACATCAAATTAAACAGAGTAAAGATTATGCATATTTGGCGTGCTGTCTGGGGGGAGGGCTCTGAGCTCAATTTAATTTGTCCGAACCCAGAGTACTCCCTCTGGTTGTTGTAAGAGTAGTTAGGACTAGAAGTGAGGAGATAGGGTGGTGGAGGGATGCTGTTAAACTGTCAACAAATGGAGGTAAGTCTGCTGTATGTACCTCTTAACTCGTTGATTGGGTTGATTAACTGAATGTGCTTCCCTAGTGTTTAATTAGCTTTGATTATCCGAATGTGCTCCACAGAGGTGTTTAAATAGGTTCAATTATCTGAAAGTGCTCCTCCCGAACTTAGTTAATACAACATCATGTAGTGTTGTAGTACTCAAGACTCAAGAAGGTCCTGGTCTTGTCTCGGTCTCGAGTCTTTACCTATTTGTACTGTACTCAGTCTTGTCTCTGTCTCAGACTAATGCCCGGTACACATTGTACGATGATGACCAATCGTGGCGATTTCTGTGGTTGTTGCTCCTACATCGTACAGTGAGGGTCGTTGTCACTGTCTTGCGGCCAAAGATAGCCAGACATGTATCATGATCATCTCACTGTGTGTTTGCTGCTACGACCTACATCTACTGACTAGCCAATAAAAGTGCACCATGAAATGGCGTATTGATCAACGCGACATGGCACTCTACTTACCTCAAGCTCCATTTGCTTTTCCCTAGCCATGACTGTGTCTATATTCTCCTCTTTCACTTCCTCCTTTTTTTTCCGCGCACATAAAAACCACAATTGCAAAGTGCGATTCATCTTGCTCTATTTGTTTACCACTGGCACATGCTATGCTAACTTGCGTCGTAGCCTACGATTTAATCAGTGTCATCATCGTACAGTCTACGTACATGTCGTAACCAAACTTATTAAATCCATGTCGTACAATGATTTTATAGGACTGCCGAAATCGAAACAGTCAGGCATAAGAGGACTGTGGATTTTATCTCAAGGCCGATCAAGAGAAAAATATATAACATTTAATAATATTAAGCAATAAATATTATTAGCAAGATAGCTGTTTTCACAAATATGAGCAAGATTGCAAATGTGATATTTATTTTATACAAATGTTCAATTCAATTATTTATGCAGTTGTAATTGTACCAATTTAGACACCTCTGCAGTGCAAAGATGAGCTTTGTTGTTTTGGTATCAACACACACACTGGTCTTGGTCTTGACTTGGTCTCGGTTTAAGTGGTCTTCACTACAACACTACTCGAGTTATAGCGCCATCTGCCTGTCAGCAGATTACACTATTTACACCATCTGTTGTCCTCCCCCTGCAGCTAGAGGCCATCCAGACACATGCCTGGTATCAGTAAGTATTGATTATTTATATTATTGATTATTTATATTCTTACTATCACTGTAAGTTAGATGTAGCGAAAGCATATTATTTGTGTGATTATGGCTGTATTTTATGAATGGATCTCTATTTCTATTAAAATGATTTCAGCCTGTGTCTTTCACAACTGGCAAAATCGCAGATGATTTGTGCAGGCAGCTCACGTTGGTCTGTGTGTTTGTTTGTTTGTGTGTGTGTGTGATCAAGAGCTGGACGCAATGAGCCGTGTCCGGAGCAGCCGCCCCCGAGGCGTGTGTGTATGGGCCGGATCATGTCTCTGACAGAGCTGGACCCGGATGTGCTGGACAGCATGTATTCTCTGGGCTGTTTCAGGGACCGGGTTAAACTGGCCCAAGACCTGCAATGTGAAGAGTGAGTGCAAGTACCATGCACATTTTCACCAGAAAACTACTTAATGTTTAACATTTTTATTATTTATCTCACTCCATTCCTCAGAGATAACCAAGAGAAGATGATCTATTATCTCCTGTTAGACCGTAAAGAGCGCTATCCCAGCTATGAGGATGAGGATCTTCCTCCAAGAAATGAAATCGGTTTGTGTCTTTTCCCCTGGATTGTTCATTTACACAGTTAAACGAAGGGTTAAATAAAGTGCAGTTTATAGAATCATATATTTATGACAGTTTAACTAATGGTCAGCATCAAGTTACAGGTACTCATGTGAAACCATGTGGCCATTTGCATTTATACATTTGGCTGATGCTTTTATCCAAAGCAAATTACTGTATTTTCCGGAATACATCTGAAATCTGCTGCGACTTATTTTCCAAAGCGACTTAAAGTGCCCCATTATGCTACTTTAAAGGTTCCTAATTTTGTTTTGGAGGTCTCCTACATGGGGTTTATAGATCATAGATGCAACAAAGGTAAAAAAAAAACTTTAATTTTCTCATAATATGCATTCCACGTCATCTTATTTCTCAAAAAGCAGAAAAAAAAAGTGGATTCGCAGCGCTGAAAAGAAGGTGTCTTCTCGGCATGTAGACAACACAAACCAAACCAGCTACAACTACAGTGTTTGAGGGTCAAAGTAGATATTGTTCACGGACAGCCAATGAAGACCATAGGCTGGATTTTTTTACTTTGTCACGTAGGTTTGTAACAGGAAGTAAGAGTGGAGTTACTTAAGACTCCATTTCAGCAGTTCAGAATCTATTCTTTCCTCTAAGAGACAGAGGGCCCTATTTTAATGATCTAAGCGCACGGTCTAAAAAGCACACAGCGCAAGTTCAGTTTGGGCGTGTCGGAATCCACTTTTGCTAGTTTAACGACGGAAAAATGGTCGGCGCGCGCGGCACATGGTCTAAAAGGGTTGTCCCTATTCTCTTAATGAGAAATGGGTGTGTTTTCGGCGTAACGTGAAATAAACCAACCAGAGTCTCATCTCCCATTCCAGCCAGTTGTGCTCGCGCCATGGCGGATTAGCTATTTACATGACGGAATTTGCAAACGGAAAAACTGAACGCATCTTCAGAGAGCAAACAGATCTGCTCGTGCGCGAGGTTAAAGCGTGCGAGCAGACCTTCTACGGGACAAGCCGGATTCCACCATATCTTTATGTACACAATATTAATCTTTTACGTTGTAATCCTTTTATTTTTAATATTTGGCATGTTTGTGTGTTGCTACGCGTCCCTGTGTGTGTAATAAGCAGAGTGTTGTGGACCCGTCTATAGGCGCACATTACTAACGCGCTCTTTAAATTAAAAACATATAATGCGCCATAGACTTTAGACCAGGCTTCTGTTGGCACAGTCTATTTCAGTTGCCTCAAACTAGCAACACGCCAACAATGCACCTGAACACACCTCGTTGTCAGACCAGCAGCCCATGTGCGCTTAAATGGGCGCAATGCATTTGCTATTTAAACAACGTGGCGCAGGACTTGAAAATGATAACTGCGTCAGGCTGAAACTAGCAAAAAACACTTACGCTGCATTGCGCCGGGTGTATGATAGGGCCCAATAATTTTCTTTTCATGCACTTTTATCTTTAAAACTTTACAGACATTTTACATTCACAAACAGCTACATTACACACTGCATGAAAGCTAATATTCGAAAAAGCATAAGGGGGCGCTTTAAATAATGCAATTGACATCAAGAACGCAAAGTGCACACGACTTGACATCGCAGCCTATACATCATCAAACTAAAATGCAGTCAGCCAAACATAAAAAGTTAAAGAGCTCAATTTATCTTTATTTAATATGTACATTTTTCATTCTTGTTCTGTATACTGTTAAATTTGAAGGATTTTTTTGTGGACTGAGTGGAACGAAAACGTTTACAGTGTTTATAATGTTTGTAAACGTATCTTTTTTAATTAACAAGTATTTTACAATATTTCTGAATGTAATGATAAAATGTGACTTATGTTTTTTTTTTTTTGCTTTCAACAATGCAATTGGATCCGGTGCGCCTTTTCCGGAAATTACAGTGCATTGCATTCATGGTATACATTTTATCAGTTTTCCTGGTAATCGAAACCACAGCCTTGGCGTTGCTAGCGCCATACTCTGCTGTTTGAGCTACAGGCAAACTGCGAACGTTTTGTCTTTCTATACAGACCCTCCGCGGAAGCGCGTAGACTCACCCATGCTAACCCGTCACGGCCGCTGCCGGCCCGAACGGAAGAGTCTGGAGGTGCTGAGTGTGACGGAGCAGGGCTCTCCAACACCCCCACGCAGAGCGCTGGACACCTCCACGCACAGCCAAAGGTACACACACACACACACTCATATACATGCTTTAATGCACATATGGAACTTTGTAAATATTGATTTAGCTCTATTGACTCTTGACCACAGATCTCGATCTGTTAGTGGAGCATCAACTGGCCTTTCTTCTAGTCCTCTGAGTAGTCCCAGGGTAAGTGCCTGTTTGCCAACCTTTTTCTATTAAAGGGATTGTTCACCAAACATGACAATTCTATCATAATTTAGTCACCCTTATATTGTAATTATGAATACAAACAGAGTTACTCAGCAGCGGTGTTGACAAAAATATAATTTTCCCGATACATATTGATACTGAAATATTTGCAAAGGTTTCGATACTCATTTTCTGCAAACACTCTCTTCTAGTATAAGTATATAGTTTGTTGCGCTGTGTGTTTAAGAGCAAAGCACAGCACTGTATTCTTACATGCTAGCAGGTTATGATAAAGTGTTTTTTAAGCGTCTCAGAGCGACTTGATTCACAATAAATGCAGCAAACTCTACATGCATTTGGGAATGGAACGTGCCGCTTATGCTTTTTCTCAATCGCATAATCTCCAACATTTTTGTGGACAGATGATTGCAGCATTTCACTAGATTTGTAATGAGATTGTCACAAAAATGTAAAAGGCTTCCCTAAAGTTTTTTTTGCCAAAATAAAAGCCTGAGTGTTCAACACTTGCAAGTGAAGATATCAAGTATAAAAAAGAATTAAGGAACTTTTTATGAAATGTTATTTTTTTTATTTTACAGTGCAGTTGAATTACAATAGTAATATGTTTAATAATAATAATAATAATAATAATAATATATTGTTTTTATCATATCATTCCACTCAGAGCTATCGGGCCTGAGTAATCTCAAACAGCCAGATTCAGTTTATATGAAAATACTTTGTTTGTGGTCAAAAGTTCTTTGAAAATGGTATTGAATATTGATATTTTTCAAGGTATTGTATCGAAGTTAGAAATTGTTCGAAATAATAATAAAAAAATACACAAAGTAGTCTATATGACTAGTGTATTAGATTTCAAGTCTTCTAAAGTCCTATAATAGCCTCGTGTGAGCAAGACTACAATTTTGTAATGCTTTACAATAAGGTTTTGTTTAACATTAGTTAACTACATTAGTTAACTACATTAGTTAACGTGAACTAACAATGAAAAATACTTCTAAAGCATATATAAATCTTAGTTAATGTTACTAATCTTAGTTAATGTTACTAACTTTACTAATGCATTACAATTAAAATAGCTATCTATTAATATTATTTAATGGATCTGAGCTAACATTGAAGGGATACTTCACCGATTAGCATTAAGCTTTGTATCAGTAGAAACCCGGTAGTATTTTCGAATGACCGTGCTTCCCTCCCTCATGTCCCCCTGAGACGAGAGATTTCTGTATTGTGTGTCTGGAAAAAACCTCTGATGACACAAAAATAATCATTTAGCTCATCAGAGGCTTTTGTGTCCAGAGGCTAGAGACTCCAGCCAGTAGGAGGAGCTCGTCCCGCATGTCTTCAACCCGCCCATAGGGGGATCTCACCATAAAACGCCGTCTTTTCAGTTTCCAGTCGACTAGTAGCCTAGTTGTATCATTTCTTCCGATACTGCCCTCTGTAACCGGTAGGCGTGGCTTGGGCGTGGCCTCGTAGGGCAGCAAAGCAAGTGCATTCTGGGAGTTGTTGTCTTTCATCCACATGAGCCAAAAATTCATTTGGCTTTTCTCAGTCTAGAAGGCACCAACTTCTACAATAATTTCACATTTCTATTACATAAATGACCCAATTTAAATACACATTCATCTTTCCAGCGGTGAAATATCCCTTTAACAATGAACAGTTGTATTCTTATTAACTAATGTTAACAAAGATTAATAAAAAGTGTTGCTCGTTGTTAGTCAATGCATTAAACAACTAATGGGACTTTATTTTAATGTTTAGATTTATACATTCACTTTTTTAAATTTTTGGATGAGCTATGCCTTGAGTTAGTATTTTGTTTGTCATTTTTCCAAAAAGGCTTCTTATATCTTTATGACACAAGTTGAATATTTAGCCATTTTATCATTCACATTTTCTGAACCGAGTTAATATGAACATGCACATCAGTCAGTCTTAGACACACACACACACACACACACACACACACACACACACACACACACACACACACACACACACACACACACACACACACACACGTCCCCATACACCATCACTGTGCACTAATCCGTATCACCTGCCATTGCTCATTTTCACTCCTGTTTCTCTCTCCATCTGCCACGGCCTTCACTCCTCCACCCGATTCTTCTCCTCCTCATCCCATCAGAGCCCTGTCTTTACCTTCAGCGAGCCAGAGGTAGTTGCCGCCACCAAAGCGGGAAGCGGCAGCACCGTCACTCGTCCCAATCGATCGCATGAACCCAAAACGCAGACGCTTCCATCTAAAAATGCACCTGAACGCCCCCAACTCCAGTCCATGAAGTCCCTCCCCCTTCCCGCCTCCACTTCCCGCTCTCCCTCCCCTTCTCCCCTCTTGTCACCCATTCCCCGTTTCCTCTTCTTTCCTTCTCCATCTGCGGTGCTGAAGTCGGTGACTAAAAGCTTGTATCCCATGTCTCAGGTCACCCCTCAGGGCTCTCCCCTGCCAACCCCCCTGGGTACCCCCGTGCATCACCCCCACCCCCCCACCGCTACCCCACCCTCCTCCTCCTCTTCCTCTTCTTCCTCCCGAGCCGAGGGAGGAAATGTGGGCGTGGGCTCACTCTCCTTGACCCCACCCTCTAGTCCAGGGGGAGGCGGTGGCATGGCGGCCAGTAGCTCCGCCCACTGGAGGACACGCCTCAACTCACTGAAGAACAACCTGTTGGGGTCGCCGCGGTTCCACCGGCGCAAGCTGCAGGGTGGGTGCAGGCCGCTATCTTTACGTTTTGAAGTATTTCATCAAGTATTGTTGGGGTTTTCAAACTTTTTGGTGCCATGGACCCTTCAAGACCCATTTCTGGTGATAAATAAAAAATATTATATCTGGAATATATTTACCTTTTATTAAGTTGACACTGTATCTTTTTTCTTCCTATTATTAGAGTACTTTTAGATGTATAAACTTAAAGAAAAATTATGTTAATTAATAATAAAATAAATAATAAAATAATTGATTAATCTCATTATTTCTGACCTTAAATAAAGAAATAATTATTTCTGAAAGTTAAATAATATTTTTTATTTATTTATTTACTTACTTACTTGCTTACTTACCCAGACTCCCTTGCAGCTAGGGTTAATATCATTAACTAACATAATTTTCATTACTTTAAATCAAATAAACATTAAGTGCAATAACAATTAATTGTCGCGATTAATCGCAAAACATACAATTTTTGTAAATATATAATATATGCATAGTATACACACACACACATATATATTTTTACAAATGTTTAATGTTAGATGCGATTAATCACGATTAATCGATTGGAGAGCACTAAGAAAAACGTTAATTTATTTTATTTCAGCTAATTATTTTTCAACATTCCTTATTTTCTTTTACTTTAAGTTTAACTACTAAAATTAAATAAATAAAATTAACAATAATAATGCTAATAAAAATGACAAATACACAAATTTAAAAAACAAAATGACTGAAACTTTAACAAAAACAATTAAAGTGAAAAAAAGTCAATATAAAAATAAAATCTGATTCAAAATATTAACAAAAACTGTAATATATATCAATGATACTAAAATAACACTGCTTGCATCCCTCTGGTGGTGCCTGGATCTCAGTTTGAAAACCCCTGAAATATAAAACTCTCAAATAATCAAATTTAGTTATATCTATGTTTCATTCTTACTCTTACCTTTCCAATAGTGCCAACCACAGAGGACATGTCCAGTTTAACCCCAGAATCCAGCCCAGAGTAAGAAACATTTCCCATCCCAGCACATGTGTGATGCCAAGAAGTCTGTCAAAGAATCATCTAGATAGAGTTGCATTCTGTTTTAAAGGGTTTACTGTATATTGTACATTTTATGTTACATTAATTTATTCCCTGAGGTCCACTTATAATGTTAGGAAAAGGTTTTTGTCCTCCAAAAACAGGAATAATTGAGCTATTAACTGTTTTTGCTACTGTTCCTTTAGGTAACACCCACCTAAAGGAACATAATGCATATGAAAAAGAAACAGTTTCATTAAAGCTGTTGAGCATCTTTACACAATTAAATTCCCATACATTCTAAATAAGAAATATTGCAAAAGCTCAATGTCTAACATTCGACAGGGAATATTTGAGTGACATCCTCCAGATTCTAAACATGAAATGTTCCAGATGTCCACACTCACATTTTGAATAGACGTCACGGTGACTTGTATGTGCTATTGAGAGAGAAATATATTGACAATAGTAATCTATAGTTTATAATTCTTCAGTGTGCTGCATTATTTTGACGAGTTTTACAGCTTTTTCATGTGTCTGTCTGTCTGTGTTTGTGTTCCGGCAGGCTGGCTAAAAGGTCCTGGTTTGGGAATTTCATCAGTTTGGAGAAAGAAGAGCAGATTTTTGTGGTCATCAGAGACAAACCTCTTAGTTCCATTAAAGCTGATATCGTCCATGCCTTCCTCTCTGTGAGTCTACCTGATTTGTGCAGCTTTTTGTCGATGGATTAAACATTTTAATAAAATGTATTACATGACATGAATCAGATTAATCTAAATTAATCACATACACACTACTGTTCAAAAGATTGGTGTTTTTTTTCAAAAGAAGTCTCTTATGTTCATCAAGGCTGCATTTATTTGATCAAAAATACAGTAAAAACTGAATTATTCTCAAATATTATTACAATTTAAACGTACTCTTTTCTATTGTAATATATTTTAAAATGTAATTTATTCCTGTGATGCAAAGCTGAATTTTCAGCATCGTTACTCCAGTCTTCAGTGTCACATGATCCTTCAGAAATCATTCTAATAAGCTGATTAATCGATTGATAAACAGTGATGATGTACACACCTAAACGCATCAGTTCTTTTCTTTCTCTCTTGCTTTTGTCTTCAGATTCCCTCCCTCAGTCACAGCGTAATCTCTCAGACGAGTTTCCGAGCAGAATACAAGACTTCTGGAGGTCCGTCTGTCTTCCAGAAGCCTGTCAAATTCCAGGTAGACATCTCCTTCTCTGAGGGGGAAAGAGAGCAGGAGCGCGAGAGAGAGAGGGATGGACAGAAGGATTTTGGAATATATAGTGTAACTTTTAGCCTCATATCAGGTAAGAACTGCTTTTTTATAAATGATTAATTGAAATGATTTATTTGCTCACTGCCAGTAAAGTATCAGAGCATTTCATTTGTAGTACAGAAACAAAACATGAGATCAAATAGTGTTTAAATCACTCAATTTTACAACGTGCAGCAGCGACACCAGCGGATAAAGTTTCTGAAGGAGGTTGTATCTGTTTTGCAGCCAGTATAAAAAAAGTAAGCAAATATTAATATGCTAGTTACTGTTAAATTTAATTTTTTTTTACAGTATTTCATTGTAGCAGTATTCTTAAGCAGTATTCAATATCCTAAATAAAAAAAAATAAGGCTTTGATTTTAATAAAAAAGTATGATTATATAAATCATTGTATCAATGTTATGGGAATGGAAATCCATTAGCAAGCATATCGTTTCCATTAAATTCATTTTTATTTATTTAGTGAGCACTGAGCAGTATTTTAAATATATATATTTTTTTAAATATTTTTTTTATTAATTTATATATTTATTCATTTAAATATTTAAAAATGTTCATGAGACTTGGATTTTAATAAATAGTATGATTATCTAAATTATTATAAACCAAGTTCTGTCATGAAACACTACATTTAAACAGCCGGTGAGCGTCACTATAGCAGTTTGCAGCGCGCTTTCGCAGTTCCTCTGATACCCTCCACCTTCCCCAGCTCCACCTGTATAGATCTGCAACATGTCATGCTCACAGCAGCAATAACCTACAAAAACAGAAATATCAGCAGCAGCCTAAGCACATCTATTCCACCAAGACCAAATATATAAACATTGTCATATCCATTTCCATGCTAAAAATCTTTCGAAAGTTGTCATGATTGAAATAAATGTTATAGCAATGGTAAGATAAAACGATTTTCCATTAGCCTTTAACATGGAAATCATTAAACTTGGTCTATTTCAATGCATTACATTTTTTATAGTAAGCAGTATTTTACATATTTTCAACAACTAATTTTTTTTTAGTTTTAATAAGTATGATTATATAAATTATAGTATAAAGAAGTGTTACAAGTGTAAAAAAAATGGTGCCTTTAACATGGAAATCATTTTCATTATTTCCATTCATTTATAACATTTACAACCCATAAAGGGGATTTTGCCGCCTCATTTCAGAGGTCCACTACACACCATTGACGTTACATGATGTGTGTGAATTCATATTTGTAGGTCCAAGTCGCAGATTTAGAAGAGTTGTCGAAACGATTCAAGCCCAGTTGCTCGGTGCTCACGATCAGTCCATGACGCAAACTCTTTCAGGTAAGAACGAACACATATCATGAATTATTCCAGCCTGTTTCCACTCCTCCGTAGCCTTTTTTTGCCTTGTGCCAGATGAGAAGAACGGTCGCCCTCCCAGAACACCAACCAGACAAAACTCCCGGCGGTCCGAGGGCGGAGGCGATCGGTGTGAATGGGTGGAGCGCGGCGAGAGCGGGGTTTTACTCCAGCGCAGGGGTTCGGGAAAAGAAAGAACCCGTCTACTTTCCTCCAGTGGAACACAATCACAGCCCTAAACGAGAAATATTGTGAATAATCAGCAACCCATCAAGATATTAGCCATGATATGAGACAAAACTACTCAAACTTTCCTTTTCCCCTTCTCACTTCAGAACAGCATGATGGTAAAATTGTTTTTAAAGGAGCTTTTTGAAAGCCTAATGAAACCAAATACTGATACACAAACAGTAAACGGCCTCTTTGTGCAAGAACACGGGATGCAATGAAGCAAAGAATCATCTATCTCCACTGAACAATTACACAACATAAACTTCTGAGATCCGAGGAACACCTCTGAAAATGATTTAATTGGTCATCCTGGACAATGCTTTGATTTCTGCTGTATTTTCTCTCATGTGATTTGGATGTAATGTGCAAAACTTGAGTCTTAAGAGTTTATAATGACATTCGTGAAAGGTTCCGGTTGTGGGTAGCACACCATCTGTTCCTTACAGTCCTGCTATCTGTTTCAGCAATCGAGTAATTATAGCAACAGAGATCTTAGTCCAATTAGTCTGAATTTTTATCCTCCAAATCATGTTTTTAACAAAAGAAATATTTAGTGATCCAGATCCAAAAGCTATCAGCACCAAGAGTCTGCTCAGTCATATGCAATAAAAATCAATAAGCTACAAAAGATTCAGTTTAACAAAGCTGCACACGCTGAATCTTTTAAAACATGATTACCTCTATGAGCGGACAGACTCATGATGATTTTATGACCGTAAATAGTACCGTTGCTCACCAGCCCTTCGATCATTATCTATAGACTTCATTTTCACTCTACAGAAATGCTGCATGCTAAATAACATCACCCCTCACAGCAAGCGTCACCCCTAATGACTGAATGTGATTGTAAAGCAATCCTGCGTGCGTTTACACATCGAAATCTGGCCTCGATTCACCCTTTTGTCAGCTCAAAAATGCGAGAGCGTCTGACTAACGGACGATTCCCATGACTGTTGTCTCCAACAAGAGTTCAGATGTAACGTTTCCCTTTTAAATGCCAAAGGGAACGGGAATCTCTCCAAAATACGAAAAAGGATTTTCATCCCAATTCTCTGTTGCTGCAAGACTTTTGGTTGAAGCCAACCAAGTGAATGTCGTTGACTATCTTACTTATGAATTTTGATTTATCGAAAATAATTTGTTTGTATATTACTCTGGGGATTGAAAAAGAGTGGCCATTAGGTGTACATATCTGTGTTGGAATGTTTGGGGTATTAAAAATACATATTTTGGGAGAATATAATAACGATTCCAAAAGACATTTTTGGTTTCCTAAAGAACCTTTCGATGAACCGTTTTTAAAGTGCCCCATAATGCTTTTTCAAATAAGATCTTTAATAAAGAATAAAGATAGAATAAAGTTATTCTAATTCTTATTCTATCCTTACAAAAATCGATTCTGAACTACTGAAACGAGTCGTCAGTAATTCCAGTCTCACTTCCTGTTACAAACCAACGTAACAATATAACAAATTTGCATAATGCCAGCCTACGATCTTCATTGGCTGCCCTCGAACAACGTCTACTTTGACCCGCCCTCAAACCCTGTCGTTGCTGAGACTGGAAGAGTTTGGTTCATGTTGTCGACGTGTCGAGAAGTTCCTGTTTTCAGTGCGGCGAATCCGCTTTGCATGTATTACAAAAGGACGAGGACTCGCGCTATAATTGATGCGGAAAAACCGACACCATCATTACTATTCGTATCACTGTGTATCAAGCGCTCAGGCAGATCTGGAGCTGAAATTCAGATATGGTAATGGGCGTTTCGTTTCTGTAAGCTGTCGACCAATCACAAGAGACTGGGCCGTCTGACCAATCAGAGCAGAGCATCTCTCGGAAAGGAGGGGTTTAGAGAGACTGAATCTTCAAACTAACCATTTTTAGACTCTTTCAGAAATGAAGTGATGTGCTAGCCTGGCTAACGTCAGACCAAGTCTCATTTGAGACTTGGTCTGGGAACCACGTGTTCATTTTCTCGTATTTGAGGCGTGGTTTACGAATGCCCAGAGCCGTTTATTGGGCGCTATGAATGTCTATCAAATGCGCCTGTATGTAGCTCATAGCCAATCGCTTCAATTATACCAGATGAAAAAGACGATGGGTCAAAGATTTATTTGTACACGATGGCGTTTAGCGAATATTACCGTTTGTGCAAGATAAACATGAGGGTAGAAGGTAACGTCGAGTCTGATGCCATGTTGGATCCATAGATATAAACAAACTGCTTCGGTGTCGTCATCGTCTTGCTGCTCCCTCCCCGTTCTGTGATTGGTTCCCTTTTTCAGGGAAAAATTTGATCCATGGTGTCCAGACTGCCTAGCAGCGTGAATAAAAGCGCGCAGTATGGGGAAACCCAGGCTAGTGATGTGCAATGTATATTATGAGAAAAAGTGTTTTCTGACATTGGATGCATGTACACATATTGTAGAAGACCTAAACAAAATTAGGAACTTTTAAAATAGCATTATAGCGGCACTTTAAAAGAACCATTTTTTTTTCTCAGTGTAAAGAACATTTTAATGATGTGAAGGAATATTTTCCTCTGTAAAGAACCTTTTGTGCAATGGAAAGGTTTGGATGTTAAAGGTTCTTTATGGAACCATAGATGCTGATTAAGACCCTTTATTTTTAAGAGTGTATGGCAAAGGTCACTTTGTGAAGAAAAACAAAAAAGCAAACATACACATTTTGAATTTAAAACTATAAATTATTGTTTGTAAAAATGAAAAAAAAAATACTGTGTAAAAAAAAAAAAGTGTAATTTCTGTCACTATCATCACCGAACGGAAATGCAAAAACATTTTCAAACAGATTTCTGGATCCCCCCCCAAAAAAACATTTGTTTTTGTTTTTTCATGCAAAATAATTTTCAATTTCCCTCTAAAATTCACACTTCAGCTTTAAGAAGAAAGGACCTGAATTTAAATCTCCTTTGCACAGTATTACCGTAATGACAGCAAAAGAAAGACTTCCTCTGGACATTATCTGATGTGGAAGATATGCTGTACCAAGAGGAAAATGAATAATGAAGGGTATTCGAAACAAAATAAGCCATTGTCTAGGCCACGGACCTTGCTCGCACCATCTCACGAAATATGTACATTCACATCAATTTGTCTCTAATTATGATTATGAAACAGTATAAAACATCAAATTGATCTCTTTGTACAGCACTGCTTTGTCATCGTGCTTCCGTGCAGCGGTTATGCAACTGATCCAGCATAATATATCTGAAAGAGGGACCTCTATGAAACTCTCTGTATAAATGGCTTTTCTGCTCAACAACTGTCATGAATCCTGTAAATGTGATTCCGCAGAGTTTTGTGTGTCTGTCTGTGTGTCAGTTCACTAATCTTTTCCATTTTTTACTTTTATTTATTTATTATATGGACATCAGTTGGAACTAAACTGCTCATTATATCATGTGACATATGTACCATCTTATCATATTTATGATATACCTATAGTTTATAATATTATTTAAATGTATATTTATAATATACATATATAGGCCGTCGCTAGTGGGGCGAAAGGTGGTGACGATTTTAGGGGCCCCAGCTTTTACAGGCATAACAACAAGACAAAACGACTTAGGAACATGTTAAATCTGGCCAGGTTTCGTTAACTCTTCAATTTCTGTGGTTATGTATGTATGCGTGCAATGTCTTTCCGAACCCCTCAACAGAATTTTACAATATATCAGTGCATATATGTTGACATCTCATTGACTGTGAGTGAATGAGCTATAGTGTTGCATCTGGAAGGTTGTGCACAGTGTTTGTTCACAATGCACACAGGTTAACCGTATGGTTATATGGGCGAGTGCTCTGCATGTCAGACCACGTTGTTCTTTGTATATCTGCTTTGAAAGTAAATGTGTGTGTATGGATGTACAGTTGGAATGCATTGTGCATATGTGTGTGTGCGTGTGTGTGTGTGTGTGTGTGTGTGTGGGAGAGAGGGAATTATAATGGATACAGGATGGTCTACGTAATCAGTTTGATAGGCATCAATAAAAATAACCAACATAGCCACATCTTTGTGTTGTTACTCATCTCATCTGCTTACAATGGATATCGACTAAAACCATTAAAAACCTATCAAATTAAAAGAAATTTTAACTGAAATAATTTAAAATGTAAAAAACAAAATCCTTAAACTTATTTTATTTCAGCTATATATATATATATATATATATATATATATATATATATATATATATATATATATATATATATATATATATATATATATAATTTCAACATTTCTAATTTAGGTTGATGTAATAACTAAAACAAATAATAATAAAAACTATATAGACATTAAAAACATAAAAGTGACAGAAAAAACAGCATGAAATTATTTAAAAACTAAAATTAAAATGAACATATAAATATAAATACTAATTCAAAATATTAATAAAAAAATACAATAGAATAACACGGGCATGGATCAGCTTCCTCCTATCCTTAATTATATGAGAATAAAAGTATAATAACAGAATATAAATATAATTTGTCATTCCTTGTGAAAGTTATTATAGAAGCCAGTCTTGTATGCCTTTCCCACAGATTGTTCTGGGATGATTTCACAATTAATTGACAATATTTTGATGTATTAATAATAAAAATGTAAATACTGTGTCTGTAACTCATGTGCTACCCTTCATTTTCAGGTAAACTAAGAAGTGAAACAATCTGTTGTTGAGGTGGAAGTAGAAGTGTTGATATAAAATAAGGCCTACACAAATACAAATCATTTTGTGATTTTAGAACTGTATGTTCTTCACTGTTGCTTGAGGGATCAAGTTAAATAGAAAATAGTTAAATAGAAAAAAAACTTTATACCTCTAAAATTACATTTAGTTGAGGCAATTTTTGGCCTTAGTCAGCTCTAAATTGCAAAATATCGTTTTTTTGTGTGTGTGCTGAAGTAGATCTGATTTGGCATTTCATTTGTGATTCTATTTCCTTCAGAAATGCATATCTATTTTTTTATTACTCACAGCTCTAATGGAAATTTGACCAGTGAGCCATTTACGCTGGTATGTGTTTCATATGCATCTTAATCAGATAAACTCACATGAAATGCCCAGGAGGGGATTATAGAGGGCTTTCTTTCAGCTGTCTCGCCACTGGATGTCAGTGTCAGGCAATCCTGTGGGAGTTAGAGCGCCTCCCAGCGGTGACGATGAGATTTGCATTTCATATTTATAAGGCAACAATAACCTAAACTTGTCAGATAGATTTGCTGTGCCTCTGTATGTTTTCCAAATAAACAGAAGCTTATAAATTAACTTTGGACACAATTTCAAATCATTCCAACCCAGTACCTCTACATAGGCTACAAGTAGGCAATAATGGTATTTCTGGCAATAATGGTTCTGTATGTTATTCTCAAAAAATCCTCAGCTAAAATACATAGTTGGAGATTACTAGGCCTATACTGATAAAAATCCATCCATTAATGGGTACTTTCCAACAAAACAGGATATGCTTGATAGCATATAGAGGCCTGGTCCCTCAACATCAAGGCTGTGTGTCAGAATAATAAGCTGCCTAACTAGACAGCAGCGTTGCTTATAGTAGGTGTGTGCAGTATTTTTGGGCACCCCAGGATGATGCCCCAAAATGATGCTGACACAGGAACGCCTGATGCCCAAAAGTGTCTCAGTATCCAGCACACAAGATTTGAGCCTAAATCTACAATGTCAGTTGGACTTCATCCAATTCCAGAATATAATCATATGATAGTTTTAAACAAATACAGATAGAATGTAAAATTTGTTTATAGCTGTGCACATTGCACACTACATACCACAATCTATCTCTCTATAGAATTATTAGTTGTGCAAATTATTCAAGTTTAATGCTATTTTCTCTGTTCAACTTATTAGTTATGAAGGACATATAATCAGAATTAGGCTGATAAACAGCTTAAAGTCACCATGAAATCGAAATTGACATCTTTTTTTAAAAATGGAATATTGCCGTTTTTATAACAAGGGATTTCTCTGTGCACATCTTTTTTTTTTTTATCCATGGAGACACGTGTGTCTCATAATATTTGAACAAAATAACTTCCCCCCTCTTTTGCAGTGTCATCTCTTCTCTGATGATGTGTTTACTGGCGCGAGGGCGGGGCAACCTGTCACTCACATGAGATCCACCAATAGCAAACCACAGGGAGGGGAAGTTATTTTGATTAAAGAACATAAGGGCTAAAAAAAATATGAGATGGAGGAAAAATTATTTGTCAAGGCTTTTGCGTTCTCTCATTGTTTCATCAAGTTTCTCATGCCGCAAAGGTTTTGCGAGCGAACATAATGTTTCTCAGCGGAACGCAAAGGTTTTGCGAATGAACGTAAAGTTTCTCAGGGGAACGCAAAACATTTGCGAGAGAATGCAAAAGCACTGACTTATCATTTTCCCTCCCATATTTTTTATCACCACCATGTCCATTTAGGAGCTCCGTAGAGGGCAGATAATGATGATGTGCATAAATAAATTACTTATAATAAATACGTCAATATTCCATAAAAAACAAGAATTTTCAGTTTCGAAAATCAATGGACAATTCTTATTTTTTATGGAATATTGACACATTTATTATAAACGATTTAGGCCTACCTGTGCACATCAATCTATTTTAATACAAATTTTATTTTAAATTTAATTTAATAAATTCATCTTTAAAGGTCAGAACAGGTAGAAATAGCTTAACTGCACATTTTCACTGTGTAGTGAATAGCTCTGTTATTACAAGGCCTACAGCTAGTACTTTCTTTATTGCCATTGTTACTTACTGTTATTTTTTGTTTTAATATTGTTATTGCTGCTACTTCATGTATGGTGACCTTGAGTGGTTTGAAAGGCGCCTTAAATAAAATGCATTATTATTGTTATTATTACAGTTAGCCTACTTAATACAGAGTAGCCTACAAAGTACGGGTTGATATGTAAACATATGCTAAATTATCTGTCCCAGTTCATGGTCATTGTCAAAGGTGTGTGGGGGTCGTGAGGGGCGCATAGAAACACGAAGCCCACAATGAATCCTCAATGCATTTTTCACGTGAAGGCCAGACATCCCTGAACGTGCATCTGCGAATGTCAAAGGAGTCTCCCCCTTCTTTGGGCTCTGACCATTTTGGTTGAATACGAGGGAGCAGTGTGTTCCGGGAATAGCTTCTGTTAGTGGCTGCTGTGGAGGTGAACTAGAGACTACGCGTGAGCCCGAGTATGAGAGAGAGAGAGAGACAGAGAGGGGAGGGAGAAGGGAGAGAAACAGCCGCCTTCAAAAATGGCGTCTTCGAGGGAAAATGACTAATATTATGAAAACGCAGGCCTCGAGCTCGGCTTTCAAGTGAACTGTGCGGATTTACCACGCAGCGTCAGGGTTTTTTTTATATCGTCGAAGTCGAATGCAACACAAAACTCGTGAAGGGAACGGGATTTACTGAAAAATAATAGCAGCAACACCATCTTATTTTGATGCGTCGACAGGGCTAACAGCTAGCTCACAACAACATTGTGGGTGGAATTTAAAGGGTGCATTTGATATTCCTCCAAATTCGCTCGCAATATAGTTGCACGCAATGTAGGAGTTGTTTAAAGGCCGATATGCCCCTTGCTTGGTTAATGCATATTTAATACAACTAAAGTAAGTGGAGAAAGGGGAGGAGAAACAAGGGAAAGGACGTATACGGTCATATGCGTCCATCGGTAATTTATCGGTAACCAGGTCAAACCGAATGATTCGCATCCCGTCAGGAGCATGGCATTACTTGGTCTGGTTTTAAATGAGAAAAGACTGAAAAAGAGGTGAGTTATTTCGTTGGAGGTGGTCGGTGAACACCCCCTCTATCACGCACGCACTCATCTCCTCCCCTCCATTTCCCTCTCCCTTTTCAATATGCTATTTTTCACTCTTGTGGACTTAGTCGTCTCTCACCAGGAAGAATGATTAAAAACTGACAACAGGACCGCGATCTTGCCGTGCAAAAAATAGTTTTGCACCGAAATCGTTCGCTCGCATCCAGCCGCGCGTATTGCGAAGCAATGGATAGAAATTACCCGGGCGCTGGGTTCGGTGATTTGGGCGCCGGAGCCGGATGGAGCTACGAGAGATCAGCCAAAGCAAGGTAAGCATGCAGCCATGCTGAAAACACAGAATGGTGTACGCTGTTTGGCACTAAACAGACTGTGAAAACCTATGCATTTGCATCTGACTCTGACGATGCATTTGCGTAGGATGTCATAAGGTATTAGTGTAGCTATTGTTATTCAAATAAGCGAGGGATTGCGTCTTTGGAAATTCAAGTGTGATTGATGGACTAATGTGCGGTTTGGGGAGGAGAGGGAAGAAAAAAGGTGGGGGGCGGGGTGAAGTCTGCCCGAACGATTTTATTACAGATCCCATCGTAGATTCATTTAGCAGCATCCCCGATCAATGAGGGGCTCGGGTCAAGTCTATTGAGAGCGGGGTCGCTGAAAAGAAGGCGAAGTACAGCGATCGGAGATGCTGCAGTTTACCTGCGCTCTTTAATTTGCAACATTGATTAAAAATACCCCGTCTCACAATCAAACGTTACAGTTGCGATGGAAATGCATGTGTATATTCATATCATATTGCTCTAACCGCGTGTTCGATAATGCCTCGTTGTTTTAGAAATCGTGGAAACAATACTACGCGGCCTCTGATGATGAGGAGCCACAGTCAAACCCCCATTCAGCTGACGTTAGCTAACCTCTTCATGCTGTTGTCGCATGTGGGCCTACTATTGATTCGAGCTAGAAAATGTTATATAAAAATTGATCTTTACGTTAGGGCAGTGAAAATAAAGCAATCTATATCGTTTGTAAAGATATGCATACGCTAGCTCTCGCGCTCGTTCTTCGGAAGATGGGAGCGACCTGCGGTGCTAACGAGTTAGCATCCAATGCTATGCTTACTGTCACAGATTAGGACATTAATTCCAGCCAACAAACCATTGCATAAATAAAAAGGTTTATTTTGAAAAAAATAAAATAAAAATGGTATAATCACTAAGGCGTATCATTATTTTAATTTCAAAGTAGTTTATTTGCATGATTGTTTTACATCGATAATGCCAAAGCATCACTACACAGATTACAGAGATACAAGCCAATAATGTCAATGAAAATTAAATAATTCACAATAGAACATGGTTAAAACAAAAAATATTACTGTACTAGAGGAGAGCAGTGGCTGGTTTCTGAGGGTATAGCTCCAATTAAGATATGATATTTATTTGGTTTTGTTTTTAGGTATAAATTATCTGTCCAGGTGCCTTACAGAAACTTATTATCTTATTATACAAGTTCTGAATGAGATTCTAAGTGAAATTGCTGTGGTTTCTGCTAGATAAGGATGTATATGGATAAGATAGGTGTGTTTCTACAGCCCCAAAAATATAAATATTAGCGGTGCACCAATATTAAAAATAATCATACGTAATGGCAGATGTGGGAAAAAAAATATTTTCTAAAAAATAAAATTGAAATGTTACAATTGAGTTTAGGCATCAAAACATTTTAATAGTATTAAAAAAGCGGGATAACTTATTTTTTTTTACCTGAAAAGAAGCAAGCAATGAAAAACAACAGAAACCGTAATAAAGGCCACTTATTTAGTAATGCACTATGATTTGCTTTTGACATAGATGTTCAGGTCTTTCAAAAGTAACCTGTTGTCTAATTAAGGCATATATATAATTGTGTTTTTCTCTGATGCATAATTAACAGATTATTAGTTTTAAATGATTATTCATTCAAATGTATGAATTTAGTTCTAATTAGCAATTAGGCCTGCTCGATTATGGCAAAAATCATATTCACTATTATTTTTCTTTTATTGATTCTTCAGCAAAAACTAATACTTGGTTAACTAATGTAAGAAAAAGGACCTCAAAAGTAATTACATAAGACAAGTAAAACGTTTGCGATACAATAAGAACAAAGATTCTAATTACAAACAACAGACAAATAAATACAACAGAATGAAAGTGTTTTTCAGGAAGATGTAATAACAGTGGCATTCAGATAAGTAATAGTCCACAACAAAGAAAGTGAATAAAAGTGTAAAATAACACTGCATAGGCTTACTATACACATTAAATACAGATTAATCCTTATTAAAGCTTCTTAAGTTATTCAGTTAAGATCATTGAGTGATTTTCCTTTGTCATTTCTTGTTGATTATAATTAATAACAGACTGCTGTAGGCTGCTGTCATTTTAAGAGATTGCGTAATGCACGGATTCAGTATAGTGTTACACGCGTGTTTTTTTCTCTAATGTGTACGTTTACTTAACCCAAATTTTTTGTCATCATTTACTCACTCTCAAAATGTTCCTGTATGAGTTTTTTCTGTTGAACATAAAAGAAGATATTTTAAAGAATGATGGTAACCAGACAGTTGGCGGTAGCCATTTTTTTTCCTACTATGGAAGTCAATGGCTACAGTCAACTGTTTGATTACCGACATTCTTCAAAATATCTTCTATTGTGTTCAACAGAAGAAAGAAACTCATACAGGTTTGGAACATGAGGGTGTGTAAATGATGACTTTTTGGGTGAACTATCCCTTTAAGACAACCGACTGTGTTTACAAGTGAATACTCTCCAAAAAGGCATTTTGAGATTTTTGTGTGTATGCTTTATGGCTCGTATCCGAAGCCCATTTGCCTATCTGCGTCCGGCTCCGACTTGGGGCACGCGCACAGAAAGCCACCTGGGGACTAGTGTCTCTTTTGCAGCTTAAAACGCTTTTAAAACTGTTTAATATCAAACACGTCCCGCAGTTTAGCAACAGACTGCATTTATTTGGCGCGCCGCTTTGAAGGAAAGGAAGGTGCGTGGGACGGAATGCGGCAACGGCACAATAATCGCTTGACCTTGATTCTCTTGTTTTTATTGTTGGGAAGCCAAAATCAAATTACAATTAATCGCACAACCATATTAGCAATTTAAACAAACTTAATGGGAGTTGAATTAAAAGTTATATAACAGGAAAGTACCCTACCCTTTACAAAATTGCTTCCTAGTTATTGCTAGATATACTTGTTTAGGAATAGTGTACAAAGAGAGATTATTTGCTATTTAATTACTATGGTTTTAACCTTGTTTAAGTATCATTGTTTATTAATTCTAAAATCACTGGTGATTTCTGGTCTTGGCAGCTTGGTGTACGGCAGCTCTAGATCATCACACCCGGAGTCTGAACTTCTTCATCGCCAAGCCTATGCCACTCCCCATCCCCTGCAGGGTTATGCTACCAATCACCATCCTGGTGGATCTGGCCAGGGTGGGGCATGGGGTGCAGCTGGAAGAAGCCTAGGTGAGTGACACTACTTTGACTCCATATCTCGTTTGGGTTCATTGTATCATGTTGACATGTATAGCTCTACAGCACATGTGGAAAATGGAATAGCTAAATTTTATTTATGATGTATGCTGATCATTTAATGATACAGTAATTGATATATGATAATTTCACAGTGTTTCCCACGGGATTTTGTGAAACTGTGGTGGGCGGACCTCGGACCCTCTAGGGGGGATCCGGAAGAACATTTTGTACAGTTTAATTCATAAATCTGGTGCACTTTGAGAGTTTGAAATTTAGAGCTCCAACCCATATTTAGTGTGCAAATTGAACAAAGAAAAAGTCAGTGTATGGACTCAAGCCTCTTTTTAGTTTTGATAGTGTCTCAGTCTACATTACTACAAACAATATGCTATATATAGCCATTTAACCAAAAAATACCGAGATATGATTTTTTTTGGCCTTATTGCCCAGCCCTAATATAGCCTTATTGTAAAACAAATGCACTGAAAAATAGATTAAACTTTCATAATTAGTTTTGGTCATTTCTGTACATGCAAGAGATAAACCCCATGCAAGAGCTTTTGGTGCTGTCAAGCTTTTATTATGGCGGAAACCAAGTTTACAAACGCGTCTCATTACAAATCTAGTGAAATGCTGTAATCGCCAACTTTGCAAATGTGAAAATATTGTGTAACTGCGTTCCCAAATGCACGCTAAGCTCAGCACATGCACAGAAAGAGTTCACTGCATTCATTCACTGTGAACTGAGTAATTACATTGAGCTAAATGCGTGAGTGAAGTGCGCACTTCTCTTTGTGCAGCGCAAACAGTATTTTGATAAGGACACAACAAAGCCTTGTCGCGCATTTGATTTTAGTTTGTTTGACAGCAATGGTTCAAAACACGACATTAAAGACCTTTTATGTTATCATGAGACGTTTAAATATATTTTCAGGCTGCCACAGTCTAGTCAATGAATGGGAAGCACTGAAATCTATTTGTGGTGGTCAATGTTGATATTGTGACTAAATCAATGTATGGGAAACACTTTTATCAACTGATCACAATTATTGATCACATCAAGGCCAGACCTTTTTTTTTACATGTGTATTTAAGTAGTTATTTTTTTGATGACTGTGATGTGAACAGTCTTGCATAATAGGGTGCACTGCATTCCTGAGGTTTTGAAGTGCAGTGTGCCCAATAGTAGTCTTTTTTATAGAGCTTATCACATTTTCTCTTCCTTGACTACCATGATTGGTTTGCAGCAAAGAATGCATTAGTTAATTCAAGGCTTGTCACATACACAATACCAAATTTCAGTAGTCAATTCTAATATCAGCCAAAAATACCAGCAAAATAATTTAAAAAGTGAAATATTCCTATAATTCCTTTAATTCCTTTAAAGTAGTTATTGAAAACAACCAATGTAATAATAATAAATGGAAACAAAGTTATAGGTTTTTTGTTTTTGCATTTCTAAGGATTCTAACAGCAGGATCAAGTTTTCAATTAAAAAAGTTATCACATGCAATGTACTTTTGACAGCTCCAGAACTTTCGTGAAAACTACAGATTATACTTCCGCTATTTTGTATCCCTGTCCATAGACAGTCAGATCAACATAGGGTTATTACCAGGCAGTGCAAACACAATGTAAATGAAAGATTCATTATGCAGTGTAACCGGTGCCATTGATATATAACGGGAGTTTTGGTGAGAGTCCAGAACTATTTTAATCACAATTAAAATGACAGTTTGTTTTCATGTTACGAAAAGAAACCATGTGAAGTTGACCATTTAGTCACTGGCTTGATTTACTGATGTATAAACAGCAAAAAACTATTTTGGGACAAATAACATCTGATTGTACATGAATCATTCAGAAATCACTGATCACAGATAAGGCATTAGAATTAACATGGATACTTACACGTTGTGGCATTACTTTCGTGTTCATATCTTACAGTAAAAGTCTGTTTAAAAAGCCTGCACCGAAATTGCGACTGATTTACCAAAGAATCCACAGTGAAATATACTGAACAAACAAATAACGCTCTACTGAGACATCCACATAATTGAAAATAATTAACCACTTTACTAGCATTAGGATCCATTGGAAGGTAATGTTATTTTTAGTTCAGTGATCCTGTATCTCTTTCTCATCTCACTAATGTGCCAGCGGGCAGGGCCAAAGGTGTAGAAAATTATGTAGAAGTAGGCATTGATTTGATTCTGCAGAGGCAGTCTTTCGTCATACTATCATGTCATAATGTGACAAAATCTGAAACGAGTCGTTTTCGGAGCTTGGTTTCAGTAAAAGCTGTTTTTGGACTAACGAGGATGAGTACAATGAGTTCTTACATAGGGGTGGGAATCTCAGGAACCTCACGATTCGATTACGATTCAGAGGGTAACGATTATCGATGCATCTTTTTTTTTTGTGACTACTTGGTACTTTTAAAGCAAAGTATTTATGATGACCCATAAAGAATTTACTTCCAGTACTTCCTATATTAATTTTATTAATAAAACAAATGGAAGTGATTTGGCAAGTCAACTGTAAGGTTACATTTGACAGCATATGTCCCAATATTGTAAAGAACCAACAGGAAAATAAATGTGCCTGTACTAGCAGCATACTTGTAGTAAATGAATACAAACTTCAGCATATTCTGAATCTCTAGCATTTGATAATGGACTTCTAACCAACATCCTCCTGTTATTTCCAATGAGCAATATAATCCTTCAGACAAAAAAAACATTTTTCTGTAGCAAAATCACAAACAGTTTTCGTTCAAAAATATAGAATTATGTACCAGCAGCTCTCATACAAACATAATGCTTGTGGACTTACGCATATTCTGAATAATTAGTAACATACAAAGCCGCTTTTATACACAACTAAATAACAAAGAGTTATGACTTGAAATTTTTGCTGTATACCACAATCAAAAACAGCTTATACAAAAAAAGTAAATGAACATCTGCAGAGAGCACAGTCAAAATGTAACTTTTTGTGACTGGCATTGCACTGATACATACTGTAACTGGAGGGTAGTATAACGTACGTATAACAGATCGGTTTACAGCATATTGATGTGAAAACTAAACAATACAGAAAGCAGCTCTCATACAAAAAATACTAAATAGGTCACAATGAAATTGCCAATTTTCCATACGTTAGCTTTTAACGAAGAGGGTGCCGTTCGAATTTGGCGCTCAGCCATCATGCGTCTCTGTTATGTTCGCGTTTCTGTTATGTGTGCGCCACAGACTGTCCACGCTTGAGAGTTCTGCCTTTTGCGTTTCATCGATATTACGGTATTAAAAAAACTTTTTTTTTTTTTGAAAATCGTTTTTTGACATTTGTGAATCGATTCAGAATCTTCCACGTCCGCATCGCGATGCATCTAAGAATCGATTTTTTCCCCCACCCCTATTCTTACATGTCAAAAGATCAAGAAAAAAATTATTTCTTGATTCATGGCCCCTTAAAGACCTAATTTACTGTGTTTACATCAATACCCTGCCAAAGTATTTTGACCAAGAAGTGAATTTGATCTGATGTGAAAAGACATGGGTACCAAATTTAGAGAGACTGGTATTGTTAGATTTTCATTTTTATTATAGAATTTGCTGGGTATCAAAGCACCAGTACTTTTGATATCACCAATAAAAAGTATATGTTTTTTGTGTGTGTGTGGAAGTAATATATTTAGCAAAATGTTCTCATTACATCATTGTTTTTCAATGTTTCTCATAGGCCTTTCTGGACTTTTTGATGCTGGGCTCCACCACGCAAGTCCATCAGGCCCAGATCCATCGGTTATGAACCTTATATCTGCACTAGAGTCCCGGGGTCCACAGCCACCTCCCTCTGCCTCATCCCTCCTATCCCAGTTTCGCACTCCATCATGGCAGACTGGTAAGCTGAGCTTACTGAGTTCTATGGGGTTTGCATGGGTGGTTCTTCTATTTGAATAATGTACAACAAACTGAAATAACATATTTGATAAAAATTACATCAAGAATGCACAGTCACTTCCTCGATGTACTGAAATTCTGGTAAACTGTAAGTGCAGTCATCCAGCACTGTCATTACTGTTGCTATAACAACGATTAAAAAAAATTACTTTGCTCTCTTGTAATAACTCAGTGTTCACAGCCATTTTCTTAGCCTTAGCTTTTATCTTTTCTTTGTGTCTTTTCTCCACATTCTAGCCATGCACACACCTGCCCCTGCAGAGCTCTTCATCTCTGGTGCTCTTCCTGGATCTGGATCCTTTCCATCCTCTTCTGCTTTGTCTGCATATCAACACCCAGCGTCATTCTCAGGGCGCTCCTTCCCTGGTGTGTCCTTACAGGACACGCCCACTTTCAGTCCTACCTCCAATGGCCTCCTGTCACCCCATGATCCTTTACTCCACATCAAGACGCCTTCTCAGTCGAGCCTGGGCTTTGACCGCCTGTTGTCATCACAGGGTGCAGCTGCGGCTTACCGTGGAAGTCATGATCCTTCTGTGAGTGGGGTCACATCTGCTCAAGCCTCCTCTGCAGCCTCAGTTTCTGCCCGCCATATACCGTCTCATCAGTTTAACTTGTTGTCCTCTCAACTTCAAGACCAGTCCTCCCAATTGTACAGTGCCTCTGTGTTTTCCTCTACCCCTGCTCCACCTCAGCCATCATCCCAAGAGCGGACAGTATCAAGACAAGACAGTGTAATTAAACACTACCAACGTCCCTCTCCGGCACAAGCCCCCCCATCCACCCCTCACCCCCTGCAGCACTACCTTAGCTGTGGGGTATCAGGATATCAGCAAGCCACTCATACTCGCCATGCTGGCCTCTCGTGCAGTCCTCTTGGTGAACACAGTCCTTCCTCAGACCATAAACCCTCCCCCAGGACTGAACAGTACAGACCAATAATCCAACCTTCTTATGGGTCCTCATCATCCACATCCTCTGGTGGGGCTGGAAAGGGGACAAAGAGCAGCTCCAGCAGTGGCTACTCCTCTTCTGGATCTGCATCCTCTTCCAGAACCCCCCACACACCACCCTCTGCCTCTTCTGCTTCATCTTCATCTTCATCCTCTTCCTCCTCCACTGCGTCTGCTAGCGCTCGTCAGTCTAATTCCATTCCAGCCTCCACTTCTGCCACTGCATCCTCTCGGCAACAGCCACCAACTCAGACTGTACCTCCTCCACCCCAGTCACATTCCCAACCTTCCCAGAGCTCCTCTAACTCCACCCAGCAAACCCTTCCCAAGTCGTGCCTCTCGGGTTATGGATCCCCAGTGGCTCCAGTCAAGTCATCGAGTGGTCTAACTGGCCAGACCCCACCTCAACCTCAGTCTTTCTCTCCAAATCAGCCTCCCCCATCACACCTTTCCCAGTCATATGGGGGCTTCAGTTCTCCACAGACTCATGATCTTCCTTCAGCTAGGACCTCTGGAGTTGCTAAAGGATATGGGAATTTGGGAAGTCAATCGTTTTCAGCAGATTCAGTATATGGGACTGATTCAGGTTATGGGTCTCTGCCACCATCCCTAGGAGGTGCTGGAAGTCCATCAATGGGTTATGGTGCATCAGGACACTCTCCTGCCCTTCTACGGTCAGGAGCAAGTGGTGGAACAACTGGTGGTAGTAGTAGTGGAAGCAGCACAGGAACTGGAGGCAGTGGTAGCGTGGGAGGTGGAGGAAGTGGTGGTGGATCTTACCACATCCCTGATTCCAGCCCATCTCCATCTGGAAATTCTGGAATCATCCGCCCAGGTCTGCATTCTCCTGCACCTTCACGACCTGCTCAGTCACCTGTTGGAGCAGGATCCAACAAATATTTATCGTCTGTTCTCTCACCTTCGTTTTTGCCTTCCCCGCAAGGGTACCCAGACACAAGAGGACCTCGATCACAACCCTACCACTCATCTGTTCCTCCTAAAACAAAGTCTGATAACAGCATACTTGGTGTAACAGAGTCTAGGCCACAACAGGACGATGATGTTGATGATGATTTCCTCATCCAACACCTTCTTCAAGCCCAGAGTCCTACTCCTCAAGCATCACATCACCATACTCCTCAAAGCCATCATTCCTCACAGCCCACCCAGCAGCCTCCAGTCCTTCCAGCTCAGGATAAAAATAAGGGGCTTGATTATGAGATGAGCAAAAGCTCAGAAGAGCGGTACCACCTTCAAAGTGTTATTCGAACACATAGTGCCACCTCTAATGCTGCCGTCACTGGCACCGGGAGTGGAGCTGGACTGGACAGTCAGTTGGAGATGTCCCTAAAGAAACAGCACCAACAACAGCAACAACATCAACAGCAACAACATCAACAGCAGCATAAACAACAACAACAACAACAACATCAACAACAACCACAGCAGAAGAGCAACAGAACTGTAAGTGATGGAGGACGAGGGAGTTCAGAACAAACACATTCCCATCCTCACCATCATCATGATTCTTTGGGATCAGTGGTGCACTATGGACGGGGTGACCCGTATTCCCAACACTCCATTCCTCAACACTCCACCTCCCACCATCAACACACTCCACACACACCAACGCACCCACACCTACACTCTCACCCACACATGGATCTTCAGAAAAAGCCTCAAGATTCAGGAGATATGGCTTACATGCGTAAGACACCTGATGTGCAGCAACATCACCATCAGCATCAACAGACACATCAACAGCAAACTCAACATCATCAGTCGCATTCACAACATCAACAACAACAACCACAGCAGCAACAGCATCATTCTCAGTCACAGTCACTTATGGACTCTCCCACTGACCAGTCTCGCCAACCTTCTCATTTGCTGCAGTCTGTGCTGTCCCATACTCGCAGCAAAATAGACCCTCAGCAACAGCAGCATTCTGTAAGCCAGCAGGCCCTAATGGAAGCCACTGGGGGAGTTGTGTCATCAGAGACCCATTCCCAGTCTCAGACATCCCAGCTCCAACTCCAGCTTCAATCCCAAGCTTTGGAAGCAGCTGGTCACTATGGTCATGGTTCTCAGCAGCAAGACCAGAGCCGCCCTAAGTCTAACACAGTGTCTTCACTAGACATGCTAGAGCATTCCCTCTCTCGGACATCTAGCCAAGAGGGGGCAATGGTGGATGAGAGGACAGGGGGTGAAGGAAGCAGGGGGAATTCTGGAGCAGCAACAGCAGGAAGTGTAGAAAGACGCCAGTCACAGGACCAGCAAAGACTTTCATCTCACCACCCAACGCAGCACCATGCCTCGGAGTTACACTCATATCTTCCTGAGCCAGACTTGAGTTTATCAACAACCTCACATGGACACCACCTATCCCACCATCACCACCAACAGCAACAAGCATCACAAGGTCCTCAACATCCTAACTCCCACCATCAACACCCTCACCCCTCCCATACTAATCAGCAGAGCCATCATCATCTTCCTCAACAGGCCTCCTCTGCAGCTTCTCAGCAACAAGAGCAGTCTCACCCCTCTCATGCCTCCCAGATTCCTCAATCCCAACTTGACCATCAAGGAGAGCCTCACTTTGACACCAGAAATCCAGCCGCAAAATCGAATCAAAACCAAAATCAAAGCCAACAGAGCCAGAGGTTTGTTCCTTTAACATCCATCTGCTTTCCCGATTCTCTTCTCCCAGATGAGGACCGCTCTTTCTTTCCTGGAATGGAGGATATGTTCTGCCCAGAGGAATACAAATCCAGTTGCTCAGGAGGAACTGGGCAGGGTCAAGATGGGGTTGCACCTGGCCAAACAGTGCAGGAAGGAATGGAAGGAATTAAAACTACACCTGGAGGAGGAGACAATACAGGTCCAAGTTATGATATGCTTGGCCATCACAGTGACCAGGGGTATGGGCAATATTGCCATGATCTTTCAGAAACTGATAATGGAACCATGCATTTAGATCTTGACTCCTTGAAGACTCATGAGCTCCCATCTACTGTCAACACAGAGCAGCTTGGACTAATCCAATCTCAGCCAGCCAGCCTTGGAATGGGGACAACTGGAACTGTCGGGGAAGGATCTGGTGCCAAAATAGGAAGTACTGGGGGATCTGGGTCTGGATCCGGGGGTCTTACCTCTCCAATTTTCTGTTCCTCTCGCCCAAAGAAGCTTCTGAAATCCAGTTCCTTCCATCTGTTGAAGGAGAGACCTGATCCAAACTCCTTGCCCAAGAAGAGCTATGCACAGGAGTATGAATTTGAGGATGATGAGGATAAGGCTGACGTCCCAGCTGACATTCGCCTCAACAGCCGAAGCCGACTTCCTGATCTGATACCAGACCTTGTGTCCAGTTGTCGCAAATCAAGTGGAGTGGGAGGGGGAACTTTAAGCCCTTTAATGGGTGATCTAGATTTTGGATACTCATCCCTTGGTCCCCCTCCTCAGTTGTTGCCACAGGATGGACCGAAAAAAAGAGGCAGGAAGCCCACAAAACCCAAACGAGATGGACCTCCAAGGCCACGTGGACGACCACGTATACGCCCATTGCCAGAACCTCACCACTCTAGGGGTATGATGGGAGAGTACGGAACAGGATATGTTCCTGAAAGAGGCAGAGGCAGAGGAAGAGGCAGAGGCAGAGGTAGACGGGATGAATCCATGATGGACATGGAGATAGCCAATAAAGATCCAAATCAGATGTATCAGCAGCACATGCAACAGCAAATGCATCACCAATCACAACAGCAGACACAGCATCAGGAGCCAATCAAACCCATCAAGGTGAGCTGTTAAAATTGAAAAAGCTACTGTTACAATTGATAATATACTGTCTAAAATGAAACTTACAACTTTGGTAGTCATTACAGATGAATAAATATATCAGTTATCAGAAATCATTTTTGTATAGCATTGTATAACATTGGATATTTAATTTTGTATGTTCATTTCATCACTTCATCACAAATCCAGGAGATTTTCTATAACGTCTTATCTTCCTCTTTTAGATTAAACTTCCTATTGGAAGCATGTCATCTTCTGATGCATTGTTGCGGACAGACTCCTTATCAGGCACTGATCCGGCTCTCTCAGATGGTTCTCTTGGTTCCGCTCCTTCTTTGGGATTAAGCCCTGGGACACCTGGAGTGCCTGACATGAACAGACCTCAAGACAAGAAGTCCAAATCCCAAGAGGTATGCAAATATAGTAGGCATGAAAAATCGAATTGTGATTTTTCTAGTTAAAAAGGGCTACTTAGGGCTGCACAATTTGGCCCAAAATGTTGTGCTTTTACATCAATATGACTAATAATAATAAATATGATTATGATTAGGGGTGGCTGATATACTGGTAGACATGATACACGGTAGAGATTTTGGACTATCGTCTCTATTGCGGTTACGCTCACGTCACGTGACGTTGCTGTACTGCGCGGTCATGAAAGCCTATGGTTTGCATGCATTTTTTTAACAATGCCGTTTAAAAACGTACAATTTTTTAAACAGGGTTAAAAATTTATTTTAAACCGTTGAAGCGGAATAAATAGCTAAAGACAACTCATTTCAGTATGCTCGTGCACTGTCTGAGAGACATGAAACTGCTGCTTAAAAGCGCGTGAGACGTTTTTTACAGCTTAAATTGGCTTGAACGGTTAAAAACACATACTTATGTGTCAAAGTGAACATGTAGAGAGAGAAAACACAAAAGTACAATGGATCCGTGCAGTCGGTCTTAAAATGATCAGCATCCAAATTGACCTGCTGTCAAAAAAAGAGAGCATTTCTCACTGCTCTTGACTGAATAACTTTTGTAACTGTGATACGAATAACTGTAATAAGACTGTATATAACTATGTTGTGATATACATTGTTATCGTGAAATAAAATACGTTTTTTAAGTAATAAAGATTACTTACTATATGATTTTGTTCATATTGCCCACCCCTAATTATGATTATTATTCATTATTTTTTTTACTATTTTTTATTACTAAATAGAAATATTAAACAAAATAAAAATTATTACTATTGTAATACACTATTTAGTTAAAAAAATTAATAAAAAAACAATATTTAAAAATAAATATAATAATATTTATTTAATCAAAAATCATAGTCTTTGTGATTTCATAATTGCACTAAGGCAAATCGCAATTTCGATTTTATTTTGATTAATCGTGCAGCCCTGGAATGTAGTGTAGATTCCACAGTAGTGTTTGTGAGCATATTTTTACATTTTAATCTAATCACAAATTTTGTCCCTTCATGTTTAGTTGGAAGATAAAGAGTCGGAGAAGACTGGCTTTGTTGCCTCATTTCTAGATTTTCTCAAGTCTGGAAAAAGGCCATCTGGAATGTCAACGGGCTCAGCTGACAGTGGTGGAAATGAAGATTCATCTCCTGGGAAAAGTGGAGGCATTCGCCCATTATCCCCTCAACCTCCACCCCCGCCAGCCGCTGCGGCTGTATCTGGATATGGAGATGGGGAAAGTGATGGGGGACTGTCTTTGGGTGGCTGTCCTAGCCCATGCAAGCGCTTGGATGAAGAGCTGAAAAGGAACCTTGAGACTTTGCCCTCCTTCTCATCCGATGAGGAGGACTCTGTTGGAAAGAACCAGGACCTGCAAAAGAGCATCTCCTCCGCAATCTCTGCTTTGTATGACACTCCTCAAATCACCTCAATGCAGCCTTCTTCACTTCCTCCACCCCCTCCTCCACCTCCTCCTGAACAACTTACACCAACACAGCAGCCACCAGCCCTCAGCCCTCAACCAACAATGCATACACACCTTCCCTCACATGCCCATACCCACTCTATTGAGCCTGCAAGATTGCAAAAAGAAGAGCAGGAGGAAGAAATGGAAGAAAAAGAGAAGGATGTAGATGAGGTAGTGGAGCAAGACCTGGAAGAGAAAGAGAAAATCCCAGACATGGAGCTGCCAAGTGTCCCAAAATTTGGAGGTGAGGGTCATTTTTGGAAAGTGGTATGAATTAAGCAGCTTAAAAAACACCTCCACACACCTTTGCTTTGTTGAAATAGGGCATTATTAAGACACAGTTGAAAACTTGTTTGCTGTTGGATTGTTGAAACTATAGGTGGTTGAAAATTTAAGAGTACCTTTCTCTCTTGCAGACTCGCCTCAAGAAGCCATTGAAGCCCAAGCTCCCCCTTCTCTCCCACCAGTTTCCCCATCATCCCCTGCTCCCTCCTCCGCCTCCTCGCCATCACCTCTTCCTCCCCTCCCCCTTCCATCTCCCCCTCCTCCACAGGAGGACAATCCTTCCGCCTCTCAGAAATCTCCACCACAAGAGTCCTCACCTCCACCCAGTCCTGTGGCTTCCACTGTTCCTGTCCTCTCTCCTCCTCCTCCTACTGTAGAGCCCACTCTATCCTCTAGCCCACCTTCTCCCAGTCCTCCTCCAGTACAGGAGTCCATTGCAGAGCCCGCCTCCCCTGAAGAGCCAGCTGTGCCTCAGATTCTACCGTTGCACTTGGCACAGAAACAGAGCGGTGCTGCCATTGTTGGAGAGACCGATGAGGATGAGAGTGAGAGTGGAGGCGAGGGCATTTTCAGAGAGAGGGATGAGTTTGTAGTGCGGATTGAGGACATCAAGTGTCTGAAGGTACGGCAAACTGTTTCTGTATTTTTTTTATGTATAATGCACATGTGCAGAAATATAATGTGACAAGATAGGTAGGTTTAATTTTGTGATAATCTCATCTCTCACTAGTTGGCCCTGCAGACAGGACGAGAGCCCCCTCCAATATGGCGTGTACAGAAAGCTTTGCTGCAGAAGTTTTCCCCTGAGATTAAGGATGGACAGAGACAGTTTTGTGCCACTAGTAATGTGAGTCATGACCCATCACATCATTTGTAGAAAGCAGCACACCAATTTTCAGCCATTTCTACTTTGTTTACTTCATCTGATTATGATTCTTATATATTAGTGCTGTTTACCATGGCACTGTTATTATTACTTGTATTAAGCCAGGGTTTTTAGAAATATCACTTTCTATTTTTATCTGATAAAACAGGCTAAATAATCCCATTCACCTGCATAACACCCTATTAAACTACTACTCAAACTAATTTAGTAACTGCAAAGCACCATCATGGCAACCATTCAGAACAACTTAGAGTTGTGGCAGTAAGCATCACTTTTTCATCAGAAATTGTAACAATCAATTGAAGGGAAAGTATGCATAATTGCACATTGAATAGTACAATATTCATCAGCACATTAAGTTATTGGTGATTCTGTTTTGTTTTTGACATTTGTATAAGCTGCATTTTAAGTTGTGTCACTATGTTTCTAAATTTTGTCTGTTCTTTTGTCCCCTTCTCCCTAATTTCTCTACTTCCTCCTAGTATCTTGGTTTCTTTGGGGATGCTAAAAAGCGCTACCAGCGGCTGTATGTGAAGTTTCTGGAAAACATAAACAAAAAAGACTACGTGAGGGTCTGTTCCTGTAAGCCCTGGCATAGACCTTCTGTCAACCTGAGGTATTTTGACCCCTTTATCTGTCTTGCTGCCCAGTCAAGTCAATGACTTCATAGACAATATGTGAGTGTGAAGGAATCTCTTAAGGAAACTTGTTTCAGACAGAGTACCTAGGCACAATAGCATCATGTTTAGTGATCTAGAAGAGATTCACATAAGCTTTATTCATATTGAGTGACTTAACTCCTTTCAGCTAATCCTGCTAATCAGCTAATCCTCATTAACTGCACTCACAGGATTGTGAGATATCATAGACGCATACTAGACACATATATCTCATAAGATGAAGGCATGTTAGTTGACAGGATATTACGCAAACATTACATTTGCATGTGCCTTGTTGCATTTTTCAGGTTTCGTACACATCCTATATGTCAGCATAAAAGCTGCAGTGTAAAGGGCTGTTTACAAAAGGACAATGACTATAAATTTTTAATTCTATGAGAAGAGGAAAGTCCACACTACTATAACAGTAACACAGGGGTACAATATCGTTGGGATCACCTTTAGAAGGATTTTTAATCTAGCTGATGAACGATAAAATCATTGCTTGCCAATCAAAATCCACCCGACTTGAGCATTTAAAGCTACAGATGCAGACTGCAGTGGATGCTTAATAAACAAAACATTATTGTATGGTGGTATGGATGCTAATATAGTTGTAATAGTTAACAGCCATTAACAGTTACATTATTTACTAGGGTAGAGTATTTTACATGTTTTGTGGTGCACTGTTGACCTGCTTAATAATGGTGTCATAATGATCTAGATCACAGCGGGTCATTTTAATGTGGCATATTTTTGCAACCATCCTGTTGTTTTTTGCTATTTAGGAGGCAGTCTCAACCAGTCCCGAAGTTAGCCCCGCCCCCCAATAACCAGACTCCCTTAGAGAGGGTTGAGAAAGACAGAGAGAAGATAAAGGAACCACGTGAAAGCAGAGAGAAAAACAACATTCGGCCAAAAGAACTGCGGGACAGAGAAAAATTGCTTAAAACCAGGGAAGAAAAGAAAGAGAGGGAAAAAGAGAAAAAAGCTTCACCTCCGCCGCCTTCGAAACCTGAGAAACGGGCAGCGTTGACAGAACGAGGGAAGGTGAAGGAGGAGAAGAGGAGCGCTGCACAGGAGAGGAAGACTGAACGCTCTGCTAAGCCTCAGCCAGCAAAGCCTCCGCCCAAGAAGCGCAGGAAGTGGCTGAAGGAAGTGCCCTCATCATCAGAATCAGACTCCTCAGCAAGCGAGGATGAAAGTGAGTATACTTTGAGTAAACGTGTATGGCATGCATTAGCCGAAATGTGCAGCGTTTGTTTCTAACGTGACACATTAACAATCACAATCGTTTACTTGAATCTGTTTTTTTTTTTATCAAGATTTTATTTATTTGCACACAAAATTTGGAATAAAAATTATAAAATCAAAAATATAAATACTATAAACTGAGTCTAACTCTATCATGAATCATATCGCTTACATCAACGATACATATTGTCACGTTTTTGTATTGCGGTATAACTATGTATCGTTACACCCTTATTATTAAAACTATATCATACATCATGTTTAACTCTAAAATCAAAAGAAAAAAAATAGGAAATTATATTTTATTTAGAAAAGAAAAGCCTATAAATTGTAACATTAAGATTTTTTTTGCATTGTGACATTATTCAAATGCAAAATAACCATTTTTAGACGTAACAAATGAGGACATGTGACATAAATTAGGAGGCAATGTACAGTTATGATAGTGAATATATGTTGACATGTCTCTGTCCAGCAGTGTCAGTAAAAGCTGGCCTGAACACACGTGGAATGCGTGAGATGTACCGGAGCTACGTGGAGATGCTGGTCAGTACGGCACTCGACCCGGACATGATTCAGGCTCTAGAGGACACAGAAGGTAAATGAATATGATTACCTCCCAGAAAAACTGCTGCGCTGTCGTTTTCAAAACACGAGATGAAATTCACCCTTCTCCTTATGTTATTTGCTGTTTCAGATGAGCTGTATCTTCCTCCAATGCGCAAGATCGACAGCCTTCTCAGTGAGCAGAAGAGGAAGCTTTTGAAAAGAGTCAATATGAACGCCCAGCACCAGGTAATTCACCTTTGTATTTGTGCTTGCTTGATTCTTTTATTTGATCGCTTCAGTAGTCTTTCATGTCCCTTAGAAATAGGCATCATCAAGGACTTTCAAACAATGTTTCCAACACCAATTTTCTTCAAGGACTTCATACAATAGGTTTTTCTTAAAGAAACTGTATGTAAGAAATGTATTTCAATCAATCATAAAATGGCCTTATGTCACTAGACATTAAGAAATCATGTTCATTTCAAATACTTATATCACTGACAACAGTAGTCCGGCCAGGATATTGTCATCTAAAAGTGAAGTTGCAGCCCTCAACTGATGTTGATGTTGTCATGTTGTGTTTTGGCCTGATGCCCCACCCTCCACCTATCTACTAATCACGTAGTCAGTAGTGTTTCATACACCGCTCTACAGTAATTTGAAAGTGATTGCAGTACCAGTTTTGGCCACAATCTTACATACGGTTCCTTTAAATTACTTTTTATTTCTCACATTCTTTTCATCCTTTATAGAATATAAACAGGATATAATATACAAAAATAATTCAGACTAAGGGTAGAATATAAATGTTAGAAATAGAAAAGGTTAGGGTAGAAAATAAATATAAAAGTTAAATGTCTATATAATGTGCTTGGATATTAATTCCTATAATACATATATACCGGTAATTGAAGAAATACAGCCTGTAGGTGGCAGTCTTGTAATGACATGATGAGAAACTGGAAAACTCCTAAAATAATAGGATTCTACTGCTAATCCATTATGCTGAATAACTTGCCTTTCAGAAATTACTGTTTAGAGACTTTATTCCTTTGTTTTAGTCACTGTTTGCATTATGTATAGCACGTTGCTGCTGTATTTTGAAAGCGGAAAGTGAATTTTTGCATTTTATAATTGCAGAAATAAAATCTTAAATGTGCAAAAACTGCACTGTAAAGCATTAAACTCACCTAACTCTGAACAGAGCTTGAGCCCTGAAGCATCTACAGCATAAAATACTATTTTACGTTGGGCGATCTGTGACGTACTGTGATTGGACAGGGCTCCAGACTAACTTTTTTTATTAGGAGCGCTGTAGCCCCTGACTTAAAATTTTAGGAGCGCAAGCAGAAAATTTAGGGGCACACCTTAAATCACCTTGCAATGCAATTATTCACATTTTCCCCCAAAATAACTGTATTACTGACAAATGCTTTGATAATAAATAGCCTTAACGTACAGAAATTACAATGTGCAGTTTTATTTTAAGTTCACAGGGCTCCAGACTAACATTTGAGGGCAGTGGCACTAAGTTCTACAGAAAGTATTTGGTAGCACTGTGGGATGACAAAGCACTGAGCTTAATTTGAGGTGTATAGATAAAGTTAACTTTAATTATTATCATTCATAATGTCTTAATATTAATTCAAAAGCAAAATGAGTGACAAAATATATATTAGGGAGTGAAAATAGTCAGTAAGCGTCCTCTGCAGCTATGTTTACAATAGTAATTTAATCTTTATCTTTTTTTTTTTTTTTAAATAAGTGTGAGTTTCCCTACTTCTTGAAACTTTTAGTTTTATAAATAGGTCTTTAAAGGATGAACAAAAAATGTTTGGTCAACACATTATTAAAAATAACATTTAAATATGATAATATAGTTTTGAAGTGCTGGAAAAATATGTGTAGGCTACTGTTATAACCACAGTATACCATAGTTACAGTTAGTGTTACTACAGTAAATCCAAGGTGATTGTTGCTAATCTGTGGACCTAAAGCCTTCAATAACTTGTTCGCTCATTGCACATGTTTCTCCTGGTTTCCACGTCAGCGCTGTTTGATCTTATATGGTTTATAACAGAGAATTCTGCGTCAAATCTGAATGTTTCTCACTGGATCTCGCAGCAATGTTATTAATTCTGTCGCGAACTCAATGGATTTCTTCACTGGATCTCCACGATGTACAGTAACTGTTTCGCGTGATCGCGATCGGCCCGCGACTGGCGAGAGGAGCTCTGCGCTGTCTATTATTGGTTCGAACTATTAAACGGTCTGTGAAGCAGAATGAGTGCTGAGTAGCGCAGTTTTTTCCACTTTCATTTTGTTTTTATTTATTAACATGTCACGGCACACTCTATGCTTGAGGCTGAGATTGAGTGTTTAAACTGCGAAGTGCCTGCACTGTCTGCAAACTTCGTTTTCCCCGCAGTTCTGGGGTAGCGACTGCAACATTAGCAGTTCATGGAGTTCATCTCCTTACAGTACCTCAACCAGCTGAATTCTCGTAGCCAGTCTTCCCGAAAATAGTGGGTTCAGGCCTTTATCACCTTACAAACCTCTGACTCTGAATCATCATCATCCGATTGTGTCTGTCCGTGACATTGATATTTGTCTCCGTCTCCTTCCCACGGACGTTTACGCGCGCTCGATTATCTCTAGGACCCTCCCCCTCCACACATTAGCCAGTTACAGTGGCCATTCCCTATTCTTCTCACACTCATTGGCCTGCCACACATTCCAGATTCATTGACGCGCCCCTTCCACGTTTAACGTGAAAAAATAAAAAAATAAATTACTGGTCGCACATGTGCGACTGGGTGTAAAATTCAGTCGCACACTCTCAAATTTTGGTCGCAAAATGCGACCATTTGGTCGCAGTCTGGAGCCCTGTTGGATTTCAATCATCCATGTTGTGTTACTGTAATTCTGAGTTCTTTGAGGTTAACCCGCTTAAACACCAGGTGCAGGGGAATATGAGACTTTAAATACTTTTTCCAAAACATATATTTGTTTCTTGTGCGTTTAAAACACCTACACGTTCTTTTTAAACTTCAAGCTCTCTTAAGCACTCTTCTACAAAGCAACCCCATTGTCCAGGTATTCCAGAACTGACATTTCTGAAAGCTAAATTCAAGCACTTTAAGTATCTTGTGTGAACCCTGTAAAACCCATTCTTCTCTGAATGTCCCTCTGTTCCTGCTCCACAGGAAGCTCTTCACACGTTCCCTCAGATTACGGCGGAGCCCCTGGACTCGGGGGCGGTGAGGGTCAGACTGAGTGGGGAATGCTACAACCGCAAAACCCTGAACCGCATCAAAAAGAGTGTTTCCAAACCACAGGTGATTCTTTCACTGTGAACAGTCCCCCTTTTTAAATTGAATTAATAGAGCTGTCAATTTGTGTGTGTGTGTGTGTATAGATGGATGGATGGATAGAATAATATACCATTCAAAATTTGGGGTTAAAGATTTTTTTAAATGAACTAATTAATGCTTCTTTTTTTTTTTAGAAAGGAGGGATTGAGTTTTTATTGTACATTTGTCAGTTTTTAATGTTAGATCTTCTTAACAAAGAATCCTGAAAAAATGCATCACAGTTTCAACAAAAATATAAAGCAGCACAACGGTTTTCAACACTGATTATAATAAGAAATGTTTCTTGAGCAGCAAATCATCATATTAGAATGATTTCTGAAGGATCACGTGACACTGAAGACTGGAGTAATGATGCTGAAAATTCAGCTTTGCATCACAGGAATAAATAACATTTTTAAATATATTGAAGTTATTTTAACAGTAATAATATCTTACAATATTCCATTCCAAAGGGAATCTTCTGAACTCCCTGAAACGCCTCAATTGTGAGTTTTCTTCTGGAAACGAACATGTCACAATATTCTCCATTTAAATAATTCCCAAGGAGATGTCTTCATTCTCCAAAACAAAGGGGCGGGGCCTGGTTGAGTTAGTTAGTACTGTGTTTAAACTTGCGGCTATGGTAAAGGGCGTGACATTCCCAAACACTCGAAGCGCTTGACCAATCACAACACACTGATCCATTCGACTAATTAGAGCACAGTGTGCTTTTCGGAAGAAGGGGCTTTATAGAGAACTAAACAGAGCGTTACTGACAGACTGGGAAGAGAGGAGCTGCAACAATGGAGAATATGTGAAAAATTGTGTTTTTGAACATTCAAGCATTAAAACCTATTCTAGTAGAGGCCAAAAACAAAATCAAGACTTTGTAAAAGGATGTAATATGGCCTCTTTAACACTTTAAATCCATTGGCAGTAGGGCTGCACGATTTGGGGAAAATGTCATATTGCGATTATTGAGGTCAATATTGCGATATGGGATTGCGATATAATAAACAAATGGTTTCATGAGTCAACTTGCTTGGTTCTCAAGGAAAATGCAAACACAGAGTAGTGATAATGCTGAAATGTGTATTTCTCAACTCAAACTTGCAACAACAACTAAAAAAACAGTGTTTTAAAGTTAAAATAATATTTTTTCATTATTAAATAATGACATCTCTGCATTACTGCAAACTTGTTATCATCTCAGTACAATAGTATAAAATAAATAGAGCAATAAATAAGAACATTTGTATGCTCATGAAAATAAGATATTTTGAACATTCTGTCCAGACAAGCAGGGACATTTAAGCATGATGTAACATGCTTTGTCAAACCTCAGTCATTTGGTGTAAGTGTATTGTGATTGTCAAAGCATTTGGTAACTAAACAGAACTTTGTCAAGTTTAGTGACAACATGTTACAATGTTTACATGGTACAATGACTTGTTGGCTACTGTTTTTATTATTGCTTGACACAAATTTGATTCCGATCTTGATTCAATATTGATTCATTTGGATAAATATTAGGTAGCCTAACAGTAGATGCATGTTCATTTTTGCATTTGCATTTTTAATGTTTAAATATATTGGGTTTTTACTAGGCTATAATAACAACGTTACAATATTTTAATAAGTAAAAATATAATCAAGATTTAATATAGTGCACATATTTAGCAAAATACTCCTCTCTTTATATCATTTGTCTAGCCAACTAACGTGCTATCATCAAATGGCTTTCCTGAGGTAAATGTAACGTTAAGTGACACATTGTTCTCCAGCTGTTTTATTGACCTCTTTCCGCGGTTGAAAAAAAAACTGATTGATCGATATTATGAACGAGGCATAAACATTTCGGCAAGTTGTACTGTATCTTTCAACACGCCTATTGTTCATTCGTGCTTATTTACTATTAACTAGTAGTAAAGAGTAGGCTAAGAGATGTTCGGTTCACGACCACGATCTGTCACGTCACATTTACAAGCGCCAAAGAATTTCGTAATAAAATTGACAGAATCTGAAGGCTGAGAATTAGTTTCATATCAAAAGTAACCTGCATGTCTAGTCTGTCGGTGTCAGTGTCCTCTTTGCTTCTCTTTGAGAAAATGGATGTGTGGCGTGTGAAAAGTGTCAATTGCGTGAGTCTCACGCTGAATGAGTGAGAGTTGGCAGCCCTGCTCTCTCTGCTCAGTGTCTGTTATCTTATAGCCAAAATATCGCCATATAACAGAGCTAGAGGTTTTCTGGCCACCAGTTCAGTGTCCGTCTTCACCTGTTCTCCGCGCTGCACACTGGGAAAACTCACGAGGTGACCATACGCACCACTGCCTACTGAAACTGACTGGTCTTTTTATTAGCGGTGTAGAAAATGGGCAAACAGCTCTCAGAGAGAATGGGTTGTCATGTCCACACATGCATTTATTTATTCATATAATCGCATAGGCTTGACATCGCGATCGCGGGATGATTAATCGTGCAGCACTAATTGGCAGCCTTCATAACTAATAGGAACAATGTAGAAACTGTAATCAGATTCTAACATGTCACCATCCCTGTCTCCTCCAGGACCTCAAGTTGTCAACAGACACATGTCGAATCTACAGTCTCTACCATTCATTGCATCATTATAAATATCATACCTTCTTACACTGCAAGAAAGAGGTAAGAACTACATTTCCCAAAAGCAGCTGGAGTAAACAAACGCATACATGAACGCACTATTAAAACTCTCTCGTCTTTTCTTGTAGACGAACACTATAGAGCAGGCTTCAGAAGATCCTGGACAAGAGGAGGTTGTTCAGCAGTGCATGGCCAATCAGAGCTGGCTGGAGACGCTCTTCAACTCCTTCTTAGAGCTGATGGCCCTCAGCACCAAAGCTTGAGAGGGAGGGGCAAATCGAGGAGGCCTCAATGTACAAAGAAGCTGGATTTACTGATGCCTAGCTCCCCTTCCCTCCTCTTCGGCTTTACAGAAATTCTCTTATAAACGGCTCTTACGCAGCGGCGACAGAAGAGGACCGGGCGATGACAATAACCAATAACTCGATTAACTCTTCACAAACGTCACCGAGGCCGCAGACCCGGTGCAGGATCCCTCCTGAGACCTCAGACGAACGGATATGACTAAACTGAGAGCACCTGAAATGGGCTGACCTCACTGAATTCACTGAATCCCAAGGAAATGGTACACAGAACCATGGAATATACTGTGTGGAGTCTTTATACTTTTTGAATGACTGATTCACCGTGGGAATTAACTGACGGGAGGAGTTCGCTTCGTGTCGACACTAGGAGCAAGTCTGTTACTGAATTTTACACAAATAATTTTTTAAGACTTTAGCAGTTTTATTCTGGCTTTTTTTTCCTGAAACGAGAGCGAGAGAGAGTGAAGGTTCTGTTTTATAAACGAGTGCAGATTGGAAAGCGGACATGGGAAGATGCGTGCGACGACATGTGATGACATTCAACGCTTTAGTCTACACGCGTGAAACAAGTGAGCTAAAGTAATGCATTTTTATTATTTATAAAGACATTTTTAACAGGACTTCGCACATACTATACAAACAAGTAATGCTTCATAACGGTTAAAATAATGTTTGTTCAGATGTTATAAATGGATCTTATTGCCACATTCTGAGCTGTCTTCCTTTTTGCTCATCGAAGGTGGGTAGATACAATGGAAAATGTCTTATCGTTTTTATCTGTTACGGAAGAGAAAAGAAAGAACAAACTATTTCAAGCTACGCAAACGGTATTATTGCAGTGCATTCTACAGAAAAAAGGCAAATGGCGTTGAAAGCGAGAGTGAAGCATCTGAGTCCCATTAGGGAGGGATTATGTATTAGTACTATTTAAAATGGAAATTTGTTTTTATTTGTTTGTCTTTTGTCTGTATTCTGAGTATTATTTTGGAACAATCTAATACTGTGCTTCTTTCAAAAGTAAAGCCTTTGTGTAAATATTGTACAGCTCTTGACAAAAATCCTCCGGTTCTTCTGTACATGGACTATCCCTGTATTTGACAAACAAATAAAACCGTCAACAACTACTTTGTCTCAAGTAAGATATCCTTTTTTCCTCTGGGTTTGCACTTTGCTCAAAGTCAGATTTCACTTTGTGACGGGAGAACTAATCAAGTCAGATCTTTGTCTCTCTCTCTTTGGCTTCAACAGAACTTTCTTCCCTAAATGACTTTATGCAAAGGTTTGTTCTTTTCCTTGAACTTTTGACCATGACTTCATTACACTTCCCCCTTTTGCTGTTATTGTGTATTATTTCTGTTGCTTTACATTTTATGATCTATTCATCTTCGGTTTAGGCCGCAAAACAGCAGGGTATTTCCAGCCTGGAACTTTCTAGAAAAGTGAAAATGTCTAGCTTTTTATGAAAAACGGTCCAAATTGTTTTGGAATATTTTCAAAGTATAACCAGAAAGTACAGTTGTGACCTACAATTTATACAATTACGTGGAAAATATGCAGCCGAAAAGTACATTGGCACTGAATTGATATTTCTCGTGACCCTAAGAATCTAAAGACATGCTTGCATTCTTGGTTTCGTATACAATTATAAATTAAAGCTGGTGTTTTATAACAGATTTAAAAGTTTTGATTGGTTGACATTTTTGCTCACAATTCTGATGATAATTCTTAAATAATAATAATAATAATGAGGAATAGGAGTGGGTGTGTCCAAATCTTTGTGCATTTGATCAGACAGATGGCAGGATTATTTGCTGATTACAGAATGAAAGCGCTGCTCTGAACAAAATGCCCTGTAAAATAAATATAAATATGTCTGACAGGTGTACTGATCAGAAATGTATTAAAGTCAATACAATAATATCATGAGAAAAAAATAATTTAAATGTAATTTTGAAACCAAACTTTGTATAAAGATGATTCTCAACTATGTTATGAAAGATATAACAATGATTTGATATACTATTTTACAGTATGCATGTAAACATGGCAATAAATGGGTATCCCCATTCTATACAATGGATTTATAGATTGCATCTAATTGGCATATTAATGTGTTCTTGTAATGCAAAAAGAAGTGTAATAATGGGAGTAATAACTTGGCAACAGTTTCATAAGAATATCATATTTCGTAGGAAGAACATTATTTTATTTCCCTATTCACTTGTTGTTTCCCCAAAAGTCCTGGTTACATCTACAGAGGACATCGACAGAAAGTCATATTCTGTTTTTTACTGAAATAATTTCTTCTACAGAGGACAAAAGTCTATGGGTCTCATGAGGATACACTATATTTGGAAATGTCATTGATTTTCACGTTGTTCAAACCTATTGTGTTATCGTGCCAACTGACCAAATTGCAGATATTGGTCGTCTACGCCATCTGGTGGTCATTTTTAATTTGATTTTTTATTGATTTTTAAGAATTACAACTAGTCAGTGGGGTGCAATGAGTAAACAAAATAAACAAACAAACATAAAAAGACATATACAGAAACAGTGACAAATTTAAAAGTTAAAATGTGAAAATGTTTACAGATTGATTGATACTAAATTTAGCTAACAGAAGAAGCAGATTAGTTAAGTAATATTCCTTATGATAATTTGATTTGTCATAAGAGAAAAAAAAACAACAAATAACACATTTTTAAAGCACAGTTGAAAGCTGGGCATGATATGAGGCACGGAGATCTGACCAAAAACAAACTGAATGAGGACGACTCCAAAGTAAATGATAAAATGTTCCCCATCTAGTGGTCATCTGGGGTAAAACACTCAGGGAGTGACGTGTACAATGACGTCAAAATGGTAAATCGAAACTGACATGGATTTCCCGAGTAATGTTGTAACACCTGACCTCAAGGGACAATCTGTTGAATAAAGCCCGGTATTAATGCAGAACTGACAAGCGAGCCTGTCTCATAGCCCTGATAACCGAAGAGTTCGCTGAAAAACACAACAGGCCACAGAACACACTGTCGATGTAACCTTGCACGGTAAGTGACGATTAAAAGCCATGGTGTTTTTGTTATTATACTTATGGCTTATTATTTGACTCCCGAGATCACATTTTTCCTTACACAGAATGTCTTCCCAAGATATGTCATGTTTAAAATGAAAATGTCCACGGCGATATGTCAGAAAATGTTTATACTGTAAAGTTCAGTCAAACATTGACATTCGAAGAAAGGTGTTTTAGGTTTTGCTGTATTTTAGGGGTGTATTGCTTTATCATATTATGATATATTTTTAAATAAAACAGTGTGACCTGGAGTTGTAAGCGGATATTTCAGCATGTTCTTCTGTTTGTGTAGGTACATTGATGGTTTGGTTTGGTGTGTTGTATAGTCTAGTCTGATTGCATCATCATGACCCAAACAAAGCCGCTCTTCGTTCCCTGGTTGTACCAAAAAATCCAGAGTGGATGTTATCCTGGAGTGTGTTGGACCAATCAAGAACTTCAGCAGTTTAGCATTCCATGGAAGCATGCTTTGAGACAGGACAAAAACAGTGATGATGTCCTCATATTCAAGGTGAAAATAAGCATTATTTGTCATTATTAAAGATCCATTATCATTCATACAAGCTTTTGATTACCATATTTATGCGCCATGTTTTTTTACATGATACTCCAAGGTACTTAAAAGGATAGTTCACCCAAAAAGGAAAAATCTGTCATCGTTTACTCACCTTCAAGTTGTTCCAAACCCACATGGGTTTCTTTCTTCCGTTAAACACAGAAGTAACCAAACAGTTGATGACTTCCATAGTATTTTCCCCCATCAACTGGTTTTAAATGATGACAAACTTTTCATTTTTTGGTGAACTATCCCTTTAAAATAATTTAATTTGATAATACCATAGCAATGCAATGGCTTTAGTATATTATTGATATATTAGTATACAGTATATAGTGCATTAGATCTAAGTACCGGTAGATCTTTATATGTAGGCTAATTTCATAATTACTTATGTTGTCTGTGAAATATGGCAAACGTCAATTGTACTGACAAGCATTTATGGTAAACTAAAATATACTTTAAAGTCATATCCACTGAAACATCTATTTATGTCTTGTAGAGAGCAGAGAGAGCAGTTCTCATGCTATATGAAACAACTTTTTAACCAGACAGTATCATTATTTCTGTGTTACAATAATTCAAGAGATTCCAGAAGTACTGGGATAAACATTTATAGTTTGGATATAAAGACTGATGTCTACGGTAGCGATCAAAATAGAGAAAATCAGTCAATGAATCATTCATTCAAACCGATATAAAAAAAATAGTTCAAAATGAATTTTTTAAATATAGTCTGCTGCAATGAACATTTTGTCAGAGCCTCATGTTATTTTGTTTAATTATCTATTCAGAATCATGGGCGAATCTTGATCCTTATTTAAAAAAAAATTGTGATTGTCAATTTATCCAGAATCGCGCAGCTCTTATGCATACTCTCTTTAAGCACACTTAGATTTGAAGTACACTACAAGTGCACATTTAACACAGTTAAGCGCATTTCTTTTTCACAAGAGGACACTGTAATTGTAGAAGTACTTTTCCTCTAATATCTGTATTTTGGTCCCGTCAGGCATGGGCTCAGACCAGCGCTTCTGGGGACGGCAGGATAAATGGAGATCCTTCCGTTTGGAAGAGAAACTTCCGAAGCGCTCTTCGTGCCAAAGGCTTCAAGATGTTATTGGACAACAAGAATGATACTGCTGATCCGCATAAAGTGTATCAGTTTCCATCTGATCATCTTTCTGCAGGTAAGAAGCAATACATGTGTGGTTGATGTCATTAAGATTGTTCATTGAATTGTTATGAACCTTTTCTGTTTTCTATCCTTCCCGCCTTCAGGATCGGAAGGGTCTCAAGAGACTGATGTGAGTATCTGTTTAATCAGTTATTCTGTGCTTGTCAGGTTGGGGTTTTAGAAAAAGCACATTCAAATAGACAACCTGTGGCATCGGATAAGACATACAGTACACACACTGACTTGGGAAATTTGTTTTCCGTTTTTTAGTTTTCTCCAGAACTGTATTTGGATGAGGAAAACGTGTTCTTTAGTAAGCAGTTTTTTTTTTACACCCAGTCATGCATTTGTTACATAATACTGAAGTAGGCCTTTAATCGTGATGACATTATGTTTTACTTTTATCTCCTTTGTCTACTCTGATCTTTTCTTTCTTAGCAAACCCATCCCAAGATGTAGAGGGACAATTCACTGGACTAAAACTTCAAGAAAGTCCCTCCCAAGGTAGATTGAAAAGTGTATTATAGGAGGCTGTAGTACAAAGCAAAATATGATATGGATCAACTATTTGAATCTTTATATGCATAATGTAGGCTATATAATAGTGTTTTATTACACACACACACACAGGCCAAAAGTGATGTCCTGCTTAGGAAATTGACATGCTTTATTCAAATATTATTAAAAATTCAATTGCACTTCTTTATTTTACAGTATTTGCACTTACTGTTTAATATGAGGTAACTAAATGTCTTCAGGTTAGGTTTACAGTTCAGGGTTAGTACCTAGTTATTACCCAGCTATTGTAATAACTATAATAAGTACATAGTATGTCCATGGGGAACAGGACTGTAAAATAAAGTGCTACCAAAAATTAACTGAAGAATTGGTAAATTCAAAACGTCAAATTATCCAGGCATAATTTTTGGCCTGGCTGTCATACAAAGAAACATGTAAAAACAAGAGAGAACCAACAAAATATTAATAACTGATTGTGTTGTCGAGTAGACAGTGTCTGCTTTTTCCTGCGCACTTTCTGTGTGTTCTATGCATTTTCATTTTTGCATAGTAAAATAAAACCTGTAGCTGTAGTTTGGCTTTTATGCCAAATCATTTTGTCAGATAAAGACCCTAACCATGTTTAGTGTGTGGTCCTTCCTTCATATTTAAAAACAAAAATTAAAATTTTGGAATATTTTCTTTGTATTTAGATGGTTTAATCCCCTCTGGACACCACTTTTGGCCACTTGATTTACAATGTACATGGATTATTGCTTTTAGTTAAATAATGTGAATTTCGCTTTTCGTTTTTTTGTTTCAGTCCATGAAATTTGGAATCCAGATCAGTCATACATGGAACAACAACCCTTCCAAACGAATCCTTGTTCAGAAACCCAGTTTACTGGGATGGCTCATTATCAAACAGTGGACACTCCTGGAGTCTTCTCTTCAGCTGGGGGTGCTGTTGGTGGTTTGGGGCAGATTTCACCAACTGATGCGGCGACGGCTGTGAATCCTCATTCTCCAGAATATCAGCAGCCGGCGGCGTGTCCACCACATGCTGAAGGGGTTCAGGGTGCCATTCCTGGAGCAAAACTGGGTGGGTAGAACCCAAGACCATGACATATTCTTCACATCAATTACTGGTGTTTAATTACTCACACAGCTTTTCTTTCATTCATTTCCTTCACAGAGACATTTTTTCGGATTAAGGTGCATTACAAAGGGAAGATGGTGTTAGAACAGCTGGTGGAGAATGATGCTGGATTCAGACTGATGTATCAGGGAAACATGTTGGTTTTTTTTGTACTTAATTGACTGATCAACTTTCAATTAGCACCACTGAATCATGTTTTAATATAATAGACGAATACTTAACTGTCCACCCTGTTCCTCCCATAGGGACGAGTCCAGTGCTGATCTACCAGTGGTGAGGCTTCCTCCTCCAGATGATATGCTGGATCAGATCCAGGCCAGGCTTACGAAGGACATTCTGGAGAATCTGGGCGGTCTGGAGATCAGGAGATCGGATGCTGTGGTTTATGGCCACCGCTGGGGAAACAGCAGGATCTATTGGGGTCTGTGCAAACATGAAAAAAGCCCAACAACCAGAGAGCTCTCCAAAAACAAACCTCAAGGCATCTTCCCCTTCAAAAATTATATTTCAGGTGAATTATATTAGATGTTTATTTTATGTATTTGTTCAGGTATGGATGATCTTTGGTGGTTGCAGATATTTTGGTGATTCTTCTATATCCCTTGGATAATGTGCTGGATGTCTGTTGATGCCATTCCATTAGGTTTGATGGAGTTTATGGGGAAAAGCGGTGAATCTCCCTCTTATACTCTTTTCTTCTTTCTGGGAGAGAAGTGGCCGGACCCCAAAATGAAACCGTGGGAGAAGAAACTCATCATGATAGAGGTTAGGATTTGGCAAATAATTTATATATATATATTCCCTGTTTATATAAAATATTTGTAATATTTCAATTTTTAATATTAACCCTATAAAACATACTGTACCATATTTGATACGCAAACTATCAACATGATAAAAAAATAATAATCTGTTGCACACATGCCTTCTGCCGTCTGATTGATAGTTTATCCTTGTTTTTTTAGTTTATATTTTTCTTAGCAAGTAAAAGTCCTTTTAGTATCATTTTAAAAATGTTCACCTTCAGGTCGTGGTTCATGTGTCTTTTTACTCTAAAATGTTTAATGATTTTTATCACATAAATGTAAGAATAACTTTTATATTGTTAGTAATATTTCAAGATGGACACTTACTGAACTGAAGAAACTTAGGTTTACTTGATTATCCATACATCTTTTCTTTTTTTTCTTTTGAAAAATCATGTTAAAATGTATCAAATATGATGCATCAGGCTTTTGAGGAACGTTTATTTGTACATCTTCCAATCCTCATTGTATCATTATGTAATTGTTACATTATTAACATATTATATTACATTAACATTATGTTTCTTCTACAGTTAAAACCTAGATTGGATCATAAAACCTAAGCATTTAAAAATCATCTAACTAAAACATATTATTGAGAGATACAGAGTGACATCTGATATAGTCTGAGCTGCATATTCTCACTATATCATTTACATTTTTACATTTACATTTGTGCATTTGGCAGACGCTTTTATCCAAAGCGACTTACATTGCATTTCAAGGTACACATTTACATTCACATCAGTTCTTTTCATACTATCATACTAAATAAGAAACAAAAGCCTTGATATATCAAATATGATACTCGTATGCTTTTAAACAAATATTTAGGCTAAAGGTTCAATAAACGGCTTTATTTTCCTGACTATTATTCCATAAGCTAAGCTTTACAGGGTTGAGAAATTAAACCGCTTATTGAACATTGGTATCTTTCATCATATTGCAGTTATGGCCACAGTCACATGTGACTATCCACTCAAAGCCATATGTTGCAGTGAGGCATTCTGCTTCTATACCTGGTGTTGAGTCACTGACTGTAATGCAATGCCTCTTGTGGCTTACTGTTTCATTTGTATTCACAATTTCTTAGAGGCACAAGTATTGATTTTTGTCAGAGTATATAAAATAAAATAAAAAATTGTATCATGTCTTATTTCCCGGATTCTTTCCCATTCTCTGGTTTGGTTAGGTTATTCTGACTTCACTGGAGGCTTTGAAGACGATGGCTGTTGCAAGTGGGGCGTCTTCACTGCAGTCAGTGGAGCTACAACTCTCTCTGGAGCAAATGATGGAGTTGTGTTAGAAAGATCGCCTCTGACCAAGTGAAAAGGCTTGACTCTATACTTATTTGGCATGAATTGAAACGAGTTCTTAAAGTGCCCCATTATGCTATTTTAAAGGCTTCTAATGTGGCTTTGGAGTCTAAGGTCAAAGGTACAGTACAATCCAAGGTCAAAAAACACTTTCGTTTTCTAATAATATACATTTCACATCACCTCATTTCTCAGAGAGTCTGAAACGGTTCGTTCGAAGATTCAGTCTCTCTAAATAGTCCAGTCATTTTATGAAAAAAGGTTGAACAAATTGCAACAGAAGTGAACTCAACTGAGTTTGTATCCTCAATATGTCCTGAGTAAGGAAAAAAAAGTCCCGAAGAATCAATTTTTTAAAATTGTTTGTTAACATGGACAAACGGTGCATAATCTAATTACGTATGTGCTAATTTGCATAAATACCACAACAGATCTAAACATTGGGTATAGCCAGGTGAAAATGTCTTGTTGAATCTTGTTGACACATAACAGTAAAATACTTAATGTTAAAGGGATAGTTCAGGATTTTAGACATGAATCTCTATAGCTTCCCCATAAGCAGTGTGGTGCATTGACCATGACTTACCCCCGACAGCGTCCTGTGAGCCGAGCTCCGGTCCAGTTTTGGTCAAGATGAAATTAGTCCGGCAAGATTGCTGGGGTCACGGCAATAAAGCTTTTTTCTTCTCAAATCAATATGTGTTCAAAAGAGTGATATATTTGCGTCACTAAAACGTTGTCTATGGAGAAGTCAGACCTCGTAATGGCTTGGCACTATTTTCTCCCCTGTCATATCACTGCGCGCTGCCGCTACCTACAGCCAGCTGCGAGCTGCGCAGGCGCACACCACTTTTTCAGTTGTTCGGCAGTGTTTACAGCAGTGTTTACGTGCTCAGAACAGCTACACGAACGAGCTAACATAGCTACAGCTTCAACTTGTTCAACTTCTCTGTCCATCCCCTCTCTTTCTGTCCTTTCTAACTCCATCTGGCGTAACTCGTCATCTGTGTATTCAGGTTCGTAAAGATATCCTTTTGGCTGTGTGTCGAAGTCAATGTTGTCATCGTTGCTGCTGTAGTCAGACATGTTATCGTTCTCTTTACGAGCTGTAAACAAAGTGACACGTGCGCGGCTCCCAGCTGGCTGTAGGTAGCGGCAGCGCGCAGTGATATGACGGGGAAGAAAATAGTGCCAAGCCATTACGAGGTCTGACCTCTCCATAGACAGCGGTTTTGTGCTGCAAATATATCACTCTTTTGAACACATATTGATTTGAGAAGAAAAAAGCTTTATTGCCGTGACCCCAGCAAACTTGCCGGACTAATTTCATCTTGACCAAAACTGGACCGGAGCTCGGCTCACAGGACGCTGTCGGGGGTAAGTCATGGTCAATGCACCACACTGCTTATGGGGAAGCTATAGAGATTCATGTCTAAAATCCTGAACTATCCCTTTAAGGTCTGAATGGAACCCATACATAATTAGATTATGCACCGTTTGTCCATGTTAACAAACTATTTAAAAAAACTTGTAATACATTTTTTGTTTGTCTTGATGTAAGTAATCAACTCAGTAATTTTCATGATGATATCTAAAGGTTAAAATTTTTACCCTATTCACGTGAGAGAAAGAATGAATAGGCGTATGAATAGGATATATTTGGGTCTTTTTTGAAACTTTCCCCTAATGGAATTCTTCGGGACTTTTTTTTCCTTACTCAGGACATATTGAGGATACAAACTCAGTTGAGTTCGCTTCTGTTGCAATTTGTTCAAGGTTGACCCCCATTTTGGCTTAAAATGACTGGACTAAAACCCCTCCTTTCCGAGAGCCTACTCTGCTCTGATTGGTCAGACGTCCCAGTCTATTGTGATTGGTCGACGGCTTATGGATCATCGGACATGAAAAGTGCATTACCATATCTGAATATCAGCTTTACCTCAGCACTTGATACACTTTTATACGAACAAAGGCGTTGTTTTTTTCCGGATCAATTCCGGCGCGAGTCTTCATCCTTTTGAAATGCATGCAACGTGGATTCTCAGCGTCTTCTCGACATGTCGACAACATGAACCAAACTCTTCCAGTCTCACTTACAACTACAGTGTTTGAGGGCGGGGCAATGTAGAACTTGTTCAGCCAATGAAGACCATAGATTCTTATTGTTACAATGGTTTGTAACAGGATGGGAAGTGAGACTGGAATTTCTGACACGTTTCTGCAGTTCAGAATCGATTCTTTCTTTTTGGAGACAATAACTTTATTTGTGGTGCACTTTGATCTTTTAAATATTGCAGACATTTTACATTCACAAAAAGCTATATTACACACTGCATGAAAGCTTATATTCGAAAAAGCATAATAGGGCACTTTAAACTGTTCATTTAGTGGCGACTCCATGGTTAATTGTATTTATTAAAGGTGTGTGGACTAATATTGCTGAGCAAATTTTCAGTAATGGTACAAGACAATAATCATTGATTCAGTAGATAAAAATACATAAAGAAGTTTACAAAGGGAGTCATATTTTAAAAGGGGGGATTTCATATAACAAGTTGTGCACTATCATTAAAAGTCTAATGTGCCTTTCAGTCTGGTTTTACCCGACTACATTTCTAATAAAACAATAGTGTCAGATTAAATAATAATGTCCTCACATCTTTTCATGGTCTGATTTAGATTTTTTTATATCTCTGACTGAACTGAATGTGAACTGTGTTCATTTTGTGGGCTCCAGGACCACTGATGTGCCCTGTTTCTTTTGCTTTTTCTACTGATATGAACAGGTTTGCACTCAGTATCATGGTTTCACTTTCCAGTCATGTAAAACCTGGAAATTTTACGTGTTTTCCAGGCATGGAAAAAGCATGCAAATTAATACAATCTCAAAAAATCATGGAAAAGTTGAAAACATTTCATTTAAATTCAATTCACATTTATTTGTAGCACTTTTCACAATACATATAGTTTCAAAGTAGCTTTACAGAAAGATGCATGCTTCTACATTACAATTTAGAGTGATCTTTACTAGTGTTGACTGTATTAAAGTAATGTCCTTATGTCAAAAATGTACATTTCTAAGATAATACAAATAGTGCAGTTAGCTAATATCATGTAACAATGATCTCATTAAAGCAATTATTACAAGTTGTGATCATGATTACAATACTTTTCTATAATGAATATACATTTTTCTAGTTATACTCTGTTCTAAACTATTTTATCGATGGCATCAGATTTGTGAGTGAATCATTTGAATCAGTAGTATTCAATGGACTGATCAAACCAGTTCACACATCAGTTTAACATTTAATATTCAGCCATGTGGGAGGGATTTTGCACCAATGAGATTTCACTGTGGGCGGAGTTACCCAGTGCTATACAACACAAATAAAAACTAAAGACCACAACATGTCCTAGAGGGATTCATCTAACTTACATTAAACCCACACACTGTTTGTACCACTGATTCTACGATCTCAGAAAATAAAACATTTAACGAGCATCCAAAGCAACATTTAAAGAATATAGTGTCCTTCACATCACAACACATTTTAAATGCATTGACTAATTGAAATTTATATTTTATTATTTACATGTCCAATGCATTATAAAAGTTTGGGATCTTTAAGATTTTTGAAAGAAGTCTCTTCTGCTCACCAAGGCTGCATTTATTTAATCAAAAATACAGTGAAACAGTATTATTGTGAAACATTATTACAAATTAACATAAATATTTTCTATGTGAATATATTTTAAAATGCAATTTATTCATGTGATGCAAAGCTGAATTTTTAGCATCATTACTTTGGTCTCCTTCAGCGTCACATGATCCTTCAGAAATCATTCTAAAATAATTATTATAAAATAATAAATTATTCATGAAAATAAATCATCAATAAAAAAAAAAAACGACTGCAGCTTTCAAGACTTTCAAGACTTTCTTGTCTTGTCTGTTCAAACTTTGCACGTCTGAACTCGTGAATCTCTACTTGCTCTTTCTCTTGAATTGTCTTTTTTTTCCTGGATTTAATGTTGCCAGAAGCTTTCAACCACCACTGTCACGATTGATTGATGAAATAACACAGTGTACCTTTAAATTGTAAAGAACTTACGGATTCACCTTTGTTTCATGAGACAGCATTTTCAAGTTGATTTTAGTCAACAAGTTCTCTAGTTATTTTATTATTCAATAGTTATTTTTGAGTTAAAGCTGCAGTCCGTAACTTTTTTGGGTTAAAAATTATCCAAAATAAATTTTTGAGCAAGAACATAACCAGCCAGTGTTCAACTATCTGCTTGCCTTAGCTCGATTCAAAACGGTAAGCTTGTAATAATGTTTTTAACTCCAGTGGTACTGGTGGATTTCCGCTGGAAAGTCGAGCATGTCTTTGCGTCATTACGTCACGTCTGTCCACATAAAGAAGAGTCTCGGCTAGTAGACTATGAGTGTGAGGATGTTGGAAGTGGAGATTTATAGCCTTTTCTCACAGCACTTGATATAATTAAACTTATCAATTTGATGGCGGATTCAGAAAGGTTCAAACGACAATCACCAGGAGATTCACCCGCTGTAAAATGCAAAAGACTTTGGAGTGGCAGAAAAAAAGAGACTGCAACCAGCCCATGCGAAAACAAGGATAAATATCGGAAGGGCATTAAATGTAGTCACGCAATGCTGATGTTGTTAACATTAACAATTTGAGAACAAAGTACAATTTGCACGGTTTGACATGATATGATAAGTGATCGTTAGATTTAATCAGCGTGATTTACGGCAATGCTTTTTTCCCCTTAGTTGGTCAGAACAAAAGTGGATGTTACTTGTTCAGACGACATTTTCCGGTGAAAATTCTTATGCTGGTCACACTTGCAAAGAGTGGAATCTGTGATTCCGAATGCCAGTATCCACACCGGCGGCGACTGACAGCCGCACATTCTCCTCAAAACACTGGATTCATCCGCACTGTGCCATGCCCAGGCACAACCCACATAAAGTTTATAATTCCGCGAATAACTGCAATTGCAAATTTCGAAAAGAGATGGCGACAAAGAGGAAAAACTACTGACTGCAGCTTTAAGTGCTTATTGTAACTGGTATTTATTGAATTTTATTAGGTGAACCACTACTGATCATCAGGTAGTATAGGCCATATCAGCGAGAGCACGACTCACAACAACACTCAAGAATAGAATGCGCTTTTGTTTGGTTGGTAATGTATTTGCAGTCTGCGCGTTTCTCTTCGCGAGAACTTTAGTGTAATCCATTCACCAAGCGCACTGTTGAACAAAAAAAACTAAAGTAGCCTACTCTTCAAAAGTGAAAATCCATTTCTGATTTTATTGTTGTTTAAACGTGCGTGTTGAAACATTAGTGATATATTTTTAAAAAAATCATATATTTTATATGTTCTATTGGTGAAGTATCTTATTGACCCCAAACTTTTGAACTGTAGAGTATTAATTAATTAAAGTCTTAATTAGATATATTCAGGTAATATTTAAGGGTATGTTTTTATGTTTAAGATGTTAAAAGGTTAAGACTACTTATTTTAAGTTATACAGTTTTGTGTCACCACATCTATGCCGATTCTACTCCACGTTCTCCAGGTCATCGTGTTCTTCCTCCGATTCCCTCTCCTCCATTGAGAAGTCCCTGAGCTCTGACAGTGGCACCAGCTGACCCGCTTGGTTCAATCCCATTGGCTGAATCACATCCTCCCTGTTTAGGAAAAGGTGCGAGAGTGTGAGAGCAGTGTGTACAAAGCTTTACTGGTGTTTTGAAAAGTGTTTTAAGTTCCTTACTTTGAGAGTTTGTTAAAAAGACTGACGAGCCGGTGCGCTTCCTCCTCTTTCTCGTCCTCTGTCATTCCCTCCATGGGATCAGGCTGCTCCTCTTCCACCTGTCCCGTCACTGGGTTCACGCGGTCTTTAATCTGCCGGTACTCCTCGGTGTCGGAGTCGGAGTCGCTAGAGTACCGTGTGCCTGAGGATGTGGCCTGTGACCTTTGACCTCCTAGCAAGCCTCTAGTGGCCAGGAGCCCAGCCGCATTCCCATATCCAGTGTACTTGACGAAACGTCTCACTGGAAAATTCAAGAAAAAAACAGCATATTAGGTTTTGGGGGTAAAACTCATGGGTGTTTAATACAGTGGTTGAAATGTGGCAAAAATCAAAAGTTGGTTATTTTCCAAATAGATGAATGGAAAAGTGTAATAAAAAACCCAATAATAATAATAAACGTATACATTTAGTTAAGGAATAATTAAATGCGAGTTTCCATGGTCAGTTGCAGACCAGTTGTTTCCTAGTTTTCCCTCTCCTTTTAGTGCATACATTACGCTTGTCAAAATGAAAAGTCAAATAAGATTCGCTAGTTTCTGTTAGTCCCGCCCACTACATTATCTTTAGGACTTAAGGACGTAATAGTAGATTCATGCTTTTGTGCAGTTGAAGTTGAAAATGGCAAAGCAAATATCAATCAGCTGATACTTTACAGGGGTCCTGTCATGCTCTTTTACATATTCATCTTTCTTTAGTGTGTAATGTTGCAGTTTGAGCATGAAAAAGTTCTGCAAAGTTTCACAAAGTCCCTCCAGCGGGAGTTATTCTCTATATCAGTGTCACTGTTTCTGAACTCCCTGAAACGCCTCCATTGTAGTCTTGAGTTTTCATCCGGGAACGAACATGTCTCAATATTCCTCATTTAAATAATACCCACCCAAGGTTAACATTAATTAAAGGGGCGGAGCCTGGTTGAGTTAGTTACAGTATTAGTGTTTATACTCGCAGTTATGGTAAGGGGCCGACATTCCCAAACACGCTTGAAACGGTTGACCAATCACAACACACTGATCCGGCCGACCAATCAGAGCACATTGCAGATTTCAGAAGGAGGAGCTTCATAGAGACAGAAACTAATCAGAGCGTTACTGACAGACTGGGAAGAGAGGAGATGCAACATAGGAGAATATGGGGAAAAATAAAGCGGTTTTGAACATTCAAGCATTCAAGCCAATTCTATTGGACCCCCAAAACAGAATTAAGTCTTTGTAAAAGGGAATAAATTGGATATCCCAACTGTACTGCTGCAGTAAATGAATCTGGGAGATTCCTTTTCATGCGAACTAACAGACACTTGATGATGATGAGATTTCATCAGAAGCCTTCATCGTCTCAGACTAGTACTGTAGGAGGACATTTCAAGTTAAGTAATTATGACCGCCGCTAGCGTAGCTAGCGAAAGCGGTCATATAGGGATTGTCAAAGTTTTTTTTTTTTTTTTTTCCCGTCACCTTACTGAATTTTTCGTCAACGATACCAGGGACACCGAAGCACCGGGGAACATGAAATTTGGTGGGCATGTAGCCCCACTAGACTTCTAAGGAAAAATTTCGTTTGGTCCCCGGGGGCCACTCCCCCCCCGCGCTGGGCCCCTCCAAACCCAAAAAAATGCAGTTTTTCCTAAATAACTACCTGAACCGTGGCACCGAGGATGAAGAAATTTTTATGGTATGTTGGTCTACTAGACTTTTACGGAAAAATTTCGTTTGGTCCCCGGGGGCCACTCCCCCCCCCCGCGCTGGGGCCCCCGTAAATTTTTCGTCAACGATACCAGGGACACCGAAGCGCCGGGGAACATGAAATTTGGTGGGCATGTAGCCCCACTAGACTTCTACGGAAAAATTTCGTTTGGTCCCCGGGGGCCACTCCCCCCCCGCGCTGGGCCCCCCCAAACCCCAAAAAATGCAGTTTTTCCTAAATAACTACCTGAACCGTGGCACCGAGGATGAAGAAATTTTTATGGTATGTTGGTCTACTAGACTTTTACGGAAAAATTTCATTTGGTCCCCGGGGGCCACTCCCCCCCCCCGCGCTGGGGCCCCCGTAAATTTTTCGTCAACGATACCAGGGACAACGAAACACCGGGGAACATGAAATTTGGTGGGCATGTAGCCCCACTAGACTTCTACGGAAAAATTTCGTTTGGTCCCCGGGGGCCACTCCCCCCCCGCGCTGGGCCCCCCCAAACCCCAAAAAATGCAGTTTTTCCTAAATAACTACCTGAACCGTGGCACCGAGGATGAAGAAATTTTTATGGTATGTTGGTCTACTAGACTTTTACGGAAAAATTTCATTTGGTCCCCGGGGGCCACTTCCCCCCCTGCGCTGGGGCCCCCGTAAATTTTTCGTCAACGATACCAGTGACACCGAAACACTGGGGAACATGAAATTTGGTGGGCATGTAGCCCCACTAGACTTCTACGGAAAAATTTCGTTTGGTCCCCGGGGGCCACTCCCCCCCCGTGCTGGGCCCCCCCAAACCCAAAAAAATGCAGTTTTTCCTAAATAACTACCTGAACCGTGGCACCGAGGATGAAGAAATTTTTATGGTATGTTGGTCTACTAGACTTTTACGGAAAAATTTCGTTTGGTCCCCGGGGGCCACTTCCCCCCCCCCCCGCGCTGGGGCCCCCGTAAATTTTTCGTCAACGATACCAGGGACACCGAAGCACCGGGGAACATGAAATTTGGTGGGCATGTAGCCCCACTAGACTTCTACGGAAAAATTTCGTTTGGTCCCCGGGGGCCACTCCCCCCCCGTGCTGGGCCCCCCCAAACCCAAAAAAATGCATTTTTTCTAAATAACTACCTGAACCGTGGCACCGAGGATGAAGAAATTTTTATGGTATGTTGGTCTACTAGACTTTTACGGAAAAATTTCGTTTGGTCCCCGGGGGCCACTTCCCCCCCCCCGCGCTGGGGCCCCCGTAAATTTTTCGTCAACGATACCAGGGACACCGAAGCACCGGGGAACATGAAATTTGATGGGCATGTAGCCCCACTAGACTTCTACGGAAAAATTTCGTTTGGTCCCCGGGGGCCACTCCCCCCCCGCGCTGGGCCCCCCCAAACCCAAAAAAATGCAGTTTTTCCTAAATAACTACCTGAACCGTGGCACCGAGGATGAAGAAATTTTTATGGTATGTTGGTCTACTAGACTTTTACGGAAAAATTTCATTTGGTCCCCGGGGGCCACTTCCCCCCCCGCGCTGGGGCCCCCGTAAATTTTTCGTCAACGATACCAGGGACACCGAAACACCGGGGAACATGAAATTTGGTGGGCATGTAGCCCCACTAGACTTCTACGGAAAAATTTCGTTTGGTCCCCGGGGGCCACTCCCCCCCCGTGCTGGGCCCCCCCAAACCCAAAAAAATGCAGTTTTTCCTAAATAACTACCTGAACCGTGGCACCGAGGATGAAGAAATGTTTATGGTATGTTGGTCTACTAGACTTTTACGGAAAAATTTCGTTTGGTCCCCGGGGGCCACTCCCCCCCCCCCCCGCGCTGGGGCCCCCGTAAATTTTTTGTCAACGATACCAGGGACACAGAAGCACCGGGGAACATGAAATTTGGTGGGCATGTAGCCCCACTAGACTTCTAAGGAAAAATTTCGTTTGGTCCCCGGGGGCCACTCCCCCCCCGTGCTGGGCCCTCCCAAACCCCAAAAAATGCAGTTTTTCCTAAATAACCACCTGAACCGTGGCACCGAGGATGAAGAAATTTTTATGGTATGTTGGTCTACTAGACTTTTACGGAAAAATTTTGTTTGGTCCCCGGGGGCCACTTCCCCCCCCCCGCGCTGGGGCCCCCGTAAATTTTTCGTCAACGATACCAGGGACACCGAAACACCGGGGAACATGAAATTTGGTGGGCATGTAGCCCCACTAGACTTCTACGGAAAAATTTCGTTTGGTCCCCGGGGGCCACTCCCCCCCCGCGCTGGGCCCCCCCAAAACCAAAAAAATTCAGTTTTTCCTAAATAACTACCTGAACCGTGGCACCGAGGATGAAGAATTTTTTATGGTATGTTGGTCTACTAGACTTTTACGGAAAAATTTCATTTGGTCCCCGGGGGCCACTTCCCCCCCCCCCCGCGCTGGGGCCCCCGTAAATTTTTCGTCAACGATACCAGGGACACCGAAGCACCGGGGAACATGAAATTTGGTGGGCAAGTAGCCCCACTACACTTCTACGGAAAAATTTCGTTTGGTCCCCGGGGGCCACTCCCCCCCCGCGCTGGGCCCCCCCAAACCCAAAAAAATGCAGTTTTTCATAAATAACTACCTGAACCGTGGCACCGAGGATGAAGAAATTTTTATGGTATGTTGCTCTTAAGGGCCCACATCAACCTAGCCCATAATCACTCATTTGTGATTTGCGCCCCTCCCATAAAAAATGAAAATGCAATATTATTCTGCTTTAATCGCCCCTATCTTCAGTGGAGATGTTCAGAACTGCACCATATTTCATGTGTATGATTAACTTGACATCCTCTGGGGGTATCCTCTGCTAAGTTTCGTAGAATTTCATCCATGGGGGGGTATAAAATAAATTCATTTATGTGCACATTTAGTGACTGTACACTCATCGGCCTGTAGATGGTGCTGTTGAGCGAAGGGTTGCTGGTTTAGGATGATACTGTCACACACACACATGCAGGAATACAAACAAACGCAAGCATGCACACACACTGACATCCACACGCACAGACACACACCCATACACACACATACAAATCCACATGCACAGACACACACACACAAACACACACGCGCACACATGTACGCACACATACATACACGCACAGACACACACACACACACACACACACAGACACACACATACACAAACACACACACATACACACACACACACACACACACACACACACACACACACACACACACACACAGACAGACATGCACATACACAAACACACACACATACACACACACACACACACACACACACACACAGACAGACATGCACATACTACTACTTTTTTTAGGTATATACATAAACACGCAATACAGCCAAATTACTCCACGTCATTTATTTTTGTGGAAAGCCAGTGCAGGCCTGAGCGGCGGTCATATTTTGTACCGCGATGCGGTACATCTAGTTTTTTTCAATATTTATAGTTTAAAAAAAAATCATAATAGTAATTCATATGTTTATTCTGTCATTATACTTGATAGAAAACAGGAAGAGCCATTTTATAGTGTTTGTTGTTTATTGGTTGTTTTGCTATTTTCGGTTTTGAAACTGTGTTGCACTGAATTTTTTTAATCTGTTTTTGTGGTAATTTGGCGTGCAGTTTTCATATCTATGCTTTCTCTATGCTTGTGTGTTTCTATGCAGTACCGTTCTCTTTGCACAGCACGAAGAGCAGGTCGGCAGCGCAGTGTTTGAGCTCAGTATCCAGGCTGGTCATCAGTCTAACCAGACGATTCCTCAAGGTGTTGCCCTTTTCAGGTTTAGTGCTAGCATCTCTTAATGGAGGCAGAATCTGTACTCGGTGAGAACACATATGCAGTTTGATACAAAACAATGCAAGTGTTTTATTAGATAATATTGCCTCATGATAATGTAAAATAGCAGTCGTGCCTGTTGTCTAAGGTAGCGTCTCGTCTCTCTGTGACCTCTGGAGCACTCGGTCAGCAAGTTCAGCACAGGGGTCAGTCTCTCTTTGACCTTTTCACCCTGCATGTAAAACACCACTGCATTAGAAAAGCCACTGCTGCACATGACAAGCAATGTCATGCAAAAATATATGCGAGTCATGTCATATATTTTGTTTTTCTTTTCCCCCTGAGGTCCACTATTAAAGATATTTTATTCCCTCTCCGACCCTTCAAACGCATTCCAAATTTTTCAAAAAAAAAAAAAAAAGGCAGAAGACAGGGAAAATGTAATATTTCACACCTTTCAAAGGCTAAAAATCTGTCACATTTTATTCAGTAAGGATACATAAAATAGATTAAAAGTGACAGTGAAGTTATTTTGCAATTTCAAATAAACACTGTTCTTTTAAACTTTCTATTCATCAAAGAATCCTGAATTTTTTTTAGCATGGTTTTCACAAAAATATAAAGCACCACAACTCTTTTCAACATTGATAATAATCAGAAATATTTATTGAGCAGCAAATCATCACATTAGAATGATTTCTGAAGGATCATGACACTGAAGAGTAATGATGCTGAAAATTCAGCCTTGCATCACAGGAATAAATTACATTTTATTAAATATTCAAATAAAAACTGTTTTAATATTTTAAATCATAGTAATATTTCACCATTTTTTGATCAAATAAATGCAGCCTTGGTGAGCAGAAGAGACTTCTGTTAAAAAAAAACTTTTGAATGTTACTGTGAATTGCTAATATTTTATTATAGTATAGTAAATATTAGTATTGACAGATTTTTGGAAGGCTCTTAAAGGCATGAAATAGAATTATTTCTACCTAACTGCTGCCTTTCACAAAATTTCACACAACACAACATCATTTCAATAATGACCAATGCCCTTTTTTGGGTGGTAAATAATGCCGCAAAATACCAGTAAACTGACTAACGCAAACCTTAGTAAATGCATATGCAATAAGGTCAGCCGTAAAAATAACCCATGTTAATGCCTTGTCAGCGCTAATATTTCACTGCGTGTCTTTAGTAAATCCTAACAGTAGTTTTTTAACACCAAAAGAGGGTTTGCGCTGGCGCACGCTGTTAGTAAATCTGGCAAAATCTCAAGGACAGTATGATGCATGATATGATAATCTATCCGTTTCTCTGTTGTCTCCATCTTTTTGTTTCTCCCTTCCCTTTTTTCTTTCTTTCACCCTCTTTTTACCTGTTCCAGTTTTCTCTCCATGTACGTGAGTAGGTTTTGCACACAGTCCATGTTGACTCCATTCATCTGGTGTGAGTCTGGAGCCAGAGGCACAGACACCAGAACGTCTAGACAACTCAACGGGAGAGCAGACAGCATGTTCGCTGCATGCCTGAGAGAAACAGGGAGATTTGAGGTCATGCATGTGCTAAAATCTCTTCTGTTTTAATTGAATGTTGAACACTGTTGATTAAAACAGAACATCAGTCTGTAAAAAAGCAGAATTGTACATATTTTACATAAATTTGTCTATAAATGTTGGATATTTAAAATACAGAAAATAAATTGTTCTTTTGAGGTGGAGAAGGTTATGCATTACATAATTCATTTGAGTGAAGATGAGGAGAAAAGCATGAACATGAATGAATGAATGAACTGGGGTCAATTTAGTGATATGAGAGAGAAATACTTTGAAAAAAAACCCCCACATCTAATTCCTCATTTTTCTAAAGCTTTCACGAACAGATCAGCAGGTGTTACTGAAGGAAGGCAGTCACGCATCTGTCAGTCAGATTAATATGTGCTCTACATTATTATTATTATAATTATTGCCTGCACACTGTGTGTGGGCTTAATGCGTTTTTTATGTCATGACCCTTAAAATTAAATGCTCCAAGTTTTACAAAATAAATAAAAACACAAAAAATATTTACTACAAATAAATATTATTAGAAATACACACAAATATTACAATAAATAAAATAAAATAAAATAATTAGTAACATAAACTACCGTTCAAACGGTCGGTAAGATTTTTTTTTTATTCTTATAAAGTCAAAACCAGCAATATTGTGAAATATTATTACAATTTAAAATAAATATAATAATAATATAATTATTAATTATAATAATATAATTATATAAACAGTTTTTTTGTGTTGCTTTATTATTATTATTAATATGCTCACTAGTGCACACTTTTGTGTTTATGGAACGAGTCTGAATTGAAACTGAAATTTTCAACCCATAATAGTTATTATAGAGCAATACAAATATTTATCAACACTAACCCCTTTAATTCATCTGTAGCTTCTTCCTCCTCACAGGACACCATCAGACAGTAACGCAAAACCGCAGCCAGGTGGCGATAGAGAGATGCAGCTTCCTGGTGGTAGACACAATGTGGACCTTGATGTTAACAATTTATATCAATTAATTCAGTGCAATGTTGGTTTACTACACTATTACTACAGTACTACCATCTGATACATCACATAGTACCATTGTTTGTAAGGGAGGTGAGTGAGCATGAGTGTGATTATGTCTGCATACACCCACCTCTTCAGGTTCTTGAGTGTGTGTGCTGTGTGTGATATTAAAAAGGATCTTCAGAGCCTCCTGAGCCTGCTGTGAGTCCTCCACACTTACAGGAGGCGCTGCAGGATCCAGCACGACCTCATACTGTTCCTTCCACTGTACTGCTAAACACATCTCCAGCACTGTGGTCAACAGCGACACTCCTCCCTCCTAAAAATGACCAAAAACGCCAATACAGTATGTAGATAGCAATGTGGCCGTTGGTCGATATACAACAATTTACACTACCATTCAAAAGTTTGAGCTCAGTGTGATTTTTTTATATTTTTGAAAGACATCTCTTGTGCTCAACTAGGGAGCATTTATTTGATCAAAAATTAATTAAAAACAGTAATATTGTGAAATATTATTACGATTTAAAATAACTGTTTTCTGTTTTCATATATTTCACAATGCAATTTATTATTATCAAAGCTGGATTTTCAGCATCATAATTCCAGTCTTCAGTGTCACTTGATCTTTCAGAAATCATTCTAATTTGCTGATTTGCTGCCCAAGAAACATGTCTATGGAGCCCCTAAAGGGACTTGGTGGTGGGAAAAAAAAATATGAGAAGGGAGGAAAAATAATAAGTCATTGCTTTTTTGCATGCTCTTGCAAAACGTTTTGAGCTCTTTGCGAGTAAATGCAATTTTTCGGCAGAACGTGAAACATTTGCAAGAGAACGCAAAAGCATTGACAAATATTTTTCCTCCATCTCATTTTTTTTTCATTCACCATGCCCATTTCTTATTATTATCAATGTTGAAAACAGTTCTGTCATGACAACTTGAGACAGCATAGTGATTGGCATAATAATGGGTATGACAATGTTGATATATTTGGTCTTGGCGGAATAGATCTGCAACGCTGCTACTGTTATTGTTGCTGCTGCAGAGCAAGTACAGGACTTGTTACAACGAATACATACACGACACGCTGCTGTGAGCAAGTAAGACATGCTGCTACTGCACAATATGTCATATATGAATTACTCGTAGCATATCTATACAGGTGGAGCTGGGAAAGCTGGAGGGTTAATAAAAGCGCGCTGCACTGCTAAGGCAAATGCTAACCAAGTATTTGAAAGTTGAGCAGCGAGCTCATTGGCTCCTGATACAGCAGGAATCTGCTGTGCCTTATAGAGAATTATATTATTGCAAGCGTTTGAGTTAAAGAGCTTGCGCCATCTAGAGATACATTACAAAACTTTGTATTTGTGCTGCCTCATTTTTTTTTCAGGATTCTTTGATGAATAGAAAGTTCAAAAGAACAGCATTAATTTGAAATAGTTTCTGCAACACCATTTTTGATCAATATAAAGCTCACAATCTCACTGACCCCAAACTTTTGAATGTTAGCATACATAATATGATAACAGAAAATATTATTTGTATTACTTAAAAAAAAAAAGAAAATCTCAAAATTCAAATCATAGAGGGAGAAAAGTAGATACTTGTTTCAGCTGTGTTCTGAGTTCAGGTCTCAGCGCCGTCAGTAAAAACATGAACCGGAGTGTGTAAAATTGGCCACAAGGGGAAGAAGCAGACTGAAACTCCTTATTTAGCTTTTCTGTCAGACCACGGAGCAGACTGAAGTACAGCAAGTAGTGGGTGAGAAAAGAAAAAAAAGCATATGACATGCAAATATATTTAATTTCAGTGAATACCATGCCCCCCAAAAACACTTTAGTAAGGCCATTTAGTAGGGCCATTTGAGTTACTGTGTATCTGATGATAGTTTTTCTAAAATTAAATTGTGAAATGCTGGTGAAGTGAGTCTCAGAGCAGCTCTGGAGATGAAGTTTATGAAGTTCATTCTTCTAACCCTATTTGATGGAGTGTGTCGCTTTTCGTTTCTTAAACAACCATGTAGGAAGACATCGTGGTTGGTTATATTCCAAGATGACAATGTCAAGATACATCAGTCTCAAATTGTGAAAGAATGGTTAGGAGGGAGCATGAAGAATCATTTTCACACATGAAGCCTCTGAGTCCAGATCTTAAACTCATTGAAAGTCTTTGGGATGTGCTGGAGGAGACTTTACAGAGTGCTGGACTCTTGCATCGTCAATAGAAGATCTTGACCAAAAATGTATGCACCTCTTCATGGAAATAATATTTATCTCTGTTCAGTCTACTCCAGTGACTGCATCCCAAAGACTTTCGATGAATTTAAGGTCTGGACTCAGAGGTGCCAATTCATGTGTTAAAATGAGTTTGAGTCGTATGTTGAAATGGCTCATACCTGAGTTCACTGGCTCTCTCTTGTGCCCAAGTACTATTGTAAACAATGTTACATAAGATTTTCATGACTTCCTTCCTGGTAACTTCTTCATCATCATCTTTTTCTTCCTCTTCCTCCGCTTCTCCAACGCTTCCTCTGCTGTCTCTTTTACCAGGTGTGAGAGCTTTATAAACGCTGCTCCTCCTGCGGGAAGGTACGAGGCTGATGTTGGAAAACGTGCTATGCTTGCGATCACCACACCAATTGCTCGGTCCCCAGAACGCATCACTGGTTACAGCCCCAGAACCATCGTCTTCCTCACCACCGTTCTCATCCTCATCTGCTCGGCCAAATTTGCTCTCAGAAATGGCCAAAATGACGTCATCATAGGAGTCAACATCATTGTCGGTGTCTTCTTTTGGAATAGGTGCATTGCTGATGCCACCCAGGTGGGCTAGAGTGAGCAGTGCTCTGTCAGTGATAAGAGGTCCCAAAACCTTTTTGTCCCTCGAGAGGATTCGTAAGGATCTCAGACATTCTTTCAGCAAACGCCCTTGCGGTTCAGTCTGGAGGAACCGGATCATAACTGTAGCCAGAGCCTGAGGGCAAGAAAGAGAAACAAATGCAAACGAACAAAGGCGTATGTTGTTTTTAAGAATGTGTGTATTTCTTTATAAAAGCCAAGGTTACCTGTCTCAACATGACTTCTGGGTCACTGGACTCATCGTAGTCTGAATCCGAGTCTGACACATACTCCCGCACTTTATTCTTTCTGAACTGCGGTGACCCCATAAAAAAAAAAACTATTATAGGAATTAACCATTTTGAGTATACTGTGAATCAAAATCAAAAAATTTTTTTATTTTTTTTTTGTAACATGACAGGCCAATAGAGATTAAGATAACAGTGATTAGTGTTGGTGCTGCTAGTGATCCAGAAATTGTACATGGCAACTTTAACCCTCTGGTATAGAGAGCTTTTTGAGAGTATTTTGTAGGCCATCTTGGAAGTTATCATCACCCTGGTTCCCTCGACAAATATCCTATTGGCTTTTGAATTATTGAAGAACATAAGTTCTGTGACAGACAAAAGCTTATGATTTTTACACATTTTGTTCATCTTGATAATCTTCACAAATGAACAACTTTTATGAATTTTGACTTTTTTTCTCACAATTACAGTTTATAACTCGCAATTGCGACTTTATTTCACACAGTTCTGAGAAAAAAAAAAGTCAGAATTGCGGGATGTAAACTCGCAATTGCAAGAAAAAGTTAAAATTACATTTTTTACCTTTATTTTTCAGTGGCGGAAGCAAACTTCCATATCCGACGACTCATTCGGACTTTGTTTAAAAAGTATTACCCTGAACGTTTGAGTTAGAGTAGTTAGCAAGAGTATGAGTGAGATTATTAACACATAATCTTGAGACTTGAAAGCGACTAGTGAGTAGATGATTTTACCTGTTCGATGTGATAACGTTTAATGTCTGACAACCTCTGTAGTACCATTTAACCACTTGTTAGCAACCTCATTTTACATGGCAAGAGGATATTCTAAATGTATTTTATGTCGTAGAACAAAATGTGAAAATATCTTGAGCTTGTGTTCACCACGGACCTTATTTCAAACATTTACCAAAAATGAATTGACGTCAGGACGATAGAACTGGAAATGCTAAAATGCTAACTCATTTCCGGGTTTGGCCTACAAAAATGTATCATCCCTGCAGCACTCTATTCTATATTTAGGGGTCACACTTGTGACCCTTGGTGGTCAAAACGGACTGAAGACAATAACTGTAATTTTTTTTCTAATTTAATGAATGTTCAATATTTTGTTTCAATAATATTTATTCTTTAATATTTTGTATTTTATTAAAAAAATGTTTTATTTCATATTATGAATTTCATGGCAATAATAATAAATAAATAAATAATAAATATTAGAAAAAATAGTGTTTAAGTTAAAAAATACAGTAAAGGTATATAAAATTGTGGGGAAAAAAAGAAACCATATGTAACACCATAGTGTAACCACTGGATACCTGTTTAGCCCTATTTATAGCTACTGTTTAGCCACCGTGATTTTGCCAAGTAAGACATGTTTCTGGATCAACATATTTTGTTGATCATGGAACAACATTCCTGTCCGAAACCCTCTCTAAACCTAACCCTAAAATTAGAGGGAAATGATAGGTGAATAACTGATGTAGAAGCAAACAACCCTGGTTGTAAGCCTAAACTTAACAAACTTTAAACTTGCCCCACAAATCAGATGTTGTTCCAGGAACATGTGAAATCACGTTCACTCCCTATAGGGCTGTGTGTTACTTAGTTCCTTATCAGTATTTTAACAAACTTTTATTAGGTTTTGCATTTAAATATATATATATTTAGGCATTATCAAAAACTACTTGTGACCCTGGAAAAACCAGTCATATGGGTCAATTTCTGGAAATTGAGATGTATAAATCATCTGCAAGCTGAATAAATAAGCTTTTCCAATGTATGGTTTGTTAGGATAGGATCCTATAGGCCTAATATTTGGCCGAGATACAACTATTTGAAAATCTGGAATCTGAGAGTGTAAAAAAATCTAAACATTGAGAAAATAATCTTTAAAGTTGTCCATTTATGTTCGCGCTTATGCTGCATTCACTCACAAAAATAAATGTTTTATATATTTACATTAGGAAATTCACAAAATATCTTCATGGAACATGATCTCTACTTAATATCCTAATGATTTTTAGCATAAAAGAAAAATCTATAATTTTGACCCATACAATGTATTGTTGGCTATTGCCACAAATATACCCGTGTGACATGTGACTGGTTTTGTGATCCAGGGTCATATTTAATCATTGCTCTGTAAAAAGCTCTGTTTTTCATATGCCCCATTAATTTCCTATGTGGTCAGTTTGGACTGTGAAGATCACAAGACTAGTTTGCCTTCTAATCATGTCCACAGTTTATGTGTGTGTGTGTGAGAGTGTTCATATAGGAAGTACCACAAAATTCACATTTTTTTGTGTGTGTGTTTTTTTGTTGTTGTTGCCATTTCGATAAAGTAAAAAAAAAAAAAAAAAAAGTACATTTTTCTAGTCTAAAATGACCACCAGAGGGTTAATAATCAGGATGCCGGTAGCCTTAGGGAACTCAAGAATTTAGAAAATAATACCTCTTCCAGCTCCTGCCTCTTTTCAGATTAAACAAGCAGCCAGACGACAGAAAAATATGAAAATCATTAAACCAACCCAAAAGATAAGACAAGATGTTTTTCTATCCTAAGTGTGCGTTTTGTGTTTGTAAGTTTTAACAAGCAGTAACAAAGCTGAAGGACCAGGAAAGGAGAAATATATTCCAGATAGCAAGGTGATACTGATACAATGTTGAGTTTTCATCCAAAAGTTTTGGCAAATTTGGCAATTCCTATTTTTCATGGAATATTGCAGTGTTTATTATATTTGCCCTCATAATCTTTAATAAAAATAATTTCCCTTCCCTTCTTCTCTGATGAGGTGTTTACTGGTGCGAGGGCGGGACAACCTGTCACTCACATGAGACTGACCAATAGCAAACCACAACCAATCAGTGACTGGAAGTTTTTCCCGAACATCCCTGAATTTTTTCATTTATTTATTTACTTGTTTTGTTTTTTACAATGTTTTAGTATTTCTAGTAATAGAACATTTGTAACATTCGTAATGTAATGTTTGTGCCAATATTCTTCAATATATCTTCTATTGTGAAATCTCAACATTGTATCAACAATTACTGTGGATGTAAAAATGATGTTGAACCAACATCATATTGTAATATTAATTCAATGCAAATAACGTAGACACATCAACACTGACTTGCTACCTGGAATGGAATTAGTAGGGAGCTTATGGTCTAAATATTAATGAGGTGACTGCCTGGGATCAAGTCAACTACTGCAGTATCAGCAAACAACTGAGGACATGCGGGAAATATTTCCTGCCCAGAGGAAATTTGTTTGACTCAAAGTTTACAATTTCATATAGCTTATAGTTCTTACTTCTTTGTAAATTGAATATAAACTTTATCTCAGATGTTTCTTTGGGAAAAATCAATTATTTGGAGAAATCAAAATATAAAATACATCAGCTATAAAATAAATGTGGATAGCATAACATATAGACCATTTGCTCGGGGAAGAACATTTGGTCTGGAATTCATACATAGAAATCCCTGAATTTGAGAACATTTTAAAGGTACACTATGTAACTTAATATCCCTCTAGTGTTTAAAAACAAAACTGCATGCAATTGTGGAAGAACAGTTTTGGTTGTGCTTCGGCTCGGCTTGACTGTGTGGATATGACCCTGCACCAAAGATAATGCTTTACAGTGAACTCTGTCTCTTAGAGAGCTACATATGGCAATTTATCTTTAAAATAAAATACCACATTCACCTGTTGAGTAATAAAAACGACACCTTAGTGCCGCTTTTACAACATTTCAAATCCCTCAGTTCTTGCCACCTCCACAAAGCCAAACCAATGTTGATTCTCACTTTAATACAAGCTCTGTTGCTTTCTCTTTTTGCCAGCAGACTCTCCTCTGTTCGGCGAGTTTTTAAAATGGGTGATCCGGGAGGTTCAAGATTTAGCCGGTCAACCATAGCCGTGTTTCCACCGCAGGAACTTTTATAGGGACTTTGGGGTGGTACTCGGTGTGTTTCGACCGCAGGACCGCATGATGTTCCGGGTAAATATTTCCCCCTCTGAAAGTCCCTGCTTGTGAGGTAGTACTTTTTCAAAGTTCAGGAGCTTTCAGGCGTGGGACTTGGGCGCTTAAAGGGTCATTTCACCCGTGGAGACATGAATGTGTATTGAAAGTGGGTCATTTATGTAGAAGAAATGTGAAATTATTTTTGAATTTGGAGCTTTCTAGACTGAGAAAAGCCAGAAAATGTATTTTTGGCTTATGTGGATGAAAGACAACAACTCCCAGAATGCACTTGCTTCGCTGCCCTACAAGGCCACTCCCAAGCCACGCCTACCGGTAAGACAGCGCAGTTGAAAACAAAAACATCAAGGCAAGGCTAGGCTACGAGTGAGTCTCCGTGACGAGTTTGCCCAAAATGTCCGGGATTCGGCTTTTGCGTTCTACAGTCGCCATTCATCATGTTTACTGTGGCGAGCAGGACGAGGCTGAGGGGCGCGGGAGAACGGCGCGAGGCCGGTGGCGTGATTACTGACGACCGACACCTGTGAGGCACTGTTCTCGTATCTCACACGGAGGAGCAGGTATTTTCTTAGCAATGGTAAAACACACATCAACCGATCACGCCACCGGCCTCGCGTCTTTCTTTCAACCGATCACGCCACCGGCCTCGCGTCTTTCTCCCGCGGCGCTAGCCTCGTCCTGCTCCCTGTATTACTGTGATTACTGATGAGCGCGCCTGTGAGATGCACCGGTCTCATGGGCTATCTCTCACGGAGGTGCGGGTATTTTCTTAGCAATGTTAAAATGCAAATCAACCGATCACTTGTTTAGCATTCATGTAAACATTACATTCAGATTCACCAATCAGGGTGAATTCAGTTAGATTGAAACAAAAGGTGAGCATGTAAACAATGGATGGCGACCGCAGAAAGCAAAAGCTGAATCCCGGACATTTTTGTCGATCTCGACGGCCGGACATGTCCGGGAAATAGAGTATGGTAACCCCTACTACTCAGCTTTCTACGTCCCTGTTTTCTGCAGGTTTCTGCCGTTGAAATCAAACGCATTCACACTGATCTGTGATAGGTCTGTTATAGCGCATTAGGTCCAACCCCCTATGGGCGGGTTTGAAAGGGTGGATCTAGTGCTTGTAGTCTTAACAGAAATCCCCCCCTCTTACACTTCCTCCTACAATGACGCAAAATGACGATTTTTGCGTCATTGTAGGAGGAAGTGTAAAGAGGTAAATACAGATTTCTCTCGTCTCGGGGGAAAATGAAAAAATGTTGCATGACCATTCAATAGTATGACTGGGTTTCTAACAATGCAAAGCTTAATGCAAATGGGTGAAGTGTCCCTTTAACATGCTGATTGGTTGAGTTCATGCCGCATTTTGATTGGTTGATTCCAAAGCATTTTATTTCAACTACCATCTGTTGCGATGTGTGCAGTAACAGTTGTTTGCAATTCGAATCAAAAATGGAGTTTAAAAAATACGACCGATGGACCGACGACGAGGTTCAGGCTTTATTAAGCTTAAATTCAGAGGATGAAATCCAGTGGGAACTTTAAAGTCGCGAGCAGTTCTACGTCACCGGACTATTTGCCTAATCTTCATGGTACTTTAGACTGAAACGCAGACAGCAACAGGACTGGGGAAAAAAAGTTCCTGGGACAAATTGTTCCAGGCAATTCCGGTGGAAACGCGGCTCATGTCAACCTTTCTCACTCGTTGTGACAACTAACCTCTGCCCAGCCACGCAACAAAAACCATCACTTATAATAGGCTTAACAGTGAATCAGGGTTAGACAAAAACATGTTAACCCATTTAATCCCACCGGTCACAATAGTGACCGTAAAAAAGTGTTTCATTTCTAAGGCTATAAAAATGTTACTAAATGATCTATCAATGCATTTCCAGCAGATATTGAAATAATAAAGGGTCTCAATGAAATATGTGCAGTTTCGCATGTTTACTGTAAATTGTCACATGACCAGAGCTGTTTATTTCCTGTTTGCGCCAAGAGAAGAGGATGCCAGCAAGAAAGCTCCCAAAGAAAAGGGTGCTAAAGTATGTTAACATAAAGATAGGACATAGATTTTTGGTACATATCATGTTTAAGGTGTCTAGTATTGATATATGCATTTGCAATTACTCAACTTTGTTTAATGTGTTTATAGAACTCACAAACATGTCAACGGCAACAATAGTGACCGGTGGGATAACCCATTGTATCTACATACTAATACACATAGGCTAACTGTTCTACCTTACTATCTACCTAATTTTACACACACACAGACACACACACACACACACACACACACACACACACACACGGTCACGTCTCTTCTGATGTCTGATCTCCACACACACACACACAGACACAGACACAGACACAGACACACACACACACACACACACACACACACACACACACACAGACACACACACAGACACACACACACACACGGTCTCGTCTCCTCTGATGTCTGATCTTCACACACACACAGACACACACACACACACACACACACACACACACACACACACACACACACACACACACACACACACACACACACACACACACACACACACACACACACACATACATACACACATACACACATACACAAAAACACACACACACACACACACACACACACACACACACACACACACACACACACACACACGGTCACGTCTTCTCTGATGTCTGATTTCCACACACACACAGACACACACAGAGAAACACACACAGAAACACACACACACGCAAACACACATACACAAACACACACACACACACACACACACACACACACACACACACACACACACACACACACACACACACACACACACACACACACACACACACACACACACACACACACACACACTCACACATGGTCACGTCTCCTCTGATGTCTGATCTCCACACACACACCCACCCACACACACACAGATACACAAAAACACACACACAAAAACACACACAAACACACTGCACAGGTCAAATAGACCTATATTAAATCAATACAATGGTTGATACCACACAGTTTCCCACCGGTCACAATTGTGACCGATCATAAAACACACTTTTTCACACACTTTTCCATGAAAATTTCAAAAAATTATTATTGATTGTTTCAAAGGGATACTAATGACACATGATTTGGATATTTTTGTGTCTGGGAAAAATTTGGGATTAAATGGGAAGAAGGACTGATGATGTATTGACTCATTGTTTAAATTTTGTTAACATAGTATACCTTTTTAAGACATTGCTTGGGAGCTACTGGCTTTTTTTTTCTTATTTAAATATATAAAGAGACCTAATTGTTCTTTCCTGTGAGTGTGTATGTGTAATTGCACTCAAATATCCCTTACTTTTTTTCTGTCCCGCTGCTCCAAATCATAGAAAAAGCACTGTGCATACTAGGAGCAAGAGAGAGAGAGAGAGAGAGAGAGAGAGAGAGAGAGAGAGAGAGAGAGAGAGAGAGAGAGAGAGAGAGAGAGAGAGAGAGAGAGAGAGAGAGCAATTAGAAAAGAGCAATTACATAAAATGTGAGCTTTGAGAGCACAACTTGTGCAAAGTAGATTGTTTTATAATGACATGTATTGTCAGTGCAAATGTTATTAATACAGTGGCTTTGGAGCTACTGGACTGAACATAATCACTGTTCATTGTCAGTACCTCTCGATTAAATTGCTGTAGTTCTGCCTTGAGTCCTTTCTGATCGCCCTCTCTGATAAACTCAATAATCCTCTCCACATTCATCGCTGCAAGATAAACACAAATGCACACACGTGCACAAACATTAAAACATTCTCCAAAAAAGGCGAGGTACAGAAAACTGAGACCACATGAAGAATATGTGATTTAAACAAGAAAATAAACACAATTTTAGGGGGTTGAAAAATCGAAAACAAAGAAATGTTGAAAGTGAAATGTAAAATGAATAAGAAATATTGGTTATTTGGTAACACTTTATTTTACAGTGTCCTTATTCCACGTTACATGTAGTTACTGAAGTAATAACTATAAATTATGCATAATTACATGCAACTAACCCTATTCCTAACCCTGGAGAAAGTACATGTAGTAAATTACTATTACTAAGTACTTAAATGTATAATTACACTGTAACACAGACACCTTCAAATAAAGGGTTACACTTTATTTTAAGGTGTCATTGTTACAGTGTAATTATACATTTAAGTACTTAGTAATAAGAAACTACATGTACTTTCTCCAGGGTTAGGTTAGGATTAGGATTGGGCTGAGGGTTAGTTGCATGTAATTATGCATAATTGTAATTACTATGTAGCATATGTAACAAGGACACTGTAAAATAAAGTGTTACCCTTTATTTTAAGGTGTCATTGTTACAGTGTAATTATACATTTAAGTACTAAGTTATATTAATTAATATAGGGTATATAGGGTATAATAAAGAGTATAATATAAGGTAGGGTAGGATTAGGTTTAGGGTTAGTTGCATGTAATTATGCATAATTTACTGTTATTAAGTACTTGTAACATTTGTAACAAAAGTACTGTAAAATAAAGTGTAACCAAATAAAGTGTAACCTTTTATTTTAAGTTGCCCTTGTTACGGTGTATTTATACAAATAAGTACTGAGTACAGTAATAAGTAATAAGTACATACGTACTATATAATTAGGGATAGGGTTTGGTTTAGTGTTAGCTGCTTACATGTAAGATGTGTAACAGACACTGTAAAATAAAGTGTTACTGAAATATTTGCTATTTCACTAATCAGAATTAATAAATGTAGCCTAATCAATCTGTTATTAAAGCAAAGAGGGGGGACAACCAGAAGCTAAAACATTTAACGTTTTCAATTCAACTTTTGATTCAAATAGTTACAATGATAATATAACTTGTAATAAAACAATACTAAATGCAATATAAAATGAGAAGAAAAAAAATACTGTATAAGCATTTCCACGAGTGGCACTTAAACGTTTGGCTGACTGAACTTACTGAAACAAATACTACTGTTCAAATTTCTAAAGGCATTAATATGATATTTTCATACCAAAACACAAATATAAGCCTGTATATAAGTCAATTTCAGATTTCTATCCTCTCCAACTAAAACAAGTGTCTTCTTCATCCTCTCACCTGTGAGTGTGTCTTCACCTGAGTACGCCATGCTGGATCCAATGTGCTGGATCTTAAATTTCTATTGGATTTGAATCACTTGCTATTAAACTACAAGTCGTTCTCTTTACCTCCAGGCTTTTTATCCACTTCTCTCTCAGTCTTTTTCACTCTATGTTTCCTCTGCCTTTTTCCCTGCCCCCTTTTCTCTGTAATCCTGCATTGCATTAGTTATGCTCTAATCCTTTAATGTCTTTCCACTTCATCTCGATTCACTCGCCCTATAAATAACCTCACAGGAGAGCCAGTCAATGGTGCAGTGGCATACAGTAACCACAAGGTGGCAGTTCAGTTGATGACAGTGACATGACGACCAGCGACTGTTCCAAGCCACACATTTAACATCTATGTCATTAAAGGTAGGCTACCTTTAATGATATACTGTATGTAGATGTTAAATGTGTGCCTTGGAACAGGTAGAGAGGCAATTTGTTTTATAAACACTTTTTTTATACTGGTTGAAACTCTCTTCACATCCTGATATCAATCAATACTAGAGGTGGTCTAAATATTAAAACATGTCCATAGTATCTACTGTGGAAGTCTCCACAGTATGATACGATGCAATGATACGATGTCCTAGCCTGGCTCCGCCCTCCTACGTACTTCCGCTCAATTTTCATTTTCCTTCAGTACTTCGCCTGGGTTTGCGGTATATTCTTGGGTTTTTTCTGGCCAATTTTATGGCGGTCCAATCAGTGAACAGAGGGAGTGGCTGAAAACGATGGCGTTGAGGTGCGCTAGTTTGAGTTGTAGACATACGTCATGACCAAATGTTAGCGATTGGTTATGGCAGATCCAGAGTGGCTCTGGGCAGATCCAATAGTTTTAAACTTCAACAGAGCACCCGCCTTCAAGGAAGTTAACGCTTGTCAGTGGAGAGTGGCCAGACTCTCTGTACAAATGAAATGTACGAGTGTCTGGTAGGACCAGGCTAATGATGTCCTACTTACCTGTCAACCTTTCCTTACCTTTCCTTAATGGCGTGTGCACACCCAAAAGCAAAGCGAATACTACTCGCTCTAGATTACGCGCGGGATTACTTGGATCGTGCGAAGAGTGTTTTCACGCACATCAACAACAACAACATTTCTTTCTGCCATTTTTTCCATCATCAACCATTTTGGAGATAACTACTATTGCTGCTCTGTACCTGTTGTGGAAGGCCAGTGCTAACCCGCGGCAATCGCGTTGCCCAATTCACGTCATTCATGTCGCAAATTTGCATCTGTTTGTGTATTTGCATTGACTTTGTATGTAATCTAATTGCGGAAATAATTCAATTTGCTTTTGTTGTGCAGACACCATAAGGCTATGCAGGGATGTACACAGACAGCCACTGAGCACCAAAAACAAACGGCAGTCGCCTAAACGAACTAAAACAACAAGCTGCATTCATGCCATGTAGTAACCGCAATTACGAGATGGCAACCCGTGACGTTCTTCACGTCCTCAGACACGGATTTATGCGTTATGTCATGTAAGATATTAATGTTGATATTGTCGTAATGTTATGTGGTTTAAGACATGAGGTAATTTAACAGTCTCTCGTAATGCTTTGCAGAATCTGCTGTGTCAGGTGAATCATGTGTTTTGGAGGAGGCGTGGCTTTGGAGAATCTCTGAAGGGAGGGTGGGAGCTCATGCTTTCAAAGCTAACTTACTATTTGCTAGCCTCTCCGCAATTGCCTACCCTACCTTTAATCTTCAAAAGATTAATAAACGTAAGATAATATATTGTAAACAGACAAAGATGCTTTGTTAATTTTTAATTTAAAATTTTAAAATAGTCACCATGAAATCAAAATGGACAATTCTTTATTTTTTTATTTATATTGCAGTATACATTATAAATTGTTGTCCATGTACATCATCTCTTAATATTTAATCAAAATAACTTCTCCCTCTTGCAGTGACATCTCTTCTCTTCTCTGATGACGTGTTTACTGGCGTGAGGGCGGGACAACCTGTCACTCACATGAGATTGACCAATAGGAAACCACAACAATCCAACTAATTCCTGATGAACAATTTTAAGACCTGTCTTACATTTTGTTCATTGTTCATGTTCTTATTCGTCACAACAGGGATGAAAAGATATGTTCAGACCTAAGGGAGTGATGTATGGTAGTCAAGATCATATATTTTTTCTCAATGTTCATAGCTATTTTCTATCATTTTTTAATCATATAAAAAACAAATAAATGAACATTTAATATGTAAGAGGGGCTGTCTTTTTTTATATATATATATTTATTGAAGTTTGTCCCTAAAAACATTTAACCATAGATTTAGCTTTTCCCACGCCATAGTTTAAATTTAATTTTGATGAATTAAAATAAACAATCATTTACCCTGTAAGATACAATCCACTGGATGAAAAATCCACTGGATGTAAAATGTATTTTGAAAGGGTTAATCCTCAATCAGGGTTGTATTTTTTAAGGTTTGTCTCCTTTCCAAACCTTAAAGGAGGGGGGGGGGGGTGCCAACTTTATCTTGATAAAGTACATGTTTCAGTACATAATACAACATAATGAATCATCTAATGTACTTCTGCCACTAGATTAGAGGGCCAAATTGTGTTTGCAATTCTGAATTTCAATATGATAATGAGTTAAAGTACATTTTACTTAATTTATATACTACAGGCATATTGTCACGGTTTGGGTTTTGTTTTCTTGTTCTTGTTCTTGTCATTGTCATGTTTCATGTGATTCCCTGTTTGTCATGTGATCCTGTCATGTGTCTGTCATTGTCATGTTTGCCCTGTGTCTTTGTCGAGTATTGTATGAATGTTTCAAGTTATGAATGGTTCTTGTCCAGGTTCTTGTTCTTGTTCTTGTTTTGAGTTACCAGTTTCCAGCCTTTGTTTTATGTTTGATAATTAAAGTTACATTTGGGTTCTCTACATCTCGCCTCCAGTGGATTTCGTTACACATATATTACATTTAGCCCATACGGTCCATATGGAAATGTATTATGACGTGGATGTGTGTGTGGGAGTGTGAATGGACATTTTAGTAAGTGAAGTGTGTGTGAATCTGTCATGTAACTTAGTCAATGTGTTTCCTGACAGGATACATGTTAGTGCCCGGTGGCCAGGACAAAAAAATGACACACAAACACTCATACATACAGTACACACACTCACTGCACCTTGTGCCACTGATTGGCAATCAACAACAGGATGTGCCTGTTAAAGATATGAGAATGTTTGAAATGATATACACTGCAATTCATATGAGAATAAACCCCCTTCACCTTTCCCTATCTGCACAAAGTGACGTACACAGACATAAATCACGGTAAGTGCTCGAACAACAGCTCCTCTTCTACTCCAAGTGTTACACAAATCCTGCATCCACACCTGCCATTTACATCCTGTTGACAAGCTCTTTCATAGCAAAAAAAGCGATTGTGTCTTGGAGAGAGAGTAAAGATGAATAAAGGTGAATCTGATTAAAAGTCACAAACATCTGTTAATTGTTACCGTGACCTACTTCAAATATTACAAAATAAAATATCAAGCATCTTATGTTTTTCTCATTTTATTTTTATGAGATTAATTCTAAAGTCAGTGACTTAAATAAATAATAAATATGATTTTAAGCTTCCTAAGTGATGTTTAAGATGTCTGTGTCATAGAATTGTTCGCACAAAAATCTCCATGACCCTTTGAGTAGTAAATTCTGCTTATTTTTTAATAAGTCTCATAGGAATCACAGCTATAATTATGCCTGGTTGTTGGTTAATGGCTGGCCTGACTACAACTGACACAGGCAGATAATAAAAAAAATATCAACAGTTAACATCAAAATATCTGATTATTATTATTATTATTATTTTTTGGCAACATGTAGACAGCAGTTAGACCAATCAAGTGTCAAATGAAATGCAAAGTATGATTTAACATATTTTTCTTCTATCAGGCCTACATTTATGAGAAGAGTAGGTATCATTTAAATATTCATGAACTGAAATTTGAGAAAAAAAAAACAAAAAACATATTTGGAAGGACATTTGTGTCTCGTTGGATGCCAGTCTTATTTTAGTATTATTTATAGCCTATATACTAAAGTACCCTATTAGTATTTATCAATATTTTGAATTATAATTTAGTTTTATATTTTCAGATTTACTTTTAATTTTAGTTTAAGTTTTAGTAATTTGTTTGTGCTTTTGTCATTTGTATTATTTTTTTGTAAATATTTGTAGCTTTCATTTTTTTAATTTTAGTAATTAGCAGTGTTGGGGTGGGGTGGGGTGGGGGGGGTAACATATTACAAGTAACATGAGTTACATAATCAGATTGCGTTTTCAAGTAACTAGTAACATAACATAACTTTTACATTTTTAAAAAAGTTACTTTTTCAAATAAGTAACAAAAGTTACTTTGTTTTCCCATGTATTGACTGACAGCTGCTGTCCTCATGTTGAGAGAAATCAGGAGTGAGTGCAGAGGCGTTGTGTTCGCTGAGTGTTCCTCAAAATGAATGAAATCAGCGAATGCTAACTCAGAATATTACACCTTAATGTTAAATAACACAAATGTACTTTATGTATTTAATCTCACTTTATTAACCAATGTCTTTGCTGCTGATCTTTGATGATCCAGTTGGGCCATACAAGGAAGCAAAAAATGACTTTAGATAAACATCACTTTTGCGTTTCATGTTTTTGTTTTTATTGCTGAAGTAAGAGTGTTGAACTTTCATCGCCTGCGTTTTATTCTTCTGCGATCCAGAATGGGCAGCACAGCCGAAAGGTTTGTTTGAGCTGCACCCTCTACTGTACAAGCGTGAATTTACATTTCCTTCCGCATTAGGCTTATTCATTTTACTTTTGGTGTGAAAGGGCCTTTACTTTTGGAAAAAAATTATGTCAAGTTAAGTCAAGTCACCTTTATTCTTATAACACTTTATACAATACATATTGTTTCAAAGCAAAGTTTACAGTTATTAAAAAACAAGCAAGCAAGCTCAGCCCAGCTGAAAAAAAGTTACGCAAAATAACATAACACATTACTTTTCATTAAAAGTAACCAAGTAGTGCAGTTAGTTACTTTTTTAGGGAGTAACACGTTACTTTTAAAAGTAACTTTCCCCAACTTCAACTTATTTTAGTGACAGTGGTTGCTAAGGCAACATTTCTAATTTTCAAGTTCTTTAAAATTTAAGTTTTTCATCTAATACTTTGGTTTTATCTCATTTTAATTTAAATGACTGAAATATTTTCCTAGTTTTAGTTTTAGTAAAGAATAACAACACTGTTTGGATTTTGAGTTTTAAATGTCTTGCAAGTTTTTTGAGAATAAACTGAAATTAATAAAAGATGTTTTCTTTAACATGATTATAATTAAATGAGATAGAGGTCTTACATTTCTTGGCTTGCATGGTATGAATTATCAAACAGCATTTGAGTTTGTTTTAACCACAGACCACTACATTTAATTGTAGGCTGCAAAAATGAATAAGAGGGACAGAGCACATTTGGCCTCTAGTAGGTCCACACTAAAAAAAATCATTAAAATTCCACAGCCTGTTGCATATACATGTTACGGTTACAAGAAAACAGCAGGAAAAGTAAATGTGAGCTAAAGTAATTATGTACACTGAGTCAGGTGAATTATGGCTTTCTGTCCTTTATCTAACAAGTAATCACTATATGATACATGTTTGTATATGACATAAACATAAATATTTGCATGTGGCACTTGGTTAAAAAAAAACTTGAGGTATCCCAGCAGCTACTCCGACTGGGAAAACAACTCCAGATGTCCAAAGCAGGAAAAGTGCACAATAGAGTCTATAGGGAAACAGAGAACAAGCAAGAACAAGAGGGGAGGGGAGGGGGGAGGGGGGGGGGGCTAGGTTGTCAAGAAAAGAGGATGAGAATAGGGGAAAGGCTTGTGAATGAACAGTCATCTCCTTTATATAGCTCAATTCAAATGACGCTTCAAAATTCCTGAAAGTTCCTGAATAACTGAAAAGATTTTATTTGGAGACTGTTAAGAGTGCAACCTCATGTCAAAAAAAAAAAAAAAAACTCGCTTGGAAACACCGATGGGACTTTTGAGAGAACAGGAGAGGATCTGAAGTGCCAGGGGCATGAAGAAGAAAAACAAGAAAGACATGGAAAAAAGAGTGACTCAAGTTAGGGGAACAAAACGACAGGAAAAGTGGAGCGATAAAGGAAAGCTGTGTGAGAGGAGGGGCTATTTTAAGAGATGGCTTTCCGGCAGGTGAGAGAGCTGAAAAAAAAAAAAAAACCTTTCAGGAACAAGCAGCCAGTTGAGATGTAAAGAGGTGGTGAGTCATAAGAAGAGGAGAAAGTATGCGTCAGGCTTACAGAAAGAAACATAAAATATATATTATCATTTAGATGTTACATCTGTACCAGTTTAAACAGAAATGGAGACTTGAAAGGTACAAATATATTATAATCCACTACAATTAGCAGTGAGGACACACCCCCTTGTGTAGCTCCACCCCCTTCCCACTGAAATATAAATCCAGAGGAGGCAGAAGAAACTCTAGAACTTACATGCTTTTCTCATAGACAAAGACCAAGTGGATCATATTCCGTTTTCCTCAACAGTGTGACACTGTTTCTAGGGACTGATGGTCAGGACAAAAAGTCTTCTCAAGTGTCTCCATTCCATGCAAGGTGAGTTCCTAAAGAGATAAAAAAAAGGTAATTACATAGGTGCATTTCATTGAGAACAGAGTGACGAGGCATATTATCTGTCACTTACTTAAAAAAGTAGTAAACCTGTTGCCTTAAAATTACCCAGTAAATAAACTTAATGCTTAATTTAAAAAAATAAGTTATGTGAACTTGACAATTCCACAGTACTTCATTTTTTCAATTAAGCATGAAGTTTATTTACTTAATCATTTTAAGGCAACAGGTTTACTGCATTTTTTTAAGTAATGTCAATTGATCACTTTTATTTTAAGGTGTCTGTGTTACATTGTAACTATATATTTAAGTAGCCTACTGAGTAATAGTAATTAACAACATGTGAAGAGTTTTGAAGTGCCATCTGAAATGTTCATCTAGAATGATCATTTTTATCAAGCTCATATATTTAAGTTTCACTTAAATGGCAATGAAAATGACCTATTAATTGTCATTTAAGGGAAATTACTGAACTTAAATATACAAGCTTGATAAAAATGATCATTCTAGAAGAAAATTTCAGATGGCACTTAGAGGCTTTTGCATCTGAACTCTTCATGTACTTACTATTGGGTTATAGGAATAGGGTTTGGTTTAGGTTTAGTTGTATGCAATTAAGCATACATTTACTGTTATTATTATTATGGTAAGTGCATGATACTAAAATAAATAACACTTATTTATTGATTGGTTGATTGATTGTGTGTAATTTGCATCCCTACAGGTCATACCATTATGGAAGTGGCTGTTTTGCTGTTGCTGACTATACCGACGAACACAGCCACACAAGTGAGACAGACACGGAGGTATGTGCATTTACACACACATGTTGGGTTTCCATGTTTTGTGGGGACTTGATTTTAAACTGTACAATCTTCATATTCAATACCCTTCCATAAACCTGTTTTCCTAATGGAGACCAAAACGTGTCCCCACAAGGAAAAGGATTTCTGGTATTCCCATCCTCGTAGGGACATTTTGACCACGTGCACGTGCTACATAATCTCACACAGTATTTTCACATGTACAGGACACAGACAGAAAGCCTCTCACTAGTGAAGGGCATACAGAGGTCAAGGGTCGTCACTGACAGAGAGACTCCATCAGTGGAGACCAAAACCACCAGCAAACCCGATCCAGACGCAGCCTCTTTTCTGATTCTACAAACCGTCCCTCAAAAAGCCAGAGAGTAAGTGAATCACTGTCCAGAGCTCAACATTTATCAAAGAATATATACTTCAAACGTTAAAAAAGTCTCTTATGCTCACTAAGGCTGCATTTATTTGATCAAAAAAAAAAAATCAAAAAAAAAAAATCAGTAAAACAGTGATTTTGTGAAATATTCTTTTACAATTTGAAATAATTGTTTTCTATTTAACATATTTTAAAATGTACTTTATTCCAAATATTTTAGAATTCTTTGAACATGATGAATAGAAGGGTAATAAGAACAGCATTTATTTTTTAAAAAAAGAAACATTTTCAACTTTATAAATGTAGCCTATTTACTATCACTTTTGATCAATTTAATGCACCCTTTCTGAAAAGATGTACTTATTATTATTTTTTTAACAGTAGAGTATAAATATTATATGCAAGAATATAAACATTTATATTTTTGTTTTCCTTGTCTGCTGCTTGGGGTTAAAGTTAACAACAAATATTAACAAAAACAAAAAGTGTGCCTCATATCAAATATCGGTAGATTAAGGTTTCATTCATTAATAGTTAATGTATTAACTAACATGAACTAACAATGAGCAATACATTTGGTACAGTATGTATTAATCTTTGTTAATGTTGGTTAATAAAAATTCTTTGTTTGTTCATGCTAGTTCACAGTGTATTAACTAATGTTAACAAGTACAACCTTTGACTTGAATAATGCATTAGTAAATCTTAAATCATAGATCAGTATAAATGGATTGACATTTGTCTTCTCTCTCTCAGAAAGCGCGCAGCTCAGAGAGGCTGTCAGCTTGGAACATGTCAGGTACACAACCTGGCCAACAAGTTATACCGAATGGGTCAGAGCAATGGAAAGGACGAATCCAAAAAGGCCAACGACCCAACAGGATACGGACGCTGAGACTAAACATCCCAGACGAGCTTCTGCTCATTCATCAAAGGACAGAATGTGTTTGACTGGTACTGCTCAGGATATTGCTGATATGAAAAAGAGTTCAAATAAGAGAACTATTCTATATTATATTAACTAATTTACTAAGATATTGCATGTCTTTGATAGACTTTGTTTAGGCTGCTCTTATTATATAAAAGTTGTATGAATTCTATTTAAAATTTGTATATAAAGGTGACAAAAGTATAATTAATAAAAAACGTAACAACTTTATGGTTTGTAATTTGTGTTGTCCAACATGGTAGCTTCCTTTGGCATATTCATTTTGCTCTTGTGAATATGAAGGGTACAATGGGGCTTTTAAATGAATTGAACTTAAGTACCAAAATATCTGATGAATAAAAAATAAAAAATAATATATATATATATATATTAAATATTTTGATATTCAGTGTAAAGAAATACATGTTTTGATTGTCAAATATATTGGCACTCAAAATGTTTGGCATAACTGAATAAACAATAAAAAATAAATAATACAATATTTTATTATTATTATTATTAATTATTTATTATTAATCTTATAAAAATATGTGATGAGGGGCATCTTTTACCTTACATTTATAGTAAAATGTCTTTCAGCATTGAGGAAAGTTAATTTAATGTAACCTGCTTAATTGTAATTTAATATTTAATGTGCAATATTTAATTTAATGTAATTTGTAATTTAATATCTAAAATGCTGTTTTGATCTCTCTCTCTTTCTCTCTCTCTCTCTGTGTGTATATATATATATATATATATATATATATATATATAGGCTATTTAAACACACACACACACACACACACACACACACACACACACACACACACACACACACACACACACACACACATATATATATGAAAATAATAAAACATGATTTTTATGAAATAAATAAATAACATTTCTCAAAATTTTACATATTTATAAAAGAAAAACAAGATTGCCACCAAGTCAAATGGCATTTTTTAGTTCCATTGTACATCAGGTAAATTAGGACACTTTTTTGGCACTGAGATAACTCAAATATTCTAAATGTTCCAATTATCTTCAATTATCCCTAACATAATAAGCAAATATAACAACTATAACCTGCCATTTTGATTAGACAAATCCTTTGTGTAGCGAACAAACCGGATTTTGATTCAAGCATAAATGAGCATTATGTCTCATCTCACAGGTAGCCTACTGTCTCGTTTTTAACACACACACACACACACACACACGCACGCACGCACGCACGCACGCACACTCACTCACTTCCACCATCTCCTGTGTAGCCACACCCTGCGCGAGCGCTGGTTCCACCTGTTTTCACAGGTAACTAACCCGACAGTCTCGAGCAATCCCGGACTTCCTCTCATCGAATGGAGATTACGAGCTTCTGCAGAGCGCTTTGAAGTGAAACTTACTACAAACTAACTGCGACTTTGTAAAGTCCATAAACAAACCAAGATGAATGAAAGGGACATTGAACAAGGTGGAGTCGCCGTGATGCCGAAAACAGATCTGGTAGGTCTGTCAGAAAGTTGATTACAGCGTCTAAGGCAACTACAGAAGCGTTTTCTTGCATTTGGTTTTGTATCGTCGTTACAAACCCGCGTTTGCTGTTTGCTTGTCATATATTATGTTCTTAAAGATTCAGTATTTTAAAGCATTCGGTGTCGTTAAGTTTCAGTGTTGGCTATGGGCAGCAGCAGGACTTCAGGGAGTTCCTCAAAACAACAACATACCATGGGTTAAAACAACAAGACTGTGCATGTGTGGTTGTCATGTGCGTCTTTTGTCATATGGCCTCACTTTACTAACTGCAGTGTTAATTTATTACAGTGCAGTTACATTTATTGTGTTTTTTAAAGGAACAACAAGTATTTTATGGAAGTTAGTCTGATTTACAGTCACCCTGTAGCAACCTGAGGTTAATCTAAATGATCATTAAATCAACATTATCATTTCAATCAAAGTTGCATTCGGGGAAACTAAACACAAAACCCAGCTCATATGATCTAAATCAGTGATGAAGCACCTTAATGGCTAAACTGGTCTTGCTTTCCTGATGAAAGGGATGGGTGGGGATCTAATGACGAGTTAAAGTGAGCTGTTTACCTTAGCTTTGTGATTTTTCTCATTCTGACCTTCCTTGCGCAAAACCATTAGATAAGATAAAGTGTTACAAGCTTTGAAATTGCACTCAGTATTTTTCCCTCGATAGATCACATGATCAGCTTAATATACTAGCTTGATATTGCTAACTTAGTGACTGTCACCGTAAGTCCAAAACCACTGTTGTACTAGCTATCATGTTTTTAGTGCATTCATTAAATTTTTTTTTTTTTTTTTTGATTTTAGAGCTGGATTCCAAATTTATTTAAAAAGAGAGTGTGTACAACATTTGTGGAGGACTCTTTCAGGTAAGATGTCTGACTTGGTGAGTTTTCAGTATGTCTTGTTAGATTCCCTCTGATCCATCTGTTGTTTTGTAGCAATGGTGGTCTGTGTCAGTGTGGGTCCACGCGAGACACACACCCCTCAGCGGCCCTGGGCGATAACTTCAGCACAGCCATGGTCAGTCACTGGGACAGCACACAGCACTCCTCCGAACACCCCACAGACGCCTATGGAGAGCTGGAGTTTGCTGGGGCTGGCAAGAGACACAGCTATGTAAGTATCTCTCCATTGTGGATGGGCTGTATTATGAGCTGTATTAAAGGGATAGTTCACCCAAAAATGAAAATTCTGTCATCATTTACTCACCCTCAAGTTGTTTCAAACCTGTATGAATTTCCTTTTTCTGCTGAACACAAAAGAAGATATTTTGAAAAATGTCGGTAACCAAACATTGACTTCCATAGTAGAAAAAAAATGCTATGGAAGTCAATGGGGTCCATCAACTGTTTGGTTACCGACATTTTTCAAAATATCTTCTTTTGTGTTAAAGGTGGTATCAGCGATTTCAGGCCCAAACATAAATGATCACATTCATCTAATATTTCGCTAGCTGCACGCCCCATAAGCATGCTGTCAAAAAAACGCGTCTCTCTAGGTAGCCTAGGCTCTGAGATCTGCACACAAAAACAGTTGGTATCAACATCACTCAAAACCAAAATAAATAGTGTTCCAACCAATCATCGACAGGGGCGGGTGTTGTGAGGTTTTGCGCTCGTGCACGGCTGCCTATGACGGCTGCACGCGAAAACCTCACAACACCCGCCCCTGTCGGTGATTGGTTGGAACACTATTTGTTTGGGTTTTGATTGTTTGGCCAAACAGACTGAAAACAGCTGTTTTTGTGTGCAGATCTCAGAGCCTAGGCTACCTAGAGAGATGCGGTTTTTTGACAGCATGCTTATGGGGCGTGCAGCTAGCGAAATATTAGATGAATGTGATCATTTATGTTTGGGCCTGAAATCGCTGATACCACCTTTAAGCAGAAAAAAGAAATTCATACAGGTTTGAAACAACTTGAGGATCAACTTGGATCACATGGAAAATAGAGATTATAGAGAATACACTTTGGTAAACAAGCTAACCAACTTTCCAGTAGTGTCTGGCTCAGACTTGCACGCTAAGTCACCTGCGCTTCCTCTGCAAGTGATGTCTACAAACTACATCATAACTTGCATAAATCATTTTCACTTATTTTTTTTCAATTGCTAACAAGCTTTGGTCAATAATGAAGCCACATTTTCACAACTATTCTTCACACATTCAGTGAAACAGAAGTCTTTGCAAACCAAACTGTGAATAATTTTTCATTGCTTTCGCACGAAATGCATTCAATGACCACATTTCCTAAAATCCTTGAACACTTTTGTCAAACACTATTTATTCTCAGCACATTTTTGAAAGCTAACACACTGCTTTCAAAACTGATATAAGCACATTCAAATCAGAATGATGGCAAACTCTGTGCATTTTTACTGGAATTATACTAAAATATAAAATCTTTGCAGAATATTTACAATGAAATTAAATAATAATTAATACAAACACAACTAATTGCAATTTCATCTGAAAGCCAACCCAGGTGTCCTATTTTTGGTCTCTATTACAGTAGTATTTTTTTTTTTCAGTCATCTTTTGGTAAATGGTGATGCTTCAGAATGATTTTGTTTGGAAACATGGATCAAGGAAGACACATTAGTGAGGAAAGAAGAGTAGCCCATCCATCCATCCTTCCATTAATCCATCCAAAGCACTTATGTGTACTGTAGGGTCGTGGGGAGACTGGAGTCTTTCCCATCATCTCGGGTCGTAGGCAGGAAAACATCCTGGACAGATGGCTGGTCCATCACAGGAACGACACACACACACACACACACACACACACACACACACACACACACACACACACACACACACACACACACACACACTCACACTCACACTCACACTCACACTCACACTCACACTCACACTCACACTCATATTCACATTCATATTCACACTCACACCTACAGGCAAACTTACAGTCTCCAATTCACCTGTCCTGTATATCTTTGGATTTTGGGGGAAACCAACGTCAACACAGAGAGAACATACAAACTCCACACAGAAATAATTGTCACACATAGTTGTAGATGCAAACGATGACGAAGAAGATTATGTTAAAAGTGTTTAATTGGTTGCGTGGCGTCTGTGAGGTGTGGCTGGACAAGGCTCCTGTTATCCTCTGGTTTCCCGACTGTGAACACGGATCCATTCGTCCACAGCGCAAAGTTGATGTAACTTTCAAGGGTCCAGCAGGGATTGCTGCTGCTGCTTCATTCAAAATCATTTTCATGTAAATGTACCCTAAATTTTGATCTCAATCCCCTTCTCTTTATTCCAGTTTTTGCGTCTCTCCAGCACCACTGATTCTTCCAGGGTCTTCAATATCATGAGGGAGCATTGGAAACTGCCGCAGCCCAACCTGGTGGTGTCAGTGGTTGGTGGTGAGAAAAAGTCAGAGGTCAAGACCTGGGTGCGAGAGGTGCTGAGGCATGGGCTGGTTAAAGCTGCACAGAGTACAGGTATCGTCTTCTCTCCACACTTAATATTATTCATATGTTTTCCTTTTTTTCTTACATTTCCATGCTATACAAAGGTTTGCATTATGCTACTTTCACAACGGTGTTAAAGTTGTGATATCGGAGTAGAAGTTTTGATTTACTGCCAGACTGATTTGTGAAAAGGTTTGCCTTGCGACTCTTTGTTCGCTCAAACTTCAACTCTGCCGTCTATTGTAAACTGACTAGATACAAGAAGTATAAATATGAATCATACATTCATGTCTAGAGTAACTGCAAGTCATTAAAGACCCAAAAATTCCTGCAGGACTATTTATTTCATCAACCTGGTGTATGTCTGGAAAGTCGGCCAGCAAGTTCTTCTCTGTGTGTATATATAAAAAAAAAAAATACTTTTCACAAAAAAAAAAAATGCACAAAGCAATTTAATGGAAATATTGTCATGGGATTGCAGAGAGATGAACCCAATCGCAGACGGTATGCAATACACACAGATTTATTAAGACAAAACAGGTAAAAAAACAAAACCCACGAGGGGGCAAAACAAGACAGGGATGACTAACTAGACTAGACTAAGACTGACAGAAAACAGAACAATAAACTAACAGCTAAGACAGGATCAAATACTTCACAAGACTTCTCAACAGGTTACTCACAAATGATTCGACATAAAGATTGGCAATGAACCGGCACAGGACAGCAAACACAAGGGGATTAAATAGGGAGCAAACTAATCAGGAACAGGTGACACAGGTAAAGCAATAATCTAATGATAACGAGATGAGATAACAGGGGGGCGGGGTTACATGACGAGACAACGCAAGCACATGGCCCAAACAAATGGCCATGTGCTTGTACACAAAACATGGGTCTGTCATGATCCTGCCTCAAAACAAGAAAGATCTAGGACATGCAGGCAGAATCATGACAAATATAATAATAATAATAATAATAATAATAATAATAGTAATTATTATAAATAACTAAATATTACATAATTCATATTTTTAGAATGTTTGGGTCTGTGACAGGTAAAACAAAATTTGTTTTACAAAACAAAGTTTATAAAAACAATAAAATAGAATAATTCATTAGAATTATGACTAGTAAATATCATCAATTAAATAAAAAAAAGTAGATTTTGTATGTGGCTTACAAACACCTTATACATTACCTATAGGTGCGTGGATCATAACCGGAGGGCTGATGGAAGGCCTCGGCAGGTGTGTAGGACAAGCTGTGAAAGATTATGCCACTGCAACGTCTTCTGTCACTCTCAGTAAAGTGGTACTTATTGGCATCGCTCCCTGGGGCCTGGTGACGAATCGGGAACAGCTCGTCAACCCTGAGGTAACGCAACTTCAAAAAATAAACAGTCCTGGTCAGAATCATTGGCACCCTAACAAAGAATGAACAAAGAAGCCTGTGAAGAAAAATCTGCATTAATCCTTTTGATCTCTTTTTAAAAAAAAAATCACAAAAATCAAACCTTTCATTGAAGTAAAGCAGTTGGAAAATGTGGGGGACATCTCATTATGAAATGTTTTTCTCCAATACACATTAGCCACAATTATTGGCACCCTTTTATTTAATACTTTTTGCAACTTCCTTTTGCCAAGATAACAGCTCTTCTCCTATAAATCCTGGTGAAGTTGAAGAACACCTGACGAGATCAGTGATCAGTGACCCATTTTTGTGTTTTGGATCATTGTCTTGATGGAAGATCCAACCATGGCCCATTATAAGATTTCTATTAGAGGCCGTCAGATTTTGAAGTCAGATATTTTATCTGTTGGTATTTGATTGAATCCATGATGCCATGTATCTCAAAGAGATGTCCAGATCCTCCGGAAGTAAAATAGGCTCACATCAGTATATTTATTATTTAAAGGGGCCATGAACTGGATTGTTTTATTATTTTATAATGTTGCCTGGGGTGCCCTTATAATGTTAGTATGATTTTTACATCATAAAATTGTCATAATTTATAAATAAAAGCCATTTTTCCAAGCCTGATTTCAGCTTCAGATTTGAACGCTCTGTTTTAAGGGGCGTGTCTGCTGTGAGACTGCAGTGCAAACGCCCACTGCTGTGATTGGCTGACATGCTTGCATATGAAATAGCTAGTATTACATGAACTCGCTCGAAAACTTTTACTACGTTTTTACTATCACAGCTAACGAGATTAACAAATCGTGAAAAGTATCGTTTAAAGCATTATATTTAAATCTATTCCATCACATGAAAGGTTGCAGCATGATGAGCACTGAGCAGATGACAGACAGTCTGTTGATCGCGTAAATAAAGATCTTATCATTTCAACGCAATTTTTGCACTCTCACAAATGCTCACAAATCACAATGCAAACACGACGTGAATACACAGTAAGAGCTTCTTTGTGTAATGTAACAGTGTCATTATTTCATCACGAGTTTGGTAAGTGTCCAGATAAGCTCTCGCGGCTCGCGCTGTGCTGTTTGATTGACAGCTTGGGCGATTGGAAAGGGATCGTTCTTTGATCGCTTTCTGTATACAATTTAATAACAGTTTAAAAAAGATTCTTTTCATAATACTACGAGAAATTATGTGAAGTTGATCGTTTAGTCATTGAAGCATAAACAGTATTGAACGATTTTAAGAGAAATATCTGAACTTGAATAATTACACAGAAATCACTGATCGCAGATCAGGCATTAGAATACACATGGTTACTTGCATGTTGCTGGCAGATCCGTGTCGGGAAATTGTGATTGACTGATTTAATAAAGTTTAACCATGCTGGAATCCGAAGGAAGCTTATGCAGACTTTGTCATGTCTTCTTTCACAAACAGGCGCTGCACAATATTTAGTCAACAGCATGTTTATTGCTTGGAAGTAGCTCGATCCGGTTTAGCATTTATCATGTCGTCCTATGTTATTTAGCATGTTTGGGCGAATCGGTGGGCGGGGCTAAACAGGCCGTGTTGAAGTAGGCGTTGATCTTCTTTTGTGGAGGTGGTGTTTTATCCTCTTTGACGTCATAGTTCCCCACTTTGAAAAACGAGTCGTTTGCTGAGCCTGATGTCTATAAAAGCTTTTATTGGACTAACAAGGTAGTTTTCAGTTCTGAAACTTACAGGATATTATTATAGTATGATGATCTCTTATATGTCAAAAGCTCTAGGACATTTTGATTTCACAGTTCATCACCCCTTTAATTGTACACATGGGGGTACCATTTTATGCATGTGTGCACCAAACCCATCGGGTGGGTTTGCTGCCAAAAAACTCTTTTTGTTCCAGTCATGTCTGGCAACTGAATATGCTGGAGTTTGTTTTTGGATGAGAGCAGAGGATTTTTTCTTCTCAAACAACTTGTGAAGTTTTTTTTTATTTTTTTTTAGGGTTTTCTGACCCCAATACTCAACTAATTTCTGCAATTTTCCAGCTGTGATCCTTGAAAAGTCTTTGGCCACCTGAACTATCCTCCTTACTTGTATAAGACAATGTAGACACGCGTTCTCTTCCAGACAGATTCATAACATCTCCTGTTTTGGAACTTAATTGTTCCAAACTTAGTTTTGGCCCTGATGTTGTGAATATGAATTTGCAATCCTTTAGCTATTTTTTACAGTCACTTTTAATTTTGTGAAGCTCAACAATCTTTTGCTGCACATCAGAACTACATTTCAGTCATGACAAATCCTGGAAAAGTTTTAGCGTGTTACTGAATATGGCAATGTTGATGCATTTGGTCTTGGCGGTCTAGATCTGCTAAACTGCTGCTGCTGAGTAAGTATGGACTTGCTACTGCTAACAGATACACAGACACGCTGCTGTGAGCATGTAAGATATGATGCTGCTGCTACTGCATAAATAGACATGCATAAGACCCGTAGTAGATCAAGGCAGGTGGAGCTGGGGGAGGTGGAGGGTTTCAGAGGGACTCTGATAGGGCGATGCAGGACTAACTTACAACAAACACTGACAAAAACTATTTAAACATTGAGCAAGCAATCTTACTGGCTGCAGGATCAGCAGAGGCCAATCAGCTTGTGCCAATGTGGCAATAGTGTGATTGCTTGCAGATTTCCAGTAAAGGACCTAAAAGCCTGTGCCCTCTAGAATTTCATAACTGAACTAGTTATTCTTCTATTTAATTTTTTTTAATCATTGTGATGTATGATCTATGGAATTTGGCCTTTGTGTTACCTCATATTTATACTCTTCATGGCTCGACAATTTCATGCTCCTTGTCACCCTGGTGTGCTAAAAATGTGTAAAGATGATATATTGTTCAGAGATATTTTATTCATAAAAATTTTCAGGGTTACCAATAAGTCCACATGCTATATACTGCATAGAGCAGTTGGTGTATGCAATTTCCCAATTTGAAGATAAACTACCATTCCACACTGCATTTGCATATGGTCTTTCAGAACAACAGTGTCTCATTCTTTCTCTTAGGGAAGTTTCCCTGCAAAGTATTTAGTCAAAAACGGAGCACGGGACTCTTGCCATCTGGATAATAATTACAAGGCATTCCTTCTGGTGGATGACGGGACCATAGGGCGTAAAGGTGGTGAGGTCGCCTTCAGAGCCCGTCTGGAGGATTACATTTCACGTCAGCGCACAGGTACAAAATAAAATGCTGCTTCTAGGGCATTTTACGTGCTTACGTGCTTTACGGCATTGAACTTGATGTTCATGAGATACTTATGTTTAATAGAATATTACTGATGTAGAGATGAGTTTACATAATATGGTTTCATTGCAGTTATTTCATTGAACAGGAGTGCAACACGATAACTAGCAAATTCTGGGTTTGAACAAGGGAGGCTTAGATTTTTGGCTAGCCTAATGGCTATTTTGGGTGTATTACAAGAGAATACCAAACTTTTAGTTTAACCATTCAGAAAGTGTTCGTAGAAGGTCATGTGAAGGTTCATTTTGACAAAGTATGACATTAGTAAGAGTTCAGCGATTCAGAGAACTGAAATTTTAATGATAATCAATGAAAATGAATTCATTAATGTATATACTTGAATGCAATTGCTAAAAAACACAATCTCATGTGCAGGCAGTGCAAGTATTGACATTCCTGTTTTGAATATGCTGATATCTGGAGAAGCTTCCATGCTGGAGGTGAGCAGATTCCCGTTTAATTACATGCACAACGTCCTCAGTCCTATCTCTTAATTCTCTCTTACAATGTTTCTTCATTTCAGGCATTAGATATCTCTCTGAGGAATTCCATGCCCTGGTTGGTCTTGGCTGGTTCGGGGGGGCTTGCCAATCTTGTGTGTGACATCGTGGAGAATGTGCAATCTGCTCCGATGCCCTCAACTGGAGGAGCAGAGAAGGAGGAAGGCACTCCCAACATGGAGCTTAGAGATCGATTGGCGGAGAAACTAAATATATACTTTCCTTCAGAGCTGGAGATGGACAAACAAGTTGACAGGGTAAATGTTACACTCTTTACTCGATCATATAACATCAAAATACTAAAAATGAATTGTTTTTTTAGTGCTGTTTTTTCTTCTCGTTGTTGCTTGGCTGGTACCTGAAAGGTTTTAAGCATCTACCAAAACAAAGACCTCATCTGCATTTATAACGCGGAACAGGAAGGAGCGGATGATTTTGACACTGTGATGCTTAAAGTCCTTGTTAAAGGTAAACTTTAAACTGTTTATTACAGTGTTTCTGCATCTCTTTAACTTGGAACCCCTTCGGTCTACAGTGGACCTATTCATTAAATATAACATTTTTGCTCTCTCTCTCTTTGTGTGTGTGTGTGTGTTAGCGAGTAAAAAACATGCTATGGGCAGTTCTAATCCCTATACTGATGAGTTGAGGCTTGCTGTAACATGGAACAGAGTGGACATTGCCAAGAGTGAACTCTTCAATGGAAACATTGACTGGAAGGTAGAGGATTGTGGGAAATATACTGTAAATGAGCTTTTAAACAAGGGCTAGTTGTCGAGTGCCCCTGTACTTTAAACAGTACAGCAGGGCTCTCGAAAAGCCAGAGTCATGGGTTTGATTTCCAGAGAATACTTGAACTGATTGCATGTATACCTCAAGTCAATGTGGATAAAGTGGCAAAATTTTTAATATCTAAAGGAGGGATAAAATGTTTAAATACACTACTGTTCAAATTCAAATATTTGTGGTCAATGAGTTTTTTTTGTAAAGAAAGATTTTAAAACAAGACAAAAAACACGTTCAATTGATCAAAAGTTACAGTAAATACATATTCAGCACAGCTGTTTTCAACAGTCATTATAATATGAAGTGTTTTCTTGAGTAGCAAATCATCATATTAGAATGATTTCTGAAGGATCATGTGACACTGAAGACTGGAGTAATGATGCTGAAAATTCAGCTTTGATCACAGGAATAAAAATGACCTTTTAAAATATATTCAAATAGAAAACAGTTATTTTAAAGGGGTCCTTTTATTACCTTTTTGGGGTGTAAAAAAATATGCTTCCATGCCTTCAGAGTGGTATGTTTATTTTTACATTTTTTATACATTTTAGAGGCAAAGTTATACATCATTTAATCATGATACTTGTCAGAAAACTATGGTAAAACAAACAGTAATCGATAACAAAACCATAGCTAGTTTTCCTAAGGGGCGTAATAACCTTACAAAAGCTACAGTAAACACTAGCCGCGTTTCCATTACACTTCAAATTGTGCAAATTGAAATTGCGAATTGAAAATACTAATGGAAACACGTCAATTTTGCAAAAACTCCCATTTATCGCAAAAAAGTTTTTATGCTCGCATGAGGTGGTTTTCCAGGCAATTCGAAAAAGGAATATTTTGCAAAACTGCAATTGACACAATCAAGAGCTTGAAGCAGATATGAGGGAGAAACACCTCATATGTGCCCCTCACAAATATAAGGGGCTTTCCTTACCATTAATGCTTGAATAACACACATACGGCTCCTTCAATTGAAAATAATGGCTAGTGCGATGGTTGGTATTAGCCTACCAACATCTGTTGCCATGATTGTTGGAATGACTTATCGCAAGAGGAAAAAAATACGTTTTAGGCACATAACATTGGTTGATGGAAACACCGTCATTTCGCAATAGTTTTTAATCGACATTTAGAAAAAATCGCAAAAGTTTTGCGCAAATCTGTAATGGAAACGCGCCAGTCTATATCAACACTTATGTTGGCTAGAGGGTGAGCGGAGCAAACAGCTTTGCCTTTTGTTTACATCGAGGCAACAACATTGTAACTGTAACTGGCATTGTAACTGTTAATAGAAAACTCAAGAATAATAAGACATACTTAAATGTTGTGATCCACAAACAACAGATTGTCCTGACAAGGAGAAGGAGAAGCTTTTGTGCGTAGCCTGCATTGTACTCTATAAGTTCCTGGAAGCTGTTCTCTGTAACATGTGCTGTGCACAGATAAACATTGGGGTTAGTTTAGTTTAGTTTAGTTTAGTTTAGTTTAGTTTAGTTTAGTTTAGTTTAGTTTAGTTTAGTTTAGTTTAGTTTAGTTTATTTGTTTAGCACATGTTTAGTACAAGTACAAAACTATGCAAGGAGGGAACGAAGCCACTCTAGGCTTGTACAGAGTTCCACTCCTGCTCATATTAACTCATGAGACATGCAGACTAAACACTCAAAAAAACTAAAAAAAAAAAAAAAAAAAAAACAAACGAAACAAAGCAAGAGCATAAGCAGAAGAAATTAAAACAAACAAACAAACAAACAAAAAAAACAATACAAAGCAACAATTCAATAACATAAAAGATGATCAATCTAGATAAGAATGCAGAAAAAGCAAGCAATACCTAGAAAGGACTACATAAAGGCGTCAGGCTAACAATAGTAGTCTCTTCAAATGCTTTTTGAAAGCAGAATAAGAGGACATTGATCGCAACGATGGACTTAAATCATTCCAGAGCTTAGGACCCCTGAAAGAAATATTAAATTGATGTCTTGTAGTTCGTGCGTATGGTAAGAGTAAAGTATTATTGCTATCAAGTCAAGTCAAGTCAAGTTTATTTATATAGCGCTTTTCACAACACAGGCTGTATCAAAGCAGCTTCACAGCAATAAATTAGAACAATACATCAATGTTTGTTTCTAGTGGAACGTCTACGTTTGGTAATGCTGATCAATAGTATCGTTGATTGATTAATTAAATTAAATATCCCCAACTGAGCAAGCCAAAGGCAACAGTGGCAAGGAACCGAAAAACTCCATCAGGTGACCTAATGGAGAAAAAAAAAACCTTGGGAGAACCCGGGCTCAGTCGGGGGCCAGTTCTCCTCTGGCGTTTATATGCTAGAGGTCGGATTTAACTGTAAGATTAAAAGTATTATATGAATGCCTGGCTGAAGAGATGCGTCTTTAATCTAGTTTTAAACTGGGAGAGCGAGTCTGAGCAACGAACAGTATCCGGAAGACTATTCCAGAGTTTTGGAGCTAAATATGAAAATGCTCTCCCTCCTTTGGTGGATCTGGATATCCTAGGTATGACCAAAAGCCTCGAATTTAGTGATCTTAAAGAGCGCGATGGATTATAGGGCGATAGAAGATCGGTTAAATAGACTGGAGCTAAGCCGTTTAGGGCTTTATAAGTCAGTAGCAATACCTTGTAATTAATACGGGACTTTATAGGTAACCAATGTAGTGATGATAAAATCGGTGTTATATGATCATATTTTCTTGATCTAATTAGAACTCTAGCGGCGGCATTTTGGACTAACTGTAGCTTGTTTATTGAGGATGCAGGACAACCGGCTAATAACGCATTACAGTAATCTAGTCTCGAGGTCATGAATGCATGAACTAACTTTTCTGCATCAGAAACTGATAGCATGTTACGTAGCTTAGCAATGTTTCTAAGGTGGAAAAAGGCTGTTCTTGTTACATATGAAATATGATTTTCAAAAGACAGGTTGCAGTCTAATATAACACCCAGGTCTTTTACTGTAGAGGATGAAGTAACAGGACATCCTACTATGTTAAAGTTGTATTGTGAGAGGTTTTGTGGGTGGTTTTTTGAACCGATAAGTAGTACCTCTGTCTTGTCTGGATTTAATAAAAGAAAATTACGCGTCATCCAATCTTTTATATCTTTAACACACTCTGTCAATTTGGATAATTTAGCGTTTTCATCCGGCCGTGATGAAATATAGATTTGAGTGTCATCAGCATAACAATGGAAACTAATTCCATGTTTCCTTATAATATTTCCAAGTGGCAGCATATATATTGAGAATAATAGAGGGCCTAACACAGATCCCTGCGGCACTCCATAGTTTACTGGAGTTATGATAGATTTTTCTCCATTTAAATAAACAAAATGGTAGCGGTCAGATAAATACGATCTAAACCAGCTTAATGCTTGTCCTTGAACACCAGTATAATTTTGTAATCGATCTAAGAGTATTGTATGATATATAGTATCGAACGCAGCACTAAGATCAAGTAAAACTAATATTGAGATACAGCCTTGGTCAGAAGCTAAAAGTAAATCATTTGTGATTTTAACGAGCGCAGTTTCAGTGCTATGATGCGGCCTGAACCCAGACTGAAACTTTTCATAGACGTCATTTTCTTGTAAGAAAGAGCCCAGTTGAGCGGACACAACTTTTTCTAGTATTTTAGACATAAAAGGTAGATTTGAAATGGGTCTATAATTTACTAGATTATTCGGATCTAATTGTGGTTTCTTAGTGAGAGGTTTTATAACTGCCAGTTTAAATGTTTTTGGAACATAACCTAAAGATAAAGACGAGTTAATAATATTGAGGAGAGGCTCTTCCACTACAGGTAACACTTCTTTCAATAGTTTAGTTGGTATAGGATCTAGTAAACATGTTGTTGTTTTAGATGAAGTAAAAAGTTTATTTAACTCTTTTTGTTCTATAGTTGTAAAGCACTGTAATTGTTCTTGCGGGGTGATAATTGAGGCTGAATTATAAGGCGCGATTGAGGATTGAACGTTTACAATTGTGGTTCTGATGTTTTCTATTTTCTCAGTGAAGAACTTCATGAAATCATTAAGTTCTTATTTAACTAAACTGTAATGGAATATTTTGTTCAGGAGTCATCTGTTTATTTGTTAGTCTCGCCACGGTGTTAAATAAGAACTTAGGATTGTTATGGTTGTTTTCTATTAGTTTGCGGAGTCTAGCTATGTCTAGTTTGAAATGAGTGTACATGAGAGATAGGGATAAACAAACTCTGAAAAGAGTCTGGTAGATCTTGTTTCCTATATATAAACTTATGCATAAGTAGACATGTTTGATAAATATTTACCTTATCAATAGGGAGAACTTTGAATTTATTATAAAGGGGTGCCGAGGGTGCATATCTATTTGAATGAGAAATAAATCTAAGATATTTCTTCTGTATGACTATGAATTTCTTCAGGTAGGTAGGATAGGTAGCTGCCCAGACAATATTGCAATAATTAATGAATGGAAACAAAAAGCTATAATATAAAGTTAAAAAAGCTGAAGAATGAACTAAAGGACAAACCCTCCTCAATATAGCCAACATTTTAGCTGACCTCTTAGATACAAAGTTGATATTGTTAGACCATTTAAGACCACTATCTATAATGACTCCCAAAAATTTGGTATGCTGAACCAATTCGATTTGAGTCTTATTAATAAAGATTTTTGATAATTCTATAGGGTAATGTTTTTTAGTATTACAAAAAATCATAAAGTTATTTTTTTTTTTTATATTGAGAGTAAGTTTGTTCCATTGAAACCATTCCACAATGTATGACAGTTCCTCATTGACCGTTTTGATTAAAATATTAAAGTCTTGGTGAGAGGTTATAATGTTCAGGAGCAGTGATTAAAATCAATTTTATCCACTCTAAGTTTGTCAACATTAGATATAATAATGAGTTTAAAAAAAAAAAAAACTCTTTGACAGCGACCACACTGTCTTCCCTAACACAGCTCAACCAGGCCTTGTCCGCTTTTCTGCGTATTCAGAGGGCGGGGATTATTTAAATGAGGAGCATTATGACTTCACAAAGCCTGGAAAAAACATGCTCTAGTCCAAACGAGTCGATCGTTGTAGTTCTTGGAAAGTGGATTCTGTTAAATAAAATATCTCCCTTTGGAGTGGACTTTTAGCTTTGTAACCTTGCAGATCTTTTTTTATGCTCAAACAGCAACATTACACACTAACTAAAGTAAAAAAAGTGAAAAAGCATAATACGACCCCTTTAAATAGTAATACTATTTTACAATAAGACTGTTTTTACTGTATTTTTGATCATATAAATGCAGTCTTGGTGAGCAGTTTTTCTGGTATGTGGTGATAAACTGGTATTTCTTTCCTGGCACATGCAGTACGATGATCTGAAAGATTCCATGACTGACGCGCTGATGAACGATAAACCCCAGTTTGTGCGTCTCTTCATTGATCATGGCCTGAACATTTTGAACTACCTGACTTACGAAAAACTGGAAGATCTTTACAACTCCATCCCTGACAACAGCCAGGTCGGCAAACTGCTGCGGAATATCCTGAAGGAGCGCAAGAACGAGTCCAGCAATGATAAGAAATACAGCATTAGCATTTATGAGGTGAGATCTGAAAATTATTGGACAAATATCGGCAGATTAAATTTCACTGTTGTAAATTTCACTGATTTCTCATCCCAGGTGTCCCAACTGCTGGAGTATCTGTTAGGAGATGTATGCCAACCCTTCTACCAGTCTGTACTAATGGTGGAGACTTTTTCTACCAAAAGAAAAGCTTTAAAGGTACCAGACTTAGTACCTAGTACCTTAGAATTTAGACCTGTCTAGTCTGAATATTCATTTTTTTCCAATTCTTCCATTTCTGCTCAGTCCTCAAAAATAAAATGTCTTTAAAAACCACCCTTCAGAAAGCATGCCAGGTCCTGCAGGGGGACTGTGTCTATCGGAAGAAGCAGTGTCAGCACGCGTGGTTATGTCTCTTCATCTGGGCAGTGCTGCAGAACCGCAGTGAGATGGCTATCTTCTGCTGGGAAATGGTAACATGCTTCTGATGAATTATCAATTTTTATCGATTTTATGTTCTGTCATTATTAGTCATATTGGATATTTAATTGTTTTATATTTAGATTACATGTGCTGTCTTTGAAAACTCACTTAAAGTTAATATTCAACCAAATTTATTAAATGTCAGAGTAAGATCTTTAGCAAACCTCAAAATGAATATCACACATTTCGGGTGTGTGATTTATTTATATATATATATATATATATATATATATATATATATATATATATATATATATATATATATATATATATATATATATATATATATATATATATATATATATATATATATATATATATATATATATTGTCGCAAAATGCAAATTGTATTTTCGCACAGTTCTCCATATGTGACCCTGGACCACAAAACCAGTCTTATGTGTAATTTTTTTAAAATTGATATTTAGACATCATCTGAAAGCTGAATACATAATCTTTCCATTGATGTATGGTTTGTTAGGATAGGGCAATATTTGGCCGAGATACAACTATTTGAAAATCTGGAATCTGAGGGTACAGAAAAATCGAAATATTGAGAAAATCGCCTTTAAAGTTGTCCATTTCTATTGGCGATTGTGCTGCATCCATTCACAAAAATAAATGTTTTATATATTTAAGGTGGGAAATTTACAAAATATCTTCATGGAACATGATCTTTACTTAATATCCTAATGATTTTTGGCATAAAAGTAAAATCTATAATTTTGACCCATACAATGTTTTGTTGGCTATTGCCACAAATATACCCGTGCAACATAAGACTGGTTTTGTGATCCAGGGTCACATATAAAGTTTGATTTGTATTTTATCCAACTTTATCAACATACATACACTATACTCGCGTAAAGCGATATATTTTTTTAATAAACCTCAACTGCTTGACTTTTTTTATTTTAACTTTACCTGCATTAATACGGTACACTCACACAAAACTATTTATACTATATAGCAAATCTCAACTGCTTGACTTTTATTTAATCTTAAAATGTAATTTTTATCACCCAGCTCTTTATATAAAGTTGGATATAAAAGTATGTCCAACGTTATCTGTATACATACAGCAATATACACTGTATAGCAAAAGCAAGTGCTTGATTGCTCCAAAATTGTTATCGTATATGTATATGTATAATGCCTAAATTTACTTTTAGCATTTAAAATGACCAATTTTAGTTTTACTAAATAGAAAGGAATCCTTATTTGTCAGCCATATATAAAAAGTGAAATGAATAAAAGGAAATGCTCTGCACAGCATCACTCTGATCTGTACTGCTGTTCTCTCTCAGTGCGGCGAGTCGGTACTGACTGCTCTGGGAGGATGTAAACTGTTGAGGGAGCTGTCTAAACAGGGGATTGAGACAGAGGCCAAGCTTTCCATTAAGGATTTGGCCCAGAAGTTTGAGAATATGGCTCACGGTATGATGGGTGAAAATATTCAGTTTTTGGCATCCTATAAACGTTCTAGTTATAAAACCCTCTGTTTTCTTCCCTGGCATTTTTCGACAGATGTGTTTAGCATGTGCTACCAAACCAAAGCAAGTGATTCCTATAAGCTACTGATTCGCAAGTCTAAAATGTGGGGTGACGCCACCTGTCTAAAGATGGCCATGGCTGCTGACGCCCGTGTTTTCTTCAGCCACGATGGAGTACAGGTCTTTTGACATGCAAACAGTCATTAATAACATTGTTTGTTTGGTTTTGGCAAGTGTTTTTTTCTTTTATTTTTCTTAAAGAATCTCTTTTTTTTTAGTCGATGCTGTCTGAGATCTGGTGGGGTAAGATGGAAAGAGGAACGGAGCTCTGGAAACTTGCACTGACTATGGTCATTCCTCCTCTCTGCTACACCAACCTCATCAAATTCAGGTCAGTATGTCAACCATGTAACTTTCCGGTAACACTTTACAATAAGGTCGCTTTAGTGAACATTCGTTAATGCATTAACTAACGTTAAAGGTGCTCTAAGCGATGTCACGCGTTTTTTAGGCTGAAAATTTTTTTGTCACATACAACAAACATCTCCTCACTAGCTAGCTGCCTGTCCCCTGAACACACTGTAAAAAAAATGCGGTCTCTGTAGACACCACAGGCTCCACAAATGGCAACAAAAACAAACTAGGCCAACCTGGACCACGAAACATAACAAACAGTGTTCCAGCCAATCACCGACAAGAATGATTTGGGGGTGGGGGTTGGGGGGTTAGTTCGCGTGCACATGAAGGTGGGTGTGGGGAGTGGAGGAGAGAGAAGCATGAAGAGGGAAGTTAGCTAGAGGAGAGGTGTCCTGGACAACGACAATGACTAACGTTAGAATTACATTCTCTTGAATTTTGATATGGCCGACACTAGGGCTGTACCCGAATATTCGAATAATCGTTCGGTGGGTTGGTATTCTATTTGAAAATTTGACATCCGAATATTCGTTTTTTTTTTTTTTTGCACACCTGGCAGGGCTCGACATTAAGGCTTGTCCGCTTGTCCGGGACAAGTGGATTTTTTTGTAGGACAAGTGGAAGAGAAAATTAGTTGTCCCACTGGACAAGTTAAATTTCAAACAAAATAAAATGCCATGTTACTTAACGTTATGTGCCACTCATTACGTCTATAATTTTACAGATTTAATTTTACCGATTTGAGACGTCGCATAACTGCCAGATTCAAACTGTGCTTTCGCGCGTTGGCTGGCGCTGAGCCAGAGTCGGACGCGTTCAGCGCTGTCATATATCACAACTAAGCAGTGTTTTTAACCTCATAATGTTTATTTTAGGTTTCAGATATTTAAATACACATAAGCACGAGTAAAACAATACATTTGGGGTTTGTAAAATACACACTGATGTCTATGGAAGCAGCAATAACAATCTATTCAAATATAATTTGCTGACGTGTGTTATTCAAATCAGACAAACATAGTGGAAGTACGTTAACTATAAAGTTTACTCTATTCTTCTCAGTTCACCGGCCACTTTCTTGCATTTATTTCGGGAGAAACTGATGAATTCACGTGCTGTAAATCCGACTGACAGGACAACATTGTGGCGCCCATCTCATGTTATAGATCAAGATTATTTATAAAGGTTTTTAAACAACCAAACACACTCACTCACACGTATTTGAGAATCGGAATATCAGATAGGCTGATTGATGACATGGTGAGCAAGTTTGTGAATATTTTGAATAAAGGAAAAGCGAAATAAAAGCGACACATCTGTCATACAGTATTATTGTGGCTGCGGTGTCGCGTGACGCGTCGCCATGGAAACATTAAAGGGAACGTTCGCCTTGAAAAAACTCACTCTGGGGGGTGGGGGGGTCAGTTAGAATATTTTAAACTTACGCGTGAAAGGGTTAAAGAAATGATCAAAAATAAATATATGTGTGTGCTGTAAAGTGGTTAGAAAAAAAAAATCGGAATCGGCAGGTCAAACTCAATGAAAAACCGGAATCGGCCTAGAAAATTGAAATCGGTGCATCTCTATGTCTACAAAATGATTTTAGATATAGTATACAGTAAGTCTAGCTAGCTTCAGCTTGTCTAGCTAGCTTGCAAATTATGAGGATACCTACAAGAGTCACCACTTCCTCTGGTGATACACTGCACACCAGCGTGCAAAGTATTACTTTGTATTATGGAGTCTGGAGATCTGGAGTCTGGAGATCCTTATTTCTTGTTGAAGGGGAACTCTGTTCTTGGGACACGTTCCTTTCTACTGTTTCAACTGAATTTTATTAATATTGATAGTGTTTGGATGCTTTCAATGGTTTGTTCGAATTCTGCATTAGCAAAACACAAAAAAACAAATAAATGATAAAATTATATATCTTTACCCGGACAAGTGACTTTTGTGCATGGACAAGTAAAACATAAATTTACTTGTCCGAAGGACAAGTGCCTCAAAAAGTTAATGTCAAGCCCTGCCTGGGATCCACGCGAAACGGTTCTCATTCGGCGTTGGAATAAGGCCGGCGACTCATTGGCTGCATGGCGTGTCCGTTTTTATTTCGGCTCCCATGTTAACAGGTTGGAGTTTGCACACTGCCTGCGAAACACGCGTCTCAGGCGCGGCTCGAGCCACGTGGAAAACGCGTGCATGCTAGAAATAGAACCAACCCATAAGTGTTCCAGCAACGGGAGTGTTCTCTGGCAAGAGCGCAGAACAGCGGAGTTTGTATGGACAGAAGTGCATACAAAATCTACCCTTTACTGTGTCAGTAATTTGTTAGTCAGAAAAATATTAGACTACCTTAAAATTATTGCTTAATTTAACAGACCTGTGTGTGCGTTTTATATCACTAGTGCAGTGTCCGTTAGGAGCATATAAGCCCTGCCTGCGTGAGGCGCACCGCTTCCCGCTCGCGCTGTTCTGTAGTTTACTAAACGTTTATTAATTCTGAATGTGTCACGTCTCGCGTGTCTATCTATATTGCACCAAATGCGACATTACACTCCGTGTGAAGTCGATTGGATGAACGGTTGTCGAGATAATAATAATGCAAACGGACAGACAGACACATAGAGATTCCTGCCTTTATTAGAGAGAAGAATATGTTCAGCCCCCTCTCTCTGAAGCTTCGAATATTCGATGTTCATTACTACCAAAGCTTCGAAGCTCAAAAAATGGTATTCGGACCAGCCCTAGGCGACACACGACCAAAGAGATGACGTTCCGGTGAACAAATAGCAAAGAAGAGGGAAAAGGAGAAGGAACGCGAAGTCCCAAATTTACATCGGAAAAGAGAACTCCGCCGGCAGAAGGGCTTCAAATCCGACATTCAGGTGGCTCTGTTTTTGCTGGACAGGTGGATAAATCTTGTCTGGCGTTCATGACTGTTTCAGGAAGCACGGAAGGGAGGGGATGGGATGAGGAGGAGGGAGGGTCGAGCTAGCCTCTGTTTTGTTTGACAATACTTCGAACGTCAACAAGAAGTGACGTCACCCAACATCGCTTAGAGCACCTTTAACAATGATCATTTTAATTCAGATCATCAGTATTTATTATTTGTTAATGTTAGTTAATAAAAAAATACAGCTGCTCATTGTTAGTTGATGTTAGCACAGGTCTGTTAAATATAATTTTTTTTTTTACAAACTTGAATATTACAATTTTAAGGGTTTTAGCTCCCATCTGGGTCAAAAAAGACCTGAACAACAACTTTTTTTCTAGTCTTTTATGCTCACCAAGGCTGCATTTATTTCAAAAGTGACAGTGAAGACATTTATAATGTTATAAAATGTCTATTTAATAAATGCTTTAATAAATTTAATAAATAAATGTAAATAAATGCTGTTAATTTAACTGTGTATTAAATAATTCTGAAAAAAACATCACCGTTTCCACAAAAATGTCAAGCAACACAACTGTTTTCAACATTGATGGTAACAACATTGATAAGAAATGTTATCTGAGCATCAAATCAACAAATAAGAGTGATTTCTGAAAGATCACGTGACACTAAAGACTGGAGTAATGATGCTGAAAATTCAGCTTTGCATCACAGGAATAAATTACATTTTAGAATATATTCAAATAGAAAACAGTTATTTTAATTGGTAATAATATTTCACAATATATCTTATTAGAGATGCACGGTTGGCGGTTACAGCCACGGACTCCGCGGATAAACCGCGGATCGGGCGGATGACGTGACGAAAAATAATATTTTAATTCAATTCGGGCGGGTGGCGGGTGGTTGAACCAATCAAATGAAAAATATTATGTATACAGCAATCAGCGGATGGTGGGCGGGTGCAGTTTTGAAAATTGGTCAAAAACGTTGGTGCGGATGGATGGCGGACGGATGATGAGTTTTGTGATGCGGTTGCGGATGAAATAATAGCCCATCCGCGCATCTCTATATCTTATGTATTTTTGTTTAAATAAATGCAGCCTTGGTGAGAAGAAGAGACTTCTTTCAATTTTTATTTCATTTTTTGTTTAATGTCTCCAAACATTACAGGTACTGTACAACACTCCCAAGAAAACATTTTGTTTTAATTTCAGAAAAGAAACAAATGAAGTAACACCTGGAAAATGTCTTAATGAATTAGCAGCACATCACACAGTGACGTGGAAGTCAGTAACTAATAGTGAATAATTAACTAATACTTCCATTTTTACAAGCTGTGAGTTTAACATTTGAAATGTATTGCTTATTAGGAATGACCGAAATTTTTATTTCTCACAGGAAAGAGGATCACGCGGAAGAAAAATCGGTGATGGGACCTCCACCCTCAGCAACAGACTGTCACTACACAGAAACTGTCTTCTCCTTCAATGACATCAAACACCAGTAAATTAGCTTTTATTTAATACATCATGCTTAAATATAAAATCTCTGTAGACAAACATACCTTTATCTGTGATCTTCTTATGATATTTACTAGTGAAGCCGAGCAAGAGGACTCAAACAATATCAGACGACCAACAAAAGGTTTGACTGTTCAGTTTGAAACCCATGGGCTAATAAACAATTGAATTTTCACAGAGATTTGTTCATTAATTGTCTTTTTTTTGTCTTTTAATTTGATCGGGTTGACTGAAATTTGTTGCCCTTATTACTTTTCCCTGTTTCTTCCTTCCTGTAACAGGTACTCTTGCACACGGCAAACCTAAGCATCCCTTTCTGGTTTCCCGCTGGAGGCAGTACTGGTACGCTCCTGTCACTTCATTTATCGGCAACGTTCTGATGTACTTCCTGTTCCTGTTTCTGTACGCCTACGTGCTATTGGTCGACTTCAAGCCACCTCCCCCTCATGGTCCTGCCCCTTCGGAGTATGTGCTGTATTTCTGGGTTTTCACTATCGTGTGTGAGGAGATTCGAGAGGTAGGTGCCGACACGGGCGCTTCACTTGTATAAAATCAGCTTACAAGTGATCAGTGTTGGGGAACTAATGCGAGTTACGTAATCAGATTACTTCTTTCAAGTAACTAGTAAATAATGCGTTACTTTTCAATTTACAACAAAGTTATTTTTTCAAATAAATAATTACATTTACTTTTGTTTTCCCATTTATTAAGTGACAGCTCTCTTGCCTACATGTTGGGTAAATGCAGAGACTTTTGTGCGCAGTGAAAACATGATACTATAGTTTTTGAGTTTCATAGTACATGTTGTTGTAGATCTAGACTACAGATATACTCACATACTATACTAGTATTGTTCTAATTGAATAAAACAAGGAAATGCAAACTCAGAAAACTACGCAAACCTGCAATAGTTAAATGTTATATAACACAAATATACTTTTTGTATTTAATATCACTTTATTAACCAATGTCTTTGCTACTGACCTTTGATGATCCAATTCCACCATACAAATCAGCAAAAATGATTTTAGTTAAACATCACATTTGTGTTTCTTTATTTTTTTTTCAATCCTATTCTTCTGCGATCCAGAATGGGCAGCACAGCTGAAAGGTTTGAAATCCTCTACTGTACAGGCTTGAATTTGCATTTCCTTCAGCCTGAGGCTATTCATTTGACTTCTGCTGTGAAAGGGCCTTTACTTTTGCTAAAAATAGAACCTTTTTGTTGTTATTTTAAAAAAAAAAGCAAGCTCAGCCCAGGGGAGAAAAAGTAACGCAAAAGTAATTGCTTTTAATAAGTAAATTTAATAATAAAAAGCATTACTTTTCATAAGTAGCCTAAGTAATGCAATTAGTAACTTTTTTAGGGAGTAACGCAATATTGCATAATATAATATGATATAATACAATACAATACAATATTATATAATATAACATTACTTTTAAAAGTAACTTTCCCCAACACTGCAAGTGATACAAAGAAACGAGAAAGAGTTTTTCAGTTGAGTATAATGATTAATCCATTCATTTATTTTACTTTTTCCTGTCTTTTATTCCCAGGCGTTCATTGTGGGCAGTAAGACATTTACTCAGAGTTTGATGCTGTATGCTCAGGATGTGTGGAATAAGTGTGATGTTCTTGCCATCGCCCTCTTCATTGCTGGTTTGTGCTGCAGGTAATGGCCCTTGACAGTCCTGCAAGTTTTTATAAAAAATATTAAGCAGCAAAAAAGTTTTTAACATTGCTAAAAATAAGAAATGTTTCTTGAGCAGCAAATCAGCATATGTGACCCTGTACCACAAAACACAAGTCACAAGTAGCACAGGTATATTTGTGGCAAAGCCAACAATACATTATATGGGTCAAAATTATAGATTTTTTTTATGCCAAAAATCATTAGGATATTAAGATCATGTTCCATGAAAATATTTTGTAAATTTCCTACCGTAAATATATAAAAAACAAAAAAAAATTGTGAGTGGATGCAGCAAAATCGCGAACATAATGTAGTACTTTAAAGGCGATTTTCACAATATTTCTATTTTTTTGCATCCTCAGATTCCAGATTTTCAAATAGTTGTATCTCGGCCAAATATTGTCCTATCCAAACACACCATGCACCAATGGAAAGCTTATCTAATCAGCTTTCAGATGATGTATACATTTATTCTTTAATAAAAATATTTAAATTAATTAAACCTTGTGACTTGTTTTGTGGTCCAGGCAGGTCACATATTAGAATGATTTCTGAAGGATCATGTGACACTGAAGGCTGGAGTAATGATGCTGAAAATTCAGCTTTGATCACAGAAATAAATTATATGTTAAAATATATTGAAATAGAAAAGTTATTTTAAAAGTTTATTTTTAAAGGGATAGTTCACTTTGAAATTAAATTTTGGTATGTTTTAGCTTACCTCAAGGGCATCCAAGATGTAGGTGTCTTTTTTTCCGCTGTAGTTTCAATTTTGATATTTTTAGGTCAAACCGTTCTTGTCTGTCAGTCTTATATAATGCAGGTCTATGGTCACTGTCTCAAAGAGCATGCACAGAGTCCAAATTAAAACAATTCCCCATCGTCCAAATTAAACAGTTCCCTATCGTAAGTACAAATTGATGGCCTAAGACACGAAACGAGCGGTTTCTGTGAGAAAACGAACAGTATTTATATCGTTTTTTAACTCTTGTACACAGCCACGTCCAAGTGATCTGAGGGCGCGAGCGCATCCTGGTGTGTGACGTGTGCGCAGACTGGTGCATAGACATATATACACTAGAATAGATGCCGCCTTGCCTACGGCATTCGTTCCAATGAACTGCCTTAGCCAAGGCGACATCTAGTGTATATATATCGATGCTCCAGTCTGTGCACACGTCACACACCAGGATGCGCTCGCGCCCTCAGATCACTTAGACGTGGCTGTGGACAAGAGTTAAAAAACGATATAAATACTGTTTGTTTTCTCACACAAACCGCTCGTTTCGTGTCTTAGGCCATCAATGTGTACTTACGATGGGGAACTGTTTAATTTGGACGATAGGGAATTGTTTTAATTTGGACTCTGTGCATGCTCTTTGAGACAGTGACCATAGACCTGCATTATACGACTGACAGACAAGAACGGTTTGACCTAAAAATATCAAAATTGAAACTACTGCGGAAAAAAAGACACCTACATCTTGGATGCCCTTGAGGTAAGCTAAAACATACCAAAATTTAATTTCAAAGTGAACTATCCCTTTAATATATATATATATATATATATATATAATATTTTATTATATTTTATTATATTATATTATATTATATTATATTATATTATATTATATTATATTATATATATATATATATATATATATATATATATATATATATATATATATATATTATATTATATTATATATATATATATATATATTATATTATATATATATATATATATATATATTTTATATATATATATATATATATATATATATATATATATATATATATATATATATATATATATATATATATATATAAAATATATACACACATACTTTTCCCATTTATATTTTAAAAACATGATACATTAAGTCTTTTCAAGTATTGCAGGCTCTAGTAGCCGGCTATGGTGTCACAATTTAGCAGTTATCATTTACTAAATATTCATCATACCTGTGTGCATTCGACTACATTTTTGTGTAATCAATCATCTGTATATGTGTGCCTTTGTGTCCGTCTCAGGATGTTCAATTCGTCATACAGCATGGGACGTGGTATACTGTGTATTGACTACATGGTCTTCACGCTCCGACTCATTCACATTTTCGCTGTTCACAGACAGCTGGGTCCCAAAATCATCATACTTGTCAAAATGGTGAGACAAACAGAAAAACGTTGTAGTTCTAAGTTTAGTAAAAAATTAAGCGTTCAGTTAGAACCCTCCCTCAATACGAACACTAGTTCTGCCTAAAGAGGTAGAAGGACGGGTAACACTTTATAATAACGTTCAGTTGTAAGGCATTTATAAGTGGTTGGTTAATGATGAACTAATAATTTACAGAACATTCATAAATGATTAGCAAGTGATATACTAACATTTTATGTATGTTTTGTAAATTCCGTTACAAGTCCTTTACTAGTGATTAGTAAATGATTAATTGTTTACGAAACATGACTATGCATTCATAAATGATTAATAAGTGATATATTAATTATTGTATGTATATTTTGTAGATTCAGTTAGAAGACATTTACAATTGATTAGTTAATGATTAACTAATCATATACTAATGTTTAATAAATAATGTATTTTTTGTATGTATGTAGCAATTAGATGGTGCAGAAAGTACTGTAAATGCCTTGAATACATGTACAGATCATTTGTAACATATTTACGAGTGATGAATAGTTTACACTTTAGATTAGGGGATGCAGAAAGTGTTGTAAATCATTTATAACATTTTTTGCATCCCCTAATCTAAAGTGTAAACTATTCATCACTTGTAAATGTGTTACATATACATTCGTAGATTCGATTCGTTGATCTTATGCCTTTTTGATTCTTGAAGTGGTAATCTACGAATGATGTGTAACACATTTACAAGTGATGAATAGTGTACACTTTAGATTAGGGGATGCAGAAAGGGTTGTAAATGATTTATTCATGCATTTACACATCTATAACAGGTGTTGAACACTGTAGTGTGTATTGTAGTGTAGTGTGTACTGCAGTGTAAGTGCTGACTGGTGAGGGTATAGACAGCTGTCTTCTATAGTGTGTAGTGTACTGTAGTGTGTAGTGTAGTGTGCACTGCAGTGTAAGTGCTGTTTGGTGAGGGTATAGACAGCTGTCTTATGTAGTGTGTAGTGTAGTGTGCACTGCAGTGTAAGTGCTGTTTGGTGAGGGTATAGACAGCTGTCTTATGTAGTGTGTAGTGTAGTGTGCACTGCAGTGTAAGTGCTGTTTGGTGAGGGTATAGACAGCTGTCTTATGTAGTGTGTAGTGTAGTGTGCACTGCAGTGTAAGTGCTGTTTGGTGAGGGTATAGACAGCTGTCTTATGTAATGTGTAGTGTAGTGTGCACTGCAGTGTAAGTGCTGTTTGGTGAGGGTATAGACAGCTGTCTTATGTAGTGTGTAGTGTAGTGTGCACTGCAGTGTAAGTGCTGTTTGGTGAGGGTATAGACAGCTGTCTTATGTAATGTGTAGTGTAGTGTGCACTGCAGTGTAAGTGCTGTTTGGTGAGGGTATAGACAGCTGTCTTATGTAGTGTGTAGTGTAGTGTGCACTGCAGTGTAAGTGTGTAGTGTGCACTGCAGTGTGAACATTTATGAAACGCATAGTCATGTTTTGTAAATGATTAGTTAATTATTAACTAATCAATTGTAAATGACTTCTAACTGAATCTACAAAACATTCATAAAATAATGAACATATCACTAATTAATCATTTATGAACGCATAGTCATGTTTTGTAAATGATTAGTTAATCATTAACTAATCAATTGTAAATGACTTGTAACGGAATTTACAAAACATACATAAAATATTAGTATATCACTTGCTAATCATTTATGAATGTTCTGTAAATAATTAGTTCATCATTAACCAACCACTTATAAATGCTTTGATTTAGACTTTTAAAACTTTACAGCTCGGTTAAAATTTTAGGTAACACTTTAATATTAAAGTACACCTATTCACTATTAACTCATTGCTTATTAGCATGCATATATACTAGCATATTGGCTGTTCATTCATACTTATAAAGCACATATTAATGCCTTATCCAGCATGACCATATTCTACAACTAATAGACCATTAACAGAGTTTTCATATAATAATGTGCTAGTAATATGCAAGTTAATAGTGAATATGTGTACCTTAATATAAAGTGTTACCATGATTTTTGTTTGACATTAGGAATTGAGGGATAAAATCTATTGTTGAAAATGGGTTAATCGATCATTAATTTTGTTCAATAAATGTATTTATTGACTTCTTTAGATACTTAAATCCCATTGTGTGTCAAACATATTCCAGATGTAAAAAGTAAATAAAACGAATAAATAAAAAAATTAAATAAAACATTTCAGTACTTGAAAAATGCCGGAGACCATTATATCCACTTATATATTCTCTTTCTATTTTGTATGAATGTTTTTGAACCACAGATAAAGGATGCGTTCTTCTTCTTATTCTTTCTGGCGGTGTGGCTGAGTGCGTATGGAGTGGCCAATCAAGCTCTGCTATATACATACGATCCAAGCCCTACTAGAGCGTTTCGTAGAGTATTGTACAGACCATATTTGCACATATTTGGACAGATTCCTGTGGAAGAAATAGACAGTATGCTCACTTCTGATTTACAGTACACTTCACTTTACAATTAAAAATATTTTGCAAGTTTTTGTTTGCATCCACTGACTATATTGTATATTTTTGTGTGTTTAGCTGGCAAGTATTGGGATAGGGACTGCACAGATAATATCACATTGATTGATGAAGGGAAAGAGCCATGTAGAGACACCAGCCACAACTGGCTTGTGGTCATTTTGCTGGTCATCTTCCTACTGGTCACCAACATCCTACTTGTCAACCTGCTCATTGCCACATTCAGGTATTCTTTTACTGTTCATTCATCCATCTGGTGTATGTAGCCATCAAATGACCCATCCATCCATGTATTTCTCTTCTCCTTGTGTCTGTTTGTGCAGCTATACATTCTCTAAGGTTCAGGAGCGCAGTGACACATACTGGAAGTTTCAACGCTATAATCTAATAGTGGAGTATCATTCTCGTCCAAATCTCGCTCCACCCTTCATCATCCTATCCCACATCAACCTCTTTATCAAAAGAAACCTCCGCAAAGTGCCGTCCACCAAAATCCAACATTTTGGTAAATTATAGTAAACATTTTGGGTAAATTTGGTATGTTAGGGTGTGTTCACACTTGTAGTTCAGTTCTCTTGGTTCTTTTGGTCCGAACCAAAAAAGAAAATAATACATTTAGTCCTGTTTCGCTCACAGTGTCATTTTTAAAACTGGATACATTTTTTAACATATTTTTTGTGATGTATATTTTGCAACCAAACAATGCCAGGAAGTGCTTTTTAATCAAACTAAACATGCCTAGTGTGAACACAATGAATTCTAGTGAAACCCAATGATTCTAGTTCAAAAAGCAGATTTAAAAAAATATGAGGTAATGTAAACATTTTATGAATTTATCTCTTTTTAATAGCACTTGAATTGAAGGGTAGAGTTGCTAACAAGCTGGTGAAATGGGAGGCCTTGCAGAAGGAGAACTTCCTGGCTTTCGAGAGCAAAAAACAAAAAGGGACCGACTCAGAGAGGCTGAAACGTATGAGCGCTAAGTGAGTCAATCTGCATGAAAAATCACATTTTACTGTTATATAGACATACTCTTACACCTTTCTCACAAGTCTTTAACAAAGTGGATAAAGAGAGGGTGGAAAATATCAAGAAAATGTGTTATAGATCTTAAGATGCTGTCACATAGGTGAAATTTTGCAGATCAAAAATCGCTGTTCATTGTCAGTATTGAAGCGATCTATGAAGCTCTGTTCACACAGAAGTCACTTTCAAAACGAGCAGCTTTCTGTTGGTCAACCCTGCAATTCAGTGTGTTGGAAGCTTTTTTGCCCTCACATGAATTTTCAGATCACACATATTGCTATTAAAATGACTGGATCCTCCGGTGAATTTGTCAAGCTCATACACAGCTGATACACTTTTGAGTGCCTCGCCCACATCTCAACATCCAATCAACAGCGGATGAATAGAACTGACTCCCGGCCCTACATTTTTTTTCTTTTTTGATAATTCGTTTCACTTAGGGACAGAGATGTAAAGTCCAGGTTCAGAAAGTAAAAGTCCTCCTCAGTATCTTGTTCCAATCATCTGGATTTGCTAATTAGCAATTTGAAATCAACTGGCTGAGTTCATGGGTGGAATAAACATATGGCAGAACTTTTACTTTCTGACCCCTGGACTTTACACCTCTGCTCAGGTGTATGTTGAAAACATGTCGCTACTTCTTTTCCATTGGGACAGATGTGATTGTAAACCTTTTTACCTCAGATTAATGTGGAATGTTGATGTTTTGTGCATGTTTCAGGGTGGATGGTGTCCTCAAACAGGTTGGCGAGATCAGAGATGTTGACCGCAGACTGCGAACATTAGAATCAGAGGTAAAGACATATGATGTGATATCTGTATTGTACTGTATATAGACTGTAGAAGCTTTTGTTCAAAGAGGAATACTCATCTATATGCAGATGGAGTTCTGTACATCTTCTCTTCAGTGGATTATGGAAGCTATGTCTCAAAGCAGTACGGCGAAGGGCACTAAAGCACACCCGACACGCAAAGGTACAACTGCTTGTATCGCAGTACATACATTTTAACAGTGTTTCTCAACTGGTGGGTCACAATTAAAAAATAATAGCATCAAGCATAGCATGTAAAAAAAAATTAAAAATAGTAATAATAATAAGAAGAAATTATCATTTAAATAAGGCGTTTTGAAACATTTTTGTTAGTCTTACTCTTAAAATAATTTACTTTAAGCACCCCAAGAGAGATTTGAAGGTAATACTTAATTTACAATAATTTAACAACTCATGTTTACGGTTCTCTGATATTGGTTAATGGTCACATGATTTGAAATTACAATGATAAAATATTGAATCTTTTTTTAGTACCCCCAGTGTTTTATTTGGATTGTTTTAAATTCTTAAATTATATATAAAATAAATAAATAAATAATAATAATAATAATAAATATAGCTGCGAGCAGCGATTACGGGCCCAAGCCGGTGGCACCGCAACCCCGGTGCCTTTAGGGTGGCGGTGCCGCCGGCTTTGGCCCTTTATCGCTGCTCGCAGCTATATATATATATATATATATATATATATATATATATATATATATATATATATACACATACATATATATATTTATTTATTTATTCATTCATTCATTCATTTTTTTTTATTATTATTATTTTTTTTTTTATTCAGATTTTATGATACACTCAAAATATTCCACAACAAATCCTTTAAATTTAATGTAAAAGTAAAAATGAAAGTAAGCAGTGTTGGGCTCACGTAACCCTCTCATCAGAATCAAAATGTTTCAACATTTGCGATGTATTTGGATGCTAAACTATTCTTTATTATAGGCTTTGTTCTTCACTCGTGTTCCAATATTGATGGAAAAAATCATCCTCTTCACATGCGCAAAAATTTGCTTGGAAACATCACAGTGGAGCGAGCGGTGCTTACTGTGAATGTACGAATTGTACTACTGACTATTTAGAGCAGTGTAATTTTTATATGTTAGGTTAACTATTTTATTATTATATTTTATTAAGGCTATAATGAACAGGCTGCGATGTCAAGATTGTAATGCTGGAGTGTGTGTGTGTGTGTGTGTGTGTGTGTGTGTGTGTGTGTGTGTGTGTGTGTTCATGTTTTTCTATCCCGGTGGGGACTTTAACCTGAATGCACACAGACTCATGGGGACTCGTGTCACAGTGGGGACCTAAATAGAGGTCCCCATGGGTAAACAAGATTATAAATCATACAGAATGAGTTTTTTTGGAAATGTAAAAATGCAGAAAGTTTTATGGGATAGGTAGGTTTAGGGGTAGGGTTAGTGTGAGGAGATAAAATATACAGTTTGTTCAGTATAAAAACCATTAAGTCCATGGAGAGTACCCACAAAGATAGTAAACCGTGTGTGTGTGTGTGTGTGTGTGTGTGGCGTGGGCGCGATTGAACAGTAGACACATAAAAACATACTCCATCATTATACAGGACGACATTCAAACTGCAAAGCGTTAACTTATATTTGTGTACAGTTGCAATAAAACACAAAATTGTGCTTTTGTAAAATAATTTCAAGCAATCCACCCCCCGAAAGGCGCTAATTTTAAAATGAAACTAAAATGCTCATGGCTGCACGGGCATTCATAACGGTGCACGTCCACGGCGAGGAATGAGCAGAACAGAGTGAACGTTTTTCAGTTAATTCCTACTTCCATAGGAATTCATTTGAAACGCTCGCTCAACCAATATAAATGTCAGTGCGGACGAACATATTTTACTTTCGTTTTTAAGTTAGCGATTAAAAAGCCCCCAGCGGTGTCACACGTCAGTTAACCGGTGGTAAAATATTCTCACCGTCACATACCTAGTATATTTATATATAGATATAATAGGCCTACCTGATTTTGAACACAAGAGGGCAGTATAGCACTATGTTTGACTTTATTTATGTATTGTTTAGACTAAACAACCATTCTGGCAGTTTTTAAACTTAAAATTCATTCTTAAATTGAAAAAAAAAGAATAAAATGTTTAGTTGTGATGTTTGTATACTTTTATATAGAAATAAATGGTATATAATTACATTTTTAGAAAATTTGAGGCTTTTAGTTTTTCCTTTTTGGACATTACTTTAATCCCTCGCCATAGCAAAACCGTTTGAGATATTTATTATCCGTTCACAATTTAGCATATTTAATGTATTTTCATCATGTTGAAAAAGTTTGGTGGGAATAAAATAAATAGTTTAAGAGGAGTGGCTAAAAATTCATAGGCTGATTTTGCAAAAAAATCCACATTCAGACCAAAATATCTGACTTCCTTTTGCTCTGAGCTAATGAATGTAAATTAGAAAGTTGTCCGGCTTGATGAGAACAATATAAAAACATTTTTTTTTTACTGTATTTAAAACTAACCCCCCACTTTTGTCAAAAGCATGTTGAAAGTGACACACTTCCTGCTGCCAGTTGGTGGCGCTATAACTTTGACTCACAATAGTCACATCCATCTGATCGGCCTCTTACCACGAACACACTGCTGAAGTTTCATCAAGATCAGTTGATGTATGCAGAAGTTATAACACTTCGTGTCTCTCTTTTCTCGCCATAAATTCGTTTCCTCACCACGGCCAAACCGTTCAAGATATCAAAAATCCGTCCGCAATTTAGCATCCTCAATGTCTTTACTTCATGCTGACTGAGTTTGGAGGTGATTGAATGAATTCTCTAGGAGGAGTACATCACATTCCACAGCAAGCGTTTTACAAACAACCCATAATAGCTGACTTCCTGTTGGGCTGGCGTGAAACTTGTCAGAGGGAAAGTTGTTCGGCCCGACGAAATCTATATGTGTACCGAGTTTCATATTATTTCATGCAAGCGTGTTTGATATATGGACCAAGTTTTCAGACCCTGTTCAAGAGGGCGCTGTTGAGCCCCCCTGCCACGCCCGTTTCTGAAACTTTTCACATGTCTACTGGCTAATAAGTGTTATGTGTCTGTCGAGTTTCATCCAATTTCAAGCATGTTAAGAGTCTCAAACGCATCCGAAAAGAATATTAAAACTTGATGCGTTGCCACGGCAACAGTATCTAAGATATCAATAATCCTTTCACAGGTCTACATCTGCCCTGTGTTTACATTATACACATAAAGTTTGAAGCAAATCGGGTAAAATTAAGAGGGTGACTTCAAAGCATTTTGAAAGTGACACACTTCCTGCTGCCAGTTGGTGGCGCTATAACTTTGACTCACAATAGTCACATCCATGTGATCGGCCTCTTACAACGAACACACTGCTGAAGTTTCATCAAGATCAGTTAATGTATGCAGAAGTTATAACACACTTCCTGTGTCCCATTATTCGCCATAAATTTGTTTCCTCGCCACGGCCAAACCGTTCGAGATATCAAAAATCCGTTCGCAAGAATTCATCCTCAATGTCTTGACTTTATTCTCACAGAGTTTGGTGGCGATCGGATGAAATCCCTAGGAGGAGTATTTCACATTCCATTGTATGCGTTTTCCAAACAACGTATAATAACCGACTTCCTGTTGGGCTTTTGTAAAACTTAGAGCACGAAAGTTGTTCGGCCCGATGAGATATATATGTGTACTGAGTTTCATATTATTACATGCAAGCGTGTTTGATTTATGGACCAAGTTTTCGGACCCCATTCCAGGGGGCGCTGTCGAGCCCCCCTGCCACGCCCCAGTACCAGCTTCAGCCCGGCCCTGATGGCCGCAGGTTCTGACGTGTGTGCAAAATTTCAAGAGTTTTTGAGCAGGTTAAGGGCCCCAAAAGTGGCAAAAAGGCAAAAAAAAAAATAATGAAGAAAAAAAAAAAAAATAATCCTTACGGAAACAATAGGGCCTTCGCCCTTTCAGGGCTTGGGCCCTAATAAAAATAATAATAATGATGACATTTATTTATTTATTTATAATTTGAGAATTTAAAACAATCCAAATAAAACACTTGGGGTACTAAAAAAAAGATTAAATATTTTATCATTGTAATTTCATATCATGTGACCATTAATTTTATATTATTATAATTAAAACTAATAACAATAATAGTTTTACATATACCTATTATTGTTATTATTTTTCATTCTTAATAATACAAAATTATATATATATATATATATATATTACTGTTGTAAATTACAATTGTACTGTAAATATTTTTTTTATACATTTTTATTTTACAGTTATAATACTAATACATTTTATAATAATATATAATATTTTGTCATATTGCAATTTAAAATGTTATTAGTTTGAACTCTAATTGTAAAAATGTATGAAATATATTGCTGCTGTAAATTAAAATTGTACTGTAAAATAAAAACATCATAATTTCTATTTTACACAAAGTTACTAATATTACTAATATACTAATACTAATATTTATGTCTTAATTGTCCTCACTTTCAAACATTTTAAACTCTCAAGCCTTTAACATTTCTAATAATAAAGCTTTTATTTTGGAGCATTACTGCTAAAAATGCTATAAACTTCTGTCTGGAAAAAATGCAGTGTAAAATACAATTAATTGTAACTACTTATAAATATATTTATCAGCTTTTGAAATGAAGGATGTTATTGATGTCAGAAAATGTTCAAGCAAATTGTCCAATCAAACCAGTTGAGAACCACAGCTTTAGTGGATGTATTTGCAATTGGCTGACAATTAGAAGACATTTTAATTTCCAACATGTACTGATGTTGTAACATTCATCTTTTCGTCGTCAGCTGTTGTTTCAGCCTCCCTTGAGAAATGAAGAACCTTCTCTTCTGTCTCTCACTCTCACGGACACATACAGCAAGAAGCCAGTTAAAGGAGGGGTGATGACTTGTCAAAAAACTACCCTCATTGTTTTGGTTTCCATTTTTAAATTGGTCATCCTGGCCTTTCCATGGTTCATCCTGCTCTTTCAACTTTAGTCCTCGTTTTCCATTGATTGTGGGAATGACTGGAGTAAGAGAACAGGGCACAGAATGTCCTTGAACTTACTGTACACTGAAAGGTCAGTTATGTCATCATGTTACATTCATAGATTAATCAAATAATAGTTTTATTGTCTGTAAATGCATTTATTTTTTTAAAGGTCAAGGTGAATGTATTCGTAGAATCTGATTTTTCAGAGCTATAACATTTTTTAGAAGAAAGCGACATGGCTTAAAAGCTTCAGTGGGAGCAACAAAGCATATTAGAACTTATGCATACAACTTTTTATGCCTTATTGGTTGTAAACAACAAAAACAAAAAAAAACACTTTACATTTATTGATTATGTAATCTTGGCAAATAATGTTACAGTACATCAAATAAGCCTGATGTTCAAAAGGATATTTTTTGAATAAAGTCCAATAGAAGAGAGCACATCTAAAGGAGAAGTGTCCAGTCAAGGTGCTCTGGTCTAGAGTTTTTAGTAGTCCATCAAAGAAAAGGATGATCATGGTACTCTTTAAAATTAAAAAGCCTTGATTATCAGATGGCTACAAACTCTCCTACGCGTTTCGGCCCATGCCAATCTCAGCCACAGGTGCAAGCAGTTTCATGAGAACAGTTGTCATGTGATCAACTCATCTTTACAGCATTAAACATTCACCAGTACATATTCAAACTCAGAAACACCACTTCATAAATCCAACAAAAAAAGAAGACATCACAAGAAAGGAGTAAAATCCAAGTGTTCGTTCAATCCTGGATATATATTGGCCTTTAATTTATAAATCCAAAATGTCTCCCTCTGACTCCGTTTAAGTTCTCTATTCCCTTTCCTAATAGTACAGTTCACATGATCAACAATCTCAGGATTGAAGGGTTATTATTACTGTTATGCATTAATATAAATGTCTTGCCATAGGATATTCTTCATTGCCCCTCCTGATGGCATATTTATGTTCAGCCAATCGATCTAATAACCGTCTTTTTGTTCTTCCAATATAAAATACTTTACATTGAGGACATTCCAGTCTATAAATGACATGAGTAGTTTGACCATTAATAAAAAGTTAAATAGAATAGATCTTGTTTGTCTAGAAGCGTTTTATCTTGTACAACATTATCACAATGATTACAGTGATGACATCCCTTAGGCTGAACCCCTAACCAGGAGCTTCCTCGAGTCGGTGGGAAATGGCCATGAACTAATTTGTCCCCTAAGGTTGAACTTTTTTTTTTTTTAAATTATCATTGGAGGATCTGGAAATACATTTCTCAAAAATTCATCACTTTGTAAAATGCACCAATTTTGAAATAATTCTTTACATTTTTTCAGCGACTCAGTGATATTTTTTATATCTCACTGTATTAGTTGACAAAACAAACAAATTAAACATCTATAATTGAGCGTTTTTCAGTCAAACATGAAACAGATTGACGCAGTGAATGTTTACATTTTTAATATAGCAAAATATTTTTTACTTTTTCGTAAGATCAAATGTTATTGGATGCTGTAACAATGTACTTGGATTTTGCATGTCCTTTGTTTTGTTTTTGTGGATATTTATATAGTTACATTTAGTGATGGCATTTTATTAACTCTTTCCTCGCCAGAGTTTTTGAAAAAGTTGCCAGCCAGTGACAGAAGTTTCATAGCCCTCAGAATATTTTGATGTATAAATATCTGAACATGCAATATTTCAAAGGAAAGAACCGAGCAAAATATGATCAAAACACAGATGGACTAGATCAAGTCCATCAACACCCCCAAAGATTTACAGTCCTAAAGCTCGCCCTGGGTCCACATTTCATTCGGGAACGTTAGACAGTTGTGATTTATAAGCTGTTTAATGTTGATGATCGCATTAATTTTCATATGCATCTGCTTACATATGCTATCGCTTGTTTCTGCTTCTTCTTTGCCTGTGTTTTAATAAGGGGATTCAGTACTCTTTCAGAAGATGCGTAATAGCGCCCCTACTGTATAACAGTGAAAACACAGAAGGCCGGACAATTCAGTCAGTGGCGGGGAAAGAGTTAAGAGTTCTTCATTGTTAATTTTTTATGATATTGTATTTGCCTGTTGTTTTTGTATTGGACTACATTTGAATATACATGTATCTTATTACTATTTAAAGGATTGTAAGAGTAACTATTTAAGGGATTGTAATGTCAACCTCAGCAGATGAGATAAATAGATAGTGTGTCCACGTTTGCCTCTCAGATTTCAGGAGCAACAAAGATCCTTCACTATGTTCTCTCTACCCTAATCCTCACCCCTCCAAAACAAATTAACACAAGCTAAAATAATCTCAATGTACTCTCTGGACTTGTACACCACACTAAGTTTTCTTGAAAATGTATTCTATTAAATGTGATCTACAAATCTTCCAAAGACTATTAGTTCTTCTTTTATTCATTTGTAGGGCTTGTTTTGTGTGTTTTGTGGAGGGTTCAGGCCAATAAGAGACAATTAATTATTACTCATTTTTTATGCAAATATGTTGGCCATAATTAAATATATCTATATTATAAAACTGACACAAGAGCAGGAAAAGAAAAATGGTGCAGGATTTACTTTGAAACCATCTTCACTCAGAAATTGCTATTAAGTTTCACAAATAGAAATGTGATTGATGGACAGATGTCAAATCCTGGTGTTTCAGAAGGGTGGAAAACAAAATATTTTAAACTTGTGAGATATCTAATATCTGTCTTTAGAATAACCTCTTAAATATTTTGCCTAAATATCAAGGACATTTTGATTTTCCATTTCATGGCCCTTTTAAGTATGTAGCCTACTGCTTAAGTACTTTTTTGTTCATTTTTAAGAGCACACTAGTGTAACGGAGGCTAGTCGCTGTGCTCCTCTGGCTGCAGTCTGAAATTGTGAAACAATTGCACAGATATTTTTATGGCTGAGCTTATTGCGTATATGCAAGTAATTACTTGAATATATTCTGCAACATGATTTACTAAGGTTTGTGGAAGTCAATTTAATGACAATGAAACGCCTTTATTTAACACCCGGAAAAATCTTAACCCATTTTGCTTTTGACATGCTGCGACAGTTGCTAAAAAGCATCCGCAGAGAGACGAAAGAGATTTTCTCCACTCATGTTCATTTATTTGGAATGCCAGAGGAAGACGTTATCCGAGCATATTGTTTGCTGAACCACATTATGTTTTTTCTAGCCTATATGAAAACGAGTTGGCTGTGTCGGTTCTTTAATATGTCCATTGTTAGTAGATCACTCGCAGGACTTCTGCACTTTTATGGGATAGCGGTTTCCCTCTAATATGCCGTTTGAATAAATCTGACCTAAAGACTTGGGTTTAAAAAAACTCAAATCTTGATTTCATGGTACAGTAGAGGAACATGTGGAGAACTCCACTGGTTTTTAGATGTGAAAATCTTCTGGAAAGAAAATACAAAATTCTTTACATTTTCATTGCCCGAAAGGTAGCAGCTGCAGAGAGAGGAGTTAAAAGGGTCTGATATGGTTAAGAAATAATATAGAGTACAGATGTGACCTTTAGAAAAAGAGCTGGTATAGGGAAAGAAAGTGAGCGAGGGAGGGATGGAGTTTCAGCAGCTGAGTGATCTACTGAAGGTCAGATCATGCATGGACTGCTGCTATCGAGAACCTCTTTATATAGCTTTCCACACGCCAGTCCCAACCAGGCCTAAGGACAGCTTCATTCAATTGTGTGAATGTTTGTGTTGGTCCTAAAGTTGATTTGTTCCTCCCCGTAATCTTCCTTTTATTAATCTCACTTACTCTCGCACATTCACATCTAGACAAAGATGTATTAATAAAGGGCATTACGAGTGTGTCTCGTGCATGTGGCCCTGTCAGTCATCTCAGTATGTTCCTCTGTGCAGAGAATGGTGTGAGTGTACATGTGACCGCACAACAGAGACCAGCCCCCTCTCTGTTACTCAACTAACTCTAATTCTCTCTGGTGGATCCGGCGACTGCAGCTCGGAGGAGGTTTGAAGGGTGTCCTTCTATGTGATCTTGAATCCTGGACCTGTTAAGTCTTGGAATCATAGGTGGATACAAACACATTCTTATAGACGGGACTGTCTGGTTTTTCTGGTTGCATTTGTGTGAGGGAGTGAAGGCAAGATGGCAGTTTCACGCGGCTGGCTGTTAGGGCTTATCATAGCTCTGCTTTGCACTGGAGCGCAGGCCGAAGAAAGGCTCCGAAGTGAGGAAGCCGAGGAGCTGGGAGGTCTGGAGACGACTGGAGGTGGGAAAGAGGAGGTGGATGATGTGGAGGAAGGTGGAGATGGGGAAGAAGAGAGAGCTCCCGAGGAAGAGGCGTCTCCAGAAGCTGAGATAACAGAGGAGGAGGAGGAAGAAGAGGAAGATGATGAGATAGGAGAAGTAGAGGAAGAACAAGAAGGTGAAGAGGAAGGTAATGAGACTGGAGAGGTAGATGAACAAGAAGAAGCAGAGGAAGATGAGAGAGGAGGAGAAGAACCAGCAGCAGCAGATGAAGATGATGAGATGGGAGGAGTAGAAGATGAAGAGGAGGAAGAAGCAGATGAAGATGAGGAGGAAGCAGACGAAGAGGAGGAGGAAACAGATGAAGAGGAGGAAGCAGCAGACGAAGAGGAGGAGGAAGCAGATGAAAAGGAGGAAGAAACAGATGAAGAGGAGGAGGAAGCAGACGAAGAGAAGGAAGAAACAGATGAAGAGGAGGAGGAAGCAGACGAAGAGAAGGAAGAAACAGATGAAGAGGAGGAGGAAGCAGACAAAGAGGAGGAGGAAACAGATGAAGAGGAGGAAGAAGCAGACAAAGAGGAGGAGGAAGCAGATGAAGAGGAGGAAGAAGCAGATGAAGAGGAGGAGGAAGCAGATGAAGAAGAAGCAGAAGAGGAGGAGGAGGAAGAAGCAGATGAAGAAGAAGCAGAAGAGGAGGAGCAGATGGAGGTGGATGTAGAAAGATTAGCAGAAGATGAGAAATCAGCACAACAGACAGCAGAGGAAGAAGAGGAAGAGGCAGATGAGGAAACGGCTGCTGATGAAGAGACTGTAGTTGAGGATGATGCTGAAGGTAACTATTGAATTAGCCTTTACAGAGAATCGATGTCATGTGCTCTTACTTACAAATGCTTATTTTTCTGTATCACTCTAATCACTGGTTCCCATTGAGCTGCCTTCCAAGGCCACATCCTAACTGAAACTGAAGCTCATAAGTGACTGATCTGGAATGCTGGTCCGGCTTTCTCAAGCCAACTTAAAGTTTGTCTCGACGAAACTTTTTAATCTAGTTCCATTTATAAATCAATGCTTTTCACTATTTCTTTGTTCATCTACCATCTTCGATGGCTTTTTTCAATAGTTTGTCTCAATGAATAATCAGATAGGAAGGTAACCTTCAAAGGAAGGTATCTTGAAGGTAAAATAATTATTGCGTTTACATTTTAGGACGGACCTATACCTTAACCCTGTGAGGCCTGATGTATTAGGTAATAGTCAGAACATTTTAGGAAAAGTTTTTTTTAAGTCTCATATTTGATCAGGCTTTAATGGCTCATATAGTAAAAATATGGCCAAAAATATTAAATACAAAAGTTCTTATTGACTTTGATGCTTCAAAAAGTTTATAAAGAGATCGTAAAACTAATCCATATGAGTTGAGAGTTTTAGTCAAAATTTTCTGAAGAGACGCGATCGCTTTATGGGGTGGATTCCAGGACAGAGATTAAGCCTACAGTCCTAGACTCAATTGGGCTTTAAAACCAGATTAACAGAAATCTGCTTTCACTGTCATGGTTTTAAATAGCCCTAGATTTAGTCCAGTCCAGCATTTAATAAGATGATTTCCTAAGGAAGACTAGAGATACTCCAGGACTAAATTGAGACTTAAATTAAACCTATAGGAGGCAGGTTTAACTTCAGATTAAAGGTCCCATGACATGAAATTTTCACTTTCTGAGGTTTTTTAACATTAATATGAGTTCCCCTAGCCTGTATATGGTCCCCAAGTTTCTAGAAATTTTAATCGGTGTAAATCGAGCTTTTGCTATCTTTCTCTGCCTTTGAGAAAATGGACGCTCAATCGCGCTGATCTTGAATCTCCTCCTTATGACGTTATAAGGAGAAATGTTACCTCCCCTGTCTCTGCTTTGCCCGCCCAGAGAATATTTCCGCCCATGAGAAAATGCGATAGGAAGTAGGAACGCGCGCACGCGATTTTAGTTTGTCCACGAGAGATATAATGGCTTTTGAGCGAGCGAAGCATAATAATTGCTCAATAATTGGATGTACAAATGAACACCGAAGGGTTAATACCGAGCTGGGCTTGCTGAACGTCTGAAACTAAAGTCTGGATCAGTACCAACTCTCTTTGGCTCAGCTAACGTTACACAACTCGGACAAGTAAGTCAACTAATGATACAAGTTGTTGCTTTACTGTTTATGGTTACCTAGCTTGTTACACGTAGAATGTGGCTGTAACATTAGCTATGCAGTTACTTGCGCTAATGTAAAGGTAGATAGCATCAAGTATGTGTGTGAATACACACACTAACACGAGTGTTGTACACTTCTTTGTTATTTGGATAACCGTTTTCCTGTTGGTTATACGGCGTGCGCGATATCCGCATTTCAAGATCGCAGAGCTTGATGTAATTGTAATAAGATAAATTACAGATGTTACAGATCTCTCGTGAAAAGGCAACAGTAGGTTAGCGTTAGCTACATGATAATAACTAAACCATCCGAATAAAGTACCGTATCCAGACATAATATTATAAACTAACCATTCGGAAACGTCCTGCTGGAGCCGCTGAGTTGCAACTTCTTCATCCGTTGCTTCTCCATCCGGATCAGATTCTGGGTCAAACTGAAATGCTTGAACGACTGCGTGTCTCCGTGCCATTGCAATATATCCAATGTAAACATGCATGGTCTACCGTTGCCGCAGATGTTCAAGGCCACACCCACCCTCCACCTTACGCCGCCTTTCTCCTCCTCATTAACATTTAAAGCTACAGACACCGAAACGGCCCGTCTGAAGGAAGCTCATTCTGGGACTGGCTTATAGTGGCTATAATTCTGCACCGAGGCTGAATTTTTGGAAAGAGATTTCAGATACAGTACTAGGGACCACTAAGGCCTATATTAAAGCCTACAAAAAGTAGCATGTCATGAGACCTTTAATGTTGTGAACAGCATCAAAAAATCATTATTCACACATACACACACATATTACTTGGAAGTAATACAAGTGTGTATGTATAAATATATATTTTTATGCTGTTCATTTAAACACTTCATTTTGATTCAACAACATTGTATCAAGTTTCTGGTTCAAATCGAATTGCTCCATGTTAAATTGACTTGAAACGGTTACTGTTTGACTGAAATGTTTTCATTTTTAAATAACATGTTTCAGTCAAGTAACCCAATCAAACAGGAGTTTCTCTTCCCATCATGCTTTGCACAGGGCTGAATTGGGATGCATTTTTTAGAAAGATGAGAAAATGGAGAGACCTTTTAATGTTTACTGTTCTATTATGTTGGTATTTAAAAGTTTCTGTTATAGTGTTGTGGTGAACAAGTCTGCTGACAAGTCTTCTAATTGCTTTAATAATAAAGCAATCACTATGATAATGCAGGGGTGTCCAAACTCAGTCCTGGAGGGCCACTGTCCTGCAGAGTTTAGCTCCAACCCCAATTAAACACACTTGAACCAGACAATCAAGGTCTGATGATCTGGTTCAGGTGTGTTTAATTGGGGTTTTAGTGTGTTTAAGTGTGTTTAACTCTGCAGGACAGTGGCCCTCCAGGACTGAGTTTGGACACCCATGCTCTAGATGAAACCATCATCACTTCTAGTCTGCCAACACTGAACATCACATGTGTAAAGAAAAGTTATGTTCAGTTTGTTGTTCTTTAAATCACAGGACTAAACAAGAAGCATTAAAGGATTATTTGAAAAATTAAATTTAAATGAAAATGAAGTCTGTTTTCAGCTGCCATTGTTTTCTTTGGATTTGCTTCTCAGTTCCATGCAATTTTAAGATTTTCTTGGTTTATTCCATGTTTTATAGGCAACCTCTGTCATGCTAATTCAGATTAGCATAGTCCAGGTGATAGTAATCTGTACTTAATCTGTGTTTCAGAAAGCCATTTTTTAAGTCAATTTATTAATTTAAACCCTGTCCCGGAAACTGCCCCATATGATGAATTTAGGCTTTTTTTCACATATAAACATTCATCAACTCACACATCAGTTGTGTTAAACAGAAGCTCAAGCTTGTTCTTTTTGAAGTGTCAATAGTTGCGTAGCTTTCAATGGAGACACAGAAAGTTCTCAAATTTCAACAGAAAGATGAGACATGAGGGTGAGTAATTAATGACTGAATTTTTATTTTTGGGTAAACTATCCCTTTAAGAACTATGAATTAGACATAATCATGAAGTTGATTATGTACAACATGCTTTTTAGCAGTTTTGATCATGTTGATAATTTAGAGGCCATTGAAAACTGCTGTATCTATGATACAGTAGGCTTTATAGGCTTGTGCTCTCTACGTAGGCATTTCATAGGTTTGGAACACAGCCATTGTTGGCTGTCTAAAGTCCTGTGTATACCCTTCAGTTAGTCTGTGAAGTCACACATGAGCCCTAAAATAGCTCACTATATCTGAACAGCTACAGCAGCTGAAATATTCCAACCACTTTAAGTCCTTTCTGGTTGAATGCTGTTGACATGCACCTAACAAATGGCATATATGTTACATGGTATCACATGACTGTATGGCCACCAGTAAAACCTAGGATCCGGGTTTAGCATTTAGTTAAAATTTACAAGCACAAAGTACTTTTCCGTTTTAGATGTCATTTGACAGAACAAAGAAATCATACCTATTATCTATTAAACCAACTACTGTCTGATTAATATTTTCTTTACCAAACTTATAGCAATTAATGGCAGTTTCAATGAATGGAGCAGGAAAAATGGTTAGAAGCAATTTATTGAACAAATAAACTGTGAAATAATGTTGACTACAGGCTGGAGTTAGAGTTGTTGAACCCAGTTGTACAATGACATTATGATTGCCTGATGGTTTAAATTGAGCTTTATCTTAGCAAGGTTCAGCTGAAAAGTGACGAAGATGTCCGAAAGGCATGCAGAGTATGAGTTGAGATTAGATTTTGACAGGTTAGAATGACAGGTAGAGCTGGCACCATCTGCGTAGGAGTGATAGAAGCAATGTGCTTTTATGATTTCCCTCTATTGGGTTGTGTGTATATCAAGAATAAGAACGGACTCAGCACTGAGCCTTGAAGCCCTGTGATTAGCTGATGTGTCTTGGACACAAATTCTCTCCAGGAAACCTGAGAGTTGACTGAACACAACTCTTTCAAGAGCTTGTGACAGAAAGTTGGCAGGACTGCTCTGTAGCTTTCAACTGTTGTACGGTTAAGTGTTGTTCCTGAGCCTACTTAAATATGGTGGGAAAGTATTAAGAGATGTAGTAAGAGATGCACTGATGTGAAAGAGTGGAGTTGGAGAGATCTCTTGTTAAAGCTCCTGTGATTAGTTTGCATGTGTCTGAAGTGTTGCTGATCTTGTTTCGGTAGTACCTAAGTGACCTTGGCAGCAGAAATAACAGGAGGAGGAGAGTGAGATGATGGATTTATACTTGCAGTAATTGCATTAGTCAGCAGTAATGAAGTGTGTGACAGATAACTGGAGAAAGGGATGGTCAAAGAAATGCAATGCAAAGTGATAAGATTATTAGGGATATAGTTACGGGTAAAGGCCCCGATATACTCACGGCAAAGTTCTTTTTCGTTCTTTGCTTAGTTCCTATTCAAACTTTGAAATACATTTACGGATAGCAAACATCCCAAAGATTTCCACACTGCTTGAAGTGGCATTTAGCTGCAGAGTTTAAGTTGCTGTTTGTAATTTTTTGACTGTACTAAAGCATAAAAATACCATAACATGTTTGCAGATATTTAGGAAACATGCTAAGTTCGCATACTCTACAGCCAGTTATTTTACTTTGAAATGTGTGTTCTTTGTCAGGTTTTGCTTTGCTTTTTTTGTATTGGTCTGTGTGATCCTGCCCCAATTTACCCAATAGTATTTCGACACCACAGGATGCCAGTTGGCAAAAAACACAGTATTTTGCAGCCATGGAAGCCGGCAAATGAACTGGGTTAGAGACTGCAGATTCTACCCGACCTAAAAAGCCTCGGCATCCATCTAAATATCTCTAAGAACGGGAGCATATTAAAACGCGGATAAATCAACTCATCAACTTACAGTGTGTAAGTCTTCTTGTCTTCCGTTGTCAATTGCGTTCGTTCCTGTAGCGTGTCCTCAACCCGCGTGAGCGTCGAGTCTGAGGAGGAGGGGGCGGGGAAACAACTCTCTCCAATATTTTGAATTTGGACTGCAGTGCCCATTTCAACCGCTTACTGTCAATATTACACACTGCACCTTTTAGCTGCAACACACCTGCCTGCCTGGAAATTTCTGGTGGGCTTATCCTAATACCCACACTTGCATCACAGGTGTTTTAATAAGGGCTGGAGCTAAGTTCTGCTGAAAGGCACAGGATTGGACACCCGTGCTGCAGATCCATGTTGTCTGATTTGCAGGTTTTGACACGGTGAGAGCTACCACTTCCTCTAAAGAATCAACTACTAGTACTTGTTCATTTAGAGCTGAGCCTAACACTGACTGACGGATACTTTTTGCTTTATGGTTAAATGTACCTCTGGTGCCTTACCCATTACTGATGAAGACCTTTGTTAAACCCCATCTTTCCCTCGTGCTGTAGAAACTGCTGAGGAGGAAAATGTAGAGTCAGAAGAGGTGGTCTCCAAGGAGGATGAACAGTATAGATCAGGCTCTTTCTGTGGCCTCTGCTCAGTCTGCGAGGTAAACCATGCTTCTACCACACTTCTTACTGACTTACACATTCCGAAGCCTCAACATATGTTATTGAGTTTCAAACAAACTCAACAATCATGAAAAAACATCATGACATGTCACGTGCATGAGGTATTAATATATTTTTACCACATGGCAAACCCACTTTCATGACCCATGCTGAAGAACAGATCTGGGTTGAATCTGAAATCACATACTTCCCTACTATATTGTAGGTGAAAAACAGTATGTGACAAAAGAAATATGTCCGAATTCACAGTACTCATAAAAGAGTAGGCAAAAATACCTGCATGATCTACTACTTCCGATGAGATTCTGAAGTAGGCATATGATGGACTCTTTACTATCCCATGAGGCCACGGGAGAGGATTTATGAATGGCAGTGAAGCAATGTGACACTGGTAGGTCACATGATAATGACAACATTGCGAATGTAGTACGTCCAGATTACATTCATACTATATCGAACATACTTTTTTAGTGGTCATGAAGCAATTACTTATTCAAAATAAGCTACTCAAGAGAGTATGCGAATTCGGACACAGCCCTGGTGTGATCCCTTCCTAAATTGACCCAGTAAAGGACAGAGATGTAATTTACTCTATCTGTGTCTGGCTCTCTCTTTACTATCAGCACTGCAGTACCTGTGACAAATGTCCCTGTGAGGAAGGAGACACATCAGCACACTGCCATCACTGTGAAGTAAGTGTTACTTCTTAATATTATCAAAATCTACATTAATACACTACATGGCCAAAAGTACTGTATGTGGACAACCGGACAATACACCTAATTTTAACCTTTAAAAAGTCCATGAAGACACTTCATTTCTCCTTCCACAGGGTTGTTCATACTGCTACATTTGTCCGGTGATCTGTGAGACCGTCTGCCAGCCAGGTAGGAGACTGCAGACGCACACTCTCGAGTAATGCTAGAGTTTCAAGGTTTTGGAAAATTACAGTGCATAGTTTATGCTGATCCAAAAACTTTTTCAGATCTATATATTTTATGTAATTACTTTCAGTGTTTTTGGATAATATTTTGGAAATGTTTGTTTTTAGGTGGAATTCTTGATGTACTGAGCGGTTCCCTCTACCAGTAAGGATATAAAATCTATCCAGACTTTACTTGCAGAAAAATCACATTCATATATTCAGTATTCATTCATACCTGTTATCATTCGTTATTTGTGTGTGTGTGTGTGTTTTTGTTTTGTTTTTGTCCTCATCTTCACCTACAGGACTGTGAACACCTTACTCTGAATACGTTTGATGTTCTTCACAGCGCAATCTTTTGGTGAACAGAGGAACTACAGACTAGCGGTCAGATCATTCACTTGTAGGCCTGATTATTTGACTGACCAAATCAGGGCATTTTCACCCTGAGGCCAATAATGGGAGTGGACAACCTACTGTATCCTAGATATAACTGAGGAACTATCAGGACCCTAATGTTTACCATTTAATGGCACTTTAAAGGTGACTTTACATGCTGCGTTAAATTAATAACAATTAAATATGATTAAGTGCAAAGGTTCTCGCCTAAAATTGTACAATATTACTGTTTTTGACTGTATTTTTGACCAAATAAATGCAGCCTTGGTGAACATAAGACTCTTCTTTTATATACATGTTTAAAATCATACTGACCCCAAGCTTTTAAATGGTATGTACAGTATAGAATAGTAAAGGTGAAAAAGTTCTGGTTAATGTCTGTTTGTATAAATATGTGTCAGTTTATCATAAAGTGTCATTCTGTTTTCAGATTACTCAGTCTCAATCTCAATAAATGGGTACAATTTATGAGTGAGTGAATAAACACGATAAACACAATACAGTATTAAAGAAATAGATAAATGCCACACAGTATTTCTGTCGCTGCTCTCCCTGCTCTCTTCGGATGCTGAGATGCTGCGTATCCTCACTGCGACCGTTTCAGACCTCGGTCTCGAATGGGCCTTGCCTGAGGAGCCACCCAGAAGCAGGCTGGATGGATGGTTTCTGCCTGGGCGCCAGCAGGTCCCCGTCACAAGCCAGCGCCTTTTTTCCCTGAGGTCCACAACGAACTCACGAAATCATGGCGTGTGGTGTACTCAGCGCGCATGAGCGCTTTAACTTCCGTCGTGCTCTCCTCTGTTGACGGCGCAGCAGAAAAAGGGGATGAGAAGCTGCCTCAGCTCGAAGAAGCAGTTGCCGCCCGCCCATCTATGCCCGCCCACTGCTGTTGGCTGGAGATCCAGTGGTTCACAAGCCATCCCTGGAGTGTCGAAATGGGTTTTGTACATAATAGAGCAAAGTTACTTGCTCCAATTCGCTCGCAGACCCCCGCGGTTTCATGAGGTCATCGAGACCTCGGTGAGAAGCGGCGTCGCTCACGTGCTTCTCACCTAAGTGCAAAATCTGCTAGAAAAAAGGGCGATAGAATCACCCTCTACAATGATGAGAGTGCGACTCACACCAGAGTGCGCTCTCACTATTCTACAGCTGTTAACCTCCTTCAGGGTAGGTGCGTGCAAGCCCCTTAGGAAGTTTCAGAGGCTTCTCGGTCTCATGGCTGCTGCATCGTCAGTACTCCAGCTAGGGTCCAATCTTATCAGTCTACCTATTACTGTCCATTAGCACAATTGTCCTGGGACTTATGTTCGTAGTGAGCCCGGCTCTTATACTCCAGCCCCTTATTCATGAAACCAGACTCATGTCTGGTTACTCTCACTATGTTGGGGTTTGTTATGGCTTGTTTCTGTGAGTCTCTGGGTGCTTCTCTAGGCTCCAGTTGTATGCAGCCAGTTGCTAATAGTGCGGCATTTTACATCGCGTCCCCACTGCGTATTAGCTATGCAATACAAAGTGACCGTTCTCGAAAGGGAACCTTGATTTTCTAATGTTTTCATGTACAAGTTGCACATGGGTCTTAGCTGGACAACCTCTTTGAATTCAATCACATTCCTTGTAATCCTTTACCACACAATATGACTTGTTATGTGCTGCTATCTTCTGGGCCTGCAGGCTGTCAATGTTGTCGGCTGCTTTTTCTGCTCTCTTCTTTCCACGCTCATGGGTTTGGTACTCTGTGTTGAAGTTGTTTCTGCATGATAGATGATACTTAGCTTTCATTGCAAAAGGTCCTTGTCCTACACCTTGCGATAAAGAGCCTCTTTCTTTGTGCCCTAGGTTCAGTAACTTTCCAGGCTTGTTCCTTGTGTTTCCAACTCTGAAACTTTGTAAGCTCTTCAGTTTTGCCCTTGAACTTGGATTTTGCTTTGTCACAGAAAATGCACTGATTGAAGAACAAAAAGGAACACCTTCTTGGAGCTCCTTCAGATTGAATTGACAGAGATTTGACATGGCACAGAGGGTCCTTTTTCAATGATGATTCTCCAGATGTAGAAGCCTTTGACACTTGTAAACAATCTATTTTCCCTGTAAAGCTTTTATAGCAGAATTGGTGATAGCCAATTGTATCTAAAAGGCAAGTCCTCTAATGTTTATGGAATCTGTTCACAAATATCCATCATGCGGTATGGTGAACTGGCTGCTTCACAGAGTCTCATATCTCGGATACTGTGTAGATATGATAGCTTCTCGCTTTCCAAAAGCCTGTGATTATAGTAAAAACTGTTGAAAAATTATTTATGACTTAGTTATGACTACAAAGGTATATCTTAATTATAGTTTCAAATATGTACTAAAATTGTTCCAAAAGAGAGAGCAGTTGGAGATGGCGATCTGCAGGTACCAACCGACAGCCACCAACTGCCAACTGCAAAGCCCCAACATTCCCAAACTGGCAGTAAGTCAACTTTTTGGACCTTTTTGGATTTTTTTTTTAAATTAATTTGCTTTGCTTTGCTTTGTTTACTTCAAAAGTAAAGCCATTTTCAATTTCTTCAGGTTCAGGATCGCTGTAGTAAAAGGTTCAAATAAACCCCATTTCAGGCTGCTATTAGTATAATAAAAACGTTGTCAAATTAGCTTTTTTTGCTGTTTTTGACCATAGATAGTTCAAGATGTTGTAAAATATAACAAATAACAATTTCTCTGGGTCAGAATTGTATGGAAAAATGTGTCCATTTGTCTCTGTGAGTTGTTTACATCAAAAGTTATGGTAGCCTACTTTATATCACATTCGATTTTTCGGGTTTGGTGCAAAGGGTTAAAAATAAAGCATTTTGGACATTATTTCAGCTTGGTTCCCAATTTAATCTTAAAATAGACACTTGAATCATAAAGAAATAACAGGTTGTGAAAAAAAATCACCCTATGCGCTTGAGAAAACGAAAATATATTTGATCCTCTACACATCTTTGGCCATTTTTTGCTATTTTTGTCCAGAAATAGGATCAATATGTTGTCAAATATCAAACATATCCATTCCATTAAATTCCTGGGGTCAGAATTGTATGGGAAAATGTGTTCATTTGTCTCTGTATGTTGTTTACTTCAAATGTTATGCCACTTTCTATATAGTTTTGAGATTTTTCGGGTTCCGGTCGGGTGCAGCAAAGGGTTAAAAATTAAGTCTTTGGGACATTATTTCAGCTTGGTACCTGGCAGATTCTGAAAATAGACACTTTAAAGATTTGAAAAAATCAGGTGGCATAAAAAAAGCCGGGGGCTGCGCATGGACCCCTATTTCCATCTAGACTAGTGTACATCCACTAGAGAGCAGTATTACAATTTCAATTTAGTTAGGAAGTAATGAAAAATGTTGCTTTGGCGACTAGCTGAAATAAAACGTTAAGATTTTCATTTTATTCTTTGTTTATTTCAGGTAAAAAAAAAAAAAAAAAAAAAAAAAATATATATATATATATATATATATATGATTTTAGTTTTAATTAGCTATAATAATCCTGCTGAGGACGTATTGTATAGGCCTATTGAACCAATGCTTGTCAAGCAATTCTGGTTAACTAATTATAATTGTGGAAAAATGTAAGCTATAATTACAGGGTGCAGTGACTAAACTAAACTCTCTCTCTTTCTCGTTCATTTTGAAAAACATCATTGTCTTGTATTCTAGTTTGATATTCTTTTGGTAAACCTCCTCCACCATACCTAACTTAACTGTTTGATCTGAGCAAAAGCTTGAAAGAAATTATACAAATGACCTGAATGATAGGATAAATTACATTATATCTTCTTTATGCCGTCTTTTGCTTTAAAGTCCCCATGAAATCACATAGTCAATTCTTGTTTTTATGGAATATTGCAGGGTTTATTATAAATAATATCTGTGACAATAATTTTTTATAAATTCACGTGCCACAGAAGTACTGCACTGATTCTTGAGAGTCGGGACAAAACACGTTTTAAAAAACTTTTTTTTTAAAATACACACTATATCAATTAGAGTTATATGTTTCTGCAGAGAAAGGTCTTAGCTGTTTAATCAAAGGAACAGGTTCTACATAAAAACACATTTTTAACAAATAAACATGTTTCCCTTTACAACTGGATTTGTGTCCGTCAGACGGACACTAAAAAGTATACAATTTTAATTCTTCAAATCCAAGAAGAATCGAAAGTTCTGAAGTATATTGTAATAGTGTTTAGTTACTCTGATATGTAAAAAAAATGCAATATATAAACTTAAGTTGTGATTTCACACTATTCTGAAAACTCTGAAAAATTCTAAATATTTGGATTTTCAAACTTTGATTTTAATTTCAGTATTGTAAAAACAAATTCCTTAAATAAAACATAAGAGGATGTAGATCAGATGGTCCTTTATTACAAAAACAACATAAACTGAAGGAAGAATATTTTTTCCCCAAAAAAATGAACAAAAACATACATACATCCAACGCTGTTGACGAAGATCTGACGGTGTTGACGAAAAATGTTGGAATGCTTCAACAGCCAGATTAGAGCAGTAGTGAAAACAGGCTTCTTCCAGCTGAGGAAACTGGCCAAAGTAAAGCCTTTTTTAGAAAGACGACAATTTGAGACAGTAATCCATGCCTTTATTACTAGCCGGCTGGATTACTGTAATGCACTATTTGTGGGGGTATCTCTGAGTTATTATATCTCCACACACCCACTCGTTCTCTTAACTGATAAACTGCTCCTATCTGTGCCCAAAACAAAACGTAAACTTTTGCGGTGGCTGCTCCAAAATTGTGGAATGACCTGCCTCAGCCGGTAAAACAGGCCACTTCAATCACTCATTTTAAATCTCTTTTAAAAACTCATCTATTTTCTTTGGCCTTTAACACCAGGAGTTGACATTTTGCTTTTTATGGTTTTGCAGTTTATGGTTTGTTTTATACGTTTTGTTTTAATTTATTTCACTTTGTATTTTATGCTGCATGAGTTGTGTTGTTTTGTATATTTGTTTATTCTTGTGTACAGCACTTTGGTCTACTTAGGTCGTTGTAAAGTGCTTTATAAATAAAGTTTGATTGATTGATTGATTGAATGTTTTACCTCAGATTTGTGAAATGTTCAACTGTTTGTCATGATTTGTTTTGACAATAAAGAGTAGTTTAAACCACAATTTCACTTAGGAGCAAAAATCGGCCTTTAAACTTGAAAGACATTTATTGTGATAATTATCGATATCGACTGATATAAAAAAATGGTCGCGATAATTTTTTTTGGCCATATCGCCCAGCCCTACACTGGCTTCGCATTTCTCTATCTCTGTCTTTACATATATAAATATATATATTAAAGTGCTGGCAAAGTTACACGTTACACAATAATAAGCAGACCACTGCCTGCCCATTATCTACAAGTCAGATGCCTATGGTTAAATAATGTAATGCATGCTATGTATGTGCATTTATGTGTAAATAAAACCCTGAAATAACAGTTTAACCCTTCAGTATATTCACAAATAATATTATATTCGCATATTAAGAGATTATCGGTGGATTGGTCAACTCCGTCAGCTTACAGGTCAACTTCGTCTGACATAGAACCTGACGGAGTTGACGTAAGGGCATGTATTTTCCCTCCAAAATGTATTGTACACTGCAGCTAGCTGTCCCAATAACCTCACTAAAATGCTTAAATTCAATCCACTCTGGTTTTAAAAAAAGTATCTTAACAGAAAGATGGTATTGGAATATTGACATTGTTTGTCTAAAATATAAAAAAATGTAAAATGTATCAGAGCATGTGTGGTAGTAGTGCTGCATTCACCACAGGCAGGGAGATAAAAAGGGGTCCTCAGGGATATAGCTGACCGTGCTATTTCCTGATTTAAAGAGCTTTATGAAAAAATCTGACGGAGTTGACAGAAACTGAGGACACAACTTTAATAGGCAGATTTTTATGGAAAATATTGTTTGACGTTCATTTCATGCATTGTTTTTTATAATTATACCCCTTATTTTTTATTTGATATATATTTTTTCACAACTGTAGAGCTTTTTAAAAATGTTTTGGGATGGTTAATATTGTGCTGAGGACAACATGGACCTTCTAACCACAGACTACATTTAAACAAATTTTCCCCAAAAAGATAAAAAAGTTTATTCTAAAAATAGATAGGTATATAGAATTCCTTTAGATTTAACTTTGTAAATATGTCAATCATGATGAATTTCTTAATTTTTGCTATAAATTAGACTTTTCTTTTCTCAAGAATCAGTGACCGCAGACTGAGAATCACTGATTGCATTTAGTATAACCTCTGTAAGGCACAATATGAAATAATTTTGGATTAATATATCCAAAAACCATTAGAACAGTGAGCCAAAAGTATTGGAAAACCCCGCAATGCAAAGCGTGGGATGCAGTGGTGTAAAGCCACCGCCAATGGACTCTAGAGCAGTGGAGATGTGTTCTCTGGAGTGACGAATCACGCTTCTCTGTCTGAGTCTGGGTTTGGCAGTTGCCAGGAGAACGGTACTTGCCTGACTGCACTGTGCCAAGTGTAAAGTTTGGTGGAGGGGGAGTTATGTGCCCCTTAGTTCCAGTGAAAGGAACTCTTAATGATTCAGCATGCCAGGACATTTTGGACAATTTCATGCTCCCAACTATTTGGAAACAGTTTGAGTATGAGTTTTTTTTTTGTCAATAGTGTATTTTGTTGACTTGTGTACTTTATCCCAGATGTTTATAAGAATGTTTAAATCCAGAGAAATAAGCAATTTTAACCAGGACACGGACCGTGTCCATGTGTCGCCTGTCAATGACATACCCGGGTTACCCTTGATTTACGGATATATACTCTTGTAGGCTATACATAGCCTATGTTTTATTAGACAAGGGTAAAATTGTTTGGATACATTTATAGACAGAAAATGAATCATTGTTATATAGGCCAACACTGTTAAATCTTATTGTTTGAATTGCTTGTTTTCTTGATTTCCTGCGAGTAGCCTACCATATTTTTACAGTGCCTCAGAGAAAAACACTATTTTGACAAGTGGCTAACATAGCATAATCAGATGCAGCTTTATTTTTAGTAACAGTAATGCAGCATTTTCTCGGTCATACAGTATGTTTTAAAATGAATTTCATATCATTTAGCAACACAAGCCATCCAGCTTTTATTAATATGGTATTCTAATATCGATCTAGTTTACTGCAGTGTGCAACAAGTGTCTCATAGCAGCCGCCGAGCGAACGCACAGAGTAACGTTATAGGTAACGTCATTATGTAGGCCTAAATGATAAAACAGCGCTGAGTTATAGGCTACACTTGACCTGAAGAATCTGCGTCTGCTGCATAATAAAAGCTCCACTGCTCTCAAGCCGTGTCTCGCGCTCGTCTCTCATTAGCAATCGCTCCAGCGGCCTCGAGCACTCTACCCTACTCTGCTTCATACGACAGTAACACTGATAATCTCATTCATGAATATTATTTCTACCTGAGTCCCATCGGATTCTTTGCACCGGCTGTGAGGTGCAGACAAAAAAAAATCATGATTTCACGCTCAATCTCGCTATGCACGCAAAATCAATCTACGCCTTTGTTTTGAAAATAGGGCCTACGATCTCTAGCGGCGAAAAACTACATATTTTTTATATTCATCATACATCAGAGACTTATTTTAAATCTTGTAAAAAAGGGGCATAATAGGTTATTGTGCCTTTATGCAATGCCCATTTTACTCCAGAAAAGCATCATAAGAGCTGAATAAAACACAGTGCAAGAAGTGTGCATTAAAGTCTTATCCATAAACTCTCTCTTTCCCTTTCATTATCATCAACAAACAAAGCGAATTACACAAAAACACTTGTTCCAACTAACCCCCTGTTAGTTGGAACAAGTGTTTTTGTGTAATTCGCATTGTTTGTTAATGGTGGGGTGGGGTGAGGTTGGGCACATTGCCTTCAAAAACAAAAGTATCCACAGCGTCTTCAGAAGCTCAGATGTCGAGAGTAAATGAAGACTGCTATGTTCATTCTTACATCAAACAACAAAACACCTCAATCACTTAGGGGACACTATACACCTACTCCAGCGTCGAAACAATGGCAGACTGTGTACAGCTCACTATGCGGGTCTAAAAATAATTAAGGCTTTGGATCGGACTAGTCAAAGTCCGGTTGAGATGCTGTGGCATGACCTTTAACAGGCCATTCATACTTGAAAACCCTCCAATAAAGCTGAATTAAAACAATTCTGCAAAGAAGAATGGGCCAAAATTCCTCCACAGTGATGTGAAAGACTCATTGCCAGTTATAGCAAACACTTGTTTGCAGTTGTTGCTGCTAAGGGTGGCACAACCATAGGTTTTGGGGGCAATTACTTTTTCACATAGGGCCATGCAGGTTAGGACAGCATTTTTCCCTTAATAAATGAAATCATCATTTAAAAACTGCATTTTGTATTTACTTGGGTAATCTTGATTGATATTCAAAAATGTGTAAAATAATAATTTGTTTGATGATCTGAATAATTTAAAGGTGCATAACGCAAGTCTCTGAGTTTTTGCAGAACTATGCCCCCCTCTGGCGACAAGCGAAACTGCAACACTGCAACTGAATGCGCATGACGTCACGCCCAGTCTCAAATTCGGCCCGAATCCCTCTTATTTATTTTACTTTACAGGATTATAGAGGCAATCGCAGTGGTCAGAGAAGGGCTCATTCAGCCCATCAGGCAATTGTTTAAGCATGTATGGGTTAGAAAAACGGGTATTTTTAACATGAAAAGTTGCATAATGCACCTTTAAGTTTGACAAATAAAAAAAAAAAAAATCAGGAAGGTGTATAGGTGTATGTAGAGAGAGAGAGAGAGAGAGGGAGGGAGAGAGAGAGAGAGAGAGAGAGAGAGAGAGAGAGAGAGAGAGAGAGAGAGAGAGAGAGAGAGAGAGGCAACACACACACACACACATGACTCAAGCCTCAAGCACTGCACCAAGAGGATATCTCTGCTCAGGTGATGTGTATCTTACTGTCATATTATTTACAAGAATTAGCCCTCCATCTCCCTCCCTCATTTTCACCCTCAATCTCTTCTTTTATCTTCACCGCAGTCTGTGTCTTTTCTTATCACACTCTTCTCTTTCAGCATCCTACACATTTTTACTGAATTCCTTTGGACAGCAGGTGCAGTAGACTTGTGATCTTATCATGTGACGCAACACTATCTCATGACCAATTCGTACGAATTCGTACGAATGATAAAAAGTTGGCTAATTCGTACGAATTCGTACGACCTCACTCGTACGAATTTGTACGATTTGTCTAAACCCACGTGATGGGTAGGTTTAGGGGCGGGGTCAGGGGTAGGTCATTTGTATTATTCATACGAATTGGGCAATTCGTAAAATATGTACGGTTTTGCAAAAATCGTACTAATTCGTACGAGTGAGGTCGTATGAATTCGTACGAATTAGCCACCTCATAGAATTTGAACGTTTTCCCGTGAGATCAGGTTGTGTGACCACATACACACGCGCCTGTGCTAAATCAGTGCAATCAGTAAAATTATGCAACGTCATATCATTTTACCTTGTGACTCTGTTCTTTTTCTGAAGCTGCTCAGATTCCTGACAAAAATGTATTTTGACGTTTATCGGCGACAGCAATCTCTCACAACTGCGAAGTCTTTGCGTCAGCTGCTCTCACGGCTGATGTTTCAGCACCTGCAGGTAAATTGTTCATTTGATATGAACAGTTTATGTTTCTCCCCGTGGGTGCCCACGCTCGATGCCGAACGCATGTATGCATTTCCTTATTATGACCGCCGCTAGCGTAGCTAGCGAAAGCGGTCATATAGGGATTGTCAATTTTTTTTTTTTTTTCGTCATCTACTGAATTTTTCGTCAACGATACCAGGGACACAGAAACACCGGGGAACATGAAATTTGGTGGGCATGTAGCCCCACTAGACTTTTACGGAAAAATTTCTTTTTGGTCCCCGGGGGCCATTTCCCCCCCCGCGCTGGGCCCCCCCAAACCCAAAAAATGCAGTTTTTCCTAAATAACTACCTGAACCGTGGGACCGAGGATGAAGAAATTTTTATGGTATGTTGGTCTTAAGGGCCCACATCAACCTAGCCCATAATCACTCATTTGTGATTTGCGCCCCTCCCATAAAAAATGAAAATGCAATATTATTCTGCTTTAATCGCCCCTATCTTCAGTTGAGATGTTCAGAACTGCACCATATTTCATGTGTATGATTAACTTAGACGATCTCTAGCGGCGAAAAACTACATATTTTTTGTATTCATCATACATCAGAGACTTATTTTAAATCTTGTAAAAAAGGGGCATAATAGGTTATTGTGCCTTTATGCAATGCCCATTTTACTCCAGAAAGGCATCATAAGAGCTGAATAAAACACAGTGCAAGAAGTGTGCATTAAAGTCTTATCCATAAACTCTCTCTTTCCCTTTCATTATCATCAACAAACAAAGCGAATTACACAAAAACACTTGTTCCAACTAACCCCCTGTTAGTTGGAACAAGTGTTTTTGTGTAATTCGCATTGTTTGTTAATGGTGGGGTGGGGTGAGGTTGGGCACATTGCCTTCAAAAACAAAAGTATCCACAGCGTCTTCAGAAGCTCAGATGTCGAGAGTAAATGAAGACTGCTATGTTCATTCTTACATCAAACAACAAAACACCTCAATCACTTAGGGGACACTATACACCTACTCCAGCGTCGAAACAATGGCAGACTGTGTACAGCTCACTATGCGGGTCTAAAAATAATTAAGGCTTTGGATCGGACTAGTCAAAGTCCGGTTGAGATGCTGTGGCATGACCTTTAACAGGCCATTCATACTTGAAAACCCTCCAATAAAGCTGAATTAAAACAATTCTGCAAAGAAGAATGGGCCAAAATTCCTCCACAGTGATGTGAAAGACTCATTGCCAGTTATAGCAAACACTTGTTTGCAGTTGTTGCTGCTAAGGGTGGCACAACCATCGGTTTTGGGGGCAATTACTTTTTCACATAGGGCCATGCAGGTTAGGACAGCATTTTTCCCTTAATAAATGAAATCATCATTTAAAAACTGCATTTTGTATTTACTTGGGTAATCTTGAGTGATATTCAAAAATGTGTAAAATAATAATATTTTGATGATCTGAATAATTTAAGTTTGACAAATAAAAAAATAAAAAAATCAGGAAGGTATATAGGTATAAATATATATACACAGTGTTGGGAAAAAATATTTGCACCCTTCCTGATTATTATTATTATTATTATTTGCATATTTGTCAAACTTAAATGATTAAGATCATCAAACAAATGTTTATATTGTGAAGTGGATCAAAAAAGTTCATCAAAGTTGTCCTAAGACAAGAACAGGTATTGTTGTAATTCATACATTACTTTGATGAAAGGTTTTGATCCACTTCAAATGTTGAATATATATATATATATATATATATATATATATATATATATAGAGAGAGAGAGAGAGAGAGAGAGAGAGAGAGAGAGAGAGAGAGAGAGAGAGAGAGAGAGAGAGAGAGAGAGAGAGAGAGGCAAAACACACAAACATGACTCAAGCCTCAAGCACTGCACCAAGAGGATATCTCTGCTCAGGTGATGTGTATCTTACTGTCATATTATTTACAAGAATTAGCCCTCCATCTCCCTCCCTCATTTTCACCATCAATCTCTTCTTTTATCTTCACCGCAGTCTGTGTCTTTTCTTATCACACTCTTCTCTTTCAGCATCCTACACATTTTTACTGAATTCTTTTGGACAGCAGGTGCAGTAGACTTGTGATCTTATCATGTGACGCAACACTATCTCACGACCAATTCGTACGAATGATAAAAAGTTGGCTAATTCGTACGAATTCGTACGACCTCACTCGTACGAATTTGTACGATTTGTCTAAACCCACGTGATGGGTAGGTTTAGGGGCGGGGTCAGGGGTAGGTCATTTGTATTATTCATACGAATTGGGCAATTCGTAAAATATTCGTACGAGTGAGGTCGTATGAATTCGTACGAATTAGCCACCTCATAGAATTTTAACGTTTTCCCGTGAGATCAGGTTGTGTGACCACATGCGCCTGTGCTAAATCAGTGCAATCAGTAAAATTATGCAACGTCATATCATTTTACCTTGTGACTCTGTTCTTTTTCTGAAGCTGCTCAGATTCCTGACAAAAATGTATTTTGACATTTATCGGCCACAGCAATCTCTCACAACTGCGAAGTCTTTGGGTCAGCTGCTCTCACGGCTGATGTTTCAGCACCTGCAGGTAAATTGTTCATTTGATATGAACAGTTTATGTTTCTCCCCGTGGGTGCCCACGCTCGATGCCGAATGCATGAATGCATTTCCTTATTTGATTGAAATCTTGCAAGTGCAAATACATTACCAACTGAAGATAAACATATCTTTATTCCATGATGAGCAAATGATATGCACATAAAAATACAAAAGCTGCTATTTTAAGTATTGTCATTTGGAAAACCTGTGGAGGTCTCTGCATGATTAATCAAGACATGTTGAGTAAGCAAAGGTTTAATGACAGGTCACACACCCAAAAATGCTTTGATGGGTCACATAAAACCATTGTGCAAGACAACAAGTGAAACCACATGACCTTATTCCCTTTGTATGCGCATATAAACTCTAAATGAAAAGAATGAAAGAGGAAACAAAGAGAATTTAAAAAGCTGTGGGTTTGCGTAGTACGCAGCCTAACTTTAGGAAATAGCTAGAACAAAAATTACAGCCAATCTTTTTGACAAAAATTATATAACAATCTCAAATGTTTAATAAATAACCATTCATTATGCATGCAATACTCATCGGTTAGAATAATGGGTCATGTTAATTTATGATGTAACTAATATAATCAGTATAATTTAATTATCCATCTTTCCATCCATCCATTCTTTAAACCGCCTGTCCTATTTAGGGTCGTGGGGTCTGTTGTTTTTTTCTTGAATATTTTTGCCAATAACTAACTGTGTGTCAGGGTTTGGTCCAAACGAGGAGAGAGAGGATCTATTTGCAAGTTAGATTAGTTCACCCAAAAATGAAAATTCTGTTATTATACTCACCCTCAGATCGTTCCAAACCCATATGACTTTTGTTCATCTTCAGAACACAAATGAAGATATTTTTGATGATATCTGAGAGCTTTCTGTCCCTCCATTGACACAACCACTTTGACGCTTCAAAAAGTTCATAAAGATATCATAAAACTAATCGATATGAATTGAGCGATTTAGTCTAAATGTTCTGAAGAGACGCGGCAGCTTTATATGATGAACAGATTAAATTTAGGCTTTTATTCATGATTCCATCATATGCAAGCGATTCCTCCGTCAACATTCATTATTGCCGAATAAAATGAGTTTTTATGAAATGTTTTTAAAATTGGCAGGCTTTAAAGTCATTTAGAAAATTACTCTGCCTACATCTCGTCTGAGCCATTTTACTTCCACATTTGTATTTTATTATAGAAATACATTATATAGAAATTAAATGTTCCAAATGGCATCTACGTTGTGTGAGATGAGAATAAAATTAAAATGACCTTCTTATTTGCACTCTTGATGTTTTAGAGTGTCACCCCTTCATTGCTGTGCACTTTTTTTCTGCACAGTGGCTGATTTGTAGTTTGTACCACCAAAAGTTCCTCTGAGTTTTCGTATTTTTTCGTATTTCCCATTCATTTCCTATGGCGGTAATTTTTGACCGCGAGGAAGCCAAGTGTGACTATTTTTTATGACCCTTTAACACATATCCGAATCATGTCCATGATTTTTTTTGTGTGTTCACATAGCTAATACAACAAAAGTCACCAAGTGTCGTCCCATTCCGATGAAGCAAAAAAATAAATAAAATTAAACAATTCAAAACGTACAAGTTTTCAGTAATTTTAGACCTAAGAAGCCCAGAGGGTTAATCAGTTTTTACTCTGAACAAGACATATATTGTTTGTTTGATGCTAAATATGTAAATTATTAAAATAAATATATATTGAGGTAAAAAAAAATAACAGTTTGTGCTTGCAAAGATATGGCATCACAACATATATTTGAATCAAGAGGTGCATACATTTTTGTTCAAGATATTGTATTGACCATGCAAGAGTCCAGCACTCTGTAATTCTCCTCCAGCACATCCCAAAGATGCCAACAGCCACATCACCCTGTAGCCCAAGACTGGTTGCCCACTGAAGCTAAGCAGGGTTGAGCCTGGTCAGTACCTGGATGGGAGACCTCCTGGGAAAACCAGGTTGCTGCTGGAAGGGGTGTTAGTGAAGCCAGTGATGGGGACACTATACTGTCAAAAAGCACCATCTGTCATGAAGATAAGCGGACAACACAGCAATGCGGAGAAACAGTCACTTTAATAGTTGCTTGATGGTGATAACAGAACCTGAAGCAGTCACAAAAGGGAACAGAAAACCACTCGAAGTAGTTCTTGAAACTAAGAGTCTTAATAAAGCAGCAAAAATATAGAACAGAGGATTCTCAGGGTGTGGCAACACCGGTAGGTCTCTCCGACGGACTGGTAGAGTTCGCAAGGGTTAGCAGGTGTTCTGGAGCAACTCACACTCAGGACAGGACAAGCAGGCAGTGAATATCTCTGGCCCGGGGTGGAAACACAGTGTTCAGGACCACACGACAAGACTGGGACACGACAGGAACAAGGGTCAGTCAATCATAAAGATAACTCTGATAAATTCAATACTCAAGCGAAGTCAGATAGAAAGAAGAGCGGGTATATAGAGAAGTAATCAGTATGAAAGGAGAGACAGGTGGTGAGAGAGATAGGTAAGGGAGGACGGTAAGGAGCCTCAGCTGAATAACATGATTAGATAGTAGAGGTGTGTGCGTAAGAGTAAATGAGTGTTAATGGCCTGTGTGTGTGTGTGTGTGTGTGTGTGTGTGTGTGTGTGTGTGTGTGTGTGCGCGTGAAAGAGAGTGTGAATGAAAGAGAATGTGAATGAAAGCACCCAGATCATGACAGTGCCCCCCCTCCAACAGCGCCTCCTGGCGCCACAGAGGAGGAGGACTGGCGGGACCGGAGGAAGTCATCAATAAGTGACTGATCCAGGATATCCCGGGATGGTACCCAGCACCTCTCCTCCGGCCCATAACCCTCCCAGTCCACTAAGAACTGCCGACCTCGACCCCGGCGTCGAACATCCAGCAACCTGCGAACAGTGTAAACAGGGGTTCCCTCAACACGAACAGGAGGCGTAATAACGTGAGGAGAAGAGCGAACAGCGGGCTTAATTCGTGAGACGTGAAAGACCGGGTGGATACGGCGCAGGTATCGAGGGAGCTTTAACTGGACCGCGACCGGACTAAGAATCTTAGAAATGCGGAAAGGTCCGATAAATCGAGGAGCGAGTTTACGTGACACGGACTGAAGAGGAAGGTCGGCCGAAGAGAGCCAGACCTTCTGCCCGCAACGATACTTAGGGCTCTTAATGCGGTGACGATTAGCTGCCCTACGAGTCTGTTTCCGAGACCGACAGAGCGCTGACCTGATCCTTAACCATGTGCGCTTACAACGACTAACGAATTCTTGAACGGACGGTACCCTGGACTCCGCCTCCTGAGAGGGAAAAAGGGGAGGTTGGTAACCGAGGCTGGCCTGAAAAGGGGACAACCCTGTGGCGGAGGAGGGCAGGGAATTATGCGCGTACTCGGCCCAGGGAAGTTGCTCAGCCCAGGACGCAGGGTTCCGAAACGCCAGGGCGCGCAAAATACGACCAATGGATTGATTAGCGCGTTCAGCCTGCCCATTAGTCTGCGGATGAAAACCCGATGAGAGACTGACAGAAGCCCCAATAGACTTGCAAAATTCTTTCCAAAATAGCGCAGTGAATTGGGGACCTCTGTCCGACACGACATCCGAGGGAAGACCGTGGAGCCTGAAAACGTGTTCCACCAATAACTGTGCGGTCTCCTTAGCGGAAGGTAGTTTTGGAAGCGGAATGAAGTGTGCGGTCTTAGAAAAACGGTCAATAATGGTCAAAATAACCGTATTCCCTAAAGACGCGGGGAGACCCGTAATGAAATCAAGCGCGATATGCGACCACGGCCGAGAAGGAACTGGTAAAGGTCTCAAGAGCCCAGCTGGTGGGGTGTTACTCGACTTGATCTGAGCGCAATCAGAGCAAGCCGCAATAAAGCGCCGCGTATCACGTTCGCAGGTGGGCCACCAAAATCGCTGGCGAACGGAAGCTAACGTGCCCCTAACGCCGGGATGGGCAATGAATTTGGATGAATGGGCCCACTGCAAAACCGCACGGCGGGCAGAGACCGGTACAAACAGGCGATCACGAGGGCACGAACGAGGGGTAACGACTTGGGCCAACGCGCGCTTGACAATTCGCTCGATGCCCCAAATAGCGGCGCCTATCACGCGTTCCGAGGGAATAATGGGAACCTCAGGCTGAATCTCCACGTTGGGATCGTAAAGTCGAGAAAGAGCGTCAGGCTTAACATTCTTGGAACCTGGACGAAACGAGATGGTAAAATCAAACCGGGTAAAGAATAATGCCCAACGAGCTTGCCGAGCGTTAAGGCGTTTGGCCGAACGAATATATTCAAGGTTTCGATGATCCGTCCAAACGACAAACGGAACCGAAGTGCCCTCTAACCACTGACGCCATTCCTCGAGAGCGAGACGCACTGCAAGCAATTCGCGGTTTCCCACATCATAGTTGCGCTCAGATGAAGACAACTTGTGTGAAAAAAACGCGCACGGATGAACCCTATCATCCTCGACCGAGCGCTGAGAGAGGATGGCTCCGACCCCCACCTCGGAAGCATCCACCTCAACTATGAATTGTCTCGAGACGTCGGGGTAAAGTAGGATAGGCGCAGACGTGAACAAAGACTTCAAACGGTCAAATGCGCTCTGGGCTGAACTTGACCACATAAACCGGGCTTTAGATGAGGTTAAAGAGGTCAAAGCTGCAACGATCTGGCTATAATTGCAAATGAAACGACGGTAAAAATTAGCGAATCCCAAGAAACGTTGAAGCGCAACACGGGAATCAGGTACTGGCCACCCGGTGACGGCTTTGACCTTGTCCAGGTCCATGCTAATCCCCTCGGAAGAAATTACCGAACCCAAAAAGGAGATGGAATTAGCATGAAACCTGCATTTCTCTGCCTTAACAAAAAGTCTGTTCTCTAAAAGACGCTGTAAGACCCGCCGAACGTGTTGAACATGAATCTCCATGGAGGGAGAAAAAATAAGAATGTCGTCCAAATATACGAAGACGAATACATTCAACATATCTCTGAGTACGTCGTTGACCAACGCCTGAAAGACGGCCGGAGCGTTGACCAACCCGAACGGAAGGACCCGATACACGAAGTGCCCCAGGGGGGTATTAAAAGCCGTCTTCCATTCATCCCCTTCTTTAATGCGGATCAAATGGTAGGCATTACGAAGATCGAGTTTAGTAAAGATCCTTGCGCCCTGCAAAACCTCGAAGGCTGAAGACATAAGAGGCAAGGGATACCGGTTCTTAATGGTTATGTCATTCAGCCCCCGATAATCTATGCAAGGACGCAAGGATCCATCCTTCTTCTTCACGAAGAAAAACCCCGCCCCAGCCGGTGACGTCGAAGGAACAATCGTACCCGCGTCTAGACATTCCGACAGATACCTTTCAAGAGCTTCGCGCTCGGGCGCAGATAACGAATAGAGACGTCCGCGAGGGGGGGTGCTACCGGGGACGAGGTCAATAGCGCAGTCATAAGGACGATGAGGAGGAAGAGAGGCGGCACGAGCCCGACTGAACACCATCCCGAGATCCTGGTATTCCTCCGGAACCCCGGACAAATCCCCGGGTTCTTCCTGAAAAACAGAGACAGAGGAGACAGAAGGTGGGGCAGACGTTAAACAATTAACATGACACGAAACATTCCATGAAACAACAGAATTCTTACACCAATTAACCCGAGGATTATGCTTTATAAGCCAAGGATGACCTAACACAACAGGGTGAAAAGGAGAACTAAAAACAAGTAGTGAGATGGTCTCACGATGGTTACCAGAAACCGTGAGTGTCAGAGGGATGGTTTCTTGTCTTACTCTAGGAAGAGAACTTCCATCGAGAGTGTACAGGGGCGTGGCTCCCTCCAGCTCTCTGAGCGAGATACCTTGTGCGCGCGCCCAAGCCTCATCCTTAACCTGAGCGTTGAGACCTTCGAGAAAGCGGGAAAGCAATGCGGGTTCGTTCCATCCGCAAGTGGTGGCGAGAGTGCGGAACTCGATAGAAAAGTCCGCCACCGAGCGTCTTCCCTGCCGGAGCGTAGATAGCAAACGAGCAGCCTCCTCCCCGTAAACCGAACGATCGAAAACCTTTATCATCTCCTCCTTGAAGAGTTGGAAACATTCGGTGCACTCCCCTGCTGCCTCCCAGACCGCCGTGGCCCATTCGCGTGCCCTCCCGGAGAGAAGAGAAATGACGTAGGTGATGCGGGACCGGTCTCTGGCATAAGTAGTCGGCTGGAGAGAAAACACTACCTCGCATTGAGTTAGGAAAGCTCTGCATTGGGTTGGCTCACCAGTATAGTTTGGCGGATTATTGATGCGCGGCTCGGACGCGCTTGGCGAGCCTGGAGAGGCAGGTGGATTATGTCGAAGGTGGTGGAGCTGCTGAGTAAGGTCGTTGACCTGAACCGCCAACTGATCGACGGCATGACGAGTCAAGGAGAGCTCCTGCTCATGTCTACCCAGCATCACGCCTTGGAGCTCGACTGCAGAAAGTACCGGGTTCTCCGCTGCTGGGTCCGAAGGCTGGCTTGAGTATTCTGTCATGAAGATAAGCGGACAACACAGCAATGCGGAGAAACAGTCACTTTAATAGTTGCTTGATGGTGATAACAGAACCTGAAGCAGTCACAAAAGGGAACAGAAAACCACTCGAAGTAGTTCTTGAAACTAAGAGTCTTAATAAAGCAGCAAAAATATAGAACAGAGGATTCTCAGGGTGTGGCAACACCGGTAGGTCTCTCCGACGGACTGGTAGAGTTCGCAAGGGTTAGCAGGTGTTCTGGAGCAACTCACACTCAGGACAGGACAAGCAGGCAGCGAATATCTCTGGCCCGGGGTGGAAACACAGTGTTCAGGACCACACGACAAGACTGGGACACGACAGGAACAAGGGTCAGTCAATCATAAAGATAACTCTGATAAATTCAATACTCAAGCGAAGTCAGATAGAAAGAAGAGCGGGTATATAGAGAAGTAATCAGTATGAAAGGAGAGACAGGTGGTGAGAGAGATAGGTAAGGGAGGACGGTAAGGAGCCTCAGCTGAATAACATGATTAGATAGTAGAGGTGTGTGTGTAAGAGTAAATGAGTGTTAATGGCCAGCGTATGTGAGAGCGTGTGTGTGTGTGTGTGTGTGTGTGTGTATGTGTGCGCGTGAAAGAGAGTGTGAATGAAAGAGAATGTGAATGAAAGCACCCAGATCATGACACCATCCTTCGGATGAGACGTAAAACCAAGGTCCTGACTCTCTGTGGTCATTAAAAATCCCAGGATGTCCTTCGGAAAAAAGACTAGGGGTTTAACCCTGGCATCCTGACCAAATTTGCCCATTGGCCCCTTTCCATCATGCCCTCCTTATCATTCATCCCGATACATACTGATTGGCTTCATCACTCTGTCTCCTCTCCACCATCAAGATGGTGTGTGGTGGACGTTCTAGCGCAATATGGCTGCCGTCACATCATCCAGGTGGATGCTGCAAATTGGTGGTGGTTGAGGAGACCCCCCCATCTATGTAAAGCACTTTGAGTACCCAGAAAAGCACTATATACATGTAACAAATTATTATTATTATTATTATTAAAGACTTTCAGTGAATTTAAGCACCCATTCATGTGTGAAAATTCTTCATGCTCCCTCCCAACCAGTCTTTCTCAATTTGATCCTGATGGATCTTGACATTGTCATCTTGAAATATGGACAAGTTTAAGAAATGTTTAAGAAATGAAAAGCTACACACTCCATCAGTTAGGGATAGAAGAACGGTTGTCAAACATATAACATATAAACATAATAATCACTGCTGTGTGTGTGTGTGTGTTTGTGTGTGTGTGTGTGTGTGTGTGTGTGTGTGTGTATACTTGTTATGCCCACTGGAGCATCATCAATTGGGTACGTTTACGCTGAATACCTCTAAAGTAAACTGATCTTGGAACATAACCAGCTCCTCAGAAAGTAAATTGAAAGTTTAGGTTATCTGTTTACTTATCAGTAAATCTACCCGGATATGTTCTAGAATGCGCCCCTGGCCTTGGAATTATTTTTCCACTCTTATTTGCAAGAACATTCCAGATCTGTAAATTGTGAGGGCATCTCGTGTTCATATACCCCCAGAGATTTTTTTTATAGGTTTCAGTATTTTTTTCTTCAATATTTTTGGCGAGAAATATGTCTGTCAAGGTTTGGCGGAGATGAGGACAGGAGAGGATCTATTTGCACAAGGTTAGTGTGCAAGAAAACAAAAGAAAACAAAATACCAGGGAACACTAGAAAAAGAAGCACGGAAAATTAAATCATACATTGACCTGGATGGACAAACATATAAAACTGAGAATTGTAAGCTGGAGACACTGGAAGAACTGGTTGAGGAACAACCACTCCCCGAGAAGACAAAGGATCTTTCTGGAAATTAACATTTGAACTCACTCTTGTGCACCATTTGAGATGCAAAGTCTTACCTCAGAATTCATCTCTTGCCCTCTTCCCCCACTCCCCCTCTCTTATGCTGAGATCACATGAAAATCACCCGAAAATCCATATGGTTTAATGTGAATATTTATCATTGAGTATTATACATGTTTGGTTTCATATGAAATATCTCAGTGCGACTGGTACAAAGTTTCATTCCCAAATAAGTAAAACAAAAGGTAATAAGGTTTTTAAAAGTTTAGAGATAACTGGCACACAAAGGAAGGTGATCTCTAGGCAAATAGTCTCCTACTCCCAAAAGAAGTCAACTCTTAATGTAATTTACCATTGTTAGCAGATGTTTCCATGTGAAAGAAGTTTCTGTCTATATAATGAAATGCAACAAGAGGATCAGCGCGACTCTGTACCTCAGAACAGCCCATGAATGCTGAGAGCCTCCGGGACTCTCAGCATCATGTATTTTCTAATGTCAGGCTCGCATCTCTTTTCTTTATTCCAGAACATTTGACGTTTTGTATTGATTATCTTTGAATTGATTATGTAATTGGCATGATACATTTCCCGGACATAATAAATTGTAAACATCTGATTTTATTCTAGTCGACTCTGACATTATTTTCAGTAGAGTTAAAAGGAATAGTCAAACATTTGCTCACATTTATATATAGACAGAACCTCTTTCACATGGAAACATCTACTAACAATGGGAATTTACATTCAGACTTGACATCTTTTGGGTGTATGAGGCCATTTGCCTAGAGACCACCTTCCTTTGTGTGCCAGTTATCTCTAAACTCTTAAAAACCTTATTACCTTTTGTTTTACTTATTTGGAATGAGACATTTGTACCAGTCACACTGAGATATTGCAAATGATACAAAACATGTATAGTACTTGATGATAATTATTCACATTTAACCATTTAGATTCTTGGGTGAGTTTTTGGTGATCTCAGCATGATAGAGAAGGAGTGGAGGATGAGGGGAAGAAATGTAGATTAGGATGATTCGGAGGTGAGACTTTCATCTCGATAGAGCACAAGGGTGAGTTCAAATGTTAATTTCCTTTCTCTCAGAGAATAGCTCTCTCTTCCAGTTCTTCCAGTACTTCCAGTCTTACAATGCACAAATATAATTCAAACTTTTTCATTTATGGAGTCAGATGAAATAATGACTTAATACATTTGAGAAAATGTATTTCATTTAATCAAAAATACTTTGCCACGAGAAAAGACAGTAACACGCAGAGAACTTCCCCGCTGGTCGGATGCCTATATTCCAGAATTTGAAAAAAGATGTGGGTATAGAGTGAGTGAGTGACCATTTATCAGTATATTCAATAGGATGACTGCAATAATAACTGCCCTTGGGTGGGTTGAAGAGACTAAACCTCTTAGATCAGTTATATGTAAGGACTCTATGGCAGTATTACAAAGTTGTATAACAGATAATGCAACACGTGAAGATTTGGTATTAGAGGTAAAGCATCTTCTTTTAAATCTTATAAGCCTTGGACTAGCGGTGCAGTTCTGTTGGATTTCAGGCCATTATGGAATTGATGGCAATGAAATTGCTGATAAGTTAGCTAAAAAAGCTCTGGAATTAGACCAAGTAGAAATTCACATTCCATTGGGTAAAGGAGATGCTAAAGCTTTAATTAATTCACAGATTATGCTAAGGTGGCAAGATGAATGGGAGTCAGAGAGTAATGCCAGACACTATCATAGGAATCAGAACTGTGTTGGAGGGAAAATAATCACCTCATTGGGTCTTAATAAGGCATGAAGAAGGTATTATAACCAGACTGAGATTGGGCCACACAGGCCTTAATTCCACTTTATCCTTAATATGTAAAAGTAATGGCATATGCTCTGAATGTAAAGTCTTGGACGATATCACCCATGTTTTATTTAGATGTAAAAAATTTGACCAACTCAGACAGAAATGGAAAGACTCTGATGTAGAAAATGACATTCATAATATTTTACAGGAGCAAGGAATGCAGGGACAAAGAAGCAAGTTTTTCATTATGTATCTTAATGATACTGGTTTAAGTAGAAGAATTTAGGATGATTATTTATTTATTTATTTATTTGGGGGGGGGGGGGTTATTGTTTTATGATTTTATGATTTAATGTGTCATTTGCCAACGTCCTTTTTACACACTCCTGTGTAGTAGTCCAGTAGGTGGCGGTATATATCATAAAGATGTGATCCCCATTAATCAGAAGAAGAAGAACAAGAAGAAGAAGAAACAAGACACAGGTGTTTGTCATTCACACTTATACTGCATCTGTCTCCCGATCCTTTCTCCCGTCACAGACCTCGCTGAACCGTGCCCCTCTTGCCACAATTACTGTTTGAATTACCATAGTTTTCTGACAAATATCATGATTAAATGGTGTATATCATTGTATCTAAAAGAAATTTACACACCACTCTAGAACGTCCTTTGAAATCCATGCTTGCAAAGTCCATCCATAAAATCTGTTCTGGATGATCCTCTTGTTTGTTCAGAGTCTGAATCGGGCTCGAATTGGTTTGAAATTTCCGCCATCGTTTATTTTTCCACTAGAGCAGAGCTCACAGTTATGGAGGGGAGGGACATTTTCCCAACACACACTGAGCATGTACACACACGCTTATTGTATTTATTTTCTTTTATAGGTCGGAACGAACATGTTGAAATTTCTGGGTAGAGTTCACAAAAACTCATCCCTTTGTCATGGCCATGGGAAACGCCCATCAGCTTTGGAACAAATCATACTACTTGCAGCTGTTGATGTATGCTTCAAAGTATTCTATGTATTTGTCTTGAACTACCCCAAGCAGTGTGCTTCTACCTGGGAGTTCTTGCAGCATGTTATCTTCCAATTGGAGGGCAAGGAAATCTTCTGCAATTTGCAGAAGATCCCCCAAAGTCTATTTCACTTTAATTTCCTAAGAATTAAATGGTATGAATTGCATTGTTCAGAACTGATTTTTATGTAACTATACTTATGTAAATTTTAGCATATTTTAAAAATGATTTTGCATTCACTGACTTTAAAATTGAATTGTCTGTCAATTTCACTGCTTATTTAAACCGTTAAACATGTAATAGTTAAACGTATAAATGTAAAAAAAAATGTTAAAAGCAGTCCCAAAGCACGATGCTGCACCAACACGCTTCACTGTGTGTATATAGTGTGCTTTTGCTCATGTGCCATTGTTTTGAGAGACTGGATATGTTTTTATTGTGCAAAGTTTAGCTGGGCTTGGATTTTTTTTTTCTTGCATTTGCCACCCTGCCACATACCCTAGACAGAGGGAGAATACAGGAGATTGTTGTTTCATGTTGGGGAGCAACTAGTGTTGAAAGAGCTGCAACTCTTTTAATGTTCCCGTATGCCTTTTAACAGCCTCCCAGACCGGTTTTCTCTCTGTCTTCTGATCAGTTTTGTAGGGACGCTCTGTTCTAGAAAAGGTCGATGTTGTGCCATAGCCTACTTTCTCCACTTGATTACTGTCTTCACAGTGTTCTATGATATATCTAATGCCTCGGAAATGTTGAATATTTGTGGCCAGTTCTTATTGCATGCAACAAAGAAGATGTTAGAAAAATCTTACAAGAACAGCTTAGATTTATTTGGAGTTAATCAGAGTCACTTCAAGTGAAAACAGGTGTGTACTATTTCACACCCGAAAATTCAGCATTGGTCACCAGCATAAGTTCTGCTTTGCATGCTGGGACCAGCTGGTTTGTGCTTTGCATGGGAAGCATGAGAGCTAGTGGACCAACACAAACAAGCCTGGACCAACCAGCCTGATTTTAGCAGGGATGAGCTTGATGAGTTGTTAATTTTGAACACAACCACATACCCAGTTTTCTTTCATCATCTCGTGTTTGAGATCCACCTATGGGAAGGGCATCCGTACCTGACCTCTGCAGAAGCATCCAATTGCACCAAGTCTGGCTAGACAGACAGAAGCGTGCAGCCAATGCCAGGTAAGGCCCCACCCCCTTACCTAGGGGCATATAACGCCTGCAAGCGTTGCTATTTTCCAGTTGACATTCGCTTCTCGCGATCTCTGCACTGACACAGTTTGGTTGGATCTACGCTGCTCACTTGCTTGTCTTCAGGAGGACATAGCGCCTGATGCGCCTCCACCAGACGTGACAGTCGTCTTTTCAGCTGTGTTCTGCATTCGGAGCCGCCCGTACTCTCGCCGTTTTTCACCTGCTCCTCCTTCCACGGCTGCCCACCACAGATTTTTCCGATTTCTTCTCCGGAATGTCGCTATCTAAATCTGCCACTTCTCAGGGGAAAAGCCTATCACAGGCCTGCCTGGCCACGTGTGGTGCGCTCCTCGCCGCTAAGGACCTTCACCCATTCTGCGTGGTCTGCTTGGGCCTCAAACACGCTCAAGAAGCCTTGGAGAACCCGGAAAATTGCAGTCATTGGCTTATGCTGCCCAAGAAGCTTTTACGACACCGTCTTGAAGTCGCAGCGACCCAGTACTCCGAGATTGGCCTTTCTGACTCGGATGGGGGACACGGTGGCGACGACACACTACCAGGGGACTCCCGGGGCGCCTCCTCACTTATTTGGGCTGACCAGCCCAATCCCACATTCCCCAAAGAGGACATCTTCACGGTCAACCTCATGCTTGTTGACAAACCGGCTGGTTCCGGCGATGAGGATGACGCGGCCCTTCTTGGGGTCTCAGAGGACGAGGAGGCCATCCCGTCCTCTGGCATTCCCCAGGCTAGCGCCCATGCGGCCTTGCCTTAGTCCATCCTCGAAGTTTGTGAGCGAGCAGCCGCTCGCCTCAACATTGAGTGGCCGGCTCCACAGAGCGCCACCAACCAGGAGAGGGATATTTATGACGGGAAAGTGTTGGGACCCCCTCCCGGTCTGAGGGAACAACTATTCCCCATCCTTCCAGCGTGCACGAAGCACATGAGGCACAATTGGAGTGACCCGCTCGACTTTAAACACGGTCTCACAGGCCTTGAGGTGAAGGATATGGCAGCTCATGATATGCGTGACCACCCCCGCTATCAAGCCTTCGAGCACCTTAACCCCTCTCAGGGCGGGCTGCCGGCCTCCCTAAGCCGGTCTTGCCCAACAAGATGGACCATTTTTCTGCCTCAGTTCACCAGGCCGCATACAAGTCCTCGGCTTTGGCTGTCAGGGCCCTGAACGTTTCTTCACTCCTCTCCGCTTACAATGCGGAGATTTTGGATGAATTAGGGCAACAGCTGGAAAAGGGAACTCCTTCTCTACCCTTGTGGAAGGAGATCCTCACGGTGAACGACCTCGTCCTCCGTAACGCTCAGCAGGCCGTCCAAACCTGCGGGCGCTCTATGGCGCTTTCTGTGGTGGGAGAGCGCGTGCTCTGGCCAGCTCTTAACCTCTCGGGGCCTTCCTGACAGTGAGAAGAGGCGCATCGCAGGCGCGTCGGTGGAGCCTGGCTGGGCTCTCTTTGGCCCCGCCATCGCATTGATGCAACAACGGTGTGACGACAAAAAGAAGGAGGATGAGGCCTTCAAGTTATGCCTTGAACCACGCCAGGCACCCCCTGCACATTTGCCTAACCCACCTGCCACGGGACGAAATTTACATCTGGGCAAGGAAAGGCCGCGCAACAACCACCCCCCACCATGGCAGAATAACCCACTGCCTGCTAAACACTGGGGAAAATCGACTCCCACCGCGTCTGGAAGACCATCTAACCCTACCCCCACCGACTCGAAACGCAAGCGGCCAGCCTGATGTTCGGCCGATGGGGGCATCCAGTCTGCGTTCACGGGCCACGAGCCCTTCAGACTCTCTTCCTGTCCCAGAACCCCTATCCAAAAGACGCAGGGTCTCCCATGGATGGGTCGGTTCCCCTCCTCTCGAGGCTGCCTAGCCCATGTGTTTAATGGACATTGTGTGTTTCCCCCCCCATGAATGGGCTTGGCAAACTGTTTCGGCTCCCGATTGGGTGATGCGTACAATAATGCAGGGTTACAGACTGCAGTTTACAATGAAACCACTGCATTTCAACGGCGTTCTCTCTTCACACACGGAAGAGAACGCCTTACACATTCTGAAAGAGGAAATATCCTCCCTCCTAAACAAGGGAGCGATTCAGGTGGTGCCCCCCAATCTGATGAATCAGGGATTTTATTCTCGTTATTTCCTGGTCCCAAAGAAGGACAGCTCTCTCTGCCCTATCTTGGACCTTCGTGTGTTGAACAAACATTTGAGGAAATACAATTTCAGAATGCTAACTCATGGCTCGCTCACCCGCGCCATAAAACAGAATGACAGGTTCACATCAGTCGACCTGAAAGATGCTTTCTTCCATATAAGCATTTATCCGCCACACAGGAAGTTTCTTCATTTCGCCTACCAGGGCACATGTTATGAATTCACAGTTCTGCCGTTTGGGCTCAGTCTAAGCCCTCTGTGTTTCTGTCTGTGTGCGGAGGCTGGCTTAGTACCCATGAGAATGTCAGGTCTGAGGATTCTGACATACATAGATGATTGGCTCATTACAGCCGAATCGAAGGAGAAAGTGTTGCAGGACACCTGCCGTGTACTCACGCACATCACATCTCTCGGGTTCAGAGTGAATGTGAGCAAGAGCAATTTTACACCCAGTCAGAATGTCATTTTCCTGGGCTTGGAGTTGAACTCAGTCTCCATACGAGCGCGTCTCTCTCAAGAGCGCATTCTCTCTCTAATGAACTGTCTGTCGCAGTTCAGAGAGGGGGCAAAAGTACAATATCGCACATGCCTCAGGCTGGAGGGTCTTATAGCTTCATCCATCCAGGTTGTGCCGCTGGGACTCTTGAGAATGAGAGCGTTCATGAAATGGGTTTTGTCACTAAATTTCAGCCCTACACGCGATCTTTGCCACTCTGTAATAGTGATGCGGCAGCCTTGCACCACTGGAATAGCGCAGACTTTTATGCACAGGGAACCCCTCTTGGGACGGTTATGATGCGGAAAGTTGTGATGACAGATGCGTGCTTAACAGGCTGGGGTGCCACCCAGGAGGGCAGAACGGTGAACGGTCTGTGGCCAAGCAGACTACGTTCAGCGCACATAAATTGTTTAGAGCTTATGACCATATGGAAAGCTCTGAATCATTTTCTGCCTCGCCTACAGGGACATCATGTGCTCGTACGCTGTGACAATACCACGGCAGTGGCTTATATCAACCGTCAGGGCGGCGTGCTCTCGTCGAAATTTCAAACTCTAGCTTACAAGCTTTTGGTGTGGAGCAGACGGGTTTTCCTGTTGTTACACATGACTCATGTTCCGGGCATTCTAAACAAAGGCGTGGATCTTCTGCCGAGGGGAAACCCAATCTACGGAGATTGGCGCCTTCACCCACAGATAGTGGATATGTTATGGATGAGATTCAGACAGGCAACCGTAGATCTATTAGCCTCGCGCGAAAACTGCCATTGTCCTATGTTCTTCTCGCTAAAGGACGTGGACGCGCCCCTCAGGGTAGATGCACTGGCCCACCCGTGGCCCAGAATGCTGCTGTGTGCTTTTCCTCCCCTGTGCCTGATAATTCCCGCACGGACCATTTGTCCCAACCAAGCGAACGGGGAGATTTATCACCCGTACCCGGACAGGGTGGTTCTCTGGGCCTGGCCCGTGAGAGGATGAACCTAAGCGCACTGGGGCTTTCGCCGCGTGTGATTGCCAGTATACAGAATGCCAGGGCCGTTTCTACGTGGTCCTTATATGGCTGTACTAGTAACTATAACTAGTAACTATAACTAATTACATTTTTAAAGTAACTTGCCCAACACTGCTGACGTTACACTTGGGAGTGAAAAAATACATTTAGGATGAGAAAAAAAAACAGACAAAAAACAAATAATAAGATCACATAGCATGTAAAGCACTCATTAATTGTCAAACTCAGGTGGATAAAGTTTCAGAAGAAAGCCTCACTTGTGTCTCCTTCGAGCTTGATGTGAATGTCATTTTTCACACATTTTCATCTTGTAGCAGTTGCTCAGAAGGCGTTTTGAACAAATAACTTCACTGATTGGCTGATAGCTTCACAAGAATGCGAACAGTCCCAAGCCTTTTATTAGAGCCTATCTTGAGCTGTGACGTAAAGGCAGCAGACAAAGAAAATATAGGTCCATTTTACATTTTAAAAATCTGTATAAAATTATGAAATATTTACAATTTATATCGGTTTCTTGCAACAAAACAAAAAAAGTAATTCATCAGAATACACAAATAGCCTACTTTCGGTCACACTTTAGATTAGGGTCCAATTCTCACTTCTAACTATGAACTATGACTTCTGCCTCAATAAACTCCTAATTACTGCTTATTAATAGTTAGTAAGGTAGTTGAGTTTATGTAGGCTATTGGAGGATTAAGGAATGTAGAATTTGATCATGCCAAATAAGGCATTAATATGTGCTTCATAAGTACTAATAAACAGCCAATATCCTAGAAATATGCATGCTAATAAGCAATTAGTTAACTAGTGAAAGATGCTTTCAGGACTAAATGGTGGGAGTTATGACGTAGGGGAGCGCGGGGCACAACCTAACGCTGGGCTAGATGTAACACGCTTGTCTTAAATACTTCCGCACATGCTTGGATGACGAAACTTTGTGTATTTACTAGTTGCCATATCAACACTATATATACAAAAAATTAGGCGGGGGCATGTTGTAACACTGCCTTACGATGTGCCCCTGTTAGAAATATGCTATTATATTCTATACTATTATTAATTTTATTGAGAAAACGTGAGAAAAAGGTGAATAAGTGAAGCTATGAGTTTATATTTAATTATTAAAAACTGCCATTATTTTATATGAAAAAGTTTTTTAATTGTATTTTATTTAGAAAATATTTTAGTTTGTTTTGTATATTTTTTATTAGATCAGATAACATTTTAAGCTGTCATATGGTCATGTTACAATGTGCACCACACATGTTACAATGTACCCCACCTATGGGGCATGTTGTCACATTTCACTTCCATTCTTTCGGGGTATATCAAAAAAAGTATATACTGTATTAATAAAACAAAAACACATAATTGTACAAGACATGTGGGAAATTAATGTGGGAAAAAATAAATTCTCTGAACCATAAGTAGATTTACACAAACTGAGAAAGTCAAAAAGCGTTTCTTTGTGCCCCGCTCTCCCCTATATCAGCAGGGGTTAATGGGACCATGCTAAGCACAAAAACTTTACAAAATCAGGTAAGAGAAGGCAGTGCCATGCAAGATCGCTAACAAAGATCGTATGCAAGATTTGATATAGTCAGTCATTCATTTCATAAGAACCTGTAGTCAAGAGTCAAGAGACTGAAACAGATCAAACTGTTAGATACAGTGACTCAGAGCGGCATGTAGCTAAAATCATGTGTTAAGTTTGTGACAATGAAGACAATTAATCTTTTCTGTCCCCCTTTTCATCCTTCCATTTTCTGTTCTGTATATCTGCATGACTTAAACTGGCAAAAAAAGAGAGAAATTGATTCAGATTTGGATAAAGAATAAAAATAAATTAACCTTGAAAAAAAATCAGAATACACAGGTTATGACTGGCTGGCTGGTGTTTTAATGACAATGACGAGCAGAGGCTGGTGACTTGGTCTTGGCTGGTGAGTCTGTTTCACGGTGTGGTGCAGGCATATGAAGACGAAGAGTCAAAAGCTCCTATACAAACTTTTGCTTACAAAATAATTCCAACAGGTACAGACAGGCAGAATGTACGCACACACTAAATAGGACTGAGAACGGACGAAGACTGACTGAACTGAAAGGAACTAAATACAAACACTGATGAGCAGAACACAGGTGACATAGATGATGATGATGAACTGACACAGGTGATATACAGATGAACTGGTAAGTATGTTGTCAAGTAAACAAATGAGTGGCGCGTGGCGGGAAAACTGAACCAAGGAATACATAACTATGAAATACAAACAAACACTGACACATGACAGCCTGCATTTCTGGCTTTATTATACTTTCTTTTTTAGGAGTTCAGTTTCATAGACCATCCCATCATCAGTCTGGACATGAATCAAATTGAAATTATGACACCCATCGGATTTGCCTGAGGTGGGACACATTTGCATTATGGAATGTTTTGCCTATCCTCAAAATGAGCAGCTATAATTACTGCAAAAGGATTGTGATCACAGTAATAATGACAATGTGGTTCCTTTCTTGAGAAATTAAACCTTTTGTATATGAATACACCTGTTTGTTATACTATAGCACCTTTGCATCTCATACAGCTCATACAAAAGTCAAAAGTGGTCATTGTACTTTAGATGAATGTTGGAGCCTGGATGTAAATATATTTTAGAGTTAATTTTCATGCATATTTGACATAATGTCCTGGGGACAAAAATGGCATCCATTCCGTGGAATGGCTTAAATAGCATCTAACAAATATTTGCATTATACCTAGTGCATTTCTTTAATGATATTTGCACTTAGTGTAAAGAAAATACTTTTTTTTTTCACTTTCTGCAAATAGCCGCTGCCAAACAGTGCTTTCAGCATCTGTATAGTGGTGCATAGGCCTCCTGCACACGTGGCAGTATTTGACTCCTTGGGAGTGAGAAAATACATTTAGGATGAAAAAAAAGACAATAAATAAATAAATACAAGATATAAGATCACATAAACTGGAGTGTAAAGTGCTCATCAATTGTCAAACACAGGTGGATACAGTTTCAGAAGAAAGCCTCACTTTAGTCTCCTTTGAGCTCGATGTGAATGTGAGGTCATTTATCACACATTTTTATCTTGTAGCAGTTGCTCAGGAGGTGTTTTGAACAAATAACTTCACTGATTGGCTGATAGCTTCACAAGAATGCGAACAGTCCCAAGCCCTTTATTAGAGCCTATTTTGAGCTGTGACTATGTATTGGGGAGGATTAAGGGATGTCGAAAAATGATCATGCTGAATAAGGCATTAATATGTGCTTCATAAGTACTAATAAACAGCCAATGTCCTAGAAATATGCATGCTAATAAGCAAATAGTTAACTAGTGAAAGATGCTTTCAGGACTAAATGGTGGGAGTTTCAACGTATATCAGCAGGGGTTAGTGGGACTATGCTAAGCAGAAAAACTTAACAAAATCAGGTAAGAGAAGGCAGTGCCATGCAAGATCACTAACAAAGATCGTTTGTAAGATTTGAAATAGTCAGTCGTGTATTTCATAAGAACCTGTTGTCGATAAGTCAAGAGACGGAAACAGATCAAACTGTTAGATACAGTGACTCAGATTGGCATGTAGCTAAAGAAGCTAAAGATTTGCGCAAAACTTTTGCGATTTTTTCTAAATATCGATAAAAAACTATTGCGAAATGACGCCGTTTCCATGAACCGATGTTATGCGACTAAAACGTATTTTTTTCCTCTCGCAATAAGTCATTCCAAAAATCATGCAACGGGCGTTATATATCACAGCCACGTACCGTACTCGACATTATTATTATTAAAGGAGAACTTGGTAACTTTTTTAACTTAATAAAACTGTCTAGAAAATCATTTAGATGGTTAAACAACCTGTTCTGGTGATATTGGTGACTTTCCCGCTCCCCCCAGCGTTCCCAGGAGGAAAACCAACCTTGCAACTTGGGGACTACCGTCCCGGCAAAATAGAAATTGGAAGTCTCGTGAGAAGCGAGAACGAGAACGAGCGCGAAACACGAATCGCTTTACAGCAATTCAACATAAACACACATGCATGTATGATGTATTACCAGATTACCCACCTCGGTAGACAAAGCTCCACACGATTCAGTTGGCTTGCTCCGATCAAAACAAATGCACATGAGCAGCGGTAGAGAGGGGGAGGAGGCCGCCGCAAGATAGTTTTTTACGACCGTGTTGTGACATATACGCCCCCCCACAGCTGTAGGGGGAGCTCGTGGGGAAAACATGCGACAACAAAAGGGAAAATCAGCGAAGAAGTGACTAGAGTTCGCTAGAGTTGCCCAAGGGTGCAGGGATTTGCATTATTTTGAAGTACCCCCGGACGCCGCCATTGGCTAACGGAACCCCACCTGCAGTTAGCATCCCATTGACTCCCATTCATTTTGGCGTCACTTTGACAGCGAATAATTTCACATCTGAGGCGTTTAAAGACTCCATTTGTCCATTATTTATTTCTAAAGAAACACGACAATGTATAAAATGCTCCATTACCTTGTATCTTACGTTATGGCCCTGTAGAAGCAGTTTTTGTAAAAGTAGGCTAACGATTGCGTCACAGCCACGCGACTCTCTGTCGCACAGTAGAGAATTACCGTATGGACAGGAGGAGAAGCTCGCGGGCAATCGGGAGGACGTCAAGGCAAAATGACAAAGTAATTAATCAGAACACCTACAAAAAGTTTCTCCTGCTCCAAGATCATGGACAGCTCCTACTCACGCTCTCCGTCTCTGCGAGTTTCGGAAGGTAATGATTCAGATTGATCTTGGCACAGCTACTAGAAGACAGACGGTTTGCTCACGTCACATCTACGTCGTCGAGCTCAGTTTGAGTCTGCGCATTACGCTGGACCCCCAGGAAGTAAGATTTTCTAATTGGCTTCACTTTGTCTCCGTTGAATCCAATGGGGTCGCTGTGTCCATTTCTTTTACTGTCTATGGAGTTGCCGAGTTCTCCTTTAATGGAGGAAACGTTGGCGTGTTATCCAAGCATTAATGGCTAGGAAAGACCCATACTGTGTCTGTGAGCTGCACATATGAAGTGTTTCTGGGTTTTTCCTCACTCATTTCTGCTCCGAGGTCTTGATTGTGGCATTTCTTTGAGGTTTAGAATCCAGTATTTTTGTCATTCTTTTGTCTTTTATGAATTCAATAAAGAACTCCGTCTCATAGGCTATTCTGTCCAAACACAACGCGCCTTCTAAGTCATGTGACCTGTTAATGCGCAAAAACTGTTTCCATTGCAGTTTTGCGAAATATTTCTTTTTTGAATTGCCTGAAAAACCTCCTCATGTGAGCGTAAAAACTTTTTGCGATAAATGGGAGTTTTTGCGAAATTGACAAGTTTCCATTGAGCGTATTTTCAATTCGCAATTTCAGTTTGCGCAATTTGAAGGGTAATGGAAACGCGGCTAATGAAGACAATGAATCTTTTCAGTCCCCTTTTTCATCCTTCCATTTTCTGTTCTGTATATCTGCATGACTAAAACTGGCAAAAAGAGAGAAATGTATTCAGATTTGGATAACGAATAAAAATAAATTAACCTTAGCTAACTGAAAAAAAAAAAAAAAGAATATATACACAGCTTTTAACTGGCTGGCTGGTGTTTTAATGACAATAATGACAAGCAGAGGCCGGTTGACTTGGGAGAGCCTGCATTTCTGGCTTTTTTAGGAGTTCAGTTTCATAGACCATCCCAGCATCAGTCTGGACATGAATGAAATTAAAATTATGACACCCATCGGATTTGTCTGAGGTGGGACACATTTGCATTATGGAATGTTTTATCCTTAAAATGAGATAATTAGGCTACTGCAAAAGGATTGTGATCATTGTGTAATAATGACAATGTGGTTCATTTCTTGAGAAATTAAACCTTTTGCATATGAATACACTCGTTATACTATAGCACATTTGTATCTCAGGTATCTCATAAGTAAAAAGTGGTCATTGTACTTTAGATGAATGCTGGAGCCTGGATGTCCAAAGTATACGGAATATTTCAGTATTTGACCATTGTCATCTTTACGTCTGTTCTCTCTGTCTACTCCTCGGATAGCCTACGTTATGGCGAATTGGTGGATTATGAATTCATCATATGAATTAGTATGATCTCGTTCAAGCCGCCTTTCCACTAAGCACACGACAAACGACAGCCGTCGGACCAGAAGTCATTAGGCTTGTTTGAGATGAGCAAAATCTGCGCAGAATCGATCACCGGTGATCAGCGCGAGATGCATGCCGGTTAGAAATGTGTCCGAGAGCGGTCCGCCTTGCTCTGATGTCATGCTGACGTATGTCAAAAATCTCTCGCGAGCGCAAGGCACACCTGTCGGATTCTGCAGTCGCGCGCAGTTGCTCTCCACCGACTGCGCTGATCAAAAGCATGATGGGAAACGACTTGCTGACGACACAGCTTAATGCTCATTGGTTTAAACAACCGTGATGTATTGTTCTCTTTTAAAATGTTTGATTTTAAAACTCTAATATCATGTTTTATGTGTATATGTTATGTGTGAATATTCCCAAACTATCTGACAGTGCGATCTCTTTGGGTTATGCAGTTTAATTTTTATAAAAAAAAAAAAAAAAAAAAACACATATGTCTGTATTAAAGAAAAAATGATTGATAAACATGTATTTAGAATGGAATTAAATAACAAGTACTTTGGGTGTCTTGTTCATTTTATTTATTTCCATATAAAAGCAACAGAACTTGAATTACATCCAGTTTATTAGCAACACTGTGCACGAGCGTGAATCCCGTGAATCCCGCGATATCCATCTTTGATCTCACAGGTGTCAGATCCACTGCGAGAAGAGAGATCTGTCCGGCTTGCCTGCGCTTTTTTCACTCCTCCTCTCACTGCAGCCGCCTACTCTCGACTACATTTCAGGCGAGGCAAGGCGCATCTCAAACAAGCCTATTCATTTCCGTTGAACACAGTAGTACGGGAGCTGCGTGGAGTTCCGACCATATGCGTATGCGGTAGATGCGTTGAAATATCTATGCAGCTATGCGACCGGTCGACCGGATGTGATGCATTCTAATAAAAAAACTATGAGCGTGAAGATAGAATTACCAATTTTTTTAACACTTTAACGTCATTATGTAGTAGGCTATTTATGTAAAATGCCGGTTATTAAAAATCATGTCAGAAAAAAATATTTTATAGCCTAATTATTAAATCAATATTTAGCTATATTGATTAGCTCTATAAAATCTGTTTTTATTTTAGATGTATTGAGGGTCATTGTTTTGTGTGGATATATTCATGCATTACATTCATTAAAATCATTGATTTTACCATCGTGAATAGCCGAGGGTAACGGTTGCTTCACGACCAATTTCAAAGATCCATGGGACTGACACTAGGGGGCGAAATGCGACAATCGTATGCGAATGTCGTGTGCAGTGGAAAGACGGCTAAACGTTTTCGTACGAATTCGTATAAATTCGTATGATCTCATCTCCCTCGGGAATTTCCCACGCCTGGTGTTAACGCCAACACGGCAGCTGAGTTAGTAGCCCAGAATGTTCATGCTATATGTTGAATAAATATCCTGAGGCTCCGGTGTTTATTAGCACCTCAATGCAGTACACGAGATCTGGGGGGCGGAGTTGGATCCAGATATAAGGGGTGGAGATTGGTAGGTTTAGGGGTGGGTTTAGGGATTAAGGGGTGGAGATGGGTAGGTTTAGGTATATGTAAGGTGGGAGGAGTCGGATCCAGATCCTCCCCGTGGATTTCATGTTCCGCAGTGAGGACCATCTCGTTTATTATGGGGGATTTTAATAGCTGCAAGTTGGACAGTGTCCTCCCATCCTTAGCACAAGAAAAGATAATGTACGGGGACATAAACAATACTTATATCACAACATCGTCTTTTTGTTTCCGCAATATAGACAAATGCTGAAGAGAGAAAAGCCAGCTACGTACAGCATCACCCAGTGGACAGAGGACGCAACTGCACAACTTCAGGGGTCATTTGCATGTACAGACTGGAGTATTTTTGATGGCGACCAGGATATAAAAACGGAGACAATAACTGATTATATCAAGTTTTGCATGGCAACCAGCATTCCAGTCAAAACTGTTAAAAGATATCCTAAATCGAGACCATGGATGTCCTGCCAAATAAAACTCAAACTCAAGAAGAAACAACAAACATTTATTCACAAAGATTGGCTTTCACTGAGAGTGGTACTAAACTGGTACTAAACACTATCCTTCCGGTTGTCTGCCCACAGCTGGATCCTTACCATTTTGCCTACAAGGCCAAAAGAGAAACAGAGGATGCTGTTGCTTGCCTCCTTCATACTCTCCTCCAACATCTGGATTCTCCCGGCCATTATGCCAGGATTCTCTTTATGGAGTTCAGTTCCGCCTTCAATGCGATTCAACGCCACATCATGATAACCAAACTCCAGCATCTTCACGTGCCTCCTCTTTTCATCCACTGGATCTATAATTTTCTCAGTGACAGACCACAGGCGGTAAGGGTGGGTAATGTAACATCCTCCACCATTACTGTCAACACAGGAGTCCCTCAAGGCTGCGTCCTTAGTCCCTTCCTCTACACACTATATAGTAACGACTGCCATAGCCCCTCCGACATCACAAAGTATTTCAAATACTCGGCACCGAATTAGTTACAGCATATCACCAATCTGTTGCCCATTTCACTCATTGTTGTAGGCTACAGACAAGCCATCTCCTCTTTAACATTACTAAAACAAAGGAACTTTCCTGGAACTATCCTGGACACACGGCAAAAACTCACCACCACTCACAGACATTCATAGGCGCTGCCAACAGAGACTATTTGTCATATACGTAAACTCAGGGCTTTCTCAGTCAAACCACACCTTCTTCTTCTTTTGTACCGTAGTATCATTGAACCCATCCTCTTGTATTGTGCCACCTACTATTTCACTTTCTCTCACTAATAGAAACAAGCTCCTTAAAATCACTAACACTTCTTCAAAAATAATTGGTCTTCCCACACCCAACTTGCCGGCTCTCGTTGACGCTGCTACCATTCGTAGAGCAAACACCACTGTGCAAAACCCCAGCCACCCTCCAGCCAAAACTCATATTTACCCTTCTTCCCTCAGGCCGCAGATAGACAGCTACGGCTACCCCATAAAAAAATCACGACTAGGGAAAAGTTTTGTTATCTCAGCTATAAGAATGCCTAACGTATTTTTGCAATATGTCTATTTATATGAACAAAATTGATGTTTCCTGTAGCTCAAACAGTAGAGCGTTGGCGCTAGCAACGCCAAGGTCATGGGTTCGATTCCCAGGGAAAGCAAGAACTGACAAAATGTAAAATGTTTACATTGAGTATAATGTAAGTCGCTTTGGATAAAAGCGTCTGCCAAAAAAAAAAATGCATAAATGTTAGGCTATGTGTGTTAAATGTTGCTTCTGGTATAGTCTGTGAAAACAAATTTCCTCTAACGAGGACAATAAAGGGCGGCAGTGGTTCATGTAGATTGTTTAAAAACCGGAAGGTTGGTGGTTCAATCCCCGGTTCCACCTGACCAAGTGTCGAGGTGTCCTTGAGCAAGACACCTAACCCCAACTGCTCCCGACGAGCTGGATCGCCTTGCATGGCTGACACCGCCGTCGGTGTATGAATGAGTGAGTGAATGGGTGAATGTGAGGCAATATTGTAAAGCGCTTTGGTGGCCATTGGGTCTGTGAAAGCGCTATATAAATGCAGTCCATTTACCATTTACAATAAAGAATTAATATGAATATGAATACGACCTGTTTACGCACCACTAATGGATTTCCATTCATTTTGTTCTAAAAATCTTACATAATATCTTTGTCTCTTACATAAGATCTCCTGCACTGGCACTGCCTTCTCTCTTACCTGACTTTTTCCTGTATTTTATTGTTAAAGATGAGAAGCATCAAAAGATAAACATTAATCTGATTCTGATCATTCCCGAGATTGCAAAACCGTGTTTTCTCCCGTCATCACGAGAGAATTGGAGAACGTGACCGAAGTGATGCTGATAGGATCGCGACTAGATAAATCAAGTGGCCTATTGACTGCTATTTAAAAGTAAAAGATCAGTGATAATGCGATCGCATGCGTTTGATCGGAATGTAGCCGAGAGGATGAAACGCATGAAAGTGTCACACCCACTACAGGTGAGCTGAGAAGAGTATTAAAGGAGGGGAAGACATTCATTTTCAGCATACCGACAGGTGAATCAAGAAGAAGATGTAAGACCATAACTACCTATTCTTGATTTATTTCGTTTCTCATATCAAATTCAATTAACTTAAGGTTAAATTCTGTTAGCAGCACTGATTGCCATTGTAATGATTTCTTGTTTGATTTAGATGATTGTCTTGCTGGTAACTTTCCTTGCTGCTCTCCTGTGTCCCTCCGTCCACGGCGAGGGCTCCTCAGTGGGTGAGTAACTCAAGTTCAACTTACTCCTAAAAAGGACAAATGAAGGCGCTTGAAACTTTTTTTGATGTAAATTCTGCTGTTTCATTTGTTATATTTATTAATGCTTTCCTTTAAACCTAAACAGAATGGTGCTATCACAAGCCAACATGCAGTAAGTGTGATTTATTAAAATATTCCACCGTATAAAAGTTAATATAAATCTTATTATAAAATGTTATATATTTAAAACTTGTTCTGAAGTAGATTTTTTTTTCTATCCCTAATTTGTAATAGATTTTACCACCTGGTCCCAAATTGCTCCACAATCCTGTAATGGATCCAGGCAATCTCCCATTAATATCGTGACTACAAGTGTTCAGGGAAATCCTAATCTGACCTCATTTAACTTCACTGGTTTTGATGACAACTCCACTTTACTGACAATCACTAACTCAGGCGACTCTGGTAAGGAGCAAGGAGCACTGGGATTAATATATATATATATATATATATATATATATATATATATATATATATATATATATATATATATATATATATATATATATATATATATATATATATATACATACATATATATATATATATACATACATATATATATATATACTATATATATATAGAATTTGTTTGTCTTTACAAAATATAGTCGCTACATTTAGTAGATTTATGGCTTCCGAAATGGCTTCCGAATGAGGAATAGAAGGCTACTATAGCTACCTACAGTACTAACAAAAGAGATCAATCCTTAAGAGACGGTAACATGAGAGGTTTCACATTAAAAAGCTCCAGAAAAGTATACAAAACTGAGAACTAGGTGATAAACTGATAGATAACAGAAGGATAAAAGTAATTTGATTCCTCTTTTTGTTCATTCCATGAGACTCGCTGACTAGGTTACATAGAGGTAATTGAAGTCTATACTGGTACCACTGAAGTGGTAATTTTATGCCCTTTTACGAAGTCTTGATTTTGTTTTTAGGGTGTAGGCTACTAGAATATGTTTACATGCTTGATTGTTATAAAAAAAACTAAACATTATTTTTCACACATTTTATATTATTACAGCTCCTCTCTCCCCTGGATGAACGCGTCGTTTTCGATGAAGCCCCTCCTTCCGACATACGTAACTTTGCAGATGTTTTTTTATACTCAAACAGCAACATTACACACTAACTAAAGTTGAAAAAGTTTAATCATAATCAAGGACCCCTTTAAAGTTGTAAAAGAGGTATTCACCTTATTGTTCAACGCAGAAAGGTGTTTTCAGTGAATGTGCAAGACTTTCGATTTATTAGCCGCTATAAGGAAATATATATAGCCTAATAAGGAAATAATTATATATAAAACACTATATAATACCAGTATGCAATATCAAGCAGCATAACGATTTGTACAGCTAAAAATAGCCAGAAGCGAATGATAGGCCTACCGGAAGCCTTAGACACATTAAAATTACAATTACAAATGGTCGCGCCCGTTCTTAATTGAAAAATAAAGCGCAGATAATGCATCAGTGATGCACAACGTCACTGTATTCCATGTCCTGGACCTTGTATCTAATATGTCCATTGTCTTCACAGTGGTGGTCAACCTGGATGATGATAAAATGACAGTGCAAGGAGGTGATCTTCCAGGTGTATACAACACTAAACAATTCCATCTCCACTGGGGTAACGGCAGCTCCTCGCCTGGCTCCGAACACACTGTGGATGGCAAACAATACCCAATGGAGGTATGAATTAATTCATTTTCCCTGCAAATGCATTGCATTATTCCACATAGCATTCTCCCTAATGCATTATCTTTATACGTCTGATTCTGTTTCTCAGCTGCACATTGTGAATGTCCATTCAAAATACAACGGGAGTGTGGCAGCTGCTCTTGCTGCTAATGACAGCACAGGATTGGCTGTTCTTGGTTTCTTTATTGAGGTGAGCAAGACCACGTTTATCCAGAGGCAAGCGCAAACCTTAAGTATATTCATGGCTTAGTTGTGTGCTCATGTGTATGTATTTTTATTTAACCAACAGGGAACCAGTGAACAAAACAAAACAAAAAGTTGGGATATCCTAACATCCTTTTTGAAGCAGATCTCTATTTCAGGTACAGAAATAATTTGTTGTTGATAGTTTACCCAGAAATGAACATTTTGTTACTCCTCACCTTCATGTCGTTCCCCATTGAAACACAATATACGTTATTTTGAAGAATGTTTCAACTGTTTTTGTCCATACTTTGAGTGTCAGTGTGGTCCAAAAGGCACAAATCATAGAGAAATACCTTTTTGTTTTCCACAGAAAAAAGAAAGTCATAAAGGTTTTGGAACAACAATGTTGACAGATTTTTCATTTTTGAGTCGTGAGCCAGATCAGCGTCAGACTTCACTCAATTCTGTGAAAGCGATGTTTGCCATGTGATCTTCGTACTTTGGTTACCGATATGTATTGCAAGTATCTCAGCTTGACAGTCTTCACTGATTCAGTGTTAGTAATTGAGTCTTGTGTAAAGTGCAACATCAGACATTATCAGAGCCTAAATTCTTACAGCAATTTGCAAAAATCTACAGTTATATCTTCATTGTTCGTTAGGTTAAGAGTGATCTCAAAAAAGACACTTTTTGTATTTTTGGTTTTAGTTAGCATAGTTAATGTAAAGCGTCGAATACACTGAAGATTTCGGTTTTGTTTCTACAATTTCTAGTTAATTTTATGGTTTTTGGGTTATCGGGAATGTTTTTTTGGTGACACTTGTTTTTTTATGTTTGCATTCTATTTTATTCATTGTTTGTAACTTGTTCACATACTGCATTTTTTTCTGATAAATTGTACTCAGTTCTGTACGTTTTTTATCGGTTGTTTCTGTTTATTGCACATGCTGCAGCAATTATATCTCACGTAAATGTTATGCAATCATACCTCTAACATCAAGCACGTAACAGAATCTTTTTATCAGTATGAAGTCTTGCAATTCATCCCATTAAATACGTGGTATATTTTGTTAATTTCTCTTAACCGATATGATTTAACAACAAATTAGCACAAAACTGAAGACGGCTAAGTATTTCCCTTACACCCTCTTGATGTTTTAGGTGCTACAACCACAGACATCATGAATCAAATCACAATGGACAGTCTGCTTGAAGGGGTGAACAGGTCTAAATATTACCGGTATCAAGGCTCCCTAACCACACCCAACTGCAATGAAGCTGTGATCTGGACTGTGTTCAAAGATACCATCAAAGTCAGCCAGGACTTTGTAAGTCTAGGCAACTCTATAGTAGAGTAATTCATAAAAATCATATACGTCTATTACTAGATGGCAACATTCATCATATTCTGTATTCCTCCAAACAGATCAACCGCTTCAGCACAACTACCTTTTTCAAAGCAAGCGCTTCAGTTCTGACGTCCAACAACTTCAGAGGAGTTCAGCCCTTGAATGGCAGAGTTGTGACATCACAGGAGGTAAAAACCGCAGCACCTTCATCTGCGGCCACATCCACTATATCTATCATCACAGTTCTTCTCTTGTCAAGTTTGTGTTGGCTGTAAAAATACATTTGTGTTTTTGTGCACACCAATATGAGCTTGTTTAATTTAATTGATTTCTCTTGTACATTATGTGTCAGCTTTATTGATCATGTTTTATCATGGTTGATGTTTTCTTTAATATTTTAATTTTGTCACTTGTATTATCTTATTTTGATGATACTTGACTGTTCGTAATTCTCCCATTGTATTTTTAAACGCACAATTTGCTGTCACAATAACATGAGGCCTAGAGTTAGAATAGGATAAAAACCAAAAACACTGCTAATGTTTTATATGAAACTTATGATATCTGTAATTATATTTGATCAACATTAGATGATCCTGTAGTATTTAAGAGGATTTATGTTTTAAATGTCTAAAGCATGACAGCTTTGACAGACCTCAGTTATTAAAATTAAATCAATAAAGTTTTGCTGTTTAATAACAAAATGTCTCCCAGTCAAAATGCCTGTGTGTGTGCGTGTATTCTACATTTGAAGGGATAGTTCACCCAAACACGAAAATCTTGTCATAATTTACTCACCTTCAAGTTGTTCCAAACCTGTAGCCTAAGACTTTCGTTCATCATCGGAACACAAATGAAGGTCTTTTTGATGAAATCTAAGAGATTTCTGTCCCTCCATTGACAGCTACACAACTGACACTTTGACACTTCAAAAAGTTCATAAAGAGATCGCAAAACTAATCCATATGAATTGAGAGGTTTAGTCCAAATTTCCTGAATTTTCACTTTATATTAACAGATTTCATTTAGGCCTATTTACAGAAACACATTTAACATTAAGCATTTTTTTTTAGAAACTAAACTTGCATTTTGTTCACATATTTTTGTTTTTCTTCTGTAGAAATTGAAAATTGACAGGCCTGTATATATAGTTTTCATTAGAAATGCAGTATATATTTGGTGGTATGATTTGGGCAATATGAGCAGAAATAAGACACCGTTAAGTCTATCTGAGTTCAGTGTTTAGTTATTATCATTAACAAGCACCAGCCTCTCCATTGTACCAGGGATATAATGCCTACGTCATCTGGGCTATGTATTCCTTTTAATATGTATGCTTTATCAATTTTAGAAAACTTTTTTTAAGTATAATCATATAAAGTGAAGTAATATAACATTTAGTGAGAAAAATATAGCAATGCCAAGAAGTTATTGAAATAATTATGGTGAGAGTTTTAAGATGACCAAAAAGGAAGACACCTGTGAATGAGATCATTGGTTATGAACTGTATAAAACAGGAAGCTGTGAGTAAGATAATCTCTTGTGTAACTGCTAGTTGGTCAAACTAGTTCTTAAGACACGGTCTTAACATTGTGGCTACGTTTATGCAACTGGCCCCAGCGGGCTTCACGCCTGAACATTTTTTTTTTTTTTTAACATTAATTGCTTTTGGAAGGCTGTTCATCAAAGCTGCATGTCTTCTGGGGGTGGAGACGTGTTACACCTAATTCACTAAAACCAAACTGACCTTAATTATCTGACAGCCAAGCACATGTGTCAAACTCCACTCCTTGACGGCCACTGTCTTGCAGAGTGTAGTCAAGTCACCTTTATTTCTTAAAGTGCTTTATACAATAGGCTACAGATTGTTTCAAAGCATCTTTACAACAGTAAAGTAATGATTCAATGATGCAAGCACAGTTCAATTTGACTATAAAGCAACTCTAAAAAAAAAAGTGTCATCTTGTCACAGTCAAAATCCTCCACATTTCATTTCCTACCATATGAGAGAGAAATACAGAAGCACGTTGATTTGCAGTCGCGGGTCTTTCATGCAGAGAACTCGTCCTCATATTAATGCATAATGATGCATTTAAAAGTTAATAGCCAAACGGATCATAAAAGTCCACATTGTTATTGCGGATGAAATATAACACGGATAACATGAAATAAATAAAATATTTGTTTCAGGTTAAACTTAGATTAGTCACTCAAACCTTTATCTAAACCTTGCCGTCGGTCGAGCATATCCACCATGTTTAGTAGTTTTTTAACACTTTTTACTCGTGTTTGTAGTCTTCCTCCAAAGCGCAATGGCCGGGTTGTGGGCAATATTAGCTTTAGAGCGTGCACGGATCCACACTTCGAAAAATGTCAGGAAATAGATAGTAGACTGTCCGGGGACTTCTGGCATACACTTCAACTTACTGTGCATTGGGACACACTTATTTTAATCTCACACACTGTTTAGGATGGATAGTCTGGACACAGAGACGCAGGGCAACACTCAAGAACCAGCATTGCCTCTCCCTGCCGTAAGCTTTTGAGTGCTTAACATTTTTGAGACACTTTTGTCTGTTTTTTTGCTCCCAACAAAGCCACCATGAGCAACAGTGGTGTTTCGTTAATGAATTTAGCATTTATGAACAAATCAATGAGTCAATTGCTGCATCTGAAATTGAATACTTCCCTACTATATAGTAGGGGAGACCGGGGACAGTTGCAACAGGGGATGGTTGCAACATGTCATTTTTCTCCAATCAGAAACAAGCTAGAGTGATGACACTCATACTGAACATGCACAGTTAGACCCTCCACCCACCAAGAAAACAGTAGACATTTTCAACATCTGCTGCTGCATTTATTGATCAAAACTTGTTTTGGAGGTATGAAAGTATTTTTTTTTTCATGAGATGTATTTTTGTCATACTGTCCAGACATTTTGTATGAATTAATCAAAACTTACTTAGTTTGAATTATTGTTGTGTTGACTTCTAAGTGACATGGTTAGCATGTGTCAAAGTCAGTGTGTCTAGCAGGAATATGATGTTCTGTCATGGCTGATAGGGTCGGGGACGGTTGCAACAAGTTATAAATTGCATGTTTAATAAAGGTTTGTTGCATTGCAAATTGTTCAATTCTTCCTGTCTGACACTGAAATATGGAGAGATTGAATATCATTTGTAACGCCTGCACACTGAATCTGTGTAGGCCTATGTTTTACACATACACAAACAAAACTCAATAACTGTTATTTGATAAATATGACTAAATAAATAAATTATAGGCTACAATAATATTATTGAAATAAATAATACTATAATATTATAGTAGGCCTAAAACAGTTAATATTTTTTTAGAATTATATGCTCATTGAGACAAAAAGCTAAAATTAATTAGAGAAATTTAAGGTATTTTTAACGCGTTGCAACAGTCCCTGGGTTGTGTTGCAACCGTCCCCTGGGTCGGGGTCAGTTGCAACATCTGACTTCTTCCATTCAAATAAATACTGTGAACGATATGTCATATATAATCATCTTTAAATGGTATGGGTAATTAGCAGACAGATGCAAGTTTAATATATACAAATTTGGTTGGTCTACTCCAAATAGTCTCTGAGTAACTGAGAGAAATGCAAAAAGTGTTGCAACTGTCCCCGGTCTCCATGCAGTACGCCAAAATAGTAGTATGTCCGAATACATATTAGGCGAAAAGTATCCGGATAACCTACTACTTCCTTCGAGATTCTGAAGTGTGTGTTCGATGGATACTTAACTATCCCATGAGGCCACGGGAGAGGATTTATGATACACAACAGAAGCTGGCGACAGTAACAACATTGCGGATGTAGTACAAATGAACTTCATTCATAATATACATATACATATATATATATATATATATATATATATATATATATATATATATATATATATATATATATATAATTATTTGTATATTTTGTGTGTGTGTGTGTGTGTGTGTTCAGTAGAAGACACGAGGGTGAGTTTAAATAATGACATCATTTTCCTTTTTGTGTATGACGGCATCATGGCAACAGATGTTTAAGGTGGCTGAGATTTTTTTTGATGGATGATGGATTTTTTTCATTGTGAGTCGCATTTGCAGTGTACATCCACTAGAGAGCAGTATTACAATTTCAATTCAGGAAGTAATGAAAAATGTTGCTTTGGGGACTAGCTGAAATAAAATCATTTTATTATTTGTTTTTTCAAGTACAGAAAAAAAAATAATTTTAGTTTTAGTTAGCTATAATAATCCTGCTGACCAGGGGCGATTCCACAGGGGCACAGGGGGACCAAGAACCAGTCAGGGGGGTTGTAAATTTAAAGTCCCCGTGAACCGGAAGTTGCAAACGACTTTTCTTCAGTGTTATGACGTATTTCCCAGTGAAACGGAATATTGAACAGAGGGCAGGGTTTTACTCTAGCGCTCCTCCTCTCCATCTCTGCTCATAGCAGACTAACGGTTTGAGGGGAGTGGTTACGCGTTGCCCAAACCAATTCCTCAAACCTACGTCATCGGAGAAGGTCCTCCAATGCAGAGGGGAGGGGCATTTTCAGATTTTGATTAAAGATTACCATGGTAAAATTTTTTTTTTTTAAATATTTTCTTGCACGGATTAATTGTTCACCACAAGACTAGTAATATGCGCTAAAAAAGTAAATAGGGTCAATTTTGATTTCATGGGGACTTTAAGGGTCGGTGATTGAGGAATGTCATTTAGTCCCTACCAGCCATTTGTTGTAGTCCTTAAAAAAAACGATTTCTTTAAAAGCAAATATCTCCCTTTACTTTGAACTTTGCAAATGTTGTTTATGCTCAAACAGAAACATTTCACACTAGCCTAACTAAAGTTAGAAAAGTGAAATCATACTCAACCACCCCTTAAAGACCAGCCGCTGCTGACAGAGACGCTGATCTCATACGCACCTCATTCTGTCTCACACCTCTTCACGTTCATCATAAGACTGCTCTTATGTTATGAAGATACTCGACAAAAAATGGACATTTTGGCATAATTGTGTGTGTTATTGTAAGTTCAAGCACGAGAGAGAACTGTATTCTGGCTTGCTCTCTGTGCGCACGCACGATACTGGCGTGTCTTTCTGTGTGTGTGTGTGTGTGTGTGTGTGTCATCTTGTCGCACATGAATTGTTTAAAAGCATTTGCATGAATAAGAGCGGGATCATATAATGTAATATACACTTTTTTTTATTCTGATTGGATAATTATCAAGATCAAGCCTTGTAGTAGGCTACTAGGCAAAAAAAAAAAAAAACTCCGATCACGGAGGGCCCCTCTCTGCGCAAGAGCCCCTGGGCACGTGCCCAGATTGCCCGTATAGATCCGGCCCTGCATATACATATACATATATACACATTTACATATACACACACAAGACTAAAGCACTGCACCTAGAGGAAATCTGTGTGTTTATCTCTGCTCAGGTGATGTGTATGGCTATATCATTTTTTGTATCTTACTGTCAGCCTTTCATCTCCCTCCATCATTTTCACTCTATCTCTTATTGTCTCTTCACCGATGTCTGTGTATCTTTTCTTTCAGCATCCTGCATTTTTTTACTAAATTCCTTTGGACAGCAGGTGCAGCAGACTTGTGATCTGATCATGTGACCACATACACACGCGCTTGTGCAAAATCAGTAAAACTAGATGTAGCCTACCGCATGGCGGTAAAAAATATGACCACCGCTCATAATATTGCTGTATGGGCTCAAATTCCCGCCAAATATATAGCGGTCACGTATAAAAAAATAATAAGCGTGAATCAAAAATTTAAAAACACATGTAAAAATATATTGCACAAACTGAAAAAAAAAAATGCAAAATGATCAGAATAGCAAACAACGTGGTTACGGATCAAAATATAATAAGCGTGAATCAAGAAATAACAAGCATGAATAAAAACTTTAAACACATTAAAAGTTATTTTGCACAAAACTTAAACTTATGGTCATGCTTTCTTAAAAAGTATGTTTTCCTTGGTTTTATTACTGTGTACTTTGTGCTTTCTTGCATTTTCTGCTCATATTTTACTCTTTTGTACGCTTGTGCTGTTTTTCTCTTCGCTCTTCTTTCTCTGTTCTGCGCTTGCTTTCCCAAATGTTGCAGTTCGAGTTTCATGTAAATTAGGGCGGGCTTAAGAGTCACCATTGGTCCACTAGTTCTAGATTGACAGCTACTCCTCTATCCAATCAATCGGAGAGGGGAGTTGACGTCACACCAACAGTGACAGTATCATCCTAAACCAGCAACCCCCACCCCCCCCCCCCTGGCGCGCAAGATGGCGACCGTGGCGGTTGTAAATCTGTGAGGTCGGAAGGTTTCGTCTCCTAATTCCACGCCTTTGTGGTAACTTTTTAAATTTGATCGAGTAGCAATTCAGTAAACTTGTTTACTTCGCATTTGAACTGTATTTGGTGCAAATTATCTCATTAAGTGTAAATCGCTGTTAACGTGCAAGCTGATTGACGTCACTGCAAACTATGGCTGGAAAACGCAAAGAAAGACAAAGTTCCAAGAAAGACACTCAAGAGTTGTGGATGGATGCTGAACAGGAAATTGCTGAGGTGCATAATTATGTACAAATCCAACAGCAACGTGAAGCTTTGCTTTCTAAAGGTTTGTCCGAACTTGATTCGGCTCCGCATACCCCCGATTCAAAGAAATCAAAGAACGAGCCATCTCTCCTCGACCTGCAAAACAACATTGTCAGAATGCTGACAGAAAAAATAAATGAAAGAGCTGACGGTTTGGAGAAAATTATTAAAAAAAATTCTGACGGGATCGAGGCTCTCCAAAAATCCACCGAATTCTTGTCTCGTGAGATTAACGACATTAAAGCAGATCTGACTGAAAACATCGAGTAGTACTCACGACAAGAAAATACTGGATCTGGAAGCTAAAGTGAACGAAATGGAAAGATATAGAAGGCGCTGGAACCTTAGGCTTTATGGTCTTGACGAACGTGAAGGCGAAGATATCAAACAGAAGGTCGTGGACATCTGCGCTGCAGTGCTTCCAGATGAAAAGGGAAAGTTCGTTACTGAGATTGACGTGGTTCATCGCGTGGGAAGGAGGCTTGATGTGAGCCAGAATGTGTGATGTGTGTGTGGGGGGGGGGGGGTCGAGTGGCCCCCAGGGACCAAACGAAATTTTTCCGTAAAAGTCTAGTGGGGCTACATGCCCACCAAATTTTATGTTCCCCGGTGTTTCGGTGTCCCTGGTATCGTTGACGAAAAAAAAACAAAAAAACTTTGACAATCCCTATATGACCGCTTTCGCTAGCTATGCTAGCGGCGGTCATAAAAAAAAAAAAAAAAAAAAAAAAACCTTTGACAATCCCTATATGACCGCTTTCGCTAGCTATGCTAGCGGCGGTCATAAAAAAAAAAAAAAAAAAAAAAAAAACCTTTGACAATCCCTATATGACCGCTTTCGCTAGCTATGCTAGCGGCGGTCATAAAAAAAAAAAGTAAAAAAAAAAAAAACCTTTGACAATCCCTATATGACCGCTTTCGCTTCTGAAGCTGCTCAGATTCCTGACATAAATGTCTTTTGACGTTTATCGGCCACAGCAATCTCTCACAACTGAGATGTCTTTGCATCAGCTGCTCTCACGGCTGATGTTTCAGCACCTACAGTTAATTGTTTATTTCATATGAACAATTTATGTTTCTGCCCTTGGGTGCCCACACTCGATGCCGAATGCATGAATGCATTTCCTTATTTGATTGAAATCTTGCAAGTGCAAATACATTACCAACTGAATATAAACATATCTTTATTCCATGAGCAAATGATATGCACATAAAAATACAAAAGGTGTTATTTTAACTGTCAATGTCATTTGGAAAAACTGTGGAGGTCACTGCATGATTAATCAAGTCAAGCTGAATAAGCAAAGGTTTAATGACAGGTCACACACCCAAAAATGCATTTATGGGTCACATAAAACCACTGTGCAAAATAACAAGTGAAACCACATGAACTTATTCCCTTTGTATGCATATATAAACTCTAAATGGAAAGAATAAAAGAGGAGACAAAGAGAATAAAAAAAGTTCAGGAAAAGCTGTGAGTTTGCTTAGGACGCAGGCACGCAGCCTAACTTTAGGAAATAGCTTGGACAAAAATTACAACCAATATTTTTGACAAAAAACAACAACCCATAACAATCTCAAATGTTTAATAAATAACCATTCATTATGCATGCAATACTCATTGGTTACAGAATAATGGGTCATGTTAATTTATGACGTAAATGTAATATAATCATATAGTATCATTTAATTATCCATCTTTCCATCCATCCATTCTTCAAACCGCCTGTCCTATTTAGGGTCATGGGGTCATTTCATTAAAAAAATATTAAAGGGCCCCTATTATGACTTTTCCGAATGACCTTTCATGTAGTGTGTAACAGCTCTAAGTGAATGAAAACATCCTGCAAAGTTTTAAATCTGAAAGTGCACCGTATATAAAGTTATTGTCTTTCAAATGTAAGAGTCGACTCAATGAGAGTCAATGAAATTAATTGTTTTTCAAACAAGTCATGAGCCGATTCGTCTGACATCAAGACGAAACATTAGCATATTGCCCGCCCACTTATTGCGCGCAGACACCAGGGAAAACTTGAACCTCAAACACTGCAGCTGATTCCTGTGGATACTGGACAGCATCATGTCGAGAAGACGCTGTGCTCTATAATGTGAAGGTAAAGCCAGTTTTTTTTTCACTGCCCAGGTACGAGCACGTGAAGAATCAGTGGTTAAAGTTAATATTTACCATGATATCACAGCAGTATAATCCTAAACTTTTGCTGTGTTCCCTTTATTTTACTGATGACTGCTTCTCAAATCTCGGAGTTCAATGCAGGATTCACAAACGGCTTGCTCTTGAAAGATGGTGTTCAAAAAACGTAGTTTTGAGTTTTATATTGTATAGGTCTCCTGCTAATGTATTGCATAACTTACATGGACTGTTATTGATACAGTTTCCACTTTCCTTGGGTTCACCACAATATATTAGAAAAATACTCGGTAAATAAATTAGTAAAACAATTGGTTGATAGACATCCACTTGTCAATGCTGATGCTGAGGAATTACAGTTGCAACATCTTCTGTTCCTCAAACTGAGCAGAGATGGGCACGAATACATCAAAAACTAGATGGTAAAGTTTGTAGACAAACTTTAAGTTGGTTTGAAAAAGCCTAGCCAGAAAGTTTGAAAGTTTTAAAATGTTCTAGTATGGTTTAACATGTTTTACCATATTTCTAGTGGTTTACCACATTGCTAGCATGATTTACCATGGTTTACCACGTGATTTAGCATGATTTAGCATGTTGTAGCATGATCATGGATGGACGGATGGATAGATAGATCATCAAGATTAGTTAGAAAGAAAGAAAGATTAGTTAGAAAGAAAGAAATAAAGAAAGAATTGTTAGAAAAAAGCTTAGTTAGAAAGAAAGAAATGTTAGAAAGAATGGTTAGAAAGAAAGATAAATAGATAGATTAGTTAGAAAAAAGAAAAGTTAAAAAGAAAAAGATTAGTTAGAAAGAAAGAAAAGTAAGAAAGATTAGTTAGAAATAATAAATAAATAAAGAAAAGTTAGAGAGAATTAAAGAAAGATTAGTTAGAAAGAAAGGAAGAAAGAAAGATTAATTAAAAAGAAAGACTGAAAGAAAGAAAGTATGATTAGTTAGAAAGAAAGATTAGATAGAAAGAAAAAAAGAAAGAAAGATTAGTTCGAAAGAAAGACAGAAAGAAAGAAAGAAAGAAAAAGATTAGTTAGAAAGAAGGATTAGTCTGAAAGAAAGGAAAGTTAGAAAGAAAGAAAGAAAGAACGATAGATTAGTTAGAAACAAAAAAGGTAGAAAGAAAGAAAGATTAGTTGGTAAGAAAGAAAAGTTAGAAAAAAATATTAGTTAGAAAGAAAGAAAAGTTAGAAAGAAACATTAGTTAGAAAGTAAGAAAGATTAGTTATAAATAAATAAATAAATAAATAAATAAATAAATAAATATTAGTCTGAAAGTAAGAAATAAAGAAAGAAATATTAGTTAGAAGAAAGAAAAAGATTAGTTAGAAAGAAAGAAAGATAGATTAATTAGAAAGAAAGAAATATTAGTCTGAAAGAAAGATTAGTAAGAAAGAAATTAAGATTAGTTAGAAAGAAAGATTAGTTAGAAAGAAAAAGAAAAATTATTTAGAAAGAAAGAATAGTTAGAAAGAAAGCTTAGTTAGAAAAAAGAAAAAAGAAAGGAAGAAAGAAATGTTACAAATAAAGAAAGAATGAAAGAAAAGTTAGACAGAAAGAAAGATAAGAAAGATTAGTTAGAAAGAAAGAGATTAGTTAGAAAGAAAGAAAGATAGATTAGAAATAAAAAAAGAAGTATTAGTTAGAAAGATAGATTAGTTAGAAAGAAAGAAAGATTAATTAGAATGAAAGAAATATTAGTCTGAAAGAAAGATTAGTAAGAAAGGAGTTTTGGTTAGAAAGAAAGAAAGAAAGAAAGAAAGAAAGAAAGAGAACAATTATTTAGAAAGAAATATTAGTTAGAAAGAAAGCAAGCAAGAAAGAAAGATTAGTTAAAAAGAAAGAAAGAGAAATTAGTTAGAAAGAAAGAAAGATAGATTAGTTAAAAAGAAAGAAAGATAGCTAGTTAGAAAGAAAGAAATATAGATAGATTAGTTAGTAAGAAAGAAAGAAAAGTTAGAAAGAAACATTAGTTAGAAAGTAAGAAAGATTAGTAAGAAATAAAGAGATTAGTTAGAAAGAAAGATAGATTAGAAATAAAAAAGAAATATTAGTTAGTAAGAAAGAAAGATAGATTAGTTAGAAAGAAAGAAAGAAAGATTAATTAGAATGAAAGAAAAATTAGTCTGAAAGAAAGATTAGTAAGAAAGGACTAATCAGCGTGATTACACTAGTCACGTGATTGGTTTACCGCGTACAAGCGCTCACGTCGAAAACAAAAATGCCCATAGAGCATCACAGTCCCGCCCACAGCCGGTGCCGGAAGTCAATTTCTCCATTGACAGTTGGGTTATAAGCCATAAAAATGTAACCATACATGGTAGACTTAAAACCAGCTACGGCTGTACTAAGCGATTGTATATGCTCATATAAACGCCAAAAGTTCATGGGGCACTAGCCTTGTTTTGAGATAAATTCCTTTTATTCGCAATGTCTTGGATAAGTACTTCATTACCCACAATCCTGAACAATCCCACAATCCAACAGTGATGCATCTGATTGGTAGAACTCGTGTAACTGTCTACCCCGCGAAGGCCCGTGAAGACTGAAGATCATTAATAAAAAAATATATATATAAACAAGTAATAAAAACTCAGTGAGTGTTTGAGCGCAATTTTCTGACGTCATGGGATCACAACACTAAGAGATAGTAAATCTTTTTATTCTATTTTTATTTATTTATTTATTTATTTATTTTTTTTTTTTTTTTTGTGCGTTCCCGAGATTAGACCTTCCTTAACATAATGCTGAAAACCCGAAGTCTCTAGGTGGTCTGGTTGAGGAGGAGATAGAAGTGCAAGATTGGTGCGCACAGACAGAACAGAAATCATGAGTTAACAATCGCAATTTTGTCTGTTGGAAAATTGAGCTAAAAAAGTCTGTGTTGCGTTTTTGCACGGTAGACTTATCAGTGCAATCATGACTTGGCTGCCATGATGGATTTTCAAGGAGGAAAACAAAAGTGTTCAAATTGGAAAACCACTTCAAATCGGGTCATGTAGTTGAGTGTAACGTTAGCGTGTCCGAGGGTCAGCTTGTGGGTTTTGTAAGGGCCAGCATGAGGGACAAGACCTACAAAGTTGTGGTGAGTTTTACAGGGAGGTTGGTAACGTCAGTTAGCATTATCGTTCTCGTTAGCTAGGCTACTGTAGCCTTCATATGGTATGAGTCATGCCACTGTCAAAACAGTATTTAGCCTAGGCATACATGCATTTACTGAACATTTGTGTAATAATTCATGGCAAGTTAATAAACTGAATATAATCTTGTGGGAATTTTCACTTCTTGTGGATATTAAGACAATACATTCAATGTTATTAAAATTAAGGATGAACAATAACTTCATGAATAAAATGAGCATGGACCACAAGTGGGAAATTGTTAGAGTATTTGTCAGCAACCTGCCCGTGGGCCGCTGAAACTGATGAGCAGAACGCCGCGGACCGCCAGATCTGCACCCGTGAGCCGTGGTCCACCAGCCTTGCTATGCGACTCCCAGCCAGTCTTTTCATTTTCCTCCCACCCTCGCAGGCGGCTGGTCTAAGAGCGTGACCCGGCTACCAGCAGTTTCATAAACACGTCCACACACAACACAACATGCTAGACATTACAAATAATTGTATAGTTATCGTTAACCGCTTTCACACACAATATCAAATACACGATGATAAATATAAAATTCAATACACAACTATATAAAACACTTTTATTTACACGATTACTACTGAAAGAACTGCTATTAACTGCACATTCACTACGATAAATGACCGCACTGGAGGAAAAAGTTTGCGTGGCCGTCGTCAGAATTGAAGGCAGGCTCAAAGGCAGGCTCTTTCGCGGTTGTGGCTTCAGTCGATTTCAGTGAGGGGCAGTGGTTTATGTGATGAGTAGTTCCTTCGCTCGGAAATGAATTATGTACACAGTCTTGTGTACCTTTGACTCTTTTAGGATGTTCTCTTTGTTTTTTCACTCGAAATGATATGTTGTATGCTTATGAGTTCAGCCGTAGCTGGTTATCCTCAGACATGCTCTAAAACTCTTTAGATACGGATTTTCCAAAACGTCAATGGGAGAAATGAATGGGAAATTTACTTCCGGCACCTACTGTAAGTGCTCTCGGGCTGATGCTCTATACATAGTTCCCTTCCCACAGGCCAATTAATGTCATGTGACCTCCCCGGAGACGCCATCTTTGAGGGCAAAAGCTGCTGTGTTTACAATGTTTTACCATACTGTCTATGAGTTTTACAAGCAAATTTATTTCTTATTTACGAATATTTCTTTCCATTTATAATGTTACGAAAATCATGAAGAGACAAAGTGACAGAGATTATAAAGAGACTCTATTAACACAAGACAGAGAGAGGTACAATGCGAAAATTTCAGTCATAAATGGTGTGGATCCGTATGCGCTAACAAAGGAAGCACTGAGCACTGATTATGCAGCTTTGCCTCAGATACAGTATTATCATGTGTGCCATTATCTGGTATTGGCTAGGAGTTTTAATACATGTGAGCAATTCCGAGCCTGGAAATATGTGCATGAATATGAATATACACGGTATGAAAATAAATAGCTGTTAAACTCGCGTGCAAATTAATTAATGTAATGCGGAACTACTTTATACGCGGGTTCTTTAGGGACGTAATCTGAGATTGCCGTGCTGGAATGTGTGTGTGTGTGTGTGTGTGTGTGTGTGTGCGCGTGTGTGTGTGTGTGTGTGTGTGTGTGTGAGAGAGAGTGAGTGTGTGAGAGAGAGTGAGAGTCGCGGGCGCGATCGAACAGTGGAAACAATGTTGTTTTTGTATGTTTTTAATATCTCGTCATTTTGTTCATACAGGACATAATTCAAACTGCAAAGTGTTAACTTATATTTGTGTACTAGCAATAAACAACAACAAATTCTTGTGTGTTTTGAGGGAGTTTCTTTCCTGTTTATCCTCGCCAGCCATTACCTAATGATGGGTATACTGTAAAATCCAAATTTAACTGAACCTCCGACGTAATTTAAACATCCAGCAGGAGATCACCATTTTCATTTTTTAAATCACAAAATTAACTCGCTTCAGCTTCTTCTACTATTGTTCTGCCCACAGAAATGGCGCCGGGTCGGCAAATGGCCGTATGTTGTGACGTCATGTGGGAACTATGTATACATAGTTCCCACATGACGTCACAACATATGGGCATTTGCCGACCCGCCGCCATTTCTGAGGGCAGAACACAACATTCTTACAATGCAGAACATGAGAAGAAGAAGCTGAAACGGAAATTTTGTGATTAAAAAGTGAAAATGGTCATCTCCTGCTGGGTCAATGGATGTTCCAATCATGCCGGAGGTTCAGTTAAATTTAGTTTTTTTAGCATTTGGCGACCCGGCGCCATTTCTGTGGGCAGAACAATAGAAGAAGCTGAAGCGAGTTAATTTCGTGATAAAAAGTGAAAATGGTGATCTCCTGCTGGGTCAATGGATGTTTAAATCGTGTCGGAGGTTCAGTTAAATTTGGATTTTACAGTATACCCGTCATTAGACTTCATGAATGTGAGAAGACTCAGCTTTTGTCAGAACAACGATGGAGGTTATGGCTGGCGAGGATAAACAGGAAAGAAACTCCCTCAAAACACGCAAGAATTTGTTTTTTTGCGAGTGTACACAAATATAAGTTAACACTTTGCCGTTTGAATTATGTCCTATATGAACAAAATGACGAGATATTAAAAACATACAAAAACAACATTGTTTCCACTGTTCGATCGCGCTCGCGACTCTCTCACTCTCTCACACACACACACACACACACACACACACACACACACACACACACACACACACACACATTCCAGCACGGCAATCTCAGATTATGTCCCTAAAGAACCCGCGTATAAAGTAGTTCCGCATTACATTAATTAATTTGCACGCGAGTTTTATTTATTTTCATACTGTGTATATTCATATTCATGCACATATTTCCAGGCTCGGAATTGCTCACATGTATTAAAACTCCTAACCAATACCAGATAATGATACACATGATAATACTGTATCTGAGGCAAAGCTGCATAATCTGTGCTCAGTGCTTCCTTTGTTAGCGCATACGGATCCACACCATTTATGACTGAAATTTTCGCATTGTACCTCTCTCTGTCTTGTGTTAATAGAGTCTCTTTATAATCTCTGTCACTTTGTCTCTTCATGATTTTCGTAACATTATAAATGGAAAGAAATATTCGAAATTTGCTTGTAAAACTCACAGACAGTATGGCAGGGATAGGCAACTCCGGTCCTGGAGGGCCACTGTCCTGCAGAGTTTAGCTCCAACCCTAATTAAACACACCTGAACTAGAACACCTGAAGCAGGACAGTGGCCCTCCAGGACCGGAGTTGCCTATCCCTGCAGTATGGTAAAACATTGTAAACAGCAGCTTTTGCCCACAAAGATGGTGTCTCCGGGGAGGTCACGTGACATTAATTGGCCTGTGGGAACTATGTATTGGCATTTTTGTTTTCGACGCGCGCGCTTGCACGAGGTAAACCAATCACAATAGACTGAGCTGACTGGCCAATCAGAGCATAGTAGCTCACAGAAAGGCGGGATTTAGAGAGATTGATTCATTTCATTTGACGAGTCGTTTGAGAATCATTAAAAATCTGGTGATGTGCAAATGTATATTATGAGAAAATGAAACAGTTTTTTACCCTTGATGCATGGAAACTTTAAAATACCATAATAGGGGCTCTTTAATGAATATGATCTAATCTCCTGGATGAATGTATGACAAATCTTCATGTGCTCAGTTTATGCAGCAAGAACCTCATAACAACTACACATCTGTAGATAAAACAGCAGCATGGAGCATCACATACATGACTTTAATTTCTAAAGATGCACTTTTTCACATTTTTTTCATTACTCTCATGACAAAGACAATCTAAATAGTTAAGCTTTGAGCTAGTGATGTTAAAATGCCTGTTGTCATGTGATATTGTGAGTTCAACAGTGGTATGCAGTTCCAGCACTACAGTAATCACTGGGCTTCCAGGATTAAAGCTCAAATCAGTTATTTTTTTCTTGAATATTTTTGGCAATAACTGACTGTGTGTCAGGGTTTGGTCCAAACAAGGAGAGACGAGGATCTATTTGCAAGTGGTTAGATTATTAAAGGGATAGTTCAACCAAAAATGAAAATTCTGTTATTATACTCACCCTCAGTTGTTTCAAACCCATATGACTTTTGTTCATCTTCAGAACACAAATGAAGACCTTTTTGATGAAATCTGAGAGCTTTCTGTCCCTCCATTGACAACACTACACAACTACCACTTTTACGCTTCAAAAAGTTCATAAAGATATCGTAAAACTAATCTATATGAATTGAGCAATTTAGTCCAAATGTTCTGAAGAGACATGACGAACAGATTAATATAGAGATAGAAATCCAAGTAGAGTTGAAATTTTCTAGTGAATTTATTTTAAAATTAGTTTTATGAAATGTTTTTAAAATTGGCAGGTTTGAAAGTCATTTAGAAAATGACTCTGCCTACATTTTGTCTGAGCCATTTTACTTCCACATTTGTATTTTATTATAGAAATACATTATATAGTAATTAATTATAATAATCAATTAAATGTTCCAAATGGCACATCTACATTGTGTGAGATGAGAATAAAATCTAAATGAATAAATTATAACATTGTTTTAAGTTGTAATAGTTCTCATAACCTGTTCCTGAGAAAATAAGTCGCTATGGTGTGAAAGTTATACCTCAGTTTTTGGAACTCAATGTTTTGGTTATCTGCTTACTTATCCGTAAACTTACCTGGATATTTTGCATAACCTGCTTTTTTTTTTTGCAAGTGCATATCCTGTTCATGGTTTAGTTCCAAGATCATGTGTCGGATCACTGATCAAAGAAAGCTGAAAAGGAAAAATATTCAATTTAATTATGAAATGAAATGAAATGAAATGAAATTAAATGGACAAAGAAGCTTGAGCTATCATGTTGGTCTAAAAGCAAGGTAAACTTACCATCACATATACCCTGAACTCTCAATTAATTAACCCAAACCTTGCTAGTTTCAAAAACGTGGCCAAGTTCAGTCAACCCTATATGTTCACAGTGAAGGCATTAGATGTGTAGACACCCAAATAACACAATATGCACACACACAATATTTACTCAACAGTGTTGTGTATACATTATACAAGGTTATTTTGTTATTTAACATTGGAGTCTGGTTACCCCACCACCTCTGCTATTTATAGTGGCAACAATTGAGTGCATAAAGGAACATTCCACACTTTCCCCCGGTTAACTAAAGACATAATCTGGCTATTTAAAATGCACCTTTTCTTTTTGGAATTTTCAGTGTGAACACACTACTCACTATTCTACAAAACAACATAGAATAGTGCGCAAGTATGCAATTGGGATGCTGCATCTATTCTCAACAGAGCACCGTATCAAGGAGTCACCATGAAAACAGAGCTAAGAAGAAGAGCCCCATACTTTTTTTTTTTCATCTTCTTTTGTGTAATTGCGATTTACATTCTTATTACATATCGCCACCTACTGGGTGGTTGTGCAATCCTTTTAAAAAATCTTATATTCTAATCTTTAATCAGTTTTTACTCTGAACAACACATATATTGTTTGTTTGATGCTAAATATGTAAATTATTAAAATAAAGATACAGTGGGTACGGAAAGTATTCAGACCCCCTTAAATTTTTCACTCTTTGTTATATTGCAGCCATTTGCTAAAATCATTTAAGATCATTTTTTTCCTCATTATTCAACGCATTCTCATCCTTGGGCGTCATATACTGATGCTTTTGACATTTCGTCTACATCGAACGCACATGGCACCCTTTAGCGTCACTATGACACGCACAGAGCTTTGTTCGGTTATGGGTAGGTTTAGGTCTAGTGTAGGGTTAGGGTTAGACCGCTAGGAGGCACCTTCTGGCCCATTTCTATCTGCGTCTCATATTGACACTTAAGGCCTCATTATACTTCTGCGTCGGACCTACGCCGGAGCCTATACGCCGGAGCCTATACGCCATAGGCAACGTGTTGGTTTTAATTTATACTTCTGTGTCGTTGTCCGCGTTGACGCCCACCTAGGGAGCATGTGAAACCCCGAGGGAGGGGTTCTGGCAGACCAATCACCGCGCTTGTGTCCGCGTAGAATTGACGCGTTGTTACATTTTTGGAGAGGTGCACGTCAGGGTACGCCGTAGGGTACGCGCGCTACACACAGCCTACGACGTAGCTACGGCGGCAGTTCGACGCAGAAGTATAAAACAGGCTTTAAGGGTGCCATGTGCGTTCGATATAGACGAAATGTCAAAAGCGTCAGTATGTAGCGCTATGGCGGTGCGAGTGGTAGGAGGATTGAGACAGGTTTACCACACTTTGAACAGAAATGGCAATATATGATCGACTACGCCAACCCGGAAAACCAGGGAAATAGCCCTAAGGGCACACAGGTTCGTTTTGAGTGGATGCAGGGCCGGATTAATCATTAGGGCAACTGGGCACTTGCCCAGGGGCCCATGACATCTAGGGGGCCCTGACAGGTAGGAAATACACAGAAATTTAATAAAGTTATCAAACTCTTTACGATCTTCTTCACTGCATAAAGTGCATCTACGCGGGTTCACGCGACTTTCCTGCCTCCCCGCTGAACGCCAGCGATTACTAATTCGTGAAATGCACTCCCACTGGTTGAGCGCGGTGAAGTTCATTTCAGTTTCAATATTAGCCGGACATTTGTTCTATAGGGTCGGTAGTCTAACAAAGATATCAATAGCAAGATTAGTTTTAACATTATGTGACCATTGTATATCGGCATGATGAAATATTCGTTCAAAATCATTCGTGCATTAATGCTGCATAATTATACCTGAGAATGCTTTGACGCGTTTCCACAGTGCACGATGCTTAAGGGAACGTCTGCCAATTCCACCAACTGCGTTAAACGTAGTCTATAATTTGTATTATTTAAAATTACTTTTAAGATTTAAAAACAGACGTTTTCAAATCCCAAAGCTTGCAGAAGGTTCCTAATGTCAATACTGACTTTACAGATACAGCTTTCCTGGTAGCCTTGAGTAAATTAACATGTCTATGAAAATGATTCATAAAACGTATAAATATCAGTTGAGCCTATGTTTATTTTCGTCACTGACACAGACGGAAATGAAAAGACTATCAGTCAAAGTTCAGCTTTAGGAGAGGTAGAAATAGGCCAGTATAAGAATACTGAGAGAATAAGAAATATGAAGATGAGGAGAGAGCAGACAAATAATCTAATGACAAGGTTTTAAAGCTAGCCTATTTCTTATAATTTTTTGGCCTTCAAAAGTCCTAAATTGCACATATGTAGGTCAGAGAAATCCAAATTTTCTCGGGGGAGCATGCCCCCGAACCACCCTAACTACGGGGGGCCTTGAGTCTTGTTGCCCAGGGCACAGGAAATTGTTAATCCGGCCCTGAGTGGATGAGTGAGAGGACATGAGACATATATAGAAAAATAGAAAAGTTATTTTGCTCGTCAATGTTGAATGATAAATAGCTAGATATTTCAATGTTAAAAACTCACATTTGGCATTAATATAAATGAATACCATCAATTAGCATGTACTCATACACACACAGTAAATAACAAACGCAATTTAAAGAAACTCAACCATCAAGAGCAGAGGTATCTGGAGGTCCGGGCCGGCTGCCAAATTGGAAAACAAACCCACCCAAATAATCCATTACAAATACCCACACACACGTGAAGGGTTAAATGCCAGAAGACACACAGCACTAGGTGTGAACACACCACACAAATGGCAGCTTCACCCTCCAGAAACCCCCAGCTCCTGCAACAAAGACAAAAAAAAAATGAGAAACACAAAACATGAATACAAACCAAAAGAATACAAGTCAAGTAATTCAAGGGTCTAAACCACTTGACATAATTAGGACTCAGTACCACATAAAAACAAGTTGACATTGAAATAAACCAAATAATCAAACACACAACCATACATTACCCACAGTTAGACATACATACAAGATGCTTCAAACCAATGGAATTCAATAGACAGTGGCCAGAGGAGACAACCAACCAGCTCGCACAGTCAGAGGAATACACAGTACTCAATAGCAATGTGCGACAGTCACAGCAGTTAATAGTTGCTATTATGATGAACGTCGAGGCAAAACAGCGACACAGTCGCAATTTTACTCGATCACAGTTCAGCATTGATACTCGATTCTCATGAATAGCCCAAGAGACCGGCCGAGCAGAAAGATAATATTAAAAATAGAAGCAAATTATTAACACACAAGACTAAAATCTTACATACCGCAGAATGATCCCGGCGCACAAACCGCTTCGCAGTCTCACACCATATTGCAGTACAGCAGCTCAGACAGGAACACATGCTATCAACAATGACATGCTATCAATGCCACCGAAAACAAAATGTAAGTAGCCGCGGTCAATTTCTTCTTGTTATATAAAAAACGGCTACTCATACCTGTGAGGCGTGGGCAGCCAGCACACGAGGAAGCCAGCTTACAGTCCAAGCCTGCGGCAATCACGGATGACGTCACAAGGCCGATACCAAGACGCATGCCATGTGGCAAACACACATCCCTTATATCAAACAAGGGGTGGGGCTTAAATTAAGCACAGGTGAATGAAATCCTCATTAGTAGATTCAGTCACCCTGCTACAAGTTTATGACACCCTAGGATGAGAACGGGCTGCATTATTGTACACACAGCACCCCATATTGACAGAAAAACTACTCGGTTACTAGCGTAACCTCAGTTCCCTGAGATAGGGAACGAGTATTGCGTAGCTATACGCAGTGGGGAAACTCCTTTTCCTCGATTTACTGAAGCTTTTATGTAAAACGCATTTGCAGCTTCACAGCTAGCACCTTGAGCGTCTGGCTTGCTCATAGGCTGTGCTGCAGCAACTGCACATCCGATGGCGCAGGCGCCTCTGACGTGTAACCAATGAGCATCATCACATATCAGAGCTCCCCAAGGGGGCATAGCCTTAGCCTATAATAGCCCCCCGAATTCATCATTATGTCAGGTTTCACGACTGAAGCGACTGAAGCGACAACTCTCCAGGTTACTATAGTGCGGTCGGCTACGCAATACTCGTTCCCTATCTCAGGGAACTGAGGTTACGCTAGTAACCGAGTAGTTCCCTTTCGAACGGTCACTTCGTATTGCATAGCTATATACGCAGTGGGGACGCCATGCAAAACGCCGCACCAGAAGTAACTGGTTGCCACTGAACTCAGGACCCCTGAGACAATAGACAAGCCCGAAACCATTATATATATCAGACTGGACACCGTCGGGTCTTATAAATATATATGTGTCAGTAACAATACCAACATAATATACTAATGAATCCAGACACCGTCGGGGCTATCAGCATAATACTATATAACCAGTAAGTGAGTTTTATATATGTGTATGAATGGTTATGCACAGTAACAATGTAGACAAGACCAGACATCTTCGGGCCTTTTTCATACCGAAAATACCTTCGCTTGTAGAGAAGGCACTTCCATATTATAAAATTTCATAAATGTGGAAGGCAAGGACCAGCCGGCCGCATCACAAATATCTTGAATGGGAAAGCCAGATGACCAAGCCCACGACGAAGCCATGCCTCTAGTCGAATGGGCCTTAATACCTATGGGGCAAACTTGACCCACGAGGCATAAGCCATAGATATGGCATCCACAATCCATCTAGACAGTCTTTGCTTAGTGACTGGATCACCCTTGGATCGGCCACCAAAGCAGACAAAAAGCTGTTCTGACTGTCTAAAAGACACAGAACGCTCCCGATAGATTCTCAGCGCTCTGACAGGGCAGAGAAAAATTAACCTCCCCATCCTCAGCAGAAGGGGGAAGAGCTAATAATGTAATGACCTGTGTGTGTAAATACTGAATGCTAGAATGCGCCCCTGGCCTTGGAATTATTATTCCATTTTTCTTTACAAGAACATTCCAGATCTGTAAATTGTGAGGGCATCTCGTGTTCATATACCCCCAGAGATTATTTTTATAGGTTTTTGTGGGGTTTTTTTTCTTTAATATTTTTGGCGAGAAATATGTTTGTCAAGGTTTGGCGGAGATGAGGAAAGGAGAGGATTTATTTGCACAAGGTTAGTTTACAAAATACCAGCGAACACTGGAAAAAGAAGCACAGGAAATCAAATCATACATCGACCTGGATGGAAAAACATATAAAACTGAGAACTGGAAGCTGGAGAAACTGGAAGAACTGGTTGAGGAACAATCACTCCCCGAGAAGACAAAGGAAAATTAACATCTAAACTCACTCTTGTGCACCATTTGAGATGCAAAGTATCACCTCACCTGAATGTATTTCACTAATGTCGGGTTTGCATCTCTTCTCTTTATTCCAGAGCATTTGAAGTTTTGTATTGATTATCTTTGGACTGATTATGTAATTGGCATGATACATTTATCTGAAATAATAAATTGTAAACATTTGATTTTACTCTAATCGACTCTGACTTTATTTTTAGTGAAGAGTTGAAAGGAATAGTCAAGCATTTGCTCACATTTAATGATGCACTAATATCATTAAAACTTTTTCATTTATGGAGTCAGATGAAATAACAAGTTAATACATATGAGAAAATGTATTTCATTTAATCAAAAATACTATGCCACGAGAAAAGACAGTAACACACAGACACCTTCCCCGCTGGTCGGACGCCTACTTTGGGCTGATTGAGGCTTAAAGGAATACAGGAGAATTCTGAGGAGAATGCAGAATAAATTAGGGTAAAACAAGGAATTGGTGTGGATAATCAGAGACCACTGGGTTGTCGGAATCTTCCTCCACTCACTCTGAAATTTCTGTAGATGTGCATAGCTCTAAAAACTCACAAAAAGTCCCTCGAGTACAGTTGTCCAGCAGTGCACAAAACAACAACATTTTTAAAGCACATATAAGTTCACAACATGGAACCAAGCCATAACACAACAAAATCAAGCCACAACACAATGGAAACAAGCCACAACACAACGGAAACAAGCCATAACACAACGGAAACAAGCCATAACACAACGAAATCAAGCCAAAACACAAAATCAAACCAAAGCACAACAGAAACAAGCCATAACATAACAAAATCAAGCCACAACACAATGGAAACAAGCCATAACACAACGAAATCAAGCCACAACACAAAATCAAACCAAAGCACAACGGAAACAAGCCATAACATAAAAAAATCAAGCCACAACACAATGGAAACAAGTCACAACACAACAAAATCAAGCCACAACACAACGGAGACAAGCCATTACACAACGAAATCAAGCCACAACAAAATGGAAAATTTCCATAACACAACGAAATCAAGCTACAACACAATGGAATAGCCTTAACACAACGAAATCAAGCCACAACCCTAAACTGTAAAAAACATTTGGACATGACATCACCCGTAGGTTTCTGAAGAGCATTTCTGAAGCCCAAAGTGGGAGGAGCCGGCCATCGCCATCTTGGTACAGCTTCACTCCCAGATAAACGAAAATGGGCAAAAAAGCAGGATTAGCTAAGGTGACGTGACGGCTAACAGACAGCAGACAAACAGCTAGTAGTGACAGCAGCGGCAATCCACCTGTCACTCAAGTGGCCACGCCCTTAATTATGCAGAACTTTAAGGCTTAATATAATTTTAACGGATGAGTTATAAAAATTTCATTTAGCTATATAGATTAGCTATATAGACCAAAAACACTTTTTGCACCAGGCTGTAAACCCCTTTTTGCACCAGGCTTTTGTAACCCCCCAAAGTTTTCCGACAAATGTCATGATTAAATGGTGTATAACACTGTATCTAAAAGAAAATTACACACCACTCTAAAAAGTCCTGTGAAGTCCGTGCTTGCGAAGTCCGTGCATAAAATCTGTTCTGGATGATCCACTTGTTTGTTCAGGGTCTGAATCGAATTGGTTTGAAATTGCCGCCATCGTTTAAATTGACACTAGAGCAGAACTCACAGTTAGGGCAGGACATTTTCCCGAACACACACTAAGCGATTCCAATCACAACACATTGGGCCAGCTAACCAATCACAGCACATGTCGTATTTCGGAAGGAAAGGCTTCATCGGATTTTATGATAAACTTTACACAGTTATTGAACTGTATTGATTCAACACTGAACACTGAACAGAGTCAACAAAAACCCATCCCTTTGTCTTGGCCATGGGAAACGCCCAGCAGATATAGCAATCTTTTGTCATCATCAATGGACAAGCTTTGGAACAAAGCAAACTGCTTGCAGCTGTTGATGAATGCTTCAAAGCATTCTATATATTTGACTTAAACTACCCCATGCAGTGTGCTTCTACCTGGGAGTTCTTGCAGAATGTTATGTTCCAAATGGAGGGCAAGGAATATTCTGCACGTCCTTGTTTGCTGAAGAGTAACTTTTACCCAGTGCTGGGTTGCCAATTGGGTTGGCCTACACACAAATTCAGATGCTCAGAATTAATAAGATTCTGTTCTCTGTTTTCTGTTGTTCAATATTTTCAAACATTGTAAGCTTATAAGAGACAACTACTACAACTAACACAACTAAAAGACAAGTATACTTAGAATACTTAATTATACTTTTAAGTATATCTCAATCATGTAGAGTCCAAATATACTTAGACTTTTCTGTCAGTATTAGCCAAGTATACTTAAGTGCAATTTTAGGTTTATTTCTGAGAAGGAATTATAAAAAGTAGACTGAAAGTACTTTCTTATTTTTTAGTTTAAAAGTAGTATACTAATAGCACACTTGAGTAAACTTATTTTTCGTAAGGGCAAATTGACTGGAACTTGGAGAAATTCATGATTCCCTCCACCTTCACTTAAGCCCCAGCTGAATAAAAGCAGTCCCAAAGCACGATGCTGCACCACCATGCTTCACCGTGTGTATATAGTGTGCTTTTGCTCATGTGCCGTTGTTTTGAGAGACTGGATATGTTTACCCAGTCATATCCATATACCCTTGACAGATGGAGAATACAGGAGATTGTTTGTTTCATGTAGGAGAGCAACTAGTGTTGACCAAAGAGCTGCAACTCTTTTAATTTTCCCGTATGCCTCTTAACAGCCGCCCAGACCGGCTTTCTCTGTCTTCTGATCAGTTTTGTAGGGACGCCCTGTTCTTGAAAAGGTCACTGTTGTGTAGTGTTGTTTTTGGCAGCCTGTTTTCATTTTAGTTTTCGTCTAATCTTTGTGTCAGGCTGTCATTTTAGTTTTTATTAGTTTTAGTCACGTTCATACTCTTTTTAGTCTAGTCAAGTTTCAGTCGATTAAAAGTCTGAGCATTTTAGTCTTATTTTAGACAGAATTATCCATGACTATTTTCGTCTAGTTTTAGTCGACGAAAACTGATGACATTTAGTCTAGTTTTAGTCAATGAAAATTGTATTTTAGTCTCTTTTTAGTAATGCAATTCTATTTAACCCAGTCAATATAGTGTAGCCTACCACTATGAAAAAAAATAGCACAAATAGCGAACAGAAAAGTAACACTTATTCGTGAAGGTTGAAACACAAGTTCTTTGTGACATCCAAGATTTATTGTATTAAAATTTAAATGCAAAAGAAAAGGCATGACAGTTGGCTGTTTTTGTCAATTTTAAGTTTTAATTTAAAATGGTTGCAATTTTAATATAACTACATGGCTAAGTATTTTACCACTTGCTTATAAATCTATAGAAGTAGTCAGGGGTCGACTTTACCATTAGGCAACTTATGCTTAAGTTTTTTTTTTTTTTTAATTATATATTTCTAAAACACCATTTGTGAAAAATGGCATCAAATCATTAGTGTCGCAGACATGAGGGGGCCCCCCGCCTCACTACATTGGACTATTCCATTATCTCACTTATGCCTCGTTTCCACTGAGCAGTACGGTACGGTACGGGACAGTACGGTACGGTTCGGGTCTGTTAACCATGATCTGGCTAGCGTTTCCACTGCCAACAGTATACTTGATAGGCGTGGTGTTTCGATCGACGTCATTTTCGCGCGAAGAAGAACATAGTAAACTACAATGGATGACATGCAGCAGATCTTGTTCTTGCTCCTCGACATGTTTGTCACAAGAAGACAAGCGCCGACATTAGGCTTTTCTCAATATCAAGTACGCAAAGTTTGTACTTGCCATGTGCGACTCCTACATGCAAATGGTACAGCGCGTTCTTAAAAGCGTCGCTGATACACCGGTTATCTCGGTTACTCTGTCTGTACATTTTAAGCAACAATAAAACGAAATATGTTATAAAACACCACTCTGCCTCTTTTCGTTTTCATTTAAATAAATTAAACATTATAGGGACACAAATGTGGTTCATGCGCAACGCATATTGATTATTCACTGCACGTTATACGTTATAACGAAACGAAATATAAACACAACCCTAACGTTACCTCTTTTCGTTTAAAAAAATAAATAAAATAAACATATTCCAGGCAATATATGCATTTGTACAAATGTTGCAATAAACATCAGTGATAATCTTGTAATAAAAAATGACAAGAAACCATATTTCTTTTTGTAAAATTTCAGTTTTATCAATAATAGCCTATATAAAAGTTTAAGTAAAGTACAAGAAGCTATACAATAAGAAATAAAGCAAACAATTCAGTCAAATATCCAAATGCAGCGCTCTAACATTACAAGTAGTTAAACACAAATAACATTAATATAAAACTAAACTTAGCCCTCAGCCAAAACGATTGACAGGGAACTCATTATATATTCACGAGACCAAAGATCGTCCGTTAGGTCTACACAAAACGAATTATATCTTATGTTTAACCACTACCGTCGGAGTCCGCGACGAACGCCGAGGCAAGGCTCATCCAGCCGGGAAACATGAGCGCCGAGCGCCCGCTGAACGCATGGAACTCACAACCGGGGGAAAAAAAATCATCTTTATAAATAAACCACAGATTTGAGCTTTAAACAACTACATTCTCGCCTGAAAAACTCTTAAAATTACATTTCGTGATACAGTAACAGTAGTATTATATTAAACTGTATATTAAAAAATGGCGCTTCTTATGTTGTCATTCCTCTTGTAGCACGCGCAAGTGACGATTCTCTGTCAACCAATCAACGTCCTGCAGTGAGTCTAGCTCCACCTTTTAGTACCGTTCCACTGTGCTAGGTACCCCAATGGAAGGGTACCTAAAAAGTGGTACGGTACGGTTCGGCATTTTGGTACCATTCACAACTTTTGATAGTGGAAACGCAAATAAACGCGTACCGTTCCGTACCGTACCGTACCGTACCGCTCAGTGGAAACGAGGCATTACTGCGCATCTGCGAAAGTGACACAAGGATGTGCCAAAAAACTGACGGAGAAAAAGAAGTGATTGACAGACAGAGTGTAGAGAGTGACAGACAGAGTGTAGAGAGTGACAGACAGAGTGTAGTACAGAGTAGTAGACAGAGTAAAAATGAAGCGAAGCTAGCAAGCGGTGCTGAATACACAAACAGAGCAAGACGAGTCTAAACGCGAAAATTTTAAGTTTCGAAGTTACCCAAGCGGCTCAAATAAAAGAAATAAGTGAAAAGACGCTGATAAGTATTTGGGAACGCTGCCAAAGATGACAAACTTTTTTACGGCTACTGTTGGGGATAGGCTACAGATCAGGAACAACAACGTCCAACGCACAGAAAAATCGTGAAGCAAAGAGGACACGGAGATCGACAGACAAAACTGAGCAGTTTACTTATGAATCATGATATTTAAAAAAAATCTCAGCTCTCAGATTCTGTCAATTCTATTACGAAATTCAAACAATAAATACCGTTTTGCCGTTTTAATGTGACGTGACAGATTCCTATAGCGGCATGTGAACTGATCATCTCTAGCTAATAGTTAATAAACACGAATTAACAATGTTGAAAGATACAGTCTAACTCACCGAAATGTATATTCCTCATTCATTATATCGATCAATAAGTGTTTTTCAACCGCGGAAAGAGATAAAACAGCTGGAGAACAATCTCACATAACATTTACCTCAGGAAAGCCATTGCTAGAAAAAGAGCTATAGAGAGTATTTGGCTAAATATGTGTATATTAGGCTACTTATTTTAACCTTAAATTATACCAGCTGATAGGGCTTTTTTTTCTTGAGAAAAAGTAACGCCTATCTTGTGAAACGTTACCTAATATTTATCCAAATGAGTCAATATTGAATCAAATCACAAGAATTAAATCGAAATGGTTAAATTTGTCAAGCAAAAAAAAAAAAAAAAAAAAAAAAAAAAAAAAAAAAATAAAAACATAGCTTACCAGAAATTGTACCATGTTGTAACATGTTTCTGTTTAGGAGTAAAGAAGTGTATGCAGGGTTTGAAGGGGACGTTTTTTCTCCTCTCTAAACTTTACTTCCCCGTAGATTAGCTTTACCTGCCTATCCACCATTCAGTCAGTACATATTTTTTTCGTTCTCTTTTAAAGATTGGATGGGGAGGGGCCCATACCATCCTTCGCCTTGGGCCCCCGATTTGCTAAATCCGCCACTGAACGAGATTTCGGCTTGATTTTTCAAAGCCGATTGGTCAAGCAAATCTGAGCATGTGACGTCATCAGCTGTTGTCGCTCAGGTCAGGGTCTGTTCAACAAAATAATAGTCCTTTACTATGGCTACAGATTCTTAAACTGTACAGGGCATGTCCGGGCTTTCTTCTGTGCAACTTTACGCGTTTCACAGAAATATTTACATCAGAAATATTAATTAGTCTGCCACCAGCCTGTTTTATTTAGCTGTGTGTGGTGAAGCTGCGCTTGACAGCGCCGAGCGGGAGAGGCTCACTGACCAATGTTCAGGCAGCAGTCAGAACTTTTCTTTTAGACGCTCCGTTTTGCCACTATACGGTGTACATTTTAGGACATCGTCAGACCTCAGTCATACAATGACAAGGCGTCATGCCTCAGACTAAAAGGCTTCAGTCACAGGACAAAACGGCATCGTGCCTCAGACTAAAAGGCTTCAGGTCTCAGAAAAAATTACGTCAGGTGTCAGGTCTGGTGCAATTAGACATCGGACAAAACGGACTCAGATTAAAAGTTATCAGACAAAAAGACATCAGCCGAAAAGTTATCAGACAAAAAACAACAAACACAAATCCATGCAATTGGGTGATGACAAATTTAAAATAAAGATAGGCTTTAATATTAAACAAAAATTCAGTTTAAAGAAAAGCTTCCTACAAAACAAAACAAAAATCATGTCTCCCGATAGGCCTATAACCTATTGCAAATCCAATCTTACTCATGCTATTCACTTTTCGTTATCAACATGGGAAAAATAACATTATATTGGGACGACGTGTGTATCAGGCGTCTTATTAGGTGACGTACTGAGGGACGACATGTGTATCAGGCGTCTTATTAGGCAACGTGCCTGGTTCAGACGTTATTATTTTTTTTATACATTTCTCACGTACGCCGTCGCCACGTCGCCGTAAGGTATACGTTACTACTGTGACGCCGCCGTGACGCCGCCGCCAGTCTGTCGTCTGACGTCTCTATCAATCCCATTCAAAAATAGACACGGACTGACGGCGACGGAAGGGTAGACTGCTCCTTCGCCTTCTTCAGGGTAGACTTAGAAAAGGCATGATCTACCCGCCATACTAGTGGACCACCAGGACCAGCATAAACAAGCCTGGAACAACCAGCCTGATTTTGTCAGCAGGGATGAGCTTGATGACTTTTTAATTTTGAACATACCCAGTTATAAAACTGTGTGCACACTTATGCAAAAAAATAAATAGTTTTTTTCTGTAATGCTTTTTTGGTTTTCAGTGTCATTGCATATGTTGTTATTTTAACATTTAAAGGTGCAAATGTTCTGATATGATTTATCTTTGCTTAATTTTTAACACAAGACTTTTAAATCCACTGAGGGGCTTTTTTCCCCTAGGAAGTAAGCCGTTTTCTGAAAAGGACATTGAAGACTTCCGAAGCAATACTATGGGCCCTTTCATACACCCTGCGCAATGTGCCACCAGGTGCGACCCAAGTGTTTTTTTTGCTAGTTTCAGCCTGACGCAGTTTTCATTTTCCCGTCCTGCGCCACGTTGTTTAAATAGCAAATGCATTTGCGCCCATCTGTACGCCCATGGGCTGCTAGTCTGAAAACGATGTGTGTTCTGGCGCATTGTTTGCGAGTTGCTATTTTGAGAAAACTGAAATAAACTGCGCAATTGGCTTAAATAGCATCTAATAAATATTTGCATTATACCTAGTGTATCTCTTTAATGCTATTTTCACTAAGTGTAAAGAAAATCACATAGCGTGTAAAGTGTCTAACACAGGTGGATAAAGAAGAAAGCTTTACTTTTGTCTCCTTTGAGCTCGATGTGAATGTGGGGTCATTTATCACACATTTTCATCTTGTAGCAGTTGCTCAGTGGGTGTTTTGAGCAAATCACTTCACTGATTGGCTGATAGCTTCACAAGAATGCGAACAGTCCCAAACCCTTTATTAGAGCCTATTTTGAGCTGTGACGTAAAAGGCAGCAGACAGAGAAAATATAGGTCCATTTTAAATTGTAAAAAATCTGTATAAAATTATGAAATATTTGCAATATATATCGGTTTCTTGCAACAACAAAAAAAGTATTTCATCAGAAGACACAAATACTTTCGATCACACAAGGGTCCAATTCTCACAACTAACTATTAACTATGACTTCTGCCTCAATAAACTCCAAATTACTGCTTATTAATAGTTAGTAAGGTAGTTGTTAAGTTTATGTTTTGGTGGATTAAGGGATGTAGAATATGATCATGCCGAATAAGGCATTAATAATAAGCCCATATATTAGAAATATGCATGCTAATAAGCAGCATCTAGTGAGAATTGGACCCTAAACTAAACTGTTATCATACTTTTAAATGGTTGTGAAAGATGCTTTCAGGACTAAATGGTGGGAGTTATAGCAGGGGTTAATGGGACCATGCTAAGCAGAAAACTCAATCAGGTAAGAGAAGGCAGTGCCATACAAGATAGCTAACAGAGAGTGTATGTAAGATTTAAAATAGTCATACATTTCAAAAGAACCTGTAGTCGATAAGTCAAGAGACTGAAACAGATAAAAGAGTTAGAGACTGAAACTGATCAAAGAGTTAGATACAGAGACTGAAACAGATCAAACTATTAGATACAATGACTCAGAGATCATGTGTTACGCTTGTGACAATGCATGCAGGTAAGAATTTTTCTTTCCCCCTTTTCATCCTGCCATTTTCTGTTCTGTATATCTGCATGACTAAAACTGGCAAAATGAGATAAATGTATTCAGATTTGAATAATGAATAAAAAGAAATTAACCTTACAGTAGCTTACTGATTAAAAAAAAAAAAATCAGAATACACAGCTTTTGACTGGATGGCTGGTGTTTTAAGACAAGCAGGGGCTGGTAACTTGAGTGAGCCTGCATTTCTGGCTTTATTATTCTTTCTTTTTTTAGGAGTTTAGTTTCATAGACCATCCTATCATCAGTCTGGACATGAATCGAATTGAAATTAAGACACCCGTCAGATTTGCCTACAGGTGGGACACATTTGCATTATGGAATGTTTTGCCTATCCTTAAAATTAGCAGCTGTAATTACTGCAAAAGGATTGTGATCACAGTAATAATGACAATGTGGTTCCTTTCTTGAAAAATTAAACCTTTTGTAAATGAATACACTCGTTATACTATAGCACCTTTGTATCTCAGGTATCTCATACAGCTCATACCAAAGTCAAAAGTGGTAATTGAACTTTAGATGAATGCTGGAGCCTGTATGTATGCCCAAAGTTTTCTTACGATCTGCTTACGCACCACTAACGGATTTACTTTCATTTTGTTCTAAAAATCTTACATAAGATCTTTGTAAGATCTCCTGCCCTGGCACTGCCTTCTCTCTTATCTGACTTTTACCTGTATTTTATTGTTACCTCTTAAGGTTTTTCTGGTTTGCATGGTCCCATTAACCCCGGATATATCATGACTTCCACCATCTGGTTCTGGAAGCATCTTTCACCACTGACATCCATTCAAAAGTATCTGTCCATAGACTGTAAAAAATATGGACAAAGCGTCTGTGACGTCACCCATAGACTTTCTGAAGAACTGTTTTGAGGCCGTTTATGGGGGGTATGGGCGGCGCCATCTTGAAAAATTTTGGGAAATCCAAACCCGCCCACCTTCTGGCCAATCCATATATGGGTAAAAAGAGAATTTCTCTCTATGGCTCTGGTCCGGGCTAACGTGAGCTGTTTTTGTGTTATTATGTGGTAGCTTTATGTAGAATGCTAAATCCCGCTGCTATAATCTCAAGTTGCGTCAATGGGCAGAGAAGAAAGACTGCGAAATTTAAAAATACTACTGTTATTGTGTCATGAAATGTAGTTTTAAGAGTATAAAAAATTTTGATCTGATGGTTTCGGAGTTGTGTGATCCAAGGGATCACCGGGCGCTCAGCGCTATGTATCCCGCCTGGAACAGCCTTACCTCGGCTAGTGTTGCTGACGTTTGCCGCTGGTTGATGTCTCTAGTCTAGTGGAGTGGTTAAACATGGGATATAATTTGTCTTGTGTAGGCTATATCTAACGGACGATCTTTGATCTCATTAATCTATAATTTGTTCCCCTGGCAAATCGTTTTATGGCTTCTTATACCTTTTAGGCTAGCCTACTTATACTTTCATAATGGCTGTCTAAGCTATCTAAAAAACACACTAACAATGAGAAATGTTTAATTTCACAAACTATAGCTTTGGTTAAATACTAGTATATGAAACGTAAGTTAAAATACATAACTGTTGCAGTGCCACTGCCCACAAACATTGATGCTAAATAGTGCTCACTTACGTGAAATAGTAGTGGAATGTCACTTAGCTGCTACCAGAAAAACTGGAGCGAAGTCCTCCTACAGTGTCGGTTAGTGCAGTTTATAGCAGAGCAACCCATTTTTATGGATAAAGGATACAGAGGTGGTATGATGTGTTGTGTCAGATCATGGCCGAGACGTCAAATGTCAGGAATTCTACTCAGCGCAGCCTATGTTCAGCTGTCAATCAAAGTTAACCACACCCTTATTTGTCATACATTTTATATCTAAATACGATGTAAAATAAGGAGTTAGAAAAAAATTCACCCCCCTCACAGTTGTCAGGCACTCGGAACCTATCGAAAAATACAATAAAAGTCCATGGGACCAACCTGTAAAAACATGAATTTATGCTGTGAAAACGGACATTTTAACATGGGGTCTATTTGCTCCCTTTTGAGACCTGCCCCTAGCGGATTTTCAATGTATTGCAGTTTTTCGCACTTGCGAGGCTTCATTTTTCAGATTAGAATGTTGCCCCTTGGTTTATTCTGATGATATTTTATCAGAACAAATAAATAAAATATCTGATGATATTTTATGATGATATTATTCAGATTTGTGCTAGAAACACAGATGTTTCATTATTTTGTACAGATATTTTGAATTTAAAATGGATCTTTTATCACAGTGGCACAAATTCGGAATCGCATCGTAAAATTTTCTCATATCTACCGTAGACTGTAGACTGCTTTGATGGGCAAAAACGAATGACCAATTATGTGTTAAAATGAGAAGCATCAAAAAATGAACAATAAAGAGTTTAAGTGAAAACATTTAAACGGACAAGTAGGATAGCAAATCAACTGATGTAATTAATCTGATCATTCCCGAGATTGCAAAACCGTGGTTTCTTCCGTCATTGGAGAACGGTTGGAGAACGTGACCGAAGTGATGCTGGAAGATAGAACAAACGCAACCAGATAAATGAAGTGGCTTATTGACTGCTTTTCAAAAGTAAAAGATAAATGATACTGGGATCACATGCGTTTGAGCGGAATGTAGCTTTCAGGGATGAAACGCATGAAAGTGTTGAAGTGTCACACCCACTACAGGTGAGCTGAGAAGAGTATTAAAGGAGGGGAAGACATTCATTTTCAGCATACCGACAGGTGAATCAAGAAGAAGATGTAAGACCATAACTACCCATTTCTTTCGTTTCTCGTATCAAATTTAATTAACTTAAGGTTAAATTCTGTTAGCAGCATTGATTTCCATTGTAATGATTTCTTGTTTGATTTAGATGATTGTCTTGCTGGTAACTTTCCTTGCTGCTCTCCTGTGTCCCTCCGTCTACGGCGAGGGCTCCTCAGTGGGTGAGTAACTCAAGTTCAACTTCATTTACTCCTAAAAAGGACTACTCCTATTAAAATAGACACTAAAGGCGCTTGAAACTTTTTTTGATGGAAATTCTGCTGTTTCATTGGTTATATTTATTAATGCTTTCCTTTAAACCAAAACAGAATGGTGCTATCACAAGCCAACATGCAGTAAGTGTGATTTATTATATTATCAAATATTCCACTTTATAAAAGTTAATATAGGCTAAATCTTATTATAAAATGTTATATATTTAAAACGTGTTCTGAAGTATATTTTTTTTATCCCTAATTTGTAATAGATTTTACCACCTGGTCTCATATTGCTCCACAATCCTGCAGTGGATCCAGGCAATCTCCCATTAATATCGTGACTGCAAGTGTTCAGCGAAATCCTAACCTGACCTCATTTAACTTCACTGGTTTTGATGACAACTCCACCTTAATGTCAATCGTTAACTCCGGCGAATCTGGTAAGGAGCACGGAGCATTAGGAACCTTGATTTAAAAAAAAAAAAAAAAAAAAAAAAAAAAAAAAAATATATATATATATATATATATATATATATATATATATATAGGATTTGTTCGTCTTTAAAAAATATAGTTGCTGCTACATTTATTTAGCAAATTTTTTCAAATGGGCTTCCGAATGAGGAATATAGGAGGATCTTTGTTGACATCTTTGTACGCATGCGCGAGTGGTTGTGTGGCAACAAATCAAACAGTATTGCGGGCTGTAAAGACGCGACGAGCACTTTCAAGAGAGTTAGCGGGCAAAATCCACAATATATAAGCACTTTAACATCTGAAGACCGGAGGAGGTTTGGAGAGAAGCTCAAAATTTGTATTGGTGACAAAATCGAAGTTATTTCAAAGCCCATATGAGATCTCCGCTGACTGTGCGTGCAACTCCCCAAACAGACGAGGCATTTATACTTGACGCAACTGTTTTGTTTTAGACTGAACACCAGACCATACAACTGATTTAGACGCGCAAACTGGGTGATGATGAGATGTACTAATATCCGTCTGCTCGGGCAGATTCGGCTCAAAGTCGTGCATCTGCGGATGCGGAGGCGCGCGCGCTAAGCCGAATCTGCCCGAGCAGACGGATATTAGTTCTCTTACGAGAGGTTCTCTCGTATTGCGTAGTTGCTTACGCTACGGGAAAGCCTTTCTTTCTCGAGATACTGAAGCCAAAAATTATCCTAATTTTTATAATCTTGTCAACGCAGTGCGGCAGCCTGCAGACCTAGGGCAAGCTTACTAGCGTGCCCATTGGCTGCCCTGCGGCAACTGCAGCAGCCTACCGCTGAGCCCTTGGCGTGACGTCACGACCAATGAGCGCGCTTGGCGCGCTTAATGCGTCACAGCCCGCGAAAAGGGGTGTGGCTTAGCGTATATAAACAGGGCTCGGAGGCTGCTTCTCTGATTTCTGTCTTTTCAGCGAAGCTCTACGCATCGCTGCTCTCTGAGGAAGCCGCCGTCGAATCAAGCGACCAGCACGCCGAGGATCTCAGCCTGAGGACGCCGGCCGCCTTCGCCGCCTTCAGCTTTCCCTGCCTGCTTCGCTATCCGGCGAATATATCCTTTTACTGCTCTGTGTTGTATGTGTTTGTGTGTTCGCCCCGCGACACACTTTGCATCTAAAAGAGCGCGAGGCGTTGTTGCAAATGCCTCGCTCATCCTGTGGCTCGTGCAGAGCCGCGCTCAGCGACGGAGACCGCCACGTAATCTGCGCTCTCTGCCTGGGTTTCGACCACGCAGCCCGCGCCCTTCACGGGCGGCTGCGAACAGTGTGAGGACTTGCCGATGTCGACCCTGCGGGCTCGACTCGCCATGTTTCACGATCCTCCACCTTCTCCGGCTGCCTCTTCCGGGCCGCGTAAGAAAAAAACGCCGCTCTCAAAGGCCTTCCGAGCCGGTGGTTATAGCTGAGCGCTCGCCGGAGCCCCTCCCGCGAGCCTCGCTCTCTCCTTCTCCCCCGCCCTTCACCGACGCGCAGCGGCCGGCCTCTGCCCGCACTGCCGTCGCCTCAGGCGATGAAGCAGACCAGCAGGTTACTCCCCTCTGTCAAGCCGCGCAAACGGCGCCGCTCACAAGGGATGTCAGAACGGACGGTCACGGGCTATAGCTTCCTTTACGTTACAAGGAAGCTACCCCCCCCGGATGACGCACGCCCTCTCCCCCTCTGTTCGAGCCGCGCAAGGCGCCGCTCACAAGGGATGTCAGAAGTAGACGGTCACGGGCTGGCTTCCTTTACGTTATAAGAAAGCTACCCCGCGTCTCGGTCGCGCGCGTCACTCTCCGGCCACCTCCGTTTCTCACACATTTCTCAGTCCCCTCCTAGCTCAGGCGACTAGAAATATCTATATTGCAGTAAACGAGCCTGTTATACACGCACGCCTGCAAACAAACGATGTCACAGCACATAATGACATCTTCCCGCTCTCTCTCCCTTTGTTCGAGCCGCGCAACTGCGCCGTTCTCAAGGGATATCAGAGCGGACGTCACGAGCACCGGCGAAAGGAGGAAGAGAGAGTGTTTTCGTCCCGCTTAGGCCGGACTTCCTCCAATCCTCGCATATTTCTCAGTCCCCTCTAAGTTCAGGCGGCTGGAAATACTATTATTGCAGTAAACGAGCCTGTTGTAATACACGCGCGCCTGCAAACAACCGCTCGGTCATATGCTCGCACTGACTGGAAGCTCATGTGTGCCCCTGTGGCTCAGTGGCAGAACATTAGACTTCCGCACCAGATACCCGTGTTCGAATCCGGCTCTGGCAGCAGAAAAACTTTTTTCTGCTTGCTTCTCTCGAGCTCGCGGCCAGCTTTCTTACATACAGAAAGCAAACCCGCATCTCACGGGATACATATTTCTCAGTCCCCTCTAAGTTCAGGCGGCTGGAAATACTAATACTGCAGTAAACGGGCCTGTTTTAATACACGCGCGCCTGCAAACAAACGCCGAAACGAAACACGACGCTCGGTCATATGCTCGCACTGACCGGAAGTTCATGTGTGCCCCTGTGGCTCAGTGGCAGAACATTAGGCTTCCGCACCAGAGACCCGTGTTCGAATCCGGCTCTGGCAGCAGAAAAAACTTTTTTCTGCTGTCTTCTCCGAGCTCGCGGCCAGCTTTCTTACATACAGAAAGCAAACCCGCATCTCACGGGATACATATTTCTCAGTCCCCTCTAAGTTAGGCGGCTGGAAATACTAATGCTGCAGTAAACGGGCCTGTTTTAATACACGCGCGCCTGCAAACAAACGCCGAAACACGACGCTCGGTCATATGCTCGCACCAACTGGAAGCTCATGTGTGCCCCTGTGGCTCAGTGGCAGAATTTTACGCTTCTGCACTGGAGAACCGTGTTCAAATCCGGCTCTGGCGGCAGAAAATATTTTTTCTGCTGTCTTCTCCGAGCTCGCGGCCAGCTTTCTTACATACAGAAAGCGAACCCGCATCTCACAGGATGGTGCTTGAGTATTTATGAGCGTCTAAACATATGAGCCATCAAAGCATTTGCTCTATAACGCCGATGGTGTTACAAGTGTAGAAAATGTGCCCACTCCCATGTGCTCACTGCTACACACAAACACGGTCCCCATGGTAACGCGTTCAGAGCGCTCTCTCATAAAGCGGTCACACGCCGCTCGAGTAATAAGTGTAGTAAATGTGCCCACAACTCTGTGCTCACATCTACCTGTAACTCGCTCTGCCACTCGGTTACCCCGGGCAACAGCGGCTCAAGCCGAGGGTGTTATAAGTGTAGAAAATGTGCCCACTCCCATGTGCTCACTGCTTCACACAAACATGGTCCCCATGGTAACGCGCATAGAGCGCTCTCTCATAAAGCGGACACAAGCCGCTCGAGTACTAAGTGTAGTAAATGTGCCCACAACTTTGTGCTCACACCTACCCGCTGCTCGCTCTGCCATTCAGTTACCTCGGGTCGCACACCCTCTAAGCTCCCAAACTCTGGCCGTGTCATAAGTGTAAACTCTGCGCCCGCTCAGGTGCACGCGCACTCACTTTTAGACATTACAATCCCCACGCCGCTTTCGCGCCAGGGGTGTTTGTCAGCAAATCGCGCTCCATCCTCTGGGACCGAGCTACCGAACGCTGTACAGCCGGCCAATACTGTTTACCAGCCCCCGTGTTCGAGCACCAGCGGCGCGCACGCCGCTCCATCCTCTCTGATACAGGTTCCCCAATCCCGCGCAGCGCGGCGATCTGAACCCAGAGACCATTCGACCCCTAGCTATGCATGCGGAAGCATGGGAAGCTATTCAGGGCGCGTCAGAATGGGTGCTGAGTACTATAAAACACGGCTATTCGCTTCAATTCGCTCGTCGCCCTCCGCGCTTTCTAGCACAGACGGAGACGAAAGTGAGTTCAGAAGCTGCGCACCTGCTTCAAGCCGAAATAGCGAAGCTACTGCGCAAAAGGGCTATAGAACAGGTTCATCCTTCTCTAAGCGAGTCGAGCCTTTACAGCCGCTACTTCCTCGTACCCAAGAAGGACGGAGCGTTAAGACCTATTTTAGATCTGAGACATCTGAACAAAGCCCTCATGAGACGGCCGTTCAAAATGATCACAACCAGAAAAATCCTCGCGCAGATTTGCCCAGGAGACTGGTTTATCTCTCTCGATCTAAAAGACGCATATTTTCAGATCCAGATAACTCCCCGTCACAGGCCATTCTTGAGATTCGCCTTCAACGGTCGAGTATATCAGTACACAATCCTGCCCTTCGGCCTGTCTTTGGCACCCCGTACATTACGAAATGCATGGACACGGCTCTCGCTCCCCTGAGAAAACAGGGAATGCGAATACTGAATTATCTGGACGATTGGCTTATTCTAGCGCTGTCAGAGACGGAACTTGTGTCTCACGGAACAGCGCTTCTCAGCCATCTGGAGGATCTGGGTCTCTCGGTCACTGACCAAGAGCTCGCTATCGCCCCGTCAGTCAATTTCCTTCTTGGAATAGAACTGGACTCGGTGGCTATGACGGCCAGACTGTCGGAGCAGCGCGCGCGCCGCATCCGCCTCCTCGCCGCATCCCTCCAAATAGGCAGCCGGGTTCCGCTGAGGACATTCCAGCGTATCCTGGGGCATATTGCCTCAGCTGCAGCAGCGCTCCAGCTGGGCTTACTGCGCATGCGCCCGCTTAAACGCTGGCTGAAAGCGCGCGTGCCCCACCGAGCCTGGGCGGCCGGCGGCTTGTGAGTCAGAGTGAATCAGAGCTGCTTTTCAGCCCTGCAGCCCTGGCTGGCAGCCGAATGGTATCACACAGGAGTGACTATGGGAGTGATTTCACACCGGAAAGTTGTCTCGACAGACGCTTCCAACCTAGATTGGGGAGCGCTCTTCGAAGGCAGACCGGTCTATGGCCGCTGGTCAGACCAGGAGAATCTCCTACACATAAACTGTCTAGAGATGCTCGCGGTCGAGAAAGCTCTCAAACACTTCCTCCCATTCCTCCACGGTCACCATGTTCTAGTCCGCACGGACAATACATCGGTAGTGGCCTATGTGAATCGCCAGGGCGGTGTCAGATCAGACGCTCTGCACCCTGGCGGAACGCCTCCTCGTGTGGGCTCAGCACTCTCTGCGCTCGCTGAGAGCCGCGCATGTGCCTGGCCACCTGAACGAGGGCCCCGACAGACTGTCCAGGGACAGCGTTCCCCCTGGGGAGTGGTCTCAACACCCCCAAACAGTCCAGTCACTGTGGCGCCGTTTCGGCAAAGCGAAAGTCGACCTTTTGCGTCAAAAGACAACGCTCATTGCCCAGAGTTCTTCTCGAAGAACGAGGACGCGCTGGCCCAGACCCGGCCCAGCGGCCCGCTGTTTGCTTTTCCCCTGGTCTCTCTGCTGCCTCAGGTCATCAAGAGAATCAGGGAAGCGCGCCACACAGTGCTCCTCTTAGCCCCATACTGGGAGAACCAAGCTTGGTTCCCGGATCTAATACAGCTGGCAGACTCAGCCCCCTGGCCGATACCGGTGAAGAGAGACCTTTTCTCTCAAGCCCGCGGCTCGATATGGCATCCCCATCCAGAGCGCTGTCTCTGCATGCGTGGAGCCTCAACGATTACACGCTGATCTGCCAGACGGGGTCATGAACACGATCATACAATCTAGAGCCCCCTCTACGAGGCGGCTCTACATGTCGAAATGGTCAGTGTTTAACAGATGGTGCACTGCTAAGGGGCTCGATCCACAGACATGTGGGGTATCGCGAGTACTGTGTTTCCTTCAAGAGTTACTGGACGCGGGCAGGTCCCCCTCCACGCTCAAAGTCTATGTCACGGCCATTTCAGCGCTCTCTGTTCAGAGCTGGGCCGCGCATTAGGAAGGAACGAGTTCGTCATCCGCTTCCTTAGAGGAGCCAGGAGGATGAACCCCCCGCGACCCCCCCTCGGTTCCTATGTGGGATCTTTCACTGGTCTTGGAGGCCCTGAAAGCGCATCCCTTCGAACCCTTGGAAACTGTGGATATGAAATACCTCACGCTCAAACCGTTTTTCTGATAGCACTGTCTTCAGTCAAACGAGTGGTGGAACAGCTCTTTGTTTCGTTTGGCGGGCGCACCAAGGGTCTCGCCGCCTCGAAACACAGCCTGTCCAGATGGATAGTGGACGCTATTGCTGCTGCTTATGCGTCTAAAGACCTGCAGTGCCCATTGGGCATTCAAGCTCACTCCACCAGAGGCATGGCCTCGTCGTGGGCGTGGTCCAGCGGGATTCCCATTCATGACATTTGTGCAGCGGCAGGCTGGGCCTCCCCCTCCACATTTGTTAGGTTTTACAACCTGGATGTTCCCGCCTTGCAGGCGAAAGTGTTATCAGTCTAAGTCTCGCGTATGCCAGCCCACTATCTGTGCGCGGGCTACGTTGTGTGATTTAGCTCTACTGGTTGAGCTGCACTATGCAGGGAATTGTCAGTTCGGACCGGCCGTGCCGCTCCTAACCCCCTAGTGTGTGCTTATGTACGGCGCTAGCCCTCTTCGGGCCGCCCGGCTCTCTGCTATCACGTTCCCCGGGCTCTCCCTGGGACTCATTCAGTGGATGCTGGGCGCGCACGGCGTTGACAAGGGCGTTCCCGTAGCGTAAGCAACTACGCAATACGAGAGAACCTCTCGTAAGAGAACGTTTCGGTTACTCACGTAACCTCTGTTCTCTCTAGAAGAGGGAACGAGTATTGCGTAGCCCGCCGTGCTCGCACCACGAGCTCATTTCGCTTCATGCGACAGAAACCAGAGAAGCAGCCTCCGAGCCCTGTTTATATACGCTAAGCCACACCCCTTTTCGCGGGCTGTGACGCATTAAGCGCGCCAAGCGCGCTCATTGGTCGTGACGTCACGCCAAGGGCTCAGCGGTAGGCTGCTGCAGTTGCCGCAGGGCAGCCAATGGGCACGCTAGTAAGCTTGCCCTAGGTCTGCAGGCTGCCGCACTGCGTTGACAAGATTATAAAAATTAGGATAATTTTTGGCTTCAGTATCTCGAGAAAGAAAGGCTTTCCCGTAGCGTAAGCAACTACGCAATACTCGTTCCCTCTTCTAGAGAGAACAGAGGTTACGTGAGTAACCGAAACGATTTTTATTACCTTCGCGCTTATGCGGACGCGTCGACTATAAACAAGGTTTTACAGCTCAGACACTTGTTTTTTTTTTCATATTTTTTTGCAAGTGGAAGATCTTGGTTTACATTTGGACTTGAATGTGATCTTATAGGCTTGAAAAGGTTGGTGACCACTGCATAACGCAAACCCAGTCAAACGTTTGACTGCAGTATCTTCTATTCTATGCGCCTTATAATCCGGTGCGCCCTATGTATGAAAACAGTTATAAAATAGGCCATTCATTGAAGGTGCGCCTCTGCTTATAGTGCGGAAAATACGGTAGTCTGGGTGCTGTGGATCGCGGTTTGGGACACCTGAATCAGAACGCGAAAACATATGACTCGGTAGATTTGACTCAGTTTTATTATTTTTTATTTTATTCAATCTTCTATAAATACATAGTCACTAAGACTTAGGCCTACCATGAACAAAATTAGCCTCACAAACTCGATCAGTAACGTTAGGAATCCAGGCTTCGGAGCGTCCAGGTTCAATCGCCTAATTGCACGCAACCATTTCTTTCGTTTTTCGCGATCCTTTTCGGAGGGAATTCGAAAAAACTTTTTATCAGGCCCCCAACGAGCCGTACAATCGACCACACAGCAAGAGTGAACCATCCTCTTCTCTAAATCCTCCTCCAAACGTGCAAAACAATCAAATTATAGGTATCTAGCGGTGTTTCCTGCCACACGATTCCTGTGATGCAACGCGGCAAACATAAACAATGACGTCACAAAAGATCCGCCTATAGGCTTCCAACAAAAGCGATCAATCCTTAAGAGACGGTAACATGAGAAGTTTTACATTACAAAGCTCCAGAAAAGTAGGGGAGAGCGGGGCACAAAGTTATGAGGCGCCACGTAGGATTTAAATCAAACTTCGCTTATCAATACATACATAACACACGTGCACATACACCTATAAATTACTCGCATATACATGTATACTATTGGATGTTCAAAAATACATATATGAAATATACGTGCACACTAATATGAAATCCATACCAATACATATTATGTTAGTCATGAATGCATATACACTTGTGAATAACTTGCATATACATATAAACTTGACGCACGCATACACCTATAAATACTATATAAACTTCCATGCATATAAACATATAAACACTCGCATATACATATAAACTTCCATGCATATACACCTATAAACACTCGCACATACATATAAACTTCCATGCATATACACCTATAAACACTCGCATATACATATAAACTTCCATGCATATACACCTATAAACACTCGCATATACATATAAACTTCCATGCATATACACCTATAAACACTTGCACATACATATAAACTCGATGCGCGCATACACATCCATAAAACACTCGCGCATACATAACGTGGATGTGTGCTTTGTGTATATATGTATATGCGAGTGATTTCATATGTGTATGTGCGTGAACTTTTCAGTGCAAACGGAAGGCATTTCAGTGTAACCGGAAGGCATTTCAGTGTAAAAGGAAGGCATTTCAGTGTAACCGGAAGGCATTTCAGTGTAAAAGTCATTTGTGTCATTTTGATAGTTTGTTTTCCAATTTGAAATGAAATAAGCATAAACGAGAAAACGGCCCCTTTATTCGTTTTTTCGTTAAAAAAAAAAACGAAAAAAAATGAGATTTCGGCTTGATTTTTCATTTTTTTAGTTCTCAGGCAAAAAACGAACAAATTACTTCAAAATTAGTTTTCCACATGTGGGCGGCCTGACACGCCCCCTTCTGCCGATTGGTCAAGCAAGTCTGAGCATGTGACGTCATCAGTTGTTGCTCGGGTCTGTTCTACAAAATAAGAGTCCTCTACTATGGCTACAGAAATCTTTACATCAGAGATATTAATTATTAGTCTGCCACCAGCCTGTTTTATTTAGCTGTGCGGAGTTAAATCTGTGTGGTGAAGCTGCGCTTGACAGCGCCGAGCGGGAGAGGCTCACTGACCATCAGGCAGCAGTCAGAACTTTTCTTTTAGACGCTCCGTTTTGAAACGGGATGGTGATTGCAAATACTGTAATGCGATTGCTGAGGGTGGGTACCGATGATGGTGAAATACAGTTTTACTGAAACTGTAATCATATCCGCGACCCGCGAGAATGAGACAGATGATTGACAGGACGGCGAAGGCAATTAAAGGTGCTAGATATAACTTCTGTTAACAAAAAAATCAATAAAAAAGTGTTTAATCTAAGTGACTTTGTCTTTGTTTTATTGTTTTTGTTGTTTTTAATCAAGTAATTGTGAACCACAAACTGAGCTTTCGTTTTAAAGGGCAATTTCCAAAATATATTTATTTGTTATAATATGGGTATTTTATAATACTGCATAAATAAAAAAAACACACGTAATATGTATGCCTATAGGCTAAACACCACAGTTTTTTGGTTTTGTTTGTGTGAACTTTTATCCCCAACCATATTTCTTTATATGGGCTCCACTCCAGGGGTCACATCAGCACCCCTACTTCCCATGGTACTCTAACTGTAATTAACAGTATGCTGACCCAGTTTATATGTAAAATCTTTGGTATATGTAATCTATAATATCTAAAAACACTTTACAGTGTGATGGAAATAAACTTTTCTTAAAGCATGTTGTATATCACCACAGAATTATTGGCACCCTTCAATCTGTGTTGTATACTGTAGTAGACAATTGTCCTGCAAAATGATGAGGTTTTTGTAAGAAAAACATTGCGAGCTGTCGAATTCTTGTTTGGAATATAAATCAACAACGTAAGAGGCTTTAGGCTTTTTTTTTTATTTTTTACGAAAAAATCGAATAAAGGCCGTTTTCTCGTTTATGCTTATTTCATTTCAAATTGGAAAACAAACTATCAAAAAGGCAGGTTAATTCCGTGTACGCACAAATGACTTCCTTTTACACTGAAATGCCTTCCTTTTACACTGAAAAGTTCACGCACATCCACATATGAAATCACTCGCATATATAGCCTACACAAAGCATGCATCCACGTTTTATTTTATATGTATGCGCGAGTGTTTTATGGATGTGTATGCGCGCATCGAGTTTATATGTATATGCGAGTGTTTATAGGTGTATATGCATGGAAGTTTATATGTATGTGCGAGTGTTTATAGGTGTATATGCATTGAAGTTTATATGTATGTGCGAGTGTTTATAGGTGTATATGCATGGAAGTTTATATGTATGTGCGAGTGTTTATAGGTGTATATGCATGGAAGTTTATATGTATGTGCGAGTGTTTATATGTTTATATGCATGGAAGTTTATATGTATATGCGAGTATTTATAGGTGTATGCGTGCGTCAAGTTTATATGTATATGCAAGTTATTCACAAGTGTATATGCATTCATTACTAACATAATATGTATTGGTATGGATTTCATATTAGTGTGCACGTGTATTTCATATATGTATTTTGAACATCCAATAGTATACATGTATATGCGAGTAATTTATAGGTGTATATGCACGTGTGTTATGTATGTATTGATCAGAGGTGGAAAGTAACGAATTACATTTACTCGCGTTACTGTAATTGAGTAGTTTTTTTGTGTATTTCTACTTTTTTAAGTAGTTTTTAAAATCTGTAATTTTACTTTTACTTAAGTATGTTTTGTTTAAAGTATTGTAATTCGCTACATTTTAAAACGTATCCGTTACTGAGTAAAAAAAAAAATCATTATTAAAAAAATGAACTAGCCTACAGCACGCGCGCTCGTGCTCAGCATTGATTGATTGAAGGGCGGGAGAACAGACACGCAAAAACCACAAAAAATATGGAGACGGACAACACAGATTCTATACACACACACGTGAGGCGAACCCCAGGTAAGTATGGGGATACTTTGGATATAGAAAAACGAACGCGTGGTTGTCCTCGAGGCTCGAGCATAGCCTATTCATTTTGCAAAAATTGTGGACGCAAATTGGCTGCAAAAGAAGGAAACCCATAGAACGTGTTCGGGAACACCATCCCTGCGTGCAGATTAAGATATGTCCCGTTTATAATTTAAGGTCGAAGGATTTCTGTGATGCAGAGGGAATCCCGGAGTTTCATTATTATCATGAAAATGGAATTTAGCCTACAATAACGCAGACGTCACGTAAAACACATGAAAGTAAAGCTGTACAATAAATCAAATTGCGACATGGTCTGTAGTCTATATATTAAAGCACAAGAGACTGCTATATAAATGTATAATCTGCGTGTCTGTGTGAATCAGTGCGAATGAGACGAGCCGTTTCGTCTACTACATACTCAAGTACGCGACGCGCTAATAGTGTTTTCAGCAGCTCACAAACAATATGAGAACATGAAAACATGAACATCTCCAGAGCTGCTCTGAGAGAATGACCTTTGAGAAAAACCTTGTCAAATAGCCTACACTCTGAAACAGGACTTCATTACAACCCATCAAAATAAAAGTTTGGTCTAACTGCGAAGAAATGATGACATAACTGTTGTGGGCCTACAATAGAATGTACTTCTCATAATAATATTAACAACAACAATAATAATACAGATTATTTAAACATTATTTAAGGATTTTTGTCCATGGTTTAATTGAGTAAATCTGTTTTGCAGCACTTTGCCAAAAAATAAAAGGATAAAAAAATGTGTTAAACTTTTATTTGATAAACCACCGTTTTGGATAATATATTTGTTTTAAATCATAAAAACAAAAAGGATTTTTCTGAATTAAATACATTTCATAGAAGTCTTGTTCTTGAACATTTTAATAAATTATTAATGATAAAGAAGTTGTTAAATGAGTAGTTCACATTAAAATGAAAATTACCCCATGATTTATCAGCCCTGAAACCATCCTAGGTGCAGGCTATTTAACTTTCTTCTTTGTTCTTTCAGACGAATACAATCAGAGTTATATTAATAAACACTCTGATGCTTCTGAGCTTTATAATGGCAGTGGATTGCAACCATCAGTTTAAAGCTCAAAAAAGTACACCATACGCAGTCTACTTACACCTTAAACGCAACTCATGACGTCAGAAGTAGTGCGTCCTGGCGTAGCATAAATATCAGCAGTACGTCGCATTACTCGCATAAGTTGCGCTTTAGATTTAAGTCGAATACATATGTTCGTTTGGCCGGAAACTAGTTATTTTACTTCATAAAGATTTAAATATGAATATCTTTCTTACACAAACTCAACGTTTTGTTTCAGAAGGCCTTTATTAACCCCCCGTTGCCATGTGGAGCACTTTTATGATGGATGGATGGATGCACTTTTATGAGCTTCAAACTGATGGTTGCAATCCACAGCCATTATCAAGCTAGGAAGCGTCAGGGTGTTTATTAATATCAGAGGCTTCCTTCACCTCTGTACAGATAAAACATTATCTAAATGATTCCAGTTCGCATGGAAATTTTTTTTTGTATTATGCAGGTCAGACAAGTAATTTGGTGAGGTCAATTTGTAAAGAAAGACTACTCGCATGCACACATTCAAATGCACATACCTATAGATTAAACACGTAATACGCATGTGAACGCCGTCAGCGTTTTCACAGATTCACATTTTTGAAGTTTAGACAGAGATGATAGCGTTTTTCAAAAATTTTCAAAGCTTGCACCTTGTAACCTATTTCAAGGTTCACATTCTCGAGCTCCAAACACTGTTGTCGTGCAAATGAACGGCCAGAACACATTAAAGTTTTCTGTTTTCTGTTAAAGCGGTGTCGTGTTAGCGGCCCCTAAGTTAATAACTAATGTGCTTTTCGCAACGAATCAATCAAAAATGAATGAATCAAAAACTAACTTTAGCTGGACAATAACTTTATTCTAGAGCGGCTGTAAAGCCAAAACACTCTCTGTTACTGTAATCTCCTATTATCTCTGTAAAGCTGCTTTGAAACAATCTATATTGTTAAAGCGCTGTATAAATGAAGGAGACTTGACTTAATATAATTCTGATTGTATTCGTCTGAAAGAAGAATGTCATATACATGACTTGAGGGTGAGTAAATCATGGGCTGGTTTCATTTTAAAGTTAACTACTCCTTTAATCAAATTCATAATCATTTATTGAAATTAGTTGATTAGACATGTTTTATTGAAATTTTAATAAACAAAACAAATGTTTCCAAAAATACTGTTTTCATCTCATTTACTGTAACTGTCATTTTAACTGATGATAATAATAACCCTAATTTAATAATACAGTTTTTATATTTAATAATTGTTTAATACCATTATATTAGTCGGTTATCATACTGTGAAAATCTCATACCTTTACAACCCTACTCGGGGGACTCCCCAACCCACCCCCGCTGTTAAAAAAGTAACTCAGTTACTTTTACTCTGAGTACATTTTAAATGAGCTACTTTTTACTTTTACTTGAGTAGATTTTTCGACCGGTACTTTTACTTGTACTTAAGTAAAAAAAAATTGTAGTAATAGTACTTTTACTTGAGTAAAATATTTTATTACTCTTTCCACCTCTGGTATTGATAAGCGAAGTTTGATTTAAATCCTACGTGGCGCCTCATACAAAGTAACGCTTTTTGACTTTCTCAGTTTGTGTAAATCTACTTATGGTTCAGAGTATTTATTTTTTCCCACATTAATTTCCCACATGTCTACTACAATTATGTGTTTTTGTTTTATTAATACATATACTTTTTTCTTGATATACCCCGAAAGAATGGAAGTGAAATGTGACAACATGCCCCATAGGTGGGGTACATTGTAACATGGCCATATGTCAGCTTAAAATGTTATCTGATCTAATTAAATAAATATACAAAACAAACTAAAATATTTTCTAAATATAATACAATTAAAAAACTTTTTCATATGAAATAATGGCAATTAAATATAAACTCATTTTTGAGCTTTGACTATGAACACATGAAAACACAGCTATACAAAATAGTTCAAAACAAATAAATAATTAGTAATTTCTGAACATTGACTCTCAGTCTTTATTCACCTTTTTCTCACGTTTTCTCAATAAAATTAATAAAAGTATAGAATATAATAGCATATTTCTAATAGGGGCACATTGTAACACAGTGTTACAACATGCCCCCGCCTGCACAACTGGGATTTAAACCCTGCTAGTGGCTTCTGCTAGTTAGCGAAGTATTAAATAACTATCTCAACTGTTGAATAACATCTTAGAGATTAAAATAATATCAGATTTATCTTATTTTAAACAAACACAAAAAATAGAGATAAAAAATTAACTTAAGTAAGAAATTTACTTTTGCTATGGTTTAATAAATGTCCATGGATATCTTCAAAAAAAAAAAAAAAATTGGCGGATTTTTTTTTAATATATATAGTGTTGATATGGCAACCTGTGAGTAGGCTACACAAAGTTTCGTCATCCAAGCATGTGCGGAAGTATTTAAAACAAGCGTGTTATAACCCCGCGTTAGGTTGTGCCCCGCGCTCCCATATACAAAACTGAGAACTATAGGTGATAAACTGATAGAATAGAATAGAATAGAATAGAATAGAATAGAATAGAATAGAATAGAATAGAATAGAATAGAATAGAATCGGGCATTTATATAGCGCTTTCATATGTACTACTGTACACCCAAAGCGCTTTACAATCATATCAGGGGATCTCTCCTCAACCACCACCAGTGTGCAGCATCCATTTAGATGATGCTTTCCTGTAGCTCAGTGGTAAGAGCATTGCGTTAACAACGCAAGGTTGTGGGTTCGATCCCAGGGGATTGCAATTGCATATACCTATGTATAAATGTATAGGATAATGCAATGTAAGTCACTTTGGATAAAAGCGTCTGCCAAATGCATAAATGTAAATAATGCGACGGCAGCCACAGTACAACGGCGCCAGTGCGCTCACCACACACCAGCTATATATAGGTGGAGAGAGGAGAGACTGATAGAGCCAATTCAATGTAAGGGGATTATTAGGAGGCCATGATTGGTAAGGGCCAACGGGTGGAATGTGGCCAGGACACCGGGGTTACACCCCTACTCTTTACGAGAAATGCCATGGAATTCTTAATGACCACAGAGAGTCAGGACCTCGGTTTAACGTCTCATCCGAAGAAGGACGGTGGTCTTTGACAGTATAGTGTCCCTGTCACTACATTGGGGTGTTAGGACCCACACAGACCACAGGGTGAGCACCCCCTGCTGGCCTCACTAACACCTCTTCCAGCAGCAACCTGGTTTTCTCAGGAGGTCTCCCATCCAGGTACTAACCAGGCTCAGCCCTGCTTAGCTTCAGTGGGCAAACAGTTTTGTGCTACAGGGTGATACGGCTGCTGATAGAGAACAGAAGAATAAAAGTTATTTGATTCCTCTTTTTGTTCATATCATGAGACTCACTGACTACAAAGGCAACTTAAAGTGGTCCTTTTAATGCCCTTTTAAGAAGTCTTGGTTTTGTTTTAGGGTGTAGGCTACTAGAATATGTTTTCATGCTTGATTGTTAAAAAAAAAGCATTATTTTTTACATATTTTAAATGATTACAGCTCCTCTCTCCCCTGGTTGAACCACTGATCTGTATAATGTCATTCTATATAGATCAGTGGGTTGAACGCGTCGTTTTCGATGAAGCCCCTCCTTCCGAAACACGAAATGCGCTGTGATTGGTTAACTGGCGATAGCTTCGAACTTTGAGCGTCGTAACTTTGCAGATAGCCTATTGTTTATGCTCAAATAGCAACATTACACACTAACTAAAGTTAAAAAAGTTAAATTTGTTAAAGAGGTATTCACCTTATTTTTCAACGCAGAAGTAGGCCTATGCCTAAGGTGTTTTGAATGTGCGAGACTTCAGATTTATTAGCCGCTATAAGGAAATATACTGTATCAGTAAACTGTAAAGCTGTTTGCAACCCACCAGCATGTTTATAATTAATACAATACTTTAACATAATATGGGAAGAAATACCAGTTTGCAATATCAAGCAGCATAACGATGTAGCTACAGCTACATAGCCTGAAGTGAATGATACCGGAAGCCTTGTAGCCTATTAGCCGGGACGTCCCGTATTTTTGGGCCTATTTATTTGTCCCGTGTGTGACCTCCCTTGTCCTGCTGATCTATCCTCTGACTGCTAAAACAGCAACAGCAGCTACCCTTCAAATTGCGCAAATTGAAATTGTGAATTGAAAATAGGCCTAATGGAAACACGTAATTTTCGCAAAAACTCCCTTTATCGCAAAAATGTTTTTACGCTTGCATGAGGTGGTTTTTCAGGCAATTCGAAAAAGAAATATTTCGCAAATCTGCAATGGAAACAGTTTTTGCGCATTTACAGGTCACCTGACGTAGATGACACGGTGTGTTTGGACAGAATACGACACAGAGTTCTTTATTAAATTCATATAAGACAAAAGAATTACATGAATAATGGAGTCTAAACCTCAAATGCCACAATCAAGAGCTTGAAGCAGATATGAGGGAGAAACACCCAGAAACACCCCATGTGCCGCACACAAGTATAATAGGGGTCGTTCTTACTATTGATGCTAGGAAAACACACATAGGCCTACATCTCCTTCTATTAATAATAGTGCAGTCAGTGCCGGCCCGAGCCTTTTGGGGGCCCTAAGCAGAATTTGATTTGGGGGGCCCCCTGTCACCTGTGCTCAGAGCCGTCGCATAGACTGTGCGAACTGTGCAACCGCACAGGGCCTCGCGCCAATAGGGGGCCTCGCAGTCCTGCTGTTTTTTTTTTTGTTTGTTTTTTTTCACCATTTTTAAAACATCTCGCGGCACGAATGTAACAATTCTACAAATAAATAAAACATATCCAGAGCATTCATTTTGTTCGTTTTTTTTTTTAAATAAGAGAAGATCTAGCGCTGAAATTTGTTTTGTAAATCAAGTGATCAAAGTGCACGTTGCCGCTGCGATCAGTGGCGCGTATACAGTGTTTTCTCGTGTGGCTCGCGCACAGGCCGCACTGTCTTCATTTGGACGCGCGCTTCAATCCCTTGTGGATACTCTAACATAATGCACACAAATGTGTCCCTGCTTGATATACAACCACTGATTAACATAATCGGTTTTGATGAGAAAAAAAAAAAAACTAACGCTATACGAGAAAAATAAAACCATGCAAGAGCGGATTTAAACCTACAACCTCTGACATGCTAAGCGAAAGTTCTACCACTGTACCACTGGCAGATTCTTGATGAAAATTTGTGGTCGCACAGTTGACTATTTTTAAAATAAATAGCAAAAAGTCATAGCTGAGACTATGTGCATGATTATGCTGTATTATTCTACTTGATAAAAACGTATTGCAGCGAGATTATGCGTGCAAAAGAATTAGAACAGCTACGTCCGTGTGACTGTAATTCATGCACAATTGAGCATACACATCAAAGAGCAGGGCCTCGCATTTCAAGTTCGCACAGGGCCTCGCACCCCACCAGCGACGTCACTGCCTGTGCTTGACGATTATTGACACAATGTCACTCTATAATGTTACATTATAAATGAATACAATGAGGTTATGTATTAATACAAAATAAATACTTAAAAAAAATAGATACTTAAAAATGTTTTAACTTTTTCTTTACTCTTTTACTAACTCTTTGAAAACAAACTGTCACAATACATATTAAATAAATTATTTGCAAAATGTGACCCTGGACCACAAAACCAGTCTTATGTGTAATTTTTTTAAAATTGAGATTTATACATCGTCTGAAAGCTGAATACATAATATTTCCATTGATGTATGGTTTGTTAGGATAGGACAATATTTGGCTGAGATACAACTATTTGAAAATCTGGAATCTGAGGGTACAGAAATATCGAAACATTGAGAAAATCGCCTTTAAAGTTGTCCATTTCTATTGGCGATAGTGCTGCATCCATTCACAAAAATAAATGTTTTATATATTTAAGGTGGGAAATTTACAAAATATCTTCATGGAACATGATCTTTACTTAATATCCTAATGATTTTTGGCATAAAAGAAAAATCTATAATTTTGACCCATACAATGTTTTGTTGGCTATTGCCACAAATATACCCGTGCAACATAAGACTGGTTTTGTGATCCAGGGTCACAAATATCCTCCAACGTTTTGCAACACTTTGCAGTTTGAATGATGTCTTATGAACATGACGGAGTATGATTTTATGGTTCCACTGTTCGATATTCCAGCATTCTAATCTTGACATCGCAGCCTGTTTGTTATAAAATATAATAATAAAATGGTCAACCTAACATATAAAAATTACACTGCTCTGTTTAAATAGCAAGTAGTAGCCTACAATTCGTATCATTCAGCGAAAGCACTGTTCCACTGTGATGTTTCCAAGCACATTTTTGCGCATGTGAAGAGAATGATTTTTTCCCTCGATATTGGATTTCAAGCACATTTTTGCGCATGTGAAGAGAATGATTTATTTTCCCTCGATAATGGAACGTGGGTAAAGTACAGAAGCCTATAATAAAGAATAGTTTACCATCCAAATCCATCGCGAATGTTGAAACATTTTGATGAGAGAGATTTAGGCTACGTGAGCAACGCCGCTTTCACTTTCGCTTTAAATTATTTCGTTTTGGCTTGTTTATAGTTTTTTTTTATTATTATTCTTGTTCTGTTCTGAATATCATTACATTTAAAGGATAAATCATTGATCAAATCAAATTTTTGTGACAACATTACCGTGACTGCGCACGAATTCTCTATGCACGCGAGGTTATGCGCATCACTCAAACACTGGCAGACACCGCAGCAGTTGTAGGCAGATATATTGATCATGAAATCAGAATGTTCTTGTCTTGGATTATTAATCCATTCATTCATTTATGTCAGTTGTTTAATTTAATTAATATGTATAAAAAAAAATAAAAAAATCGCTTGGGGGCCCCCTGGTGGCGAGGGGGCCCCAAGCAGCCGCTTAGTTCGCTTATGCCTCGGGCCGGCCCATAGAAATAAACACTAGATGTCGCCTTGGGGTTCTAAGCATGCGTCAAAACCGCCGCCATCTTGGAACAGGGCTCTTGTCATAGGAAGTAGCTAGGTAACACTGCTTTCTCCGCCTGTACTTCGAATTCATGGATGATGCCGGACTTTTGTGCTGCGTATGGATGTTCACACGAACGAAATCTAAACCAGACAGCAAGGGATTACATTTACTCTGTGGATGGCAGTAGTCAAGTTTTTTTTTTTATAAGTTAAGTGTACATTTCTCTGCTTGGAGGAAGAAAATTAACTGTGATTCTCGCACAGAAAATTAATTGTGAATGTGCTGTAGCCTACTCTTTAGATATTATTTGAAATAACCCTTGTGTTTAAAATGTACAATATGCAGGAGTTGATCCTCAATACCCACTTTTGGCTGTGTTGTTCCTAACTTTTGATTTTTTTTTCCGATTGTAGCCTACTCAAACTTTGTAATAATAAAAAAAAGTACAGTCCTAATAGTATGCTTGTCCTCTCGCTGTCAATCTTCAAACAGTACATCCATGATTATTATACATAGAATTCCACAAATCCTATGTATGTGTACATTTTGCACAAGGATACAGTGGGCTCAAGGGCTTGTTCCTTGTAAACTGGGGATGTGGAAGGACATTGGAATTTGTGAAAATGTCAACTGTTTAAAGCCTTTCTTTAAAGTGAATTTCGTTTTGTATAAATTGTATCTTAATTTTAATATTTTTTTCATCAAACAATTGCCTGGATTTAGGCCTAATTAATAAGAAGCAAATATAACGAACAGCCAATATAATCATGGAGGCGCCCGCGCGCGGTCACTTTGCATTGCACATGAACTGGAGCGCATCTCATCCTAACTTAACGAAACTCAGCCTATGCCTCACACAGACATGAGAAATACATCAAATACACAAAGCTTGAAATGTCTTTAAACGAAATAATTCAAAACGAAAAGAAAAAGGCTACTCTCTGATTATGTAATCCATTATGTGCATTTCTCTTTATAGGCTCGTTCTCTACGAATATGGCGATCGTCAACTTCATCTTTGCAGCCGAGTCGACACTGTAAGAAAACACTAGTTTATTAATAAAAAATCAATGTACGCGTGTCACCGGATTTACAAATGCACATCTTGCTTGTTGCACGTACACATAGTAGGCTATGTCGAAATAACGAGATTATTATGTTGAAATAACATTATTATTGTTAATAATAATACATCTTTAGAATATTTGATTGAATGCTAAATGTTGCGCTTGTTCAATTTAATAAAATTAAAACTTTAATTGTAGGCTAATCTTCAAATAAACGATATTCGCTTGTATACTGATTCAGGCAAATTATCGGTGCTGGTACTACTCGACCTCAGTGCTGCATTTGACACTGTCGATCATAACATACTTCTTGACAGGCTGGAAAACTGGGTGGGGCTTTCTGGGATAGTCCTAAAATGGTTCAGGTCATACTTAGATGGGAGAAGTTATTATGTGAGTATAGGAGATCATAAGTCTGAGTGGACATCCATAACATGCGGAGTCCCTCAAGGCTCAATTCTTGCGCCACTCCTGTTCAACCTGTATATGCTCCCAATGAGCCAAATAATGAGAAAAAAAATAAATTGCTTACCACAGCTATGCAGACGACACACAGATCTACTTAGCCCTATCGCCTATAACGATTACAGCCCCATTGACTCCCTGTGCCAATGCATTGATGAAGTCAACAGTTGAATGTGTCAAAACTTTCTTCAGTTAAACAAAGACAAAACTGAAGTCATTGTATTTGGAAACAAAGATGAAGTTCTCAAAGTGAACACATACCTTCACTCTAGGGGTCAAACAACTAAAAATCAAGTCAGGAATCTTGATGTGACACTAGAGTCAGACCTTAGCTTCAGTAGTCATGTCAAAGCAATAACTAAATCAGCATACTATCATCTGAAAAATATTGCAAGAATTAGATGCTTTGTTTCCAGTCAAGACTTAGAGAAACTTGTGCATGCTTTCATCACCAGCAGGGTGGATTATTGTAATGGTAACTTTTTTATTTAAGGAAACTGAGGAGTTTTAATGTTGAAAGTTCTCTTATGAAAATGTTTTATTCATCATTTGTTGAGTCAATTCTCACATTTTCAATGATCTGCTGGTTCAGCAATCTTAATTTGATTAGAAAGAATAGGCTGGGAAGCTTTGTTAAACAGTGTCGGAAGATCACTGGTGTCAATCTTAATGATCTGAGCCAGGTCTACCAGATTAGGTGTGTCCGGAGGGCAAATGCCATTTTGGCAGACCCTTATCACCCTCTTCATGCAGAGTTTCGGCTCTTGCCGTCAGGGAGAAGCTTTGCCTTCTCTAGAAAGGCAAAGTCAAACCGATACACAAGATCATTTGTACCATTAGCTGTTAAATACTTGAACCAGCTCTAAACATCGCAATTTATAACTTTTCCAGGATGATATTCATGGGTTAATTGTGTTATTTTTTATTTTTATTTTTTTTGAACAACTTATTGTTCATTTTGTTGTATTTTTACTGTATTTATGTGTTGGCTGTGCCAATGGCTGCTGTGGAGCAAATTGCCCCTTGGGGATAATAAAGAAACATAACATAACATAACATAACATAAAGGTCCGCGTTGCCACGGTTTTTGGAATAATTTAACTTATCGCTAGAGGAAAAAATGAAGTTTTAGTCGCTTAACATCGGTTAATGGAAACGCCGTCATTTCGCAATCGACTAGCCGCGTTTCCATAGGCTACCCTTCAAACTGCGCAAATTGAAATTGGTATGTTTGGACAGAATACAAGACGGAGTTCTTTATTAAATTCATAAAAGACAAAATAATTACAGGAATACTGGATTCTAAACCTCAAATAAATGCCACAATCAAAGACCTCGATGCAGATATGAGTGAGAAACACCCAGAAACACAGGCCTATGTGCCGCTCTCAAGTATAAGGGTCTTTCCTTATAATTAATGATTGGATAACACACATTGTCTCATTTGATTAATAATAATGGCCAGTGCAGTGTCTGGGATTGTGGGATAGGCTATTATAGGCTAGTACATAAACCTACCAACGTCCGTTGCCATGATTTTTTAAATGACTTTAATCATTAAAGGTTAATGGAAACGCTGTCATTGCGCAATAGTTTTTTGTCGACATTTCGAAAAAAATCGCAAAAGTTTTGCGCAAATCCCCTTGCTGAATAAAAGTAGGCAATCACTTTCTTTAGTTTCTTTCCAAAAAAAATAAAAAATAAATAAATCTTACAAACCCCAAACTTTTGAACTGTAGGCCTTATGTTAAAAAAAACTTTCTATTTTAGATAAATGCTGTTATTTTGAACGATGGTTTGTCTGTAATGTGATTTTTTTTATGTATGACATTAAAATTCTTTTTAGAATTAAATTGTACATAAATAGGCAAGGCAAGGCAAGTTTATTTATATAGCACATTTCATACACAATGGCAATTCAAAGTGCTTTACATAGAATAAATTAAAATAATAAAAAGAAATAAGAATAATTAAGACAGTTTAGAAAAATTAAAAATTAAATACAGTACAGTACAGTCGGACGAACATTGGCACAGTGCTCATTCAGTAAATGCATAGCTAAACAGATGTGTTTTGAGTCTGGATTTGAATAGGAGAAAATCAACATCAAGGAGAAAATCAACAGAGTCTGCAGATATGCTTGGTGTTAAGGATATAGCCTTCATAAATAGTACACTAGTGTTCTCATTTAAGCATCTCTTCTTGACAGACACAGATCTAGCTTCATTGGCAGGAGAGATCAATATATCAAAGAAAATACAGAAATGATCAGACAGTGCTACATCCTTAATAACAATCGATGAAATGTTTAGACCCTTACTGATAAGTAAATCTAGTGTGTGTCCACGATTGTGTGTGGGTCCATGTACATGCTGAGTCAGATCAAAAGTTTTTTAAAACACTTTTGATTTCTTTTGCCATATTGTTCTCTGCACTATCTATGTGGATGTTAAAATCTCCAGCAATGGCAAAACAGTCAAACTCTGATGTAATTGTTGATAACAGTTCTGTAAAGTACTCAGCAAAGGCTGGAGAGTATTTTGGAGGCCTGTAAATAAAGAAAAGTAAAATGCGTGGAGCACCTTTTAACACAATACCCAGATATTTAAAAGACAAGTAATTCCCATATGATATTTGCTTACATTGATAGATATCTTTAAAAAGATAGGCAGCATGTAGTTGTATCCCTGCTGCTAATGTTTCTGATTATGGAGTCCCCCACTATCAGAGTCCTGGGCTCGGCTGCGCTCTGAGCTGAGTGCCGCTGTCTGCTCGACCTTGAGCGCCAGTTAGCATCAGTGTTAGCTACTGGCCCATTCAGTCTGTGTTCGATCACATTCATCACATTTGGGGATTCCTCATTTACATTCCTTAGTACTTCAAATCTGTTCTCAAGATGTATAGGCGGTGGTAGGAGACCAGTGTTTGCAATCCTTGTCAGTGCTGTATCTAGGGTAGAGGATGCTACTGCGGCATTATGTGATGCTCGTGACAATCTGATGTCTCGAGTGCCTTTGGGTCTAGCTCCCTGTTTGTGCCATCGATTAGTAAGTCGATCGGCTTATTTCTCTACCTGTCGAGGAGCACTAGTTTCATGGGACTCACCGGTATGCTGAGGATGTTCATGAAGAAGCTCTGTTGTGTGCTCCGTCTGGTTTGGTAGTCCCGTAAGTAACTTTGTTTCAAGAACTGCAATCCTTTGTAAAAGTCTGTGGCAGTTAGTGCAGCAAGTAGATTCCAGAAGATGCATTTTCTCTTATCCTTGAGGCAGTTGTGTTTTCCTTTCCCGGTATGTGAGCTGGTCGGGTAAAAGAATTCTCAGTTTTTGTAGTAATCCAAACTTTGTCGTATGAGCACTGTGCTGATTTGCTGAAGTTAAAATTAGGTTATAAAAGGAAATAAAATAAAGGAAATAAAATATAAAAAAATAGGAGATAAAATGTAAAAGCGATAGAGCAAAGCGCGGAGCAGTAAGCAAGAGCGTCCGAACAGTAGCTGAGCAGGAAGTCAACCTTTACAATAAATAGGTCAAGCAATACAAATGTGTTTATGTCTGATAACCTTTTAAACACATAGGGTAAATTCTGGCAAAGTGGGACAGTTAAGCTTCTTAATTTCAATCTTTACATGTAAATGATTCTATTACTAAAAATCAACACTGAGCTCATCATAAGCAAGTATGTAATAAAAATATATAGTATTGTTAAACTGGGACAGGGTATTATGGCAAACTGGGACAGCCATTTAAGTCATTCTAATGGGGGAATTGAGTTCCCTTTTTGTATGCCCCTCATAAATTTAGTTAGCTAGCTAGATATTTCAACAAAGATTGTAAACTGATTTAAAAAAACAATGCCAATTCCAAAAAAAAAAAAAAAAAAAGAAAAAAAAAAGAAAGATGGAGGGTACAAGCTTGGATGGCTGGGACATTTGCAAAAAACTTTTCAACAAAAAGAAATGAAACTTAGCCTGTGTGGAATAAAATTAGCCTATTAGAAGAAATGTTTATGAATATGTCTATTTTTTTATTTTTATTTATGAAATAAACTAAACCCAATACAAAATATTGTGGACAGGTGAGGGAGGGAGGGGTGGAAAGAATCTGCTGTACCTGCACCCCTCCTTAAAAAAAAGGATTTTTATTATTTTTGTTGTTGTTGTTTATATTGTTATTGTGTATGTAATTGACCCTTCACTAAGCCCCGCCCTCCTTAGTTACTGTTGCTATGCCTGTCAAGCTTTTGCACCTGGCACGTCTATTACAGTATGTATGCACCGGTTTCAGACATTCCCAAGGAGATAATTAGTCATTTTTGGCGAACAGGTGAAAATCAGAGAGCAAGATTGCAGTATGCATTTGAGGGCTGTATATCCACGACATAATATGCAAACGATTAGAGAATAATTTCATCAGCTAAAGCCTAGGCTATAACGTTAGGTCCCATCGCAAGCAGCAGCCGCCGCTGAACATTCAAATGGGAAACATACAAATTGAGTGAAATTTGAAAATATTCTATTATTAATAAATCAAACAGCTTATCCATAAGTAGCCTATTGTGGAATAAAGACAAGACATTAGCCTGACCACTTTGCAATGATAACATTCTCCCGCTTATATTTTTAGCGCGCCAGGCTACAGCTCACACGTCGTGGGTCACATAAGTGACTACTGTTATGAACTGATTTAGTTTGCATACCAACCTTTTCCTTGGAGATCTCCGGCAAGCCCTGTGATGTTCCCTCCTTTTACTAACTACCTTTTACTTTTATCTAACACCGAGAGAGTCGCGATCAGATTGGGGTAGGCTAGTTAGGCCGTCGATTAACAAAATGCTGAAATATATTTTTAAGTAACGTTAAGTTATGTCAGTGAGCCTCCGTCTTGCTTTAATTACACTGCTTGATCCACGAGCTGGACAATAACTTTATTCTAGAGCTGCTATAAAGCCAAAACACTTTACTTTTAATTTCCTATTATCAATGTAAAGCTGCTTTGGAACAATCTACATTGTTAAAGGCGCTTTATAAATGAAGATGACTCCCGGCATTTCTCCCCTTGGGTTTTAGGTTTCGGGAAGGGAACAAAATCCACCACCCCATCCAAACTTTTAGGATACTGGGTATCAGATTTGCACAATCCATGCGCACAACGCTTCGGCATGTTTCCCTCGCTCAAAAGCTTGCCAGACCTCCCGCGCCTAGTTACGGTTGCTAAGGGTCAATTCATTGGGCCTACATTTGAGGAACAATATAATGTGTTTGAAGTGTCCCAGTTTGCCAATAAAGGTGTCCCAGTTTGACAGTAGCGCCTGGAAAAATGTGGTTTGGGGTCCATGTGTGTTTGAGGAAGCGTCAGCCATCCTGTGTTTAAAGCTGCCGTCGGCAACATTTTTTGATCATATTCAGTGAAATCGACACTATAATCCAACAGAACAACATAAATAAAGTGGTTTTAGAAAAAAAACCGAGCTTCTAACTCCACCTGGAGCGTGTTATTTGTTTTGCAAAAATCCACCGCTCCCGTCTCATCGGGTCCAATCAGCGCAGGGGGGTGTGAGATCTGACTGTCAATCACATCGTGCACACGCCACAGTCACAGATCCCCTCTCCCTCGCGGCTCGCGCACGTTTCAATATCACATGCACAGGACACGCCTGAAGTTCGCCTGAGATTGTACGAAGCGTGATGGCGGAGAGAAAATCTACTAACAAGCTTCCAATTCCTCTGTTATTGCTATCTATGGATAGATTAGCCAGGGCAGCCCATAGATATCATATAAAGGCTAGATGTCTTAAGGCGGAGTCACTTCCGGCATCACCGGCGGCCATCTTAGGACAGGGCTCTGTGAATTAAGGTGAGTGAGCAGCACGCACACAAATCCTCTTATCTCGCTGAAATCTTGACGGATTTACAAACGGTTTGGTTTCTTACAAACGTTATTAACGTGGTTATAATTCTGAATGCTTAAACATTTTGAACATAATTATTCATATGTATGCAGTATAATAGCTACATCTCTGACGTTTATAACAAACCAAACCGTTTGAAAATCGGTAGAAAATTGAGCAAGTTATGGTTATTTAAAAGTACATGCACCATGTTATGAGTGAGCGAGCACCCTGTCGTAAGATGGCCGCCGTGTGCGGATGTCGAGCTCCATTGGCCAGCAACGCGGATGAGACATCTAGCCTTTATATGATATCTATGGGGCAGCCTACCTCCGAGTCCATGGTGTTGATCGATGCTGAAGAGACGCGCGCGTTCACAGAAAATCAGGTACACACGCACTGACGAACACGACGTCTATGGGAGGGTGCTCGTTGGTAGTGGGGGAGGGGCATGAGAGTTGTACTTGTAAACATTCAAAATTTTGGCTAAGTCAACCAATCTGCCAGACTTGCCGACTGCAGCTTTAATGTTTCTTTCTTTTTTATTCTGTATAGTAGAGTAGAGCTCTTAAGCTATTTAGAATAGTATCATATGAGGGGCTAAGACATTTGGATCATAATAAAACATTATGCAGAAGGTAAATGATCAGAAAGTGTCCCACTTTACCAGTATTCACCCTACTTTACTGCAGACACTGAAATGACGTACACTATATAGTGTATATTGTATACAGTACAAATATTTTGAGTGTCCCTCATTTTCCTGTTCTGAAGTTGGCAACGCTAGGCTTTAGACACATTAAAATTACAATTACAAATTAACACCATTCTTAACTGAAAAATAAGGTGAATGGGGCGCAGATAAAGCTTCAGTGTTGCACAACGTCACTGTATTCCATGTCCTGGACCTTGTATCTAATATGTCTATTGTCTTCACAGTGGTGGTCAACCTGGATGATGATAAAATGACAGTGCAAGGAGGTGATCTTCCAGGTGTATACAACACTAAACAATTCCATCTCCACTGGGGTAACGGCAGCTCCTCGCCTGGCTCCGAACACACTGTGGATGGCAAACAATACCCAATGGAGGTATGAATTAATTCATTTTCCCTGCAAATGCATTGCATTATTCCACATAGCATTCTCCCTAATGCATTATCTTTATACGTCTGATTCTGTTTCTCAGCTGCACATTGTGAATGTCCATTCAAAATACAACGGGAGTGTGGCAGCTGCTCTTGCTGCTAATGACAGCACAGGATTGGCTGTTCTTGGTTTCTTTATTGAGGTGAGCAAGACCACGTTTATCCAGAGGCAAGCGCAAACCTTAAGTATATAAATGGCTTAGTTGTGTGCTCATGTGTATGTATTTTTATTTAACCAACAGGGAACCAGTGAACAAAACAAAACAAAAAGTTGGGATATCCTAACATCCTTTTTGAAGCAGATCTCTATTTCAGGTACAGAAATAGTTTGTTGTTGATAGTTTACCCAGAAATGAACATTTTGTTACTCCTCACCTTCATGTCGTTCCCCATTGAAACACAATATACGATATTTTGAAGAACTGTTTTTGTCCATACTTTGAGTGTCAGTGTGGTCCAAAACAACAATGGCATTCAGGCACAAATCATAGAGACATGCCTTCTTTTGTTTTCCACAGAAAAAAGAAAGTCATAAAGGTTTTGGAACAACAATGTTGACAGATTTTTTACTTTTGAGTCGTGAGCCAGATCAGCGTCAGACTTCACTCAATTCTGTGAAAGCGATGTTTGCCATTGATTTTCGAACTATCTTTGGGTTTGTACTTTGGTTAACGATATGTATTGCAAATATTATCTCAGTTTGATAGTCTTCACTGATTCAACGTTAGTAATTGAGTCTTGTGTTAAGAGCAACATCAGACATTATCAGAGTCTAAATTCGTGTAGTATTTGTTCTTGATTAGCCAAAGTTACCTAATTCTGAATTTACTACTAGTTTACTACTGTATGTTGCCGGTTTGTGCCACTTTCTAATTCTGTCGATTGGTGTTCTTACAGCAATTTGCAAACATCTACAGTTATATCTTCATTGTTCGTTAGGTTAAGAGTGATCTCAAAAAAGACACTTTTTGTATGTTTGGTTTTAGTTAGCAGTAAAGTGTTGAATACGCTGAAGATCTCGGTTTTGTTTCTACAATTTTTACTTAGATTTGTGGTTTTTGGGTTATCAGTTGAAGGAATTGTTTATTTTATTTTATCTCTTCTTCAATTTGGTGACACTTGTTTCTTTATGTTTGTATTCTATTTTATTTATATTGTTTTGTAACTTGTTCACTCTGCGTTTTTTTCTGATAATTGTACTCTTATTCTTTTTTATCGGTTGTTTCTGTTTATTGCACATGCTGCAGCAATTATATCTCACTTAAATTTAATGCAATCATACCTCTAACATCAAGCACGTAACAGAATCTTTTTATCAGTATGAAGTCTTGCAATTCATCCCATTAAAAACATTAATTTCTCTTAACCGATATGATTTAACAACAAATTAGCACAAAACTGAAGACGGCTAAGTAGTTTCCTTACACCCTCTTGATGTTTTAGGTGCTACAACCACAGACATCATGAATCAAATCACAATGGACAGTCTGCTTGAAGGGGTGAACAGGTCTAAATATTACCGGTATCAAGGCTCCCTAACCACACCCAACTGCAATGAAGCTGTGATCTGGACTGTGTTCAAAGATACCATCAAAGTCAGCCAGGACTTTGTAAGTCAAGGCAACTCTATAGTAGAGTAATTCATAAAAATCATATACGTCTATTACTAGATGGCAACATTCATCATATTCTGAGTTAAAACCTAAAAGTCACTCAGTTGAATTTATTCCTCCAAACAGATCAACCGCTTCAGCACAACTACCTTTTTCAAAGCAAGCGCTTCAGTTCTGACGACCAACAACTTCAGAGGAGTTCAGCCCTTGAATGGCAGAGTTGTGACATCACAGGAGGTAAAAACCGCAGCACCTTCATCTGCGGCCACATCCACTATATCTATCATTACAGTTCTTCTCTTGTCAAGTTTGTGTTGGCTGTAAAAATACATTTGTGTTTTTGTGCACACCAATATGAGCTTGTTTAATTCAACTGACTTCTCTTGTATATTATGTGTCAGCTTTATTGATCATGGTTGATGTTTTCTGTAATATTTTAATTTTGTCTCTTCTACTATCTTATCTTGATGATGCTTGACTGTTCGTAATTCTACCCATTGTATTTTTAAACGCACAATTTGCTGTCACAATAACATGAGGTCTAGAGTTAGAATAGGATAAAATCCAAAATACACTGCTAATGTTTTATATGAAACTTATGATATAATATAATATTCAACATTAGATGAATCTTTAGTATTTAAGATGATTTATGTTTTAAATGTCTAAAGCATGACAGCTATGACAGACCTCAGTTATTAAAATTAAATAAATAAATGTTTTCTGTTTAATGAATAAATGTCTCCCAGTCAAAATGCTTGTGTGTGTGCGTCTGCGTGTATACTACCATTTAAAGCAGGGGTGTCCAAACTCAGTCCTGGAGGGCCACTGTCCTGCAAAGTTTAGCTCTAGCCTTCCTCAACACACCTACCTGGAAGTTTCTAGAATGCCTAGTAAGACCTTGATTATCTGGTTCAGGCGTGTTTAATTGGGATTGGAGCTAAACTCTGCAGGACAGTGGCCCTCCAGGAGCAGGATTGGACATCCCTGATTTAAAGGGATAGTCCACCCAAACATGAAAATTCTGTCATAATTTACTCACCTTCAAGTTGTTCCAAACCTGTAGCCTAAGACTTTCGTTCATCTTCGGAACACAAATGACGATCTTTTTGATGAAATCTGAGAGATTTCAGTCTCTCCATTGACAGCCTATGAAACAACATTTTGATGCTTTAAAAAGTTCATAATGAGATTGTAAAACTAATCCATATGAACTTGAGAGGTTTAGTCCAAGGTTTAGTTTCACTTTATATTAACATATTTGATTTAGGCTTATATGTCTATGTGAGTTCAGTGTTTAGTTATTATTAGGGGTGTGACGGTTACTATATAACCGTGAGACCGACGGTTATAGTTGAACACCGTCATTACAACTCTATAACCGCCAAAACAGCCCAGTCTCACCCCAAAACGTCACATACTGACGCGTCTTGACCAAACGGCAATATACGACGAAAAGGGTACCCCTAAAACGTCCATATGAGACGAAGACATAAGCGCACCAGCAGCGCCTCTTAGCGGTACCCTAACGCATACCTAAACCTACCCATAACCCGAATAGTCACATACGGACGTTTTAGGGGTACCCTTTTCGTCGTATATTGCCGTTTGGTCAAGACGCGTCAGTATGTGACGTTTGGGGGTGAGACTGTGTTAGCCAAAACCGTGTTATTAAAATATTTTTTACAAAAATGTTTTATCATAGAGAATGTTTAAATACTAATTAAAAACAATTGTTAACAGTCTGTGTTATTAATGGTCTACGTCGTTTACAACTGTATTTGATTCTTTGCCAAGTACCCCTTGACCGACCGCCAATCATTTGAGATAGAAATAAAAGCTATGATATAGTGATGTGCCATCATTATGAGATTTATTAAACAAATGAAAAACATTTGCAATAATAAACATTAGCAATGAACATTTGCAATCGGGAGACATGGTTTTTACCACTTGATGAAGTTTTGTTTTGTAAATCGTCAGACATAATTTTTACCACTTCATTAAGTTTTGCTTTGTAGAAAGCCTTTCTTTAAAGCGAATTTCGTTTTGTACAAATTGTATCTTAATTTTAATAAATGTTTCATCAACCAATTGCATGTATTTAATAAATAAAAAGTAAACATAGGAGACAATATAATAACAGTGACATTGAGGCTCCGATGCGCCACGTTCACTTGCTGTGAAGTTGAACTAGAGCGCATCTCATCGTAAATGAATGAAACTCAGCGTAGGCCTATGCTATGCCGCCTTATACATTAGCATTAAATTTCTTTGCTACATCCTTTCTAGAACAGACAAGGGCTTTATTGCGGCTCGCATCCGCAGAGCATTGCATCGTCCATAGACCGCAAAACAATCAGCGGATGGCGGGTGGGTGCGGCTTTGAAATCTGGTCAAAAAACGTTGGTGCGGATGATGAGTTATGTGATGCGGTTGCAGATGAACTAATACCCCATCCGCGTATCTCTATTGATAACAACAATGAACACTACACAAATATTAATTTTATTCAAACTAAGTTGTCCTATAACAGACGAATGTCGCAAGAAGATAGCAACGCCAAGAAGTTATTGAAATAATTATGGTGAGAGTTTTAAGATGAGACAAAAAGGAAAGGGAGGAAGACACCTGTGAATGAGATCATTGCGGTTATGACCTGTATAAAACAGGGTAAGATAACTGCTAGTTGGTCAAACTAGTTCTTAAGACACGGTCTTAACATAGTGGCTACGTTTATGCAACTGGCCCCAGCGGGCTCAGTGCCTGAAAAATATTAAATTACATCTCTGCGGATGGCGGGTGGGTGCGGCTTTGAAATCTGGTCAAAAAACGTTGGTGCGGATGATGAGTTATGTGATGCGGTTGCAGATGAACTAATACCCCATCCGCGTATCTCTATTGATAACAACAATGAACACTACACAAATATTAATTTTATTCAAACTAAGTTGTCCTATAACAGACGAATGTCGCAAGAAGATAGCAACGCCAAGAAGTTATTGAAATAATTATGGTGAGAGTTTTAAGATGAGACAAAAAGGAAAGGGAGGAAGACACCTGTGAATGAGATCATTGCGGTTATGACCTGTATAAAACAGGGTAAGATAACTGCTAGTTGGTCAAACTAGTTCTTAAGACACGGTCTTAACATAGTGGCTACGTTTATGCAACTGGCCCCAGCGGGCTCAGTGCCTGAAAAATATTAAATTACATTAATTGCTTTTGGAAGGCTGTTCATCAAATCTGCACGTCTTCTGGCGGTGGAGACCTGTTACACCTGATTCACCTGAACCAAACTGAGCTTAATTATCTGATAGCCTAAACAAAGCACGTGTCAAACTCCACTCCTTGACGCCCACTGTCTTGCAGAGTGTAATCAAGTCACTTTTATTTTTTAAAGCACTTCATACAATAAAGATTGTTTCAAAGTAGCTTTACAACTAAAAAATGGTAAAATAATGATTCAATGATGCAAACATAGTTCAATTTGGCTATAAAGCAACTCGGAAAAAAAGTGTCATTGTTCGCTGAAGTCAGTTCAGTGTTAATTTAGTTCCGCTGTAAACATTTGCTGCGTCCTAATGCACCTACTTATTGTACGCTCTAAAAGTATTTACTCTTTTTGTGAAGAAAAAGTACATACTTTTGAGTGAATAGAGTGTACAAACTTTGGGACATACTATCATGTCATAATTGCGTCTTTAACGGTTGCTCTCTGTTGCATCCTGTCACCTTAAAGTGGTCTGTCAATCATCTTGTCACAGTTAAAATCCTCCACATTTCATTTCCTACCATATCGGAGAGAAATGCAGAAGCACGTTTATCTGCAGTCGCGGGACTTTTATGCCGAGAACTCGTCCTCATATTAATGCATAATGATGCATTTAAAAGTTAAACGGATTATGAAAGTCCACATTGTGATTGCGGATGAAATATAACACGGATAACATTTAATACATTTTTTTTTATCAGGTTAAACTTTGATCAGTCACACAAATCTTTATCTATCCTTGCCGTCGGTCGAGCATATCCACCATGTTTAGTAACACTTTTTACTCGTGTTTGTAGTTCCTCCTCCAAAGCGCAATAGGTTGTGGGCAATATTAGCCGTTAGAGCGTACACGGATCCACACTTCGAAAATCGACAGGAAATAGTAGGCCATCCGGAGACATCTGGCATACACTTTTCAACTTACTGTGCATTGGGGCACACTTATTTTAAATCTCACACACTGTTTAGGATGGATAGTATGGACACTGAGACACAGGGCAACACTCGAGAACCAGCATTGCCTCTCCCTGCTGTAAGCTTTTGAGTGCTTAACAGTTTTTTGCTTCCAACAAAGCCACCATTGCACATACCATGCAGCCATGTCCAGCACATCATGAGGTTGAAAGCCAGCAATTTTAGCCAATCAAGAGCGACAGCAGGCAGAAGTGAAGATTAATAAGTGACGGGTATTTAGTGCGATAGGGCATCCAATTTTGAACTCCAAACCCAACTCTCAAAATGTGGATTACATCTGCGGTGGGAGATGACTTGAAGGCTCTTGGTAGCTAAATAAAACTGTATCTCTGAGAGCACAGTTGAATGACTTAATTGACGTTATTCACAGCAGTGCCATCATTGATTTTTAACGGGAATGAAAGCGAGGCTGTGAGGAGTAAACATACATCTCTTCAGTGGGTTGTACTGTTATTTAATGTGTTGGAATTGGATGGAAAAACCTCATCTTAACATTGCATCTCTGTTCACAGATGCCTTTATAATCTTATTTAAGATCTGGTATGTTTTAACTTTCTTATTTTGCCAGCTTTGGCATTCATAGCAATTAGCCTAAACTTTTCACCAATATAAACACAAAATCACTAGGAGGGATTTGATAAATATTGTACTCGGTTACTAGCACAATCTCGGTCGAGTGTTGCGTCACTAGGCGCGATGGGAAAAACATATTTACTGAATAACGGCATCGAGAACTGCCCCCAGGAAAGGGAGACCGAGAGGCTGGGAGACCAAGAGCTCTTGACTAAATTGATCCAGAGTCCCATTCATTCCAAACTGCTGAGGAGCACGGATCTGTAAGTATTTAACTCGGCCTTCGACTGGGCTAAAATGAGCCAGTCGTCAAGGTAATTCAGGATGTGCATTCCCTTCTGTCTCAGAGGGGAGAGGACTGCATCCATGCACTTTGAGAATGTGTGTGGTGCCAGAGACTGTCCGAATGGAAGGACAGTATACTGGTAAGCCACCCTCTCGGACACAAATCTCTGTGAGCGAATTGAAGCAAGGAACCTAGTTTTATTATGTTCAGAACCCAGTTCGACACTCCTGGGATGGCATGGGTGGTTAGCGGCTGAATAAGTTCGGGGTACAGGCCGCACCTTCTGGGGCTCAGGGTCCAGCATTATATTAGGCCAGAGACCCTGGCGTTTAGGAGGGAAGGGCTTGGAGGGGTGGGGGTGCTGATGAGGCTCAGGCGCTGGATTGGGCTGAGCGTTCACAGTGCTGGTTTCGCTGGCTATTGAGTCTGCGTGGTTCTCTGGCGACTTAAAGCAGCTGCAGAGCTGGAGAACTTTGGCAGAAAGTGGTGCATTACCTGCGAAGACTTCAGTGCAGCAGTGACGCGCTCGGCGAAGCTTTCTACAGCATGGCCAAAGAGTCGAGGAAGGCAGCCTTGTCTGCATCCTTGATCTCCGTTAAGTTGAGCCACAGATGGTTCTCCAATACCACTAGGCCAGGTCTGTAGCACTGCATAAGTCCCTGAATGCGACTGGGTCTGGTCCAGATTCGTCTATAGACCGAAGGATTTTGGCCTGAAACACCTGGAGGACTACTATGGCTAGAGTGGTCCTGCAGGGTTTAGAGGGGTGAGCAACTTTAGCCTTCCATCCGATTGCAGTGGGCGGACAGGTGTGCAACCACGAGAGGAGGCGGCTTCTCATACTCTTCTTTCACAGCGCTGTTGATAGTAGTGAGGGCGGTGGAGGTAGTAGTTACTTAGGCGGGCCGAGTAGGGGGTGCGCCATGACTTGGTGAGAGTATTGTGAACTTCAGGGAAGAACAGGGTTGCTTGCTGGCGAGGGGCCTGCTGGCGCCCTGGCAGGAACCATTCATCTAGGTGGCTGAGTGTGGGCCTCAGTCTTAGGTGGTGTCACATAATTTCAGAAAAGTCAGTGTGTGTGGAATATTTTTTATAATTTAAAGAACCTTTTGTGCATTTGAAAGGTTCCATGGATGTTCTTTGTGTAAAAAGGGACAGGCTTTTATAAGCTGTTAAAATGTAATGTAAAAAATATTATATGAAAAAAGATTTTAGTTTGTTCCATTTTCTACTTAAGTAATTAAATTAAAATCAATTAAAATTCAAATCAATGTAATCTTAATAGGTTGAATTTTACTCTGTTGAGTTGAATAGCCTATATAATTCATGTCCAGATGTAGCCTGTAGGCAAAGTTAATAAGCTGTCATTTAGCAGATGCTTTTAGTGGTTAACAGTCACCCTGGATCAACCTTTTGTGTACATTTATCATTAAGTTGCTAAGATAAGTGCCACCACGCAAAACTAGCAGAGCCGCTTCGGCATTCATTGCTTTGTCAAGCTGTTAAATTAACCACTATTAAAATATATAGAGCCATCCTCTCAATTAAGCTTAACAAGCAAGCTAGTCTGTGTTGGTGTAAAATAGCAAACATCACCAAAATTAATAAAATGCCCGCAAAATGCAAGATATGAATGGTCCTTGCATGAGATTTTGTTTTTTATCTTTATATATCATATAGTTAAGCCATATGCCTATCTATCACACAAGCAAAAGTGCTATTTTCCCGATTACCAAACTTGATTTCAAATGTAATAATACAACAGTTCAATTAACAATAAGAGGATATTAAATAAAATATTTAAACATAATGTCACGTTATGCTCTATTTCACCTACGAAAATAGTTCCTAAGCGAGCAGCGCAGTGGTGTTTCGTTCGTGAATGAATGAATCAACCGGTTTGAACGAATCACTGAATGAACGATTCTTTTACTCGCTTATTAAGACTTGCCGCCACCTAATGGAGCTATCATTACATTTCAAACCAGGCCCGGAGTGGGTAATCGGGAGAATCGGGAGTATTCCCGGTGGGCCGCTTCACTTTTGGGCCGGTCGAGGAATTTTTTTTTATTATTTTTTTTACATTTCAATGTCAGTTACATTAGGATACACACGTTCCGCATTCTGCCACCACAGCGCGCAACTCAGCATGGGTTGTACCATGTGAGGGAGTTCTCCCCTCCCCTCCTATAGAAATGGTTGGGTCCATAGCCCGTCTTTTCAAAACGTTTTCTCAGGGAGGCTACCGGCACCTACTGATAGCTGGGCCCGGGGGGCGGGGTTACGTTCTGCGTCACTTCTCTCATGCGGGTTCTCGTCGACCAGGGTCAGCGCGCACACAGGCAGGCACAGAACTAGCTAGCGAACCTAAGTCATAAATCTAATAAGTTATGTTTTTTACAACACGTTTTTTGATGGAAAAGTGATGTTTAATTTCCATAGTCTTTGTTTAGTGAACGAAAGCGAAATCAGGAATTGCGGTCTTTCAGTTTGTTTATCGTTACCTAGCTACCAAGGGTTTAAGTTGTACAAGATGTGCTGTAGCCTTAATTATTTACAATGGCCAAGTCGCGTTTCATATTAACAGATGAATAGGCTTCGCTCAGTTTATTAAATACATCCAACCTGAAAATCACGGTAGGACTGTGCAAACAAAGTAGACTATCTGTCTAGCATTGCCATGTCAGTGTATTGATTCATTGTCCCATCATAGTTTGTAAGAGACATTTCAGGTTGGATGTATTTAAACTGAGCGAAGCCTATTCATCTGTTAATATGAAACGCGACTTGGCCACTGTAATTAAGGCTACAGCACATCTTGTACAACCGAAATGGTTAGCGCTTTTACCAAATATCACTTTTCATAAGGTATGGACAGTGCCAAACAAATTTTTGTTTCATAATAAAATAGAAGAAATCCATTTTAAAAATATTCACCGTTATTACCCTTGTAATAAATATCTAAGTAAATTTTACAGTAATATTTCCCCACTATGCTCTTTTTGCCAAGAGGAGGAAGAATCTATTTTACACTTATTTTACTTATGTTCTTATACTAAACAATTTTGGCTTCAAATTTCAGCTTCCATATTTCTTGCATTTCATCAGTTATGTAATATTTCTGTCAGTACGGTTATTTTTCACTCTGATGGCTCTGAAAATAAAAAGCTAGATGATATATTAAACTTGTTCTGTATGATGGGAAAATACCACATCCACAAAGCAAGATACCTTAAATTCAAACCTAGTTGCAAAATTTTTGCTTATTATTTAGTTATTATTGTCTTCACTTCAAAAAATCCCCTCCAATAAAAAAGCTTTGAAAACATCCTGTATTATAGAACAAGTTTTATGTAAATTGTAATTGTATTTTATTTACTGTTATTATTTACTTTCATTTTCTCTGTATCCCCACATGTTCATGTTCATTGTTTTGTGTTATTTCCATTGCATTGATTTATATTGTAATGCAATAAAAAAAAACATCTTGTACAACCCTTGGTAGCTAGGCAACGATAAACAAACTGAAAGACCGCGATTCCTGATTTCGCTTTCGTTCAAAACAAAGACTATGGAAATTAAACATCACTTTTCCATCAAAAACGTGTTGTAAAAAACATAACTTATTAGATTTAAGACCTAGGTTCGCTAGCTAGTTCTGTGCCTGCCTGTGTGCGCGCTGACCCTGGTCGACGAGAACCCGCATTAGAGATGTGACGCAGGACGTAACCCCGCCCCCCGGGCGAGATGCCCCAAAATTTATGAGTCCCCCGTAACGTAGTCTCGCGTAGCCAGACCTTCAGACTGACGGCAGAAGGTCTGGAATTTATCGCAGCTTTTCTTGGCCAAGAGGACGTTTGACTGACATATAACGCAACCAATCACAGTTCGTTTTGTTCCGCGTCATGTTTAGGGGCTGTGCCAATATAATGTCGATGTCCCTACAATAACAGACCGGCTCGCATTTAATAAATTATTTATTCAAGAACGTTGTGCAAGTTTACTGCAACAATGGAGCCACAAACTTCACATACTTTGAAAATCCAGCGTTTAGTTGATCCTGGTAAGCGCTCATTTGTCTCAGTTGTAAACACAACGGCTTTCTTCTTCCACGAGGGGTTTTGGCGTCACGGCATTTGTTACCAGACGGACCGTTAAAGAACGTGACACACGCGTCTCGCGGACATCCTGTAGAATTCAACCAATCAGGTCGTGACTTCGAAACTCCTGAAGTGTTTCCAGAAAAGTGTGCCATATGCATCAGACGTTTAGCCAACGTTCCGTGGGCGTGACGTCTGAGGCTGAGACTACCCGTAACGGTACACGTCAGGGAGGATGGATGGGAGGAAGAGGCCAGGAGGTAAGCTATGGAAGCTTTGTTTCCGCCACAGAATAAAACATTTTAAAAGATAATTGCGACTTTTTATCTCGAGTTTACATCTGGCAAATCTGAATTTTTTTCTCAGAATTGCGAGATATAAAGTCAGAATTGCCTGAAATAAAGTCGCAATTGCGTGTTAAAAAGTCAGAATTGTGAGATATTAAGTCAGAATTGCCTGAAATAAAGTTGCAATTGCGTGTTATAAAGAATTGTGAGATATAGAGTCAGAATTGCGTGATATAAAGTCGCAATTGCTTCTTATAAAGTCAGAATTGCAAGATGTAAAATCAGAACTGCCTGAATAAAGTCGCAATTGCTTATAAAGTCAGAACTGCAAGATATAGAGTCAGAATTGTGTGATATAAAGTCATAAAACGTGTTATAAAGTCACAATTGCGAAATATAAAGTCAGAATTGTGTGATATAAAGTCGCAATTGCTTATAAAGTCAGAACTGCCAGATATAGAGTCAGAATTGTGTGATATAAAATCATAAAACGTGTTATAAAGTCAGAATTGCAAATTATAAAGTCAGAATTGTGTGAAATAAAGTCGCAATTGCTTATAAAGTCAGAACTGCAAGATATAAAGTCAGAATTGTGTGATATAAAGTAGCAATTGCGTGTTATAAAGTCAGAATTGCGAAATATAAAGTCAGAATTGCGAAATATAACGTCAGAATTGTGTGAAAAAGTTGCAATTGCTTCTTATGCTTCTTATAAAGTCTAAGTGAATTATTATTTAACCTTTACATTATTTGTTAACCCATGGTATTAATACTAACTACACAATAGTACGAGCTGAACTGTTGCTTCATTTATCCAATTTTAAAAAAGTGCTAATTTGGAATTCCACCATGGAAAAAGTGGGCCGGTCTTGGGCCTGAAACTCCCGGGCTGAAAAGTGGCCCCACTCCGGCCCTGTTTCAAACCATTCATATTTCTATATTAAATTATTTAAAACACTTTTAAAAAACGTATTCATACAACTCTAATTGCAGTGTAAATAGGCCTAGGCCTACATCTAAATATGAATAGTTATAGTCTAATAAATAGTAATCTCAGTCATTAATGACAACATTGGTTTTGGTCATTTACAAGTTCATATACCAAATCTGTTGAGTATTAACATCTGCATGGGTGTATGGGTATGGTAAATACATAAATAAATATGTAAGTAATTTAAAGATGTTCTACAATATGTATCTAACTTTGCTTTGGTCAGTGCACTGTCACGGGGAAACTAAACATAAAGCCCACAAGTTCATGATCAAAATAATTAATGAGGCATTATTAATGATGGAATTACAAGAGGAGTTGGGGGTAAAGTGAGCCGTTTACCTTAGCATTGTGATTGATTCTCATTCTAACCTTCCTTTGCGCAAAACATAACAGATAAAGAGTTACAAATTGCATTGCAAATTGCATTAATATAGCAACTTTATCTTGTAAGTTGGTGACTGCCACCATACGTCCAAGACTGTTCTACAGTATCATTAATTTAAGGTAAGCCATGTGTTGTTGATTTTAGAGGTTTCAGATTTCTTTAAAAGAAAGTGTGCACAACATGTGTGGAGGACTCTTTCAGGTAAGATGTCTGACTTGGTGAGTTTTCAGTATGTCTTGTTAGATTCCCTCTGATCCATCTGTTGTTTTGTAGCAATGGTGGTCTGTGTCAGTGTGGGTCCACGCGAGACACATACCCCTCAGCGGCCCTGGGCGATAACTTCAGCACAGCCATGGTCAGTCACTGGGACAGCACACAGCACTCCTCCGAACACCCCACAGACGCCTAGAGAGCTGGAGTTTGCTGGGGCCGGCAAGAGACACAGCTATGTGAGTACTTCTCCATTGCTCCAATGAGTTTCATTTCCTGTCTTATAAGAGAGAAATGCAGAAGCACGTTGATCTGCAGTCGCGGGTCTTTCATGCGGACAACTCTCCTCATATTAATGCATAATGATGTATTTAAAAGTTAATGCCCAAAACAGATCTTTATAAAAGTCCAAGTTGTTATTGCAGATGAAATATAACACGGATAACATTAATATCAGGTTAAACTTTGATTAGTCACTCAACCCTTTATCTCGTCGGTTGCGCATATCCGCCATATGTTTTGTATTTAAAAAAACAAACAAACAAAAAAAAACTTGTTTTTTTACTCGTGTTTGTAGTCCTTTCTCCAAAGCGCAATGGGTTGTTGGCAATATTAGCCTCAGAGTGTCAATGGATACATAAAATCTGGTGAAGTAGACCATCCGGGGACTTCTACACTTTTCAACATAGCCTACTGTGCTTTGAGACACACTTATTTTAATCTCATTATTTATTGCTAGTCATCTCTTTCTCATCAAACAATCAGACTTAATAATGGCTTGCAGTACTGGGTAATTGCCACTTGTAATTAAATTATATTTTAAAATAGGCTACTTGAAATATGATTCAGTTACTTTTCTAATGATAATATGGCTATACAAGAATAACTCTTACAATGGCAGTAACTGATTCATAATTCATTGATTCTACTTCTTTTTTATTTTATACATTTTTCCTTCTGAATTGGTTCAAAGTCAGAGTTGGAAATATCTTGAAAAGAAAAAAATGTTTCTTTTACCACAAATTGTGTATGTATGCAAATTGTATAATATCCAAGGTAGACATTTCTAGTCACTACTGAAACACAATAATAATTAACTTAATAAGAACGATTGTTAAGATTTTGTTTACATCTACCATGCAAATATATTCTTTACTATTTTATTAAAAAGTTTTCACATGTACTGTAAATCAATAACCATTGCAATTTTAAGAGTATTTTGAATCCAATCTTTCTTTGTAAAAGGCATAAGGTTTATCATATTGATTTCAAAGTTAAAGCTCCAATATGTAGGAATTTTGTAATAAAATTTCCGAAAATAACTTGCACAGTGTGATATATTTCCTCCAGTTGTGTACTTACAATATCTCAAAAGTCTCCAAAGATTTTTTATTTCAGAGAAATTCCGATTTTAAATAACTGGCCGTCCCGGAAAAGAAATGTCGCGCCTCAGTGACGCAATATCCGCTCTATCATTGTTTTCCGGTGTGGACCATGTGATCGGATATTCCACCACACCGGATTTTTTTTTTTTTTTTTTTTACAACAACTTTTTTGAGTTTTTTTTTTTTTTCTTATCACAATAAACAATAAAGACGTCTGACAAAGAATAAAAAAAGAATAAAATAAAAAATATGACCCACCACACCGGAATATCGCATGGTCAAATGCGGAAGTGGTGGTTAAAGCGTTATAGCTATAGACTGTATGGTTATACTAGCTGTTATGGATCACGAACTCTTTGGCGAGTATTTAAGTGCCAACAAAACGAAAGCGTCCATATTCGGATACACGCGGAGTCGCGGACTGTGTGACAAACGGAGGAATAAAACCCGGATAAATATCGGCCAGGCGTTTTCGAGATGGAGAGAGCTGCGCGACTATCTTGACAGAGACTCTCTCGCGAGTGTATTGATAGACAGGTAAGACATGCAACTGTCAATAATAGCACTTATAAACAAAGTTATATTGCTCTTTGTACTTTGGTAAGGCTTTTTATCACGTGTGGTGACCGAGATTATGGCAGTAGCCTACAATTAAATACAATCGGATATGATGTTAAAAAAATATATTTAGTCATTACTTGCAAATGTTCGTTCAAATTTACTTTTAGATATTGGTTTGAACACGTTAAACAACACGGCATTAACCATAAAAACGTAAAACTGCACAACATTAACCAAACAAATCATTTGACAAATAGCTGTATGTTGTAACGGGATAATATATCATAACATTTCACGTTCCTTGCAGTTCATTAATTATGATGACATAAAATAATACGATCAGACATACAGGTAATACAAAAACGAATAAATTACCTCATCCGTGATCACCTCCTTCATAGCGTCATCAAGCTTCGCCTTTGTTATTGTTGGAAACTGCGCCCTCTTGTGGTCAAATACCAAAGTCGCATACTGGAGCTTTAAGGATTCATTAGTTTGAATATACTTTGATGCTAATCAGCACGTGGTTAGCTAGCACAGTTCTGAACATTTCTACACACACAAAAACAAAATTTTATTGGATAACACCCAAAAAACAATGATGTCACAACCAAAACTTCACCACGTTTCGGTCGTGACATTTTCGGTAATGACATTTTTTGATACTTTAGAAACTAGCTCAAAGATGCTAATTAGTACATGGTTACCTAGCAAAGTTTTGAACAGTTGTTCACACATTAAAACAAAATGTTATGAAATAACACCCAAAAAAGTTTGCTTAATTGGAGTAAAAAGGTGTTTGGTAGTGACGTTCCTTAAAGTTACACACCGATTTTAAGACTTTTGAACACATTTACCTCAAAATGATGGGGCCTATATACTCACCATGTATGAGAGAGAGGGACACAGGAATAATTCCTGATCAAAAATGTAGTCAGTCTCGGACAATGGACCAAAACGTACATATGCGGGAGAATTTTTTTAACATAAAGTTTCATGATTTACAAAGAAATATTAAATAAATATTTTTCAAAAATCAAAGAGTTATTTTTAAAAACAACATTGGAAATAAATAGCAAACATTCTTTCAATATCATTGTCACAGGTTAAAATTTAGGGGTTCGGGTTCGGGACAGTCACCTCCCTACCCAATAAATGATGATTTTATATATTTTAAATATCATTGTGGGATTCAATAGATAATAGAACGATCGTAGTAAACATCTAAGATTTGAATGCTTTTTAGTTGTGATTTAAGTATAAATGCGTAGCAGTCGTAACTTTTATTTTAGACATGCCAAGTTTTGGTCAAGGGATGGAGTTGAAATGATATGACAGAAATGAAAAGATGTATAGGCCTATGACATTATTTCATATCAGTAAAGCCTTGCTGTCGTAGCACATCTATTGTTTTGGTTATTATTTTACTTTGAGGTTGTTGTTTTTTTTCCAGAGAGAACTTTATACAAATGTATATGCCATTATCCCTCTGCCATGTTACACATGTACAGGCTTGGGAGGGTTACTTTAAAAATGTATTCCGTTACAGTTACAAATTACTTCATAAAAAAGTATTCAGTAACATAATCCAAGTACTATAATATGAAAGTAATGTAACTGATTACTTTTGGATTACTTCAAGGCCACGTATATAAATAAAGTCAAGCAAGAAGAAATATTATACAAAAAAACAAAAAAAAAGTATTAAGAATTTGGTCCAGTGTAGGCCTACAATATTTGCAAAATGTACACACAGGCCTGAATATATATTTATGTAAAGGGCTATACAGACATCTAGTGGCTAATGTATTGTATTACAGATTATTTAGTTTTATTTTTAACTAATTTTTAAAGGGGGGGTGAAATGCTCATTTTCACTCAATCTCCTGTTAATCTTGAGTACCTATAGAGTAATATTGCATCCTTCATATCTCCAAAAAGTCTTTTGTTTTATTATATTTTTAATTGAAAGATAGGCTGTACCGAGTCTTTCCGGAAAAAAACGAGCGGCTGGGGGCGGGCCGTGTGGGCGAAGCTAAAGCTGTGCTAACGCGCCGAGCTAACAACACACAGAGACATTTGTTCAACAGTTTTACTCACCGTTCCAACGCACGTCCGCGAACCTTTATCATTGTGACTGCTCGATCCTGCTCGATCCTTAAGCATTAGCTAGACGATCTGGGCTTTGTTTATAAAACAATCATCGTCGAAATGCAGGGAACAACAGTCTTACACAACGTTTATGCTCAGGAAAACAAACTCCATCCACTGGTGCCTTAACGCCGGGTTCTTTGGGAATCTGTGCAGGGTTGTCTTGCCCTGGCAACTAAAAACACACTTCTTTGGTGACATTGACTTCCCAAAAGCCGGGCAGGGCGCTTTGATGGCGAACTGCTTTCACTCTCTTGCTTTGTTTTACGAGTGCGCGCGCGCCCGCGATCTTACCGGAGAAGTGCCCTTAGGACCCATATAAGGAAATTCCGCCCTCTCTTACGTCAGACAGAGCCATACTCGAAAAAAACTTTCCGAAACTTGTGACAAACCGGAAGGACAATTTTTGGAACAAAAATACTCCTTCAAACGTACAACTTAACTTTTGAAACTTTGACCATGTTTAGCATGGGAATCCAACTCTTTAACAGTGTAAAAAACTCAGTATGCATGAAACAGTAATTCACCCCCCCTTTAACTAAAAAAAATAAAAACACAACATTTAAATTTTTTTACACAATCTACATATTAGTTTATTTTAAAATGGGCCTACATGTTGACTAAAGCCGTGATCTTTCTTAATTTGCCTGACTGAACTTGGGGCGTTGGCAGTGGGAGTTCCTACGTTACCTAGAAAGCGAACATCCCGTTAAGTGAGAAAAGATTAAGAAAGGACATTTTGGGTACTAAAAAAGCTACTCTCCTAGTTTCTACAAAATGGCAGCGGAGTTTCCATAAATTAAGAATAGAATAGAATAGAATAGAATGAGGCATTTATATAGCGCTTTCATATGTACTACTGTACACCCAAAGCGCTTTACAATCATATCAGGGGTCTCTCCTCAACCACCACCAGTGTGCAGCATCCACTTGGATGATGCGACGGCAGCCACAGAACAACAGCGCCAGTGCGCTCACCACACACCAGCTATATATAGGTGGAGAGAGGAGAGAGAGTGATAGAGCCAATTCAATGTAAGGGGATTATTAGGAGGCCATGATTGGTAAGGGCCAACGGGTGGAATGTGGCCAGGACACCGGGGTTACACCCCTACTCTTTACGAGAAATGCCATGGAATTCTTAATGACCACAGAGAGTCAGGACCTCGGTTTAACGTCTCATCCGAAGAAGGACGGTGGTCTTTGACAGTATAGTGTCCCTGTCACTACATTGGGGCGTTAGGACCCACACAGACCACAGGGTGAGCACCCCCTGCTGGCCTCACTAACACCTCTTCCAGCAGCAACCTGGTTTTTCTCAGGAGGTCTCCCATCCAGGTACTAACCAGGCTCAGCCCTGCTTAGCTTCAGTGGGCAACCAGTCTTGGGCTACAGGGTGATATGGCTGCTGGCGAATTAAAAGCGATTTACCTGCAGGCAGCATCGTTTCCACTAGCAGCAGTGATTCAATCTTATGCATGCACCAGCGCAAGAGTCATCACTGGCAACAGAACCAGGAACTACTGTATAGCCTAATCAAGCATAATATAGTGTTATTATACCAAAATACGTATTTATTTAGTTTTAAATGAAACCATTGTAATCCTGAAAGTATTCCCCCTTTTTTCAAAATGCAACTATAATCTGATTACTACGTTTTTTTGACGTAACTGTAACGGATTACAGTTACTGGATTTTTGTATCCTGATTACATAACGCCGTTAGGCTACATGTATTCCGTTAGCCAGCCTACTCCCCAACCCTGCACATGTATATAATGGGCTACATGCTATTTGATCCTGAAAGTGGCACTGTTATTTCAGTGATTGACATATTGAAATGTGAATTTGACGTAGTGATTTGATGAAGAAGGTGAACTCGTCTGACACATATTAAAAAGGGAAAAGAAGATAGAGAAAAGAGAAAGAAGATAACAAAACCCTGAAATATCACTTTGAAAAATAAAGCCAGAGATAAAAATAGTATGTCTATATGAATTTCCCCATAAGGGGCCCCTCTATTTGATTTTCATGGGTATTTTCTAACCTTTTTGAATATATATGCCATCTGTAATGTAAAATTCTTAAATTTAGTCAATCAAATTAGAATAAAATTCTGTTACCAATTAAATTAGTATCAGCCAAAGCCATCTTTGCACTGCAGAAGTGGCACAGAAGCTGCATATGAAGTTGCATTCAGGAATATAAAATAAGTGACAAAATGAAACAATAATTGGATTATGAAAGTCATATGAAAGTAACCAGAAGGTGGCAGCAAGTCATTGTTTTGATTAATGAGTCATTAAGTCATCGACCAAAACATGATTCATTCAGGAATAAAAATCAAGTGGCTGTCTATATTAAAGGACCATTGAATCACAAGCCTATTTGCACTTGGTGTAAATGTATACTTCGTGTTTTATTTAATTTTTTCATCCTATAGGTTTAAACACATTCTCACTCCCAAAGCATCTACACTGACACTAGTGCTAGGTGCCAAAAGTGCCACTGAGTGTCTTTTATTTGGCAGCAATCCAGTTGCTGTAAATGCTGACTCTGACATAAAAAAAAAAAACTGACATGAAGGGCATAAAAATGTTATTATTATGAAAGTATATGTTCTGGGCATATTCAAGTCCAACCAATCTTCTTTGTCAGTCCAAAAAGCCCCCCATGTCATCATGAAATAACAGGTTTCCTCATTCTTGGAATTTCAGATCTTAGTTTTTATGCTCTGGCTGAAACTTACAAATATGTATTTGTTTATTTGTTGATCGAGGTATGTTGGAAAGAAACTCAACAGGAAGTGTCCCTTGAAAAACAAGAATCAGAAACCCCACAAAACAAGACAAGCTGGGAAACAATTAAAAGGGTATAAAACAAAAGTATGGCATTAAAAAAGGAATGAAGTAAAAAAAAAAAAAAAAAAAGGGGGGATAGTGGGGATAGTGCTCATTAAGATAAACAACCCATAAAAATTTTCTCCCGCCTTCATCCAGAACAGCGGGTCAGGAATCGGTTAGCGTTTCCTCTTAGACCCTGCTGGTAGATCCTGAATCTACATCATAGCACAAGCTTGTTGGCTTTTGGTGTGAATCCTCGGAGGAAATGAGTCCTTTTCAAAATAACTTTGGGGCTTACAAATTTGACAATTTTACAAAAGTAATAAAAAAAACAATTGGCGAATAAAAAAGTATTTAAAAACTTTATGATAGCATGAAAAACTAGTTCACCCAAACGAGATACACATTTATGCAATAACGCTCTCTCTGTCAAATTTAAAATTACTTTGTGAAAATAAATTCACCAGACAATTCCAACTCCACTGGATTTTATCTTAGCTTCCAAATAAATTCTAAAAAAAATGTGAGAACGCACTAGGTATTGAGAACAATGAGAGAAAAAAAGAAGCTTTTGACTGATTTGAGCTCTGCTTTCAGCAGTCCTGACCTGAAGTCCAGTGACTATAGAGCTCGTAGTGCACTGGAACTGCTTACTAATGTTGCGCACAATATCACATGACAACAGGCATTTTAATATCTGCTTGTGGCATCCTGCCAACATCACTTGCCTGAAGCCCTGATGTTCTTACAGTAAATCTTAAGACTGTCAGCCTCGAAGCTGGCACTAATGAGATGTGTCAGCCATCTCATCTCACAAGTTTCTGTGCATATTTGTAGGGCCGCATATAACACCTGTGCTGTCATTATGAGGTTCCAGCTGTAGAAAATTAAGATTTTTCATGGGGTTATGTTACATGCATGCTGTTGATCATATTCATTTTTATTTTATTAATGCACCAAGTGCGGATAGCTGCCTTGTTGGCAGAGGCTAATAACACTAACTCCACCACCATTGTCTGATTGATCCAGACAAAATTACAGTAGAGATCCTGCTGATAACAGAAGCAGTGGTGAGGAGAGGAAGGGGCTGTTCACACAGAACAGACCAGCAAACGCCAGACCAGCAATGGTTAAATAAAAATTAAGAAAATATTACAAAAGTGTAAATAAAGTTTACATTTACATTTCATTTAGCTGACGCTTTTATCCAAAGCGACTTATAATTGCTATATATGTCAGAGGTCGCACGCCTCTGGAGCAACTAGGGGTTAAGTGTCTTGCTCAGGGACACATTGGTGTCTCACAGTGGATTCGAACCCGGGTCTCTCACACCAAAGGCATGTGTCTTATCTAATTTGTCTGAGGTGGAACATAATTAGTGGTGCTTGCCAAAGGCAAGGCATTACTATTGTTATTGCTCATTAGGGCTTGCATAGACTAGTCGAGTAGTCGATAGATCGACTACTTCAACCACTAGTCGACGCTGTCGGAAACAATCGACTACTCGAGCGTCCATTAACCATAAATGAATTAAAAATGGCGAACGTCACCAACAGACACCACACGTCAGATGTGTGGAAGTATTTCATCAAGCATGACAAAAATATAGTAATTGGCCAACTCTGCAAGAGGCCGTTCACATATTGCGTCTAAAAACGTGTGGAAAGCGCGGCCGTGCCACTGTCTCCTACAAGCGCTTGCGCTCCCGTGGCGTCTGTCGTTGCTATGCAACCAACCATGAACTGCGCTCTCCATGATGACATGATTCATTGATTTCTAGCCCTTGCACTAGCTTTACTACTAGATATATTTCTGGAGATGAGAAGGAAAAACCCGCCTGGAAAAACTAGCGCACCACGTTGCTTCCATTATGAGCGCGCTCGCCGCGCGCCTACATTTGAAATGTCGACCTTGAGCGCGAAAAAGACGCGATATGTGAACGGCCCCGTCTGAAATGAAAGGCAAGAACGGCTAGGGTAAACGTACCTATTATGCTCAAGTACCCATTAAGCACACTACCATCTTGGAGCTCAGATTATAAAAAGAAACAGCAATGTATTATCCTATTTGATGTATTAACCAATTGATGTGTTTGTTACTATATACCTCCTGTAATTTTAAACCAATCAGACCATTGCACACTGAGATATATGTGTCCATGTGTTCACACTGTCTGGCGGCTATTTTCAAAGCTGTCTGAAAACTTTCACCAGAAGAGGAGCCCCTCAGATGTGCATTTTTTATATGTTTAAGCATTTATTTTGAAGAAGTACATCTTCTTATTGCAAAATTAAGAGATTAATGTTTAGACTTTTGAATATTATAACCTGGAACCTGGATGTGGGAAATAATTACAGTTAGATCTAAAAGATAGTTTTAGCAACATAGCCCAGATGCTACGAACATAGCTAGCTTACTAGCTGTATAAGATTGTGTGCTACATTAATATATTACTTCACAGGAATTAATGGCTTGTACTTTTAAATCCATAATATTATAATTTTACATTTTATTGATAGTCTGTGGTTTTAAACTGCTGTAATTTTTAAAGAATTCATATTATTGTTAGGTGAGCTTAAAGGGTGCACTACTATGACAATCACACAGCTTCAGTGTGACATCAATTAGAAAAAGCATAATTTCATAGATATTGTCTATAATAGTTGTTCATATTAAAATTGGTATAAACTTAATACATTACCTAGATTATTAATTTAGCTAAATATTTTCCTTTAAATTTAAATTTAATATTTATTAATTAAAAAAATGTTTTTGCTCCAATTAAGCACAGTGTGTGCTCCCTTTAAGCTCACCCACATTAAACGTCTATGTAAATACTTAATAATCAGAATTTAAATATTAACTGATGGTTGTCACTATGTTAATCTTCAAAAAAATGATTAATAAACTTATTTTCACAGTCTTAAGATGACAAAAGCTAGACGAAACTATAGTGTATGCCCAAAGATGAAAGAGGCATGTCATACAAAGAAGGAGCCATCAGAAACCTGTCGTATCTGTCCAAGAAGTTTGGAGTAGACAGGAAAGCTCTGACCCAGAGAGTTAAAGGGATACTCCACTTTTTTTGGAAATAAGCTCATTTTACAACTCCCCCAGAGTTAAACAGTTGAGTTTTACCGTTTTCGAATCCATTCAGCCGATCTCCGGGTCTGGCGGTACCACTTTTAGCATAGCTTAGCATAATGAATTGAACCGGACAAGACCATTAGCATCTCTCTCAAAAAAATTACCAAAGAGTTTCGATATTTTTCCTATTTAAAACTTGACTCTTCTGTAGTTACATCGTGTACTAAGACGGACGGAAAATGAAAAGGTGCGATTTTGAGAGTATAGTTCCTAGCCATATCAGCCTAGAAAATTTAAACTTTACATTTTCCGTCGGTCTTATTACACGATGTAACTACAGAAGAGTCGAGTTTTAAATAGGAAAAATATCGAAACTCTTTGGTCATTTTTTTGAGAGAGATGACCCGGCTGATAACAGAAATTGGCTTTTTTTGGAAATTGGCTCATTTTACAACTCCCCCAGAGTTAAACAGTTGAGTTTTACCGTTTTCGAATCCATTCAGCCAGACCCGGAGATCGGCTGAATGGATTCGAAAACGGTAAAACTCAACTGTTTAACTCTGGGGGAGTTGTAAAATGAGCCAATTTCCAAAAAAAGTGGAGTATCCCTTTAAGGAGCACATTGGTTTGTTTTGTTATTTGATTTTTCAATATGGGTTACATAGCTGAACGTGGACTAGTCTAGATGTTGCAATGAGTTTGAATGACACGTCACTATGAATAGGATAGGCTACCTGATCAAATTGAATGCCTTGTTGCTTGATTTTAGTGTTCTGTTTTTTTGTGATTGACTCTGTACCTTCAAATAAAACTTTTTTCAATTATTCCTTAAAAAGGTTGTTTAAAATAAACAAGATTTTTTAATAAAACTTGTTGTGAGCTTATTGGGAACAGGGGTGTGCTTAAAGGGTACAAAATGTACCCATTAAGCACAGCCAGACTTTTTATATTTAATAATGTACATCTTAATTGAAATACTTTTGTCATTTAAAATAAAATGAAATATTATAGTGTGAGAGATTAATATTTTATTTTAAAATAACTTCTTGTACTAAAACCAATATCTTGTGCACTAAAAATGTCTCAATGTAGATTTTGGTGAGCTTAATAGGTACGTTTACCCTATTTATTTGGCTTTAGACTGTTACATGAAAAAATTAAAATGAAATGTCATAATTATAATGTTTTGAGAGTTTACTTATGTAATTGTTGCATTAGGCTATGAATTAATAATGTTTATTGATAAGATCTAGCTATTTCATGTCTTTTCATTTACAGTAGCATGAACCACGAGTAGTCGAGTAACTCGAGTATTGTTTTGATAAGAAATCGACTAGCAGAAATCAGTAGTCGTGCAACCCCTATTGCTCATACTTATTATTATTCTTTTTTTTTTTAATTATTATTATTACTCCGGAGTTTGGCGCGTAACTCCTCCCTTACCGTTTGTCACAGACCCTTGAGTGAGGTGTCAAATCGTGCGGCTCTTTGAGGAGAGGTGTGCTATATCTAAGCGATCGGGTGTACGATGTTCGCACACCCGTTCGGATGAAAAAGTGGCCAAAAAAGTCCCATTGACTTAACATTATGGTATTTTCAGAAATTCAAATCCAACTGTCACTTTTCACACACACAGACACCAAAGGGCCTAAAATTTTCATAGCCACACCTTAGCAACCACTAAGAGTTCCCTAGCAACCACCCCAAACCATAACTAAATGTTAAATGAGCAATGTCACACTCGTAGCCATCCGATATCGCTGTATATTAGCCCGGCTGTGATTCGGCCATAGTACTAAAGGCACTTGTTTACTAAAGATTTTAAGAACTCTATAAAAACTCCATTGTAACCATCTGTGACAACTACCAAACACCAAGTAACACCATAGCAAACATCAAAAATACCATAGCAACCACCCTGAACACCAGCGCAACCATCTAGAAACGCTCTAGTAACCACCCAAAACCCTAGCAACCACCCAGAACACCCTAACAACCACTCAGAATACCTTAGCAACCGCCTAGCAACACCATAGCAACCACCCAGAACACCCTAGCAATGCCCTAGCAACACCATAGCAACCACCCAGAACACCCTAGCAACTGCCTAGCAATGCCCTAAATATCACCATTGTAATTGTGTAACCACTCACTAGAAACCGTTAAGACCCACCTAGCAACCATATTGCAACATAGAAGCCATATTTCAGCTCCACAACATCGTACAGACATGGTTGTTGGCTCGTTTGCAATCATGTACAGCACCCTAGCAACCGAGTGGCGAGGTTTGCCACTGCAAGCATCACTCACACTTTCTTCAGGAAATGTACATAGTTGCATTGTGGAATTTTGTCCTTATCCTTAAAATTAGCAACTGTAATTACTGCTAAAGGATTGTGTTCACATTAATAATGACAACGTGGTTCCTTTCTTGATAAATTAAACCTCCTTTTGTATATGAATACTGAATGAATATGTCGTAATATATACTATACCGCTTTTGTATCTCAGATATCTCGTACAGCTCATACAAAAGTCAAAAGTGACTTTAGATTGATAAATGCTGGCTTAATATAAAGTACCTAAAGTATAGGAGCTTTAACCATTGTCATCTTTCTAAAAATTCTATGTTTCCGTGGGAATCACAGCATACAAATTCTTGTGAAATTGCCACCCAGTAAAATTATGACGTTTTATCATGAGTTCGAGTTGAAAATTGACTTCTTTGAAGGGCCAAAACAAAAAGGAAAGAAATATCAAAAGATAAAAATTAAAGAGGTTAATTAAAAATTAAACAGACAAGAAGGATATAAATCAGCTATGAAACCAATCAACTGATATCATTCATCTGAACATTGTGTGAAACGCTCTTTACAGTCACCTATAAAGAATGATCAACGAGGATGACTCACAGTGGCAAAACAGGCTATTGAGCTCTCTTTCTCTCTTTAATTTCTCTCTTTCTTTCTTTAATTTAGCACACCAGGTTGACTAGGAACATGAAATTGTCTAGCTATGACTTGTTTCACAGGAGTATAAAAATGAGGAAACACAAAGGCCAAATTCCCGTAATCATCCATCACATTCAGTAAAACTTAAGAATGTAGTTCTAATGTACAACAAAATATTGTTGATCTTCACAAATTTCAAGGATCACAGATGGAGAATTGCAGAGATAAGTTGAGTCTTGGGGTCAGAAAGCCTAAAAAAATAAAACAAACCCTACATCACGACATGTTGTTTGGGAGGGTTTCAAGAAAAATCCTCCTCGCTCATCCAAAAACAAACTCCAGCATATTTAGCTGTAAGACACGACTGGGACTTCAGAAGTGACCGGGTTCTATTGTCAGATGAAAAAAAAAAAAAAAAAAAGGAGCTTTTTGGCAGCAAACCAGATGGTTTGGTGCAAACAGGGCTAAAAAGTACCCCATGTCAACGGTTAAATATGATGCTGGATCTTTAATGTTGTGGGCCTATTTTTTTCAACAAAAAAAAAACTTATCTGTGGCAACATTTTAACAATACATACAAATCACAGCAGTTTCCAAAATAAATGAACACTAGAGGCAGTAAAACAGCAAGCACTTGATCGTTTTCATACACAATTATGATACAGATAAGTGTTTCCAATGACCCTGTGTTGAAAAAAATCCCATGAATCCCATGAAAGACGAGTCACGATAAGAGAGCTCAAAGACAAGAGTTCAAAAACAAGCTAAAATGCCGCGATTAAGATTGTGTTGTTATGTCACATTTGCTTTTGTTAACACTATCGGGTAGGTTTAGGGTTTAGTGTAGGTGTACGTTATTTTAAAATGGAGCATTAGACGTTTCAAGATGCATACAAACTCCAACGTAATAAAATGTGTTCTGGAAAAAAACTAAACACGCTTTTAGCACCACTCACTGGACATTTCACTTTGAAACTGTTGCGAAACTTGCACAACGCAACGTATTTCGCATTTTGCAAAAATTATGTCTCAGGACCGTTTTTCTAATGAGTCTTGGCTATTTTTTTTTTGTTCAGATACATGGTATCATGGATTTCTAGCAAATACCAACAGATTTAAAAAATCAAAACCTGACTGCCTCTGCTAGAAATCTTATAATGGGCCACGGTTGGATCTTCCATCAGCTCAACGATCCAAAACAAACATCAAAATGAACACAAAAATGTGTTCCTAGTCCCTGACCTGAACCCTATTGAACATGAGTGGGCTGAACTGAAGAGAAGAAGCGCCAACATGGATCTGTGAATCTGAAGGATCTGGAGAGATTCTGTATGGAGGAATGGTCTCTGATCTCTTGTCAGGTGTTCTCCAAACTCATCAGGCATTATAGGAGAAAACTTAAAACTGTTATGTTGGCAAAAGGAAAGCAAAAAGTATTTAATAAAAAGGTGCCAATAATTAGGGCCAAAGTGTTTTGGAGAAAAACATGTATTTCATAATGTGATTAACCCCCTACTTTCAATTCTTTTACTTCAATAAAAGGTTAGATTTTTGTGAAATTATTGAATGAAAGATCAAAAGGATAAACAATGCAAATTAATTTTTTACAGCCATCTTTGATTATATTTACCAGGGGTGCCAATAAATCTGTTATCGTTTGAAGTTATTGCTCCAGTACTAATTGACTCTTGTTTTTATGAAACCTTATATGAAAAGCTATTTAACACCCAGAAGTGTTTATTTGTTGATATAATCCAAATATATGGTCATTTTGCCAACTTTTGAAAGTCGACAGCTAATAAACATTTTGACTTTTTTCAAGGGTTGGAAAGGACATCACAATCGTGAACTGTGCTTTTCACAAGAGGATTGTGACCTCAGAGGAGTGATGCTGAGAGGTAAGAATGTGATCATTCAAGTACTGACAGCCATGTACTGGAAAGTAGGATGAATAACACCTAGCAGTGTGATCACATGCGTTTGATCGGAATGTATCCGAGTGTATTAAAGGTGAGCTGGGAAGAGTATATAAGGTGAGAATGAAGCCATTCATCAGTTTTCTGAATACTGACAGGTGAATCAAGTTGAAGAGGTACAGTAAGACTTTAACTATCTTATTCTGATTGATTTCATTTCTCATATCAAATTCAGTTCACTTATAATAAAGTTAAATTCTGTTAGCAGCACTGATTTCCATTGTAATGATTTCTTGTTTGATTTAGATGATTGTCTTGCTGGTAACTTGCCTTGCTGCTCTCCTGTGTCCCTCCGTCCACGGCCAAAGCTCTTCAGTGGGTGAGTAACTCAAGTTCAACTTCATTTACTCAATGAATATCTAGCATTATTTTTCATGAATCCTCTTAAAGTAGGCACTGAAGGCTCTTGAAACCTTTTGATCAGAAATTCTGCCATTTCATTTGTTGTATTTATTAATGCTGTCATTTCATCCTAAACAGCATGGTGCTATAACCTGCCATCATGCAGTAAGTGTGATTTATTTATTATATTATAAAATATGCCACTAAAACTTAATAGCCACATAAATATCAATATAAATATTATTATAAACATTTCTATATTTAAAGCTTGTTTTTTTTTTACCCCTGATTTGTAATAGGTTTTTCAAACTGGTCCCAAATTGCTCCACAATCCTGCAATGGATCCAGGCAATCTCCCATTAATATCGTGACTGCAAGTGTTAAGGGAAATGCTAACCTGACCTCATTTAACTTCACTGGTTTTGATGACAACTCCACCTTAATGAGAATCGCTAACACAGAGGACTCTGGTAAGGAGCACTGGGAATTCCTGTGGCCAGTTGCATAAACTCAGCCATTATGTTGTAAAGACAGTGTCTTAAGATTTAACATAACCCACTAGCAGTTAGTCAAGGGAGGGTTAGTCTTTCTTTTCGGTATGTTTACGTTTTTATGTAACTGATGTTAAAAAGTTATGAACAGTCTTAAAGAAAAAAAAGAAAAATAAGATGACTAACTTGTAAGACTAGTCTAAGCAGTTTATGCAACCGCCCCCTGGTATGCAGCTGATATTATCTGCATTTGCTACAGAGAAAAACTTGATTTTCTTTTCTCAGGATTTGTTTGTCTTTACAAATTATACTGTTGTTGCTAAAATCATATATTTAGTAGATTTATTCAAAGTGGCTCCCAAATGAGGAACACCTACTAACAAAGTTTCAGAATTGCTCAGAAAAGTACAAAAGTATGTGCAAGCACAGAGATCTAAGTGATAAACTGTTAAAAAGTATAATAAAAAGTTTGATTCCTCTTTTTGTTTGTACCATGAGACTTACAAACTACATAGAGGGAACTTAAATTTGCTAAATAGGTTGTAGTGTGCAGATCAAGCATCAGTGATGCACAATGTCAGTGTATTGTATAAACCTTGCATCTAATGCCCTGTTTTCACCTGGTATTAAGATGTGTTTTGGTCTATCGGATCACAAGTAGACGAGGGAGACACATACCTGTTTACACCTGGTGTTTTAATCCGTCTCTTTTGTCCACTTTCAACCACTTCTGTCCTGATTTCTTTGAGGGGAGGGTCTATGAGCAGGTAAATGTATATATTTTTTAGATCTTTCAATCTAATGGACAAAATAAGCTCACACAATTTACATATGAACGTGCCCGAGGACGACTGAAAAACATAAAGAGAGCAGCAGATTTAATTTCTGCTCTGACAGCCGCATAATTTGTGGCTGCTCGAACGCATTCGACCATATGAGCGTTTAGACTATGAAAGCAATCTGGTCAAAAGTACCACTACCTCTAGAAGTGGTAGAAAGTGGACAAGCTAAAAAATTGTATACCCCGTTCATACCTGTACTTAGAGTGGTCCACTTGTGATCCGATCGACCAAAACACATCTTGATACCAGGTGGAAACAGTGCCTAATATGTCCATTGTCTTCACAGTGGTGGTCACCCTGAATAGTAGTAAAATGACAGTGCAAGGAGGTGATCTTCTCGGTCTGTACAATTCCGTACAACTCAAGCTCCACTGGGGTAACGGCAGCTCTTCGCCTGGCTCCGAACACACTGTGGATGGCAAACAATACCCAATGGAGGTATGAATTAATTCATTTTCCCTGCAAATGCACCGCATTATCCCAAAAATGCATTATCTTTAAATGTCTGATTCTGTTTCTCAGCTGCAAATTCTGAATGTCCATTCAAAATACAACGGGAATTTGACAGCTGCTCTTGCTGCTGCTAATGACAGCACAGCATTGGCTGTTTTCAGTTTCTTCATTGAGGTGAGCAAGACCACGTCTATTATATCCAGAGGCAAGCGCAAACCTTAAAGTATATTTACTGTATGGCTTGGTTGTGGGCTCATGTTTGTATTATATTTTCATTTATCCAGCAGGGAGCAAAAAACCTAACAAATAAATGGGATAACCTAACAGACTTGTTGAGATTCATCCCTTTTTCAGGTAAAGAAACAGTTTGTTATTGATTGCTTACACAAAAACAAACATTTTGTCATAATTTACTCATGACCCTCATGTCATTCCAAATCTATTCACCCCTACTGGAACACAAAATAATATATATCGAAGAATGTTTTGGAACGACAGTGATGACAGGTTTTTCATTTTTGAGTGAATCTTTAAACATTTTTATCAACTGTTTGGAGGGTCTTTTGTGCACTTCATACCATTAAAACATCTCTCTTCATCATCAATATGATTTAACAACAAACTGAAGACGGCCAAGTAGTTTCCTTACACCCTCTTGATGTTTTTGTGTATTTAGGTAATTCATCCTCAGTCATCAATAGTACAGCCACAATGGACAGTCTGCTTGAAGGGGTGAACAGGACTAAATATTACCGGTACCAAGGCTCTCTTACCATACCCAACTGCAATGAAGCTGTGATCTGGACTGTGTTCAAAGATACCATCAAAGTCAGCCAGAACGTGGTACGTCAAGGCAACTCTATAGTAGAGTAATTTATAAAAATCATATTCGTCTATTACTGGATGACAACATTCATCAATTGAATTTATTCCTCCAAACAGATCAACAGCTTCAGCACAATGCTCAATTTCAAAGAAACGGTCAATTCAAGTATGGTGTTGATTACCAACAACTTCAGAGGAGTTCAGCCCTTGAATGGCAGAGTTGTGACATCACAGCCCTCCGCAGCACCTTCATCTGCGGCCACATCCACTCTATCTATCATCACAGTTCTTCTCTTGTCAAGTTTGTTCTAACACCACTGTTTTCTGCAGAGCTGCTTTATAGCTGATTCCACTTTTTCATAATTGATTAATTGTGCAACATTTGACACGGAACTGAAACATTGAATTGATGAAGTGATGAAGTGAATAATGACACAATTGTGTTCTGTAGTGCTCCTTACAGCATTTAGAACTAATATCAAAATTAATGAACATTACACAGTGATTGAACAAAACTGAATCAACACTGAACTGACTTCAGCTGAATAATGACACTTTTTTAAAGATCTGCTTTATAGCAGAATTTTATTTATTGCATGATTGATCATATTTTCCTGTTTATCTCTGTAATGCTGCTTTGAAACAATCTGTATTGTATACAGTGCTATAATAAATATATCTTGACTTGAATGTATGAGCTTATTTTATTCATTTATATCTCTTGTACATTGTGTCATCTTTATTGATCGTGTTTGATCATGGTTGAAGTTTGCTGTAATCAATTATGTTTCTATCCAAAACGCAGTTTAAAACTGATGAAATCATATAGACTGCTAATGTTTTATATGAAGCGCATAGTATCTGTAATTATATTCATCATTAGATGATTCTGTAGTATTTAAGAGGATTTATGTTTTAAAACATTTAAATTAAAACATTAATTACTGTTTATGTAATGATATATGGCGTCTAAGACCAGTCAAAATGCTTGTGTGTTTACACTCAAAAGTTTGGACAATGTATGTTTTTGAAAGAAGAATCTTCTGCTCGCCAAAGCTGCCTTTATATAATCAATAATACAGTAAAAAGAGTAATATTGTAAAATAATTGTAAAAATGTTTTCTATATGAACATATTTTAAAATGTAATTTATTCCTGTGATGCAAAGCTATACATTTTAGCATCATTACTCCAGTCTTCAGTGTCACATGATCCATCAGAAACCTGTCTGATACGACAATACATTCAAATATACACAGTATATATACAGTACCAGTCAAAAGTTTGGAAACATTACTATTTTTAATGTTTTTGAAAGAAGTCTATTATGCTCATCAAGCCTGCAGTTAAAAAAAAAGTGATATTATGAAATATTATTACAATTTAAAATAATGGTTATCTTTTTTTCATATACTTTAAAATGTAATTTATTTTTGTGATACAAAGCTGAATTTTCACCAGCAAGTACTCCAGTCTTTGGTGTCTTATGATCCTTCAGAAATCATTCTATATCATTCAATCATTTTATATGTATTATTATTATTATTATTTTTTTTTTTTTTTGCTGCTTAATATATATAAATCATCAACAACTCATGGAATTGACATTAATTCCTTTTGGAACTCATGATATTCATCAAAGCTGCAAGTCTTCTGAGGGTGGAGACCTGGGCTGCGTCCAGTCCCGACAAAACGTTGCACAACGTTTTTTAAACAGAAACGGTGATGCGTTGAACACACTGTTCTGATGACGCAAGAGTTGCAACTATGGCAGCTGAGAAGGCCATTCTTTGTGTTCTTTGTGAAGAATTTTCGGAGCCTGGTGAAGTCGGTATAAATATAGCCTAGTGTTTAATACTACAAAATGCCCGATGTTACAGTTACTGCACTTGACGCCCAGAACAAAAGAGAACATCCCAATCGAGTGAAGGGATTTGTGGAAACTGAAATGGAAGCACACATCTTACCTAATTCAGAGTAAAACACATCTATTTAGCCTCACATACTGACTTTATTTGTAGTTCATACTGTTTTAATCAATGGCGATTCTAGGGGGTGGCCTGGGGTGGCCGGGGCCACCCCTGAAAGCTCATTGGCCACCCCTGTGGCCACCCCAGATCTGATAGGTAGGTCAAGTTCGTCAACACAAGAAACTAGAAAGGTTGTCAATCAATGATGACAGCTGATCAACTGATTTAAGGCCAGTTTCACATTTTTAACTAACACAGTAACGGTCGTACTGAGACTGTGAGAGCTGATTTCTGCTCAGCGGACGTTTGGCCATGCAGGTCAGATGACCCATAAGAGCACGCGCGCTGCTGGTCCGTGAAACAAGAGGACGGTCACACAGTTGCAACAATACAACAACGATAAAAACGCTGGAATCAGTCGATTGAGAGGTATGGTCGGGACCCAACGCAACAGAGTGCGGCACGGGAATATAGATCTGATGGCCGAGTGCGGGCGCGGGCGGTTTATGCGTGTCGATTCGCGGGAGTCGGGACTCCCGCAAAATAGAATTATCTATAAATTGAACAAATAAAAACGAATAAATTGTCATTCATCTGTTGCACAAAAGCAACAAGAAAAACTAAAACAAAATAGAAACGATTTACAGGCCAGAGTCTCTATTTATAACATGTTTGCAACGTTGAACAATGTAACCAATCACAGACATTTGTGTTGATTTCTTGAACGCAATGGCCAATCAGATGCATTTAAGATAGAATCCCCTCACCACTCATAATTAACTTTTTGTTCAGTGCTGAATTCTGCATACTGGCAAATCATCTGGTTATAGCAAACAAAGTGTAGATATTATGAAAGATTAATTATGCAGCCAGTTTCATTGATAATAACAGAGATTTGTGAGATGGCGATGAACTGAGACAGTGGCGGAACTAGAGTTTTATACATGGGGTGGCCAGGGGGTGGCCACTGCTACTTGCGGGGGTACACAGTACACACACACACACACACACACACACATACACACATACAGTGGAAAAGCTTATGGAAGGAATTGGGTCACTCTGTTTGTGTCTATAAGTGTTGAACATCCAAAATATTTGCAGAAAACAAAGCTGAAGCACCAAGGAGATAAGATACCGTAGCATGTGTCTGTTATGAACTGCTGCATTTATTTACAAAAAAACCCTCACATTTACAATTTTTTTTTTAATTAGATATAGCAGGCATCAAGCAGACATGTACTTGAAAAATTTAAACAATTTTATTGCCCATCAATATAAAATCTTATCCTAGGAAGATTTAATACAACATAATTATTTCATTATAATAATTTATAATTATTCTTTCTATTTTTTTTTTTTTTTTTTGTGTGTTGATTTTCTGGTGAACTATCCTTTTAATCTGGCAAAATCTTCTCAACTTAAATTCCTGAATTTGGTATGTGATTGACTGCCTGTGTCTGGTAGATGCTCTGAGCTTTTGATGGTTCTGAAGTCTGACCACACTGACTCTGACTAGCCAGTGGTGATGCAGGGACTGGGGTCTGTTTGCATCTGATCTGCCTGTTAGTCCAGTCATTTTAAGCCAAAATGGGGGTCAACCTTGAACAAATTGCAACAGAAGCAAACTCAACTGATTTTGTATCCTCAATATGTCCTGAGTAAGGAAAAACAAGTCCAGAAGAATCCCATTAGGGGAAAGTTTAGAAAAAGACCCAAATATAGCCTATTCATTCTTTCTCTCACATGAATAGGGTAAAAATTAACCTTTAGATATCACCATGAAAATTACTGAGTTGATTACTTACATCAAGACAAACAAAAAATGTATTACAAGTTTTTTTTTAAAAACTGTTTGTTAACATGGACAAATGGTGCATAATCTAATTATGTATGTGCTAATTTGCATAAATACCACAACAGATCTAAACATTGGGTATAGCCAGGTGAAAATGTCTTGTTGAATCTTGTTGACATATAACTGTAAAATACTTAATGTTAATGTCTGAATGGAACCCATTTAGGCTACCCATGACCATTAATACATAGAGGCAGGAAGTACTTTTTAAGAGATTGGGTTTTGGGCTGGGTCTGTGGGACTGTTTCTGGGGGACGAGTCTGAGGGAAGAACAGGAGACAATGGTAAGGAGAATGCAGAAGACAAAAGGTAGGTAAAATAAAAAGTGAATCCCCAGAAACAGTTTTCAAAACTTTCCCCTAAAGGAATTCTTCTGGACTTTTTTTCCTTACTCAGGACATATTGAGGATACAAAATTATTTGAGTTTGCTTCTGCTGCAATTTGTTAAACCTTTTTTCATAAAATGACTGGACTTGTGCTTATTAAAAATAACTCTTATAGCCTATCTCTCTTTCTTTTCATGTTTAATTGACCCTGTTAAAAAATATGCCATGTTTAAAATATGATTCAAATCATATTCATATTCCAATCATCAATTACCAACATTTTTATCATAACTATTCTCCCAGTATAAAAAAAAATTGGTGTTTTTGGTAATTTTCACAATTTCATGGCACCCCAGAATATTTTGTTGTATGAATATCTGAACATACCAAAGAACAGACCCTGTGCTTTAAAAAAAAAAAAAATATCTGTTTTATTCTAGCTTCATGCGTCTTTTTTATCAACACTTGAATGTTGGCAAGTTTCATAAAAGCAACATGAGCAAAAAGCTGAGAAAATCGCATTTTTATCAAAGACTACATCAGGATCAGATTTAATTTAATGATGATCAAAACACAGTAGATCGAGTCCATCAGCACCCTACACCCATAAAGCTTCACAGTCCTAGTGATCGCATTATGATATCGCTTGTTTCTGCTCTCTTTTGCCTCCGTTTTGATCTCCTATCCTCACATTAGCTAGAACATTTGTATACTGTAACGTACACACGGCAAGGTAGCCTACTGTATGCGTGTATTAGGCCGAATATATTCGCCTTAAAAACTTACTTCAAATATGATGTTTTCTTATTCGGTGAAGTTCGGTATCTTGCAACTATCTCTCGTCCTCTGCTCGTCCGTTTGAAAACGCGCGCGCGCCGCGCTGCCGGCGAACGTAATTATTATTTTTTTTAAATCAGCGTCAGCAACTGCCAGTAGCAAATAAAATTTTGGGGTGGCACCCGGGGTGGCCAATCGCATGTCAGGGGTGTCCAGTGCCACCCCGGACCCCCCTCTGGCTCCGCCACTGAACTGAGATGTCAGCTTTTTAGGAATTATTAAATGAGAAATCCGTCCCGCGCAGGTCTCTAATGTAGACTATAAAAACAATCCACTAACATTATATTTACATTAACAGTAGCCTAGACTGCAATCTAGTGTATGTAAACCTTTTTGCAGATAGCCTAAACACAAATGCATTTTCGGACAAGTTAATGGACAAGTTAATTGAGTATCATATCCCCACTACGGTAATTAATAACAGACTATAGTAAAGACATTTCCTAAATAGGCCTGTGACTGTATCTTACATTTTATGAAATAGTACCATTATTTAAAAATAAAGTTTGCACTTTGTTACTATTATTAAAATCCTCTATTGTTCATAAGAGTTTGAAGGTTTACATAACATTACTTTATAGTATATATGGCCACCCCACTCTAGTTTTGTGTCCCATCTTGGCCACCCCAGTAAAAATGTCCTGGATACGCCACTGGTTTTAATACCCTGTATTTTCTTTCTCATTTTTAGGAAAAGCACTTAATTAGTCTACCATTGTTTATTTCTATACCAAATGTCATACACTTGCAATTGAGCTAAAAATATAAACAACTACATTTATTATGTTGATATCCTATATTTTTACAATAAAACTTACGACAAACATGTTTTCTAATATCCTCAGTTGTTGCGTAGCCTATACCGAGCTGCATCGAACACATTTGTAAATTAAAGCTGCAAGCAGCATTTATCGGGGTTCAAGCAGTTAAGGCCTTTAAGGCATTTAAGCACAAAAGCATCAAAAGTTATTAAGATTCATTTAGCAAGCATGTAACCACTGACATAATAGATGGAAAAGACCATTTACAGCCAATACAGGCAATTTGCCATGGGATATATATGGTTTTAAAGCTTTTTAACAGTTATAGCGCCACCTATGGTCCGATCTCCATAAAATTGTTTACTGTGACCTCAAATTGAACCCATACACATGTGTACTGAGTTTGGTGAAGATATCTCATTTACTTCTTGAGTTATAGCCATTTGAGTAAAATAGGCACCTCCCACGACGATTTGCCACATTCTAGAATTATTTAATATGATTCTAGCATGATTTACTATCATATACCATGTTCCAGAATGATTTATTAGGATTCTAGCATGATTTACCTTGATACACCTCATTTCAGTATTATTTACTATGATTTACAATGTTTCTAGCATGATTAACCACATTACTAGCAATTATGTGAAGTGTCAGTGCAAATGAGGTGATGAACACTGACAAAATATTATTGTGTTATAATAGTTAGTTATATACGTGATTTTTAGTGTGTGTCCAAGTATGAATGCAAAAGCACATGTAAAATATTTCATTATTAAGTAGAATGGCCAGCAGAGGGCACTAGAAGACCACTTATTGGCTCACTTTCACTTTAAACCAGTTTTCTGCACTAAAGCAAACCAGTTTTTCCATGTTAACTCAATGCATGCTTACACACACACACACACACACACACACACACACACACACACACACACACACACACACACACAAACACACACACACACACACACACACACACACACACACACACATACACACACAGCATAGTTAACCATGATTTACCATGATATACCACGTTCTAGTATTATTTACCAGGAGATAAACGACAATCTAGGATTATTTACTTTGATTTACCATGTTTCTAGCCTGATTTATCACATTACTAGCAATTATTTGAAGTGTCAGTGCAAATAAAGTGGTTAACACTGACAAAATATGATTGTGTTATAATAGTTATTGCTATATAAGTGATTTTTTTAGTGTGTATTCAAGTATGAATGCAAGCACATGTTGAAATATTTCATTAATAAGTAGAATGGCCAGCAGAGGGCAGTAGAAGACCACTTATTGGCTCACTTTCACTTTAAACCAGTTTTCTGCACTAAAGCAAACCAGTTTATCCATGTTAACTCAATGCATGCTTACACACACACACACACACACACACAGCATAGTTAACCATGATTTACCATGATTTACCACATTACTAGCAATTATTTGAAGTGTCAGTGCAAATAAAGTGATTAACACTGACAAAATATGATTGTTATAATAGTTATTGCTATATAAGTGATTTTTAGTGTGTATTCAAGTATAAATGCAAGCACATGTGGAAAAATTTAATTAATAAGTAGAATGGCCAGCAGAGGGCAGTAGAAGACCACTTATTGGCTCACTTTCACTTTAAACCTCATGATTTTGACCAGTTTTCTGCACTAAAGCAAACCAGTGTTTCCATGTTAACTCAATAATGCATACTTGCTACATATGCTACACACAATAATGCTACACACACACACACACACACACACACACACACACACAAATGTTTCAGTGATATTGGTGTCACATTCACCTTCATCACATTCACCTTTTGTCTTCATCACATTCACCATCTGTCGTCATCACCTGCACCTGCTCCTCATCACCCTCCTCGTCATCACCTGCTCCTCATCATCATAACCGTCACCTGTTGTCCTTGTCTTGATCTGTGTATTTAAGTTCCCCTCTCATCCATTATCATTGTCGGTTATTGTTTGTGCACTAGCACTCTGTTATGTTTGTTTTCATGTTGGAAAATAAAACCTTTGTTATATTTGTACCACACACACACACACACACACACACACACACACACACACACACACACACACACACACACACACACACACACACACACACACACACACACCATCATTTATCATGATTTACCATGGCTGATACCAATACCAATATGAGAAAATGACTATTTTAAACAGCAGGGGGCAGTAAAATACCACTTATTGGCTTAACATGCCATTAATTCATATCATTTTCACCTTTTTAACTGTTATAGAGGCAAATTTTGTCCGATCTGTCTGAAAATTTTCATGCTTGTTCAGGGTGATATTTCACACGTTCTGACTTGTTTTTAAGAAGGTCTGAGCATTGATTAAAGAGATATAGGCTTTCGGGGACACTTGGTAAAGGCCAGATTTTGAAGTGAACCTATTATAGCTATCCAAATGAAGTAGTTCAACTTTTTCTGACAATTATTGATCTAGTGAGTCCAGAGAATTGTATTGCACTAGTTTTGAACATTATGATATGAAAATTATATGATCAGAGATGGAAAAGACCATTTACAGCCAATACAGGCAGTTTACCATAGGAAATATATGATTTTAAAGCTTTTTAACAGTTATAGCGCCACCTATCGTCCGATCTCCATAGAATTTTTCATGCTTGTTAATGATGTTATGTCACATATGCTTACCAATTTTTGTGAAGTTCTGAGTTTTTATTTAGGATTTATAGGCTTTTTAATGTATTTTGACACGCCCATTTTATAAATTACCCTATTACAGCCATCCAAATGCAAAAGTTCAACTTTTTTTTGATAATTATTGATCTAGAGAGTCCAGAGAATTGTCCTAGACTGGTCTGGTTCCGATCGGGCAAAAAACCTAGGACTAGTTCGCAAAAGTAGGTTTTTAACATATTAATGAATAATTAATGAACAGTTTGATTGACAGCAATGGTTCTTGAGGCAAAGTTGTTCAGGATGAGGAGATCTATCAAATGATATGCATATTGTGTGGATATTTGTAACACCACGTGATTACAGAGCCGTAAAACTCGTTAGCGCCAACTAGTGGCCGATTTCTTTCAAAATTCTTACAGACCTTTAGGGCCATGAGCCGAACATGCCCATTGAGTTTCGTTCCGATCGGCCTCCGTTAACCTTGTCTAATAGGTGCTCAAACTTCGTTGGCCAATGGCGGCCATGTTTTTTGAGATACGCCAATGTCCTCATACACATACATGGCACCTTGGACCAAGACACTGCATACCAATTTTCAAGTCAATCGAACTAACGGTCAGGTGGTTATAGCCTGTTTTATGTTTTTTTCATTTTATAGCGCCACCATGAGGCCAATCGTCGCGATTTTTTTACTGTGACCCCAGAGTAAGCTCATACACATGTGTACCAAGTTTGGTGAAGATACCTCATTTACATCGGGAGTTATAGCCATTTTAGTAAAATAGGCCCCTCCCACAACGTACGTTTTGGCGCCCCTTAGCGACCGTGAATCGAAATTTCCACTTTTTTTCGATAATTATTGATATTCAGTCTCCAGAGAACATTTCTGCACTAGTTTGGTTCCAATCGGGCAAAAAACCAGGGACTAGTTCGCAAAAGTAGATTTTTGACAAAATTCAAAATGGCGGAAAATCTATCATGGCGGAAATGAAATCGGAGATATACGTTTTGTTTGTCAGGCGTCCAGCTTTCCAATGATATAAGACACTTGAGTCTACGACATACGGTCTAGGAGTTATGAGCAGGTTCGCGCTTTTGGTTGTTATAGCGCCACCTATGGGCCAATCGGGGTCATAATCTCTGAACCTTTCCTCGATTTTTGTACTACCATCTGTCAAAGTTTCAAAGTTCCAGCTCTTACGGTTTGGGCTGCACGATGCGTTTTACGGCAGAATAATAATAATAATAATAATAATAAAAATCAGCACAATTACAATAGGGTTTCAGCACTTCGTGCTTGAACCCCTAATTACTTTCCTTGAACTCATTGTGCGGGTTCACTTTAATACCGCGTGCTTTATATACATGTTGCTGCTGATTGGACTGCAGTTCTGACACACCCACCAAACAAGAGAAATCTCAAACCCCGTTGCACACCGGTGCACGCCGTTTCCAGGAAGTTCAACCCGGAAACCGAAACGTGCCCCTGATTCACATGCTTCACCTGAACCAAACTGACCATAATTAACTCTGACACCCTAAAGGGCAACAGCTGTCAGTCTTTGGTGTTTGAGGTCACCCTAAGCTTGTTTGCTGCTTTTAAAGCTTTTGAGTGGAATGCTTTTTGAGTAATTGTTTTGGAGTAGGGTCTTGCAGGTTAAATATACATAGAGAACTTGGTTTTGGTTTAATTAACTAAAATGGTAAGTTAAGTGTGGGATAATTTCCTATTGATTGAATCTTTGAGATTTGCAAAAAATGTAAATCTAAAATATTTAAATTAATAGGTAGAATTTGTAACACTATCCTTTCGCATTTCCTCTCCTTCAAGATGAATTCCTGGTTTATGACCTGCCTTGCAGCTTGTTTGTTGTCTGTATCATACAGCGCACCAATATCTGTGGGTAAGATGTGATCATGTGACTTGGTTTCCAAACTCATGCTATTCAATTATGTTCTTTAGGTTTCTACTGTCAAAAAATTCTCATTCAATGTGTTAATCTTGCTGTATTTGGGCTCTTCTCAGCTTGGTGTTATCACATGCCTTCATGTAGTAAGTTGTTCTTGCATCCTTTTTAAACAGGTTATTGTTTTATGACTCCTCCTTTCATGGCACAGAATAAGTCAGTGAGTTTTGCTTGAATGTGCTTTCTGCATCTCAGGTGACGTCACATGGCCCATAATTGCAGAAAAAGACTGTAATGGCACTCAACAGTCTCCAATAGATATCATAACCACCAGTGTCCAGACTAATGCTAATCTGACCCCTTTCAACTTCACTGGCTACGATGACAAAATGACCTTGACTCAGATTAAAAACACTGGCAAGACAAGTGAGTACATGTTCAAATGCATGGATGACAATAAAATGAGCTGCAAGTCAAAGTGACATACAAATAACATATGCATGTGGTAATTGGCTTTACTCTTCAGTTAAAGTTACCCTTGATCACACGAGAATGCATGTGGAGGGAGGTGATCTGCCAGGCTTGTTTGCCAGCAGGCATTTTCATCTCCACTGGGGTAACGGCAGCACCATGCCTGGATCTGAACACACTGTGGATGGCAAACAATACCCTATGGAGGTATGAAGATTGTACAGGGGTGCGTTTCCCGAAAGCATTGTTGGCCAACTATGGTCGCAAGTTCCGTCGTTACCAATAGAGTTCAATGGACATTGCGATGAACTTGCGACCATAGTTGGCCAACGATGCTTTTGGGAAACGCACCCCAGACTAGTACAACTTTTTGTACTTGTACTTTATCACTCAGCATTTGTCCTGCCCATTTGTTTCAGCTGCACATAGTGAATAAGTTTGAACATAACGGGTCAACTACATTGGCTGCTCTTGGTTTCTTCATTGAGGTATGTTTCTTACCAATAAATGGTTTGAGACTGTGTTTTAGTTGAGTTTTGTTCTTTTTGTTTTGAACAGGCCACTGATGACACTGGTAAACCAGAGAGCTGGAAGACCTTGACATCTTACCTGGAAAACATCGCCAATGCAGGCAGGTCTCAGGCTTCAAGTATATGTTGCTTTTGTTCCATGTCTGAAATTCTGTGTGCGTTGTCCTGTTGTCAGATGTGACTTCCTCCCTAAAATAATGTTTTCTAATGGCCTTCCTGCTTCTCAGATGATAAAGCATGCATCACTGATTATCTCTCTATGGATGATCTGCTTCCTGGAGTGGACCGGACGAAATATTACCGTTATATGGGTTCTTTGACTACACCAAACTGCAAAGAAGGTGTTGTGTGGACCATCTTTAAAGACCCGGTCAAAGTCAGCCAGGATTTGGTAAGTCTAGAGAAAAAAACATTAAGGTTATTTATTGGCATTCACGGGTCCATGAAAAGCCTTTAAGGACCATGGTTATTTGGCAAGGTAACTTATGTTAAAAAGGTTCTTCAGATTAAAATTATCTTCACTAAACCCTTAAGTTTTTCACAGTGATGTCATCGAATAACCATTTGTGTTCCTCAAATAACCTTTTATTGATCAGTTCTAGTATTACGAACATTTTATCTACACACTTAAGCTAAAAGGGGGGGTTGGGTTCTTCATGGATCCACAGATGCCAATCAAAAGCCTTTATTTTTGAGTAAAGAAGGGGGTCATAAGAACTGTTCACTGAAAGGTTCTTTGGGGAACCGAAAAAAAGTCTCCCACTCTCTTATCAGTTATATTTTGGTATTTCAATATCTTTGGTTTGGTTGCAAATAAGTTGATTTTGGGTGTTTATTAATGGAACACAGAAAAAAAAGTTTTTTTTTTTTCTGGTCCCTTTTTTTTTTTTTTTTTTTTTCAATTCTAGATTGACCTATTCAGCACCAGGGTTTACGTCAACAAGGCCACCAACTCTCCCCTAATGGTGGACACGTTCAGGGGTGTACAGCCAGTCAATGGCAGGATCATAACATCACAGGTGGCCGGTACCACAGCTTCTGATCCTGTAACCCAATTGGTATCAAACATGGACATTCTAGACCTCTCTTCTGAGTGTCATACCCCTGAACCTTACCCTGCATTTGATTTCCCAACTGATGAATTCTGGTAGGATTCAAGTGGGGTGGACAATGTTGTGAAGTGTCTTTTTTTTTTTTTATTATTATTATTTTCAAGTAATATTTTAACAAATTAGAAAAAAGTAACTTGTTCCAGTTTTTTTTTTTTTAAATGGTGTCCTAGTTCATGTATGCATTTATCTCTGTCCAACACTATATTTAACAAGTTATCAACTGAAGCACACTAGCTACTGTTTTATGGGTGTGAATTTGGTTTTTTTTGATACTCTTGAAAACATGTCTGACGTACACTATCTTTTACTCTACAATTGCCATTATGACATTTTGTCAGTTTTGCACTTTAGAATGAAACCACTTAAGATTTTAGAGTTGTAACGTAGATTAAATGTATTTGGTGTACAGGAGCTAATATAGAATTTGACTTTTAAACATGTGGTTCTCAATTTGTCATAAGTTGCTGTTCTTAGTTTGAGTAATTCAAGTGATCTCAATTTAGCAGATGTAACTAGTGCTTGTTTTGACTGTCATTCTCTTGTCTAGTCAGGTTTTCTCCTCCTGCAGGAATCACTGGTTTGGAGTTTTACACTGGTTTATCCTTATGTACAGTATATGCACAAGGGTTTTGGGTCTTATCTTTAAATGGTAATATATTTAGTCTATGCATCAACATGTGACTGCCTTGTCAAAACACTGCCTTTCATTCATACTCCATTCAACTAATCTGTAAACCTTTTTATTCGCTTTATTTATTTTTAAATGTATGTTCTGTTTGGATAAATAAAGGTCTGTCATGTTCTCAGTCAGGTAGCAAGTTTCATTCATCTCACAAGCTCCACTTATGAAATGCAACCTTGTAATGCTTAATGGAGTGATCTGGGAAGATTCTCTTCTGAGTGATGGCACAGCCAAGAATCGAAATATTGTCTATAATATTGTCCTGAATCCAAACCCAACCCTGTCTATCCAAATGCCAGGCTTTCCATTTAAAATGAAAGAAAGCTGAATTTGCACTAATTTCAAACACCCAAGTTCTAGGTGTCAGTCTTTCAAAATAAATTCACGATCTAAGTACAATGGTAATAACTTTTTCTTTTTTTTTTCTTTTTTTTGTGTGAGGGATATTAAAGGAACACTCCGACTTTTTGGGACTTTAGCTTATTCACAGTATCCCCCAGAGTTAGATAAGTCCATACATACCTTTTTCATTTCTGTGCGTTCTGTAAGTGTTATTTGACGCACCCACCGCTAGCCTAGCTTAGCACAAAGACTGGATGTAAATGGATAATGGTAGCATACTAATCAGTTGACTATATGACTATACAGATCACAACATGTAAATAGGAAAATGTTTGCATTATTTTGTCACTTATTAGGATTAGTATGCTACCATTATCCATTTACATCCAGTCTTTGTGCTAAGCTAGGCTAGCGGTGGGTGCGTCAAATAACACTTACAGAACGCACGGAGATGAAAAAGGTATGTATGGACTTATCTAACTCTGGGGGATACTGTGAATAAGCTAAAGTTCCAAAAAGTCGGAGTTTTCCTTTAAACAATTTCCCTTCAATTACGATTCGTATTTGTCAGTGTGTGAGTTTGAACTAATTTTTATCCTAATGGAAAGCTGAGTATTAAGTTTCTAAACCTGTTAATAAAACACAGTAATTAATCAAAGAAAAAGAAAAACAGCATATTAAGTTTTAAACAAGTTTTTTTTTTTTTTTTAAATCAGAATTTGACTATCAGCAAACATATCAGGCAACATTGTCAGATATACATTTTATTAGTATGGTAAATATTCAACTAAGTAAATTAATTTGGGTGATGTAGCATCATTAATGCGATTACGATATTCGCCTTATTTTATACGATATTTACGATTTAAATCTCCTAAAACAGACTCCAGCAACACGCCACTCAGCTTTGCCATTCATTATAAAATGTACCTGAACTTTTAAAACTTATGTTTTAATACTTAGTTTCTCTAAACATGCGTTCTCTAAAAGCTACTTTAACTTTACTTGAGTCAGTATCCATAAAAGTATATTTACTTATGCTTAAATATGATGATTGGATAATTAATACAACGCAGAGTATCTTTAACATTCCTTTCTATGATAAAAATTAATACTCATAAGTTTGTTACATCTGACATGCATGAAAGAAACTGGACATCAATTTACCTGTCTGGGGAAGGAGTGTATAAAACACCTGAACCAAATGGACCTTAATCACACCTGGTACCACCTGTCTCAATTAAATTTTTGATACCCATCCATAGGTGTGTCTTTGCACATTTCAGGACTTTAAAAGTCTTTGAAAATAAAGCTTTCATACATGGTGGGTTTCCAACAGAGTTTTGCAGTTTCAATACGGGAGCCAGGTTTTGGTTTTGGTTTTGGTTTTGGTTTTAATCGGAAGATAGGCATCCAATTGCAATATTTAAGGACTGGTGAAGTTGTTTTAACTAAGTAAAATGGTAAGATAAAACATTCATAAAAATGTAGTGTAAAAGTTAACACACATAACAAGTGTAATGCTTAAATGTAATTGATTTGTTCTGGGAAAGAACTTTGCTTTGATTAATCCATTTAGTTGAAAATTACAAGCTGTTTGCATTACTTCTGTTGTTTTTTTTTTTTTTTTAGATGAATGCTTTCATGGCCTGCCTTGCTTGTCTGTGGCTGATGATACACACTGCATCATCCTCTGTGTGTAAGTGTTTGCTCATCATTCCTCTGATTAATGTCACTGTAGATGGTCATGTTTCAAACATTAATGTCCATTTGCCTTTTTTTTTTTTTTTTTTTAGCGTGGTGCTATAACAGGCCATCCTGCAGTAAGTTCCCCTATACCTTAACCTAAATTAAATATTATGTAGGGTAAGCCTATAGCTACAACAAAGATATTTATATTATAAGTTTAAAATGTGGTGTTCAATGATGAAATCTGAACAAGTTAACAAAATACTTCTCTGTTAACAGGGTGAGGATGTTTATATTTCTTTTTTGCATTTCAGGTGATGTCACTTGGCCCAGAATTGCAAGTAAAGACTGTAATGGCACTCAACAGTCTCCAATAAACATCATATCAGCCAATGTCCAGACTAATGCTAATCTGATACCTTTCAACTTCACTGGCTACGATGACAAAATGACCTTGACTGAGATTGAAAACACTGGCAAGACAAGTGAGTAGATCTCTTTATTGTCTTAAACTGTTTTATTCTACTTTTGTGCAATACAGGCTTTTTTCAGGGGTGCGTTTCCTGAAGCCAATTATAGTTTTGTCGTTACCAACACAATTCAGCAAACTTAGCTAAAGTTCTAGAGGTGTTTTAAAAAAAGTTAAACTTTAACTTTGTCACTGTGTTTAGACTGCAGTGTTGTGCAAGAGAAAGTGGCTTGGAACAAAATCTCACTGTTCAATTTATGGTTTTACTCTTCAGTTAAAGTTACCCTTGATCACACAAGAATGCAGGTGGAAGGAGGTGATCTGCCAGGCTTGTTTACCAGCAGGCATTTTCATCTCCACTGGGGTAACGGCAGCACCATGCCTGGATCTGAACACACTCTGGATGGCAAACGATACCCTATGGAGGTATGAATATAATGTAATACAATAAAGCTTTGTTTTTATTACTGGTCTTATGAAAGGTCTTGCGTCTCAGTTGCATGTCATAAATAAGGCTGAACATAATGGCAGCATGTCTGGTGGTCCAGAAATGGCAATTCTTGGTGTCTTTATTGAGGTATGTTGCCTTTTCCTCTCTCCTATTTGGAGAACTATTTCAACAATATTTAACTGAAATGTCACCCACAGGCCTCTAATGACATTGGGAAACCGACGAGCTGGGAGAACTTAACATCTTATCTTAAGAAAATTGCCAATGCAGGTTTGGCCATGATCCTAGAGTATGAGGAAAGTAGTTGTATAAAATATGCTGGTAATGTTCATAAATGTATTAATTTTGTCTAAGGTGATGTAGCAAGCATTTCCCACAATATCTCCATGAATGATCTGCTTCCTGGAGTGGACAGAACGAAATATTACCGTTATATTGGCTCTATAACCACACCAAACTGCACTGAAGGTGTTGTGTGGACCATCTTTAAAGACCCGGTCAAAGTCAGCCAAAATTTGGTAAGTCTAGTGGATTCTTGGCACTGAAAACAGCGTCGTCTTGACATTGAAAACACAAACCAAATTCTTACAGTAGAACTACAGTGTTTGAGGGCGGGTCAAAATAGACGTCGTTCGAGGGCAGCCAATGAAGATCGTAGGCTGGCATTATGCAAATTTGTTACGTAGGATTGTAACAGGAAGTGAGACTGGAATTGCTGACGACTCGTTTCGGCAGTTTAGAATCAATTCTTTTGGGAGACAATGGGCCTCATTTATCAATCTAATGTAGAAACGAGCGTTAGCTCATTTTGAATAGCTCAACAGTCTTTGTTTAAATCTCGTTTTCTTGATTTAACGTGAGTACCATATTTACCATGCCTAATATTGATCTAGCTCACTGCAGTGTGCAACAAGTGTTTCATATGCTAGCCACTAAGCGAATGCACCGAGTAGCTTCATAACTTTCAACACACTCAAATGTGTCTAACATAATAAAAGTGCTGCGCTACCCCACATACGCATGACCGGAAGAAGAGGAAGCGGCGACTGTGGCATAATATAAGCTCCACTGCTCTCCAGCCGTGTCTCACGCTCGTCTCTCAGTAGCAATTGCTCCAGTGGCCTTGTTCCAATCCACTGGCTTTCGTAACGTTAATAAATCTGTAATACATTACTGGTCATCCATGAATATGATTTCTGCCCGAGTCCCATCGTATTCTCCATAGACATAATGGTATTCTCCACCAGCTGTAGAGGTGAAGATAACTCGAAATCAAGGTGTCATCAAGCTTGCTTTTCTGAATAAATGACATCTAGTGGTGAAAAATGACATGGTGTGCCTTTAGATGTGTTCTATAGTCTTTGGTATAACTGACTCTGCATCACATTAAGTTTAGCTGTAGTCCAAATGGATAGAATTTACGTACAATTCAGTTTTCTTAAAATAAACTTCTTAATTTAGGCCTCAATTCTTGAGACATAGTTTCTCAGCATCTTCAGCTTTTAAACTGCTTTTGTATTATCTAGATTGACCTCTTCGCTAAGACTGTCTACATCAACAACGCCACCAATTCTTCTCTAATGACCAACACTTTCCGGGGTGTTCAGCCCATCAATGGCAGGATTGTGATGTCACAGGTAGCAGGTTCCAAAACTTCTGGCCAACTCAAACCAACTACATCAACCACTAAACCAACATCAACCACAAAACAAACTACATCAACTGCAAAAACAACAACATCAACGGCAACAAACCCATCCCAGGCTCTTGCTCGCCCACTTCTGAGTCTCGTACTCCTGTATTGCATCCTACATTTGTTCTAAAACCAGTCGACAAAATGAAGGTACTTTTGAACTGATGTCTCTAGAGTATACATGATGGTATAATATTCCCTTTACATTTTTACAGATGTTAAAAAAAAAAAAAAAATTGTAAACATCCATATAAATTTTGTCTGGTTTAATGCATCGTTCTTGTCAAGGTTTAATATTGCGGTGGAAAGATTTCAGTGTTTTTCAGCTTAATGCTGTTTCCTCGCTCTCAGCTTGTTTCCTGCAATGGTTTTATACGGAAATGTGGATGTCTCCCAAGTTGTGCACTGAAGGTCTTGAACATTTTGGTTGTGGTGTTTTATGATTTGGTGCACAGTTTTGAAAAACATTTGAGCATGTGTTTGGACTTTTAAATGCACTTATTTTAATATTTGACTACAGTGGCGGCTTTGCAGTTTGAAATGGAAAGCGATGAATGTAGGCAACAGGCTGAGGTTGAAGGACATTACATTAATTTTAAACTTGGCTTTATAGGAGGAAAAAGCCTGTTAATCCTTTTTCTCCACCAGAAAAAGGTTCTTTTGACATTTCACTCATGGCTATTTTGTAGGTTTTCACTAAAGTTTGGATTTGTTAGTACACCAGGCTGATCTCATGAAATGCGTCTCTATAGCACACATTGTATTTCTCGTGCAATTTATACAATGCGTGCTTTAGAGACGATTTCATGAGATCAAGTTAGTTCACAAGGTTTTGTTTGTTTTTCCCCAGTCCCTTCTAAGTGTCATTGTTTGTCAAAATGCTTCAGTGCAGTATTCAACCAGTCATTTGAGATTTTTATTCCTTGCTTTTTTTAAATGCTTATTACTATTGTCTTGAGGTGGGGGAAAAAAAAATCATTAAAGTTACTAATTGTATCAAATTTGATCGGTTTTACATGTGTTTTTTTTGTCAGTCATTTTAACTGCAGATGATTGGATTGAGAATCAATCTTGTGGTTTTGATTTGTCTTTGAATATAAATGATATATAATATTAGTGTTCGGGAGACATAGCACTAGACTAGCATACATAAGCTGACATTGAAAAAAAAGTAAAATGACAGTTCCTTCAACTCTAAAACAGAAATTTCTATTTTTATAGCATATCTTTTGGTAGCAAATAATAGCTCTGACATTCATTTGCCTAACATGCCACATGGCAACTAAATAATGCTAGGTTAACAGCTTATTTGACATTTATCAAAACATAATTTTCAGGTTTTACCACAGAAGTATCAGAATGGCTTCCAAACATCTGAAATCCGACTTTAAAAGCAACTTTAGTGCTTTTGTAGTGGCGCTTTGTTGGGGGGGAACAGTCTCGACTAGTCGAGCCACGAACGCCGTGCTACATTAGATTTCACAAACGTACCCAGCAAACACAGAACGTTCCCCTAACGTTCCCGTTTGGTTCCCATTTGGTTATTTTTTTGGGGAATCAAACAAGAACGTTCTGGGAACGTTCCCTGTAGGTTATTTTTAGGATCTATGTTTATAACATTAAGGGAACGTTCCCAGAACGTTCCCTGTAGGTTATTTTTAGGTTTTATTTTTATAATATTAAATTTATAACCTAAAGAGAACGTTCTGGGAACGTTCCCTGCAGGTTGTTATTTAATAACCTAAAGAGAACCTTCCCAGAACGTTCCCTGCAGGTTATTTTTAGGTTTAATTTTTATAACCTAAAGAGAACCTTCCCAGAACGTTCCCTGTAGGTTATTTTTAGGTTTATTTTTTATAACCTAAAGAGAACCTTCCCAGAACGTTCCCTGTAGGTTATTTTTAGGTTTAATTTTTATAACCTAAAGAGAACCTTCCCAGAACGTTTCCTTGCAGGTTTTAGGTTTTTATTTTTATAACCTAAAGAGAACGTTCTGAGAACGTTCTCTGCAGGTTATTATTTTAATATCACTTACTATTAACAGGCAGATTCAACTGACAACGTCGTCAGTACGGTCCCCTAAGGTTATAAGATAACCAACAACGTTCAGATCTATTCGCAATAACTTTTTATTAATGATATTTTAAATTGTTATATATTTTAATTCTATATGTTAAATGCTGCGTGACTTTGAAGTGTTTTAATGCGCATGCGCGTGATCAAACACTGGAGCACGTGCGCTGCGCGAGAGCAGATGGAAACGTCATCGACAACTGACAAACAACAAAACTCCAGTCTCTCGCTGTTGGTTTCACTGCTTTCAGGTAAGTTTAGACAACAAAATCTCACAAATAATACACACAAACGCCCCTGACACATTTCTTACGTGTAATTGACACGCTTCTGTTAAATATTTATTTAAAAAAAAAATGGTTTTATGTCTTTGAAAAAGTCCGTTAGCATCTACGCTAGCTAACCGTTTTCAAAAGACAACGTTAGGCCTAAGTTACGTTAAGTTGAGGTCTTATTTATGAAAGTTTGGGTTTTTAAACACATATTTAGTGTAGATAACAGTTTTTGATAGTTTTGCTGGTAATTTGTCAATGGGAAGTAAGCTAATTTATTTATAATTATAATTCCTATCGACCAGCTCACATCGCACATCGTTCGTGGCTAGACTAGTCGAGCTGGCTCCTGCCTGTAAATGCGTAATGTACTGTCTTTATAAAGTATCTTCTTATTAAACTGTCTGTACACTTACAAAGTTCTCAATGCTTCGTTTTGCATGTAGGGACCCTCATTATGCTACCGTGTAAGTGTGAGGCTATTTTGAGCCTTGTTAGTGGTATTAACTTGCGATTTACTTTTACTTACTCTCTGCCCTATATACTACTGTTATAAGCTAATCTGTTTTTATAAATAAAACTCTTTACATTCGATTTTCATGAAATGAAAAATGCATCGCAGGGAACGATCGACTCGGTAACCATGTGTTAATTACCCCTAGGTTCATTTTTCACTTGATTTGTCCTTTAAGCTGTGTTCACGTCATGTTTCATTGCTTGGAAAAAAAGTGCGCTCAAATGTCACGTACTTTTTTTCCCCACAAAAAAGGACTTGCATAAAAATCGGTGTACAGGCTTTTAAAGACAACCTTGGAAGTCAAGGAAGGTCTCATGTTCTAAGTTATGTTACAAGCTGTTCACGCATTGATTGGTGTAATTTATCTGTCCAATGGTGGTTTTCCAATAATATGGGTGAAGGTCTTTGTGCGTTACTGTCTTAGCTTTTACGCAACACAAGATGAAATGAAATACATTTTCTCATATCTAGTAGCCTATACCTCGTTTTTTTCTTCTGACTCCATAAATGAAAAAAGGTTTTAATGATATCTGAGCATCATTAAAAGTAAGCGAATGTTTGATTATTCTTTTTAACTCAAATTATTTTACCCGCTTAGATTAGGAAACTGTCGCTTTTAAGGTCCTACGCCTTCTGTTTTACGCGGGTCTCACGATCACAAACTCGCCAGCTTCGGTCACTAAACAGAGGTAATTGGCTAGATGGGCTACCTGAGATGGTCGCATTCTGTCACGGTGTCAGGTTTGTGTTCTTCCAGGTGTCCACTAGATGTCCTCCTTCCCCACGGTGTCGGTCACAAGTTGAACTACATTCCCCACAATCCTTGTCTCATCATTGCACTCAGCTGTTCCCTATCACTAATCATTGCACTCAGCTGTTCCCTATCACTAATCATTGCACTCAGTCTTTTCTCCATTAGCATTGTCTATTCCCTGTGTATATAACCCTGTCTGTTTTAGTCTGTGTCACGGAGTCCTTGTTATTCATCACACCACCTTTGAGGTCTGTTTTTCATCTGTGTCTTTTTCTGTTCTTGTGTTTTGGATTGCTGATTTTTGAGTTTGACTTTTGCCTGGACTGATTTCGTTTATGGATTTCCCCAATAAATATTACTTACCGCATTCTTGGATCTTCCCTTCTTTCCCGAGTGTGGATCGTGACAGAAGGACTCCGTCACACACAAGATCCAGCGGTATGAATGTCAATGTCTCTTCCCCAGCCACCGAGCGGGAGAGAAGACAGATTTTTGAGGGGACCCGGTTGGTCAAATTTCGCGGAACCCGTGTAGGCTGCAATAGAGGAGGTGGTCGAGAGGAGTCCAGACACCACTCTCCACTCTGGCCCCTCTTCGACCCTGGGTTGGTGATGTCCAGCCCAGGGCCGCATTCGCCACGGGTTCCGTCCAGCACAGAGTCTGTTCCGGTGGTCCCGAGTCCAGTGGTGCCGAAACGGAGGAGAAGGAAGACTCCCTTCGTGACAGTGCCGGTGGTCCCGAGTCCGGTGGTCCCGAAACGGAGGAGGAGAAGGAAGACTCCCTTCGTGACAGTGCCGGTGGTCCCGAGTCCGGTGGTCCCGAAACGGAGGAGGAGAAGGAAGACTCCCTTTGTGACAGTGCCGGTGGTCCCAATTCCGGTGGTCCCGAAACAGAGGAGGAGAAGGAAGACTCCCTTCGTGACAGTGCCGGTGGTCCCAGTGCCGGTGGTCCCAAGTCCGGTGGCTCATAACACGGAGACCATCCCGGAGGTGACTACCGTCCCTGATGCGCCGACCAGGCGTCTTGCTCTGCCCGCGCCGACCAGGCGTCTTGCTCTGCCCGCGCCGACCAGGCGTCTTGCTCTGCCCGCGCCGACCAGGCGTCTTGCTCTGCCCGCGCCGACCAGGCGTCTTGCTCTGCCCGCGCCGACCAGGGGCCTCATTTATAAAACTTTGCGTAGGATTTGCGTCAGAAGTGGCGTACGGATGAAACATAGGACGTGCGTACGCACAGAAATATTCGGATTTATAAAACCGTGCGCATGCACATCCTACGCAGTTTTCCCTTAATAAATCACAATCAATTCTAAATGTAGCGCAGCTTTTGCGGCTTAATGCCACGCCCATAGTTGCCCATAAATAGACCGTGAAACGCCCACAAGTTAATATTCATCGATTGCGAAATCATGGCAAACACAGAGGAAAACCAGTAACTTCACTCACGTGCAAGCGTGAAGCGCATGATCAGCCATTGTGCGTCATCTTTTTTTACAGTCTATGGTCATTACACATTGTGATGGCATCATGGCATTTTATTACCATCCATTTGATTGCATCTGACAAGCTACAGATGTGTTATGAGGATGAATTGCATAACATGCTAATATTATTGCAGAACATATTTATATATTTTTGCAAATGTGTTAATTTGCGTCGACCAGGCGTCTTGCTCTGCCCGCGCCGACCAGGCGTCTTGCTCTGCCCGCGCCGACCAGGCGTCCTGCTCTGCCAGCCCCGCCTGAGCTGCTCGCACTGCCTGCGCCACCCCAGCGATCCATCACTTCTGCTGATCCAGAGACTGTTCACGTCACATCTGCCAAGCCTGTGTCTTCGGACAAGAGGGCCGCCGCCGAGCCTGTTTACGTCACGCCTGCCGAGCCTGTGTCTTCAGACAAGATGGCCGCCGCCGAGCCTGTTCACGTCACGCCTGCCGAGCCTGGGTCTTCGGACAAGATGGCCGCCGCCGAGCCTGTTCACATCATGCCTGCCGAGCCTGTGTCCCCTGACAAGATGGCCGCCGTCAAGCCTGTGTCTGTTCCTGAGCCTGAGCCAGTGGTGTCGGTTCCAGTTCCTGAGTCGGTACCTGTGTCTGTTCTTGAGCCTGAGCCGGTGGTGTCTGTTCCTGAACCTGAGCCGGTGGTGTCTGTTCCTGAACCTGAGCCGGTGGGGTCTGTTCCTGAACCTGAGCCGGTGGGGTCTGTTCCTGAACCTGAGCCGGTGGGATCTGTTCCTGAGCCGGTGGTGTCTGTTCCTGAGCCGGTGGTGTCTGTTCCTGAACCTGAGCCGGTGCCTGTGTCTGTTCCAGTTCCTGAGCCGGTGGTGTCTGTTCCTGTTCCTGAGCCGGTGGTGTCTGTTCCTGTTCCTGAGCCGGTGGTGTCTGTTCCTGTTCCTGAGCCGGTGGTGTCTGTTCCTGAGGCGGTGGTGTCTGTTCCTGAGCCGGTGGTGTCTGTTCCAGTTCTTGAGCCGGTGTCGTCTGTTCCTGAGCCGGTGGTGTGTGTTCCAGTTCCTGAGCCGGTGGTGGCTGTTCCTGTTCCTGAGCCGGTGGTGGCTGTTCCAGTTCCTGAGCCGGTGTCTGTTCCTGTGCCATGGCCGCCCGAGGGAGAGTCTCCGCCCTGGCCGCCCGAGGGAAAGTCACACCCACAGCAGTTAACAAGATATCTCTAAACTATCCACACCTTATTACCTTTTTGGTTTACTTCTGTGGAAATGAGACCTTTGTACCAGTCGCACTGAGACAATTCAAATGAGACCAAACATGTGTAATACTGTAGGATAATTATTCACATTAAACCATTTAGATTCTTGGGTGAATTTTGGTGATCTCAGCATGAGAGAGAAGGAATGGGGGAAGAGGGAAAGAGATGTAGATTAGGATGATTCTGAGGTGAGACTTCTCAAATGGTGCACAACAATGCGTCTCGAATGTGAGATACAAATTTCCTTTGTTCTCTCAGAGAGTTACCCTCTCTTCCAGTTTTTCCAGTCTTATTGGCAATAAAAAAGCGATGAATACATGGAAATTCTTACATTATAGTCCCTTTAAGAACATTTCTAGTGATCATCTGATTATTTTTTCAAATATTTGAAAATGTACAGATGTTTTAAACTAATGACTAATAAAACTTTGGCCCATCTTCTAAAGTGTCTCAAGACTGCGTCCCAAATGAATTGTTCTTATATTGTACTCTATAGTCTAGAATGTGAATTTAATTTGTGAGTTCATTTGCATCTTAACATAAAAAAAAAAATTTAAATGCAGCATCTGGTGAATTTTCTTTTTGGAATTTTCAGTGTTTATATGCTTCTCACACTGTTTATACTACAAAATGGCATAGAATAGTGCATTAGTACACACTTTTCAAATTGTGTCAGGAGGAATAGATAACATTTGGAATGAGATGTGTTAGGTGTTGAACATAAAGGCCACTTGAAATATTACATTTCCCTCCCATGTGGCTCAAATGGGTTGGCCTTTTCATGAACTTTCTTTGCCAGCTGATCTGGTTTCATATGGCCACATTATTACTGCAGGTCGAAACTCATTACAAAAGAGAAAAACGTTTCTAAACTCATGTGGGCAATTTGATTATTCCACACAATGACGCCAGTGATGTCTTTTGTATGCCTTTGTATTATTAATACAGTAGTGCCACCTTTGAGGGTGACCATAGTTACACAATCAACTGATACAGTATCTGTCAACAAAAAAATCTGAATGTGCAACCAGTGAATTGACAGTCAGTTGGGATTATTAAATGCCATTTATAGGGTTAGTTCACCCAAAAATTTAAATTCATTCATTACTCACCCTCATGTTTAAGCAGTTTTTATGTTATGTAAGGGTTGCTTGCTTTCTCATTATAGCATGAAGTTCCAATGAAGTTCCAATAAACTTCCAATAAATAAAAGCTTATTATAAAAAAATACTTTGAACAGTATAAAAAATAATATACTTTTCATTGTATGGCCAATGTAGGCAACATGTATGGGCTTGAGGTACGTCTGCTGAATTAACCAATACAGGGCTAATTCAGATAGGGCTGACATGGACCCTATTGACAAACCCTTTTAAAGAGGTATTTCACCCAAAAATGAAAAATCTGTCATTAATTACTCACCCTCATCTCATTCCAAACTCGTAAGACCTTCATTCATCTTCGGAACACAAATTAAGATATTTTTGATGAAATCCGATGGCTTGGGGGGCTCTATTGACAGCCATTTAATTAACACTTTGAAGGCCCAGAAAGGTAGGAAAGACATTGTTAAAATAGTCCATGTGACTTCAGTGGTTCAACCTTGATTTTATGAAGAGACATGAATATTTTTTGTGGGCCAAAAAACCTAAACGACTTTATTAAACAATTTCTTCTTTTCCGTGTCAGTCTCCGACGCGTGTTCACGAGAGCACCACGACTCTCGTGTGTGTGTGTGTGTGTGTGTGTGTGTGTGTGTGGTGATGAAGCAGGAGCTGGCGTTCTAATATATGACCCAGAAATGCAGGGCTGTGTTTACAAGCAGAGGAAGATGCACGCTCAACATAAAAGTTCATAACTATGTAGATTTCGACACAGAGGATGAATTGTATTTGTTTGCACAACTTTACTTATTTGAACCAGAACATAATAGAGAACGAACTAAAAGAGATAGAGGCTGCAACACAACCACAGCCACAAGCTTCTGAAAGACAGAGAGCAATGGAGCTGGTGGTGTGGATGTCATCAGTGCCAAGCGATGCCTAATGAACAGGGCTGTGTTTCCCGAAACGTTCTTAACGCTACGTCGTTCTTATGTTACACCTTAAGCTATACCTATGTGTTTCCCGAAACTTGCTTAGTTAAGTATACCTTTAGTAAGTCATACGTTCGGAAGGTTGGTCTGGACCACTCTTAACTTTACCTTATCACTGTTGCAGGTCTATACGAATATAATTCAGAATACACCCAGACAGTGTTCAATTAGGCAAATTCAAGTGTTTTCATGCAAAGAATAAAATTGTCATTACACTGATTGTTGTTAGATTTTTAATATGTTTATTTTTAATTATAATATATATAATATATTATCCAAAGGTACATCAGCTGGCAAACCATTAGGGAATGGGTTTGGGAATGATTGTGGTGGGGAGTTTGCTTAAACCATGGCAGCGATACAGCGAATAGTTGTTCTAAAAGACGGCGCTGTCTGCGGAGCGCTTTCAAAGGCCAGTGAAAGCATACTGTCACTTAAGTCCTATTCGGGCGCTAATATTGTTTCTTTAATATGGGCTCGTCCGGTATTTTAAACATTTACAGGTGTAAGTCGGTGATTATAGTGCCGTTGGAATCCATAATGTCAGTGTTTTCTAACCCAACCCGCGTAAAAATCCCTGGCCAAATTAGTACCTACTGTTTTTTGACAAACAGGTCATGTGGTAATTTGATTGCCATTTGAATCCACATCTCTGAGTTTACAAGAAGAGATTCAAAATTCACTGTTTAAATCCTTTTTGATTACTGCCGAGCACTGTACGTAAGATGTACACTTTTATTACTGAAATGCTGGAAAGTATTTACAAGACAAATATTTCATCGCAGCTCCACCTCAGCGAACAAAAATGGGAAAGAGAAGAAAGCACATAAAAATTTGAGATGGTTATTATGGCAGCAATACATGATACAATTTTAAAATATGTAGGCTATGTTATGTGTTTTATAGGTACACTGTAACCTTTATAGGAGGCTTAACACAAGGGGTGCTTCTCAATATCCCTCCTCGTCTCCTCTCTCCTCCGTCCTCCATCCTATGACCCGGAAACCGATCGAGCTCAGCCATCTTGAAGGACATCTCAATTCTCTAATTGCACCGCGAGGAGTCGAGGATCGAGGAGTGAGGAGGCTTCCTGAGGAGTCATGAGCGAGGATACACAGGTGCATCCTATGCGGAAGAGTTTTATCGACTAAAACGTGACGCACGTATCAATTCTCCTCCCCCTTCACATCGGTCACAATAATTTTGATTTATACTTTAATTTTGCAGTTTATATAAACCACACACCTCACATATTTCAACAGGGTATCTTTCTTTATTATTATTTATTATGAATTTATTAAATAAACAAATTTCAACAACATGAGGGCAGATCCTCTGAGCGCTGCTGATGACGCGATGAAGTGACGCTCGAGTGATCAAGGATTCCAATGTATACAAAAAGCTTTCATTCGATCCCTCCGTCCTCGCGTCTTTTCCTTGCAGCCTTCCCTCGCATCCTACAGGGGGCGGAGCTGAGACGCGAGGAAAGGAAGCGAGGAGAGGAAACGAGGATGCACAAATAAGAATTGAGAAGCGCCCATGGACCACAGCTGCACATCCGTTGAACCCACGGCTTTATTATCATTCCCCCCTACAACAACAACCTACACATGGTTCCTACCCCATTAGTTAACCTGATACTACATCCCCCTTTCTAAGCAAAGGATAATCTTTGTGCAAATGCAAAAATAACATTAAGAGCATTTCTAAACTATAACAGAAGGCTCTTCCGATTACTTATACTAAAAATATAACCCATACCATCATTAAAATGATAATCAAGATCAGTAAGAGTAATAACACACATTTATGGTTCTCAACTTTTTCCATACTGTTCAGCTGTGAAGTACTATGAACATGTGCTTCTGTAAACACTTTATCAACAGCATAAACTGGCGACAATCAACTACTCCCTGCCCTCCTCCATAACTCAGGTGCCATTCCTAAGACCGAACAAAGTCTTTCAAGTAAGATGGAGGATTCCTTATTCGGGCTGGGAAACGTCTTTCACACACAGGAGACTGCTGACTGGCTGCACACTGTGCTCCGGGTGTGACAGGAGTGTGTGTGTCAACAAGAACTGTGCTCTCGGGTGCTGGTTCAATTAAGTTAGCAGGTTCTCCAGGAGCCACAGGGGTTGGTGAAAGATGGTATCTGTTCCTTCGCAGAGTAAAAAAAGTTTCCTTTAAAAGACGCACAAGATCCACATTCTTCCAATACTGTACATTCTACTGCTTTTGAAACGAAACCTTTTTTATGACTACTTGATCCATAACAGGTCTCGAAGGTCTACATTCTTCCAAAAGATGATTTTCCACCTCTGCAAAGGATATTTTAATAATGTGCAGTTCGCTCTTTGACGTGCAATGAATGGGGTCCAAAGCTTACAGTTTCAAAAAGGATCTAAAAAAGTAGCCAATTATTCATTCACTAGTCTACAGGAGCTATGCGATTACTTTTTGTGAGTGACAGAATAAAGTTTAAGTGGTTATTAACTGACATGCGCACTAGTTCCCCTTGCGCATGAGAATTCAATGATTTCCAATTCCTCAATAAGTTATCCTTCTGAGTCCCTCTTTTCAAGGATTCATTTAATCCGGTGTGGCCAAATGAATACATACTTGTTAAATATAATCTAAAACCTGAATATGATCTCCAACTGTTAATAAGATAAGTATAAAACCACAGCATGAAGTCTGAAATGTAAAGGCTGATTGTGTAAGGATAAAATGTTCTAGAAATGGTTTGGTGCAGTGTGACGCTGCGGCTTTACAATTCAGCTTGTTTTACTAGTTTTACAAGGTTTTATTTGTGTGAAGTTTCGTCCAAATATGTCCTTGATTGAAATTCAAGCTAATTTTCAGTTGAAGCCTATTAATTAAACTGTAAAGGTCTCGATTTAAGAACAAAGATGGGATTTACTGTAAGTGTTCATTAGATATTCATTTCATCAAACATTTATTCAAGAACTGAGTGTTTACAACGTTAAATTAAGTGTATTGTTACACAATCTTTATCTCAAACATATCTGAAATGTAATCCAGAGGGTGTGAATTTCAGGTTTGCTGATTGTTGAACCCAGACCACTAAAAGATCCGGTTCCATTTCAAAAGCGATAAAAGGGACAAAATGTTCTATTACGCTTTCGGGTGCCATAAATTTGGGTGTAAACACTTGGCCTTTTTTTTCGCAAGTCCTTTGTGGATTGTGTTTATTGTTAAAAAAAAATCCTTCATCCATTTAAAAGAGTGCCATTCAGTAATGTGATATTAGCACTGACAATTCCATCAACCTTCAAACGAAAAATAATCTTTTCACGGCAGTTATACAAGTTGCAATACTGTTATATAAACAGAAAAATAATAATGGCATTTTGATAAATATAATGACAATACCATGGTTATTATAATTAATTAAAACCATAAAAACATTGTCATTACTTAAAACTAGCCTATATGATTTAAGATAGTTGCCATGGCAACATTTTCATTCAGTTTAATGAGGTACTAAAATAACTAACTAAATAAATTAAAACTAATAAATAAAAATGAATAAGAACTGTTTAGACATATTTAAAAATATATATATTAAATGCACAACTATAATTAACTATGACTAAAATTAAAGTGAAAACAGAAAAATGTATTCAAAATATTAATAAAAAACTATAATAATATTCGAGTAGCAAGGTGTGGTAGATAATCCAATAAGACGAAGATGATTTTATTAACAAATAAACAGAAGATAAACCATAACCAAACTTAGCTAAAATGTTAAATGTAAAATGGAGAATGAAACAGACGAAAAGCACAGGTGGAGCAAAGAGGGAACTAATTAGTAACCATGGTAACAAACAAGAGGGTAGTGCCAAGGAGTTCTAATAAGAACACAGGCAAGCAGACACAGTTTTGTGGCAAAAACAAAACAACGTTCATGTGACAAATACTAAAATCACACTATTCCATATTAAAACACTATTTAAAATATAAAATCCTTACAAGTAAATATACAATATAAATATATTTCATGGGATTTTTTTTGTTTGTTAAAGGGATGTTATCATACTTATATGACTTAATTCTACGACACACAAAATATATTTTAAGTGTCTCAGTGGGGTGTTTTTTGTGTGTTATTTTGTACATACAATGAAAGTCAGTGTTCTTTTAACCCCACTGACTTTTGTATGGATAAAAACTATTTAGCTTAAATGTTGAAACATTCTTCAAAAGATCGTTAGTGTCTCGCAGAAGAATGAAAGTCATACAGGTTTGGAATGAAGTAAATGACGACAGAACTTTCTTTTTTTGGGGTGACCCTTAAAGATCGTAATTTCCACTGAAACAGGAAGACAGGGCGGGACATATCGAGCAGCTCCTCCCCTTTTTTAATATAGCCAATCGAGTTTTGTTTGTATGACAGCTCGGCCAGAGCTGTTGAGCTCAGTAAAGCCGCATTTGACAGCCACAGCCTACTAGATTCCCCTTTAGATTTAATATGAAACTAAAGCAAAACTGTCAGCATGGATGTGTAGTTTGAAAAGTGTGTAATTTATGTTGGTGCATTTGATCTCTTCTACTCATCAGTGTTGTTTCAAATGCAGAGTCAATCGCTTTAAAATACAGCATTCTGTGTAGAAATCAAAGGGGTCCGATACGTTTCTGGTCTGCGTCGACTAGTAGTGCATCACTATTCCCCCTCCACTGTCCTGTCTACATGCTCCTGTATAAAGGGAAAAGTTTACATTTGATTAAACACAAAAAAGCTTTCTGATTTCTTCCTTTAAAATACCTAATTAAATCATCTCACAGAAATGTAATCCTATTGTTAAGATCTTATGTAATAAGTAGTTCCTTTATTAGTGTGTGTTTATTGTATTTAAGTCAAATGTTCAAATACTTTCATTGTCTATGTGGCATTTATTTATTTTAGTGTAAGTCAGAAGTTTGACACGCACACACACGTACACACACACACACGTTGGGCTTTCATGTTTTATGGGGACATTCCATAGACATAATGATGTTTATACTGTACAAACTGTATATTCTATCCCCTAACCCTCCCATTAAACCTACCCATCACAGAAAACATTCTGCATTTTTACATTTTCAAAAAACATCACTTAGTATAATGAGCCATTTACCCCCATTCCAGGGTTTTCCAGGACACACACACAGTCACGGTTTCAGTCAGCTGGAATTTCTGACTTTATGATTAAAACATTTCTAGAATGCTAGAAATACCTTTTTTTTTATCTCATCATCTCAGTGCTTCCACTTGTCTTTGGCATGTCTTGGTATTTTTAATTTCTTTTTTGGTATCATTAGTTTCATTTTGAAATCCAATTATTTTCTGCATGCTAACATTGTTACATAAATTATACTCAGTTTTGCCTAAAGGTGCAAGTCAAACAATAACTGTCTTTCCGGATCAATGTTCATCTAGCTCTAGCTCCATTTAAACTGTGTCTAGGAAGTGAACACTGAACATTCCAGTTCTATTGACTACCGTCATGACTGAAACACTCACCTGTCAAACTTTATACTTACAACAAGCTCTGAGCAGGGTTATTTACTAAGACTAAAACCATAACATCTTTGTTACTTGAAAGAAAATGAACGTTAAGTGAAATAAATATTTTACACACAACAAATATGATTTCATTATTTAATTATTTAAAAAAAATAATAATAAAAATGACAAATACACAATAAAATTGCTAAAACTTTAAATTTAAAATGAAAACAGATAATACAGAAATAAAAACGAATTCAAAAATATTTAAACTATGGTTTCACTTTATTTTGATGGTCCCCTTCAGACATCCTGTTGACTATAAGTAATGTTAGTCCTGAATGTCAATTAACTCTCATTAGAATATTAGCTAGTCAACCGAATGTCTAAAGGGGACCTTCAAAAGAAAGTGTAACCTATAATATTATCTCAGTAATACTAAATTGGATTGAAAAATAATTTTGTTAAGTACATACATTTAAGTCATTAGCAATAATTAAATCTGGACTCTTTAAATTTGCTAAAGATATCGAGGTGGGCTGTGCTGCCAGATAAAATAAAAATAAAAAGGATAAATCTTGTTTAAAACACACTTACAGTATCTTGCCTTGTCATAAAAAAGTTATATTATGTGATATTTTAATCTGTCTCTGCACATTGGTTGCATTGAATTGCAAGACAAAATTTTTTTTTAAATAAGCAGTGAATGCGGTTTTTGTTTTTCATAGAAATAATACAATAATAACTTATTTTCATGAGTTTTATTCTTAATAAATGAGCCTTTTCTCTTCATTGTGATATCGGGACAGTTGCATTACTTTTATGAATTGCATTTGTAAGAATGTTTTAATAAATATTTAGATCCTGACAAAAAAGGATCATGCCTCTGACCCATATACTTTGATCAAAATGTCCCAGCAAAATTCCAGGCCCTGTGAATTTAAGCAAGGCCGTAGATCAGGCGCCTCATTTATAAAATGTTGCGTAGAAACCATCCTACATTTGATCTTATGATCATTTCTCAAATGTGTGTATGTGTGATACGTTTTATAAATGAGGCCCCGCATGAGTCAAACTCCGCTCCAGGAGAGCCACGGTCCTACAGAGTTTAGCTCCAAAACGCCAGCCTGGAGGTTTCTAGTGATCCTGAAGACCTTGATTAGCTGGTTCAGGTGTGTTTAACTAGCGTTGGAGTTCAACTCTGCAGGACAGCGACACTCCAGGAACTGAATTTGACACCCCTGCTTAGATAACACAGCTAACCTTTTGAAGCTCTGCCACGGTGTGTGTTAATGCCCACAAGTGGATCCTACTTGTCATTGCAGCTAGAGATCATACGGGCATATCTCAAGCTGCCTTCATGATAAAAAAGAAATCATTTAGATAAATCTTCGTACTCTATATTTTTACCCCGTAGTCACGGAACAATGCAATAGGGTAACAGTAAAAGCTATAAATAATGAATTCATATAGTTAAATTAATTTCATTACAACCTTGAACCTTATTCAAAAAAAAAGCTTAAAAATAATCTATTTTAATATATTTGTACGTTAAACCTGCATAGATCAAACCATGTCTTTTACTATGTGAATCTGCTCTTAAGTAATCTTTGGATATTTGATATCACTTTAAGTGCTTTAAGACAGTCCACGTAAAATAAGGCTGATGAGTTATTGCAGGTCGAGGTCTATATGAAGACACCTGGATAAAGCAGTACTATGGCTGACAGTAACCACGATGAAGCACTCATCTGTGAGGCTCCGTTGAGGCCACAGTAACAGTCTCCTTTTTGACGTGGGTTGTCTGGAAGTTTGGTTGGAGTTGGCCCTGGACACTTCATCCAATCAACTGCGGTTGATCCGGGACTGACAATGTCTTGGTCCAATTCTCCGCTCTTCAGCACCCAGTACGAGTTGTTCTTGAAGAAATAGGCATTTCCTGAGAGGCAAAGCAAGAAGATGGGTCATAGGCATGATGGGAAAAAGTTGCCTTCTATGAAACATTCAGGAAGAGGACAATAAATAAAATGTGTCCAAGATTGTGGACAATATTTTTTTCAATCAAATAAGTGAAGACGATCATGTTAAAAATCATGGTTGACAATAATTCTGGTTCATTTGTCACACTGGACATGGAAGATCAAGCCGAGCGCATTGCATTGAGGGATATAATAAAATAGTTAATTCCAGGTAGGGAAAGATGAACAAGGTGCATTTACTTTTAAAATATTACATTTAGATATAGCACAGGCATCATGCTATTAAGGGAAATAAAATGAGACATTTGCTAATTTATTTCTCATAGCACAAATGTAAAATTACTACCGGTGTAAGGTGGCCACCAACCAAGGGTAAACTTTTACGGAATGTTTAAATTACTTTTGATATCATTTTTAATAATATTTATATACTGGTATATTTTAAATGGTCATTAATGTCAAACACTAAATAATCATCTAGCCTATCTAAAAATGTGTTTTTTTGCCAGTTTAGTTTCTCAGTAAAAGAGATTCAGCTAAGGTCATTTTATTCTATGATTATGAAACGATATGAATACATATTTAATTGCTCATATTAGATATAATAGCAACACTATAAATTCAATTTGAATGATTTCCCTCAATTAGCCTATGGGTAAGTGAATAGTGTAGTTTGAAATGTAAGGAACTATTGAATAATAACCCCATGAATTAATATAAAATGTAAAAGAAAAACGACACTAGTAACAACTTGCCAATTGGGGTCTTCTGTGTCAACTCTGAGGAGGGATCTTACTCCAAGGGTCTCATTTTATATTTTCACTTTCAAGTAAAACAATATCTTTTACTCCACCATTTTAAAGATATTAATAAGTCCACAAATCCCTCATTAACAAATAGACACATATTTAACATAATACAATATCAGTGTCCAGATGTCATGTCCTGAAATATCTATTAAGTTTCTGCTCACGAAATCTCACATATGTTAATATTCAGATTTAAGAAGAGCAAACCCTCTGATATGCAGATTGACAAAATTAAGAAAAGCACTGACATTTATTAAATGTGTTAAAATGAGATTTTGTGCCATCTGTGATCAAGAGAAAAAATTAAGGTGGGCATCTGACGCCATCACCATACATTTGGGGCATTTTTGCAAATCTGGTTCCATTGTCCTGAAGTCATTGGCTGCATTAGAAATCGCATTCTTCCCTACTATATAGTAGGCGAAAAACAGCATTTGACTAAAGAAGTATAGGCAAAATGTCCCCGGATGACCTACTACTTCCGGCGAGATTCTGAAGTGTGCATATGATGGACTCTTTACTATCCCATGAGGCCACGGGAGAGGATTTATGAATGGCAGTGAAGCGACGCAACTGAGGCTTGAAGGTCACATGATCGTGAAGTAATTACTTATTCAAAATAAGTACCTACTCAAGAGAGAGTGCGACATCAGACGCAGCTATTGTTTTTTTTTTTATAGGTTTTTGGTTACACGCCTAAAATAAGGTCTGTGGTGAACACAAGCTCAAGATATTTTATATGACATAAAATACATTGGACATTTTTTAAGCTTTCACTTGTCTTGTAAAAGGCGGTTGCTAACAAGTAGTTAAATGGGTCTACAGAGGTTGTCTGGGACATTAGACATCATCAACAGGTACAGTAAAATAATCTACTCACTAGTCGCTTTCATAGCCTTGTTGTGTTTATAATCGCGCTCTTGCAAATTGTCACTCAGTGCTCTCTTGCAAACAGTTTCACTGACCGCTACAGATTGATATGAATGATAACAAAAGCTTCTTTTGTATACTAAGCTGAAAATGCACTTAAGGTAAACAGACGTTCTCTACATTACCCTCTCCCCAGGTGATGATGTCATCAGGGGTAAGGGGCACACCCTTCCAGAGGGAGGAGTGTCTGGGATACTCTGCGTCTAGACGACGATTCTCAGTCCCTGGCCCTTCATCGAACCGCCAGAACTCTTCACCGCTGAAGATGTAGGTTTTTCCATTGTGAGCCCAAACGAAGGCCGCATCCACCCTCTTCACATCCTTTCCATCACGAGAGATCAGCCCCCAGTCGGACAACGGACGTGGATAACCAGAAATCGCCACGGTGTCTTTAAATTCCCAGTACTTTGAGCCTATGTAAAAAAAAAAAAAAAAAGTTTACAAGCAATCACTTACAGAAACTAGCATTTTCAAACTGATTTCTGACATGACAACTCCCGGAGTGTTTGGCATGTAATGGATATGACAGTGCTGATATTGGCGAAATAGATCTGCAACGCTGCTGCTGTTATTGCTGCAGCTGCAACAAGTACAGGACTTAACTTTAAAACTAACTTTAGCTGGACAATAACTTTATTCTAGAGCTGCTGTAAAGCCAGAACAATCTATGTTACTTTCATTTCCTATTATCACTGTAAAGCTGCTTTGAAACAATCTATGTTGTTAAAAGCACTATTCATACTTTGCAGTCTCGTGACTACCATGGATACCTGGCGGGCAACAAACGGGTATTTTTAACGTAGAGTCTTGTAGTTCCAGGTCTTTCTAGTAGCTATCAAGTCTGTTAGCGAGCTAGCTGCATAACTATGGACTAGGATTAACTCCAAGGTAGCTAAATTGTGTAAAGCAGACAAGGTTTTTTAAGATAATCGAGCAGTAATAATTCCTCCGTAAATAATCTAGCTCTACTGTTGGGTCATCTCTGGTTCTCATTGAAAACTATAAATATCACAAACCTCAAAACAACCTATCACACACTTTTGTTGTTGTTAGCAAAAGACGACAGCTGTTACTGTGCGTTCATACCGCCACTGGCCAGAGCGTCAAAGTGCCCAGAAATCATTCATTTTCAATGAATTTTGTCGCTCTCGCCAACGGCGGTGTGAACGTACAGTTAGCCTAGCTTAGACTCATAACACAAACAGCTGACTCGCCGAACCAGCTGGTGGTGTTGATTGACGAAACTACAGGGTAACTTAAAGACACGATTAATTACATGATCATACACCCATTATATTCAAACAAATGTTAAAATGACCTTAGATGAAGTGATGGAATGATCACTGCACAGACGTGTATAACGTTACTGTGAAGGTTGCTTATCTCATCTGCGGTTAGTGCAACCAATCGCACAACAACTATCTGTCATGTCGTTTACACCTCAAAACACCAACTTTTGTATAGTAAAACTGCCGACGTCCTGGCAAGATCCTTAATTAGTTTACTGGGTTTCGTTGCTGGAGAACGACATTCTTGCCCGCCAGCCAGTACGTCACGTGCAAAGTATGAATATAAATGAAGATGACTTGACTTGCTATGGCCAATACATGCACGACACGCTGCTGTGAGCAAGTAAGACATGCTTCTGCTGCACAATATAGCGTACATGAATTACCCGTAGCAGATCTATACAGGTTGAGCTGGGGAAGCTGGAGGGTTTATGAAAGCGCACTGCATTGCTAAGGCAAATGCTAACCAAGTATATGAAAGTTGAGCAGCGAGCTCATTGGCTGCTGATGCAGCAGGAACCAATCAGCTGCGCCCTTTAGAGAATGATGTGATTGCAAGCATTTGAGTGGACCTATTAGCATGCGCCATCTAGAGTTTCATTACAGAACTTTGTATTTGTTCTTCCATTGTGCACCCAAATGAATAAAAAGAAACTAACCTATGAAGAAGATGATTCTGCTGTCCTTCTTTCTTTCATAAACTGCATCTATCTTGTCAGTGCCAGGAGGAAGACCAATCCAGAAGTTTTTTATGAGAGCAGGCTGAAAGGACACGAGAGATCCAGACCGCTGGATTCGCCAGAAATATGGACCTGACCGAAGCAGAGGAAATAAAACAAAAACAAATGAACTTAAAAGAAATAAAATAAAGAGCTACAAATATATTAAATGTAGCAGCTTTATTATAATCTTTTAAGCTAGGCAAAATCTGTAAAGATTTTAGACAGCATAGATTGTACCTTTAAAAAAGAAAACATCTCCTCTGATGTTCGCCACCGCATCAAAACCTCCCTCACAACGATTCTGGGCTGTTGGATCCGGTCTAGACAAACAGAGATTTTAATTTGAACTTCTTCTCATCGAGTGCTGGAGATGTTATTAGTAGCTGATATGGCAGTGTATCTACACTATTATTCAAAAGTTTGGGGCCTGAAAGAGTTTTTAATGTTTTTGAAATAAGTCTCTTCTGCTCATCAAGGCTGCATTTATTATTGTGAAATATTTGTGCAATTCAAAATAAGTTTTTGTACTTGAATCTATTTTTAAATGTTATTTATTCTTGTGATGCAAAGTGTCATGTGATTCTAAGATGAAACATTTCTGATTATTATCAATGTTGAAAACAGTTGTGCTGCTTAATATTTTTGTGGAAACCGTGATACATTTCTTTTCAGGATTAGTTGATGAATATAAAGTTCAAAAGAACAGCATTTACTTGAAACAGAAATCTCTCTGGTTATTTTAAAAGTGTTTACTGTTACTTTTGATCAATTTAATTCTTCTTTGCTGAATAAAAGTATAATTTAAAAAAAAATCTTAATGACCTCAAGCTTTTGAACGGTATTGCATGTGTCTCGGTAAACATGACTCACAGTAATGGTACTTTGGGACTAGGTGGTTTTGGTGGTTTGGGTAAGAGTGATGTTGGGTTATTCGGTGATGGTGTTGGTAACCCTTTCTTCATTCCTGTCAAATAACAAGCCAAAAACACAGCCACAACTTTAGATATGGTCAGCTCGGCTTAAAGGGCTAGTTCACCTAAAAAATGTAATTCTAGAAAAATACAATTCATTAATTACTCACCCTCAAGTCGTTCCAAACCCATAAGACTTTCGTTCATCTTCAGAACACAAATGAAATCTGAATTTGTGAAATCTGAGAGCTTTCTGTCCCTCCATTGACATCCTAAGCAACTACCACTTTCAAGCCCCAGAAAGGTAGTAAAGACATCATTAAAGTAATCCATGTAACAGTTTAACCTCAATTTTATGATGTGACGCAAATGCTTTGTTTCCACACAAAAAAAAGTTAAAATTAATAATTTTTTACCACTTTATTTACTAAATATTTATCTCCAACGCTCGTTCACGCAACAACATCCGTTCTCGTGTCAACACAACACGCATGCATTGTGCTCTCGTAAACACGTGTTGAGATTAATGTTATGTAAAAAAAAAGAAAAGAAAAAAGAAGTGGTAAATTATGTGTTTTTTTTTCGCAAACAAAGCACTTGCTTCGCTTTATAATATTGAGGTTAAACCACTGGAGTCACACTGATTACTTTACTAATGTCTTTATTACCTTTCTGGGGTTTGAAAGTGTCAGTTGTGTAGCTGTCAATGGAGGGACAGAAAGCTCTCAGATTTCATCAAAAAGATCTTCATTTGTGTTCTGAAGATGAATGAAAGTCTTACAGGTTTGGAACGACGAGAGGGTGAGTAATTAATGACAGAATTTTCATTTTTGTGCAAACTAACCCTTTAAGGCGAATAACTGGAAAGATCGGTTTACAGATAATGAATTCAAAGCAGCTAACAGATTAAAAAGTGTTACATTTCACATTTTATTTAACTTTACATTTTTAACACATGTTCTTATTTAAAGAAATAGTTCAATAACAAACAAAAAAAGAAAATCACATTGTTTTTTACATTAAGCTACTGTGTTATTTGTGATATGTTTTGTGATTTTGTCCTTATGTTTAGCTGTTGTATGGAGAAAAGGAATGTGATTTTTCCTTTGTGTTCCATAGAAAGAAAATAACTAGAAACAGGTTTTAAGAGACCTGAAGATGAGCAAATGATGACACAATATTACATTTTGGGTGAACAATCCCTTCCAGAGCAGGTGCACAAAGCTTATTAAGAGCATATTCCTACCATAGATTGACTGAATGGCATAGCGATCGTCAGCTGGAAGAGTGTAAGAAGCAATATCACCAACAGCACCCTGGTAATACGGGCGCATGATGGAAGGAGAAGAGGAGGAATGAGAGAGACCGAGGGCATGACCAAATTCATGCACAGCCACCGAGAACAAATCAGTGCCGCTGTCATCTGAAAACATTGAGAGAATAAGAGGAGATTCTTATGCATGTATAATGACATTTTATAAGTGGGTGATTCGTCAATGAAGGACACTTTTGACTACTTGAAAGCATGAAAAACTTCATCTAAAGGATTTAGTATCACATGTCTTACAATAAAGATGAAGTGATGGTAATGATAATCATTTGACAAACTTCCTTTTTTTTTTACATTTCCTTTTTTTTTCTCCAGGACTTAGTTAGCTAGCAGTCTATTAAAACTGAACGTATAAAACTAATATAGATTAAAAAATATTCAAATAAAAACCATTTTCAAATATTAACGTCATAAAACTGCTCTGAAATCAAGAAAACCTGAAAAAGTTTATGTTAAGGAGATGTGCTTCACTTCTCATTTCCGTCAAATGTTTTCTAAAATTCTTGCATGATGGAAATGACAGCAATACTCCTTTGTTATACAAATATGCCATCTAAGGCTACTCATAAGTCCCAATTAGGGAGAATTTAATGTTGTAACACTTAAAATTAGAAAAAAAAAAGATCATTTTAAAGAGGGCTTCTATATATTTGGGTTTAAAATACAATTCACGAGTTCGTTTGATCATGTAATCATACGGCATAGGTGAACAGATCTGGTTTGCTGTCCATGATTGAAAGTTTGTTCTTAAATCATTTTTTGAGAAATACATAAAAAAAGGCTTATGGGATGCTTTAGAGCAGGGGTGTCGATCGACTGTCCTGCACAGTTCATCTCCAACCCTAATCAAACATTGGATTGAGCACCCCTGCTTTAGAGAATGCGGCATCGGAAGATGTAAGCTAAGATGCTGCTTATATACCCATCCGCCCAAACTTACGTCATGATCTTCATTTAGTATTCAGTAACTGCTCAGACTGACACCATCAGACGAGAACAAATTGATTTAACTGATTTAAGCTGGATGATGACACTAGCTTTGCAATATTGACACCATTATTGAACTGAAATGAATCAACACTGAACTGACTTGAGCTTAATAATGAAACTATTGTCTTCTGTAGAGCTGCTTATAGCTGAACTCATGTCATTGTTGATGAGCTTTACACTTGAACTGAACTGAAACAACACTGAACTGAATAATAAGATCTTCTGTAGAGTTGCTTTTCCGCTTAAATGTCATTTGTTTCATAATTTCATGAGCATTAACTGTTATTTTCCTGTTTATTAACGTGTGAATCTGCTTTGAAACAATATGAATACAATTTTATACAACTTTATACAATTTGTATTGTATAAAGTAATATACAAATAAATGTGACATCACTTCACCAGACAGAAAATATCCTAAAAAGTAAAAACAGTTCATTTGCAAAAGCATTGAATTTGATTAATCCACAAATATTCTGCTTTGGGACTGTTATTCATCCATCTATCAGTGAATATTTAGTAATGCTTGTATATCTTGCCTCCGTAGGTCCAGCTCTCCTCATCATCAAAATGTGTATCTCCAGCAAGCTCATACTCCCCTGGGAAGAAGGCATGAGCAAGCGTCCCTCCCCTCCCATCAAATGGATATCCGTCTTCGTGGAGCGAGCGGGCGAAAGAGATCTTAATATCGGCTCTGTCCTGCTCGCTCGAGGAAGCATGTTGAAACTTGAGGTCGGTGACATCACTCCAGGCTTTAAAGGCATAGGCCATTATAGGTTGTACAGCATTGGGTTTAAGGGATGGAGCGAGAGATGGGTAATTCTGGATGCTAGTAGGCAAAACGGAGATAAGTTAGTGACTGCATATTTAAAAGGGTTATTGTAAGTTATTACGCTTGGCAGTGACCATCCAGCTAACAAAAATATGTTCTAAGAACCTTTTGCTAATGTTCCCATTAAGTTATGATAACATTATTTCTGAATGTTCTCTGAACATTCAAAATGTCCTTTTTTTTATAAATATTTATCTGGCAAACATTATGGAAAAGTTACTTTTGAATGTTTAGAATGCTGTGTCAAGCGCAAGACGATGAAACGCTGAAACAACACTGAACTAAACTGAGCCGAATAATAAGATATCTTCTGTAGAGCTGCTTTACAGCTTAAATTTCATGTTTCATAATTGTTGAATTTTACAATATTAACTCTGTTATTTTCCTGTTTATTAACGTGTCGTGAAGCTGCTTCAAAACAATATGAGTACAATTTTATACAACTTTATACAATTTGTATTGTATAAAATACATAAATAAATGTGACTTCACTTAGTTTGACTTAAACTATATTTTTAAGCATTTTTCTTCTGTGAAAAAAAAAACAGAAAAAGTTTTGTAAAAAGTTGAACTAATTTTAACTAATTTTTAGAATGCCGCGCGAGACACTGCAACGATTAAAGACGTCCGTCTAGCGCGTTTGCAATGAAAAATAATAGAAAAGTAGCGCAGTGGAATGGAAAACTTCGTTCTGTTTGAACGGCAGAAAGATGTCTTAGATTCTTGAACTAAGAATGATGTTTTTATGCAAACGTTTTGAGAAAATTATGAAACACAGATAACTGTGAACAAACATTCTATTAACATTACTATGAGCTGGGCATGTTTTGTTAGCTGGGCATGTGTGTCTAGCGATGCAGACCTCCATGTGAGGTCAGACTTTTTCCAGCGGAGTCCAACCGTGGCATATCTTCTTTTCCTCCTTCGCTTTTTCAGCAAGTCCCCGAACCCTATAATGTCCGGCAATGAACATCGTGGTGTGCTCATCAGTTTCAGGGTGTCACTGTCTAGAGAAGCACAGAACAGAAGGTCTCAGATCAATATATAGACTTCCGAGATACAGAGCCCATTACAGTACATGTAATAAAACCCCATGTGAGGAGGAGGGACAGTGAAATAGTTCTTTCTCTAGAGGAAATGTATTGAACCCACCAACCAAGCATGAGGAAAAAGTCACTCTAAATCTCATCATTACACTTGCATATATCAAGAATTGAAAACTAGCTTGCTAACATGGACATTTCTCAGAAGTTTAGCTAACGTTGTGGCAAGGTTATCTCATAGTTCAACATCAACAAATGTTCTTCCAGAATGTTCATTCAAAATCATCTGATCTTTAATAATGTTCTTAAAAAGTTAGAACAAAAACATTATTTGTACATTGTTCATGGAATGTTTTACCTGAAACTTTTGGTTGGATGTTTGCATAGCGTTTTTTAAATGTTACTACTACTCAAACATTCAGAAGTAACGTTCTCTTTATGTCTGCAAAATGATTAAATGTAAAGCTTTGATTTAATTTGATTCGAAAAAAAGCAGGGAAATTGTGAAACAAGACCGTTAGACCATTTCCTGCATGTGATGAAGTACTTTCTGTGAGAGGCACACGCACTGCATTTACCGAGTTTGCCCGTGTCTTTGAGGCCAGCGAATCTCTGCATTTCTTTGATGGCCTTCTCAATGCCCTCTTTCGTTTTCAGCTGCCCTGTGCGGGGGTCCGGGGGGGGCAGGTACCCATACCTGCTCAACCAGTCCTAAGATAAATCACACACCAAATGTGCATTTAAGGTGAGACACTACAGGTGAATAGGGTAAAAGTTTTAACTAGCAGATATCACCATGAAACTTTCCCAGTTGATTACCTACATTAAGATGAGAAAAAAATGTATTACAAGTTTTCTGTAATTTAATGTTTGAATATGCAAATTAGGCAATATCTATTTAAATATGCGCTCATTTGCATATAGTTTAAAAAACGAAATCTGAGTATTGGATAAAGCCAGGTTTAAAAAAAAATTAATTGTGTTCACATATTAGATGGGAAAAAATTACAGAGGGATTTATGGATATCTACTTTTGTTATCCTGTAAATCAGAATATACTGTCAATAGCCTTAAAAAATGATTTTCGCCATTTTTTTGGAATAAAATGTTATATAAATCAGGCTAGGAATAATATATTTACAAATCTCTCTGTAAATGTCTTCATAATATAACTAGGTACAAGACTGGAAAGTTTGGTGTATATAGGTGCTACTGAAGTGGAGATTTCGGACTTTTTGAGAAAACGGGCTTTTATCAACAGCCAATGAGATTCAGCCCTTTTACTTTCACGATTGGTTGCTGATAAAAAGGAAATGACCGTATTTAAATCCGACAGCATTATACAGGAGAGAGAGAGCTTTCTAACGGTATATGTGATGATAGTGTAGACAGCGATCGTGGAGCAGCGGGATGATTTAACGCCAACTTTTGTTGAATTTATGAGAAATCTACAGACGCAAACAGACAAAGTGTAGTAAATAAAGACCTAAATGTGTATTTCGGACTTTTTTTCACCACAAGTCTGAAAGAAGACATGTTATTGAAGACAAATATCCAAAAATCTCAAAATTGACCAGTAAAAAAAAAACACTGTTTTTGCCTGCCGTGTCTCGCCTTAACTTAGTCAAATATAGGCTACACATGAATAGAGACATTTTATCGTTTTCGTTTAAAGTGTAAAGGCCAGTTCACAATAAGAACAATTACTATAACAGTATTAGCATCCACACCAACGTACAATAAAATATGATGATCATCGTTCATCATTTGGAAAAAGATAATACTGAAAAAGATTTTCATCCTTATGTGTCATTATAATGTATTGTTGTGGTGTGGAAATCCCCAACCCAGTAGCAATAGGAAATCCCTATTCTCGTAGAAATGAAGCACTTCTCTAGAAAAAAAATCCCTGAAATTCCACTGAATATAATTTATTTACATCTGTCTCACAGGGATTTTACACACATACAAAATTAACATAGGCTATGCACATGAAACAAAAAAACACAAAGAACAACCACACTTTCTACATATGGCACAATGTTTGTTTTTTTCTGTTTTTAAAAAGATTTTAACTTGTAGTAATGCAGAGTAAGGCTCCTCTTACCACACCCCGAGAGTACTGGTCCGGCATCGGAGCCAAATGAACCGGAGAGATAAACACAAGCACAGTGCAGGTCAGGTGAACCAAGCAAAGACATCCTGAGGAAATCATCTGCACGGACGGAATAAAAAACAAACAGCTGCCGACAATTAAAAGGATCTGCCTTTATTCTAAAGTTAAAGTTGCCCTTATCTCCTCATACCGTTATATGCTCTGTTTCTCTTGCTCTACTTTCAGTTTATCTCTCTAAGGACTAGGCTGGGCAGACCAATCGATGAGAAGTGAAGCTCTCTCAATCTCTCTCTCTCTCTCTCTCTCTCTCTCTCTCTCTCTCTCTCTCTCTCTCTCTCTCTCTCTCTCTCTCTCTGCATTCTGAAATATCTGAAAAATCTCTCACTCCCTGCTGAATCAAGTGAGCATTACTTAATTGTATTAAAATACACAATTACCATTAACATTAACTATTCTATTATGCCTTTATTTAAAATAAGTTGAGCTTTGCCATTCTCAGATTTTGCAAAAGATCAGTTAAAAAATCAGTTGAAAAACACCACAAAACACAATTGAGGATAAGGTGCAGTGGTTACACCCATAACCGAAAGCCACAGGATGTTTCGACTTTACTGTTACAACACTAATATTGTTCTGTTTTAGTTGTCACCCTCATTAAAACAAACACTGCAATGATAACAGTTACAATTTTTTTTCTTTTATTTTCAATATGTAGGCTAATATTGCTTACAACATCTAGTGAAATCTAGTTGTGCAAGAAAGCTACTTTTAATAATTATGTATCAATAATGTATCAAAAATAAATCATGTAATCAATAATCATTTGCGGACAAGCCTACATCAAATAATGTTGCCTAAATGTGATTGTGTGACCGGACGCTGTGGCAGGAAAATAACATCACAGGGGTTCAGGAAATGTACACATGTGTTTAAAAAAAGAATTAAGTCATGACACTAACTTTGAAGTTTAAGGTCTCAGTGTGTTTAACTGAAGTGTGTCGCACTAATCTGTGTAAGATGCAGTCACACAGTAGTTTTGTAACACTTTTCATAGGACACATTTCAACAAAGGCCTATTGCTCAAAGTATTTCACTGTCAGGAGAGATGGGCATAATTACATGGAAATGTATTTAAAATAAAATTACAAAATACTGTGTGGAATTTTTTTTTTATTTAAATACAAATACAGTAATTTGTATTTTGAAAATACGCAAAATACATGTGAAATTGGCCATCCAGTGCAGGTAAAGGTCACAGTGAATGAAGAAACTGCATAGGCCTATATTGACATTTAATTCCTAACCTTATCTCTGCCCTTTCTTTCTTTCTTTCTTTCTTTCTTTCTTTCTTTCTTTCTTTCTTTCTTTCTTTCTTTCTTTCTTTCTTTCTTTCTTTCTTTCTTTCTTTCTTTCTTTCTTTCTTTCTTTCTTTCTGGCAATTACAAATAAACCTATGCAAAATAGCAGCCATTTATATACTTTTTTTCTGACCAGGTTACAATGTAGTCTATTTGTGGTGAACACTATTAAAATATTCATACTGTATGTATGTGGGAACCTTTTCTGCTATTTAGCAAAGAATATGGATGGACGATATGACCAAAATCTTAATTTTACTTCACAGTAACAAAATATATCATGGTTTCACAATTCTCAATATCAGTTTTGATACCACAGCAAAAACTGAATTTCAAACTCTTTTGAGGCCCTTTTTTTCTTTTTCTTCTTGCAGGTAGTAATGCTTTTTAAGTATAGTAATTTTATATTTATTTTATGTAATGTTTATTTGTTTCTATAAGTTTATTCAAATTAGTAAGTTTATCTAACAATTTAAAATTAGAATTTATTTACATTCATTTGACAATATTTACCCAAAGTTTTTATGAATAAAACTAAAAGCTGAAGATGTTTGTGGTGTATCACTCATCAGTGCTTCTTTTTCCACTCCAACGTTCCAATAATGCCCACTAATGCTGCACGGATACATTTGCTTACCCCACAACTAGGCCTATAAACGATTAAAAAAAAGTTCCATCGATTCACACTTTCTATCATCACTATGATATGTACAGTAGTGTCATATCACCCATCCCTTTAAACACATCTGACAAGATGTTGGGGTTGGGTGGAGGGGGTGTTTCTGAACTAGTTGATGCACGAAATCAGTAGGCTACTTGATAAAGAGGTGGACAGGCAAAAGGTATTTTATGTATTTTGAAAATACAAAAATACTCATCTTAAATGTATTTAAATACAAATTACATTAGATTTTTTCCAAAGGCTTTAATATACAAAATAGTATATAGTACGTATTTTAAATACATGTATCTGAAATACTGCCCTTCGCTGACTGTCAGACACATGAACATGTGGTAAACGATGCAAACTGCGACTTTGCAATATACCACACTTTAGTCCTTATATAGCAAAAGTGTTGTTGTTCCCAATATAGGCTAAGTGCATCACATTTACCGTTGTTCGGGGAAATTTTGCTGCTATTTTTATATTGGATATAAATGGCCTAAATGTGTGAGACGTTTCTTCATTTTGACTTCACATCACATAAGTCTCCATCTTTCTTTTTGTTTCGGCAAAAGTAATTTCCTGCCACCTCTGTTACAGTTAGCCTATAAATGACTCAGACATACTCAGTAACAAAGTTATTAACACACCAGACAATATAAAACATGCATGATCATATCTGTGAGCGCCTGAATGCTCATTTCCTGTTGTTTCATGAAAGTGCCTGCAAACCATCAGCTGTATTTCTCTCCCATCTTTTCCCAACCCCCCCAGCCCCTACTAGCAGAGTGCATCTGAAAGTGCTATTAGTGGGACATGACATGGGATCGCTAATGCCATGAGAGAGAGAGAGACAGGGAAAAAGAAAGAAAGAAGAGAGAGAGAGTCGGACAATCTGAGTTAATTTCTGCTTCACTTTAGCTAAAGCTAATATATAGTGTACTCATCAAGCGGCTTTTTTTCAGACTTAAGTTTAATGCGTTAACACTCAGATATGAAGCTATAAAAGGGACATGCATCCATAGACATAAAATTCACATGATTGGTGTTTTGCAGTCAAAGTGTCCCTTATGGAAGTAAAACATCAACAAAAAAATATGAACAAAAAATGTTCATATTTCATACTAGTAAGTCAAAGTCCAAATCAAACTTATCAAACTTAATTGATATAAGTACCAATGTAAAACATTATATAGAAACTGTGTCTATTCCTCGTTTAGTGAGGTCAAACATTAAATCTACTGTAGGATCTAGGAAAAATCTAATTGTGATTCAAACCAGAAAATCTCAATATTAGTGAACAAAAACCATTTCTAAAGCTAGGTCTTCTAAACATCAGATCGCTCACACCTAAGGCAGTTATTGTAATTGAAATGGTCACAGATAATAGTTTCGATGTACCTTACTGAAACCTGGCTTAAACCAAATGATTATTTCGGTCTTAATGAGTCTACTCCACCAGGATACTGTTATAAGCACGAGCCCCGTCTGATTGGTCGTGGCGGCGGTGTTGCAACAATCTATAGAGATATTCTTAATGTTACTCAGAAAACAGGTCACAAGTTTAATTCGTTTGAAGTACTTGTGCTAAATATTACGCTCTCAGATGTAAGAAATAAATCCCTATTATCTCTAGCTTTGGCTACTGTATATAGACTTCCAGGGCCCTATTCTGATTTCCTAAAAGAGTTTGCATCAAATCTATTGGTCAATGTCGATAAAGCATTAATTGTTGGAGATTTTAACATACACGTAGATAACACAAATGATGCGTTAGGGGCTGCGTTTACAGATTTATTAAACTCCTTTGGGGTCAAGCAAAACGTCACTGGTCCCACTCATCGTCTTAATCATACACTAGATTTAATTATATCACATGGAACCAATCCAACCGATATAGATATTATACCGCAAAATGAGGAAGTCACTGACCATTACATGGTAACTTGCAGACTACGTACTTCTGAAATTTGTCATGTTGCGCCACGTTATCGACCAGGCAGAACAATCCTTCCAACCAACTCAAACAAACCGATGATTCAGTGAACCCAAACAAACAGATGAACTAGAGGAAATGACTAGCACTATGAGCACCATTTTCTCTAGTACATTAGAAATTGCTGCACCAATTAGATTAAGAAAGGTTAGAGAGAAAACTAAAGCACCATGGTATAACAATGCTACGCATGTTATCAAGAGAGAAACCCGTAATTTAGAGCGAAATGGAAACAAACTAATTTAGAGGTCTTTAGACTCGCGTGGAAAGACAGTATGTCACGTTATAAAAAGGCCCTAAAAGCAGCCAGGGCTGAGCATCTCCGCAAACTAATAGAAAATAACCAAAATAATCCTAGGTTTTTATTTAACACCGTGGCTAGACTAACAAATAAACAGACGTTACCGGAGCAAAATATCCCGTTACAGTTTAGTAGTAATAATTTTATGAATTTCTTCACTGAGAAAATAGAAAGCATCAGAAACACAATTGTAAATGTACAATCTTTAATGGTGTCTTATGATTCAGCCTCAATTATCACCCCGCAAGAACAACTACAGCGCTTTACAACTATAGGACAGGAAGAGCTAAATAAACTTATCATTGCTTCTAAACCAACAACATGTTTATTAGATCCAATACCCACTAAACTACTGAAAGAAGGATTACCTATAGTGGAAGAGCCTCTCCTCAATATTATTAACTCATCTTTATCTTTAGGTCATGTTCCAAGAATATTCAAGTTGGCAGTTATAAAACCTCTCATTAAGAAACCGCAATTAGATCATAATAATCTAGCAAATTACAGACCCATTTCAAATCTTCCATTTGTGTCTAAAATATTAGAAAAAGTTGTGTCCGCTCAATTGTGCTCTTTCTTGCAAGAAAATGATATCTATGAAAAATTTCAGTCTGGATTCAGACCGCATCATAGCACAGAAACTGCGCTCGTTAAAATCACAAATGATTTACTTATAGCTTTTGACCAAGGCTGTATCTCAATACTAGTTTTACTTGATCTTAGCGCTGCGTTCGACACTATAGATCACAAAATACTCTTAGATCGACTACAAAATTACACTGGTGTTCAGGGACAGGCATTAAACTGGTTTAGATCATACTTATCAGACTGTTACCATTTTGTCTGTTTAAATGGGGAAAAATCGAAGATAACGTCAGTAAACTACGGTGTACCGCAAGGATCTGTGTTGGGCCCTCTGCTATTCTCAATATATATGCTGCCACTTGGAAATATTATAAGGAAACATGGAATTAGTTTCCACTTATGCTGATCACACTCAAATATATATTTCATCACGACCAGATGAAAACACAAAATGATCTAAGTTGACAGAGTGTGTTAAAGATATAAAATACTGGATGACGTGTAATTTTCTGCTATTAAATTCAGATAAAACGGAGGTATTACTTATTGGTCCAAAAAACTGCCCACAAAACCTCTTGCAATACAACTTTAATTTAGAAGGATGTCCTATTACTTTATCCACTACAGTAAAAGACCTGGGTGTTATATTAGACCGCAACTTGTCTTTCGAAAATCATATTTCATATGTTACAAGAACAGCCTTTTTCCACCTTAGAAACATTGCTAAGCTATGTAATATGCTATCTGTTTCTGATGCAGAAAATTAGTTCATGCATTCATGACCTCGAGACTAGATTAATGTAATGCTTTATTAGCTGGTTGTCCTGCATCCTCAATAAACAAGATACAGTTAGTCCAAAATGCCGCCGCTAGAGTTCTTACTAGATTAAGAAAATATGATCATATAACACCAATTTTATCATCTCTACATTGGTTACCTATTAAGTTCCGTATCAATTACAAAGTATTACTACTGACCTATAAAGCCCTAAACGGCTTAGCTCCAGTCTATTTAACGGATCTTCTATCGCCCTATAATCTATCGCGCTCTTTAAGATCACTAAATTCGAGGCTTCTGGTCACTCCTAGGATATCTAAGTCCACTAAAGGAGGGTGAGCGTTTTCACATTTAGCTCCTAAACTCTGGGATGGCCTTCCTGATATTGTTCGAGGCTCAGACTCGCTGTCCCAGTTTAAAACTAGATTAAAGACGCATCCCTTTAGCCAAGCATTCACATAATTCTTACCTTTTATACTACAGTTAAATCGGATCAAATGCATTAATATTGTGAACAGCAGCTATGCTAATTATTTCCCATCTGCTTTTCTGTAGCGTCCCGAGGTAAATAGTTCTTCAGCTCCAGTTTGTATCCAGCCTCTCATGGAGACTTCAGATGCCCCAACACCCGTGAAGAGACGACTCGACGCCCGTGAAGAGATGACTCAACGCCAGCGATGTTATGCCCTAAATTAATAAAACTTTATTTTTCTATGTACATTTCTGAAATGCACTTTCTGTAAAGCTGCTTTGAAACAATATGTATTGTGAAAAGCGCTATATAAATACATTTGAATTGAATTGAATTGAATATTTAATTATTTGGTTAAATTAACTAAAATAATTAGGGTCATTCATTTGGGTTGATGCTATATTTTGCATTTCAGACTACTACAAATCACAGTAGGCTACATGATTGGAAGATAAATGTTTTATTAAAGGGTTTAATGCATACATGAAAAGGAATGACTGAAGCAAGAGAACATTCACACCTGTTTTTTTGTTTTGTTTTTTGTTTTTAAATAAACAATATTTTAGGACTTTTTTAAAGAAGATGCCGTTTGCCCTAAAGAAAAAGGTAGACATACAAAGACGTTCTGTTCATTTTTTCAGTTCAACTTTTCATGGAAATTTATTTTGTAAGCAAAGTGTGTGTGTGTGCGTGCGTGCGTGTGTGTGTGTGTACTTGTACAACTATCTTTGTGAGGACCAGTTTGAGTTTTTGACCATTGGAGTGAGGATAAGAGAGTAAAGTGAGGACATTTTGGCCGGTCCTCACTTTCTGAGAGCCTTTAAAGGCCTGTTTGAGGGTCAAGTCTTGGTTTTAGGGATAAGGTTATAATTAGGTTAAGGGTAGGTTTAGGGTAAGGGTTCGGTTTAGGCACTTAGTTGTGATGGGTAAGGTTAGGGTAAGCGGCTAGATATTGCATTGTGTCAATGAATGTCCTCATAAAGATAGATAGATGTACAAGAATGTGTGTGTGTGTGTGTGTGTGTGTGTGTGTGTGTGTGTGTGTGTGTGTGTGTGTGTGTGTGTGTGTGTGTGTGTGTGTGTGTGTTAGTTAAATTAAACAGGAATGAAGACAGACGCTATTTCACTAGTGGTTTCACTCTTTCACACACACACACACACACACACACACACACACACACACACACACACACACACACACACACACACACACACACTATAGTTTAAGTACAGATATATAGTTTCCCAATATTCAAACATATTTCCTCATAAATTTGCTGTATGACAATATAAATTTGAACAAAGAAATGAGGAACACAAGAGAAACTGAACACAACACTACTGTATTTAAACAACAACACTTGGATTTGCAGATGAGCTTTATGCTGGAGATTGTTTTGGCAAAAAATGTTGCATACTAAACCCTCGCTTTGCTGATGGCCTTTTAAATCATTGATTTGTTCATTGGTCTTGAGTGCAAATCACATGATTGAGTCTCAGTCCCTGCCTTGATTGTCACAAGCTTACTGAGTGTTATCATATATCTGATTATGAAAATGATCACAACAAAAGAATGACTATAATGAGTGAGATTACAGTGGAGAATTGAGAAATTATAAAATAAATTGAAACCAGAATCATGTTCTTAAAAAAACATACAATGCTTCCCAGTTTAGAGAAGTTGCTCACAGGAACTCAAAGTCAGAATTCTAAAAACATAAGTCATTGCACAATGCATCATCATATAAATCATATACATTCCTGATTGTCTGAAATTGAATGGAAACAAATATGACACACTGTCATTAGATCTAAAAAAAAAATATGGCTAAAATAATAATTTTGAGTTTTGTTTTTTAGGTTCAACCAATAGAGGATCGCTTTCCTTTGAGTTGAGAACAATTTGTTCTAAAGGTTTTTGTTTTGTTTTTTACCTTTTGTAAACATAATTATTTAATATTCTAAAGCAAAATCTCCCTCCCCTTTTCTTACTGCAGTCTGGCCCAGTACATATTTTGATCATTTCCCGGTACCTGGACAGGTACAGAAACACCTGGAGAAATCAGACCTAAAGCAGAATAAGGAGGAAAATGTAATGTGTTAAAACAGTGCTATCAATAAGTAATAAGTAAATAATAAGTAAGTAAATAAATAAATAAATATGTAATAAAATATAGAAAAAAGTGAGTAATAAGTAAATAATTATGGAAGGACAAATTACTCAAAATTAAATAAATAAATAAATAAATAAATGTTGAAATATTAAAATAAATTATTAATTACATTTTTACTATTATATTTTTATTTGCTTTTTCATTTAAGCATGAGCTCGTGCCATTTAATTTTTAGATCAAGCATTCTGAGAGAGAGAGAGAGAGAGAGCAGGGCTCCAGACTAACTTTTTTTATTAGGAGCGCTGTAGCCCCTGACTTAAAATTTTAGGAGCGCAAGCAGAAAATTTAGGGGCACACCTTAAATCACCTTGCAATGCAATTATTCACATTTTCCCCCAAAATAACTGTATTACTGACAAATGCTTTGATAATAAATAGCCTTAACGTACAGAAATTACAATGTGCAGTTTTATTTTAAGTTCACAGGGCACCAGACTAACATTTGAGGGCAGCGGCACTAAGTTCTACAGAAAGTATTTGGTAGCACTGTGGGATGACAAAGCACTGAGCTTAATTTGAGGTGTATAGATAAAGTTAACTTTAATTATTATCATTCATAATGTCTTAATATTAATTCAAAAGCAAAATGAGTGACAAAATAGATATTAGGGAGTGAAAATAGCCAGTAAGCGTCCTCTGCAGCTATGTTTACAATAGTAATTTAATCTTTATCTTTTTTTTTTTTAAATAAGTGTGAGTTTTCCTACTTCTTGAAACTTTTAGTTTTATAAATAGGTACAATCTTTAAAGGATGAACAAAAAATGTTTTGGTCAACACATTAAAAATAACATTTAAATATGATAATATAGTTTTGAAGTGCTGGAAAAATATGTGTAGGCTACTGTTATAACCACAGTATACCATAGTTACAGTTAGTGTTACTACAGTAAATCCAAGGTGAATGTTGCTGATCTGTGGACCTAAAGCCTTCTATAACTTGTTCGCTCATTGCACATGTTTCTCCTGGTTTCCACGTCAGCGCTGTTTGATCTGATATGGTTTATAACAGATAATTCTGCGTCAAATCTGAATGTTTCTCACTGGATCTCGCAGCAATGTTATTAATTCTGTCGCAAACTCAATGGATTTCTTCACTGGATCTCCACGATGTAACTGTTTCGCGTGATCGCGATCGGCCCGCGACTGGCGAGAGAAGCTCTGCGCTGTCTATTATTGGTTCGAACTATTAAACGGTCTGTGAAGCAGAATGAGTGCTGAGTAGCGCAGTTTTTTTCCACTTTCATTTTGTTTTTATTTATTAACATGTCACGGCATACTCTATGCTTGAGGCTGAGATTGAGTGTTTAAACTGCGAAGTGCCTGCACTGTCTGCAAACTTCGTTTTCCCCGCAGTTCTGGGGTAGCGACTGCCACATTCGTAGCTCATGGAGTTCATCTCCTTACAGTACCCCAACCAGCTGAATTCTCGTAGCCAGTCTTCCCGAAAATAGTGGGTTCAGGCCTTTATCACCTTACAAACCTCTGACTCTGAATCATCATCATCCGACTTTGTCTGTCCGTGACATGGATATTTGTCTCCGTCTCCTTCCCACGGACGTTTACGCGCGCTCGATTATCTCTAGGACCCTCCCCCTCCACACATTAGCCAGTTACAGTGGCCATTCCCTATTCTTCTCACACTCATTGGCCTGCCACACATTCCAGATTCATTGACGCGCCCCTTCCACGTTTAACGTGAAAAAATAAAAAAATAAATTACTGGTCGCACATGTGCGACTGGGTGTAAAATTCAGTCGCACACTCTCAAATTTTGGTCGCAAAATGCGACCATTTGGTCGCAGTCTGGAGCCCTGGAGAGAGAGAGAAAGAGAGAGAGAGAGAGAGAGAGAGAGAGAGAGAAAGAGAGACTTGACAAAAACCTTTAATTACAGTTTAAAAATAGAATTTCATAATTCCACAATTATACACTCACACACAAAAAAAAAAAAAAAAAAAATTATAACATCTTATCTAAACAACCATCACTTATCTTGCATAAGATTCCATTTAAACACCAAAATTCCTCAAACATTACCAATTTTCCAACAAGTTCATAGTAGGCAAATTCAACCGTTAAACGAGCAGACAACAAACCTTTGTATGTTAAAACAATATTGGTGGAACCTTTCCCCACAATCTTAGCTTTTCTTGTCAACCATATGCTTAATTTAGCTTGTCCATACAAATAATTCAAAAAGACATCAACATTCCTTGTTTTATATCGATACTTTGGACCATAAATAAAACTTTCTTGACTAAAAACATGACCCAACATATCACACCACTCTTTTAACATCTGAAAAAGTGGCTCCAATCTATTACACTCTGAAAACAAATGAAAAATAGATTCAATTTCTGGACAAAAAGGGCAAATATCAGTAGAACTGGAATCTAAGTGAGCTTTGTGTTTATTGGTTGTTACTATTCCATGTATGATCCTCCACTGTAAATCGCCAGTTCTTTTATCAGTAGGAGTCTTATATAAAGTTCTCCAGCTGCGTTTGGGTGAGAGATCTGTGCCAAATATCTCTTGCCATTTTGACTCACGTACTTGTTTCAATTCTTGAAACCGCATTACTTTTACGCAGACATAATACATGGATTTCTTGCCCACCTCATGAAAGGATTTTAGTTCTGGAGTACTGAAAGTAAGCAGTTTTCCCTCCTCCTCCTGCCATGACACTACACCAACTTTTACTTCCAGTTCTGGAAAATCTTTTACATTGTCATCATCTTTTTGTTCTGATACTTCTTTATCCAAAGCACATTTAAAATCAGAGGGTACAGCAGTTACAATTTCAGTTAAAAGTCTTTCAGAAAAACGCAAGGATTTCACATCAATCTTTATCGCAATGTTTTCCGGGGCCAACCACCCGTCTTTATCCAGGAAGCATGACACCTTAGTGAGACCTGCTCTTACAAGTGCATTTCTCACTGAAACAGAATTTAAACTTTTTACAGACAGCACAGGGTTATGAATTATGGGTTCTTCTTTTCCCCAAAAACCGTTGACAGGTCCTTGTTTTCGAGAGTTTGAAAAAACTTTCCAAACTCTAAGCATTGTCTTATAAAACGGCGTTAGACCAGTTAAGTCCACTCCACCAAGGTCCATTAAAAAAAGATGTCGATCAAGGCCCATCTGTCCTCCTTTTCTCAACAGTCCACAGGCTACATCTGTCCAGCTGATGTGCCTTTTATACAAAAGTCTTTGAGCAGCCTGTAATCTAAAGGCAGCAACTCTGCATTCAATATCAATAAGTCCTTGTCCTCCTTCGCAAATTGGTAGATACAGGACAGCCGCTCTCAGCCAGTGCTGCCCAGACCAATAAAAATTAACCAATTGTCTCTGAATATCTTTAATGAGGTTTAAAGGAGGGTCCACAATGGCCATTTTATGCCACAATGAAGATGCAATTAAGTTATTTACTATCAAGACTCTTCCTCTATATGATAATCGAGGAAGTAGCCATTTCCAATTTGACAAACGTACACACATCTTCTCTATTATTCCATCCCAGTTTTTCGTTTTATACAAATCTGAACCTAAAAAAAACCCTAAAAACTTGAAACCATCTCTACTCCATTCAACATTTCCAGGCAGTACTGGTATAGAACTTGTGGTTCCGCACCATAGAGCTTCGCTTTTCCCCCAATTTATTTTAGATGAAGAAGCCTTTTCATAGCACTGAATACAACTTAATATACTTTGTATATCTTCTTTATCCTTAATTATCACAGTGAGGTCATCAGCATATGCAGAAAGTTTCATGGGTTTATTAAATGATCCTTCAATGTGCAAACCTTTCAATGACATTCTTATTTTACACAATAATGGTTCAATGACTAAACTGTAGAGCTGACCAGATAATGGGCATCCCTGCCTTATTCCCCTTCGGACTTTAATAGGCATGCTTAACCCTCCAGGGACTTTTACCATACATTCTGCTTTTTCATAAAGTAATCTAATCCATGAAATAAAAACATTCCCAAAGCCATATTCTCTCAAAACATCGAACAGATAAGAGTGATCCACTCTGTCGAATGCCTTTTCTTGATCTAAGGATAGTATTCCTAAATCAATTTTGTTTAACATTGAGTAGTCAATGACATCTCTTATAAGAAATAAATTATCTCTAATGCACCGGCTTTTTATACAATATGACTGGTCCGGATGAATTAATGCGCCCATATATTCATTCAATCTATTAGAAATACTCTTCGAAAAGATCTTATAGTCTGTTGTCAATAAGGCTACAGGCCTCCAATTTTTAAGCAAAGTAAGATCACCTTTTTTTGGCAGCAGAGAAAGAATTGCTCTTCTGCAACTAGTAGGTAAAAGTCCAGTTTTCATTGAACATAAAATCACTTCATAGTAATCTTCCCCAATAATTTCCCAAAACTGTTTGAAAAATTCGGAGGGGAGACCATCTAATCCAGGGGATTTTCCAATTGATAATTCTTGCATAGCTTTAGTTACTTCTTGAAAGCTTAAAATACAATCTAAATCTTCTTCATGCTCTGGCATAAGTTTTAGAATTGACTCAAAAAGTTCCGTTTTACTGTCCAAATCTGTCAATTCTTTATCATACAGTTTAGAATAAAAATCAACAACAAAATTACTCATTTCAGATGGGTCATAAAATAAATCACCACTATCATTTCTTAAACACAACATTTGTTTCTCTTGACACACTTTTCGTTCTAAATTAAAAAAAAAAGATGTTGGTCCATCAATATCTCTAATATGAGAAAAACGGGCTCTAATAAGAGCTCCTTTTACTTTTCCATGTAATATGTTTTCTAACTGTAGTTTTTTTTCATATATAACATTTTGTAATTGATTTTCATGTCTTTCCAACATTTTCTTTTCAATTTCAAAAATCTCATTTTCAAGTTCTTTAATCGTATTTTCCATTCTTTTTGAGGAATAACAAGTATATTGTTGGCAGAAAACTTTAATTTGGGTTTTTCCGACTTCCCACCACTGTATAATATCTCTAAAATCATTTTTATGCATCTGCCACGTCTGCCAAAATAACTTAAAATTTGCACAAAAAACAACATCTTGTAACAACTTCTTGTTGAAATGCCAGTATGAACCCACTTTATGTTGTTTTGACAATACACAATCTATTGTAATCATTTTATGATCTGAAATAATATTAGGAATAATATTAGCATTACAGACTCTATTCCTTGAATTATTTGAAATGTAAAACCTATCTAATCTTGCAGCATGAATCATTCCTTCTGCAACCTTTACCCAAGTATACTGCTTTAAAGAAGGATTTTCAGTTCTCCATATATCATTTAACTCAAACTTCTTAATAATATTTGTCAAAACAGATGAAGACTGATGATGTGTTTCTTCATTATTTCTATCCATATTAAAATCTAAAGTACAATTAAAATCACCTCCCAAAATCACAATATCATTTGATTTTAATGTATTTAAAAAAACTTCTATTTTCTTAAAAAGAACACTTCTCTCAGGTCCTTTATTATTTGCGTAAATATTCACAAAAATTACATTTTGAGTATTTACTTTAGCTTTTACAGCTAATAAACGACCTGGCTCTATCTCGTGTTTAGATAAAAAGATAACCTTACAGCTTGGACTAAAACATATAGCTACACCCGAACTAACATTAGAGCCATGACTAAGAATATATTTTCCTTCCCACCATAGACCCCATTCTACTTCATTGTTTTTATCACTATGGGTCTCTTGAAGGAAAGTCACTCCAATATTTTTAAGTTTTAAACATTCTGAAAGCACAGCTTGTTTTCTTCTATCTCTAAGGCCATTTACATTTAAAGATGCTACTCGCAAAGGCTCCATGAGACAGAAAAGAAGAAGAAAACAAGAAAGAAAAGAGAACAAAGGAGACAGAGACACAGCCATTACATTTATTTAAAACTTCCCCCTATCTCCTTTCCTACTCTTTTCCTTTGCCTTACCGCAGCTATATGTTTTTTCAACCGAAAACGTTTCTGTTGTGATAACACAGAAAAATTATACGTTTTCCGCGCCAACACCACTGAAGCAACGAACTTATCAGCATCCGGGAAATAATCAGCAACATTTACCTTTTTTCCTTTTGTTTCATCCAGAAACTCATTAATCTGTTCGACTGTATACAACTCATCTCCTACTTTCGGACAATCAGATATATCAGAGCAACTATCGTCAAAAATTAATCCATCATCCTCCTGACTCATTGATAACTCTCCAGAAACCACCTCCTCAACAGTCACCACCTTTAAAGCTATTTCACTACTACAACAAGGCTGCTCTTCTTGCAAAACACCAGCAAATTTACTAGAATTTGCACTCACCTCATTTTCTTCACCTGTATCCACACCTTGGCCCTCTGAAACTTTCTCTGGTTCCCGATTTTGGTCAACCTGACTCTCCATTGTAGCCTGAATCGGATCAAACTGACTCTCCATTGTAGTTCGATTCGGATCAAACTGACTCTCCATTGTAGCCTGATTCGGATCAACCTGACTCTCCGTTATAGCTTCATTTTCCACATCTTTTTCTTCTCTTACCCGAGTCTCATCTGGTCTCTTTTTATGCGGACACACGAATCTTTTGTGACCGATATCGCCACACTCAAAGCATCGTAAGCTTTCAGTGCTTGCATATAACACATAGGAACTATCTCCATCATTTGCTCTAAACGACACATCTAGAGTTTTATCCTGAGAATTTAAAAGCATGTGAACTTGTCGTCTGAATGACAATACGTGCTTTAAAGCTGGATTTTTACATCCTAAAGGTACCATCTTAACTGGACTGACTAATTTCCCAAAACGAGACAATTCTTTGACGATCGCTTCATTTTTAATAAACGGAGGTACGTTTGAAATTATAACTTTTGTAGCCGGTGCATACAAAGGAGTTGCCGGCACAAACATCCCCTTCACCCAAAGCCCATTTTCAATTATTTGATTAACAAGTGGTTCAGTCTTCAAAAAAACGACGACAGCTTTATTCATGCGCGAGGCTGAATTAATATTTTCATGACCAACCTGATCACCGACTACAATCAACACGTCCTCTATCGAAGCGGTCGGCTCCGGTACACACCTAAACCCATTCCGGAGGGAAACCGAGCTCGTTCCCCCCGCCATGCGGACGCCGAAAAGGCCACACGGGGAAACAAAAAAAAAGAAAGAAAAACCCTAAACTATCTTAACCTTACCAAACAAAAATAAAGGAAAAAAGAAAAAATAGGAAAAAAGAAAAACCACTCCCAATATTTAAAGATAAAGAAAGAGTTGAAAAACAATAATATAACACAATTAGAAACGCTCTCACACACATCCACTCACGCAAACCCACTCCTCCATGAGAGAGAGAGAGAGAGAGAGAGAGAGAGAGAGAGAGAGAGAGAGAGAGAGAGAGAGAGAGAGAGAGAGAGAGAGAGAGAGAGAGAGAGAGAGAGAGAGAGAGAGAGAGAGAGAGAGAGAGAGAGAGAGAGAGAGAGAGAGAGAGAGAGAGAGAGAGAGAGAGAGAGGTCTCTGTGCAGTGTCTCTCTCTATTAACAACAAAGCTGTAAGTTTAATTACTTCAAAACCAGCAATGAAACCCCCTCATTGCTGAGAAATATAATGTAGCGATTATAATATATAGTGAATATAATGTAGTGAAGCCATCTTCTTAATAAAAGTTGCGGGGCAGCATGTTTGTGTGTGTGTGTGTGTGTGTGTGTGTGTGTGTGTGTGTGTGTGTGTGTGTGTGTGTGCATCATGAGCACGAGTACGAGTGTGTGCGCTTCAGTGAAAACAGTGGATTAATATAGAACGTGATTAAACTGACTGGAACTACCTGCGCATTAAACTCTGTTTTATTGCATACCTTCCAACCAATCAGAATCGAGTATTCAGACAGACCATGGTATAGTAAAAAAAAAAAAAAAAAAATATATATATATATATATATATATATATATATATATATATATATATATATATATATATATATATATATATATATATATATATAGAGAGAGAGAGAGAGAGAGAGATATTTAGATATATATATATATATATATATATATATATATATATATATATATATATATAATAAGTGAGTAATAAGTAAAAAGTAAATAATAAGTACATAATCAAGTAAATAATATGTAAAAAATAAGTCATAAGTATATTTATAATAATGAATAAATAATGCAAAGATATTGTTAGGATCTTGGACCAGCTCTCAGACTGACCTGTGCTGGTGTTGGTTGAAGGAGGAGCTGTCAGATGAGGAGAGGAGTATGACGGAGACGGAGACAGCATGCAGGAGTACGAGGAGGAAGATGGAGATGAAGCAGACTGCACACGAAACACCAGTAGAGGGAGACAACAACACCCAGACACAGATAAAATAGTGTTCAAAATGCATTGAAGAACAGAAGCATAGTACACGCATATACTCTGCACAGTATACATACTATAATATATCACTATACAACTATATTTGCCAAAATGTACAAAAATAAGAACTGCATGTCCCCCAATGAAAATGCACTAAACTCGACCTTCCAAATCCATTTCCAGTGAGATTAACTATCCTGGTAATTGTTATAGAGTCCCAATAGTAGCGGGACTCTTGGCTTGCTTTTTAGCGCAATTTTCCACCGGACAAAATTGCGATTGTTAACTCATGATTTCTGTTCTGTGCGTCTGTGCGCACCAATCTTGCACTTCTATCTACTCCTCAACCAGACCACCTAGAGACTTCGGGTTTTCGGCATTATGTTAAGGAAGGTCTAATCTCGGGAACGCACAAAAAAAAATCCAGGAAAATCTCTCAGTGTTGTGATCCCATGACGTGAGAAAATTGCGCTAAAACACTCACTGAGTTTTTATTACTTGTTTTTATTGCCTTTTCCCGATCACATTATGTGGTATCAATCGAAATCTCAAATTTCACTCAAAATTGTCCATTGTGTTATGGAAACAGCAGGCTTCTTTAAAACCTTTTAGCAGGCTCAATGTCTTTTGATATCAACTTGGTTAGACATGTGGCTTTGACTTTCTAGCAATTTTAGAGTCCAAATTATTTTTAATTTCTTTCCATTCTGCAAATAATCCGGTGAGTGGTTTTTAAAGACGAATAGCCTATAGGTCTGTTTTCCAAATCATTTATGCATTACAATCATTTAAGTTCAGATCTATGGTCAAAAAGGGGGGTGACAGTTAACAGGTTAATCTTTTTCTTTACTCATTATTTCATTCGATTGATAAAAGTTAATACATTTTATGCAATATTGAAAGAAAAATGTAAAATAACGATGTTTATATAAAAATAACTCGATGTCATGCGACAATGCATTACTCTTTGAAACCTTAATCACTGAATAAAGCCTAAAATGTTGCTTATTTTTAGAAAATAGGAGGCAGTGCATCTTCAGTAAGTCAGCCAGTATCCTGGTGTGAGTACACAGATTTTTTAGTGCTCACTGATAACAGTTCTATTGTCACCACGAGAGGGCACTCATACATAACAGCACACAAGTACATATGCAGTAGTCTCAGCCTCAGACGTCACGCCCACGGAACGTTGGCTAAACGTCTGATGCATATGGCACACTTTTCTGGAAACACTTCAGGAGTTTCGAAGTCACGACCTGATTGGTTGAATTCTACAGGATGTCCGCGAGACGCGTGTGTCACGTTCTTTAACGGTCCGTCTGGTAACAAATGCCGTGACGCCAAAACCCCTCGTGGAAGAAGAAGACAAATGAGCGCTTACCAGGATCAACTAAACGCTGGATTTTCAAAGTATGTGAAGTTTGTGGCTCCATTGTTGCAGTAAACTTGCACAACGTTCTTGAATAAATAATTTATTAAATGCGAGCCGGTCTGTTATTGTAGGGACATCGACATTATATTGGCACAGCCCCTAAACATGACGCGGAACAAAACGAACTGTGATTGGTTGCGTTATATGTCAGTCAAACGTCCTCTTGGCCAAGAAAAGCTGCGATAAATTCCAGACCTTCTGCCGTCAGTCTGAAGGTCTGGCTACGCGAGACTACATATGCAGTATAAACTGGCATTGCAATGGTTTGCTAAATATGAATCTCATGAAATGAGCAGTCTCACCTGGAGCCCAGTATAGACTGAGAGAGAGTTATAACTGGAGAGAGCCGTGTCACTCTGACTGATCATGGATGCTAAACACACAAATAAGGAAGATGAGAGAAAAACATTATTCTCAGCGCCAAGTACAGTATGCACTATACCCTTACCATTATTAAAACATCAAAACCATGAAAGAATGCAAATGAAATGCAGGAATTATGTAGATAAACGTTAGCTTCTTCAAAGTCATTACCATTTTGAAAAGTATAAAAAAACATATTATAAATTTGAGTTATGTAAATAAATGTATATGCAGGTAATTTCAAAATTCATTTCAAACGTTTGTTTCCTCAAAATGTTTTTAAGTTAATCAGAAACATAAATTCAGTCTCACACACATAAAAGAAGAATAGGAAAAAACATCCGTAAGTACAGATTACCTCAACCATTAATGAGTATGAATTCTTAAGAATAATCAATATTTCATAGAATTAGTTTACTATTTTACAATAACATTAAAACAACAGAATCATGAAAGAACACAAAGGGAAGTATGGGAATTATGTAAGTAACCAAAATTCAATTTTAATTTCTTTAAAGTCACGATTAAAAAATCATAAAAGTAAATAAATAACAATTTAGTTAGGTAAAGTTTAGTACAATTTAGTTTAAGTATGAAAAGTATAAATTGATGTAATTTGAGATAAATTCAAATGCAGCTATAGGTCAAAATTATTTTTAAACATTTAAGAATATTTTCGTTTATTAGAAACATGGGAGAAGGGGGGGGGGGGGGGATCCTATTCTAAGCGGCAAGTACAGTATGCAAATTTTCCAACGTAAATGTCTGTTCTCACCTGCGCTGTTGCCATGCGGATGATGATAGACAGATGAATTAAAGGATGTGTTCAGTGGAGCGTGTGTTTGAGCACAGGACGTCCCGCCTCCAGTCTGCCTCTGGTTCCGCAGCTTCTCCTCGCGCCTCCATTTGGCTCTTCGATTGGAAAACCACACCTGTCAATCAAGGTCCAGAGAAAGAATATATGAAACGATCTATTCCAGCATTTTATTCTATTCCAGGACAGTAACTTACTTGTATCCGTGCCTCTGGAAGGTCGATTTTGTTTGCAAGCCGCTCTCGTCCGAAAACATCCGGGTAATGTGTTCTCTCAAACTCTGTTAGATGAAGTTTAGTAGTTGAGTGTACTTAAATCTTTCTATAAAATAAATGTCACATTCTCAGAAAAAAAAAAAACTGTGACCTTTGTCCCTAAAGAGTGCACATTAGTACCTCAAAGGTGCATATTGGTACCAAAAGTGTATATATTAGTCCCTAAATGGTACATATTAGAACCTTTTTAAAGGTATCCTCTAAGTGACAGCTTTTATAAGTTTTTTTATTTGATGCAATACTTTTTTAAGCTTTTATTGTCTATTTTCTCACCTTTCTCCAAGGCCTCGATCTGCTCTGTTGTGAAGCTGGTTCTGTTGCGCTGAAGTTTTCTCTTTAACTGCAGCCTCAGTTGAGACTCTTCTCCTTCAACTCTTTCTACGTGTCCTCCTCTTCCTGCCATCCGCCCATCCATGTCCACCAGGCAGTCATCTGAAACGGAACAAAAACTGTTACCGATTGAGAACGCATAACAGAAATACATAAATGTTTAGATCTAAGTCAATTGCTCGGTGCACTGCTGACCTCACAAAGCTGAAAGTGTGGTTTTATGAATTCTTAAGAATAATCATTAGTTCATAGTCACTTTGGCTTGCTCCGTTTGGGATTAAAAGACAATATTATCGCACTATATTTAACGGCACTGACACTATGGCATGAGAACAAAATCTGAACTGAATTGGCCCAGCCAACTGGGAACGTTCTCAGAACTTTAGCTTACGTTGTGGCAAGTTTCTCTCAAAATTACGAGCAAATGTTCTTCCAGTAATGTTAATAGAAAGTTAATTCAAAGTGATGTGGTCTTTAATATTGTTCTCAAAATGTTAGCACAAAAAACATTCATAGGCCTACATCATTCATTGAACGAAATATTTAAAAAATTTCAATATTCAGAGAACATTCAAAAGCAACATTTCCATAATGTTTGCATTATGATAAAATGGAATGTTTCCTAAACATTCATATCACCAAGAAAAACATTTTGAAAATGGATGTTTTGAACATAACGTTTTCATAATTTCATGGGAACTTTAGCTAGATGGTTTTTTTTTGCTGGATAATGACAGTAACTTTGCAACATTGACACTGTTGTTTAAACTGATCTGAGCTGAATAACAACTCTATTGTCTTCTTCTGCTTTACAGATTAAATTGACAAATTTTGCAACATTAACACTGATATTTTCCTGTTTATTAATGTGAAGCTGCTTTGAAACAATCTGGTGCAGGTATGACGTCAAAACCCGGAAGACTAATTCACCCCTGGTTCCCTCAAGATTTTCCTATGGGGTTTTATAAAGGTTTATTTTTATTTTTATTTATGAGTAAAATAAAGCCTGTGGTAAACATAACTTGGCGATACTTTGACATTATACAATGTAAACTACACACACTCACACCCCAAACTGCCTTATCTAGTTACTTATTAGAAACATATACATTTTCAAAAACATGGTTTTCGGCATATGGGTGTGTGTGGAATTTTCATTGCAGAAAATAAATGTGACTTGATTTGACATTTTACTATTTTACAATAACATTAAAGCATCTAAACCAAGAAATAGCAGAAGTATGGGATTTATGTTAACTGGTAGGAAGGTTGGTTTAAATGACTCATTTTTAAACTAACAATTGTACGCATACATTTTAATGTATATATAATATGTACATATAGGCCATCTAATATGGCCTAGAGGAGGTAGAACAGTGTTTTCAACCAGGCCTGGCTCCTCTCACCCGTGCTGTGCTGCTGGCTGGGACCGTTGCTCTGCTGATGGTACCAGTCATTGGATCCCCTCCAGTTTGAAGTGTTCTGGAGATTCAGCATGGTTAACCTCTCAAACATCACGCACTTGCCCACTACAGCCTCAGAATGGAAAGAGACTGTTTCGATTTAATTTAGACTCTCCTTTGACCCTGAACAACGGAGACAGAGTATCAACTTGTGCGAGGATGAAGCATGAGTTCACACACATTAAAGTGAACTACAGTACCATCATTCTATACATATAAAGAAAGAGTCTGTTACATGAAGTTGATAGTACACTGTATAGCAGTATTGATTTATGCGTGCACTTCAGATTTGTGCATTTGAAAAAAATATGTGGATTAAAAATAATACGTTCACTGTCTGTAATTACACGGCACCATTTAATAATCACAGACGGTTTGTATTATTTCTATATTTTTCTATATTATAATATATTATCTAACATTAGGAGTGCTTACTGTATGCCTCCATATTATTACAGAGAAGCTCTGTCAGTGTGAATGTGATATCGGTGCAGCGGTTAGTTTAGATTCAGTGTTTAGTTTTGTGAACTTTTGGTAACACACTTTACAATTGTTGTTAACATTAATTTGCTACATTAGGTAACATGAACTAATCATGAACAATACAGCATTAATATTAATATATGTAATGATTCACGTCTGTGTTCCTCTGTCTTGTCCTGTGTTTAGCAGTTCCCTGTTATGTTGATTAGTCTCCCCAGGTGTTTCTGATTAACCACGCCCCCTTGTTATCTTGTTAAGCTTGTATGCCTGTGTATTTAAGCCCTGTGTTTAGTCTCTGTTTTTGTGTGTTCTTGTTCTTTTATGTTGGCTGTTTGGTTCCTGTGTCTTGGTTCCCTAGTCTGAGTTTGTCTAGTTTTGGGTTTATTTAATAAAGTTTGCTGCACGTGGCTCTTGCTTCCTCCTATCATTCAACCCCAACATAACAATATTAATATTTACTAATACATTTTAAGATCAAAAGTTGTATCTGAAGCGTTTCGAAGCATTATTGCTTTCTGATACAATTGTGTCGAAAATGGTTCATTACTCGAAGCTTCATTCAGATAGAAATTGCAGCACCATCTCCTGGTGGAGTAAATGTAATGCAACAAAGCTGACAACCATAAAATGCAAGTAACGCCCCGTTTATTACGTGTTCACCGAGGCGATCAAAGCTGAAACAGTGTTAGTGCTACTCATTTATGTAGGTGAATTTTACAGATACTGATGAATTTCATGTGTTCACCTTGATAATAAAACATTAAGCATGATGTGTGTGTGTGTGTGTGTGTGTGTGTGTGTGTGTGTGTGTGTGTGTGTGTGTGTGTGTGTGTGTGTGTGTGTGTGTGTGTAATTATTTCTTTAGACAAGGACAGAAGATCAGACCAGCTTAAAAAAAAGTTGGAAACCATCACAGAAATTCTAATGGGTTTATATTAAAATAGGAACCATTGGCTTTTACCATTTAAACCACTACATAATTCTTTTTTGTAACTGTGTGTTTGGGACATATTCCATTAGGATTTAATGCCCCCACCAATACAACCCAACACATATCATAGACCCACAGAGACCACTATAATTCCCATTACAACCAATAAAATTCCCATGAAAACCATTAAATCCAATAGAATTTCTGTAATGGTTTCTATGTTTTTTTTTTACCTTCACTTTTATAAAAAATACAGCCGCCAGGTTTCAAACCTGTCAACACTGGATTGGGCTGTCAAAGCAGTCAGGTGGTTCACTACAGGAGTGAACCAGTGTGTTTGCTTCAGAAGTCATTTTCACGGGACTAGTGACGTAATGATACAAGCTCCGAAGCAGTGGTTCATTGCAAGGACCGTTCGAGTTCGAAGCAAGCTTCGGAGCGTCAGTGTCAGACGTAACATCACTATCTGTTAGTATTAGTCAGAGATGGGACCAAGTCACACATGTGCAAGTCTCAAGTAAGTCTCAAGTCTTAACCTTCAAGTCTCAAGTAAGTCCCAAGTATTTTTTTCTTGGGCAAGTCAAGTCAAGTCAAGTCACAGGCTATGTCAAGTCAAGTCAAGTCAAGTCCTGTAGTAGGTCAAGTCAAGTCCAAGTCAAGTCACCTTATTATTGTAATTTTACCTGCAGAATCTGATCTAAATAAAGTGAAAAGACCAGATATAAGTAACTGTCAATAAATTACAACAATTTGGATTTGCATTGTAAATACTCATGTTCAGTAAAATACACCATGGAATCAAACAAAATTGTAACTTCATAAAATTATTTATTTTTCACTTCTGCCAACAGTGTTTAAAATGTATCGAAGTTTAATGTTGTACGTAAACTGTGTTTACAATAAGTGTATTGTGATTGTCAAAACATTTTAGTAACTAAACTGAATTGTATTCGGTTTAGTGACAACATGTTACAATGTTTACATAGTACAATTTCTGGTAAGCTATGCTTTTTTATTATTTAAATTCAATTCAATTATTGTGATCTGATTTAATATTGACTCATTTGGATAAATATTAGGTAGGCTACACAAGATAGCCATTCATTTTTCTCAAGAAAAAAACAACTCACCTAATGCTGTAAACATACAGAGAGATATATAATGCATATAATAAATATAATAAATATGTAATAGTACACATATTTAGAAAAATACTTTTTTTTTCTAGCCAACTAACGTGCTAGGTCATCAAATGGCTTTCCTGGGGTAAATGTTATGTGACATTTGTTCTCCAGCTGTTTTATTGACCCATTTGTTTGATTGATTGGTCGATATTTGGTATGAGGAATATACATTTATACATAAGTTGTAGCCTACTGTATCTTTCAACATTGTTCATTCGTGTTTATTTACTAGCTAGAGATGATCGGTTCACCTGTCGCTATAGGGATCTGTCGCGTCACATAAGCGCCAAAACGTATTGTTTGAATTTCGTAATAAAAGTGACAGAATCTGAGAGCTGAGATTTTTTTATATCATAAGTAACCTGCTCTTGCGTCGCGATTTTTCTGTGCGTGAGAAAATGAATGTGTGGCGTGAGAGCATGTGAAAAGTGTCGCGTGTCTCTCACGGTGAATGCGTGAGTTGGCAGCTCTGTCTGGCTGTCCGCGATGTTAATGTTGCATGTCTTGCAAAGCGCTGTTCGTCTTTTGCCATCTTGTGAATAATTCTTGAAGCCGAAAGCGATGACCCTCGGAGTCAGTACCCCTCCGGCTGACATGTTGATATGATATCTGATCTAAGTGGGCGTGGTGTGCAAGGTACGAGAGGGCGCGCGCGACTGATGATAGTGTCGTGATCCAGTCATGACAACGCTATTCTCAGCCTGCGCTCCAGCTGGGTAATCAACTTTATTTTTAAAAATAATTTATATATTTTATATTCAAACTGAAAACATGATGTGATTAACACTCAAGTCATTCAAGTCATCGTGTCTCAAGTCAAGTCAAGTCCCGAGTCTTTAACTTCCAAGTCCGAGTCAAGTCTCAAGTATTTTATTTTTTGTCAAGTCAAGTCACAAGTCATAAAAATAGCGACTCGAGTCGACTCGAGTCCAAGTCACCAAGTCACAAGTCCCCATGTCTGTCATAGACTGTAAAAAAATATGGACGACGCCCCTTCGCTCTCTTCCATTGGTGAGAACTGAAGCCGCCAGAGTCCCGATATGGCGCTGACATATTGGAACTTGAGTCTGCGCAGTAGCGATTTCGGGACCAGACCTGCGCAGTAGTGAGCAGGAAGTAAAGCCGCGAGATCAACGCTCCGCCCTCACTCTCGCAGAATGCACTCAGGGAGAGTGGATTCTGCACACTTTTTTAAAAATTGATTGCAGTACGACAAGAGGCTTGTTAAAATAAAGCAAATACAATCTCCTCAGTCCTCCGAAGATCCCGAAAAAAATGTCCGTTGGTGCTTCAGTGACTACTTCGCTCGGAGAACCTGTCAATCACAGCTGTCAATCATGACGTTACACCACCGCATCACGTAACTAACTAAAAACCAACTTATTTTGGAAACAGATACTAGAACTTACATCAGCGTGATAAAAACGACAGCAAATGAAAGAAACCACCTTTGGAAAAAAGATATTTGAAGTGTAATTTAATTGTTTAGTTGGTCTCGCGTCCCGTTGAATAACATGGGGAGGCGGGGCTTATGACCTATACTAGGACCAGTCACCGGGGGGCGATCGAGACGTTTTGGCTTCACTTTTCAGGGCTTGTGCGGCACGCTTGGTATTAGTTAATGCACTGTGAGCTAACGTTAATAAATGTTGTAAAAATATATTGTTCATTGTTGGCTCATGTTTGTTAATGCTTTTAGTAGGCTAATGTTAACTAATGGTACCTTATGTAAAGTGTTACCAGACTTTTAGTTTGTATGTGCTTGTTTTTGTTTTGTTCCTATTTCCTTTGATCCCTACATTCCCGGCGTTGCCTGTTCGTTACTATAATTACTGGTTATGTTGAGCACCTGATTCTTGTTATGTTCCTCTTTATCGTAGCATATATAGACCCCCATGCAGTTTGTTCAGTCCTTTGTTTGGTAGTTATGGGAGGAACGAAGCTTTTCGAAAATTTGAATCAATTGAATCATGATTCACTGTTTGTGAAGCGCTCGAAACGCCACCTGCCGGTGACTCCTGCTGGTCAACACGGAAAATGCAAATAAATGCAACGAAAACCTTCATATAAAAACACCTTTTTGCAAACCAATTGCAAATGTTTTAATGAAAGCGTATCTATTAAATGCAATTCACAAACTATCCAATATACTTATGAAGTGTCAGTATATGTTTTTTTTTTTTGTGGAATAATTTATGGAGAGCTTGGTTAATCAGTCCAATAAGTAACTAAAATGACGACAACAACAACAACAAACATAGACAATAGGCTTGTTTGAGATGAGCAAAATCTGCGCAGAATCGATCACCGGTGATCAGCGCGAGATGCATGCCGGTTAGAAATGTGTCCGAGTGCGGTCCGCCTTGCTCTGATGTCATGCTGACGTATGTCAAAAATCTCTCGCGAGCGCAAGGCGCACGTGTCGGATTCTGCAGTCGGGCGCAGTTGCTCTCCACCGACTGCGCTGATCAAAAGCATGATGGGAAACGACTTGCTGACGACACAGCTTAATGTTCATTGGTTTAAACAACCGTGATGTATTGTTCTCTTTTAAAATGTTTGATTTTAAAACTCTGATAGGCTATCATGTTTTATGTGTATACGTTATGTGATAATATTCCCAAACTATCTCAGTGCGATCTCTATGGGTTATGCAATGTAATTTTTATGTAAAAAAAGAAAGAAAAAAAAAACACGTCTGTATTAAAGAAAAAAGACTGATAAACATGTATTATATAAGTAGGCTACTTTGGGTGTCTTGTTCATTATATTTATTTTCATATAAAAGCAACAGAACTTAAATTCCATCCATGATCCAGTTTATTAGCAACACTGTGAACGAGCGTGAATCCAGTGAATCCCGCGATATCCGCCTTTGATCTCACAGGTGTCAGATCCACTGCGAGAAGAGAGATCTGTCCGGCTTGCCTGCGCTTTTTTCACTCCTCCCCTCACTGCAGCCGCCTACTCTCGCCTACATTTCAGGCGAGGCGAGGCGCATCTCAAACAAGCCTAATGGTTCATGGGTTAATTGCGGTGAACCATTAGGCTTGTTTGAGATAAGCAAAATCTGCGCAGAATCGATCACCGGTGATCAGCGCGAGATGCATGCCGGTTAGAAATGTGTCCGAGTGCGGCCCGCCTTGCTCTGATGTCATGCTGACGTATGTCAAAAATCTCTCGCGAGCGCAAGGCGCACCTGTCGGATTCTGCAGTCGGGCGCAGTTGCTCTCCACCGACTGCGCTGATCAAAAGCATGATGGGAAACGACTTGCTGACGACACAGCTTAATGTTCATTGGTTTAAACAACCGTGATGTATCGTTCTCTTTTAAAATGTTTGATTTTAAAACTCTGATATCATGTTTTATGAGTATACGTTATGTGTGAATATTCCCAAACTATCTGACAGTGCGATCTCTTTGGGTTATGCAATGTAATTTAAAAAAAAAAATAAAAAAAATAAACACATATGTCTGTATTAAATAAAAAAGATTGATAAACATGTATTTGGAATGGAATTAAATAAGTAGGCTACTTTGGGTGACTTGTTTATCATATTTATTTTCATATAAAAGCAACAGAACTTAAATTCCATCCAGTTTATTATCAACACTGTGCACGAGCGTGAATCCCGCGATATCCGTCTTTGATCTCACATGTGTCAGATCCACTACGAGAATAGAGAACTGTCCGGCTTGCCTGCGCTTTTTTCACTCCTCCTCTCACTGCAGCCGCCTACTCTCGACTACATTTCAGGCGAGGCAAGGCGCATCTCAAACAAGCCTATTGTGATGTGCGAAATGTTTCGAAATAGTTATGACGTAACGAAGGGTTTACTGAAATCACGTGACTTTGATAGTTTGATACGAGCTGTGAAATGTGTATGTGAAATGTGAATCACTGGTTCGCACGAAGTGTGTATTGAAAGCGCCCATCATACTGTCGGCTTTAAGTGTGAAATTATTACGTTTTAGCCATAGACAGTAAAGGTTTTAGCCCTCATATTGTATTGCCTTCTTTGCTTTAGTTGTTTAATTAATGTTTTGTGTTGCATTTTAATGCTTGCCCAGATCAAAAACACACTGACATGCATTTAGATGGTCAACGATATAGGCCTAATAAAGGCAGATTCTAATCAAGTTTTATAATAAAGTTTCCTTTTACATTTCTGCCTTTACACAAATTATTTTGTGGCTCTTTTTTATTATTTAGATTTAGTAAAAAAAAAATGGTTGAAATGTCTAAAATTTAGTCTTTTCTTAATGGCTTTCTTTATAGCAGGTTTCTATAGTTCCCATAATAACACAAGTGTTCAATGACCTGTACCTTTTTCCTGGGCAATAACAGAGAAAATGTTCAATAGCTTTTTATAAGCCGACACAGAAATTTACTTTTAAAAATAAACCTAAATATCCCATTACATTTGCTGTAAAAACTGTCACCTGGTTGCCATAAATTCACAGTTAAAAAATAAATAAATAAATAACCAAAACATGCTTGTTATCTTAAAATAATAAATGATAATACAGCTGGTAAATTAGAAAGTCACATGATAAATCAGAGTTCATCATAAGTGGCTTTACTATAAATGCAGTAAACATTCTTTAACAACATAACACCCTAATGCACATTACGGATAACAAAAATAAGAAACGTAATTATTCATTTAAAATATAACCATATGTGTCATGCAGGGAACATCCTTTTATTGTTTTAAACTGTAAATTATACAGTAACTTTATATTTATAATTATACAGGTTTTAATTTAAAAACATATGACAGTATATGAGCATGACAGTAAAATGACATATGATATGATATGATATTTTAAGGTTTCTTTACAGGTTCTAACAGCGTTATTTTATTTTTGGTAGCTAAACATTAATAAACATTTTGTTTACAGTGTACTCTGAGAAAAACTAGCCCATGTTCAAAGATAAAGCTTGAATTATGTTACTCGGATGTTCTGACTGTTGTTTTTACCAACATTTGTGGATTCAGTGTAGCATTTAATACAATTATAAGAAAGTACAAAGTACAAATCTGACTCACCAGTTGTTACATTATGAGCAGCGCGTCCACAATATTATCCCTCTATTTGAAGAGTTATTTAGGTTTACTTCCCACTTGCTTTGTTAACAATGACCTGTGTGCATGGAGTGACAGAGAGATGCATCTGCAGGCACAATTGTCCAGGAAGTGAGTGAGAGAGAGAGAGAGAGAGAGAGAGAGAGAGAGAGAGAGAGAGAGAGAGAGAGAGAGAGAGAGAGAGAGAGAGAGAGAGAGAGAGAGAGAGAAAAGAGTGACACAGCGAGTCAACATCAGTGTCAAGTTTGAACTTAATGCCAGCGAGAGAGAGAGCAGCAAAAACCCTCGAGAGATAATGGAGTGATGATAAAGACGAAGAGGGGAATGGCAGCAAAGAGCACAGTTTAATATTAATTAGCTTGCACACGTTAAAAGAAAAGTGGGATTTGGGAGGGAAATGTGAGGTCATTGACATATAAATAATAAATACTGATTTAATGTGAACATTTCTAAATAGTGCTGTAAATAGTCTAGTCCAATTGCACTTTACCCCTCTGAAAGATGATGCCTGTGCACTACACTACTGGATAGAGTGGTGCAGGGTTAGCGTATTTTTAGGCCAGTCCGGAAGTTAGCATCACCCTGCTGCCCTCAACAAAAAAACCAATAGGATTTTTCCATTAGCTTTTGGATAATTGCAGAAAATAAGATCTGTGGCAAGCAAAAGCTTATGATTCTGACACGTTTTGTACATCATGATAATCTTCACAAATGAACACAACATTTATGAATTTCGAAGCGTAAATACAATCAGCAGAATACAAAAGCTAAGCGTAGGTTAACTAAATAGGCTACATCACATGACTTTAACGTCAAAGACATAAAAAAAAAAAAAAAATCCATGAAAGCATTTCCAAAAGAGGAAAAACATATTGAGAGATAGATTACAGCAGTAAGAAGAGAGAATTATGTGAAATTTTCGAATTATGTGTTGAGGAAGGAATAAGAGCACAATGAGAGTTGGATGAGGGTAAATAAACCTGTGTGTGTGTGTGTGTGTGTGTGTGTGTGTGTGTGTGTGTGTGTGTGTGTGTGTGTGTGTGTGTGTGTGTGTGTGACTTTAGGTTGGAGAACAGGGGGATGCCACATTACTTTATTTCCAGTTGACAAGACTTTACATCCCCTACCTCTCTGTCTCTCTCAAACACTCTTCCTCGTTAAGCAGTTATATGTAGACTCATATGCTATGCTCTAAAGTGCTAAAATAAAATATAAAGAATAAAATAAGAAGAGAGAGGTTGTGAAGGAAAAAAGAAGACAGGGAGTTTTTTATTATTATTATTTATTTTAAAGTTAGACACTTGGCGTAAGATGACCTCTCAGAAATAGCTAGTAAATAAATAAATGTTTTATATTATTATTCATAATAACAATTATTATTATTATTATTATTATTTCGACTGTGTATAGTAATGTCATGATGTATGTTGTCACAGTCACCAGCTCAGTCACCAACTCTGCACTACATTTCCCAGCATCCCTTCTGGCCGCCACCTTCACTCAGCCATCACCACACACACCTGCTGCTGATCATCACCAGATACTGATTCCCTGCACCTGCACTCCCTCATCAACACAGCCTATATCAACGTGCATCATCAGTGTCTGGTCTCGTCAAGTTACTGCTAAACAGTCAGACTTCTTACCTGAACACTCACCTGAGATTTTCAGGTCTTCTTTCTTCCGTCTGGCTCCTGTCCGTCATCCCTATCCAGATTTCTAGTCATCCTTTCACCTGCACCGAGTTTCCACTTCAGCCATCGCTAGTTAAGTCTCCATCGTCTGGTTCCTGCTGTTGACCCATCACTTTTACTTGAATAAACCATTTCACCTTACCATCTGTCTGTTCCCTTCTGTGAGTGACACATGTACAGTAGCCTATATGTTTTTTTTTAAGTGGAAAATTTAAGTTAGACCCATAAGCTGACAAGTAAGTAAATGAATACATTTGTTTTAATAATAATTCTTATTGTTAATTTTAATATTGTATAATTATTGATACTAATACCAATATTATCAAATTATTATACACAATATTAAATTGTAGCATATATTATTGGCCTATTTAAGCATTAATCTTTGAATCAATGATTTTCATATCATTAGCAACATACATTTAAATCAAGTGTGTCCAGCCTTTTGAATGTATGTTAATGCCATGATGTTATACAATATATAATACATTTAGATTTTTACATTATAATTTTATTACATTTATAATTTTTACTTTTTACACTTTTTTTAAATATAAGGACTGGGGTAAGATGCCCCCCTCAGAAATAGTAAGTAAATATTATTTTATTAATAAAACAATATATAAAAAATAATACATTAATTATGATGCCCCCCCCCAGATATAATAAATCTGTCATAATTATTATGATTATTATTTAAGTATAAGTCTTTAGATCAATGTTTTTGAAATCATAAGAAACATACAGTTAAGTCAACCTTTTGGTTGTGTTAGTGTTATGTTGTAGCCTTTGTACAGTATATAATAGCCTGTTAGAATTGTATCAATTTATAATACAAATTAGATTCAGATTTTTGGTGGGCTAAATAGCCTATGTCTTAAGTAGAGTTATGCATTGTTTTTTTTTTTTTTTGTACAATGTGACTGTGTGCAACTTGTGTGTATTATTTGTGAGAACAAGCCCGTGTGTGTGTGTGCGCGCGCGCGCGTAATTTCTTGCTGAGATTCATATAGCTTTAGGGCATGCATTTTTTTTAACTAGCACCCCACCCCACCATCTCTCTATCTCTCCATCCCTCTCTAGCTCTTTTCTTAGCGCTGGGGGTTAAACGTTAAAGGGGGCTATGACGAGAGAAGGGGTGGTCACCATAGCAACAATGCCAAGACAAATATTCATCAAGTCCTTAAAACAAAGCCGAGCAGAGCAGCTTTATCAAATAACTCGTGTAGCTCATCCTGGGACAGTCAGAGATGATCTACTACAACACACTACTTAAAAGAAAGAATAGTTTTCAGCCTGCAGAGTTTCTTCTGGTTATCAAAAAGAATCTTTCCCATATTTTGAGCTTATGTGTTCTTGCTGCTTAGTGGAACCGAGGCTTCCTTCAACACCTTTTGTCGTGTCTGTTTTCTGTTTCGCGCGCTCTACTTTCTACTTTTTTCCTAGTGTTTGTTGCTCCTGGCGACACCGTGGTTCATCCTCCTCTCTCTCCTCCTCCTCTCTGTCCCTGTCACCTTCAATCGTGCTGTAGAAGCAGACACAGAGCCCGAGGCCAGAGAGAGCATGAGAGGGACACACACACGCGCGCGCGCACAGCAGTAGCACATTCGGGCGTAAAATGTGAGAAAAGCGCGTTATAAATCAAATGTATTATTATTATTATTTGTATTATTATTAACAGAAGAGGCAGGGGAAGGTGAACACGGAGTCATGTAATGATGATCTGCATCTGGCCGCTTGACCGATTTATAAAAGTGTTAGCGCCATCTTTTGCCAGTTCCGAGAATTTCAAACAGAAAATAATTCATTTCACAATCTTTTTTGTTGTTGTTGTGGTATATTATTTTCAACTTATTTTTTAATTGTGTGTAACAGCAGAATTCCTGGGATAGTCAGCAGAGAGATGATCTACAAAAAATCATCTGCAAATGACCTGATGTCTAAACTCCTGACTTCCACATGAGGCAGCATTAATGATTTATAACAAAGAATAGAGAGAGCTTTGATGATAATAAACAAATATTTAATTACTACTGTCACTAGACGTGGCATTTAAAAGGAAAATGTTGGTCAAAAACATAGGCTACATAGCCTATATAAACTGACCACCAACCACAACTTTCAGATGAGTTGTGGAATATCATAGGCAGTGAAGGATACATCGATGCTGCCTTTCATCATGTATAGATGAAGGTATCTCAGTAAACAGGATGTGACATCATCGAATGCTGTCTTTCTTCCTCCCTCTTATGCTGCCCGCGGAGGCAGCGTTTTTCAGCTTTTAAACACAGCCTGACTCTTTGGCTGAAAAATGCTGCCTCTGCATTATCTCTTGAGTAGGTTCTTATTTTGAATAAGTAATAAGACCGCTAAAAAAGTATGTTCTATATGGTATGAATGTGTGTAGTATGGATATACTACATCCGCCATGTTGTCAATATCATGTGACCTACAAGCCTCAGTTGCGTAGCTTCACTGGCATTCATAAACCCTCTCCTGTGGCCTCATGGGATAGTAAAGTGTCCATATGCACACTTCAGAATCTGCCGGAAGAAGTAGGTCATTAGGGGACATTTTGCTTACTCTTATGAGTACTGTGAGTTTACATACTTCTTTTTTTACACACTGTTTTTCGCTTACTATAATAGTAGGGAAGTATTTGATTTCGGATGCAGCCAATGTCTTTCCTGCTTTCAAATGTTTGTGTGTAAGTGCACTTAAAATATATTGTTTATACATAATCAGCATCTTTAAATAAATAGTTTTATATTCATCTATCATTTTTATTTTTTATTGGGTCATTCACAATGCTCTGTGGGATTGTAGTTGTTTTCCTTATTAAAGCCATTAATTATAGTCTTGTAGCCTACCATTTTTTTTTTCAAATATATATATATATATATATTTTTTTTTTGCTTTGGCTTGGTTTCAATGACAACAGTTTTTGGGCTAACAATAAAGTTTGGGTTCAGTTCAATTTACAGTGTGTTTTTATAGACCTCTTATGTGTCAGAAGATCAAAGAAAATTTGATTTCTCAATTCATGACCCTTGTAATATGGCTGCTAAACTCAATGACTGTTACCCCTGGGAACTACTCTCCTGCACTGCTGGTTTCATGTCACTCATATTACACACAAAAATATTTTTTTTATCTTAAATCAGTATTGCATGCTTGTTTATTTATACTTTTTTTTTTTTTTTTTGCATAGCTACTTCATGAGTGGGAGAATGAACAGTCAGCTGTTTATCAGATCATGTGCTTCAATGGTCCTGATCACCCTGTGAGGGTTTATTTTCAATACTAAAGAAACAGTAATATTATAAATTATTCTTAAATACCTGTGTTTTTTTTTGTTTACATACTTTGTTTAGAATTTATAATAATTATTTAGAATAGCATTTTTAGCTGTGAACTCCAAATTAATTTGAAAACTTTAACATGTGCACACCACAGAATTACAAAGTCATGATCACCAAATAAACTAAATTAATTATTATTTGTTGTCAGTAACTTCATTGGCATTACGTGTGGAGGCCAATGTTTAAACCTGTTATACCTGTTTCTCAGTCATGTGCATAGAAGAAGGGACTGATTGCTAAAACTTGTTTACAATGTTCCTTCAACCCACACAGCAGTTTTAGAAGACATATGATATGCCATAGACAGAGATAAAGTCTGTAGCTTTTATGGGAAACAAACAATTAAATCAACAAAGCCACCACAAGGCAGAACTGTAGACCTTGAAGCTTTACTATGTTGTTAAGATTACACACATTATAATGTTTACTGAGAGCCTATTTTAAAACGTGTATTCATTAGTCCACTACCAAACTTGCCCTACCACATTCTCGGAGAAATTCCCGAAACAAACCATGGGAGACCAAAACTGCTAGAGGTGAACAAGTGGGCGGGGCCAATACTCACTCTGGGTGAGACGAACGCTCCTGATTGGTCATTGTAGGACAGGTAGGAAGACCACTTTTGAAGAACAAATCACAGTTAATGTTTTTTTCATGAGCGAAACTTTCGACGTCTTCGAATCGTCTCTTCGCCTTATTTCGTCGACCAAGGCAGTGAGGAGGCTATTTCTAGAAACATCAGCGTTTTAAAGAGTTGCGTCGTCGATCTCCGCTGAATTATCAACAAAGTTGGACTTTTGTGAAGACCCCACGGAATACAGGTGTTTTGATAAGATGCGGTGCGCCGAATGTTGTTGGACTGTCTTCGTCATATTGATTGGTAGGTGCACAGCTTTCCTTATAATAAAAATATATCTATATTTTTTGCTAATGGATTGTAACTTCATTGTTTTGCTTTATGTCGGGCGCCATTCAGGTTTATGGACGGGCGAGGCTCAAGGTAGGAAATTGACCTAATTTTGTACTAACGCTGTGTATGAGGATGAGGAAAACATACTAGCTAAAATCTATACTTAAAATATTATTATATCATTTTATATACTTAAGTATATAGTTAAAATACGTATAAAAGTGTGTACAAAATTGTATGTTTGTAAAATAGGCCTAAATTTTGTGTGATAGGCTACATAGCCTAATCATTTTAAGATCCGTGTTGTGTGTGAATTGTTTTGTGAGAGGAAAGCAAACAAGTCAACAGAATCAACGTCTTTTTCTCAGAATGTGGTCGGCCACCAATGATGAACAGGATTGTTGGAGGTTCTTCTGCGTCAGAAGGTGCTTGGCCTTGGCAGGTGGATATTCAGGTAAGAATGGCAGGCATTTTGAAAGTAAAACTGAGAGAGCTCATTTACATACAGCTTACATTCCTGTAGCTCAGACAGTCGAGAAATGGCAAGATCATGAATGCATGAGCTCATCAGAACAGTATTAATTTAAAGCAAAATCATCATCATTTTGTTTTTTATTTTAGTCCTCATACACAGTTCTATACGTAATTTGACAAAGTCAAATGTAATGTGACCTCGGGTAAAAGACGTCTTCCTTGAGGGGTTCAGCAAGGGGCTATTCATTCTTCCACACCTTTTTCTTTAAATTTGCTCCCTTTGGGTTGGATTTTTATAAAGTATGGAGTGTCATTTCAGTGTTACGCCGACAGCATTCAAACGTATCTACCACTCAGGCACTCTACCAATTAATTTGAGTCACTTTTAGTGTTTTAAGAACATACAAAATTGGAGTAGGTGAAAAACAGGATAAAACTGAGGTTATTGTTTTTGGCATCCCAAATAACTTCACTAAAGCTCTATTAGATCGAGTCCCCTGTCATCATGTTCGAAAATGTCAGTAAGAGATTTAGGCTTTTTAATTGATATCCTAGAAATGGAATGGCAAATTAACTCAGTGGTCCGGGCTTGTTTTTATAATTTGCGTTTGTTAGTTAAAACTGAACCATTTTTATTATATGCAGATTTTGAAAGAGTAATTCATACATTTATTCAATCGCTGCTGGATTTCTGTAACTCTCTGTATTCTGGCATCACCTCCGCACTTTTGTCTCGATTACAGTAAGTGCAAAATGCTCTTAAGGAGGCTAAAGAAACACAAATCAGTTACACCTGTATTAGCTTCTCTAAAATGGCTCCCTGTCCATCTTAGAATTAGGTACAACGTTGTATTGTTTTTGTATAAATCTTTAAATAACCAGGCCCCACCGCATCTGGCAAACCTTTTAATCCTGTATAATCCCTCCAGAACATTACTCTTAGAGAATCAAAAACTCCTTGTAGTGCCTAGAACCAATCGCCTACATAAAGGCGATCGAGCCTTTGTTGTAATAGTGCAGAGACTGTGGAAAGAGCTGCCGTTACCTATCAGGTCTGCCAAACCGTTGTCGAATGTGCTGAAAGATGATGGTAGCGTATAATGGTTAATGTTGTGTTTTATATGTTGTCATTTTATTGGTCAATGTGTGTCCTTATTTTTAAGGATGCACCATGTCGGTATCGGCTGGTCATTTTTAATGTTATCGGGCCAATAAGAAAATTTGCCCGATATATTAAAGCTGATAAATAATGAATTATTTCCTTCAGATGTGCACTGTTCAGCATGATGGTTTTGAATTGCTTGAAATATGATTGAAGCTACAAAAATTATTGTGTGGATTAAACATGGCTTTAATGGTAAGACTTTTGTTTTTGTAACTAGGCTCTCAAAAATTATATATTTGGATGTATTGGCTAATATATCGGTTATTGGCTTTCAAATATAAAGAGTTTTTGGTATTGGCCAAAATCTTTGTATCGGTGCATCCCAACTTATTTTAGAACTTTTATGTAAAGCACTTTGGTTAAACCTTGGATGTTTTAACACTGCTATGTATTTAGACAAGATATTTAAAGGGATAGCTACCCGAAAAATGAAAATTCTGTAATTTACTCATCATTTGCTGAACACAAAAGAAGATATTTTGAAGAATGTCGGTAATCAAATAGTTGATGGGCCCCATTGACTTCCATAGTATTTTTCCACGTGTATTATGGCAAAAGGGTAGATAAAACAAAGCTTCAGTTTTACAGCTAAATTTAAACTATACAAAAGATACAAAAACAAAACAGTTACTTAAGACCTTTATACATAACTAAAATTAAACTTTTCATAAATGTACACAAATTTGAAATGTGTACTACACATTTTAAATTCCCTGCCACAGTCATTCCACATTTTAACCCTTTGGCGAATATAAAAAAAATTTTTTTTATATTTGTCCTTGCCTAATTTTTTTTAATAAACAAACGAACAAACAAACAGCCTCTGGATCTTGACTTTCAGGGCAAGGTTTAGGATACGTTTTGAATTGACCTTAGTCAGGTTTGGCTGCATATTGAATTGAACGCTGAAGAAAACGCGGCTGTGAAGGATAGACTTACACTCTTTACAATGGCAAGATCACATGATTTTCAAAACTTACACTGTTCAAAACTCTTTCATGGAGTTTTTTTTTTTTTGGAAAGATGTTTCGTCAGCTGGACAGTCGGTAGGTTGTTAAATAACAGTAGAATCCTTTGTACTTCTGTCCCTCACAGCCTTGTTTTCATTCCTGTCAAAAATTAAACGGGGCTTTATCTCGAATAAGGTCTATTGTCTGTAGAATCTGTTTTTTTATTGATATTCCACTGATTGCTTGCTGATGTGTACATACAGACTAATACTCAAGGACATGTGTGTGGAGGAAGTATCATCTCGGACAGCTGGGTCTTGTCTGCTGCACATTGCTTTCCCAAGTAAGTTTCGGTGCACTTTTTTCAACACCCAATTAATCTTTGTTTGTTTATTTTTTGGATATATATATATACTTTAAATGATCATTTATTTCTGTGATGCAAAGCTGAATTTTCAGGATCATTACTATCAAAGACATTATCAAAGTTGGAAACAGTTCTGCTGCTTAATATTTTTTCATAACCTGTGATACTTTTTTATGATACTTTGATGAATAAAAACTAAAAAATAAATAAAATAAAAAAAGCAATTTTTTAAAAAATAGAAATCTTTTGTAATAACAATATACACTACTGGTCAGTAATTTGGGTCAGTCATTTTTCTTTTTTCTTTTTTTGAAATCAATCAATACTTTTATTCAGCAAGGATGTGTTAAATTGATAAAAAGTGATAGTAAAGAAGATTTATATTATTAGAAAATATTTTTTTATTTTGAATAAATGCAGTTCTTTTTAACCTTTTATTCATCAAATATATTAGGCAGCAGAACTGTTTCCAACACTCATAATGAATCCTCATATTAGAATGATTTCTAAAGGATCATGTGATAGACTGGATGTCACATGTGACACTGAAGACTGGAGTAATGATGCTGAAAATTCAGCTTTGCATCACAGGAATAAATTATTTTTTAAAGTATATTCAACTAGAAAACTATTATTTTAAGTTTCTAATAATATTTCACAATATTACTTTTTTTTCTGTATTTTTGATCAAATAAACGCAGCCTTGATACGCATTAGAGACTTCTTTCAAAAACGAACGAGAACGAGAACGAGCATATCGTAACCTATGTTCTCTGAATAGGGAACGAGACGCTGCGGATAGCGCAGTGGGATATTCTCTGAATGTGCCGACTGTCTGAAGCCCTATAGAATCACGCCAATTCATTGGCTGATGGCGCCCGCGCAATCTGGCTCCGCCCCGACGCGCTTGCGTCGCATCATTACATATTTGCGCGCGCCATCTGCTCCTCAGATTTCTCTGCCGAAAAGAAAACTGTCAACAGAGCGAGGAGCTTGCCAGCTAACGCAGCGTCTCGTTCCCTATTCAGAGAACATAGGTTACGCAAGTAACCAGAGACGTTCTCTTTCATAGGTTCACTCAACGCTGCGGATAGCGCAGTGGGAACGGACTACCAAACTCGTCAAGCTAGAGCGCTTTCCATGACTGGTACATAAATGAGACAACGACCAAGATGAGTTCAAACAGAAAGAACCTGGGAACCCGGGGTCATGTCAAGATCCAAATTATAGAACCTTACAAAAGTGTGCGGAGAGGACCAGCCTGCCGCAACACAAATGTCCTCCAAAAGTGCTCCTCTAAAAAGAGCTTGAGAAGATGCCACACTTCTGGTGGAATGTGCTCTAATGCTAAGAGGTGAAGGCAAGCCACGCACCTCATAAGCCAATGAGATAGCTTCTGTGACCCAGTGGGAAATCCTCTGCTTTGATGCAGCAAGCCCACGGCGGCCAGCACCGAAGCAAACCAGAAGCTGGTTAGATTTCCTCCAACCGCCTGAGCGGTCTAAATATATCTTAAGAGAATGAACTGGGCAGAGCAAATTAAGCTTCTTATCTTCCTCAGAAGAAAATGGAGGAGGATGGAAAGCGTTAAGGTTAACCACCTGCGAGCGGAAAGTTGTGGAAAGAACTTTGGGGACATACCCTGGTCTCGGCCTCAAGGAAACCTTGACCAAGCCAGGAGCAAAGTCCAAGCAAGACTCGCTAACAGAAAGAGCTTGTAAGTCTCCTACCCGCTTTAATGAGGACAAAGCCAACAAAAGAGAAAACTTGAGAGTTAGAATCCGCTCCGGAGCTGACTCCAAGGGCTCAAAGGGGGCCTTCGTCAAACCCTCTAGGACAACAGAAAGGTCCCATGAGGGAACTCTAGGGGAGCGAGCCGGTTTCAGGCGCTTAACCCCACGCATGAAGGCCGAAACTAATCTTAGTTTCCCCAGGGGAATCTCGTCTGATTCCCTATGTGCTGCAATAGCTGCGACATAAACTCTGACTCTGAGAGTGGTAGCAGCTGCTCCAGAAGCTTCTCCTGCAGAAATTCCAGTACTGAACCAACAGGGCAGTTAACTGGACTCCTATCATGTGCTAAGCACCATGTCTCAAAAACCTTCCATTTGGAGGAATATAGCCTCCTTGTAGAAGGGGCTCTAGCACTCGCAATGGTCTCCTGAACGTCAGTTGGGAGATCAGAACTTAATGCTAACGGCCTCTGATCGGCCAAACATACAGCTTCCACATGTCTGGGCGAGGCTGCCATATCCTGGCCTGCAGCTGGGACAGCAGGTCTTCCCTGACCGGGATCTTCCAGGGGGAAGATTCCAGAAGAGGAATTAGCTCCGAAAAGCATGGCTGAGACGGCCAGAACAGAGTTACCAGGAGGAGGCGGACTCCGCTCTCCCTCACTCTGGCCAAGACCGCCTGGATCAGTTTGATGGGCGGGAAGGCATAGAGTTTCTGCGTTGGCCAAGGGTGAGCGAACGCATCTATCCCTAATGGAGCCGGGGGACTCAGGGAGAACCAAAGCGGGCATTGGGCCGACTCTTGAGATGCAAAGAGGTCCACTTCCGCTTCTCCGAAAACCTCCCAGATCAGGGCCACCGTCTGGCGGTTCAACATCCATTCTCCCGATCTGAGTTTCTGCCTCGACAGAAAATCTGCTGCGAGGTTCAGAACCCCTGGGACATGAACTGCTCTCAGAGATAGGAATCTGCTCTGAGACCACAGGAGAAGGTGACGCGCATGCCTGTCTAGGGTGCGCGACCGAGAACCCCCTTGCCGGTTCACATGAGACACCACTGCCATGTTGTCTGTTCTGACAATGACATGGTGTCCCTCCAGAAGAGGGAGAAAATGATGCAGAGCCAGAAAAACGGCTCTTAACTCCAGGCAGTTTATGTGCCAAGAGAGAGTCTCGCCAGTCCAGACCCCACACGCTGGTCTGCCCTCGAAAACTGCTCCCCAGCCGGTGAGAGAGGCATCCGTCGTAATCATCTGGCGACGAAATACCGCACCCATGCTGACCCCTTTCCGAAGAAAAAGAGGGTCCCGCCAAACTGACAGGGCTCGAAAGCAACTGCGCGATACCTTCAGTAGGCGAAGGGTTGGCCCAGAGGGCCGAACCCCTGAGAGCTTCATCCACCACATGAAGGGTCTCATGTGGAGCAGGCCCAGCGGTAGCACGGAGGAGGCCGCGGCCATTAGGCCCAGCATCCTGCGGCAAATGCCCACAGACACGTGATGGCCTAGCGAAAAACGGGCCAAGCATGTCATTAGACTGGAAATCCGCGCAGGAGCCAAGCGGGCCTGCATGAGAACGGAATCCATGTTCACCCCCAAGAAAACGGTGCTTTGAGCCGGAGCAAGAACACTCTTCTCCGAGTTCAACCTCAAACCGAGAGACTGGATATGACTCAAGACTATGTCTCTGTGGTGGGTCACTAGCTCCCTGGACTGGGCTAAAATGAGCCAATCGTCCAGGTAATTTAGAATACGGATGCCCCGGAGCCTCAATGGGGCCAGAGCTACATCCATACACTTCGTGAATGTCCTCGGGGCCAGAGCGAGGCCGAAGGGAAGGACCCTGTACTGGAATGCTCTTTCTCCAAAGGCGAACCTGAGGAACTGCCTGTGTCGCCGTACAACCTGGATGTGAAAGTAAGCATCCTTTAGGTCTACTGTCACGAACCAATCCCCTGGCCGAATCTGAGATATGATAGCTTTCAGCGTCAACATCTTGAATTTCCCTTTGTAAAGGGAGAAGTTCAGTCGGCGGAGGTCCAGTATGGGACGCAAACCGCCGCCCTTCTTCGTGACCAGGAAATAACGGCTGTAAAAGCCCCGTTCAGTTTTCCCTGAAGGAACCTCCTCTATTGCTCCTTTGAGAAGGAGGGATGAAATTTCCTGCTGAAGTACAGAAGCCTGAGTGGCGCTGTCTACTACAGTAGGAAAGACCCCGTTGAAACAGGGGGGATTGCGGCAAAACTGAAGAGTGTAGCCGAACCGAACTGTGCGAAGAACCCAAGACGATACCCCTGGTAAGCGCTCCCATTCTTGAAAGAAATGTGAAAGAGGAAGAGGGATGTTGTAATGCAGACGACATACCTGAGTGAGGGTGCCGTGTTGACATACGTGGGGTAGAGAAGTTGACTGTGCAGGAGAGCCCTTGGCGTCCTGGCACGTGATGGGAGGCATCGATGCTGGGGTCATGGTGACCAGGTCCGTCTGCTCCGGAGGAAAACGGAAAGTGCCTCCGAGGATGCGACCGGCAGTTATAGAGAGTGTCGGGGGTGAGGGGAGAAAGCAAAAAGCGTCTCCTTCCTCCAGCGCCGGGCTGAGTAGAGATGGTGAAAAATGGCCTGCACTTCGAGACACTCTGAGAGGCGAAGGTGACAGGGCAAGGAAAGGAGAGCTGGGAGGTGGGCAGAAACGCTTGCGCGGTCTGTCCCAACCTTGAGGAAGCAGAGGAGCTCTCCTTTTTCCGACCCAAGGGTCAGGAACGGCTCTTGGCCGCCGGAGCGGTCGGTCCGCTTCATCTGGAGGCGCTTGTGAGGCCGTTGACGGGGAAACGGGCGACCACGGGCTCCCCAAACCGTGTTAGGTGGGGGATGCACCGGTTCGCTCCTCCTGTTAAAGAACTCCGGTCTATGAGAGGGACGTTCTCTGGGTCGAACAGGGGAGGGAGCAGAAGGTTCCCTAGCCCTCCTGGGCATGAACTGTCTGAACGCGGCCGATTGGGATTTGGAGGAGCGGAATTTCTCAACCACCGTGTTGACCGCCTCACCAAACAACCCTGTTTGAGAAATGGGGGCGTCCAAGAGGAAAACCTTCTCCTTGTCACGGATCTCCGTGAGATTAAGCCACAAGTTGCGCTCCACCGCAACAGAACCAGCCATAGAGCGACCTATAGCACGTGCGGTATGTTTGGTGGCTCTTAAGGCTAAATCCGTAGCCTTACGAAGCTCCTTGACCGCTTCAGGGCTGACGCCATCGCCCTCGTCCATTTCCTTCAGGACGTCCGCTTGGTAGGCCTGAAGAATGGCCATTTAAGAGTTCAGTGTTAACACCCACTGTTGTGATTGGATAACGTCAGTGCCTATGCATCAATTGTTAACGCCCCCTTTTCAAAACGTGCAGATTTTGTGGAGCTGTGTTTACCGTTACCATAGTAATGGGTGATGCGTGCGAGGCGATGGCGATTGCAATGATGTTTGAGTCGGAATCAGAGGAAATGAACCATCAACACAACTAAGAATGCATCAGCCCGTCCACATAGAAAGTGTGAAATTATTTTGTCAGTTTGACAGCCTAGATCTTTTAATAGCCTACGGGGCGTGAACATGACGTCCATGAAAACAATAAGTAGGCTAAACTAAGTAAAAACACGGGGATTATTCATAATGAATTAAACTGCAATTAACGTTTTAAAAAAGTTTTAAGTTTTAAATAGCCTACATTACTTACAGTTTGCGTCGTCATTGTTGAGCCCAGAATAGTCCACACGGCCTTATCTTGCACAAAAGTTTTCTGGCAAAGCCAGCCTCATACTGCGATTGTTCTCAACTGTCACTCATCCTTGAAATGTGGAGAACACACGCTTAAATTAACACTGCCATGACTGGGACATCCGCAAAAAATAAACTGCATCCATTTTCCCCTGACGTCTGGATCTTTCAGCAGCGTATATTATTCAAACATGTTGTTTGTCCACAGCCAGGAACAGCACATCTGCGTGACATTGCAATCTCCTTGTAAACAGACCCACTCGCTGCACGTCGACTGAACACATGTGAAGCGTGTGACAGATGCGATGATGAAATGAGGCTAGTTATCTTGCGCTTGAAGCGTAGTTGTCTACGCTGGAGGCGGCCATATGCAAACGACATATGTAGGCCTGAAGAATGGCCATAGTGTGCAGGGTCATGCCTGCCTGCCCAGCCGCCATGTAGGATTTTCCAATGAGAGAGGAAGTTGTCCTACATGCTTTAGAGGGGAGGAGGGGGCACGACTTCCAGGACGGCGCGGACGACGGAGCAAGATGGTCGGCTAAAGTCTCCTCAATCGCCGGAATGGCGGAATAGCCCTGTTCCACAGAACTCACTAGGTTGGTGAAATCAGCAGCTGCCGCATTAGTGAGGCACGCAGAGAAAGGCTGCTTCCAGGATCTGGAAATCTCGTGATGCAGATCACTGAAAAATGGCAGCTTTCTCCGTTGAGGCCTAGAATTAGGGCCACTGAGAAGTCTCTTGTCGAGTTTCGACGACTGAGATTCGCGGGGCTCGTCGGGCCAATCAATAGCGAGCTTCTCCGTAGCGCGCGAAAGTACGTCAACGAGCTCCGCGTAGGCCGCAGTAGGCCGCGCTTCCTGGCTGCTCGGCGGGATAACCTCGTTGGCGAGAGTAGGCCCGAAATCCTCGGAGTCTGAGGCCTCGGTAAAAAGTACATCCTCCAGCCCGAAAGAAACCGCGTCACGTGCTCTCGGGCTGGGGCGCAAATAATCGTGCGAAAATTCGACTGGCATGCCTCGCGCGTGCCGAGGGGAGGGAGGGAGAGAAAGAGCAGGGCTCGTCTGCTCGAACTCCACATCCTCAAGCTCTACATCCGAACCCCAAGTCGCGGATCCACGAGAGGCCTCGGGAGCGCAACAGGGGGAGACGAATGATTCACTCTCAAAAACCGCGAGCCGCGATTTGAGGGTTTTGAGCAACAAATTTTCACAGAATTTGCATTTAGACGATCCTATGACTGCCTCGCGCACATGTGAAAAGCCCAAACATTTAACACACTTACTGTGTGGGTCGTTGTTAGCGATGTAACGAGCACATGGCGGGGTACAGCGTCGGTATTCCATGGCACTTCACCGTAAGGAGAAACAGAGTTCCGCTTGAACAGTCGCAGAAGCGCCGAGAATAATCCAGAAGTTGTAATTCGAGCTCAGAAAAATCACGAGCGAAAGGCAAACGTGACCGCTTCATTCTGAAGGCAGAGAAATCTGAGGAGCAGATGGCGCGCGCAAATATGTAATGATGCGACGCAAGCGCGTCGGGGCGGAGCCAGATTGCGCGGGCGCCATCAGCCAATGAATTGGCGTGATTCTATAGGGCTTCAGACAGTCGGCACATTCAGAGAATATCCCACTGCGCTATCCGCAGCGTTGAGTGAACCTATGAAAGAGAACGTAATGTTTCCAAACTTTTGACCTGTACTGTATATATATGTGGATCAAAACCTTTCATCAAAGTTATACATGATTTTTGAACAATACCTGTTCTTGTCTTTGAACTTTTTTGATCCACTTCAAATGTTGACGTGTTTGTGTGTGTGTGTGTGTGTGTGTGTGTGTGTGTATATATATATATATATATATATATATTATATATATATATAGTTATACAGTTATGTCCAAATAAACAATTTCTCCTCTCTGTCCAGCCCTAATGACATCTCCTCCTACACAATTTACGCGGGCCGATTGCAGCTGAACGGCTGGAACCCGGACGAGTCGACCCATAGTATCCGTCGTGTGGTGGTTCCGCTGGGTTACACGCACCCTGAGTTGGGTCAGGATATTGCTCTAGTAGAGCTAAACACACCTGTTGTGTGGTCTGACCGCATTCAGCCTGTGTGCTTGCCATATGATAATGTGGAGTTCAGCAGCGACATGAAGTGCATGGTCACCGGATGGGGTGACATCAGAGAGGGAGGTGAGTGAGTACAGTTATTTAAGCGTGCTTTCAGTTCAGTTTATTTATAAAGCACTATTAAAGGGGTCATGACATGGTTTTTTCTTTTCTTTTATTGTGTTCCCTTAGGTGCAATTATAGTATTACTATAGTTTTTTGGACAAATAACGTTTTAAATGTAGTGATTTATGACCTTTTCCCACCCTGTTTCTCATGCTCTGATTCAAACAGTCTGTTTTGGGGGTGTTTCCCCTTTAAGAGTTCAGTGTTAACACCCACTGTTGTGATTGGATAACGTCAGTGCCTATGCATCAATTGTTAACGCCCCCTTTTCAAAACGTGCAGATTTTGCGGAGCTGTGTTTACCGTTACCATAGTAATGGGTGATGCGTGCGAGGCGATGGCGATTGCAATAGACCAATTTCAAGCCGACGTCACAGTTACGTCACGGCGTTAGCTGGTGGCAAAAGGAAGAGCGGCCAATACAAACAAGCACATATTCGGCTCATTATAAGGAGCTTAAATTATTATTATTGTTATTAAATGTCATCTTGTTGTGTTGTTGGGTACAAGAATCAACGGAGTACAGGCTCCAATTTGAAATTTTATCGCATAATGTTTTCTAAATGATTGTGATTTTTTGTGAATCATCTATGATTTTATACATAGTTTTGATTGATTGTGACTACTTTTTGAAGAACCTGGTAAAAAAGGGTAATCGAAATAAATACATAGTTAAAAAATGAATATGCTGTATCTGGAATTTTTATTTAATCGCATTCGTTAAAATTGCACCGTAATGTCACTTACATTGTCGTCTTTGTGTCTGGTGGCCGTGGCGCTGGCCAGGCAGAACTGCGGATCGGATAGGCTACCACACAAGTCTTGTACGTGGCCATTACAGTTATAGGCATCTAAAGATTTATATGCCCTCAGTTTCTGTTTACGCTCAGTTTCTCTATCGGGTAGGTGTAGAAGTCAGTCCACTCAACCGGAGACTAACGTTAATGTTAATCCTGTCAGATCGTCCATTCATTGACTGCGTGTATGGTCAGCCAATCTGGGATGTCTGTTAAAATTAACTTTTGCAAATAACAATCGCGGTCCTGGACAGTGAATAACCTTGCACATTAAGATAAAATCGGATTTTCTCCAGTCATTATTAAAAAAACAAGCTAACAAAACTTGCAAACCTACGTTAGTGAAGCGGCCAGAGGGCTCGTTCTGCCACCACCTAAGCTCCGCCCACACAAAAACGTCACCATGTTTACCAACTGAAAATTGGTCTATGATGTTTGAGTCGGAATCAGAGGAAATGAACCATCAACACAACTAAGAATGCATCAGCCCGTCCACATAGAAAGTGTGAAACTATTTTGTCAGTTTGACAGCCTAGATCTTTTAATAGCCTACGGGGCGTGAACATGACGTCCATGAAAACAATAAGTAGGCTAAACTAAGTAAAAACACGGGGATTATTCATAATGAATTAAACTGCAATTAACGTTTTAAAAAAGTTTTAAGTTTTAAATAGCCTACATTACTTACAGTTTGCGTCGTCATTGTTGAGCCCAGAATAGTCCACACGGCCTTATCTTGCACAAAAGTTTTCTGGCAAAGCCAGCCTCATACTGCGATTGTTCTCAACTGTCACTCATCCTTGAAATGTGGAGAACACACGCTTAAATTAACACTGCCGTGACTGGGACATCCGCAAAAAATAAACTGCATCCATTTTCCCCTGACGTCTGGATCTTTCAGCAGCGTATATTATTCAAACATGTTGTTTGTCCAGGAACAGCACATCTGCGTGACATTGCAATCTTCTTGTAAACAGACCCACTCGCTGCACGTCGACTGAACACATGTGAAGCGCGTAACAGATGCGATGATGAAATGAGGCTAGTTATCTTGCGCTTGAAGCGTAGTTGTCTACGCTGGAGGCGGCCATATGCAAACGACTGCTACGTCACTTCGTACCGTGACGTCACTTCATACCATGGATCCAGAACGAGCTGTATTTAGAGCTTGATTAAATAAATGATTCGTTTATAATGGGGAGGACGTCTTAAGCTATGAAACTTGCAGGACGTTTTAATGGTACAAAGACCTCTTATATGCCAAAAGATCAAGGCAAATTGGGTTTCTCATGTCATGACCCCTTTAAAACAACAGAGCGTTGACCAGAGTGCTGTACAATAATATTTTTTTTTCCGAATAAAGTAAAACAACAACATCATAACACAGACGAAAACACCTAAAAACAGTACAAACCAAACCAATGCCTCAACACACTGCAGTCTCGAAAGCTAGACAAAGAAGATTTGGCTTCAGACGTCTTTTAAAAATGTTTAGAGTTGGAGCGAGTCTAATGTGAGATGGTTGGCTATTCTGTCTCTTCGGTGCTGCCACTGCAAAGGCCCGATCACTCCTTCACTTATACCTAGTCCAATGAACAATTAAAACAGACTGGTCAGAAGACCTTAAATTCCTAAAGAGCTCTGACAGGTAGGAGGATGCTAACCCATTCAAGGAGCTTAAAATCAACCCTGTACTGGGGTCCGTTCTTCGTACCTCGCTTAATACATCTGAGATGATTTGACAGATGCCAGCTCTTCTAATCGTGAAAACTAATCTCTGGCTAATTTGGTTCTTCAAACAAATTTGCGGATGTGATTAAAATGTCTGGATTAAGTTGTCTGAGATTACTGCGCATTCTTGTGTTCATTGGAAAGGCCAGATATATCAATACTCGAAACCATGACCAGCAATGCAGCGATTGACGGGCGGCAAGAAAGCAACGTAATGACATCATATTAAAAAAGAACATCACACACCTGACGAAAACCTTGAATTTCTGGACCTTTATAAGGAAACAACCAAGCGACCAAAAGTCCTAGGGTCTTGGACCCCTCTGATGAACACTCAATTTTTTTGAAAATGATTTTTGGGTCAAAATGACCCGATGGAAGGATGAGGGTTGAAATTAAAATGAAAAATATTTATTGGTGTTATTTAGTTATTAGTCTTTAAAAGGTATAAAAGGAGACGCAAAAGCAATTTCAAATGATTTTCTCATCTCTTTTAGTTTCACTACAGGGGGTCGGCCCATTGCAGGAAGTCCAAGTGCCAATCATTGACTCCAAGACTTGTCAGGATATGTATCTGACAAACCCCTCAGAGAATGTCGACATCCGCGCTGACATGATGTGTGCTGGCTACCCAGAAGGGGGCAAAGACTCCTGCCAGGTGAGGAGCATCGAGTGCTGGTGTGTGAAATGCAACTGCACCTTATTTGTGCATTGCTCATGTTCATAATATCTTTCTGTTCTCGTGCTTTCTCAGGGTGACTCCGGCGGCCCTCTGGTTTGTGAGATCAGTGATGGTAGTTGGGTGCAAGCTGGAATCGTGAGCTTCGGTCTCAGCTGTGCTAAAGCAAACCGACCCGGAGTCTATGCTAAAGTGTCCAGCTTTAGTAACTTCATCCAAGGCCACGTTGGAGGAGTCCAGCTCAAGAGCGCATCGAGTCACAACTGGGCCGACCGGGTCATGGTGCTCATCAGGACTCTAACTCTGCTGGTATTGGTACAGATTCTGAGATAGATGCACATTTATCCTTGCAGAAGCGGAAAGCCCACCCCAAAATACCGTCCTACATAAACAGAGATTTTAATGCCATAAGTGGCTTTTTTTTAATAATTATTTTTAAACAACTATATTATGTAGTTTCCTATTTTGTTTATACCAAAGTTACACAAACAGACATACTGAATGATATGAAATAAGAAATTTTATGTGCTCACTTGATTGTTATAATCTTGTAACTCTCTGAAATTTGTGCAAGTGTACTGATTAACACAGCTGATTATACTGCGTAATTTAACTCAAATCCACTTAAAACAGATGAACAGATCTGTGAGATTTCATGATGCAAACTAAAATCTAAATGGCCTCTTAACAATTGAGCCAAACTTGTTTCTTCCGAAATGTTGTACATAAAACTTTGTAATAAAGTGATTTTTGTTTTTGATATTTTGTATGCTTATTTATGGTAGAGGTAAACGTTACTGACCAATCCTATCATAGCAACTGTTGCCGTCTGGCATTTTCTCAGTTAAGCTTCTGTGTCGTTTGAAGATATGCGTGGAAGATATGCGTTTTAACCTTCTGTTCTGCTGTTCTTTTTTTTTTACTTCATCTGAATTTTTTACTTCATCTGAATGCTACGAAACTTGGTAAAGGTTTTGGTACTTGGTGTATGAACCCCCATGAAACGGTTAGATGGTCCAGAAAAAAGTCACTTGTATTGTTTGCGGTCAAAAATGGCCACATTGGAAATGAATGGGAGGCGAATTTCATCTTTTGGAAACGTTTGGTACTGCGGCCAAACAAATTCTTACTGAAAGCATATATATATATAAATATAAACCTCATTTGGAACACAACTTGTTTAGATTTATGGCTTTGATTTTCTCAAAGTATTAAAGTAAAATGTGTTTTGGAAAATATATACTTAAAATTCTATAACTTTTCAAGTTCTCTTTTTAAAACTTTTCACTTCAGCAATAATCTGCCAAATGTCTTCTTTAAAAAGACCAAACTAAAGTCTGTGCTCCAAAGCATTCAAGATTTATGACAGTTTGAGTTGGAAATTTAATTTTCAGATCTATGCTCAAAAAGTGAATAAATGGATTATAACTACTGCACAAATATAATTTAGTACCATAAAATCCCCTAAAAATACAGATATTGAATAAAAATGAACATTATCAAACTAAAATATAATACAATCATTTCATTGAAAAAAAAATGAAAAAAAAAAAGAAATCAGTAATTTTTAACTGACAACATTTTATAGAAATTATCCAAAATTTTTGTTAGCAAAATTATAATAGTGTTATAAGGTACCCAGAGATGATACAAGCAGTAATTGTTTTCTTTGGAAATCCTACAATAACAACAAAGGGCTTAGTCAAGATGAATTTGCATATTGCTACTAAGTGCCTTCTACAGTATGTAAACAAACAACGAAATATTGCAAAATAATACGACAATATCCCTTTGATAGCTTTATTCAAGACAACAATACTTTTTTCATTGCTGGTGTAAAACTGAGCAAATCTGCATGTTGGTGCAGCAAGTGTCACTATTTTCTACAAGACATTCATGCAACATCAAATGAAATGTTTTTCTACTCAGCACTACTTTCTACAGTCTGCAGTAATAATGCCAACGTGATCTGCTTCCTTTATCGTGTTTCATCATCATAATACTGCTGCCCTGGTGGCGACTCCTACTGTAGTGTACTAGAAAATAGCTTTAAACTCTGGTCTTCTAAACAGCTGCTATTTCATTGCTATTGGCTTGAATATTCTATAAAACCAGCTGGTGAATCAATGGCACTAGCACAGCTGAAGTCAACTCTTCTTCCCTTGATCTGAATTGCTTTGTGATGGCACTGAAATTCCGAGAATGGAAACCCCCTTAAGAACCGAACAGCATCGTACTTTAATGTTGGCACAAATAAATAATGTATGTGAACCCATTAAAGATAAAGGCACTTTTCTGGGTAAGACCTTAATAATTTGGAGCCTCAAAGATATTCCCTCTACTGACTCTAGGTCTAGTACACTGGTAAACAATACAGCTATCAAGTTCCTCTGTGTGCGGTCCTCAACCGGTTCTACAAGGGGATGGAGAAGGAATGCAGGTACTGATCAGGTATCAGGAAGCGTTGAGTTGTCGGAGAGGATCATGGGAGATCCGAGCTGGAGCTCCTGCTGAAGTGACTCCATGTCAGCAGGGGTCATGCGGTGCACCTCGAGCCAATCAGAGAGCAGGGATGCAGACAGGGGGGCCAAGTCATTGTGACTAATGAAAACGAGAAAGGAGACCATTGAAATGTAGCAAACACTTTTATCCTAAGTGACCTACAATAGATGGGTATAAGCAATTCATCACAGAACCAATGCCTAGTATGTACATAAGAGTCAAGCATCGTAATTTGCAGTGACGTAGAGTTCACAAATAGAGTGTGCACTCTGCAGTCAGTGAGATTTGAACTGACCTTTCCCTGAGGTCAGAGTGCTGGAGTTCAGTAAGAGACTGAGCGAGGAGGTCATCGAGGTCAAAGCCTACACCGTATCCAGCTCCACTGCCTTTAGGGGTCACCGAGAAAACCGGCGGCAAAATGTCTTCAACCTGGCAGGGAAAAGGACAAAGTTGAGATTAAAGAGAAGAATGAAACAAAATATAAATTTATAAGAAATATAGTGCAGTGTGTAAAGCAGTGGTTATGTTTTCCAAACATAATGAAGATCACATAAATATGGAAGCCCTTTTTAATCACAAAGTAAAAGGTAACTAACTTTATTTCTCCCAATTGTGACTTTATATATCACAGTGTGACTTGCTTTATTTTTTTTATTTATCTTAAAATGTAAATTTTCTTTACATTATAAATTTTAAATTACCTGAGGTAGAAACAGGCCTCCAAGCATGATTATTATTATTCTATCTTATTTGCTCTCACAAAAGTATGGCATGACCTCTGGGGCCACAGGTTTAAAAAATAAAAGAATAATAATAAATATAATATAATATTACAACAAAAATAATAATGCATGGCATGACCTCTGAGAACTACAGGTTTAAAAATAAAATAATAAATACTAAATATATACATTATATATACAAATATACACAATATATACACTAAATATATACAAATATATATATAAAAAAAATATATAGATATATATAAACTGTAATTTATTGATTAATCATTATTAATTATTTTTATTTTTTTATTAATATCCATAACCTTACTTAGTTCCTGTTTACTGGATAAAGTTTTTTTAGATTAAGTTTAAAGGTTGTTGGTCTTTATTTCCATTTCTTTGTCTTATAATGGCCTTTCGAATTAATAGTTTAAAATGATTATATTTATTTGTGTACAATAAGACCCTCAATTATGGCTTGCGATCACTAGCGGTTAACTGTATATCTTGCTCATGTAATATTTTGGAGCAGAGAACGACAAAAAAAAAACATAGAAACTATTTTTCCATGACATTTTAAGATTTGACTCGTTTCCATTTTTTTTTCAGGCCTAGAAATATCCATTTTAAATTTCCCTAATGGTTCCAGGTTATCCATGACCGTGATAAATCCATAACTCAAATTAAGTGTCCTGTTTAGAACAGGTGTCACTTTTCTAAGCGATCAGACTTTCATGAAACTCTTTTTAAAAAAAAAACAAAGAATTAATCTCATATTTAAAGGCGGCCCACAGTCCAACATTATGGCTAAAACTTCACCTGTGACTTTGAGAGCTGCTGTGTGACTGTGTGGATATCAGGGATGCTGTTTGTCGACTGTCCCGTGTCAGTGAGACTAAGGCAGGGTTGAGCTGCGGCTCCTGGAGGCTGTTTTGAAGGGCCCTGTGAATGAGAGCCGTTCTGTCTGTCCCCCAGAACGCAAAGTTTGTCCAGGGCTTGAGGACATTCGCCGGTCTCTGGATTCGTGCTGGTGTCCGAAACGCCAATGCCGGGGTTCAAGGCTGGTGGTTTAGTCATGAAGGGTTCAGGCGGCAGCAGCTGGATGTGAGCGTTGGACTGTGGGACGGGCTTCAGCTGGGTTTGCAAGTGCGCAAAGCCCGTGTGAGCGGGATTGTTCAGTTCTAGTGGAGGTTGCTGGGTTTTGTGTGGAGATGTTCCTGTCCAGTTCTCAAGACCGGTGAACATTGTTCCAACGCTCAGAAACTGAGATTTTAATATGTTGTTTTTGGCAAAGGCACACGGGCCCGTTACCACACCTAAACCTCCAACACTTCCGCCTCCTCCTACTGCAACTAAACCAACGTCCCCATTCTGAGACGGACCTAAAGAGACGGGTGCTGCATTATGGGTCGGAGTTGGATGGAATATTCCAGCTGTGACACACTGTCCCATTTGAGGCAGCATTTGTGGCACTTCGTTGGGTTGTTTTGACGGCACTGACTCTCGCCCAACTGAGTTTGTTTTTACGAGGTTGCTTCCTGTTGCTGGCTGGATTTGGACTGTCTTGCTCTCATTGGTTTTGGCACCGTTGGTTTCTGCGGTCTGCGGTTTGTCCCCTCGGGTGTCCATCATTCGCCCCCAGCGCTCCAATAGCTTCTTGTCGTTGTCGCTGAGCAAAACGCCGCCTAAAGATTCTCCTCGTTTCCCCTCCTTTTTCTCCTTCTCTTTCAGCTTCCTCTTTCGCTCCATAGCACGCTCCTGCCTCTTCTTCCGCTTCTCTTCCCTCTCTCGCTGTCTCTCCTGGGCCGTGACTGGCTTCTTATGCTCTGGACCAGAGTTAGAGGAGGAGAGCGACGAGGATAAACCTCCAGAAGCTCCTCTGAGTAAATCTAGACCAAGAGCTGCAGAGCCTCCATCTGAGGAAGAAAGAATCAGTGACATTTTCATGGATAAGAGAAAAATAAAATAATATCATAAGACAAGACAAGGTTAAGTTTACAGAATGTTCTCTCCAGGTTGACAACAGTACTCTAATGGTGGGTAGAAAACAGATGAAGTGTCAATTTAATAGAAACTAAATATTTACCAGATCAAATTGTACTCAAATTATAAATATAAAATATACAATATAAAATAAACTATTGTTGTAATTGTTGAAGTCCGTAAGATTTTTAACTGTTTTTGAAGGAAGTTTCTCATGGCAGCATTTATTGGATCAAAAGTACAGTAAAAACAGTAATATTGTAAAATATTATTAGAATTTAATATAGCTATTTTCTATTTTTCAGCATCATTACTTGATTTGCTGCTCAAGAAACAGTCTTTGATCAATATAAATTTCAAGCACATATATATATATATATATAAAACCTTGCAGACCTCAAACGTTTGAACTGTAGTATAAAAACAAAAAATACAAAATCTATACAGATTTTTTTCTCAGTAAAATGGATCTTTATACATGAATTAGTTAGATTTTATATTTTAGGAAGTGGCTTCCTGTGTTTGATAAACACTAAAGCCTGGTTTCACAGACAGGGTTTAGATTAAGCCAGGATTAGGCCTTAGTTAAATTAGGACATCTAAAACATTACTGGTGTGCATCTTTAGACAAAACAATGGCACTGACAAATTTTAAGATCTGTCAGTGAAGTTGCTTTCAGTTCAAACAGCTCAAACACGCATTTTAGTCTGGGACTAGACTTAAGCCTTGTCTGTGAAACCGGGCATAAATGTTAAGTAGTCTACGGCCACATACACACACTGCACACTCCCTCACCTCGAGCCTTCTGCCTTAGCGCTGATTTGAGCAAGGCAGCTTTGAGAGCTGCTTTTGTGTCTTCTGAAATTGCTCCCTCTTTTTTCGTGCCTTCCCCGGTTGTCGCTTTCCCCCCTTTTCCAAGGGAACGAGTGAGGCTTTGAGAGAGCGACTGAGCTTGGGACTGTGTGAGAGAGAGTGAAGGGATAGACTGCGGAAGACTTGAAGTGGGCGGAGTCTGAGAGATGGGATGGGGCGGAACCATTTGTTTGGGAAGAGAGTGATTGGACGAGACGAGCTCGTCCTTTGTGCATTCCGTGACTGGTTCAGTAAAAGTGTCCTTGTCTGTGGGAGTGGTCAGATCGATGGTTTCAGGCTGGCCGTCGGAGTTGGCGCTGAGCATGTCCACATCCTGGCAGTTTACCGACTGAGCCAAATGTGGGAAAATCTGAGCGAGATGATGTCGGGCTTGAAACGAGTTCGCTTGAGTTTGAGTACCGTCTGTCGGTTTGTAGCTGAGATTGTGCTGTTGGCATGTTTGTGCTGTATCAGTCAGGTTTTGAGACTGTGGAGTCGTGCAAAGCGTGTTACCCGAGACGCCGACCACCGCCGAACCTGAAGAATGGAGCGGTTTGAACTGGATCTTCTTTCTGACACCCTGCTTCTTCTTATGGAAGTCCCCGATTTCTGTTAGAATAGCTTCTTTGATTTGTTCTTTGCCCATGGGTTGCCGGTCGAACTCAAAATCGAAGGCTGGAACGCACACCGGCTCGTCGTCCGGGTCGTGGTACTTATTGAGGTAGGGGTGTTCTAGAGCCTGACACGCACTGATCCGTTCACGAGGGTCAAAGCGGAGCATCGCAGCCAACAAGTCCAGCGCATTGGGCTCAGCCTGTGGATACAGTGCTGCGAGCGGTTCTGCCGCTTTTAAAGGGAGGCTCCTCACATAACAGCGCACCCGGTCCGACCCTATCGAGCCGATGATGCTCTCGGGCGGCGTGCCCAAGACCGAAAGAATCAGCTGCAGCTGATGCACATAGTTTTTCCCCGGAAACATCTGCCTCCTGCCGAGCATCTCGCCGAAGATGCAGCCCACAGACCAGAGGTCGATGGCCAAGCTGTAGTGGTAAAGAGACAACATGAGCTCAGGAGCGCGGTACCAGCGGGTGGCCACGTACTCGGTCATGAAGGAACGCGACTCTTCCGAGTGGGACGCGCTCAATCCACGTGCCATGCCAAAGTCCCCGATCTTCAGCTCGCAGTTTTCATTGACCAGCAGGTTGGACGGCTTGAGATCACGGTGAATGACGTTGGCCGAATGAATGTATTTCAGACCTCTTAACAGCTGATACAGGAAGTAGCGTGTGTGTTCTGGAGTCAGAGGTTGCCGGGAGTGGATAATCTGATGCAGGTCGCTCTCCATGAGGTCAAGAACCACGTACCTAAAGAACAAGAGACACTTTTAGCATGTCATATATGAAGAGAGAATATGCATCGCATGCTACCTCGCACTCAAGCTTACACTGATTTAAAAGCCGAGTGAGGGACCACAGGCTGGAGAATGTCTTTAATGGCGATGATGTTGTCGTGTTTGAAGTGTTTCAGAATCTTCAGCTCTCTCAACGTGCGTTTGGCATTCGTCACAACCTCAAAGGCATTAGGGATCTTCTTTATTGCCACCTGCTGGCCTGAATGCATAAATAACATTAGAATTGAGGGGGTCATGAATTGAACCTTGAACAAACATTTCCTTGATATTTTGTCATAAGAGGTGTGCTATTTATGAGTGTGGTTTTTTTTTTAAAGTAAATCCTACACCAAATTATTTTCTGTGTACTTATTGCATAGCAAAAATATGAAAGTGGAGCTTGAATTTCTTCAATGGTAAGTAAATCCCATATTAGGAATTTACATACAGGTCAGAGGTCATTGTGTTTATTATTTCTTAAATCGTTTTTTTTTTTTTTTTTTATTCACAGCCCTAAATATAATACATTATCTTAAAAATATACTACTCGCATAAATAAGTATACAAAATATACTTACTGCATTTTAATAAACATCACATAATGTCTTTGGTAATAATAATAACAATAATTACTGTTATTATTAATATTATTATAACAGCATTATTACAACATTGTTAATATATTATTATTATTACAACAACAACAACAACAACAGCATTAATATATAATAATAATTAGGTGTGGGAATCATTTGGTACCTCATGATTCGATTAAAATTTCGATATCATAGATTTGATTCTAGTTTACTCTTTTGTGTTACCTTTCCTATTTGACTGCGGTAGACAGTTTAAAAATTAAATGAATTAAATGTAAACCTTCTCATTTTAGTCAACCCCATTTTATAAAACAAATGCCATTAAGCTGACTGCAGTCATTACACCCAAGTTATTTCATTTTTTCTATTTAAAGGAACAGAGATGCAAATTACAAGCAAATTACAAACAATAGGAGAAAAACAATAGAAAAAAATATACAAATTTAAGTTTTCCAGGTACAGTAGCCAAGGTTTATTTAATATGTAGTAAGAAATACTTCATAAATTGAATAATCAAATGTAAAAATAAAACTGTATAGTCTTGAATTAAATATACAGGGTGGGCCATTTATATGGATACACCGTAATATGGGAATGGTTGGTGATATTAAAGTCCTGTTTGTGGCACATTAGTATATGTGAGGGGGCAAACTCCTCAAGATGGGTGGTGACCATGACATATACTAATGTGCCACAAACAGGACTTTAATATCACCAACCATTCCCATGTTATTACGGTGTATCCATATAAATGGCCCACCCTGTACATTGATACATAGGGCCCTATAAAATCCGTTTTATTTTTTCCCAAATTCCGTTTAATTTTTTCCCAAATTCCGTTTTTTCCATTTTAATTTTTGCAAATTCCGTTTTTTTCGTTTAAATTTTTGGAAATTCAGTTTTTTTTTACCCTTTACTGTTATTTTAGTCTAAAAAAGTGTATTTTTAATGTTAATGATTAAAATGTACAAAAATAAAATAGGAATAACCTTAAATTTATTGAGGTAACACAAAATTCTCATTTTAAGAGGTGTTAAATGTGGTTTGATTTGTTTACATTAGTGAATGTATTAGGCTAACTAACATGAACCATGAGCAAAACATTTGTTACTGTATTAATCTTTGTTAATCTTAGTTGAACAAACAATCAACAGCTGTATTTTTATTATGTTACTTCACACAGTGCATTAGGCTAACTAATGTTAACAAATACAACTTTTGATTTAAATAATGTAGGCATCGCACAAGATTTGTCAACACAGAAAACATTTCATCATTGGATAGGTTTAGTTTCGTTTATTGAAAGTGTTTTTTATGTCAGCTGAATGGGCGGAACGCTTTTCAGAGGAGAAGGCAACGTAAAAAAGGTTTTTTTTGCACAATTCACACCCAGTGGTAATTCAGGAAAAAAATATCCTAATGTTCCACTTGAAACTTCGGTCTTCCGATCTTTTACCATCGTTTCAATTCTCAATTGATTTAGATTAATAAGCGCGAGGGAGCGAGAGCAAGACAGTTTGAAGACTCGACCGGGCCTCTCTCTCTCTGCTCGTTCTTTCAGTAATATGCGCCCTATCGCAAGCGCAGCAGTCATACATCACTCACCGATCAAATAAGGCTTTGGCGAGACAAAAAGAGAGAGACGCGTGAGTGACAGAGAGACGGAGGGAGAGCAGGGAAAGGAAATGCAGCGGAATGAATATGCCACGTGTTTTATTTCACGAGTTCACACTTACAAATAAGTCAGATAGAATAAATGCGTATTTGGCGTGCTGTCCGAGGAGAGGGCTCCGGGCTCGGTATTCGGCCCGAACCCAGAGTACTCCCCCCGTATTCCTGGCTGTGAAAGAACAAGCCAAGAGTGAGGAGTCGGGGTGGTGGAGGGATGCTGAAACTGTCAAGGAAGTTAGGTGAGTTGACAGAGTGAATATATATATGCTCCCTCTCATGCTGATAGGGTAGACATGGTAATTGTTTGATGAGTTGATTGATTGATTGATTGATTGCTTGATTATTTAAACGTGCTCCTCCCGAACTTTGTTAATAAAACATCATATAGCGTAAACAAAAATAAAATTATAACGAAACGCAGTGTGGCGGCCGGTGTTGATTCTGTGGCGCACTGCCATGAATTAGTCTATGTGTGGGAAACACTGCGCCCAGATTTGCTTCCCCCGGTCTACATTTTCCTCAGACATACGTTTTTCTCCCACACAAAAACAGAATTTTACTCCAAATATGTAAAATTCCGCGAAATTCCGCGTTGACACTAGATTCCGCGTTAATTTGCCAATTCCGCGATTCCCTGATTGCGGAAATTATAGGGCCCTAGATACATATCAAAGATTCAAAAGTGATTCAGTCAAAAGCAGTGAGTGATTTCTGTGATTAAATTAGCAATACAGAGAGCAAAGGTTTATTAGGCTGCTGTCCCTTTAAGAATGAACGCACAGATCAAATATACTGTTAGACATCTGATTTTCTCCTAACTGTTTATGTTTGCGTAGAACATAACAGGCTGTGTTTACGTGAATACTCCTCATGATGTGCATTTTGACATAATTGTGTGTGTATTTGATCATTCAAGCGCCATAAGCAGTGAAAGAGAACTGAATTCGGGATCGCATGCATCTGTGTGCGCGCTCTGGCTTTGTGTTCATCAGCGTGAGCAGCACACTGAGTCCTTTTTCACAGCTTATTGTGATAAATAACACTCTAATGTGTCAATAACTTTAAGTAGGAAAGAGAAGGTTAAAGGAGAACTCCGGTCAATTTTAACATTTTTTTGTACATTTGGAGTAGTCGATTGCCGAGTTCACGCGCATAGGTTTAGTTACCTATGATCACGCGCGTGAACTCGGCAATCGATTACTTTGGACTTCAACCGAAAACAGGATGTAAACACAGGTATTTGCGCTGGCTTAAATGACATCATTTTTATACATATCTTTCACATCTACTGCAGTCAGATTCACTCGTGTTCACTCAGAAGGAATCACTCACATTTTCTGTGCACTTGTAATGACACATCAAGGATGTTAAGAGGCTAAAAGCAGGTTTAGTACTTGCCCCATTGAAGTCAACAGGGTGCAAATTTTAAAAAGAGAATAACTCGGTGTAGGCAGCACCGATTTTTGTCGTTGTTCTCTGTATTGACAGCACTCCAAATGTACAATGTTAAAATTGACCGGAGTTCTCCTTTAAGAAATGTAACACTTTAGAAGATACATTTTTGAAATTTGTGAATCGATGGAAGTCGGCAGAAGATAGAATCGTGATTTATATGTGAATTGATTTTTTCCCCCACCCCAATAATAATATATCAATAATGCTGTAATAATAATAATATTTATATAATGCTGTAATAATAATAATAAATTCTAACATCAGGGATTTAGTCTAATTACTTTAAATGAAACACATGCATCTTGGCACCTCACCATTGTCTCTTCTTCGGGCTGATGAGACCACACCATAAGCACCTGTGCCAATGGTCTCAATAACGTCATATTCTTCGCCAACTTCAAACTTCACATCTAAGGAGTGGGCTTTGAGCAGAGCCAAGTTCTTATCTGCAACAGTACTTGTGTCCGTTACAATGGATGTGTCATCGCTAGGTTGAGGCGGTCCTTCTGTAACGCCTCTGTGATGGTTGTTGTCAGTGTCGCCCTCTCTCCTGATGTTGCCCTCTAATGCTTTACAGGCCGGTCCTGCTTGAGAATCATTAGTCTCGTCCCTCTCATTGGTTGACATTCTGAAACCAAACATTCAGAGAAAAGTTCTAAAATCAAGACTGTAAATTTTACTTTCTTATTTGAATGGACTTCTCTTGGACAATATCAAAGTGCCAGACAGTTAATGCTCAATCTAACTAAACTTTCCTTTTAATCAGTAACAAAACAGACAATCATTTACAGAATTTAAAAAAGAAAAACAGCAACACTTCATGTAACACGTTCTTTTGAGTATTTGTTTTAAATAATAAATAATCCAAATAAAAACAAGCTTTGTGTATTTAATGTTTAAAGGAACACAATAATGCATGGTGCACACACAGAGGTGTGAGCACGTTATACATGAAACCATAAACTAACAGCAGACTGTAAAAGCAGACACTACTGACCACTTATCTGTAATTGCTCATAATGGATTAACATACTACAGGTCCAGCAGGGCGTCGCTGGCGTTTGTGTGTAATTAATCCTGCTCATCTGCCGCAGGGGCGTGAGAGACTGCTGGCCCCAAACAGCTTAACATAATATATATGTACCCTTTCTTTCTTTTCATGTTGGAACAAAGACAAATAAAAGCAAACGTTGGGTTATGAAAACGGTAACAATTACCTGGTTATATATGGAAGCAGTGGAATTTCGGAGCGGTTCTTTCAAAGCATGTCTATTCTTCGCTATCACGAACCACCGTTTTACTTCCTTGTATTCTTCCGTATTGTGTTTGAAAGGCAGCAAAACTACCAATCGACTGTACGCTTGTAAGTGGATTGACCAATGGGATTCGAGAACACGCTCGAGGGGCGGGCTCTTTTGTAGTGTAGAATAGGGTCATTCTTTGGGCGGCGTCGAAACGGACGGATCGAGTGTAAATAAGAAAGACGCGCACTTGCTTTAGCACGTTGAACTACTATTTAATCATATGTAAACAGAAAAAATGGAGACCCAAACCTGCAGAAATTAAACACAAACTTCATAAAACAATGATAATTATGTTTTAAATAAAATTTTGTCCTGAACTTATTTTTGTATTACTTCATCCCTTTATTTATCTATACATGTGGAAACGCAGATATATTAAAATATTTTTAAGTTAACAAGGATAGTAATATATTCCCATTTTCCTAGTTTTGCATTTATTAGCCTACTTGTTTATTTGTAATTTCTGCAGATTTAGGCCACCATAACACAGCAAAAATAAATTTGTTCACAATATTCAAACACAACAAACACGTGGAATTAATAATCCAAACCGTCATACAGTGTTTTAAAACATTTTAAAAATACATTTGTGAATGCAACTGATCAAAGGCCAGTGTTTACATTGCCAAACATATTTATCTAACTGGACACTGACCCGTCCGCTCGGGACCCTCTGCACCATCCGTCCAATCAGCGCTCGCGTCAGTCCACACACAGAAAAAGGAAGTAGAATAGGACTAATTGGAATGTATAAGTATTTAAATATTTACTGTGTATTTCCAATTTGCTCTTACGGCTTCTTTACTCAATGCACATTATCGCCCATCAGTCTTATAGCCTACTTTTCTCAGTACTAGGCTACGGACCAATCAGTGATTAGGCATGTATTAGAGTGCTGTGGTAGATTTACATTCAAATGTCAGGTAACAATACTTGTACGAAACAGATCTGCACGAAAAACGATTACACTTTTTATCGTATGAATGCTAGTGGATTTATTGATATATGAATGAGCCGCCAAGCGCCCCCTGGAGGACAAAACGCACCCTCCCATTGGAACCCGTTATAAAATCTGTCTTGTCACGAGTTTCAGTTCTTTGGACCAATCACAGCTCCTGTCTCACGATTTTCCACGTTGCAATATATTTTTGGAAAGGTGGGAGCCGAACTGACATATTTTACAATTAGAAATTGCTCTTAAGAGTAGCAACTTTTAGTCTACAAGTCTACAAACAGGCTTTTTGTAAATTAGGTAATTTGTTATGAAACCTCTTAACACTGTCACTGCAATGTCCTCGAGCCATTCAGTTAACGGAATTCCTAAATGGGAACATCGCGTTCGCTTCATCCTCTGTTTTCTGGGTTTAGTTCTGTCGGTTTACGCGCTACACGTCGAACTTTCCCGGGAGAATGATCCCGAATATCGTGCGATGTGCGACCTGGGTCATTCCGTGAGCTGCTCGAAGGTCTTCACATCCAGGTAAATGCGTTCACTTCAGTCGTGGCTGTTTTCACGCATTGATCTCACCTAGACTCTAATCTAAAAAAAAAAAAAGTAACTTATAGATGCACCATATTTCCCCAGTTGATTGATAACATTAAGAATCGCAAACATTTTTGTACACGTTTTCTAAAAGTATGATGTTTAAATATGCAAATGAGGCAATATCGAATTAAAATGTTCACTAATTTGAATGCAATTCTAGAACAGAAATCTGATCATTGGGTAAAGCCAGGTTTAAAATTCTTGTTTAATTTTGTTGATAAGAGTTTTTGGTCCCACTTTATGTGGCATAAGTACTATGTACTTACATAAAAAAAAATAAGTACAATGTAGGCTACTTATTGTGTTCATGTTATATTGTAAAACACTTTTGCTGCTATTGAGGTGTGATACGGGTAAGGTTAGGGACAGGTGAGGTGGATTGGGTAGGTTTAAGGTGTAAGGGAAGGGTCAGCTGTGTAATTACAAATGTATATAAATTAATTACTGCTGTAATTGCATGCAGGATTTTTTTAAATGTAAACTGTACAATGTAAAAACATGTAGTTACACAATAAGTACATTGTATCAAATTATTAATTTCAATGTAAGTACATGTAAGTACATAGTACGTAAAGCCACTTAATATAAAGTGGGACCGAGTTTTTTTTTACTGAAGGTTATTTGGATTTCTCTTTTTATCACTCCATAAATCAGAAAAAATGTTTTTAAAGGAATAAAATGTTGCATAAAATCAGTCAAATGATATATGATCAAACCCCTGTGTAAAAACCTCCAGAATAAATACATATGGGTATAAAAATGAAGAGTTTAGTGTTGCAGCTGCTGAAGTAGATATTTCTGACTCTAAAAAATAATAATAATAATAATTTGGGGGGGATCAACATTTGAAGATATGTATTGTAAAAGTACAATAAATCAAACACTTACTGTATTTTGTATGTTTTCTTTCCTCTAGTTTAAAAAAGAAAACGTTATGAAAAGCCTACATTTACCAGTGCATGATTTGTATTTAATGCAACCCGCAAATAGTGAATATTTACAGGCAACTGATGTTATCAACTGCTGAAACTCTGATTCTCCTCTCAGATGGGGACGTGGATTTGGGCTCGTCCAGATCTTCACTTCCAAAGACAGCGTGTTGAATCAGCCGAACAGTGTGTTGGGAATCATTTTCTATACGCTGCAGCTGGGTTTGGGTAAGTGCTGTTAGGACACTAATGGGACCCCGGCACAAACTATTCAGTTTAAAAACAAATCAAGGGTCATCTGTAAATAAATAGCGCTAGACTTTCTAATTTTGCTATTTTTGCAATGACCAGCTGGTTTCATAGTGAATCATCTTATTGGGCCCTCATATATACACTACCGTTCAAAAGTTTGGGGTCAGAAAGATTTTTAATGTTTTTAAAAGAAGTATCTTCTGCTCACCGAGGCTGCATTTATTTGATTAAAAATACAAACAAAAACAGTAATATTGTGAAATATTATTCCAATTTAAAACAGCCGTTTTCTATGTGAATATACAGTAAAGTGTAATTTTTTCCTGTCATCAAAGCTGAATTTTCAGCATCATTACTCCAGTCTTCAGTGTCACATGATCCTTCAGAAATCATTCTAATATGATGATTTGATGCTCAAGAAACATTTATGATTATTATAAATGTTGAAAACAGTTATTTACATTTTTATTTCATGATGCTACGATGAATAGAAAGTTCAAAAGAACAGCATTTATCTGAAATCTAAAGCTTTTGTAACATTAAACACTATACCGTTCAAAAGTTTGGGGAATTTTTATTTTATTTTTGGGGGAAAGAAATAAAATAAATCAATACTTTTATTCATCAAGGATGAGTTAAACTGATCAAAAGTGACAGTAAAGACATTTATAATGTTAGAAAATATTCTATTTTAAATAAATGCTGTTCTTTTTAACTTTCTATTCATCAAAGAATTTTGAAAAAAAATTGTACACAACTGTTTTCAACATTGATAATAATAATAATGAATGTTTCTTGAGCATCAAATCATCATATTAGAATGATTTCTGAAGGATCATGTGACACTGAAGACTGGAGTAATGATGCTGAAAATTCAGCTTTGATCACAGGAATAAATTACAGTTTAAAATATATTAAAATAGAAAACAGTATATATATATGTGAGCTATTGTCTGAAGGTGACGTTCAGATGTAATTCTGGTCTTTTTGGTCACAGGTCAGCTAGTGTCCGGCCGATCGGCGTTCCTCCTCGTCATGTTCTCTTGGGTGTCAGTGGTCGGATCACTGTATCTGGCTGCTATTCTTGCCTTCGTCTTGGGGGATTTCTGTGTGGTGTGTGTCTCCACCTACATCATTAACTTTGCGCTTCTCTACACAAACCTAAAGAGAAGGACAGGACTGGAGGGACACCTGAAGAGAGGGAAGAGTGAATAAAATCAGTACTTGTTTTTGAGTTTGAGAGATGTTTACTAGGATTAAGCTGCCTCTAACATCTGCAGGGGGGAAAGAGAGGAGCATGCATCAAATAAAACATTTGACAGATTATTGGAAATCCTGGGAGTTTGCAAGCTGGTTGTAGTAAGAAGAAAAAAGTGTATATTAACAATAATCTGGACTTCACATGTTCATGAACACAAATAGAAGAGGAAACTTCCAATTTTATTGTTTATCATCACACGTTTTTAGAATGATGAAATTGCATCTTCATGGAGGGGATGATACAGTTACCAGACTGTGTTGTATGATGATGACGATCATGTGATTTATATTCAGGTCAGACTGTTACCTGTACAAGTAGTCTAATGTGAAACTGAGTTCTGATCAACATTTGATTAAAGATAGATTTTCCATCAAATGTTTAGTGTATGAATTATTATTATTATTATTATTTGCCCTTAATGCTGCTGCCTTCAGGTTTTTAAAGAGATGCAGATAATTTTACAGATAATAATATAATTTTCATAATATGGTCAGCTTTGTGACCATAAATAAATAAACAGAAATACATACATTTAAAATGATAATAAATACTTTAATCTTATAAAATAATAATATATATTATATAATAAATAATCCCCCCCCCCCATGTATTGCACTATATAATTTTAGATAGTCAGAAGTGAAAATAGTGCTGATTTCTGATAATAGATAAAAGATAATGTACCAGTCATGCAAGAAATAAAACTAAATTATGAACTAAATTATTGTATGATCATCCTAAATATTATATAATTATATAATATTATAATGTATATATAATGTTGTAATTTATAAGCATTTGACCTGATACCTGACATTCGAATGGCGCCATCTTGTGGTCAGAATCTGTCATTCGCTTACAGCATGATTTTTTTCAAGTCAAATATCACATGGATATTACAGCAAATATGGCCGTTTTAAGCTGCATAAAGATGAGTCTTTGATATATATATATATGTGTGTGTGTGTGTGTGTGTGTGTGTGTGTGTGTGTGTGTGTGTGTATATACATGTTTGGCTATATGCAAAGCATGCTGGAAACAAAATCTCCTGCCCAGTATTATGCAAAAAAACAAAACAAAACAAAAAACCTTTAAGTAATCCCAATTCAAATGGATTAATTTGACATCACTTTTAAATATTGAACACTGAAATTAGGCTAAATTAGGACGAAATGAAAAGCAATTGTGTTGCTTTAGCTCATTTTAATTAAGTTATGTTTCAGTGTACTTGTGAAGGCCAGATGCCCTCACTTAGCCTAGTGAAATATTATGACAACAACTAGTGAAGAAATTTTACTGGTCTCACTACTTATAAATAGGGTGACCACCGTCAAACCAACCAAATGTGGGACGATTATAAGTTTGTGTGGGACATGTTACCAACACTAAAACATAACCTGAAACTGTTATATAATGTCTATCTAACTTAATAAAAACATTTGTATTCTGCCTTTCAGCTGATAAAAGTTCTCTGTTCTTTAGTCCCTTCCAGAAAAGACCATTACACAACAGTGTAACATAACATGTTATTTTACATGTCATTTAAATTCAATATCACTGAGCCCAAAGGCAGCAGGCATCATGCAAATAACTATTTTTTAAACAGTTCTGACCAAGTCCAACTAAAGTCCAACAAAATAAACAATGAACAAATGAAATATAAAACAACATGAAATTAGATCATTGACAGTCTTATATATTAAAGTATATTAAACTAAAAACTCATTTTTTAGAAATCATGTGAATTAAAACAACCACAGCAGGCAACAGGTTGATAAATTCTGTTAAATTAAAATTTTAATTGACCGAATTATCCATTTGTTTTCGGACAGGGAACACGTGGAACGAATCACCGCTCCACATTTTGATTGACAGCCGTCACAGCCAACTAGTGACCGTGTTTACTCCTTTCTTTTCAACCATTGGATAGGATTTTAAAAAACGGCTGTTGTATTTGTACTTCTGACGAAGCGATGTAGGTGAAAAACTACGCCACAAAAATAATAAGTAAAATGCTTTCTTAAAAAGGCAAAAGAAAGCATGCATGCACATTTTCTTAATATGACAATTAAAAACAATAGACTGATGAAAATGCTGGACATTTTCTCAATATGCAACGTGCGGGCAGGGCCGGCTCTGTAAATCTGGGGGCCCTAAGCAGGATAATTTTGGGGCCCTGCCTTGCAGTGAATAACGGAGTATTGCCACCGCAAACCAGCAACTGTAGGCTATACAATCTAACCCTTACACATTTCATCTGTACCTCTTTAACATGATTGCCCACAATTATTTTACTGCTTATTAAGGTACACTCACTGAAACAGTAAAAGTAAAGTTTCTATTTTTATTCAAATTTCTACATCTACTTTATTACTGTCTGAATGCTTTGTAAATTTTAAAAGAGCACTAACTGTTTTTGTCCACTAGGCAGCTTAAAACCTTTAGTATTCAAAAATCTTCAATAAAGTTGTTGCATATAGGCCTACTACAGGTGTTGCTGGAGTCTCTATCTTTGAACTTCTTTTTCCTTTTCCACACTTTAAAAAGAGGGAGAAGTTGGACCAGTAATTTCTTTGCTTCCTTCTAAAGTGATTTAAACATTGATGTATCAAATAGATTAAAAATTCTACAAAAGATTCTATTTTGAGTTGGTACTTATTTTTTATATATTTTCAACTACAAAAACACTCCTTCAGCGACCAATCGTTAGCCAAATGTGTATATAAAATGTTTAGTTATCAAATATAAATCTAGGCTAATAAAACCTAACACATTTTTACATTTTACAGTGTCATTAAACGTTACATGTAGTTCATATAAAATAATTCTACAGTAAAAACTGCTTAAAATGTGGATTTCGTTGTAGTGCCTCTACTACAATGGGATAATGTCCACTTTAACGCACCCTCTGAGGTTGCCGAGAAACAGCGCTGCGAATTGTGCAGAAAAAGCAATAGGCCGCTCTTTGTGCATTGTGAAATGTGCCAAGTTAAAAAAAAAATCATACAAAAAGAATTCTACAGTAAAAACTGCTTAAAATTTGGATTTCGTTAGAGTAGTAGCTGTAGCCTACTATAATGGGATATTTTCCACCAGTGGCGGCTTGTCCATAGGGGGCGCTGGGGCGCCGCCCCCATCAACATTTCAGAAATTAACATGTGTAAAAACATTATATTAAAATGAAATAAAAAAAAATAAAATAATAGTTTACTCATGTGCCGGCTGGTAGTAAGAGCCTCAGAATGTAATAAAAACTGTCTTTAATCGATTAACTATTTACTATGTTTTTCAATACGTTTCATGGGCGAGGGACGCCGGACACATGGGTGTCTATGTGAGTACACAAATTCTCGGGCAGCATGTGACCTGAAGCTGGTCTCTGATTGGTTTCTTAAAGATCCTCCTCAGGGCGCAAGTCGTTGCGTCCCTGGCCAATCATAATTGGATACATGTTATTTTATCCAATCTGATTGGTTCTCGTCACCTGTCATTCAACTGTACGCGGCGGAAAATAACCATCCTGGCCTGCTACTACGCTGATCACTTTTTATTACGCAATGGCAGCAGTTAATCCAAATTCTGTTATTTATTTACAAAAAAACCCTTTCTCAATACTTTCGCTTGAAAAAAAAAAAAAAAAAGATTAAGGATCTCGGACCGGAACAACCAGATTTACACATCCAGCAGCAGGCAAGTGACAGAGGACGAAGCATGGTAACGTTAAGTGTGTGCGCCATGGTGATGCAGGAGTGACTGACAGCAGATGAGCTCTGACACGGTGGGCATCGCAGTACAACAGCCACGTTACAACAAACAAATGCTAACTTATGAGACGTTGAAGAGAGACAGGAATATGATGGCAGACATCGCAAACATATGTTTCAATGTGCAGTTTTTTTTACATATAACGTACGTCGTCTTTTTGTCTGGTACTAATAATCTTCACTAAGTTAACTAAACTCTAAGTTAGCATGAGTTTTATTTATTTAATATTTATTTGACAGGGACAAATGCATAGAACATTGCTTTATGAAGAATACAAAGTAGATGCCATGCAATTCATAAAGCTTTTCTGCTGAAGGAAGCATGAAGTGCTCTAATGTCCTGGATGTCCAGAGTCAATGCAGCCGTCTACCAGGACATTTAGAGCACGTCAGGCTTCCTTCAGCAGAAAAGCTTTATGAAGATGCTTTATGAAGATGCTTTATGAAGATGAAGATGATTTTCATTTTTCAGCAGGATTTTCACCTGCCCACACTGCCAAAATAACCAAAACCTGGTTCAATGACCATGGGATTACTGTGTAACTACTACAGTGTGATTTCATGTAATATTCTAATTTCCAAAAATTTTGATTTCGTGGGTTCCATAAGCTGTAAGCCATAATCATCAAAATTATAACAAATCAATGCTTATAATATCTCACTTTGTAAGCAATCAGCCTTTTTTATAAAATTAGTTTCACATTGAAGAATTCCTAAAATAATTTAACTTTTCCATGATATTCTAATTTTTGGAAAGGGTCTGTAGCCTATAAAGGAGAGCAACATTATGTTCAAGTAGGAAACATGCTTTTTGTTACTACTTTGTTGGTCTGAAATGTAAATAAAAAGAGATCAAAATAGCTTTTTAGTTTCTGCTTTGTATTTTGCCCCCCCCCCCCCCCCCCCAAAAAAAATGCGCCCCCCCAAAAATAATTATCACCAGCCGCCACTGTTCCCTTTCAAGGCGGTCACTTCGACATTACGTCACTGACGTATACGGGAACTCCCTTCCTCCTCATTTTCACTGAAATCTTATAGGCTAACGCCAGCTGGAGACAGCTGGCCAATTGACGCAAAACATGCAAATGCTGACCGGACCGCGGGCAGTATAAATAGCATGGGCGCGGCAATAACGTCAGAATCTCTTTCTTCACGCTAGAAGTCTTATCTGAAGTCATCGTGGAAGTTGCAATAGAGGTTACTCAGCATGTTTCCTCCCCGCATCCGATGGCTGCTAACTTTCATGCCAGATATGTGCGGGTCCTATCGACTCGCTCTACCCTACAAGGAACAACCGAGGCCGCACTCACGACGGCGGGCATGTGCCGGACAGTGCGCGCCCTCAGGGGAATAAACTCGGGCATCAGCGGAGACGAGGCTCACTGCCGCCAGCAGGCCGCTGGTGGGCCCTCTCCCGCCCTAAGACGAGTTGACGCCGCCCGTCGCCACTCCGGTGACCGGTCCTTTTCGCGGGCTCGCTAGAAGGACTCGACGCGAGAGGCTCTGTCGATAAGGATACTTAGCCCGGTACGTTATCTCAGCCAGGCTACTTCAAGAAAGACGCCGTCTTCCACGGCGTCCTTTGGTAGTCGTGCGCAAGACGCGCGTCTAGAGAGACGAGGCAAAGCCCATGGCTCCGTGTCCAAAAAGAAAAAAGGGAAGTACGGATGTTATGAGTCTCTAGCATAGAGGTCTCTAGCCGCCTCGCTCTGACAATGGAAAGTGCACAGCCACACAATCCGGTGAGTGTTGTTTACCCCTAGTCAGTCTTGACTACGGGGTTGCGCAGTCGTTACCGCTTATGCTGTTGACGCTGGGCCTACGTAACATTACATTTTGATGTGCTTATTTCACTACGTATTCACAGTTGTTGTCGCTACGCCACTGACGCTGTGTTTATGTACTCACTGCACACTGATATGTGCTATGTTTGTGCCCTGTATCCTTCAGTGCAACTGGCCATTCAACTACGTATTCACAGTTGTTGTCGCTACGCCACTGACGCTGTGTTTATGTACTCACTGCACACTGATATGTGCTATGTTTGTGCCCTGTATCCTTCAGTGCAACTGGCCATTCAACTACGTATCCACAGTTGTTGTCGCTACGCCACTGACGCTGTGTTTATGTACTCACTGCACACTGATATGTGCTATGATTTGTGCCGTTATATATTGCCCTGTATCCTTCAGTGCAAATGGCTATTCTGATTACAACATATTCACAGTAGTTGTGCAACGCAAATGATGCTGTGTGTGTACACCGCACTCTGTTATGTGTTCATGATTTATGCCGCCATAAATTGCCCTGTATCCTTCAGTGCAACTGGCTATTCTGATTCAACTATGTATTCACCGTTGTTGTGCGATGCCACTGACGCTGTGTTTATGTACACTGATGTGTGTGTTATGCTTATGCCACGACATTGCCCTGTATCCTTCAGTGCAACTGGCTATTTTGATTACTACGTAGTCACAGTTGTTGTGTGATTCAACTGACTCTGTGTTACGTACACACGACACTACACACTGTTATGTGTTCGGATTTATGCCACTATATATTGCCCTGTATTTTTCAGCGCAAATTGCTATTCTGATTACTACACAGTACGTATTCACAGTTGTTGCGCGATGCAACTGACGCAGTGTTTACGTACACACTACACACTGATATGTGTTATGAATTTTGCCGTTGTATATTGCCCTGTATCCTTCAGTGCAATGGCTATTCTGATTACTACACAGTACGTATTCGCAGTTGTTGCGCGATGCAACTAACTTTGTGTTACGTACACACTACACACTGTGTGTTTGGATTTATGCCACTATATATTGCCCTGTATTTTTCAGCGCAAATGGCTATTCTGATTACTACACAGTACGTATTCACAGTTGTTGCGCGATGCAACTGACGCAGTGTTTACGTACACACTACACACTGATATGTGTTATGAATTTTGCCGTTGTATATTGCCCTGTATCCTTCAGTGCAATGGCTATTCTGATTACTACACAGTACGTATTCGCAGTTGTTGCGCGATGCAACTAACTTTGTGTTACGTACACACTACACACTGCGTGTTTGGATTTATGCCACTATATATTGCCCTGTATTTTTCAGCGCAAATGGCTATTCTGACTACTACGTATTTACAGTTGTTGCGCAATGCAACTGACGCTGTGTTTATGTACACACTACACACTGATGTGTTATGAATTTTGCCGTTGTATATTGCCCTGTATCCTTCAGTGCAATGGCTATTCTGTTTACTACACAGTACGTATTCGCAGTTGTTGCGCGGTGCAACTGACTCTGTTATGTACACACTACACACTGTGTGTTTGGATTTATGCCACTATATATTGCCCTGTATTCTTCAGTGCAATGGCTATTCTGACTACTACGTATTCACAGTTGTTGCGCGATGCAACTGACGCAGTGTTTACGTACACACTACACACTGATATGTGTTATGAATTTTGCCGTTGTATATTGCCCTGTATCCTTCAGTGCAATGGCTATTCTGATTACTACACAGTACGTATTCACAGTTGTTGCGCGATGCAACTAACTTTGTGTTACGTACACACTACACACTGCGTGTTTGGATTTATGCCACTATATATTGCCCTGTATTTTTCAGCGCAAATGGCTATTCTGACTACTACGTATTTACAGTTGTTGCGCAATGCAACTGACGCTGTGTTTATGCACACACTACACACTGATATGTGTTATGAATTTTGCCGTTGTATATTGCCCTGTATCCTTCAGTGCAATGGCTATTCTGTTTACTACACAGTACGTATTCGCAGTTGTTGCGCGGTGCAACTGACTCTGTTATGTACACACTACACACTGCGTGTTTGGATTTATGCCACTATATATTGCCCTGTATCCTTCAGTGCAATGGCTATTCTGATTACTACACAGTTCGTATTCGCAGTTGTTGCCCGATGCAACCGACGCTGTGTTTACGTACACACTATATGTGTTATGATTTTGCCGTTATATATTGCCCTGTATCCTTCAGTGCAAATGGCTATTCTGATTACTACATATTCACAGTTGTTATGCGATGCAACTGACGCTGTGTACACACTACGCACTGATATGTGTTATGATTTTGCCGTTATATATTGCCCTGTATCCTTCAGTGCAAATGGCTATTCTGATTACTACATATTCACAGTTGTTATGCGATGCAACTGACGCTGTGTACACACTACGCACTGATATGTGTTACGATTACGCCGTTATATATTGCCCTGTTCCTTCAGTGCAACTGGCTACTCTTATTGTGTATTCACAGTTGTTGTGCGCTGCCACTGACGCTGTGTTATGTACATTGATATGTGTCTATGGTTTATGCCGTTATATATTGCCCTGTATCCTCAGTGCAACCGGCTATTCTGATTAACTACGTATTCACAGTCGATGTCGCTATGCTTCTGACGCTGTGTTTTGTACACATCAATGCAACTATGCTATCACGTTGCCCTGTATCCTTCAGGGCAACTAGCTATCCTATCTAACTGTGCATAGTCACAGTCGTCGCTACGGCGACTTGCGCTTCATCTGTGTACACACTGAAGCGTTATGCTGTTATGTTGCCCTCAACGTAACTGACCATTGTGTTTGAACTGCGCATATTCATGCAGTTTCGGTCGCTTCGACTAGCGCTGCATTATACACACAGATGTTTTAAATGTGCACACTGATGTGTTATGCTGTTATGTTGCCCTCTATCCTTCAGTGCAACAACCAGCTGTCCTATCTAACTGTGCATATTCACAGTTCTATCGCTACGGCGACTACACTGCACTTATGTACAAGGATGTGTTTTTGCTATTTTGTTGCCCTGTTCCTTCAGTGCAAAACTAGCTATCCTAATCTACCGTGCATATTCACAGTTTCTGGATGTATGTATGTGCACGGATGTGTTATGCTGTAATGCTGCCCTGTTTCCTTCAGTGCAGCTAGCCATCCTGATCTAACCGTGCATCTCAGCTACGGTGACTTACGCTGCGTTATGTACATACATGGATGCGCTATTCTTACGCACTTGTGTTATGCTGTCATGTTGCCCTGTATCTTAGTGCGACTAGCTATCCCAGTCGAACTGTGCATATTCACAGTCTCTGTCGACCTGCGACCTGCGCTGCATTATTGCACATGGATGTGTTCATGCTGCGGTGTTGCCCCGTATCCTTCAGTGCCTATACTGAGCTACTGCGTATAGTTGGCGCTACAGCGACCGATGCTGTTACGTACATGTGCTACGCTGTTATGTTGCCCCGTTTCCTTCAGTGCAACTGGCTATTCTGTACTAACTCGTATACTCACAGTTCTAGCTACGGCTACGACTGTGTTTGTGTACTTCTGAGGTGCTATGCTATTATGGAAGGCTATTATCTAACTGCGTATATTCACAGTTGTTGTCGCTTCGGCCACTGGCACTGTGTTTATGTACATTCAGTTATGTGTTAATTTGCACTTCGGTACATCGGCTTTAGAACATTGGCTATGTTCTACAAGGCAGTGTCAGTTTCCTCGTGACCCCCTTACTGGCCTATCATCCCCGGTTCACGGACCTGAGAGAGTTATGGGGCTCCCCCATGACTATCCCCCTCAGATGATTGGCACCCCAGCCCCAAGGTGTGGAACCTTCTTGTGTGTCTGCTGCTGGGTCCTTAGTTGAACAAGACACTTCACACTAATAAGTGCTGAGAGATCTCCTTGAGAATGACCTTCCACCTGCTCTCGCCCCAGCGAAGCACTTGGAGACCTACGCTCATTCTACATGAATGATGTTGCATTGTCTCGGACCTAGTGACTGCAGCGTCACTCTCCGTCCAATACCAGGCTGCGTTCCAGTCGCTTACACCGTTCAGAGCACAGATTGATCCCTGCCCGCCTTCTGCTGAGCCGTCAGCCTCACATGATGCTGATACTCAGAGTGCTGTTGGCCCTGTAAGGGCTTTGCGGATGTACGTGGACCACTAGGCAGCAGTCTGACTAGCTGTTTGTGTGCTTGGTGGATGGTACTAGGGACTGAGACTTTCTCACTGAATTTGACGCTTTTCAATCTGGCTTAATGCCCACGGGATTTAGGTATGCTGGCTGTCTTCTCAGAACACGTTCGCCAGGGTTTCAAGTTTTATGCACTGCCTATAGCGTCGTGGGTTGGTGAGTTTTATTAATGTACTCATGAACTGTTACCACCACAGCTGTACAGTAGTCTGCATTATCCAGAGTTACCATTGCTGCTAACTCTGTGTTATGACTATAATGTATATAATGACTATACATAGCTGTTTCCGCATTACACAGTAGTTTTCAATGTACTGTTAACTCTGTGTATGGCTATAAGGTTATGCAGCTGTCACCGCTTTGCCGTTGACACTGTGTTAACTCTTATGCTGAGTGCTTATGGTGTTGTGCTGCCCTGTCCAGTGCAGCCTTCGCTTCATTGCATTGGATTTGCAACTGGGTAGGTCGGAACAGACGTTTCTTACTCTAGTTTCGCCTATCAGTTCGAGTGCTCCTAGCGGTGCTGCTGGCTTAGAACTGTTGTCTCTCGTGGGAGTGTAGCTTGACCCCGTTCAGGGCTTATCTTCACTGCGCTCACGGCGGGATTCTATACAGTTCCCATATACGTCAGTGACGTAATGTCGAAGTGACCGCCTTGAAAGGGAACGTCTCCGGTTACTATTGTAACCTCGGTTCCCTGAGAGGCGGGAACGAGACATTACGTCAGCCGCCGTGCTCGCCGTTTGATCAGCTGTGCTAGCGTTCAGTCTTGATTCTGACGTTATTGCCGCGCCCATGCTATTTATACTGCCCGCGGTCCGGTCAGCATTTGCATGTTTTGCGTCAATTGGCCAGCTGTCTCCAGCTGGCGTTAGCCTATAAGATTTCAGTGAAAATGAGGAGGAAGGGAGTTCCCGTATACGTCAGTGACGTAATGTCTCGTTCCCGCCTCTCAGGGAACCGAGGTTACAATAGTAACCGGAGACGTTTTCCACTTTAACGCACCCTCCCGAGGCCGCTGTGAAATAGCACCACGAATTGTGCAGAAAATGCAATAGGCGGCTCTTTGTGCATTGTGTAATGTCAAGTTTCAAAATTCTTATCAAAATAATTCTACAGTAAAAACATCTTAAAATTTGGATTTAATTAGAGAAGCAGCTCTACTATAATGGGCTTATGCTCACTTTAACGCACCCTCCGAGGCTGCCGTGAAATAGCACCGCGAATTGGGCTGAAGGCGCAATAAGCGGCTCTTTGTGCATTGTGTAATGTCAAGTTCAAAAATTCATTACAAAATAATTCTACAGTAAAAACTTCTTAAAATTTGGATTTCGTTAGAGTAGTAGCTCTACTATAATGGGATAATGTCCAATTTAACGCACCCTCCCGAGGCTGCTGTGAAATAGCACCGCGAATTGTGCAGAAAATGCAATAGGCGGCTCTTTGTGCATTGTGTAATGTGCCAAGTTAAAAAATTCATACAAAAATAATTCTACAGTAAAAACTGCTTAAAATCTGGATTTCGTTAGAGTAGTAGCTCTACTATAATGGGATTTTTTCTTTTTCTTTTTTCTGCACCCGATGGATGGACCCGTTTCATTTTTGCGGTCAAATTTCCAAGTCCAGGGAAGACAACGATTTTACACGGTTGGTTGACTGTGTTAGTTAAACCGCAGCGACACCGGCGAGTACCATCTGTAGTTAGGGGGCCCCCTAGTGGCGGCGGGGCCCTAAGCAGCCGCTTAGTTCGCTTATAGGGAGAGCCGGCTCTGCGTGCGGGACAAGGGGTGAAAATGCTGTGCGGTACAACCATAGACTGTAAAAAAATATGGACGTAGTGTCCGTGACGTCACCCGTAGGTTTCTGAAGAGCATTTTTGAAGCCTAAAGTGGGCGGAGCCGGCCGTCGCCATCTTGGCCTTGCGTCACTCCCGGATAACAGAAAATAGACAAACAGGCGGGGCGTGAGTGGAGCTGAGGAGCCTGGCTATCTGAAATCTCCTAGCTCGACGTGATCGAGTTAGCTGATGATGTAAAGCCAATTAAACGTTCCTATTTTTGCCCTTCGAAATATTATAATAGTTAAAAGACATGGCTACAAGTGAGACTGTGTATTACTTCGAGAGTGTTTGTGTGTGACAGCGGCATCGCTCAAGTTCGTAGAGAGTCCATTTTAAATTCTGATGTTGGCTGTCTCTCAAATGGGTTATGGTTTAACCGTTAAACCATAGATATATATTTCCTTTGAAGTGCAAGTAAATGCGCTAGAAAATCCGCGCTCATTCACGGACGGAGAAAGCGCCGACGCCCGCATGATTTCATCTGACGGTAACTAAGCATATTATAATCCATCTGTTCCATGGGAGCAGAACGAACGAGCATTTATTGACGTTTTAAATTTGAAAACCCCAAAAAGCAACGAAATTGTCAGACATCCATTAGTGCATGTTCACGGAGGAAAACAACTGAAATACAGCGCTGGTTGTTCTCTCGAACGATAACGACGGAATCCAAAGACGTGGGCTTTGTAACGTTACCCAAGTATTAAATTGTATGAAATAATAATCCCGGAAAAAAGCACAAACACTGCAGAGATGGCAAGTTCAGCAGCTAACATTGCTGAGGTAAAGTGACGGCTACTAACAGCAGACAAACGGCTAGCACTGACAGCGGCAATCCATCTGTCACTCAAGTGGCTTGGCCACACCCTTAAATTTAAATATTAATCAACTAAACGGACGAGTTATAAAATGATTCACCCCCATCACAGTTGTTATGAAGGGCAAAATTAGCTGTATAGACCAAATCCACATACAGACACCAGGCTTTAAACACGTTTTTTTTCTGCTGTAAAATTTGGCATTTTAACATGGGGGAGATACAGATTTGACTCACTTCTGACAACAGCCTCAAGCGGCAACCTCCCCGTCTCTCTCTTGAAACCAACACGGAAGTGAGTTAAACTGCAATTCGTTGACTGGCCACTTGAGGCTGTTGTCAGAAGTGAGTCAAATCTGTATCTCCCCCATGTTAAAATGACAAATTTTACAGCAGAAAAAAAACGTGTTTAAAGCCTGGTGTCTGTATGTGGATTTAGTCTATACAGCTAATTTTGCCCTTCATAACAACTGTGAGGGGGGTGAATTATTTTATAACTCGTCCGTTTAGTTGATTAATATTTAAATTTAAGGGTGTGGCCAAGCCACTTGAGTGACAGATGGATTGCCGCTGTCAGTGCTAGCCGTTTGTCTGCTGTTACTAGCCGTCAATTCACCTCAGCATATGTTAGCTGCTGAACTTGCCATCTCTGCAGTGTTTGTGCTTTTTTTCGGGATTATTATTTCATACAATTTAATACTTGGGTAACGTTACAAAGCCACGTCGGATTCCGTCGTTATCGTTCGAGAGAACAACCAGCACTGTATTTCAGTTGTTTTCCTCCGTGAACATGCACTAATGGATGTCTGACAATTTCGTTGCTTTTTGGGGTTTTCACATTTAAAACGTCAATAAATGCTCGTTCGTTCTGCTCCCATGGAACAGATGGATTATATGCTTATGTAACGTTAGGTTACCGTCAGATGAAATCATGCGGGCGTCGGCGCTTTCTCCGTCCGTGAATGAGCGCGGATTTTCTAGCGCAGTGGTTCCCAAACTTTTAACAGGCATGTACCCCCTGAGACATTATAGATCTTCCGGAGTACCCCCAACACCACCAATTGTTAACAACAAGTTTTTTTATTATTATTATTATTATTATTATATTTATTTTTATCAATTTTGTCGAGAACAGTGAATAGAATCATAAACATATGATAAATCTCATCAAAAGTCAACATATGATATAGGGCTGTGACGGTGGCAGTTTTTTACCACCGCGGTAGTAATGGACCCAAATACCGGCGGTGTTGCGGTGGTCGGGGGACGTTGTTTAAAAAAAAAAAAAAGAAAAAGAAAAGAAAAGAAAAGAAACAACACACTAAAGCCTGCAAAGCATTGAAATAAATATCAGTAAATACTGGTAACTTACATAATATAATAAAGTTGAATCTATTTAAAAAAAATAATAAATAAATAAAAACTTTCGTTAAATTTTCCACACAAAGACGCGTGATACAACCTACCGCTCTGCTCTTTGAGAGGGATGTGGGACACGAGCAGGAAAGAGACCATCGATCTATTTTCTGATATCTTCAGTTTTCTACTTGTAAAAGGTATGAAGAGCGAATTCTATCTTCCACAGGGGCAAGGCATTTAGGCTATGTTTGCGCGCTGCCAGAGAAAGCCAAACTAAAATCACCCGCGCGTGTGAAACGCGCTTTACAAATGAACTTGACACGCCTTACCAATTATCATATGTCTAATAACAAGAACAAACTGTGTTAAAAAGAATTTGACGTACAAGTAAAAATGTAGGCTATTTGTCCTACAGCGTTTTTCTAGGCTACTTTAACAGTAAAGAATACGAAAATAATTGACCTAAAAGCGAACAAAGGAAGAAACTTTATGCCTAATCCCCTTTGGAAATGGGTGAGACGCGAGTGAAGATATGGGAAAAGAAACAAGAGATTCCATGCAGGGATGAGTCACGATTTTTGAATATTCGATTAGTTTATTTAATTATAGACTATCTAATGTTCTAATGTCTGTTGTGCGATCTTTCTCTAAAATTAAATCTCCATGTTCTGGTGCTGATGCGGTGGTGACGAGTTCATGTAACCAGAGGGTGACGCTGCCAATAACGCACATAACAGCTGTCACAAAGAGCCGGCAAAAGTAATGATTATGAATGTGTCAAATATAGGAATGAGACATTTGAATAGTTTATTAATAAAGTGTTTATTTTTTTGTGTCAGTGTCGGGCTGCAAAGATTAAGTTGCTGACTCGTTATCTTCGCAGTGAACGCGCCTATAGAGAGAAATGCACACTTCATACGGATATGCTAGTCGGTTTATTTTCGTTTTGAATTGTTTTGTTTAAAAGTAGACAATTCAAGCTTTCTATAAGGAATAACCATATATTTTTAAATTCACTAATAATCGGGTGACCAGATCGCAAACCAGAATTCAAAGCCGAAAAAGCTTAAGTTTATGGGCTCACGCACAACTCTCTCATTAGTCATGAATTCAAACTTTTCCATGGCTGCGATATAACATTTAATTGCTAACCTATTATTTCTTTTGTAAACAAAGCTTTGTGTGTCATAATATTAATGTAAAACAGCATTCATATATTTGGCAAACCATCGCCAGTAGTCTAATACTCAGCCACCGCGGTGGCGCTTTACAACCGCGGTGGTGCGTTTGTCAAGATTACCGGCACAGCCCTATTTCGCGTACCCCCTGAAATCAGTCCACGTACCCCTGGGGGTACGCGTACCCCAGTTTGACAACCGTGGTTCTAGCGCATTTACTTGCACTTCAAAGGCAATATATCTATGGTTTAACAGTTAAACCATAACCCATTTGAGAGACGGCCAACATCAGAATTTAAAATGGACTGAATCTTTCTACGAACTTGAGCGATGCCGCGCTGACGGACCATGAAACTATTATAATATTTCGAAGGGCAAAAATAGGAACGTTTGGCTTTACATCATCAGCTAACTCGATCACGTCGAGCTAGGAGATTTCAGATAGCCAGGCTCCTCAGCTCCACTCACGCCCCGCCTGTTTGTCTATTTTCTGTTATCCGGGAGTGACGCAAGGCCAAGATGGCGACGGCCGGCTCCGCCCACTGTAGGCTTCAAAACTGCTCTTCATAAACCTACGGGTGACGTCACGGACACCACGTCCATATTTTTTTACAGTCTATCTATGGGTACAACGCAAAGCGGGACGGGTGGTGGTCACCCTACTTATAAAGGATATAAATTAGCCAAAACGGGTTTTTATTTGAATCTAGTGATTTGCATTTTTCTGTGAGGGGTAGCCTATGGGTTAGGGCCATAGAAAATAACTGTTCACATCGACAACCAATTTTTCCTGTACACAACACAACACACATGCGATGTGATAACGATAAAAAAAAAAAACAAAAAAAAAAAAACCCGCCAATCAGAACAGCGTGTGGGCGGGCTCTCGCACGGCACCAGAGATTAAATTTGACAGCACTCGAAAGAAATAGATAAGTACAAAATCAAATTCACAAATTTTACACCATTTAAACATTATTAAAAATGCACACTGAGTTACTAAAACAGTCTTTGTAATAGATTACATTTGTTTGTTCACAGTTTGAACGTTCTTGTTTCCATTTGTTTAATTTTAAGATCTGAGGTAAATTAGGCTATCCATTGTTGCTTTCAGTACGGCTACAAAGTTGGGAATTCAAAGTCACATTTTGACATTAAATAAAGCACATAAACATTATCTGAGATTATCATTGCCATACTTTGTGTTGTTCCATCAAAAAATAACAAGTTTTGTTACTGTCCCAATTTACCTTAACATGTAGACAAAATGGGACAGTTGCGTTCAGCTAAAGTGGGATGTCCTATTAAATAAAAGATAGGCTAATGCATTGTTTAATGTGTGAAATTGTTTTGTTTACAAAAAATGTCACAAAGCTCCAGGCAGAAACGGGAAAACAAATAGGAAGACATGTCAGCCAAACAAAATAGAGAGGTATAGCCTAATCAGTGGAGTGAAGAAAGAATGAAAGGGTCATCAATGCATATAAGGTAAGAGTGGAGCAGGCCAGGAAAGACTTCGTTTTCTGGCCAGAGAATGTTGTGTTCCAAAATCCACCCTTGAAAAGAAGAGTGGAAGGTAGTGGATGTAGTCATGTCTCTGGCAGAAAACCATGTATTTGTTATCTGATAAGGAACTGGCAAAAATGTTATAGCTTATTCACAGAGATGCAACAAAAAAATGGCTTTTGAATATGCTAAAGCTAATGGAATTAACTGAAAACAAAAACAAAGCAGGCTATTCTAAAACTTTTAAAAAAGGAACCCAGAACTGAGTATTAAACATCATAATCATCACCATTAACACATTCTGCTAGTGTGTCTGTTTTATAAAGTTATTCTTATACATTTTGAAAAAATTCTTTTGAAATAGCCTAATTTGTACTATTAATATCCTGTTGTGTCCCACTTTACCGTTTGCACTGTACCAATTTACCTGAAAATGGCTGTAGAATAAAAATCTTATTTTGGAATCTCTGTACATTTTTTTAAACACTCATATTCCTTCAGAAACCATAGTTGGAGATACAAGAGATCTTGAGCATTTGTTTAAAAAAATGAATAGTGTAGGTAGAATAGATTTATTTGTATTAAATACACAATGTACTAAAAAGAGTCCCAGTTTTGCTGACTTCACTCCAATCTTTGTTAACTCATGTTAGCTCAGGTCCATTAAATAATATTAACAGAGACAACTTTTGATTTGAATAATGTAGCCTATTAATTTGCATAATGTAGCCTAGTAAATGTTGCAATTAAGATAAAGAACTAAGATTAATAAATGCTTTTTAGAAGTATTGTTCGTTTTTAGTTCATGTTACCTAATGTATTTAGCTGTTGTTAACATATAACTTATTGTAAAATGTATTTATAGCGCTTAATAGATTGTTTCAAAGCAAGTCAATTTCAGATGTAAAGCAGCTCTATAAAAAATATAATGTCATTATTAAGCTCAGTTCAGTTCAATAACTGCCAATGTTGTAAAGTTCATGTTTTTAAAGCAAATCTTATCAATCTTGAAAGCAAGCTAAACATGGCTATGATAAAGATAATATCTGAAAAGAAGATTTCATGAGAAGCATAGTTTCTAAATATGATTAAAAAAAACACAATTTAAGCATTGTGCACAGCACAACCACAATTTGAATGGAGTTCTCTCACAATTTGAGTCATGAAAAGGACAGTCATAACAGTCTGTGGTCCGGTCACGTGTCACAGAAGCTAAACTGCAGTCAGTATTACTGGTGACCTTACAAAGCAAAACAGTGCACATGCCAATTCATTCAGATTACAGCCTCCATTAAAGGTTGTACAGACAACTCTAAAGAAACAAGAGGAAATCTGATTTAGTGGAAGTTTTTATGGATATAAAGGATAATTAAGTGAAATATACATTTGTGAGAATATTTTTGAAGCACTGATTCCACGAACCTTGCAAACTTTTTCTGCAAATCAAGCATCTACCACATAAAATGTCTGAATGGAATAAATGGAAGTGCATACCTTGTACTTCTAGACTACAGATGATAATCTGAATGAATTGTTTTGTTTTGTAAGGACACCAGGCCTAATACTGACTGCACCGTTTAGCTTCTGTGACACGCAACCGGACCACAGACTGGTATGACTGTACTTTTCATGACTTTCACCTTTTTTGCCTTTCAAATTGTGGTTGTGCTGTGCACAATGCTAATGTTGTGGCTGTGTTTTTTTATTCATATTTAGAAATTAGCCTATGCTTCTCATGAAATCTTCTTTTCAGAGAAATAGAATGTTTTTATCTTTATCATAGCCCTGTTTAGCTTGCTTTTGAGATGAGATTTGCTTTAAAACATGGAACTTTACAACACTGGCAGTTGTTGAACTGAATAGCAGGGCTGTGGAGCATTCAGTAAGAAGAGTTCTTTCGGACCATGCAAATAATATAGGCTACATTTACCACCCTTTGCACTGACAGAAAATGCACACCTAATTGGGATGTATTTAATACTACAGGTATCTATCATATCCAGTGATGTTCTCTTATAGTTTATTTCAAACCCAGGAGAAGAAAATTATACAAAACATCCCTATTTGAAGCTCTATATGCAGTCATAATTACTATTTATGAATATTTTCATCATTAAAATGTATTAATTTAGCAAATGATTTTGTCCAAAGTGACTTAAACAATCTCCTTTTGACAGTGAACATAAACATTCCATTTAAAATCAATATATCAATATCAAATATAATTCACAAAAGATTAAAGGGTCTTTGTGTCATTGTAGCATTCTATACAATTCTATAAAAACTGCAACTTTTGATTTTAATAATGTATTAGTAAACATTAAAATTTACATCAGCTAAGATTAATAAATGCTATAGAAGTATTGTTCATGCTTAGTTCATGTTATATAAAGTAGTTCACTAATGTAAACTAACGAACCCTTATACATTGTTACAGACACAGTTGCAAATATATGTAAATTAAATACAAATATCCAGAAATATCCAGAAAACAGGTAAGGGTTATTGCAGAAACAGCTGGGGGACAGAGGAAATATAGGATAAATATCCTATATAGTTCCTGGAAGGAAAAACGGGGAGATGAGAAGGAACAGGTGCTGCTTTTTCCACGGATGAAAATAATCTCATCACTGACTCATTCGTTAACTGATACCAAGTAAAACTAAAACCATAAAAAGCATTTTTTTGTTGTTGTTGCTTGAACTGAAATAAAATAAAAACTTAAACTTATTTTATTTCAGCTAGCCACGGCAGCATTTCGTATTTTTATTTAGTTCAACTTTATTATTAGTATTAAATGTTGAAATTAACATTGACTAACATTGAAGTATGGTTTATTGATGGTTTGTTAATGTGATTAAGGTTAAGAAATGAAAACCTTACTGTAAAGTGTTACTAAAGTTGCTAAAGTAATTTCCATCCTGTGCTGTGGACAGGTAAACAGAAACCTTTTGCATAGCAACATTTTTGCATGCTAATGTATCTTCATGTAATACCATGGAAACATTTGGAGTGCATATTCAAATTCTCATATCAGTGATGTACGTTAAGTTATTCTGCATATATGTTTACATGTTATTAGTGGATCGAGGACAGAATATGTTCGTACACAAAAACAGCTGTGAACATACAGCAAGGTAAGGGTTTTTCAGAAATCATTTTACTTTGTTTGGTACAAATGAAATATCAGTTTTCTTAACATTTTCAAAGATGTATTGCTATGTATTCTATATAGTGATTCATGATTGTATATTTCTATATTTATTTTCTCCTCAGACATTTTTAAACCGAGTCGACTGAATCTGCTTTCATTACAATGGAGTATCTGAAGTATCTAATGCTGATATTTCTCATCAGTAAGTGTTTTTTTTTTAAAAACAAGTTTATTTTAGATCAGTTTGTCAATTTCATTGCATTTTTTGAGTAGAAATTAACGCAAAGAGTTTAGTATTGCCTACAATGGCAATACAACAACTGGTGTTTAAAAAAGCATTAGGTGGCAAAAATGTGTTAATTCAAAGGGCAACTAAGCACAAAGAAAATATAAATTTTAGGTATTATTAAAAAAAAGAAGAAAATATCTCAGATGATTTATTCTAACACATGACATTGACAACCTAAAGTGTCTAAACATGTAGAAATGCTTTTTGTAAATAAACACTGATTATTGCAGCATGTTTTATAAGAACATACTTTAAACTTTCTCATTTAACTCAGTGTGTTACTTGCCTTACTTTGTAATTGTTTGTGGAAAAAAAAAGAGAAAAGTGCTTCTAATTTTTTTGTTGAAGCTGTTAATATATATATATTTTTTTTTTATTATTTTTTTTCTAGTTGTTTTACGGATGACTAGCAATTAGAAAAAATAATTTATCAAAAATGGCAGGTTATGGCAGCACTATTACCAGTGATGAGGGCCATCAAACAATTAGAAATAGTGCACAGCATTGAAGTGTTTTGCATCATATCATTCTCAACTAGGTGGAAAACATGTGAACTCTAAAAAGTAATTCAGTAATTCTAAAAACACTTTTAAAAACACACAACACAGCATCTCAAATGTTGGTTTGGTCGTTATTAAATGACTGAGCCAAAGTCAGTTAACAAAAAATGCTTTTGTAACAACCTCCCAGAACTGTCTCAAACGATTGTGTTCCCAAACACCAGCATCCAACCAGAAGATAACATGACTGTGGTTGTTATTGCGTTTCATCTGTGATGACTCTGCAAGTCATTTACGAAAAAAGAGCCACAGTGTCTTCCCCAATTGCAGCAACTTACCTTTTTATTACAGATATGTTGTGCCAATTTCCCAGGAAGTAGCAAGTTTGTTCTCTCGAACGCATGGGATGGAAACAGTGCTTTACTAGCAAATGTTTTGTCATATTCCAAGTTAAATTTGCAACTTTGCGATAATTCTATCTGTGCAATGTCCAAGAACCCCTTCACAAGACCATGCCATACTATATGTAAAAATGTGCAATTTATATGTGTGCAAAGGTTTTGTTGAAGAGGATCTTTTGATCTGAAAGTTTTTGTGTGGTACTATATAATCAATCGGAAGCAAACATCAGGTTATTCCAGTAAGTATCAGACTGGATAGGAAAATAATTTTGTGCCCCAGAGAACCCCATACGCTTTCAAAGCAGCACGAAGCTGCAAATAGAAAAGAATGAAGACACTGGAAGATTAAATGTAATTTTCAAAACCTTTAGTGAGTATATTTCTCCATCTTTTGAAATATCAGAAACAGTATGGATGGCTTGTTTATTCCAGTTTGGAAAATATATTAGTCCATCACCTATAATTATTTTTGCGTTATGGAATAATCTGAGCTCAGAATGAAATCTAGATGGAACATTTGTTGTCCTCCTGCAAGGAATATGCTCTGTTCTGGTCTATTTTGGTTTTCGTTTTTACTGTGTGCTTTTTTTTGTGTTCTCTAGTTGGTTCTGTTGTTTGTTTATTAGTACCCACACCTGTTCCGTTTTATCTTTGATTCTTGCATGTTATTTATGCCCTGAGTTTCCTGTGGTTCTTTGTCCGGTATTATGTTAATGTGTTGTTGGGATTCTGATACTCCTGTGTGTTCTCCTTTCTTATTACAAACTCTTTATGTATCTTTGATTCATGCGTGTTCATCTACACGTGACAGAAAATCGGACCAAAACAGAAGGATTTTTTGCGGCGTTCCCAATTAACCATCTGCTCCTCGGAGGACACCAGCTTCACTCCGTACTCAGAGTCGAGCCAGCCATTACCCTGCTACACGGATATGACGCCAGAGCCCACCACAGACGGAGAGCTCAAGTCTGCCGCGATGCATGAGCCAGCACCAGAGAGAAGGACTGAGCCAAACATTACTCCAGAACCCGAGCCACACTGTGAGTCTGACCAGATGCGTGAGCCGGAAATACTGTGTGACTCCGTGGGAGTAGTTGTAGAATTCGAGGGAATGGATGTAGATCCCGTCCACACTTCCAGTGCTGAGGGTGAGCTGAGGGTGAACTCTAGTGGTTATTTTGAAGTTTTGGAAGAGGATATTTCCCAATGTCACCTGTCACCGCTGGTCCCGTCCACAGCACAAAGTCTCCTGTGCCCCAGCTGGTCCCGTCCAGCTCAAAGCCTACGTTTACACTGTCAGTCCAAATCCGATTATTTGTGTATCCGATTGGAATCTGATCTAAAATTATTAATGTCCACACTGTGTATCGGAACTGTTCAGATCCAATTTGTGTGTCCATGCAGCTCTTTAGTTTTCCGGAATATCTGCATTGGTTTCCATGGGAATGATGTTGCTTTGGTAGGAATACGCCAAATACAACAACAACTGCATCTTGGAGTGGTTTGCAATAGACATGTTGTCTTATTTAAATTTTACAACATGGAAATGTGTAGCCATGTAGTCCACAGCTGGACTATGCTTCTTCTGAGGCAGTGGCAGAACCGGAAGCTGGTATGCACATAGCTGGTATTTTCCGCACTGTTCATAACGTGTCTCCATTATATTGTCATTTTCTGCTCGACCGACACTTTGCAACAACACAGCATTGTTTCGGCAGCAACTTTCAGCATGTTTCCAATAACAACTTCTGACGTTTACATTTTATTTGGTGTGAAAAAGTCACATAAACCACGCAAAATCCGATTAGAGCAGTCAGTCTGAAATTGGATTTCCAGAAATGCGATTTGAATAGGATTTCAAACCACATAAGGATGTTGCTTGAGACGGATTTGTAAAAATCGCATTTCATGTGATTTTTTGCTGTTCACATTAGCTCATTCCGATCGGATTTCAATCAGATATGCACAAAAATCGGATTTGGACTGACAGTCTGAAAGTCGCCAAAGTCTCCTGGGCCCCAACTGGTTCCGCCCAGCATGAAATCACCTGTATCTCCAGAGTTCCTATCCAGCCTCCTTCTCCTGCCTCCTCTTCCAAAATCATTCAGTTCCTTAGCCCCACCTTCACTGGTTCCCTTCAGCCCCACGGCTCTTTCTCTGACACCTCTCCACTGTGTGGATTTACTGAGGTTCTTCCGGTCTCCAGCTCCATCCAGTAAAGAGGATCCCCCGGCTCCGCCTCCAGTCGCTGATCCCCCTTGGCTCCTCCCTCCCTCTGCTCCACCAGATACCCTTATCCTTATGGCTCCACCAGGCTCCCTCATCCCTCCGGCTCCGCTTGGTCAGACGTCGCTCTGAATGCGCCACGGACTTCCGAACAATCCTCTGGTCTCTGTCTCTCCACCCCTTTGGCTCCGTCTGGCCTCGCCTTCCTTCTGGCTCCACATCGGTTCTCAGTCCCACCAGCTCCACTCTTACCTTTGGCACCCTGGCTTCACCTTGGAAGCTCGTCACTGCGGCTCAGCCTAGGCCTCCAGGGCCATCTGTGTCGCTCGGTCCCATCACTCTCCGTCTGCGCCCAGGGCTCCACTTCCATTGCTCCATCTCAGTCCATTGCCCCCCTGGTGTCGACAGCCAAGGCTCCACCATGGCTCCTTCCTCCTTCGACTCCGCTATTGGCCATCGTCCTGGCTGCGCTCTGGGTCCCCACCAGGCTACTCCTGCTCCTGGCTCCTCCCTGTCTCTTCCCACCATTATCGCCACCCTGCTTTCTCCCACTGTCACCTGCGCTTGTCTCCTGCCATTCACCTGTTCCGCGTCCTTCTCCAGAGCCCCCTCCCTCCCCCCTCCCTCCCTCCCTCCTCAGTTGGAGTATGCTCTGTTATGTTCTATTTTGTTTTCATTTTACCCAGGGCAAAACATTCATTTCAATTAATGCAACCCTCTCCTGAAAATAATTAGGAAAAGCAGTCCAACACTCTAAATCAGCTGTAACCTTATTAAAAGTACAATGAAATAATTCTCTATTATTAATTTTACTGAAGGAAATATGTATGTAAATAAATACTGAGATGTTTGGGGGTAAGACAATACTGTTTAAGCTGCTGTTCAGTGGTAAAAGTCATGATTTGTTCCAATTTATGTAATTTGTAACCACTAACCAGAGATCTCACCAAAACTCAAAAAAAAATTGGTAAATGCACTGCCAAACCAACAGCAACATTACCCAAATACAACAGCACATAATCAGCAATTCAGCATAAAGAGATATACAATGATAAGAATTAAAAATTGTAATTGGACTATAATTAGGAGCCTCACAGCTTGACAAAATGGCTCCAAAGATGTTTTCAATCTTTTAGATGCCACAAACCTCCAACTTTGATCATCCTGGTGTGAGGGCCCCCATCCTAAAATTTAAAATGCAGCTAAATATTTTCATGTAAAAAAAATTCATTTACACAGAGAAAATTAATATTATAATATGCATAAAAAATATATAGAAAATATTCGTTTTTATTATGTTGCAGTACATTCAATTTATTCTACTATTTATTCTAAGTTTTTAGTTAGATAATAATGATAATAATTTGTTACATTTATATAGCGCTTTTCTGAGTACTCAATGTAGATGTATACTTTTATTTTATTTAATCAATGTTTAATTTATATCATTCATTTAATTAATTTATTTGGTTTAATCCCAATTTTTATTTTTATTTTTATTGTCTACACCAGGCGCGAGTGGCACAGCACAATAAAAGCAAAAAGAACCCATTATAATAAGTGATGCTGTCTTGGATGTAGTCAAATTCCTGACAGTAAACTGAACTTAACTGATCTAAACTACACTAAACTACCCCGTTCTATTTCTGATGTACTTCAAGCAATCGCTTTACTTCTGACACAAAGAACAAATGGATTTGCAGTGGTCGCTTTGTCGCGTCTAGTGTAGACAGCCTCAAGCTGTTGCAGTGCGGCGTGACACGATGCATCAACTGTCGCTTTCGGTGTTAACGCGTGATACATACAATTTTCCAACACACTTTGTGACTTAGTCTAGAAACCCAGAAATATTTTTTTGCTGAACACATCCACGAGTTAACCATTTATTTTTAAACTCTTTCCCCGCCATTGATGGAATTTTCCGGAGATCCATGTTTTCAGTGTGATATAGTAGGGGACGCTATTACGCATCTTCTAAAAGAGTACAGTATCTCCAGATCTCCAGAAGAGTACAGATCTCCAGAAAACAAAGGCAAAAAAGAAACAAGTGATAAAAGCAATGCTTAAGCACATTGTAGTCTTTGATAATTGCAGTTATTTGCGGAATTATCAACTTTACATGGGTTGTGCCTCGGCACGGCACAGCGTGGATGAATCCAATGTTTTGAGGAGAATGTGCAGCTGTCAGTCGCCGCCGGTGTGGAGACTGGCATTCAGAATCACAGATTCTACTCTTTGAAAGTATGACCAACATAAGAATTTTCACCGGAAAATGTCATCTGAACAAGTAACTGTCAGCATCCTGCCTCCTGTTGTTTGTCGCCGGGCCTCTAGAGGTCACCTGTGTTCTCCTCTGCTTTAGTTCTTCCTTGTTATCCTTATCCAGGTCACCTGTGCCTTGTTTCCTCTAGAGTATTTAAGATGTGTTTTTTCCCCTTGCTCCTCACTCGGTTTTTGAGTCCTGGCTATGTGTCTCCTTGCTGTGACTCTTGAGTCCTTTCAAGTCATCTAAGCTGTCCCAAGTAAGCTATTCTGAGTTATTTGATTGTGTTTTTCTCCCCTCGTGGAGTTATTTTATTTCTCTCCTGTTATCTTTTATTTTGGATTATCTGTTTTTTAATACCTCTTTGTGAGAAGAACTTTTTTGGACTTGCAAAGTATCTTTTTTTTGAATAAATCTACTTTGCCTGGAGTTTTGCCTTGAGTGTTTCGTTTGGGTCCAACATTACCTCCTCTGTGGCTAAGTGGTAGAACACTCACTCTCCACACCTGAGACCTGAGTTCGAGCCCAGCTTGTGACAGTAACATCCACTTTTGTTCTGACCATCTAAAAAAAGCATTGCAGTAAATCGTGCTGATTAAATCTATCACTTATGTCTTACCTGTCCAGCAGAATCTGTGTCCGTTTTGAACCCCTTCACGCCACCTTTCAAAAGCCCTTCCGATATTTATCCTTGTTTTTGCATGGGCCCGGTTGCAGTATCTTTTTTTTCTGTAGCCACTCCAAAGTCCGAAGTCTTTAGCATTTTACAACGGGTGAATCTCCAGTTGTCACTGGTGATTGTCGTTTGAACCTTTCTGGATCCGCCATCAAATTGATAAGTTAATTATATCAAGTGCTGTGAGAAAAGGCTATAAATCTCCACCTCCAACATCCTCACACTCATAGTCTACTAGCCGAGTCTCTTCTTTATGTGTACAGATGTGACGTAATGACTCAAAGACATACTTGAATTTCCTGCGGAAATCCACCAGTACAGAGGTGTAGTGGTAAAAAAAGAGGTGGGTAAACTATAAATTCTGGTGGACCACGACGTGGTCACCCGGTAAGGTGGGCCACTGCCTACCGGTGTATGTGTATCCTGATGACATCGCTATAGGCTATCATTTGATGGTACTACCAAGGGTATCACTGGTTGTTCCCTCATAGGTCACACAATTCATACTATTGGACACTATTCAATTCATACATTAATCTAAGTTCTTGTTAAAGAGACTCAAGAAGGAATAATATGGTTGAAATCTATCAAGTTTACTAAATGACAAAACAGAGAGAACAAAAATATTTAAGAGAGATAGAGAGGGAGGCTTATATTCAGGGCTTCCAATGCAATGCACTTGTACATAATGACTAGATGTACCGCATCGCGGTACAAAATATGACCGCCGCTCAGGCCTGCACTGGCTTTCCACAAAAATAAATGACGTGGAGTAATTTGGCTGTATTGCGTGTTTATGTATATACCTAAAAATAGTAGTATGTGCATGTCTGTCTGTGTGTGTTTGTGTATGTGTGTGTCTGTCTGTGTGTGTGTGTCTGTGCGTGTATGTATGTGTGCGTACATGTGTGTTTGTGTGTGTGTGTCTGTGCATGTGGATCTGTATGTGTGTGTATGGGTGTGTGTCTCTGCGTGTGGATGTCAGTGTGTGTGCATGCTTGCGTTTGTTTGTATTCCTGCATGTGTGTGTGTGACAGTATCATCCTAAACCAGCAACCCTTCGCTCAACAGCACCATCTACAGGCCGATGAGTGTACAGTCACTAAATGTGCACATAAATGAATTTATTTTATACCCCCCCATGGATGAAATTCTACGAAACTTAGCAGAGGATACCCCCAGAGGATGTCAAGTTAATCAAACACATGAAATATGGTGCAGTTCTGAACATCTCCACTGAAGATAGGGGCGATTAAAGCAGAATAATATTGCATTTTCATTTTTTATGGGAGGAAACGAAATTTTTCCGTAGAAGTCTAGTGCATAGCTGTCAACCCTCCCGTTTTTTCCGGGTTTCTCACGTATTTTAACTCTTTTCCCGCTGTCTTCCCGTTTTAGTATTTTCCTGTAAAATATCCCGTATTTTTAAAAGTCTTAAAAACGGCCAGATTTCCATCCTAAGTCTTAAATTTCATTTAGTCAGGTGACAGGTCTAAAAAAGTGTTTACCCTCGTTCATTTCCAGAAACGCTGGCCGCAGAAAGTTATTACAAAGTAGCAAAAAAGTGTGGAATTGTAGCCTACAAAGCGGAGCGCTGCTGGGTCTCCAACTCGTCGCTCGCATGCTACCAGTCGCTCGTGGCTTGATATGAGCTAGCTCGCCAGAGGCCGTTCACATATGGCGTCTTTCGCGCGCTCAAGTTTGTTCAAATGTAGGCGCGCGGCAAGCGCGCTCATAATTGAAGCGACGCGCAAATTTTTTTACCAGGCGCAACGAGATAAAAAAAATCTAAACTTTTCAGAATGCCGCAAACGCACCGCAGGTCATGTGACAGGAACCAACTAATCACCCCTTTCCATAACAACATTGAAAGCTCAGTCAACATGAAGGATGGGGGTACACCCAAACACTACTAATTAATATAAGCTAATGTATAAATGTCAGTAATTTATCTTTTTTGACTTTTTATAAAAAAATATTTAAAGGCTGAAATAAGAGGTTTATCTTTGTATAAAACCTTTTTTGTCAAAACTTTATTTGAACTTCCTACATGTTAGTAGATAACATGTTGCAAGACACTCTTTTAAAATCTGGCCATCACTTTTAATGGTGTAACGGTCACCAGCTGGAGTGCCCTTGAGAGCCACCAGAGGGCACTCCACACCGGACTTATTATATTCACTCACAGACTACATTTCCCATCCTGCATCTACCTGGACTGATTACTTCATACACCTGCACTGCATTATACACCTGCACTGTTTCTGATTACAGTCACACCTGATCCTCATTCTATAGACTATTTATGTCACACACATTCTCACCCCCAGTGCGAAGTCTTGTTTTACTGTTGTGAACTTTTCTGAGCGTTTATTCCTGTGACTGCCTGTTTGTATTTTTGACCTTGCCCGTTTCTGGATTTCTCCCTGTCTGCTGCCTGCCTACGTTACCTCTGCTTTGATCTCTGACTCTGATTGTTTGCTGCCTGCCCTGATCTTCTGCCTGGTATTATACTACGATTTAGTCCTGTCTTCACTGCTGTATCTGCTGGTTCTGACCATTGCCTGTTTGACCACTCTTATTAATAAATCAAGCTGCAAATGGATCCCTCTGAGTCTTCCAATTCATAACAGAAGACTTCGCCACACCCAGATCCAGCAGCTATGACCTCCTGGAATCCAGCAGTACAGATCTCGCCTGATCTTCCCAGCATGAGCCGGGAGTTCGCTGGACAGATCGCAGCCTTGGCCCTGGATAGCCTCGATCTGTTCCAGTACACCTGGGGGTTTGTTCCTCTCGCTGCTTCTTGCTCTCTGAGTGACGAGGCAATTAAGTTGTGTTACCGGCTGGGGGCTAAGGAGGTCGACCCGAGGGAGCTCCCCGATCTTTCTGGTCTGGATTGGAGAGAGGCACTCTCCAGATGTCTGGAGAGCTTCCTTCCGTGGCACGCCATGTCACCACCTGCACTTCACGCCAGTCCAGCCGAGCCTGCACTTCACGCCAGTCCAGCCGAGCCTGCACTTCACGCCAGTCCAGTCGAGCCCGCACTTCACGCCAGATCTGCCGAAGCCAAGGCAGTATGCGTCATGCCCGCCGCGCCTGAGACAGCAAGCGACATGCCAGCCAAGCTAGAACCTTCACCGCTGGTCCCGTCCAGCACAGAGCCCTCTTCACCGCTGGTCCCGTCCAGCACAGAGCCCTCTTCACCGCTGGTCCCGTCCAGCACAGAGCCCTCTTCACCGCTGGTCCCGTCCAGCACAGAGCCCTCTTCGACGCTGGTCCCGTCCAGCTCAGAGCCCTCTTCATCGCTGGTCCCGTCCAGCTCAGAGCCCTCTTCGCCGCTGGTCCTGCCCAGTTCAGAGTCCTCTTCGCCGCTGGTCCTGCCCAGCTCAGAGCCCTCTTCGCCGCTGGTCCTGTCCAGCTCAGAGCCCTCTTCGCCGCTGGTCCTGTCCAGCTTAGAGCCCTCTTCATCGCTGGTCCTGTCCAGCTCAGAGTCCTCTTCGCCGCTGGTCCTGTCCAGCTCAGAGTCCTCTTCGCCGCTGGTCCTGTCCAGCTCAAAGCCCTCTTCACAGCTGGTCCTGCCCAGTTCAAAGCCCTCGCTGCCGCTGGTCCCGTCAAGCTCAGAGCGCACTGATCCAGAGCCAGAGCTTCACGTCAGTCCTGCCGAGCCAGAGCCAGGGCTTCACGTCAGTCCTGCCGAGCCAGAGCTTCACGTCAGTCCTGCCGAGCCAGATCCAGAGCTTCACGTCAGTCCTGCCGAGCCAGAGCTTCAGGTCACGTCTGCCCGTCCAGAGTCTCGTCCCGCCAAGACTGAAATTGTTCCTGAGCCTGAATCTGATCCTGATACTGATCCTGAGCCTGAATCTGTTCCTCTTCCTGCGCCTGTGTCCTCGGACAAGATGGCCGACTCCACGCCTGTGTCCTCGGACAAGATGGCCGACTCCACGCCTGTGTCTTCGGACAAGATGGCCGACTCCACGCCTGTGTCTTCGGACAAGATGGCCGACTCCACGCCTGTGTCTTCGGACAAGATGGCCGACTCCACGCCTGTGTCTTCGGACAAGATGGCCGACTTCACGCCTGTGTCTTCGGACAAGATGGCCGACTCCACGCCTGTGTCTTTGGACAAGATGGCCGACTCCACGCCTGTGTCTTCGGACAAGATGGCCACCGCATCCCCTGAGCCCGTTCCTGTTCTTGAGCCCGTTCATATTCCTGAACCGTCGTCTCCGCCTGAAGGGTCGTCTCCGCCTGAAGGGTCGTCTCCGCCTGAAGGGTCGTCTCCGCCCTGGCCGCCTGCACAGCCTGCTCCACCCTGGCCGCCTGCTCCGCCCTGGCCGCCTGCACAGCCTGCTCCGCCCTGGCCGCCTGCACAGCCTGCTCCGCCCTGGCCGCCTGCACAGCCTGCTCCGCCCTGGCCACCTGCACAGCCTGCTCCGCCCTGGCCGCCTGCTCCGCCCTGGCCGCCTGCACAGCCTGCTCCGCCCTGGCCGCCTGCTCCGCCCTGGCCACCTGCACAGCCTGCTCCGCCCTGGCCGCCTGCTCCGCCTTGGCCGCCTGCACAGCCTGCTCAACCCTGGCCTTCTCTATTACCGCAGTCTCAAGGTCCTCTTCCGCTCCACGGACCTGGCCCTCCATCCCGCCCCCGGATCCGCCTCCGGGCCACCTCCCACCTGGACAGTTTGAGCGTCTGGAAGCCGCTCTTTGGGGAGGGGCTATGTAACGGTCACCAGCTGGAGTGCCCTTGAGAGCCACCAGAGGGCACTCCACACCGGACTTATTATATTCACTCACAGACTACATTTCCCATCCTGCATCTACCTGGACTGATTACTTCATACACCTGCACTGCATTATACACCTGCACTGTTTCTGATTACAGTCACACCTGATCCTCATTCTATAGACTATTTATGTCACACACATTCTCACCCCCAGTGCGAAGTCTTGTTTTACTGTTGTGAACTTTTCTGAGCGTTTATTCCTGTGACTGCCTGTTTGTATTTTTGACCTTGCCCGTTTCTGGATTTCTCCCTGTCTGCTGCCTGCCTACGTTACCTCTGCTTTGATCTCTGACTCTGATTGTTTGCTGCCTGCCCTGATCTTCTGCCTGGTATTATACTACGATTTAGTCCTGTCTTCACTGCTGTATCTGCTGGTTCTGACCATTGCCTGTTTGACCACTCTTATTAATAAATCAAGCTGCAAATGGATCCCTCTGAGTCTTCCAATTCATAACAAATGGTATTTTAATGTTTACGTAAACAAAAGTGCATATTGATGCTAATCAATTTGTTTTTTGCTGTTTTTCGACATAAAACTTGTTGAATTGACTTCATTCTGTAGTATTAGTACTTTTTGAACAGGATTCTGTGATAACCGTGATAATTTTGGTTTGTTAATAAATAAAGCTCTTTAAACATATCCATTGGTCTGTATATTGTGTAGTTATAAACTCTTTAGACTGTTAATGATTAGTGCTTTTTTTTAAAAATTTTGTGGGTAAGAATCGTGTAAAAAAAAAACCTCTTATTTTGGGGATGGATTCCGGGAAATCTCCCTTATTTTCAATGTTAAACGTTGACAGCTATGGTCTAGTGGGGCTACATGACCACCAAATTTCATGTTCCCCGGTGTTTCGGTGTCCCTGGTATCGTTGACGAAAAATTTACGGGGGCCCCAGCGTAGGGGGGGAAGTGGCCCCCGGGGACCAAACGAAATTTTTCCGTAAAAGTCTAGTAGACCAACATACCATAATTTCTTCATCCTCGGTGCCACGGTTCAGGTAGTTATTTAGAAAAATATGCATTTTTTTGGGTTTGGGGGGGCCCAGCGCGGGGGGGGAGTGGCCCCCGGGGACCAAACGAAATTTTTCCGTAGAAGTGTAGTGGGGCTACTTGCCCACCAAATTTCATGTTCCCCGGTGCTTCGGTGTCCCTGGTATCGTTGACGAAAAATTCAGTTAGAGGATAGGAAAAAAAAATAAAAAAATTTTGACAATCCCTATATGACCGCTTTCGCTAGCTACGCTAGCGGCGGTCATAATTTTGGATTTGGGATTATTTTCATTGTCGATTAATCTGTTGAATATTTTATTGATTAATCGATTAGTTGTTTGGTCTATAATATGTCAATATATGATATTTAAAATATGGATCAGTGTTTCCCTGTAGAGGGAAAAGTCTTTAACCTGGTGCAGGCTTGATTCCCTCTGAATCTCTTGTACAGTTGGGTTTCGACATGCTCCCTATATTAAAGCAGCTGCCTGTAATGAATAAAAAAAAAAATCACTTTTTTTTGCCTCGTTTTAATGATCTCCTGTGCGGCTGCTATTGAAAAGGCCGAAAATATGCCGTCCTGCCCCTCCATGTTCGGCGATCAGGTTTCATTCTCGCGCAGCTTGTTTAGTAACTTCACGAGCGTGTCTTTTCCGCTCCGTGTGTGCGCCGTTTTCTTTGTTTCGGTGTGTGTGTGTGTGTGTGTGTTGGCGCGCTGCGCTCTCTGTTCAATGTTCCGCTCCGTGTTTGCACTGCGCGTTCGTTCTGCTCTGTCGTTAACGGCCCAAATGCTCGAATCATGTACCGATCGGCGATCACTCACTGGAAAAGCAAAGTCTGCTCAAATAACGTGAAATTTAGAGGTGAATAAACGCAATTTAGAGGGGGATAAACGCACTTTGGAGGTGGGTAAACGCTATTTCCGAATTTTGGGAGGTGCGCAAACGGCGTTTACGTGCGTTTAGCCTCCACTACATCCCTGAGTAGCCTACCACTGGAATTAAAAACATTATTACAAGCTTACCGTTTTGAATCAAGCTAAGGCAAGGTAGTTTTGAACACTAGCTGATAACTTGCTCAATTTATTTTGGATAATTTTTAACCCAAAAAAGTTACGGACTGCAGCTTTAAGTTTTTTTAAAAAAAAACATGAAGTTAGAATGAAACGCCTTTTTTTAAAGCAGAGGCTCTGTTCTTTCTTTTGATGTATCACATGTTTAGATATCCATAAACAAAATATTATTGGGGCCCATGAAAGTTTTGATATGATGATAAAATGATAATGCTAAAATGATTAAATAAAATGCTGTCAACTTAAAAAAAAAAAATAAATTAAACGCTGTAGAGAAAACTTAAATTAGAGGTCTATGTTTTCAAGTGGATGAATATTTTGGTGGAGCAAACACAAGCTACAGCTGGATTCATTGGAAGTGATTTCCGGCTTATTCATGCCAAACCAAAATGAGTATCCTTACAAAATGCTTGAATTTATACGCTAATGTTTAGAAATATTGAAATGTGCACAAATTCTGCAACAACTAGATTGTGAACCACACAGTCATGTGATTCATCTTGAACATACAGTGTTTGATTGTTTCATTTAACTACCTCTCCTTTTACTCTTTATAGGTGACACAAGAAAATCTATACAAGTAATGGGTTTAAACTATAAATCTCAATTTTGGTGAATTATTTACAGTTCTTACTATTCCCTTCAGAACAGGGTTGTGGGTTTTCCACACTGAACACTAGTATTGTGGGAGGTGAAGATGCACCTGTGGGGAACTGGTCTTGGCAGGTCCATCTACACATTTTTGACTATTACATCTGTGAAGGGTCCCTCATCAGCCACGAATGGGTGCTCACTGCGGCTCACTGCGTTTACTTCTTGTAAGAACACAAAATAGATGTACATAAATTAATTAATTTGATTAATAAGATTTAATGTGAATTTGCAGTTGTTATTCTCAGAGCTAACACACTGAGAGTCTTTTCTTCCACATTCAGACCCCCATACAGTTACTGGACTGTTTATCTGGGCAGACAAAGCCAAAACACTTCAGTCTCTAACCCAAACGTGGTGAGTCGAGGAGTCCAATCCATCATTACACATCCAGACTATGTCCCTTCACAGTTGACTAATGACATCGCCTTGCTGAGATTGAGTGAGCCAGTGAACTTTACCAGCTACATCAGCCCAATCTGCCTGGCTGCTAATGACAGTGTCTTTTACACTGGCACCACCTGCCGGTCCACTGGATGGAGACAAACCAGTTTGGAAGGTAACGATCATCAATTTGCGCTCATTGAACTACATGTAGTCTGGTCTGGATTATGTAACCAGATGAAAAAATAAAGTACTTGTCATTGTAAATTTGTACCACATTACATTGTCCACCTTACTAGTAGTTGTACTGATAAATTTGGACACTTTATTTTCCTTATACTTTTAATTAGGACCCAAATACAGTAACCTGACATTACACCGTAATGGAAAGCTTAGGATGTCTCTTACATAGTCAAAAGCTGAAGATAAATGTACTGTACTAAAACCAAATTCCAGATTTCCTTCAGGCAATACGGGCAAAATAGGATACAACATAATGACAGCATCAACTTGAAATCAATTATATCTAATTAAAATATCCATTAAATTTAAACATTTTTTTTTCACTATGTTATTGCTCCCTTCATCCTCTTCTCACTCCATTGATTTAAAAATGTCTTGCCCTTACCTTAATCATCTTAATGATTCTAAAAACAATATTGTAAATGATCTAGAATTCATTTCTATATTTTCTGATACAATTCACATCATACAAAAATTGTATGTAACATTTATGAATACTTTGTTACATTTTTATTACCTTAATCTTAAGATTTATCTCAGATTCACTTTCCCTACCATTGCTTTTTCCACCGAGGCCATGTTCCTCGATGTGACCTCATCAGTTTAGGAACATAAAAACTCTGAATTTTCTGTCATATTTTAACTCGGCACATGAATATGGCTAATTTCATAGACTGAATGAATTACAATTATCAAAATGCAGTTACACATTTAATACGCAAAAGACAAAAGTCGCATTTCGTTAAGAGAAATGTAAAGACTGCACTTAATTTAATGTACAAAACTGACTTCAGGAAATAAATTCAGTTAATTCCATTTATGCATATGAAAAACGCCTTTCGTTCATGGACTGCATATGTCCATCAGAAGTTTAAAACAATTGTGAGCATTTATGACATTTTTCATGGAAGGTGTTTTCTGGTATCCATTAAATTAAAAATTCACTCAGCCTTTATCTTTTTATGGTAAGATAATACATTTTACCTGTATTTTATAATTATTGTTTAATCTGTACTGTAAGTGAATCATAAAGTGGTCCATATTTTCACCAGAATGTCTTAAAAGCCTTTTTTCTTGATATGACAATTAGAGTCCAGTTCTGGAACTCTGCAGGAAGTGAAGATGAATGTGGTGGGGAATAAGGAGTGTGACTGCAGGTTTCAAGAAATTCCATTTTGGGACATAACAATCACTCCGACAATGATCTGTGCTGGAGGAGAGACGGGCAAAGGAACATGTTATGTAAGTTACAACAGTTCCCACAACATTGTCGAATTCTTGATTGTGACACTTTACAAAGGGTTTTCATTAACATGCATGGGTTTGAAGCAGTTCCAGTGTATAAAACCATATTGTACCTTAATATCACTTTATTGTAATTTAATATATTAAATAACACATGTACATGTATTATCTTCATTTAATTTAAGCTTTCTTCAGACAACATCGGTTCCATATTAAAATGAACATTTTAATAGTATGAATTCAATTTTCTCTCTTTCATTTTTTAGGGAGATTATGGTGGTCCATTACAATGTAAGCAGGGTTCTGGATGGATCTTAGCTGGTGTCACTAATTGGGGGATTTCTTGCTTCACTGGATTTGGTCCTGACAGTTATGCTAGAGTATCCGAATTCCATTACTGGATCTTGGAAAATGTTAATGGATCAGATGTTGAATTTGTGACTTTTAAATCTGATGGTGAAGATAAGGACAGCAGCTTCCTGTGCTATGGAGAAGATACAGGTAGAGTATAAACATGGTTCTGTAAATGTAATTGCAAGTAAGAAATAGAACAATACTTTTACTGCATTTATTAAACTTGGGTAGGGTTTATTTCCACACACACACACACACACACACACACATATATATATATATATATATACACACACACACATATATATTTTATACATTATAATTAGGAGCAGGTAAACTTAAAAAATTGGACATCATAAACGGGCGCACTTAAAAATATCTTATTTATTTACTTCTTAGTATCTAATTTTATCAGTCAAGTATTTTTTTTTTTCAAGCATATTGTTTCCTGGCAGACTGATTAGACCTGTGCACCCCAACCTCTGAAAAATGTGTAGTAGCCAGGAAACAGACCGAAAGTGCCAATTCCAGCCACTTCTTGACATGTAACAAAATGTGACATTACATTCCCTACATCATAATTATGGAATTTTGTTCTGTTTTTTCCTCAATATTTTATAGTTTCAGGCCTTTTCTACCCATTTGGAAATCAAGACATAGAGAATCCCTCTGAAGATGATGGAAGCTCTCCAATAGTATTTTTAGAAAAACGCTTTGTATATTTTGGACGTGTTTATCAACAGACTAATGTAAGAATATTGTCTTCATAAATTCTTTGTATGTATGAGTGTACGTACTGTGCAATTATAAAGTAGTCTGTCTTCAATCCATACCCCATATTGACTTTTTTGATAATTGATAATAGAGATTTGTGATAATTCATTACATTTATTAAAATTACCTAAATGAAATATCACACTGACATAAATAATAAGACACACAGTACTTCTTTAAAGCACCTCTGACAGCAGTTACAGCCTCAAGTCTTTTTTTGTTAGTGATGCAACAAAATCTGGACACTATAATTTGGAGATTTTCTGCTATTCTTTTCTGAAGTTTGATGTTGGAAAAAAATCATTTAAAACAGTTAAGAAATGTAATCAACATGTGATTTGTGTAAAATATGTTATTAGATATATATTATTATTAATATTGATATTATGAAATCTAAACATCAGTTCAACAGATTATTTCAAAATTATGATTTGTGATTTTTTGATATAGTCAAAATTGTCAAGACCTTTTGAGGAATCATTTAAAGAGTTAGTTCACCCAAAAGTTCTGTCAGTATATTTCTCACCCTCATGTCGTTCCAAACCCAGAAGACTTTCATTCATCCCTCCATTGACAGTTACACAACTGACACTTTGACACTTCAAAAAGTTCATTAAGAGATCGCAAAACTAATCCATATAAATTGAGCAGTTTTCTGAAGAGACACGACAGCTTTATATGATGAACAGATTGAATTTATTCTTTAAATTATCTTCATTTGCATTCAAAGATGATCGAAAGTCTTACGGGTTTGAAATGACATGAGAGTGAGTAATTAATGACAGAATTTTCATTTTTGGGTAAACTATCACTTTAAGCTCAATCGCTCAATCCTTCCCAGTCTTACATGGCCTTTGTTTTTTTTTTTTATGTTATATTATTTGTAATCATTTTAATTATTGTACTTTTTAAAAACTTGTATTGTAAATTGCAAACCTCATATAATGAAATGAATATAAAAAATCTGAGCATGCACATTAAATTGTTGAAAGAAAACATAAGAGTTTCAGTCCCTGTTTTATACTGCCAAATCTCTTTTATAATATTGTTTTATCTCTGCTTCAGGTTAATAACAACGGGCATTTGACATTCGATGGGCCTCTTTCAGATTATTCACCTTCACAAGTCAACAGAGACATCATTGCTCCACTGTGGACAGACATGGACAACTCTGTCACTGGAAGCATCTCCTATCGTCAGGTCACCAGAGGCGGACTCTTACTAGCAGCTTCAAACAACATAAACCAGTATTTTCCCAGTCTGAACTTCACTGCCTCATGGCTGCTCATTGCTACTTGGGATAAAGTACCATACTACAACAACGCACAATCTGTAAGCCAGCCAATTTGTTAATGGAAAAAGTATTTTTGAATTTTTGTGTTCTAAGCATTTAAGCAAGTATTTGATGGGATATATTGACGTGTAATTCCAATTTCTTTTAGTGTTTAGTTTAGTTTTCTTTCTTTTTATTTCTCTAAGAATGCAGGTAAACCCATGTTAAGCCAACATATCTCCAAATTGTTCAAAAATCAAATAACCAAACAACCAATTCCAGTCAATCCAACAGGAATCCCCATGATTTAGAGTGATTTCGCTAAATTTCAAGTTGGTCACGCAAATTTGATGTGATATTGGTTTGAAAGTCACCTCGGTGTGAACAGTGCTTTATACATTTGCTATGCTACTGACAATATGAACCTTTTTTACCTTTCATTTTGCTGAAATGACGCTACCCATAATTTGGGTGAAAGAAAGAGGAAAACTGATGTTTATTAAAGTGTCACATAAATGGGAGGATAAATTGCTTTTATTTAAGTTACTGTAGAATTAATCAAGTATAAAGATGAAATTACTCTCTGTCCATGAGCTATTAGGATCATTTTCTATTTCTGTTACAGAGTTCATCTTTTCAAGTTGTTTTGGTCTCTAGTGGCTCTCTGTCTTTTGTCATGATGAACTACGGGAATATCTCCTCTACGAATCAAAGGTTTCAGGTTAGAAATAATTATAACCGTATCTCTGAACTCTGGCACTAAGATAATATTGGAGAGCTTTGTGCCGCAAAGCGTTTTTGATGATGAAAGATTTTTCTACTCAGGCTGGCTATGGCACAATAGACTCAACAAACTATTCCTCAATCCCTGTGTCTGATGAAAATAAGCTGTCCGACTCCAGCAATGTCAATGTCCCGGGACGCTGGGTATTTCGTGTTGATGGTGGACCTGAAGAGGGTAATCCTTTGACTCTGTGCAATGACTTTTTTAAAACTATGATCTGATCAAATCAGACCAATTACAACTTAAAAAAAAGAAGTAGAAAATGTTTGTGACCAGTGTAATAAGTATACATTTTAAGCTGCTGTAAGCTGTTGGATAACCATGCATAAAATATCCCTGATACATTTTGTACAATTTTAATTTAGGGATTTTTGCATCTGGACTTTGTTAAAACACTCAACCATTATAACCATTAAATACTTTACAACTTAATATTAAGATGTTCCTTTTTCAATTGCAGGATTTTTTTACCCATATGGAGATGAGGATACAAAGAACCCTGCGGAGGATTTTGGAAGTTCTCCACTGATCCCTCTGGAGCAGCCATTTGTGTACTTTGGGCTTGTTTATAATCAACTATATGTAAGCAGCATTTTCACATCATGACATTTTACACTATCTTAGTTTTATTGAAACAATGTGAATAGCTTTATATTCCACATTGAGAATGTTACTTGAAAGTCCAGATGACTGAGCTTTCACTGTTTTGGTCTCATAACAGGTGAATAACAAGGGGTACTTGACTTTTGAAGAACCGTTTTACCAGTGGTATCCCTACGATTTTCCAGCATACTCGACTAGAGACATCATCGCTGCACTGTGGACCGACATTGACATTACAGATAAAGGAACCATCTCTTACCGACAAGTAACAGATGGTCATCTCTTGAATCGGGCCTCTAGAGACATAAACCAATATTACCCCAACTTGAACTTCTCTGCCTCATGGGTTTTCATTGCAACTTGGAATAAAGTACCGTACTATGGATACAGGCGGACAGTAAGTCTCTTTTTAGCTAGATTGAAATAGCAGCAGTTTCTTGCACATAAATGTGTAATAAGGAAACAGAATCCCATGTTCTCTGTATTTATGTAGTAATTCCCTTCATTTTCCAGGAGTCGACCTTTCAAGTGGTTTTGGTGTCTGGCAAAAACATGTCATTCACACTCATGCATTATGGTCCTATTGCCCCAGCCGTAGATCGTACTATGGTAAAGTAATTTGAAAAAGACACTGAAATCAAAATAAATTATTTTTATCACTATGATTAATGTAACTGAACTTTTTGTCCTGTTATTTGATTGACAGTCTGGATATGACACAAGTGATTCAACTGATTTCTTTTCAATTCCTGTTTCTGACACCACAAACCTGTCATACACCAGCAATGTTAACGTCATGGGTCGATGGATTTTTCGAACTGACACTGCATCAGAACACAATGGTACAGTAATTTGATAGTAAAAAAATGCATGGCATGTATTACATATCATGTTTAATTTTCATTGACATTTATGCATTTAGCAGATGCTTTTATCCAAAGCGATTTACAAAAGGGGAACATAGAATTGATCAAAGAGCCAGCTAGAGAAGAGAAGAAATGCAGAGAAGATTTTTATGTACTGCAATCCTTGCATTGGCTTCCTGTTAAATTCAGGATTGATTTTAAAGGTCTCCTGTTTGTCTAAAAGGCCCTATCAGGCCTTGCCTCCCAGTACACCTGTGATCTTATCATTCCCTACTCTAGAGTTCTCAGATCAACAGCTTTTAAAGGTCCCTCACTGTAATTTTAAATCGAAAGGAGATTGTGCTTTTTCTGTGGTAGCTCCCAAACTCTGGAATGGTCTCCCATTCCACATCAATTGCCACTTTTAAGGCTGCGTCTCATTTCTCTGTCTTACCCCTTACTCTTACCCCTTCCCCTCGGTTTTGCGCGTTCATGTGAGGGGAAGTGGTGTCCCAATTCTCATTTTGATTAAGGGCTAGGGCCAAGGCGTAGGGCTATATAGCCCTTGAAACGAAGTCTGCGGAGGACCACACTTGAAAGAGAGGAGTAGGAATTTCTCAGAAGTGAGTCGCACAAATGTATGTATTTTCAGCAGTTTAATGACACTCGTGTTTTATAATACCTTTAATAAAACGTTCAAGCGGTTTTAATTGTAATGTTTTTGTTTTGAATCACTAGTTAACCGCTAGCTAGCAGCTATGCGCTATTTGCCGTTTGCTAATGTTTTGCTTATGGTGTCGTCGGCGCCGCCTTTAAATACAATGAAACAATGTCTTTGACTGATGGCACACAAGCGTGCAAAGATAAAGGGAGACCAGGCAATCGATATCACAACCCGAGACGACGGCATCTTCGTTTGTTTATGTCAACGCGTATCGCCTCTGTTGACGTAGCAGCCAGCTAGCGGAAAGGGAAGATGACGCAAACGGTAATCGAGTGGTGTCTCATTTCTTAGAGAAACGTTCTTCCCCCTACCCTCCTTCACTCGGTATCGAAGGGCAAGGGGAAGACGCAGACAAAGGGGTAGGGGAAGGGGAAGGGGTAAGACAGAGAAATGAGATTGGCCCTTAAGTCTTATTTAAAAACTTTTTTATTTCCTTTAGCTTTTGAGTAAGTCGTGTTTGATTTGTTGTATGGTTTTAATGCTATGGTTTTTTGTAAAGCACTTTGGGGCAACATCTGTTGTTTGAAAATGTGCTATATAAATAAAGTTGCTTGCTTGCTAATGTTGTAAAACGCAAACCTGCATGACTGGGCCGATGATGAGGTGTGGTTGGAAAAGCTCAGCTGGTCATCAAACACTACCCCCAGGTTCCTTGCTGTCCTGGCTGGTGTTAGTGTTGTGCACCCCAGTTGCACAATGATGTTGTGGTCAACTGATGTGTTTGCTGGGATTACAAGGAGTCTTTGCAAGTTGAGCTGCAGATGACGCTCCTTCATCCAAGCAGAGATGGCTGAAAGGCAGGCAGAGATACAAATTGAGACATTGTGGTCATCAGGTTTAAATTAAAGATATTGCTGTGTATCATTTGTAGTGGTAGGAGAAGCCATGTGCGTTTATGATCGTGCCCAGTGAGGTTGTGTAAATGGAGAAAAGAAGAGGAGAGAGCCCTGGACCTTGAGGCACCCCAGTGATTAGCTGATGGGACTCAGACACCCCTCCTCTCCATGTAACCTTGAAAGATCTGCCAGTGAGGTATGACTGAAGCCATCGAAATACAGCACCTGTGATGCCCAAGTCCGAGAGGCTGGCCAGGAGGATCTGATGGTTAACGGTGTCAAATGCCACAGAAAGGTTCAGCAGAATAAGAATAATTGACTTGGAAGAGAGGAGAATGTTCGTCCTCCCGTGTCTTTAGGGGTAACTGATTTTGTTTTGGTAGTAGGATATCTTGGCAGCAGAAACATTAGAGGAGAAAAAAGACAGGAGACAATGGTACATACTCAGGTCAGCAGTGTTTAGTCTTGCTGCATTTCCTCTCAGCATTCATGAGCTTGGTTTGATGGTCATGGAGACTATCTGTGACCCCGGCTGGAGGGTGTTGCACGTCCTGGCCAGGGGCTGATAGTTGTTTATTGTGTTGTTTATATGTGTTTAAAACATGTAGAACAATTTATTGAGCAGTTAATATGTTGTGAACTGCTGGGAGTTGCAAATAAAATAAATGCTGAAAAATAAATGTGTATGCTTTCAGGACTGTTCTATCCATTCAGAAATAGGAACAAACTTCAACAGAATGGATTTGGATTTTATGGATTTCCTGTCCGTCTCTATTTGCAGACACCATTTTCTTACCTCGGGTTTACATACAGCTATATATATGTGAGGACACTCATTTATGCATTTTTGCATTTTTACTTTTTTTAAAGTAATTTATCACTAGCCATTAAAAGTATTTGTCTGTTACTTCAAACTCATTTAGGTTTACAAAAATGGATTTCTTACTTTCAAACGGCGATTGTTTCCATCAAGTCCCCGAACTCTTCCAGCTTACACAGATGTAGACTTTGTTGCTCCACTATGGACAGATATTGACAACAGTGACTGTTACTCCCAAGAATTCAGCGGTGTCCGAGTACTACAGCGAGCCACAAATGATATACGTCAATATTTTCCTCAAAACAATTTCACTGCAGACTCAGTTTTTGTTTTTACTTGGGATAATGTGAGATATTATAATACTTCAGCACAGGTAAGATTTGTTTAAATATTTGTTTTGATTTGTCTTGTGACTGTGATAATTTGATGTTGTGTTTTTTTTTTTTTTTCTCAGAATTCCTCCTTTCAAGTACTGCTGATCTCAGGTTCCGGTTTGTCATTTATTGTATTTAATTATGGCAATATTCCTCAAACTAAGCAAATTGCAGTGGTGAGAAAGCTTTTCAAAGTCCTGTATTTTTTTTATTTTAAAATTGAATAACTTTTGTAATATTCTGGACAGTTCAAATGCTTTTGTGGTTACAGTTCCCTTTCAGTCGCTCACGTTCGACGTAACGTCGACGTGACGACGTAATTGGGATCACTTCAGGGAGCCCTATCAACTTCGAGTGTCTACAGAACGAGCCAATGAACGTTGGCGTGCGTGAATCGCCTCACGCGCCCCCGCCCCGCAGCGCGGGTATAAACAGGAAGCGGGCGCACGCACACATTGTCTTTCACTTCGGAGCCGAGCTTCTATGAGACTTTTTGTCTATCAGAGTCAGCTGTTTGAAGACTTCAAAGAGGATCATCTCTCTGTTGCTGTGTTGGTGTGACGGCGCGATCAGTGGTGGCCGCGAGCATTGCAGCTCTCAACTGCTGTTTTCACAGCACTGTGTTTGTGTCTGTGTGTGTGTGTGTCGGTTCGGTGGGCGTTTCCCCTGTGTGTGCATTCACACTGCGGCTACCCCTGGGTGCCTCAACACAAAGAGAGTTTTTCAAATCCTTTTTTATTTCAACTAAAAGAGCAACACAAGCGTGACCCTGCGTCTTTTTCAAGATGTCATTCCGCTTGTGCGTTTCTGGGTGTGGTCGTTCCCTGGCGCCAGCAGATGGCCACAAGAGTTGCCTCTCGTGTTTGGGCATTCAGCACGCTGAGGCAGCTTTTGTGGATAGTTCATGTTCCCATTGCGGGAATATGACTATCACAGCGTTAAGATCGAGACTCGCTTACCTCAAGGGAGGTGCAGTCCCCTCGCCTATGCCCGGATCTAGAGTCTATTCTGCCCCGCAGAATAGACCTACTTTGGCGCATGACCAGGGTGATCTGAGGATTACCGTGAGGGCTTCCCCGTCGAGTCATTCTCCGCGGGCCCCTCATGCCTCACATACGCTGCTGCCATTGGAGCCCCTTAGTGAACGTCTTGGTCCTTCCCCGGAACGACCAACCGTTTCCTTTGGGGCCCCAGCTGACGATCAGATGTCGATCGCAGCATCGGAGGGGGAGCTGTCCTCTGGAAATGGCGACTCGGCTGCGTTGCCCCCCTCGGGGTGTGTAGCGTTGTCCGAGCCAGATCCAGAATGGACTGCTATGCTTTCCCGGGCCGCCGAGAAGGTCGGGCTTGCGTGGAATCCTCCACCACGTCCCGAACCTTCTCGGTTGGACGATTGGTTTCTCGGGGCGGGCCGTGCTGGTTCTCAGTGCGCCGCCCCGGTACCTTTCTTTCCGGAAGTGTATGAGGAGCTTTCTAGGACGTGGAAGGCACCGTATAGTGCCCGAAGCCGTTCTAGTGGCTCCTCACCCCTCGCCACCCTCGACGGCGGGGCAGCTAAGGGGTATGTGGATATCACCCCAGTGGAGCGGGCCGTCGCGATGCAACTGTGTCCGGCGTCCGCTTCCTCTTGGCGGGGTAATCCACGCCTCCCGTCAAAGGCCTGTAAGTTTTCGTCCGGTCTTACGGCGAAGGCTTACAAGGCCTGTGGACAGGCTGGAGCGAAGGCTGTCTCCCTCCACCCTTAAAGTGTATGTTGCCGCTATTGCCGCACATCACGATGCTGTTGATGGTAAGTCTTTGGGAAAGCATGACCTGATCGTCAGGTTCCTGAGGGGAGCGAGGAGACTGAATCCTCCTCGCCCACTCTCTATACCCTCTTGGGACTTGTCTCTGGTCCTTTCGGCACTTCAGAGACCACCCTTTGAGCCTCTGCAATCAGCTGAGTTAAAAATTCTGTCCTGTAAGACAGTACTCCTGGTTGCATTGGCCTCTATCAAGAGGGTAGGGGACCTGCATGCATTTTCGGTCGACGAATCGTGCCTAGAATTCGGCCCGGATAACTCTCACGTCATCCTGAGACCCCGGCCCGGATACGTGCCCAAGGTTCCTACCACTCCCTTCCGGGACCAGGTAGTGAACCTGCAAGCGCTGCCTTCGGAGGAGGCAGACCCAGCCCTGGCTTTTCTCTGTCCCGTTCGCGCTCTGCGTCTGTACGTGGACAGAACGCAAAGCCTCAGGACCTCAGATCAGCTCTTTGTCTGTTACGGAGGCCAGCAGAAAGGGAAGGCTGTCTCCAAGCAGAGGATGGCCCACTGGATAGTGGATGCCATCGCCTTTGCTTACGAAGCCCAAGGCGTGCCCTGCCCGCCTGGGTTGAAAGCCCACTCCACTAGGAGTGTCGCTTCTTCCTGGGCGCTGGCTCACGGCGCCTCGCTGACAGACATCTGTAGAGCTGCGGGCTGGGCGACACCTAACACGTTCGCTAGGTTTTATAGCTTACGTGTTGAGCCGGTTTCTTCCTGTGTGCTCGCTTCTACTAGCCGGTAACACCGAAGTTCCCGCTCTAGTGTCGGCTTGCTGCGCCACTCCCTTCCTAGGAACGGATACGTGCGCTTTTTACTCCAGTCGAGTTCCCCATTGGCGAACCCTGTGAGTTCCTCCGCACCCCTTCGGCAGTCGGACGTTGCGGAGCGTCCGACGCCAGGCCTAGTGCTCGTATGCTTGTGTAACTTGTGCTAGGCTGGGTTCCATATGTGGTGATCCCTGCGGCGATCCCATATGTGTATTCTTCCACGACCAGTTCCCTGCGGTGAGCCCGTGTCTTCCCTTGGCAGAGTCTGCTCTGCCGTCACTGTCCGGTGTGTCTCCCCCTTCGGGTGGAGCCACCCCAGTGACATTCCATATGTCGCACTGCCCCTTCGGCCAGTCCATATGTGTATTCTCCACATGTTACCTCCCTTCGGGCAGGATGTGGCTCCGCAGCGTTCTTTCCCCTGGAGAGGTACGCTTTCCCAGTGTTATCCAAGAGTTCCGCTGTGTGGGGTATAATGGAATAGCAGTTGAACTCCCTCTACGCAGGTCTTCCGCCCCAGCAGTTGGGGGTCTGAGAGTCTTGCGTAGGGCGCTGGATGTGGCAGCAACCGTGGCATTTTCCATGGGATCCCAATTACGTCGTCACGTCGACGTTACGTCGAACGTGAGCGACTGAAAGGGAACGTCTCGGTTACTGATGTAACCCTCGTTCCCTGATGGAGGGAACGGGAGACGTAACGTCCCGTCGCCACCGTTGCTGACCATCGCTGCATGGCCGTCACAAATCTCGGCTCCTCAGCGAAAAACAATGTGTGCGTGCGCCCGCTTCCTGTTTATACCCGCGCTGCGGGGCGGGGGCGCGTGACGCGATTCACGCACGCCAACGTTCATTGGCTTGTTCTGTAGACACTCGAAGTTGATAGGGCTCCCTGAAGTGATCCCAATTACGTCGTCACGTCGACGTTACGTCTCCCGTTCCCTCCTTCAGGGAACGAGGGTTACATCAGTAACCGAGACGTTTTATAGTAATGTGACATTTTTTTCTTGGTAGAATTAGCTATACAGATCCTCTTATCCACAGATCTGTAACAAACATATTTTTAATCATTATTTAGGCTGGATATGACACGATTGATTCAACCAGTTATTATACAATTCCAGTGTCTAATATCGCAAACCTGACCCACTCCACAAATGTCAATGTTATGGGCCGTTGGGCTTTTCGTGTCGACACTTTGCCAGCAAAACTTGGTAATACATTTTTTCTTTCTTCTTCTGAACTTAGTTAAATTTTCATGTTTGTACATACATACTCAGGTATGTACAATTGCCATAACATACAATTGTATTCTTTTTCCAGGTTTGTTTTATCCAACTGGCTCTCCAGTCTCTCAGAATCCCTGTCAAAGTACTGCAACCTCACCAGCTGTGCACTTGCAGTATCCTTTCTTCTACTTTGGGCGCAGATACCACAACATATATGTGAGATGTTATGTTAAAAACATTACATTTGAAGTACATTGATGTATTACAAGTCATGTTGCTTCAGTTCATCTTAATATCTTTACTATAGGTCAACAGTAACGGACATTTGACATTTGATGAACCATCTTATGAAAGACTCCCCAAGGCTTTCCCTGCCAACTCTACTAGAGACATTATAGCTCCATTCTGGGCAAAGTTTGACTGTAGTGTCAATGGAAACATCTTCTACCGCTTGGTAACTCAAGGCCGTATTCTGGACCGGGCAAGAAATGATGTCAAACAGTATTTCCCTCTGTTTGGGTTCTCAGTAAATGCAGTCCTCATTGCTACTTGGGAGAGAGTGCCCTACTTGAACAACTCCTTGACGGTGTGTAGATTGAATGGTTAAACTAATCTTTAACCTAAGTTTAGTATAAATGTAGTCAGAGATTTAATTAGTTTTAAAAGGATTTGCATTTATTAAGCATAATTTTGTTAAATGAGTTTTGTTTATAGACAATTTATAACTGTGTTTTCTCATTGAAACCCAATGTTTGTTTGTTTGCTTTTCTTTTCCTAGGAATCTTCCTTCCAAGTAATTCTAATTATTTGCAGGACTCTTTCCTTTGTCATAATGAACTACGGCAATATTTCCTCAGCTAACCAAAATATTCAGGTTGGACAGAATAAGAATCTTGTTACAGATCTTTAAGAATAAGATAATAATATTAATGGCCAATGGGACCTTAAATACCGGTAAATGTCTTGGTCAATAATTATCATTATTATTATTATTTTGTTTTGTTTTGTTGTTTACTCAGGCTGGCTATGACACAATAAACTCAACAAATTATTTTTCAATCCGTGTGCATGATGAAAATAAACTCTCTAACTCCAGCAATGTCGATGTGCCGGGACGATGGGCATTTCGAGTTGATGGTGGACCTGAAGAGGGTAACGTCACTTGTTTAATATAAAGAATATCACATTGTTTAATAAATAGCCATAAAATATAACATGGAAAAAATGTAGGCATCATAAAAATGTCCTCCTTCAAAACTTTAAACACTCATAATAATAATATTGGGAATAGGAATATTCTACCCATATGGAGATGTAGAGGATGAGAAAAACCCACAGTCGGATGATGGAAGTTCTCCAACGATCCCCTTGCGGCAGCCATTTGTGTACTTTGGCCATGTATATGATAAGATATTTGTAAGAAGCATTCATTAATGACATTCATTAATGTATATACCACATAGAGGATGTTACTTGAAAATCCAGATAACATATTTTGATCCTATAGGTGAATAATAACGGAGACCTCACCTTCGATGAGCCATTTTACCAGTGGTATCCAGATTTTTTTCCTGCATGCTCGACTAGAGACATCATCACTCCACTGTGGACAGACATTAATAATAGTGGGAAAGGAACCATCTCTTACCGACAAGTAACAGATGGTCATCTCTTGAATCGGGCTTCAAGAGACATAAACCAATATTACCCCAACTTGAACTTCTCTGCCTCATGGGTTTTTATTGCTACATGGGATAAAGTACCGTACTTTGGAAACAGAGAGGCAGTAGGTTTTTTACTCAATTAGAATGCGCTTTTATTGCATAGTATTTTCATTGAACTGATTTTTTTGGCATATCCAGAATGATGCTTGTATTAATGAGGAACGTCTGGTCTCTTCCAGGAGTCGACCTTCCAAGTGGTTTTGGTGTCTGGCAAAAACCTGTCATTTACACTCATGCATTATGATTATATCACCTCCACCTACGCTGCGGAGGTAAAGCAGTGTGGAAAATGTGTCAATATTGATATTCAGCAGTATGAAAATTTGGGGAATTTAATGGAGGTTTTTTCTTTGTGTTTTCTTCATTAACAGTCCGGCTATGACACAATTTGCTCTACTAATTTCTTTTTAATTCCTGATTCTAACATTGCAAACCTGCCATACACAAGCAATGTCAACGTCACGGGTAGATGGGTATTTCGTGTCGACAATTCATCAGAAAGAAATGGTATATATGTGTATTAATGAAATGTGTCATTCGCTGTAGCTTAATTCATTTTATAATTGATGTCTCAAAACATGCATTTGCTTGTTTCTTTAAATAGTGTGTGTAACAGGGTATAGGTATATGTAACATCCGCCTCTGTTTTGTTTTGCAGGATCTTGTGATGAAACAGACACTCAAGGTACATCATTTTACATTGACAATTTGGTTTCTAGTTAAATATAGTAACATAATTGATAGACTACATGTAGAAGTCTTGTTGGTGGGGTTTTCCATCTAGAATTTCAAAAGATTGACTTATAAATCACTTAATATACTTATCAATAACTTAAGTTTTGTCATTTAATTGAGACATTTATTATATATGTAACTCCTCCACCTGGGTCCTACTCGCCCCCCTCTGTGCGGGCCTCGAACCCGAATCTCTGGCGTGAGAGTCAGGCGCTCTAACACAGGGGCTAAAGACTGTAGCATATTTCGCTTATATATTTTGCTTGGCCGCTTTAATTCTGCAGCACAATCTATAATATTTAATAATATTATAGATTCAACAATTAATAATATTTATCTTTTAAATAATATTTATATTTTAAATGAGGTTGGGAAGGATCATTTTTTCATCATACTTTTTTTAAGAATTTTACTTGAGTAATCACATTAAATGTACTCATTGAATCAGGATTTAAAATGGGTCCCCTTCAAATATCAAATGAGATGAATGATGCTGTAGGAAACTCAGAATCGAAGACCAGGAGACTTGGTTCTTTCTTCAGCAGGATTCTTTATTGAGAACACGAGCTGTCGTAGCTGCAGTCATCAAGTCTGACTAACGTAACTTTACATGGTATCTTATAGGCATTCAGTGGGCAGTCCTTAAAAGTGTTGACCTTACACACTGCCTTAGAGATGACCACTAAATCTAATCATCTAAAGACAATAGAGGCAATTACCCAACTGGAGATAATGGTACCCCCCAAATTGTATAAACAACACATGGTATACCCAAATTGTATAAACAACACAAGAACTAAGACTATGTAAACATTCACACATAGTTCAACTCTCAGATAGTAGGAAGATCAAAGTCTAACAAAACCCCTTCAATGGAAACTATATTGAATCTAATCAGTAAATGGATACCATCATGTTCACCTTGAATGCCTAATACAGTGTAGTTCACCTTAGTTTTTCATGTGATGTTATGTAAGGAAGTAGGATCAGCAGATCTTAAACATATTCTTAAATTTGTAATCCTACAACGCCGTCTGCTGCAGTGTTGCTTGAGAGGTTCTTGGGTAAAACAACAGTGTTTTTTTGTGTTTGCAGCCTCAGATGATCCTCCCAGTGCTCAGGTGTGTGGGAGAACCACATTTAGCAACAGCAGCAGTTGGATAGAAGGAGGTCAGAACGCTTCAGATGGACGCTGGCCGTGGCAGGCTAGCCTTCTTCTGGACGGCAGATACTTCTGTGGAGGTTCTCTCATTAACAAACAGTGGGTGCTGACCGCTGCCCACTGTGTTGATAGGTAAACTCATTCAACTAAATACTTCAGCTTTCATATATGCTTTAGTAGTTTGTCTCTGAATTGAGCAATTTATTTAACCCTATATACCAGGACTATTCAATTAGCTTCATTCGAGGGCTGTATTATTAAATCAAAAAGTTGAGGTGGGCCGGTGGGGGGTGTAATGATGCTGGAGAAAGCAGGCGGAAGCGAGGATCTATTTGCAGGATTTTAATAGAGAAACACGTAGTACATATAATAAAGAACACGAAAGGACAAAGAAACAAAACCACGAGCAGGACCGAACTAGAAGCACCCATACATGTACAACAACTGACAAAGTAACATGTGAAACACAGGGGCTATAAATACACAGGGACAAACAAGCTAAACAAGATAACAAGGGGGTGTGGCTAATTAGAAAAACCTGGGGAGACTAATCAACATGAAAAACTACAAAGGACTACAAAACATGGCACAGAACAGGAAATAACAAAAGGGCACACAAGACAAGGGAAACACAGGACAGGAATCATGACAGGGGGGTTGGGGGGTTTAGCTTATATATTGAAACATTATTTATTATTTATTGAAAAATAACAGTTTCAATAAATAAACTAAAAAAGGTGTTGTATTTACTTGGAAATGGGGTGCCCAACAGTATGCAGACATATATGACCATAATAAATAAAAACTTATTTACAGCTATGTACAACTATTTTCCTTGGAACAAATATATGAATTATAAAAGCTCATAGCTATTGGTAAGAATTATTGAATTTATAATTATTATAGGCTTAAATGAAAATATTCTGACAGTGAGACTTGGTAACCACAGGTAAAACCATGCATGGCTACTCACTCACTACCACTGTATAAAAAATGCCTAAACACAGGTAAAAACTATTCACGCACTTTAACAAACAAATTGTCATAATTTCATAACAAAAATGAATTATATATTCCTTTACCCACCTAATAAATCTAATGCAATATAAATGACAATAACATAGTATTCAATATAAATATTCAACATTGCTGCCTAAACCATGGTAAATTACTACAGTACATTCATGGTGAAAACGCTGAAAACAGCGTTATTTGTTCTCTGTTTGTTGTTACTGACCGATGAACTGCTTCAGATGATTCAGTGACAGAGCGGTCCGAACGAATCTGAATCGTTTCAGACCATTATGCAAGTGTGTTGAAAAGAAAGAATCAAACCAAAAGAATGATACATTTACGAATGATTGGTATCGCTGGTTCAGTCGGGAAATACGGGACACATATAATCACTGCTGGAAACTATTTCACAGGTTGTATAGTTATAACAGTGCGTATAGCTGTTCAGCTGCAGGTGCCACTGCGGCCACGTATCTAACCAAATTAGCCGCACCACCAGGAAAAAAAGGAGGAGGGAGGTTAGGGTACCCTCCGTACGATGGAGAGGATTGAATCCGGCCCGCCAATTGAATAGCCCTGATGGTCTACTTAATCATATTTGATATACAAATTTCTAAGGCTTCTATTCTCTGACGGATAGATCCGTGTAGATCCGCTCTGACTGAAGAGACACTAGCTACCCTTGTTATTGTCTACATTTTTGGGGTAATAAATATTACACTAATGAAAATGGTGTTTCTTCTCATTCATTATTAGCAATATCAAAGGATACTTTTACTTATTTCATTAAAATTCAGACCAAATAGGAATAGCACTCATGTAAATAACAATATCCCTAACTTATTGTGAGTAGTGTAATTGTAAAAAAATGTCCCTTTTCAGGCCGGAGTCTTTTTGCTGTGAAAGTAAATGTAATAAATTTTGTATTCTGAGTAATTTAAATGGAAAGTGTTTACTGGACTGAAGCAACTTAGGTTTACTTGGTTTTACTTGATTCATTTTTATAATAAAGACTTTTGAGGAGTGTTAATTTGGTTATCTTTGTCAAATAAATAATCATTCAGTCATCATTGTTCTGCTTTGCATTTTATGATTTGCAATCACAATAAAAACTACAGAGCTTTGATAATAAATCGAAGCATTTAAATGTCATCTTAAGACATATTATTGGGAGATATAGAGTGACAACTGATTTGTATGTGCATTTTTAATTAGTCTGCATATGTAAGTAGTCTGTTATACTGTAATAAAGTTCTCATTGATTTAAATGATTAGCTATCAGAATTTAATCCTACTATCAGCAACTGCTCCAAATTGCATATTTTTACTAATTTTGAGCCTATGAGCTCCATGTTCTCACTATATCATATGAGCCATAAAGGCCTGATGTATAAAATATGATGCTTAACAAAAAGTGCATATGTACATTATTTTCTTTAGATTTAAAAAAAAAAAAAATCTTGTCTAAAGGGTCAATAAATTGTTACATTTCACAAAAAAAAAAAAATATATTTATCTGACTTTTATTTCATATGTCAGGCTTTACAGGATTAAAACTCTTATTGACCACTTTTTCTGTCTATTTCTTTAGCTACGTCGGTTATGCCATCTTTTCTTTAAGTGTTGTTTTGGGGCGACAGACCCAGGATGAAGTGTTCAGAGATGTGATGGCAGTCGTCAAACATCCTAGTTACAACAATGTTACAAATGACAATGATATCGCTCTGCTCAAACTGAGATTTCCCGTCAGCTTCACTGACTACATCAGGCCCGTGTGTCTAGCAGCTGATCACAGTGTGTTTAACAACGGCACAGACAGCTGGATCACTGGATGGGGAGACATTAGTGAAGGAGGTGAGAATTCATTCCTGTTTCACATAGCTACATTAAACTCAACACAAAACGCCTTTCATAATCCAATTCAAAACAGGATAGAGTAACTTCTCGTTTTTCCTACAGTGTCCTTCCCATCCCCAAATGTTCTTCAGGAAGTGGAGGTTCCTATAATTGGTAATAGACAGTGCAACTGTCTCTATGGAGTTGGAACTATAACAGACAACATGATCTGTGCTGGTCTACTGGAAGGAGGCAAGGACTCATGTCAGGTACACAAACCCTGTTCAGCCTTGTTACTGTTGCAACCTCCGTTCCCTGATGGAGGGAATGAGATGTTGTGTTGATTTAGTGACACTAGGGGTCGCCTTTGGGAGCCCCAATCACCTTTAATGCCCCAGAAAAGGCCCATGAGAATTGGCGAGTGGAATTTGCATGACACTCCTCCGGACCTACAGTTATAAAAGGAGGTGGCTTGCACCACTCATTCAGGTTTGTACTGAAGAGCCGAGACAGTGTCTTAGCCAATTCAGCGGGTAGTTCAGTGTTGTGACAGGAGGGACACAGAGGTACAGTAACAACAGTAACCAAGACGTATTTGTCACTCACTCAACATTGTGTCGATGTAATGACACTGGTTGTGGAGTTTAGTGAACAAACCCCTAGTTGAACAGTGTTACGAGTGCCTAATAATAAAGTGCACAACGGCCATATTGTAAATTTTCCAATGCACCAAGTTGCTGTAGTACCACCGCCACGAAGGGTGGTAAAGGACCATACATAGCCTTTTCTGTTTTGTGTGTGTGTGTGTGTGTGTGTGTGTGTGTGTGTGTGTGTGTGTGTGTGTTTTAAAAAAAAATATATATATAAAACTCACAGCAATGCAGACCAGAAGCTTTTTGCGCTGGGGAAAGTGTTATTTTTCCAACCCAGGAAAATAAGAACACTGCAGAGAACACATGTAAAAATATATCTCTGTGGTGGGTCCTGCCTGAGAAGGGGGAGCTGTACATATGTTGAGAAAAAAAAAAAATATATATATGTATATATATATATATATTATATATAAGCGAGCAAAGCGCGCTCCCTTTAATATAATCTCTATAGCTTTCAATGCTCAGCGCTGCAAACCGTGCCTGCAAGCCTTTAACAGTCTTCAGACAGAGCGTGAGCAGAAATAAGCACGGGTCTATTTGAAAGCGGCTCTCAAATGCACCAAATTGAGTTGAAATAGTCTTGGCTACTGGACCCGCAGTACGCCCGTGCAACCGACCCGCACCTGCACTGAGACGTAAACATTCCACCTGTTACATCAAATATTAGCGGGTCGCCCGTCGCGGGTACCCGCCCGCGTGCAGGACTAATAATAATAATAATAATAAATTTTATTTATAATGTACTTTACATTTCAGCGAAATCTCAAAGTGCTACAGTAACAAGAGGTTAAAAACAGTCCGAATATCACACAATAAATAACAATAAAACACCACAAATTTAAAATCAAAAACATGGGAGTTAAAAGGCCTGTTTAAATAAAAATGTCTTTAGACCCTTCTTGAAAACCTCCACGGTTTGTGGAGCCCTTAGGGACTCTGGGAGGGCATTCCAGAGCCGTGGGGCGACTGCCTGAAAGGCCCTATCTCCCATGGAGGAGAGTTTAGTCCTTGGTTGGTACAGGCAGTAGGTAGAGGTAGAGGAGCGGAGGTTACGTGTTGTGGTGTGTGGAATGAGGAGTTCACTGAGGTAGGCAGGGGCAGTTCCATGTATGCACTGATGGGTGAGGAGACAGATTTTGTACTGAATGGGCAACCAGTGTAGTAATTTCAGGAAAGGTGTGATATGGTCATATTTGCGCCTCCTCGTCAGGACCCGGGCAGCACAGTTCTGAATATGCTGGAGCTTTTGCAGGCTTCTGCCAGGGATCCCGACAAGGAGGGCATTACAGTAGTCCAACCTGGAGGAGACAAAGGCATGGATCAATCTCTCAGCATCCGGTTGGGAGAGGGAAGGACGGAGTTTGGCGATATTTTTAAGGTGGAGAAAGGAGACCTTACAGAGGTGTGACGGATGTGGGTGTCCAATGTGAGATTTGAGTCAAGTCTGACTCCGAGGTTTGCAACAGAGGTTGACAGAGCAATGTGATGGCCAAAAATAGATATACTGCTGAGGGAGGAGGACTGGGTTTGGTGAGGGGTACCAAACAGAATGGCTTCGGTTTTGCTGCTATTTAATTGAAGAAAGTTATCAGATAACCATGCCCTCCAGGCAAACCTGAAGTGCCGACGTCAGCGCTGAGGGGAGTGAGGAGTCCATTTTTATGTATAATTGTGTATCATCTGCGTAACAGTGGAATGAAACTTAATGTTTATGAAAGATGTGACCAAGAGGTAGTAAGTAGATAGTGAAAAGGTTTGGACCAAGGACGGACCCTTGTGGCACTCCACAACTGACCATGTGGGGTGATGATTGGGACTGTCCCACATACTCCAGCCTGCCATCGAGATATGACTGGAACCAGCTTAGTGCGGTCCCTGAGAGGCCAACCACAGACTTAAGACGATGGAGCAAGATGTTGTGATCCACAGTGTCAAAGGCGGCCGACAGGTCCAGAAGGAGAAGGAGAGATGGTGAGCCCTGGTCTGCAGTGATAAGTAGGTCATTCATGACGCGTACCAAAGCTGTCTCCGTACTGTGTGCTGCTCGAAAACCAGACTGAAATTTTTCATATATGTTATGGATTTGAAGATGATTGTGAAGTTGGGCTGCAACAACTTTTTCCAGGGCTTTAGACAAAAACGGCAGGTTTGAAACGGGTCTGTAATGAGCCAGAATTTCCGGGTCAAGTGACGGCTTTTTCAGATGTGGACGGATAACTGCAGTTTTGAGAGCTGCAGGAACTTGACTGGATGTGAGTGACTGGTTGATGATTTCTGTGATCAGTGGACTGATGGCTGTAATGTTGGATTTTAATAATGGTGTGGGGAGAGGGTCCAATGAGCATGTAGAGGTTCTCACCAGGACTGGTGATGATCTATTGGATTTGACTGCTATTTCTGAAGCAGTTTTCTGAAACTTATGCATGCAATTTCGCTGTCTGTATATAGTTGTTATGAAAGTAGACACAGACAAGAAGGATGGAAGTGAACAGGGTGTTTATTGACAGCAGAATGGGAGAAGTGATGACTGGTGGATGAAAAGATGGACGATGGGTTAGATTGGATGTGAAGGAACCTGGCAGACCGGCACGCCATAGATGATCCAACCGTGGAGGGGGGAGGGCGCCCTGGAGTCTACACTAGAGTGTAAGCAGGTGGGTGCAGACTCCAGTGCAATGCCGGACGTGCAGGTGACCAGGATGGAGCTGGCAGACAAGGGTGGAACCTGCAGTTCAGGGGACCAGGGCGGAGCCGGCAGCTCGGGAGACCAGGGCAGAGCCGGCAGCTTGGGCATATGCAACCCAAGAGCAGCAGCCATCTTGAACGAGGGCTCTGGTGCGGCAGCGACCATCTTGGCAGAGGGCTTTGGCATGGTGGCGGCCATCTTAACAGAGGGCTCTGGAACGGCGGTCATGATGGGACGAGGCTCTGGGGCGACAGTGGCGGAAAGAGGGCCCAAAACTGCTTCTTCCTCAGGATCGTCCAGACCAATCCAAAAAAGCCTGATCCAAACCAATCCAGTGTGATGTGTTAGAAAATGTTAACCACGTTTCCAAACTCAGCATGAAAGACTTTTTCATAAAAATTTTTACAGGGAGAACTTTACATAAGAGTCCATTATAAAGACATAAATTCAGAAAGGGCTGCGACACAGTATGAAATCGATGATATGAGTTGTGCTCAAATGAACGCTTACAATCATTTAATGTGAAGCAAAAAGTCCAAAGTTTTAGAGCACTATTTTTTGCAAGGATCATATCCAGCAGTAATTTCCAGGTTATGATCAGGCTTAACAACCGTTAAATTTTTTTGTTGAAAATAAATATATAAATTCTACGATACATTACACACTTCTGGACAAAACCAAAACATCTGAGACAGAGCGCCGTCTGCCATATATTTTAATGGTTTTGAAAGAAGTCTCTTATTACAATTTAAAATAACTGCTTTCCATTTGAATATTTTAAAAAATTATTTTATTCCTGTGATGAAATGATGAATTTTCAGAATCATTACTCCAGTCTTCAGTGTCACATGATCCTTCAGATATCCTTTTGATATGCTGATTTTCTGCTCAAGAAACATTTCTTAGTATCAATAGTGAACATTTTTTTTGTTTTGTTTTTGGAAATCGTGATACATTTTTTAAAGATTCTTTTAAAAGAATAGCAAACTTTGGTAAAATTTTATTGTATTTACTGTCACTGTTGATCAATTTAATTTGTCCTTGCTGAATGAAAGAAATTAAATTAATGAAAGAAAGAAATTAATTTCTTTAAATAAATCTTACTGACCCCAAAGTCTTGAACAGTGAATGTCTCTTTCTACAATGATTGCAATGATTTGTATTTTCAGGGGGATTCAGGAGGTCCGATGGTGAGCAGGCAGAGCTCTGTATGGGTCCAGTCCGGTGTCGTTAGCTTTGGGATTGGATGTGCTCGACCTGAATATCCCGGTGTTTACACCAGAGTATCCCGCTATCAGGAATGGATCACCTCCTTTGTGTGCAGCGATCCTCCAGGTTTTGTGCAGTTTACCTCCGCTGGAACAGATTCTGACAACAGTTACACCTGTCCTGGTCTTCGTTCCTCATCAGTGGAGATAGAATCTAAAATTCAATCTTCGGCAATATCTCTTCCACAAAATTCTTTGCTATCATATTTCCTGTCGCTTATAGCAACACCTTTCTTATTTTATGTGTAAAGATAAACCACTAAAGATAAACTCAAAAGTTTGGGGTCAGTAAGATTTTATTTAGATTTTTTTAATGAAATTAATACTTTTATTCAGCAAGACTGCATCAAAAGTGGCGGTAAAGGCATTTAAAATGTTACAAAAATTCATATTTCAAATTAATGCATATTTCTATCCATCAAAGAATGGAATCACAGTAATGTAAATTACATTTTAATATACATGACAATAGAAAGCAATTATTTTATATTGTAATAATATCACAATATTACTGTTTTTACAGTATTTTTAATCCAAAAAAATGCAGCCTTGGTGGGCATACGAGACTTCTTTCAAAAACATGTTAAAAATCATATTAACCCCAAACTTTTGAATGGTAGTGCATGTACAAAAATAGACAATAAAGTGATGATTACATAAGTGATACGTGCCCAGTCAATTGCACTGATGTAAACAGTTTTGATCTCACAATAATTTTTTTTTCTTCAGTCTGACACAATTTTAATAATTCCCTGACTTTTAAATTGAATTCATAACTTCCATATTCTGCATCCCATCAATTTCTGTATATTGTGGAATGAAAATTTGTTTTATTTTACTGCGGTAGATACAATAGATGCATGTTATGTTTCTCAAATCACAAAAACATTTATTTTACTGGATATTGATGTTTCGTAATCTGTTGATGTTTTATATATCTTTACAACCCATAATAGCTTCTGGTTGTACTTTATTTTAATGTGTCCCTGTTACAGTGTAATTAAATATTTAAGTACTGAGTAATATTAATTAACTACATGTACTTTTTATAGGGTTAGGATAGGGTTACTTGCATGTAAATGTGCCTAGTTTATAGATCTTACTATAGTAAATACATTTAACGTGTAACAAGGACACTGTGAAATAAAGGGTTACCACGGAAATAGTAAACATCACAGTGACATCACATATGGACAGTAGAATCAATGCTTTTTCGGTTAAGTGTTTTTGTCTATTTTTTTAGGAAGTACTGTTAGTCCGACTTCTGGATGGGCTGATAGACTTTTGTTGCATTGTGGCACGAAATTATTGTTATCTTTATCTCTCTGTAACCTTTCATTGGGTGTAAACATTAAATAAAATACTACATTTACAATACACTTTTCAAATATGTACAATGACAATATTATAATACACTTTTTAGAAATAATAATTTCATTGTGGTTGTGGTGATATACCGCCTATAACAGGCATTATTTATTTTTTTTATTTTAAAATGCTGAGTGCGACTTGGGTTTCTAACATTAAGATCTGAGAACTGAAAGTTATTTCTAAAAATGTGTCTTTATGCAATATTTGGCAAAAAAAGAAAATGCAAGGAACAGATCTTTTTGGATTTCTTTACTGTGGGACAGCCATTAGTTCCACAAGTTGTCTAGTGAGATTGATCTGTTTGAGTGAAATTTCCGTTTCTTACAATATCAAAAATATAACAGTCTAGAATAGTCTTATGACATATTGAGTAATCAACTGAACTTCTAACCTTTTCCATTCTTTTTTTAATGATTTGAGATCTAAGTTGCTTCTACCTAGTGACAGAAGGGTTTGCATATGAAGAACCAAACCATGTCACTTTTGCCACGTCACTTTTGCACTTTTGCTTGTATTCTATAAAAACTGTTGAATTCTTTTTGCTGGTGGGATTCTCTCTGATATTTGTCTGAGATCCTCTGGCCATGATTAAATCATATTCGAGGGCATTGTCTGAAGTCTGTCTGGTTATTATTTCTGCAGTCGCGAATCAGTTAGGGGAACAGGTTACAGGTTAGTGAGACACTAAAGACCTTATTCCCGAGTGATAGTGTCGAAAGGGGGCGAGACGTCGTTCGACTCTTTGTGAGACTCTTAGGCGGGGTTAGATTGCGGTCAGGTAACTAGAATTCTTATGCATTTTATTTATGCGATAAGAATAGCTACGCTTAGGCATCAACCCGTGAATTCAGAGGTGAACACAACTGAGTATAATATTTTCAGGTGTCTAGGACACTCGGTTCAACCTAAGTCAGGTGCGTAGTGGAAAAATCTACCAAAATGTCGTCTGGGTTTTGAGTGAAGTTGCTGACTTGCACTGCCTTCACTTCTCATTTCAAATAGTTCCCCTCACACTTTCTGGGCTTTGCCAGGATGTCGATGTTTTAGTATTGTTAAAAGTCTACCAAAAAGTGGAGTCCATATGCAAGCCCCTAAAAAAGCACAAACCCTGCGTTACACTGCATGAAAGGTCATTGTCAAAAATCCATAATAGGGCACTTTAATGAAAAGCTTATGATGATCGTACAAGCAATATATGAATAATATTTGGCTTGCACACATACACATACTATATATTACCATATTTGAGTCTTTACACCGCTATTGTTGTTAGCCTCATTTTTCAGTGGTTGGCCCATCTTTAGCACTTTGGTCTGTGTTTTCTAGCAACTGCTTGTACTGGCTTTTAAAAAAATCCAGCCTGAAATGAAATGATAATTAAGGCATATATATATGCATTACAACTTTGAAAAATTAAACCCAAGTTAGACAGCTGAAAATGAAAGGTTCAAACTTGTAGCAGCAGTCCTCCTATTACTCCTCCAATGATCTCTTTGGTCAGGTTCACCTCCTCGAACACCACCACTTGAGTGTTAATCTACAAACAAAATTACCTCTGACAATCCACCTTCACAAATAAGCATAATATCATAAAGGCCTGAAACATGCAAGGTCTGATTACCGACATTCTTCAAAATAACACAAAATTCAAAAAATGTTGTTTTCAACAGAAGAAAGAAACTCATACAGATTTTGAACAACTTGAGGATGAGTAAATAATTACAATATTTTAATTTTTGGGTGAACTAACCCTTTAATGACAACATTAAGTAAATTGTTCATTTAATTATAAAACTGAAAATACATTTCAATGTAAAAATCTAAAATGACTATAAAAAAGTGTGAAAGCATGGATAGCATGCAAAGACATGAATTAAATTAAACAGAACAGTAAAAGGAACAATTCAACGGCTCCTAATTCATTTCAGTAAAACTATTTCTAACCCATGTATATATTTAATCTTATTCATTAGTTTGGTGTCAAATAAGTGACACATAGAAGAATTACATTTGATGTAAATGCTGCACTAAACCCGTCCTGTGCAAACTCCATTCGAGATGAATCTCCAGAGGTCTGGGTTCCTAGCAAATAAAAGCAGCAACAACACAGTTAACTATAAATGTATTTGTGGCGAGAGATACTACAGGTGGGCACCGACAGTACTCTCCAGTTTGGTCATTTTCAGACCAAGGACCGGCAAGGTTCAGCCCCGAGCGTTTTTCATCACCTGTTCCCATGGTTCCAACGCCTGTGACTCCAGCGCCAGTGATTCCTGTGCCAGTGATCCAGAGTTCGGGGACTCCGAGACGCAGAAGGAGAAGAAAGACGGTTCACGTCACGTCTGCCCAGTCAGAGACGGTTCACGTCACGTCTGCCCAGTCAGAGACGGTTCACGTCACGCCTGCCCAGCCAGAGACTGTTCATGTCACGCCTGCCCAGCCAGAGATTGTTCATGTCACGTCTGCCCAGCCAGAGACGGTTCACGTCACGTCTGCCCAGTCAGAGACGGTTCATGTCACGTCTGCCCAGTCAGAGACTGTTCACATCACGTCTGCCCAGCCGGAGACTGTTCTCGTCGCGTCTGCCCAACCAAAGACTGTTCATGTCATGCCTGCCGAGTCTGTGTCCCCTGACAGGACGTCTGCTGAGACATTGTTGAATTATTTTTCAACGCTGTTTAATATCCTGGAGGTTCCCGGGAGGGTTCATATCACGCCTGCCCAGCCAGAGATTGTTCATGTCGCGTCTGCCCAGTCAGAGACTGTTCACGTCACGTCTGCCCAGTCAGAGACTGTTCACGTCCCGTCGGACCAGCCAGAGACTGTTCATGTCCCGTCTGCCCAGTCTGAGACTGTTCAGATCACATCAGCCCAGCCAGAGATGGTTCTAGCCACGTCTGCCCAGTTGGAGACAGATCGGGAAATTCCCATTCTCATGGCCGGGGGGGCACTGACCGGCTATTTAGAGCGTTTAGCTCGGATCCTGGAGACGCCCTTCAAACCTTCAGTGTTTGTTCCTGAGCCGGAGCCAGTTCCTATGTCTGAGCCGGTGGTGTCTGTTCCTGAGCCGGTGGTGTCTGTTCCTGGGCCGGTGGTGTCTGTTCCTGAGCCGGTGATGTCTGTTCCTGTTCCTGAGCCGGTGATGTCAGTGTCTGTTCCTGAACCGGAGCCAGTGTCTGTTCCTGAGCCGGAGCCAGTGTCTGTTCCTGAGCCGGAGCCAGTGTCTGTTCCTGAGCCGGAGCCAGTGTCTGTTCCTGAGCCGGAGCCAGGGTCTGTTCCTGAGCCGGAGCCAGGGTCTGTTCCTGAGCCGGAGCCAGTGTCTGTTCCTGAGCCGGAGCCAGTGTCTGTTCCTGAGCCGGAGCCAGTGTCTGTTCCTGAGCCGGAGCCAGTGTCTGTTCCTGAGCCGGAGCCAGTGTCTGTTCCTGAGCCTGAGTCAGTGTCTGTTCCTGAGCCTGAGTCGGTGGTGCCAGTTCCAGTGCCAGCTCCAGTGCCTGAGCCGGTGGTGTCAGTTCCAGTGCCTGAGCCATTGGTGCCAGTTCCAGAGCCTGAGCCGGTGGTGCCAGTTCCAGTGCCTGAGCCGGGGGTGCCAGTTCCAGTGCCTGAGCCGGTGGTGCCAGTTCCAGTGCCAGCTCCAGTGCCTGAGCCGGTGGTGCCAGTTCCAGTGCCTGAGCCGGTGGTGCCAGTTCCAGTCAGAGTCCTGCACGGGTCTGATTTTGTAAATCCGCACCCGCCCGTACCCGCAGTGTTTCAAACCGCATCCGACCCGTTATCCGTCAACAGCACTAATTAAAATCCGCACCCGACCCGACCCGCTTAAAATAGAACCGACATCCGACCCGAACCCGAAATAAAATCAGTTTAGCCAATCACATTATAGACACAATTACAAAAATGTTTATTGCCAGGTCATACAGAAGTTAAAACGACAAGAATTAACACAAGGACAACTTCAGCCGAAGCTGTCAAAAGGCCGGTAACTTACAAGAAGAAAACTGAGCAGCCTACAACAGACGCGGCTACAACACTATCTGGCACGCAATTTCGTTTAGCCTACATCTGACAATTTTGCGTTCAAACACGCCCTGCACACCACACATACTTAACAGTGTTAAATATGAAAAATACTGTTCGATAGAACTGCTTGCTTTGTTAACTTACCACAGTTATCTGCGTGCTTCCTCGGCGATGGAAGTTCCACGGCTATCCAACACGAAACTGCATGCAGCAAAGCCTTTCACAATATTGTTTTCTTCAGATAACTCCTAATTTCTCCCACACACTGGACTTGACTTTTGATGACGTATTGTCGACAACTTTACAATCTCCACTAGCTATTCTTTTCTTCAACTCCTCAGCATCCATCTCGACGACTGCAAGCAGATCGCGCACGCGGTTATGAGGATTTTTTTTTTTAAACTGAAAGTAGCCTAGGTAACGTTATAGATCCTGGGAGGGCGTGTCGCGTGGGCACAAATAAACTGATGTGTATTTCAAATTATTTTATCAACTTGAAATACAGGAATATTTTTGTAGACGTGTTCCTAAAAATATGCATATATTTTTAATACGTTTTACGTTTGCATGTGAGTGTTTTAAACCCTGTTTAGACCCGTGTTTCCCCCGTGTCCGACCCGACCCGCACCCGTATCCGACACAGTTGGATATTTTTCACCCGTTTGAGCAAAATTTGCGGGTCACCCGTCGGGTACCCGAACCCGTGCAGGACTCTAGTTCCAGTGCCTGAGCCGGTGGAGTCTGTTCCAGTTCCTGAGCCGGTGGAGTCTGTTCCAGTTCCTGAGCCGGTGGAGTCTGTTCCAGTTCCTGAGCCGGTGGAGTCTGTTCCAGTTCCTGAGCCGGTGTCGTCTCCGCCGTGGCCGCCCGAGGGGTCGTCTCCTCCCTGGCCGCCCGAGGGGTCGTCTCCTCCCTGGCCGCCCGATGGACTATCTGCTCCGCCGTGGCCGCCCGAGGGGTCGTCTCCGCCGTGGCCGCCCGAGGGGTCGTCTCCGCCTTGGCCGCCCGAGGGGTCGTCTCCTCCCTGGCCGCCCGAGGGGTCGTCTCCTCCCTGGCCACCCGATGGACAATCTTCTCCACCCTGGCCGTCTTATGGACAGTTTGTTTCTCCCGTCCCGCCCCGGTCTGTCCCTCCCGTCCCGCCCCGGTCTGTCCCTCCCGTCCCGCCCCGGTCTGTCCCTCCCGTCCCGCCCCGGTCTGTCCCTCCCGTCCCGCCCCGGTCTGTCCCTCCCGTCCCGCCCCGCCCCGGTCTGTCCCTCCCGTCCCGCCCCGGTCTGTCCCTCCCGTCCCGCCCCGGTCTGTCCCTCCCGTCCCGCCCCGCCCCGGTCTGTCCCTCCCGTCCCGCCCCGCCCCGGTCTGTCCCTCCCGTCCCGCCCCGGTCTGTCCCTCCCGTCCCGCCCCGCCCCGGTCTGTCCCTCCCGTCCCGCCCCGCCCCGGTCTGTCCCTCCCGTCCCGCCCCGGTCTGTCCCTCCCGTCCCGCCCCGGTCTGTCCCTCCCGTCCCGCCCCGGTCTGTCCCTCCAGTCCCGCCCCGGTCTGTCCCTCCAGTCCCGCCCCGGTCTGTCCCTCCCGCCCCGCCCCGGTCTGTCCCTCCCGTCCCGCCCCGCCCCGGTCTGTCCCTCCTGTCCTAGTGGAGCGTCTGGTAGCCGCTCCTTAAGGAGGGGGTTATGTCACATGCCTGTCCTGTCTTGTCATGCACATGGGTATTTTATTGTTTTGAGCCATGTGCTCATGTCTGCCGTTTAGCCCCTCCCATCTTGTTATCCAGTTATTGGTTAATTTGCTCCACCTGTTGTGTTCGTTACCCTCCTTTGTTTGTTCCCCTATTTAGTCTCCTTGTGTCTGTAGTCCTGTGCTGTTACGTTGTCTAAGTTTTGTGTTTGTTCCTAGTGTTGTTCCAGTTTAAGATTTGTTTAAGTATTTTCCCCCCTTGTGGGTATTTTTGTTATTCTTTGTATTGTGTTATTTTATTAAAGTTCACCTTTTGTTTTTGCTGCATTTGAGTCCTCTGTTTTGTTTTTGACCCGGTCGTGACACAATAATGTTCTCTTTGAGTTTTTCACAAATACTTTCCAGCGCATCAAAATTGGTTACTTTGAACACATGGTTATTGGTGGGTAAAGATGCAATAATTGCCAGCTCCCTTATTGCTTTGTCATTGCCAACCTAAGAAAAATTCAATGATAATTGTAACTCTTCATGAATGTAATGATTTCAATAACGGTTTTTCATTTTTAATATTTTAATAACCCTATTTTTTGATGAATGATTTTTATTTAAAAAAGTGGATAGGTCAGTGATGGCAGAGCAGGCTCTGCCAAGGGAAGACACGGGCTCGCCGCAGGGAGTCAACCCATGGAAGAATACACATATGGGATCACCGTAGGGATCAAAACATATGGACCCCACCTAACACAGGTTACACAAGCATAAAAGTGATAGGTCTAGTATCGGATACTCCGCCACGTCCAACACCGACGGGCTGAGGAGGAACTCAACAGGGTTCGGAAGAGGGAACTCAACTGGAGCAAAGCGCACTTATCCAGTCCATAGGAGGGGAATGGCACAGCAAGCCAACACTACAAATCAGGCTAAGGTGAAGCTGGCTTCGTGAGAAGGGAGCCCACTAAGCCACCGGCTCGACACATAGGCTAATTTCTTAGCGAATGTGCTGGTGTCGCCCAGCCCACAACTCTTAATCTGTCAGCGAGGCACTCATGTCAACACCCAGGAAGGAGCTACAACACTCTCTTTATGGAGGAGCTCACTACCCAGGTGGTGCGCCTTGGAATTTCACCAAAATGATGGCCACACAAATTTGTTAGTAGGCCAACCTCCGCATGGAAACCGCCTTCCTTTCAGCTGGTTTCCGCAACAGACAAGAGCTGGAGATGTTCTGAGACTTTGCATTCTGTCCTAAACCCTGCACTAGCGGGAGGAACAGAGAAAAGTCAGGGCTGGGTCTGCCTCCTCCGGGGCAGTGCTTGCAGGCTCACCACCTGGTCCCATTTTAAGGGAGAGGTAGGAACCTTGGGCACAATCCAGGCCAGGGTCTCAATTAATGAGAGTTAGCCGGCCCGAAACCAGGCACGATTCATTGAACGAAAATGTGTTCTCGATAGAGTAAGCAAGTAGGAGAACAGATTTTTAACTCAACTACCTGTAGTACTCAGGGGAGGTCTCAGAGTGCAGTAGCACTGGAGATAGGTCCCAAGAAGGTATAGAGGGGGTGCAAGGAAGATTTCATCTCCTTGCACCGCTCAGGAACCTGACGATCAAGTCCTGATGTGCTTTAAGGGCAACATCCTTTTGAGGGTGGAGCGGAACAGCCACACTCCGAACCATCTTCTGCAGGAAGGAAGCACAGAAGTGATCGAACACTCTCGGGGGTCTTCCCGTGAGAAGAACACCAACAACAAACAGGTTCTACTTCAGATCGTAGGCAAGCCTCTTTTCTTTAAAGGGAACTCTCGCAGAAGTAAAAGTATCTAAGCTCTTTCAGAGGTAGATAGCTGAACCACCACAACAGAACCTGGATTTCTTCAGCCCGGTGCGGGTGCCAACGGTGCCCCATCCCTGAGAATCTCAGAGGAAGAGGTCTAGGGAACGAGGTCCTAGTTGGGCCATTACAGGGCAACTAAAGAACATGCTCCTCTAACCAGACTTAGCACAGTGATGTGCAGGAAGGCTCGCTGGGGTTTTTATTAATGCACTTTGCGTAGACCCTGGCGTCAGCTGTGAGCCAGTGTCTTCATGTTTAAGGGAGTAAACAACTAGCAAGGGAACAAACCAGAGCAGCAACAGATGTAACTGTGCGACCCCGAAGACATTTGGACAGCTGGAATGCCTGGGGATGGAGTCTCCACTCTCTTCGGCAACAAGCTGTCGTGAGGCCACCTGGGCGGCACGATTGAGCAGGCTGGAATTTTTAAAGTGGAAGAAGCGACCTCAGAAGCTTCTGACGCCATTGGAGGAGCCAGCGGGTGAGTTGTGATATGCGAGGGAAGCGTGTGTACAACGGTCGCTGAACTGGACTGTGCATCTTGCTGAGCAGTGGAATCAAGCAAGGAAACTGCTACAACTCGAGGCAACTGAATGCCAATGCAGTGTGAGGTAAGCCCAAGCCGTCCTTACTGCATGCCTGTCATCAGTGTTGGGGAGTAACGGAATACATGTACCGGCGTTACGTATTCAGAATACAAAGTATGAGTAACTGTATTCCGTTACAGTTACAATTTAAATAGTTGGTTTTTAGAATACAGTTACATTGTTGAAATCAATGGATTACATGACGATACTTCTCTGTTTCACGAGTTTATTCACTCTCTAAATAAATTAAGTCAACTCCATGCATTTCCCAGAAGCCCCAATATGAAAATGAAAAAATGCGCGGTTTGCGTGACCAGTCACAATCCAAGTCGGAAGAGGAGCAGCGGGAGCTAGAGGTAGAAATGGAGCAGGAACAACAGAGCCTGGGCAAGAATGTGTTATATCTTGGAAATTCAAACAGCATTTCACATAAAAGAAAGAGAAGGGAGAACGAAATATAACTGTGCAGTGCAACCTCTGCTTGCCAGCAACCAACCTCCTTTCAGCGTCCAAAGACTCCACCTCAAATCTGAAGAAGCATCTTAAAGTAGGCCTACGTTTTTTTTTTTCAAATACGTGCAGTCAAAACTTGAAATAAATTCTCAGAAAATGCATTAATACCAATAGTGAAACGTCTTTTTATATATCCATACTCCTTTAATAAAGGAGTCCAGACATTAGAAAAATATCGGTCTACATGCGTTTTAAATTGAATATGTTAAAATATGTTCAATTTAATATGTTTAAATTTAGGGAAATAAACGTGTGACACAAAAAATCTTTAACTTTTTAGGTGGCAAAATATATATATTTTGTTATTCTGTGAATTAGGCTACACTGCGCAAACCAAAAGTAATACTACTCACCGGATGAAGAAGGGTTGGCTCTCCAAAGAACATAAAATATTATTTTTATTTTATTTTTCGTAGTCGCATTTATGAGAAAAAAAACAAAACAATGTTACGGTCGTAACAGTTCTCCGTTATGGACGTGAGCGCTCTGAACGCAGCACTAAAAGACTGCTTTAAAACTCTTACAGAGACCTCAAACAAAAAGCACAAAGCCTTTCTTTAAAGTGAATTTCATTTTGTATTAATTGTATCTTAATTTTAATCAATGTTTCATCAACCAATTGCCTGGATTAAAAATAAAATAAATATAGCAGACAAAAGATAATCAGGACACGGAGGCGGCAGCGCGTGAACTGGAGCTGGTTTCATAAATCAACGGCTGTTTCACACATACTCTGTTTGCAGTGCGTTTTTTTTTTTTTTTTTTTACCCATGTTAACAGATTAGAGCTTTCACACTGCGGTCCATTTATCTGTCCCAGTTGCGTTGCGTATACAGCAGTGCAGCGATCGTTTCCACACCGAGTCTATTTCTGCTGTGCCGCAAACGCTGACTTAAAGTGACAGCGCATGTTTCGTGGTCAAAATGAACACAGATTGAGCTGAAAATGTAGTAATATCATCATAAATGTATTTAATTAAATACTGCTTTTTTTCACAGTCATCATTTTACTTTAAGACAGGGGTAAAGATCGCGAGTCAGCATCGTCAACTTCATCTTTGTTGCCGACACTGACAAAGAAAACACTTGTTTATTAATAAAAAATTACAATTTCTCCTTTCTATATTTGACATATTCATGATTATTACTTTTGCCGGTTCTTTGTGACAGCTTTTAGGTGCTTTATTGACATATGCGTCACCACCGCATCACCGCACCCCCACCCCACAAGAATAGGCCTGTTTATTAAGCAGGATTTGATATAAAATGCAATTCAATGTGGAAGTAATCCAAGTATTCAGAATACATTACTCAGATTGAGTAACGTAACGGAATACGTTACAAATTATATTTTTGGGCGTGTATTCTGTAACGGAATACATTTTGAAAGTATCCTTCCCAACACTGCCCGTCATACATGGCCCCTAAGCTAAGTTTAATAGACACTTGTTCTAGGAGCAATTAGCCTGGAGAAACAAAAGGTCTGAACACTGCTAAGGGTTTGACAGCATACTAGGTGTTGTTTACACACGGAGCATGCTGCTCTGCCACGGCTACCTAGGAACTTGGTCATAAAGTCAGTGCTGAAGCCGTCATCATATGGAGGAAACCATTTATATGCGGCTGCATCTCAGGCCCCACGCTGCAGACCATTCATAGGGATGGGCATTAGCAATGTGTACTTTGTAGTAACTTGAACAGAGGCTTAGAAAATGGGCCCGAATCAAGCAAACAGGTCCCTAATGGTCTAACTCACTATAGTTTGAGTACAATGAAGAACTCGCCTCACTTAGAAGCCTATTTTCAAATCGGCTGGAGGAACGACTCGATAGCAACCTTCGCCAGTAGGAAGCGATGACCGCACACATGGCAGCGCAATTTGGAACACAGATGTGTAACAAACAGCGCTGCACATAGGCGGATGCCGGACGGACTGAATCGTCTAGCCGAGTCTGACGATACAAGAACCGGCTGAGTCGGTCGGGAGCACCTTTCAGTGCTACAACGGACCAATACAGGGGGCCCAAGGTATCAGAGACATACTCAGAATGAGGCAGCGGGTTAGAGACAGGGACCCAGCTCGGAAGGCCCGAAGGCAGCCAAAAGCAAGGTCTGAGATGTAAAAACCTGTCTCTAGGTAGCGGCAGAGAATGCGTGAGAAGGCGTGACCGGGTCCTCGAAAGCACTCAATGCCAGCTAATGAAGCCCAGTCTGTAGGTACGGGGGAACCGCTGGATCTGCGGTAAACACCAGCACCGGGAAAGACTTCCTGAAGAAGCACCGACACACTCGTTCGTTGTGAGACAACACTCTTCAGAGACATCAGAAAATCCGATCGGCTCCGAAGCGAAAGACAACTGGTGCGTGCATCCACTTCCGTATTTATACCCGCGCTGCGGGGCGGGGCGTGTGATGCGATTCACGCACACCAATGTCCATTGGCTCGTTTTTACAATTTTCGAAGATGACAGGCTACCTAGCGTGATCCCAATCAGTCGACACATCGACTACGTCGAATGTGCCCGATTGAAAGGGAACTTTTGATCATTTCTATAACAAAAGCCTTCATCTTTTTAAAATCCAGATTATTTACACTTCCAGATCCATCCATTAAAAAAGCAATATCAATTTGTGATGTTGGGCATTATGAAGTTGGAGAAATGCATAATTGCATCATATATTCATTTAATCTGAATAATCATGTAATACAGTATATACAGTATGAAGAAGACTTGCTTGGATTTGGTAGAATGCCATACATTGACCTCTCAGAGTCTTTGGCACAGATCTGTTTACAACATTATCTGGACTGATTTTAAAGCACATGCCAATGTAAGTGGTTAAACCATCACAGGTCTTAGGTATGGTTGGACCACAAACCTGAGAGAAATTAAGATTTTATTTTCAACATGACACTCTATTCTGGACTTTAGTGTAACATTTGAAGCTTTACACTATGAAAATTTGTCAAATCTAATATTAATCAATTATTTTGGACATCTTTTAGATTGACTGCAAATTGTCAAATGCAACATTAATTCAAATTATACAAATACCGGGTCCTCGAAAGCACTCAATGCCAGCTAATGAAGCCCAGTCTGTAGGTACGGGGGAACCACTGGATCAGCCAGGAGCACCATGTAGTACTACATAGGGCTGGGTTTCGATTCAAATTTCAAGAATCGATTCGATTCCGATTCTCAAGATCTTGAATCGATTATCATTATTCGATTCGATTCGATTCGATCCGATTCGATCCGATCCGATCTTCGAGATTTAGATAATGGTTTTTGAAAAAAGCATTTTTTTCCAGCTGTTACCTGAATTACAGGACTGTAGTTATGCAACATATTGATACTATTATTATAGACATTCAACTGCAAATTAATGGAGTATTGGTGGTTGTAAAGAACAATCCCCCTTCCAGAGTGTTGATACAACTGCTTTCACAAACTTGCACTGGTGTAGACGACCGAGGACGCAGAGGTATATCAGCACCAGTAGACCGATTATTTAGACGCGAACCTGATGTATTATTAAAAATGACATTAAGAATTTTCCAAAAAGCTGCTATAGCTATAACACAGTGGCGAGACTAACAAATAAACAGATGTCTCCTGAACAAAATATTCCATTACAGTTTAGTAGTAATGATTTCATGAAGTTCTTCACTGAGAAAATAGAAAACATCAGAACCACAATTGTAAACGTTCAATCCTCAATCGCGCCTTATAATTCAGCCTCAATTATCACCCCGCAAGAACAATTACAGTGCTTTACAACTATAGAACAAAAAGAGTTAAATAAACTTTTTACTTCATCTAAAACAACAACATGTTTACTAGATCCCATACCAACTAAACTATTGAAAGAAGTGTTACCTGTAGTGGAAGAGCCTCTCCTCAATATTATTAACTCGTCTTTATCTTTAGGTTATGTTCCAAGAACATTTAAACTGGCAGTTATAAAACCTCTCATTAAGAAACCACAATTAGATCCGAATAATCTAGTAAATTATAGACCCATTTCAAATCTACCTTTTATGTCTAAAATACTAGAAAAAGTTGTGTCCGCTCAACTGGGCTCTTTCTTACAAGAAAATGACACCTATGAAAAGTTTCAGTCTGGGTTCAGGCCGCATCATAGCACTGAAACTGCGCTCGTTAAAATCACAAATGATTTACTTTTAGCTTCTGACCAAGGCTGTATCTCAATATTAGTTTTACTTGATCTTAGTGCTGCGTTCGATACTATAGATCATACAATACTCTTAGATCGACTACAACATTATACTGGTGTTCAAGGACAAGCATTAAGCTGGTTTAGATCGTATTTATCTGACCGCTGCCATTTTGTTTATTTAAATGGAGAAAAATCGATCATAACTCCAGTAAACTATGGAGTGCCGCAGGGATCTGTGTTAGGCCCTCTATTATTCTCAATATATATGCTGCCACTTGGAAATATTATAAGGAAACATGGAATTAGTTTCCATTGTTATGCTGATGACACTCAAATCTATATTTCATCACGGCCAGATGAAAACGCTAAATTATCCAAATTGACAGAGTGTGTTAAAGATATAAAAGATTGGATGACGCATAATTTTCTTTTATTAAATCCAGACAAGACAGAGGTACTACTTATCGGTTCAAAAAACCACCCACAAAACCTCTCACAATACAACTTTAACATAGTAGGATGTCCTGTTACTTCATCCTCTACAGTAAAAGACCTGGGTGTTATATTAGACTGCAACCTGTCTTTTGAAAATCATATTTCATATGTTACAAGAACTGCCTTTTTCCACCTTAGAAACATTGCTAAGCTACGTAATATGCTATCTGTTTCTGATGCAGAAAAGTTAGTTCATGCATTCATGACCTCGAGACTAGATTACTGTAATGCGTTATTAGCCGGTTGTCCTGCATCCTCAATAAACAAGCTACAGTTAGTCCAAAATGCCGCCGCTAGAGTTCTAACTAGATCAAGAAAATATGATCATATAACACCGATTTTATCATCTCTACATTGGTTACCTATAAAGTCCCGTATTAATTACAAGGTATTGCTACTGACTTATAAAGCCCTAAACGGCTTAGCTCCAGTCTATTTAACGGATCTTCTATCGCCCTATAATCCATCGCGCTCTTTAAGGTCACTAAATTCGAGGCTTTTGGTCATACCTAGGATATCTAGGTCCACCAAAGGAGGGAGAACATTTTCACATTTAGCACCAAAACTCTGGAATAGTCTTCCGGATACTGTTCGTTGCTCAGACTCGCTCTCCCAGTTTAAAACTAGATTAAAGACGCATCTCTTCAGCCAGGCATTCATATAATACTTTTAATCCTACAGTTAAATCCGACCTCTAGTTCATAAACGCCAGAGGAGAACTGGCCCCCGACTGAGCCCGGGTTCTCCCAAGGTTTTTTTTTTCTCCATTAGGTCACCTGATGGAGTTTTTCGGTTCCTTGCCACTGTTGCCTTTGGCTTGCTCAGTTGGGGATATTTGGGGATATTTAATTGAATTAATCAATCAACGATACTATTGATCAGCATTACCAAACGTAGACGTTCCACTAGAAACAAACATTGATGTATTGTTCTAATTTATTACTGTGAAGCTGCTTTGATACAACCTGTGTTTTGAAAAGCGCTATATAAATAAACTTGACTTGACTTGACTTGACTTGACTATAGTTCAGATGCAAATGCACCTTTATTTTTTATTTTAATGATCAACATTTAGAACACATTTGTTCTAAGCCAGTGCAAATGTAAACAGATTGTTGGTTACTGGCTTCACAGTAAACAGAGTAGAGATGCGCGGATGGGCTATTACTTCAACCGCATCACAAAACTCATCCTTCCGCAGTCTCCGCACCATCGTTTTTGACCAATTTTCAAAACCGCACCCGCCCGCCATCCACTTAATGTATGCATACATAACATTTTTTATTTGATTGGTTAACCGCCCGCCACCCATCCGAATTTAATTAAAATATAATTTTTCGTCACGACATCCGCCCGATCCACGGTTTATCCGCGGAGTCCGCGGCTGTAACCGCCAACCGCGCATCTCTACACAGAATGTAAATAAAATTTGAACTTACAAAACCTTTAGAAAACCTTTGCTTTTGTCAAGCTCGTTCTCTGCATTGCTTCTGAACCCGAAATGGTGTCAGATCGCAGCTTTGAGCGTTTCTGGAGTTTTCAAAGCAACCGCATGCTTAACGTTACTGACGTTGTTTTAATGTCCTTCCACCTCGCGCGCATGCGTGAATTCAATGACGCAGCAAGTTAAAGTTCACGGGGAAAATCGATCCTCTGAGTTACGGATCGATCTTTAGAAATTAATATGAAAATCGATTCAGAATCGGTGAATCGATTTTTTCAACACAGCCCTAGTACTACAACTGAGCGAAGCAGCGGAACCACGGATACCACAGCCTTCAGGCAACAAACAGGGTCCCAGCTCGAAAGGCCTGAGACAGGGACTGAGTGTGTAGTGCGACTCTTACCTGTCTCTAGATGACCTCAGAGAGTGCGTGAGAAGGCGAAACCGCACCCAACTGTTGGCTGGCGAAGCAAGCTGAAGGTAGCTGAAGGTTGCAAGGCTGTACAGGGTCACGCACTAACAGTCTAAACCTCTATGGACTCAGGAACAGAGGAAATTTGCTCTTTCTTTGAAAACATAGGTACCGCTGGCTCCGCTTTACGAGAACAGCCCCACTGCGGCGGAACAGACCCACACAAACAAAGACTCCTCCCGGTCCTCCACCGGGGGGAGGGAGTGGATCGGAGACCATCTCCAAAAGCTCTCTACTCCATCCCCGAGCTCTTGCCAACTGGGCAGATTCAGATACAGGTTGGGCGGCCTGCCTGTGGCTAGCTCTCTGCTGAGGCCTGAGTGAAGGCTGCTGTGGTGGTCCAGCGGGAGCTTGAGCGGCGGCAGGTGGGCGCCCTCGGAGACGTGCAGGTGGAGGAACTACCACCAGCGGCTGGGTGATGGCAGCAGCGGGCTGTTGGACCTCCTCCATCTGCTCCTGAGCAGCAGAGAACTGCAGCGTCACCGAACAACCTAACCTGGGAAATTGGGGAGTCCAGGAACCGAACCTTGCATCCACCATATCAACCAGGCTGAGCCAACTATGAACTTCTGAACCACCAGGGTGGACATTGCTAGACCGATCACGCAGGCCGCAACGCCTGTGCTCCGGAGAGCCACTGGGCAGAATAAAGACCCTGAGCCTGATGTGTGTGAGTGTGGGTACAACTGAGGATGAAATGGCTTGAAGTAGGTTAGTGGGAATAGGTTTTAATTTAGTTTTAATTTAAGTTTTAAGTTTTAAGTAAGTAGTTTTAAGTAGTAAGTAGTTTTAAGTAGTTTTAAGTAAATTAAGTTTTAATTTAAAATGTTTGCGATTTTAATATAAGTATGTCACAGGCCGCTAGAGCCGAGAACAACCACCACTCCGGAGGAGCTACACCAAAGTACACCAACGAGGCAAGACAACGACATGATATAAAAGCTTGATTCTTTTTATTGAATGTAAAAAAAACTCTAAGAAAATGTCACTGACACAGGACTCCTCGTAGGGGGCACTCGTTGAAACAGGTCAAAGGAATCTATAAAGGAGGAAGACTCGAGACAGCCGGCAGTTGGTCATCTCCTTTTACAGAACAGCAGGGTGAGGGGACAAAGGGCGTTGGCTTTCAGGTAAGTAGCAGCGGATGTCTGGGTAGGACCACAGTGGGGAGGTTGGACAGAGTACCGGGACCTTCCAATGAAGAGCAGCAGACAACAGTAGGTCGTGGGCAGGCCACAAGGGACTACAGGTAGGGAGCGGCAGACAGTGGAATTTCTCTTTTCACAGGACAGTATCAGATAACTGAGTGTCACCTTTCTTTCACAGGGCAGCAGCAGGCGGAATGCAGCGGCGGATAACAGGATCTCTGTTCACAGAACAGCAATTGGTGAGTACAGAATCCAGCAGTTAAAGGGATACTTCACCTCTGGGAAGATGAATGTGTATTTAAAATAGGTCATTTAAGTAGAAGAAATGTGGAGAAATTTTTGAATTTGGAGCTTTCTAGACTGAGAAAAGCCAGAAAATTTATTTTTGGCTTATGTGGATGAAAGACAACAACTCCCAGAATGCACTTGCTTCGCTGCCTTAGGAGGCCACGCCTACCGGTTAGAGAGCACAGTTGAAAACAACAAGGCTAGCCTAAGTAAGTGATGAGTTTGCCAGGGATTTAGAGACCCAAAATGTCCGGGATTCGGCTTTTGCGTTCTACAGTCGCCATTCATCATGTTTACTGTGGCGAGCAGGACGAGGCTGACGGCCGCGGGAGAACGGCGCGAGGCCGGTGGCTTCATTACTGAGACGCGCCGGGTCTCGCATCTCTCACGGAGGAGCGGGAATTTTCTTAGCAATGTTAAAACGCACATCAACCTATCCTAACCTTGTTTAGCGTTCATGTAAACACTACAGTCAGATTCACCGATCGGAATTAATTCAGCTAGATTGAAACGAGAGGTGTGCATGTAAACATTGAATGGCGACCGCAGAACGCAAAAGCCGAATCCCGGACATTTTTAACGATCTCGCCCGCCGGACAAGTCCGGGAAAAAGATGGTAACCCCTACTTACTCAGCTTTCTCCTATTATTCAGCTTTCTCCACAGAACAAGAGCATGCTAGCTTAGCTTCCAAAGAAAGACGGCTGATACTGTGTACATTCTGTGAGTGAGATCCCACCCTCTATGGGCGGGTTGAAAACATGCGGAACAACGCCATCTACTGGCTGTAGTCTTTAGCCTCTGGACAGAAAATCCTCCGATGACGCAAAATGACGATTTTTGCGTCATCGGAGGATTTTTTCCAGACAAAAAATACATAAATCTCTCCTCTCAGGGGGATATGAGGGGGGAAAGCATGGTAATTCGAAAATACTACAGGTTTTCTACTAATACAAAGCTTAATGCTAAATCCTGAAGTAACCCTTTAATAACTGAGTCTTCTTCCTACAACAGAACAGCAATGGCAGAATGCAGCGGCGGATAACAGGTTCTCTGTTCACAGAACAGCAATTGGTGAGTACAGAATCCAGCAGTTAATAACTGAGTCTTCTTCTTCAGCGTTCTCTTCTTCGGGGCTCAGACAGAGAGAGATATGAACATAATATGAACTCAACTCAGCAGTTTCAAACAGAGAGAGAAATGAACATAATTCACAGCTTCTGCATTCTCTTCTTCAGCATTCTCTTCTTCGGGGCTCAGACAGAGAGAGATATGAACATAATATGAACTCAACTCAGCAGTTTCAAACAGAGAGAGAAATTAACATAATTCACAGCTTCCGCGTTCTCTTCTTCAGCTTTCTCTTCTTCGGGGCACAGACAGAGAGAGATATGAACATAACATGGACGTACCTCAGCAGTTTCAAACAGAGAGAGAAATGAACATAATTCACAGCTTCCGCGTTCTCTTCTTCAGCTTTCTCTTTTTCGGGGATCAGACAGAGAGAGATATGAACATGGACGTATCTCAGCAGTTTCAGCATTCTCTTTCAACAGGGCTCAGGCAGGGAGAGGAATGAACAGCTGTGACTGCGAGTGGACAGTAGAAACACAATTCCCACACTCGTATATTCACCAACACACTGCAAGGTTTCACTTGTGCTCATTTCCACAATAAAACTGCAATTCAACAGACTCACGGTGCAACCAAGGCTTACACCCGCAGTCCAGCCGAAGTCTTCTCTCTCTCACGCTCCAATAGCTGCTTGATTAGCCGCTGCAGCTGCCGCTTGTCAACGCCGGCCTAGTGTCGCACCGGAAGTCTTCCCCCGGGCAATTAGTTCCGCTCTCATAGTTCCCTCTTTTTCACCCGGTGACAAGTAATTAAATATTAAATATTTATATAATTAAAACAAGATTAAATATTTTACCACTTGCTTGAGCAACTTAATATATAAATCTATATAAAAGTAATGCATTTAATAATATGTTATTCAATATTCAAAGAGCCCAACTAATGGAAACACTAATCACTGTTATGGTGATTTCAAATGAAACACATTAGAGAATATACAAATACACATTATTTAATGTCTTCTTTTATCTTCAGTTGATTTCATCCAAGACTGTGGCAGAAGTCAGTTGTAATTTTTGTGTTTCTGCTTGTCTCTTTTTCTGTTCTCTTCTTTCCTTCAGTGATTCTGCTTGTTAACAGGCTTATTAAGGCTGAAATGCCTCCATATTTAATATACACAGACTTTGTGGCTCAGATAAGGTCCTGTTCTGGTTTATTTCTTTGCTCTTGGCTGACATGTGGCATTGCTATGGCCTGCTTGTGGCCCAGATCTGGCAAACAGGAGCGGTCCGCCCAAGTGCCATCATTCCACGCTGCATGTGGGCCAGATCCGCATTCCACAAGTGCCAGATGTGGGCCAAACCAATGTTGCTATCTGGGGTGACAGCACAACGATATATTTGTCCTCTTTGAGTTTGACTGTGTTGAATTAAAGGATCACTCACAAGTAGACTATGGAAGAAAACGGGAGAATAAGAGAACATGTTAAAAAAGGAGACATCTGTGGTGTTCCTGGTTGGGTGTGCTGTTCACTATGACGCAAAAACCTCTGATCGTATAAAAAAAAGTGTTGAGTTATATAGTTAAGTGTTGCAAAATCATAGAAAGGGGAAATCAGAATTACTGGCAAAGCATTAGGTGGATTTCAAAGACTTATGAAACTGTATGAAATTTCCAAAAATATTTTTAACTGGACCAGAACCGTCAGCAGTGGCTCTCAAAAATCTTTCAATTTAGAAGTTTGTCAAATGTCTACAGCATGACCTACTGTACATTACTTTTAAAGTTGATACATTTTAAATGTACTAAACTGCAACTTCAACATTAATAATTTTGAATTATGTTACAGCTATTAAGGCTTTTAATTAGTACTCATTTGATTAGAGAGAATAACAACCAACCCGTCCTCCTCATATCACTGTCACACCCCCACCACACAACACACAACACACTACACCATGCACATCCACCATCTGCGGTGCTATCGAGCCCCCTTCATTCAGCTAGATTGATTTAATTACAATTCTGATTCGTTTTTTTTTCTCCATAAGTCATAAAGGGGACATCACAAATCATTTGAGTGATTTTTTTAATGGTTGCTCTTAAGTAGGCTAATCTATTACTCTTATTTACAAATGTTGACAAAAGCTATTTGCTTTTTTAAAACCAATGTATGCCAAGTCCGCCCCTTTGCAGTGCCGCGTTCGTGTTGTGTTCTGTCTTACTGTATGTATTTCCACAGCATGAATGTCATACGATTTAGGAATGAATGAATCGTTTTAAAATCTTCCCAGTCTACTGACATTAGTTATTATGATCTGCTTCAATGCTCATGATAACTTTCATTAACTCTACAGTAAATGAGTAAATCCACTTAACCAGCTACACTCTTTGACCGCAATGCCATAGAATATATATATATATATATATATATATATATATATGTAACCCTTCTCACAATTCCATTTTTTTTTAGGATTTATCATGTGCATGGGGAAACGAATTGGTGAGAGGTTACTAGAATATAAAATCAGGATTTACATATAACAACTGAAACTTCGGGCATGAAACGCTTACTAAAGTGTAGAGAGGCCTGGTTAGCTGAAATAAAGCTATACTGTGTTCGTTTGTTTTCACTGTGAGCATAAACTCCCATACACATATATATTTAACTTAGCCACTATAACCCTTATTTGAAAAAAAACATAAATAACTGAAATCACACAAATCACATTTCACTCACACACACTTAAATATCAGACCACAAAGATTTAAAGTTAAACTCAAAATGTATTTAAATATTTTCTTCAGAACTTGGTGAGTTAACCTTTCAAAATGTTCTCATGTTCAAATGAAATGACAGTTAACAATACCCCGGGGTTTTTCTACTAACTGTCTCAGTTTAGTGACACCACAACGTTGGCGCGCTTGTTGGAGCTCAGTTGAGAGAAAAAAAATATATTGTCTGTACTCACAGTTCCTCGGTGACAGAAAAATTTACATGACCATTCTGGTTCAAACCGTTTGATCCAGTGGTGAGATACACGATGAAGAAAACCCGTCCTGAAACTCTGTCCGTCTGTGTGAAAAACACAGACATCTCTGGCCTGCAGCACGAATCCCGAGCACATCTATGGCAGCAACATGGATGGCAGTCTCTGATGCACACTAGCCAACAGTCCACAAAAAAACGAATGAGCTTCATGATATCTTTTTCAAGTTCATTTTAGTTCACATACTCACTCAGAACTCGGTGGCAAATTGGATTTCAGGCAGTTCACACGTGGCTATGCGCATCGCAGTTCACACGTGGCTATCAGTTCACATGCTAAGTAAGCAGTAGTTTCACTTCATCCGAATCTCCGTTGTAGATTCAAACAGCTCCAAGCTAACACTCACTTTCCCGTTTTAACAGTGTAGCACCTTCACAAAACTCAAGCAGAATACCCCACTGGTTCTCAACATCGATGAACAGCAATCTATAAATCACACAGAACTTACAGCTAGCTCGCAGCGATCTCTCAGGCTTTTTTCGAACTTTTTCCGCTCGGTCTTTAGTCCCGCCCCCTCAACAATCCGGTAGGCTGTTACACTGCTCTATGGATGGAACTGATTGGATAACTAATGAAACTGACCCCTGGCCATCCAATACGAAATAAAGTGACAGAGGGTTCAAAGGTTACTCTCAAAGAAAAATAATATTTTAACATCTCTATTTATAACTGAATCAACACGCGTAATAATACAAAAAAAATGTATTACACACCAGGGCAATTGAACTGGCCCATATTTCAAGATACTGTATTTGTTAACAGAACACAAAATAAACATTAGATAAATTTAGCAGGGTGCTACATTCTCCCCCCACAAGAAAAATGGTCATGCCCTCATGACATGTCTAAAACCGTAAATCACTTTAAGGAAAATAAACACATTTTCTTAAAAGATTGTGGTAGGAAGATTATTAAACATTCCCCTTAACCTATCCACTTGTAAAAATAACTTTTGTATTTCTTAATAGGAGATAGGGCTAAAGAATCTTTCTGGTCATTAATCTCAACTACAGTAGCACTATGTGTACCAACTGCCACTGACGTTGGGGTCCCTAAAAAGTCATAAGTTAGTCTGGTTGGAGCTTTCTTTAGTCTCTGAGGCCGAGTTGTCTTGTCATGGCTTTCTGTTACACTGTTAAGTCTCTCAGCTACATCTGACGTCTGTATTTCAGTGTCTCTTTCTCGTGGCACACTTTCTGCTGTCACATTTTGTACCACATGGTCATTCTCCTCCACTACGACAGATTTTTCAACTGCATCATCCATTTCTGAGTTACTTGTCAAAACAGCCAGATCCAAATCCAGATCAAAAGGCTCACAGTAATCAATGTTTTGAGGTTCTGGTCCTGACAGCGTTTGTGGTACATAATAGTCATGCCATACACCCATCTCATCATCTTCAGAATCAGATGTTGCCTCCATCTTATCCTGTTCGGGTGCTGGTAAACATGAAGTATCAGAGTTCCCTTTTCTTTTTGCTTTGAGCCGTCTGCTGGCTCTGCTTTGTTTTAAGGGCTCCTTGTTCATCTCAGGCCGCAACTGCACTTCCTGTCCGATTGGCAGAATGTGATTTCGGTGTAGTATCTTTTCAGATCCATGTCCACTCTCTGGCTTCAGTTTGAACACGGGCAAACCAGGCAGTTGACTCTCCACAATGTAAGGAGTATCTTTCCACCGATCAGCAAGCTTGTGTTTCCCTTGTAACCCAAGGTTTCGGATCAAGACCCTGTCCCCGGAATCTAATGGACAGAAACGAACTCTTTGATCATAGCGTTGCTTGTTCGCTTCATTCTTCTTCTCTGCTATACTCCCAGCCAACTGATAGGCGGCTTGAAGCTCACGTTTCATGTTTTTGACATACCTCAAGTAGGATTTTGTGGAGGTGCCGTCACTTGAAACTCCGAATGTCACGTCTATGGGCAGCCTGGCTTGTCGTCCAAACATTAGAAAATATGGAGAATAGCCTGTGGACTCATTCACTGTGCAATTGTACGCATGTACAAGATGACTGAGGTGCTTACTCCATTTACTTTTGTCTTGCGTTTCCAGCGTTCCAAGCATGTCAAGAAGAGTCCTGTTGAAACGCTCAGGCTGTGGGTCACCTTGAGGGTGATAGGGAGTGGTTCGGGATTTCTTTATGCCAAGCATGCTTAACAGTTCATGGATAAGGCGACTTTCGAAATCCCTGCCCTGATCTGAGTGCACCCTTTTTGGCAAACCATAGTGGACAAAGTATTGTTCCCACAGAACCTTAGCGACAGTTGATGCTTTCTGATCTTTAGTTGCAAAAGCTTGAGCATATCTCGTGTAATGATCTGTAACTACGAGCACATTGCAGATATTTCTGGAGTCAGGCTCAATCGTCAGAAAATCCATGCAGACGAGATCCATCGGTCCATCACTGTTAAGATGCGACAACTCAGCAACTCTTTTAGGCAGCGTTTTCCTCTGAATACACCTTGGACAGCTCTTACAGTACTGTTCAATCTGGACTTTCATGCGAGGCCAGTAAAACCTTTCCCGTATCAGTCCGTATGTCTTGTCAACCCCCAAATGGCCCGACTGGTCATGCAATGACTGGAGCACAATTGTTCTGAACTCTTGTGGGAGCAACAGCTGCTGCCAAGCTGGTTTGTTTGGTGGATGGCTTGTTCTGTACAACACAGAGTCTTTGACTATTAGCTTCTCCCACTCTTTTAACAACAATGACACATCAGGATGTTTCTCTTTGTTAGCTTGGTTGGCACTTTTCTGAACTATAGCACGCCACACTTCTCCAATGCATGGGTCTTTCTGCTGAGAATTTGAGATTTCTGCTGCACTCAATTTGGGCAACTGCTTAGTGTTCAGAAATGACAAGTTACAATAGGCTCTGGGCACAGCACCTTTAGATGAGCCCATGAGATCTACAGCTCTGCACTGGCGACAGTGAGGTACTCTGGCTTTAGACATGTGACAGACAGCTTGGACTGTGGTGGCAAGCAGAGTTTCCTTCTCATGTGAAGCATTTTGATTTGCATGAGGGCGGCGTGACAATGCATCCGCATCCACGTTCTGTTTTCCAGGTCAATACTTTAGACTAAAATCATATGTTGACAATTCCGCCAACCATCGATGCCCTGTTGCGTCCAATTTAGCTGTAGTTAAGATATACGTCAATGGATTGTTATCAGTGTGAACCTCAAACTTCATTCCATAGAGATAATCATGCAACTTGTTGACAACAGCCCATTTTAATGCCAGAAACTCGAGCTTATGTGTGGGATAATTCTTTTCTGTTGGAGAGAGGCTTCTGCTGACAAACGCAACTGGGCGCAAACCTTCTCCCTGATCCTGATAGAGGACACCTCCCAATCCTTCCCTGCTCGCATCGACATGCAGCACATATGACAGTTTTGGGTTGGCGATTGCCAGCACAGGCGCCTCTGTAAGACTTCTCTTTAAAGCCTCAAAAGCTTTCTCACAGTCTTTATCCCACCTAGTTCCAAAACTCTCAGAAGGATGGTACCAATCTTTTGTTGCTGTGGCTGCTTGTGCTTTACTCTGCTCTTTGATATCTTTATTTTTCTTTGCCCCTTTCCCTGTCTTTCTAGATACAATGCAGCCCTGAAGCAGATGATTGAGTGGATAACAGACTCGGGAGAAATCCTTTACAAAACGTCTGTAATATCCACAGAAGCCAAGGAAGGAACGAAGAGCAGTAATGTTTTCTGGACGGGGCCATGATTTCACTGCTTCAATCTTTGCCGGGTCCGTAGCAATGCCATCTCTAGACACAATGTGTCCAAGGTAGGTAACAGAGGGGCAGCAGAACTGACATTTATCCAACGATATCTTTAATCCTTCCTCCTTCAATCGGTCAAGGACTTTAAGAAGGCGCTGCTCGTGTTCCTCTAGCGTTCTTCCGAAGATGATCACGTCATCCAGATACACAAGCACTTCCAGTAGGTTCATATCACCAACAGTCCTTTCCATAATTCGCTGAAATGTGGCCGGAGCCCCACAAATCCCCTGCGGCATCCGCTCAAACTGATAGAACCCTGCTGGGCAAGTGAAAGCTGTTTTTTCTTTATCAGCAGGAGCTAAAGGGATCTGATAATAGCCGCTTCTGAGGTCAAGCACACTGAACCACTGGCTACCACCCAGGCAGGACAAAGCATCTTCCACACGAGGGACTGTATACTGGTCCGTAATCGTTCTCCTGTTTAACGTTCTATAGTCCACACACATTCGTATAGTGCCATTTTTCTTGCGAACCACAACTATTGGGGAAGCATATGGGCTTCTGGATTCTGAAATGATTCCGGCCTCTTTGAGATCATTCAGATGCTTCCTCACGTCCTCCAAATCACCCGGTGGTAAACGTCTAGAACGTTCTCTGAAAGGTCGATCATCTGTCACTCGAATGGTGTGTTGTGTGCTCTTTGCACAACCCACATCAAACTCACTGCAGGAGAAAACCTCTTTTCTCTCCATCATCTTTTGACAAAGTCGCTCCTTCCACTCAGGAGGCACAGGAGAGTCACCAAAGTTGAAAGAAGACGGGGACAATTGAGGTGTGAGCAGCTTAGGGCCCTCCTTTTCACTGACTGTATTTATTACATCTACAGGGAATAGATGAGCAATTGGAATTCCACGTTTTAATGTCACATTATGACTGGACACATTTCTTACAGTGACTGTGATGCGACGACAGTGAACAGCAGTGGACTTTTCAACCACCGGCATGACCAGTAGCTCTTCAGGAAAACAATCTACCTCTGGATGGTCTATAAGGACAGCTTGGCAAGAGAGACCACCAGGAAACTTTGGAATACCAACAACCGTAGCAACGCCGCCAGGTGGCAGAGTGAAAGGCTTGTCTCGTGTAAACCAGACTGTTCCTCTTTTTGTTTCAGCTGTGTCGTCAGAAGTTTCCTGAAACTTTTCATAAGCAACTTTTATTACTGGATGAACAGACAGGGTGTTGAGAAAATTGTCTCCTCCATGTGTTTTGCATGAATGGAACAGTCTTCGAACTATTGAGGTGTTTGTGCCGACCACAAGGGAAACATCCCCTGTCATGACCGGATCTGGACACACAAGCACAAGTGTTTCTACAGTCTCAGCTACTCCAACTACATCTCCAGTAAACTCAAGCTTCAAGCACAAATAACCATTATATGGATACTCCTTTGCGCTGAGGCCCCAGATCTCAAGGCACTCAATAGGGGTCAAAGGCAGGTGCTTCAGATATTTGTCATAAAAGGAGCGATACAGTAAGGTAACCTGAGACCCGCTATCAAGTAAAGCTTTGGCGTAAATGCCCTCAATTTGTACTGAGACAATAGAGCTAGGTCCAACTAAACCCTCTGGCAAATTAGCCTTCTTTTCTGGTAGCGTGTCACACTGTGTGGAACGTATCTTCTCCGGAGCGTCAGGCCGTTCCTCTACTGAGCCCCTGGAAAGTTTCCCGTCGGCTGTTTTATTTTCAAGAGACGTTTGTTCACTTTTCTGAGATTTTCTGGGTTTTGACACTCCCGCTGGAAATGACCATCTTCACCACATCTGTAGCAAAAGACATCAGCACGATACTGAGGTTTGGGAGCCCTCTCCTTCACACGTGCATATGAGTTTCCAGTAGCTTTCTGGCTGGGGTTCTGGTCTACCTGCTGTGCCACACTGGCTGATGCAGTCACAGAGGCAGAAAGGAGACGTGCAACATCAGTCTTGAGACCTTGAAATTCTTTCCTTAGATTCTCTATTGCAAGATCTTTCTCTGCTACGTCAGGGACTGGCGCAGGCTCTGGCAGTGCATGTACAACTGAGGCTGTAGCACACTCGGCTCGTCTACCAGTAGCTAAAGACGTGACCTTCTTTGCATTCGGTCTTTCTAGGATCATCTCCTCTTCTTCTCTTACATCCCGAAGCAACTCAGTAAAGCTGGGAGGAGGCTTGAGTTTGTAAGTCAGTCTTATGCGAAGGGCTACGAGGTCATGAGGCAGAGAGCCTCTAGCAACTTGATCAATGCGTGTTCGGTTCATGTCAATCACTTCAATTCCACCTTTACGATGGACTGCATGCAATAGCTTGTCTAATCTGAGTAAGTAAGCTGATAATTTCTCACTTTCTTGCTGGAATGTATTACGAAACCTCACCATGAGATCAGCTGCACTGTCTGTGGTTCCAAAAGCTGCTTCGAGGACTTTAAGGTAGTCATTGGCAGTGGCCTGGGGATTAGTGACTCTCAAACCTCTGACAATATCTGCTGCTGGCCCTTTAAGACACTCAGCTACTCTCTGTCTTTTGACAACATCAGAACACTGCCATTCGTCCAACATGTGAGTGGTCTGTTCCGCCCAAACGTCATACTCCTCTTCTCCATGTGGAGTGGGTTTCATACCTGAGAACATGCGTAGCTTGCGATAGGCTGGTCCATCGCCAGACGTGGCTTGACACTTTTCAACTAGTGAGGAGATGGCATTCACCAGAGTTGCGTTCAGGTCTGGATTGGTGGGTGGAGCAGTGGGTAAAGAGCTGGGTGAGGCAGAAGCAGAGGTAAGTAAGCCAGTGACATCAGCTAGTGTCTTCCCTTCATTTGCTAAGAATAACAGCAACTTGGACTGGAAGTCTCCTTTATCAGTTACAGGAACAGTCTGGGTGTCAGTAACATTCACTATCCAAGGTCCAAACTCATCTCCAGCTAGTAACTGTTCAGGTATGTCAGTCTTAGTCATGTCATTAACAGTTTCAACTAAAACTGACTGGCTTTTATTGGAGTGTTCTACACATCGTCCTCTTATTTTACAGGGACCGAAAACTTCAGCCTCATCCAGTACCCTATACATAGTCTCATCAGTAACATCAAGAGAAACTTTACTAAGCACAAATGCTTTCCTTGCATCAACACATTTGTCTTTACACCATTTGAAAATCTGTTCTGGATCCATGTTAATAGCTTCGGATAAACAGAATAAAATAAAAATAATAAAAAAGAATCTCTGAAACACAAGTGGCTATAGGGCTTTTAAGCTACCTCATTTAGCACTGACTTCCTATTTTAATTTTATTTTTTTTATAACATGCTCACAAAACAAAACAACAGTAAACAAAATCCCGGACGAGCCCCCACGTGTAACCCTTCTCACAATTCCATTTTTTTTTAGGATTTATCATGTGCATGGGGAAACGAATTGGTGAGAGGTTACTAGAATTTAAAATCAGGATTTACATATAACAACTGAAACTTCGGGCATGAAACGCTTACTAAAGTGTAGAGAGGCCTGGTTAGCTGAAATAAAGCTATACTGTGTTCGTTTGTTTTCACTGTGAGCATAAACTCCCATACACATATATATTTAACTTAGCCACTATAACCCTTATTTGAAAAAAAACATAAATAACTGAAATCACACAAATCACATTTCACTCACACACACTTAAATATCAGACCACAAAGATTTAAAGTTAAACTCAAAATGTATTTAAATATTTTCTTCAGAACTTGGTGAGTTAACCTTTCAAAATGTTCTCATGTTCAAATGAAATGACAGTTAACAATACCCCGGGGTTTTTCTACTAACTGTCTCAGTTTAGTGACACCACAACGTTGGCGCGCTTGTTGGAGCTCAGTTGAGAGAAAAAAAATATATTGTCTGTACTCACAGTTCCTCGGTGACAGAAAAATTTACATGACCATTCTGGTTCAAACCGTTTGATCCAGTGGTGAGATACACGATGAAGAAAACCCGTCCTGAAACTCTGTCCGTCTGTGTGAAAAACACAGACATCTCTGGCCTGCAGCACGAATCCCGAGCACATCTATGGCAGCAACATGGATGGCAGTCTCTGATGCACACTAGCCAACAGTCCACAAAAAAACGAATGAGCTTCATGATATCTTTTTCAAGTTCATTTTAGTTCACATACTCACTCAGAACTCGGTGGCAAATTGGATTTCAGGCAGTTCACACGTGGCTATGCGCATCGCAGTTCACACGTGGCTATCAGTTCACATGCTAAGTAAGCAGTAGTTTCACTTCATCCGAATCTCCGTTGTAGATTCAAACAGCTCCAAGCTAACACTCACTTTCCCGTTTTAACAGTGTAGCACCTTCACAAAACTCAAGCAGAATACCCCACTGGTTCTCAACATCGATGAACAGCAATCTATAAATCACACAGAACTTACAGCTAGCTCGCAGCGATCTCTCAGGCTTTTTTCGAACTTTTTCCGCTCGGTCTTTAGTCCCGCCCCCTCAACAATCCGGTAGGCTGTTACACTGCTCTATGGATGGAACTGATTGGATAACTAATGAAACTGACCCCTGGCCATCCAATACGAAATAAAGTGACAGAGGGTTCAAAGGTTACTCTCAAAGAAAAATAATATTTTAACATCTCTATTTATAACTGAATCAACACGCGTAATAATACAAAAAAAAATGTATTACACACCAGGGCAATTGAACTGGCCCATATTTCAAGATACTGTATTTGTTAACAGAACACAAAATAAACATTAGATAAATTTAGCAGGGTGCTACATATATATATATATATATATACGAAATATATCGCAAAAACAGAAGTTCAAACACAAAATTCTAAAGATGGTTGTGCGCTAGTTTCTCTGGTGCATAAGGTTTAAGAAACTAAATGACAGACTTAGATTACTGGTTGGTCAAACTCAAATTTATTGGCAACTATTTACAAGACCTGTTAGCTCAGGTCCATTGAATAATATTAACAGTTACAACATTTGATCTAAAAAATGTTGCCTATTAGTAATGTTGAAATTAACATTAAGAATTAAGTAAACTAACTAAATAACTGCTTTAGATGTATTATTCATTGTTAGTTAATGTTATCTAATGTAGTTAGCTAATGTTAAAAATGACTTAAAAATGGCTTATTGTAAGTGTTTATACAGCGCTCAATAGATTGTTTCAAAGCAATTCAATTTCAGCTGTAAAATAGCTCTATAAAATATATAGCGTCATTATTCAGCTCAGTTCAGTTCAATATCTGACAATGTTGTAAAATTCATATTTTAGAGCAAATCTTATCAATCTCAAAAGCAAGCTAAACATGGCTAATGATAACCAACAGATAAAAAACATTCCATATCTCTGAAAATATTTCATGTGAAGCAGAGTTTCAAAATATTATAAAAAGCCATAATTTTAGCATTGTGCACAGCACAACCACAATTTGAAAGGCAAAAAAGTGTCACATGCCTGTCCTGTCTTGTGTAGCACATGTGGTGTTTGTGTTCCTGTCTCTGTTTTGACCCCACCCTTCTTGTTATCTCATTATTGGTTTCATTTGTCCCACCTGTTGTTCCCTCATTACCTGCCTGATTTGTCCCTTTTATAAGTTCCTTTGTGTTTGCAGTCTGTGTCGGATCGTTGTCTTGTCATGTGTTCCTGTTCTCATGTAACCCGCTTGGTATGTTCTTTTTTGAAGTTCTTGTTTTGTGCTTTGTCTTTTCTTTTATAAATAAATATTATTTCTCCTTGCATTTGAGTTCTCCATTAGTTTCTTTATTGTAACGTGACAGAACGATCCGACCATGTTGAGAACTCAGCAAGGACTTTCCCACCATCCACCAACCCCCTTTGTGTCGTGCCCCCTATACGAACACATTAGCCGTGTTCGGGTCCTAAATTCTCTCCGCCAACAAGGCGCGGACTTAAGGAAGTTTGCGGCCAAATTCCTTGGAGTGGCAGAGGGATTACGATTCAATGATGAATCTCTAAAGGACCTTTTCTTTTGCGCCCTCGACGAACCCATGGACTGGATACTTCGGAGGGCGTATGATCACGGTACTTTTGGGGAGATGGCGGAGGGTCTCGCTCGCTTGCAGGAGCGAGAGGCCAGGAAGAGCGTCACAGTTCCGGTGGTCCCGTGTCCAGTGGTCACAGTTCCGGTGGTCCCAGTTTTGGTGGTCTCGACTCCGGTGGTCCGGAGACAGAGGAGGAAGAAAGTGTCTGTTCCTGAGCCAGTGTCTGTTCCTGAGCCGGAGCCAGTGTCTGTTCCTGAGCCGGAGCCAGTGTCTGTTCCTGAGCCGGAGCCAGTGTCTGTTCCTGAGCCGGAGCCAGTGTCTGTTCCTGAGCCGGAGCCAGTGTCTGTTCCTGAGCCGGAGCCAGTGTCTGTTCCTGAGCCGGAGCCAGTGTCTGTTCCTGAGCCGGAGCCAGTGTCTGTTCCTGAGCCGGAGCCAGTGTCTGTTCCTGAGCCGGAGCCAGTGTCTGTTCCTGAGCCGGAGCCAGTGTCTGTTCCTGAGCCGGAGCCAGTGTCTGTTCCTGAGCCGGAGCCAGTGTCTGTTCCTGAGCCGGAGCCAGTGTCTGTTCCTGAGCCGGAGCCAGTGTCTGTTCCTGAGCCGGAGCCAGTGTCTGTTCCTGAGCCGGAGCCAGTGTCTGTTCCTGAGCCGGAGCCAGTGTCTGTTCCTGAGCCGGAGCCAGTGTCTGTTCCTGAGCCGGAGCCAGTGTCTGTTCCTGAGCCGGAGCCAGTGTTTGTGTCTGTTCCTGAGCCGGAGCCAGTGTTTGTGTCTGTTCCTGAGCCGGAGCCAGTGTTTGTGTCTGTTCCTGAGCCGGAGCCAGTGTTTGTGTCTGTTCCAGTTCCTGAGCCGGAGCCAGTGTCTGTGTCTGTTCCAGTTCCTGAGCCGGAGCCAGTGTCTGAGTCTGTTCCAGTTCCTGAGCCGGTGGTGTCTGTTCCTGAGCCGGAGCCGGAGACGTCTGTTCCTGAGCCCTCAGTGACCGCGACACTGGCCATTATGACCACAGCCATGTGGTGTGTGTGGGCTACGCACACACTTGAACCGGTGGTGTCTGTTCCTGGGCCGGTGGTGTCTGTTCCCGAGCCGGTGGTGCCAGTTCCAGTGCCCGAGCCGGTGGTGCCAGTTCCAGTGCCCGAGCCTGTGGTGCCAGTTCCAGTGCCCGAGCCAGTTCCAGTGCCCGAGCCGGTGGTGCCAGTTCCAGTGCCCGAGCCGGTGGTGCCAGTTCCAGTGCCCAAGCCGGTGGTGCCAGTTCCAGTGCCCGAGCCGGTGATGTCTGTTCCTGAGCCGGTGCCTGTTCCCTGGCCGCCCGAGGGAGAGTCTCCGCCCTGGCCGCCCGAGGGAGAGTCTCCGCCCTGGCCGCCCGAGGGAGAGTCTCCGCCCTGGCCGCCCGAGGGAAGGTCTCCGCCCTGGCCGCCCGAGGGAAAGTCTCCGCCCTGGCCGCCCGAGGGAGAGTCTCCGCCCTGGCCGCCCGAGGGAGAGTCTCCGCCCTGGCCGCCCGAGGGAAGGTCTCCGCCCTGGCCGCCCGAAGGAAGGTCTCCGCCTGGCCGCCCGAGGGAAGGTCTCCGCCCTGGCCGCCCGAGGGAGAGTCTCCGCCCTGGCCGCCCGAGGGAAGGTCTCCGCCCTGGCCGCCCGAGGGAAAGTCTCCGCCCTGGCCGCCCGAGGGAAAGTCTCCGCCCTGGCCGCCCGAGGGAAAGTCTCCGCCCTGGCCGCCCGAGGGAAAGTCTCCGCCCTGGCCGCCCGAGGGAAGGTCTCCGCCCTGGCCGCCCGAGGGAAGGTCTCCGCCCTGGCCGCCCGAGGGAAGGTCTCCACCCTGGCCGCCCGAACTCTGTGGCCCGCCCTGGCCTCCCGAACTGTCCATGTCCCCTGCCCTACTCTGGTCTGTCCCTCCCGTCCCGCCCTGGTCTGTCCCTCCTGTCCCTAGTGGAGCGTCTGGTAGCCGCTCCTTAAGGAGGGGGTAATGTCACATGCCTGTCCTGTCTTGTGTAGCACATGTGGTGTTTGTGTTCCTGTCTCTGTTTTGACCCCACCCTTCTTGTTATCTCATTATTGGTTTCATTTGTCCCACCTGTTGTTCCCTCATTACCTGCCTGATTTGTCCCTTTTATAAGTTCCTTTGTGTTTGCAGTCTGTGTCGGATCGTTGTCTTGTCATGTGTTCCTGTTCTCCTGTAACCCGCTTGGTATGTTCTTTTTTGAAGTTCTTGTTTTGTGCTTTGTCTTTTCTTTTATAAATAAATATTATTTCTCCTTGCATTTGAGTTCTCCATTAGTTTCTTTATTGTAACGTGACAAAAAGGTGTGAGTCATGAAAAGGACAGTCATAACAGTCTGTGGTCCGGTCACGTGTCACAGAAGCTATGGTGCAGTCAGTATAGGCTTAGTGTCCTTACTATATATACTGTATGCTGTCAAAATAAAATTTATCACGATTTATCACATCTGACAAAAAAGTTTGTTTACATAATGTGTATATTTTATATTGTAGCCTATATATATATATATTAGAGGTGGGCATAGATTAATTTTTTTAATCTAGATTAATCTAGATTAATTTTGAAATTAATCTAGATTAATCTAGATTAAAATGGCTCATTTGAATTCTGCCGAAGGCATTCAGAATATGTGTGCTACCCAAATAATGACTATAAAAGTAAGTCTTTGAGAACGGGTTTCTCAGGCCAGGTGGCGCATTAGACCAGGGGCTCATCTCCTGTTTCCAAAATGCATCCCAAACTGCTTGAGAAAGGTGTTCTACTCACTGTAAAAGGTTACTACTGTACTGTTACCGTCCCTAGGCAACATTAGGTAGGCCTATGTTATTATCAACTACTAGTGATGTTGCCTAAAATCTATATTGTGATATACATTGCAGCCTCTTGCAATAACTATTATAATAAAACCATTTCAGAACAGGTTACACAGACCCTGCTAAACAACTGCAAAATGTTTTTTTTTTTTAAAGGGTGTATGTAGTTTTGAGAACATATATTGTGCAAAACTGTAAGTATACAACATAATTTTGCAGAATCATTAGAGAAATTTTGCAATTTTGTACTTTTGCAGAAGTACACTAGCTGCAGAGACTTAAGTAGGTCTAATGTTTATTATGGCTTGGAGCTTATGAAACCCCAAATTTAAAATTAGAATATTGTCTAACTGATGTCTTTTCAGTTAAAAAGAAACACAACAACGATTCTTAAAATCTGGCGCATACAGAGATTATGTCCTACACCACTAAGATATATTGGGAATAATACGCGCGCGCTGGTATTCCGTGTTATGTTTCGTTTTGAATTTGAGGTGGTAGAACCAGGGTTCTCAAGTTTTATCAAAAGCTTGGAGTGAGATCACATGCGGTTGGGGGAGGAGCCCTAATGGAGCCCCGCCCCCATCTGTCCCCGCCCTCCAATTTTACCAATTGTTCATGATTAACCAGCACAAATTGAAATTATTACAATTGGTAAATCTGATAAATGACAGAGCAATTCATCACATCAAATATACTCTTTAATGTTATATTTCAAAATTACAAATAAGTTATACAAAAATTACAAAAATATAACAAATTGCTCCAAACAGTTTGGAAAAACAAATCTTTTTGCATTTTTAATGTGTCTAGTTGAAATGGTATAATGATTTATTGTGTGGTGGGACATTGTGAACAAATGACATATTACAGTATTAAGGTGTGTGTGTGTGTGTGTGTGTGTGTGTGTGTGTGTAGTGTTTTTTTGTGTGTGTACACAAGAGTACACACTCCAGCTTATGAAATGTGTTTTGTGTTGTAACTTAAGTGTATGAAAAATACAAATGCAATGGCAATGATTAATGTATGTTTTGACAGGATATAAAATATTACCCAGAGCACTCTGCTTTAATACATGTAGCCTTAATGTAACTAGAAAGACTCTATTAATACAGTATAATATATCATTTAAAATAAAATAAAATAAATTGAAATTTATTTAAAATAAAATGAAGAAATACATCTTCATTCCTTCCCATACCCAACATTTCCCTTAGTTTCAGATAACGTAAGCTAGCCAAACTGAGCCAAAGCTTCTTGCCTGGTTGCAAAGTAACTTAGTTGTAGAGTTTTTGACTGCATCAATAATAATGTATACGATGGGTTATATATTAAATGTTATAGCCTAAAAATGTTAGACGAGCTTTCTTCCAACTTACCTTCTCCATCATCACGACGTGTGTTCGCGCGATGTTGTTGGTTACCTAGTAACGAACGTATGGTGGCCGAGAATGTTCCGTCAACTTCCGTGTGTTCGCGCATCTATGTTGCCTATTATCGAACGCAATCTGGCCGAGATACGTGCTGGCGGCAGGAAACTTCACTTTGTGTGCCCGCGCCTCGTATACAACGTTATAATAAAGCTTGCAGGACAACTTGGTTGGCATTGCCTTTTCAGCGTGAGAAATACACGGTGTGGCGTGTGAGCGTGTGAACTGGTTGAATTGCGTGTGTCTCACGGCCAATGCGTGAGACTTGAGAACCTGTATAAGTCACGTTTTATCTTACCGAACTGTTACCTCACACACTCTGTCTATATAGTTTGCTGCTGCTCGTTGCACCGCTCTTTTTCACCAGTTTTCACTTTCAGCTGTGTTACAGTGTTTACTTAAGATGACGACGAATATGATCCGTTGCAGCCGGGTGTACCTCGCGGCCGCGGGTAGATTGCGTCATCATAGCTTGTGTAGCTTGAGCCAGCTCCCAACGCAACTTGGAGAATAGATTAACGGTAGTCTCAGCCTCAGACGTCACGCCCACGGAACGTTGGCTAAACGTCTGATGCATATGGTACACTTAACTGGAAACACTTCAGGAATGTCGAAGTCGTCATCTGATTGGTTGAATTTTATCGGATTTCCGGGGGGCGCGAGTGTCGCGTTTATTTTCGGTCAGCCGGGAAACAAAGCGCAGACATGTGATTGCGGAAGAAAAACTGTTGTGTTTACATGAGTGACAATGAGCATTTATCAAGATCAGCTAAACGTAGGATTCTCAAAAGTATACGTGCACGAATAGATCAATGACTTACTGCTTGTTTTCTTCTCCTTCTTTGATTTTCTATGCTGACTGACTTGTTGCACGCCGGTCTGTTGTTGTGGGGACATTTCCACGCCGCGAAACGTGACGCTGAACGAAACGAACTGTAGTTGGTTGTTTGACATGTCGGTCAAACGGCCTTATGGGCGGGCCTTGGCCAAAGAAAGCTGCTATGAATTCCAGACCTTCAGCCGTCAGTCTGAAGGTCTGGCTACGCGAGACTAGATTAACGGCGATATTTTTTTTTATCGCGCGATAAGAGTCTCGCGTTAACGCGATAACGGCCCACCACTAATATATATATATATATATATATAATATATATATATAATATATATATATATATATATATATATATATATATATATATATATATATATATATAAACAGGGGCGTAGTTTTTGGGGCGGTTGGAGGGGGGACAACCCCCCCAATATTTAAATCTATGCATTACAACCCCCCCGATATTTATACCATGATCACATGAAAAAATATGCAGACCCAAACTTCAACCCCCCCAATGTTCAAACCAAATCTACACCCTTAAGCCCCGTTCACACTACAAGCGACTTTATCGCTGCATGTCGCCAGTGGCTGGCGATGAGGTCGTTAGTGGGCGTTCTCACTTCTGGTTGCCTAGGTAATGTTTGTGAGTGACATTCACGGATGTTACGTGTTGTAGACAACAAATCTGTTTTCTTGCCGCTACAAGTTAACATTTTGGAAGGAAAAGTCTAAATATAAATCGGATCAGTACATAAAATGCATAATATTAAAGATGAATGAGAAACAGCGAGTGCCCTGTGCTATCGCGGCTATTTAACTGCAGAAAATGGGCAAATACTGGTCTTTCTGAGTTCACGAAACCATTCGGGCTCGGAGTCAGCACGGCGAGTACCACTGTATGTACACAGAGACATATCATAAACTATTGGACAGTTTCTGACTGCTAAAATAAACTTCTCATTCATCTTGCCTCGGTCAGACGCTGCACTGAAGAGTGACGGATCACGTTTGCTCCACTGACTTCACTCCTATTGGTTGTCGCTCGCGAAAGTCGCTCTTCATTTGCATAAAGTTAAACATTTCTCAACTTTGTCGCGTCGCCAGACACGCCCCATCCAGTCGCCAACGGTCGCGACCGCGCATGTCGCCGGAAGTCGCCCGCTCCCCATTGAAAATGAATGGTATCGCGTCGCTTGGTCGCGTGTAGTGTGAACGTACCTTTATATATATATATGTATATATGTAAGGGATAATGTATAGAGAGGCGGTCGTTATAGCGAATAACAAGCCCGACAGGCTGAACGAGAACCTGACGTGAAGCGGAGGGGTCTTGACAGCCTGAAGGGCTTGTTATTCGCTATAACGCCCGCCTCTCTATACATTATCCCGCTTATTACATGGCTACCTACAAAATAAATAATTAATTTGACACAAATTATTGATTTAAAAAGGAGTTTATTGTTTTAAAAACGATTGTATTGCTTCCGCCAAAGAAAATAGTCCGTTCCGCGCCCGTAGCAATGCGCTGTTTTGCATGGCAATGGTCTGTTATACTTCGCAGCGGTCTGTTATCAAGAAATAACTGACCGCATTCTGCATTGGAATTCAGCCAAGCCATGTAATAATATTATATATTATTATTAGAAACTATATTATCTCAGTGACACTACAATAACACTATTGCACAGTAAATATCTGTATTTTTTTACTGTGTTATTGTGTTATTTTTTACAGTCTATGGTTTTCTTACATAAAAGCTACAACATTCTTAATAATAATAATACTATGAGAAGATTATACTTGATTATAGTATTCTGTTATCCTAGTATAGCCTAATTATTATTATTTTTTTTCATAAATAAATGAATGGTTTAAAGCATATGAATAACTCTGAATAATGATACTGCCTTCTGTCTTCTGGAGAAGGTTTATTGAATGATTATTTTCCCCTTCAATCTTCTGTTCGCTGTTTATTTATGAGTATTTTAATAACACTGTAAGAGGTACTAATTAGTAAAGTGGTAACACTTCACAATAAGGTCTGCATTATCACATGGATTAACAATGAGCAATATAAAGCATTTACTAATCTTTCATAATGTTATTTAGTTAGTTATTAAAAAATATAAAAGTTAAACGCTTGTTCATATTTGTACAAATAACAAAAAAACAGATTATTACTATCCATTTGTTGAATGAATATTAATAATATTATATATATTATATTAATAAAGAGAACTTGTAAATATCCTGTGCTGCAAAGCCTTTTTGATGATGATTGATTTTTGTTTACTCAGGCTGGCTATGGGACAATTAACTCAACAAATAATTTTTCAATCCCTGTGAATGATGAAAATAAATTGTCCAACTCTAGCAATGTCAATGTCCCGGGACGCTGGGCATTCCGTGTTGATGGTGGACCTGAAGAGGGTAATACTTTGACTCTGTTTAATACCATGCATGTGACTTTTTTTTTTAAACCGAGTACCACATCTGATCAAATCAGAGCATTTACAACTTACAAAAGCTGTAGAAAATCTTCATGATAAGTGTAATAAGGATGAATTTAAAGCCGCTGTAAGCTGT